>NC_133620.1:142089818-144489818 GCF_048593235.1 Sminthopsis crassicaudata
AACCATTGATACCTCGGCCGCAGCTCCGGGAGAGAAGGCTCGGAGGGCTGTGTTGCTACTCATCTCAAAGAGCCCAGAGCAAGTAGAGGCTGGCCGGGAGCTAGCTCCGCTGCTGTCGCTACCACTACCGCTACCTTGGCTCATGCTCGGCCAGGAAGCGAGCGCGCGCCGCCTCTGTCCGGGCCCTTGTTCCGAACTCGACCTCCAGCCCAGTTCGCTGATCAGCAAAAAGTCTGCACTGACCTGGGAATCGGAGGGAAAGGATTCTATCACCTGAGAGCGGTCTCCCTTAGCAACACGTAAACATGCGAAGAAGAGGTGGAGTAGGCGAACTTGTCAATTCTCGCGGGAAAAGTGAACTTGTCTGTATCCCCAGGAGGAAATTCACGCGGGGAAACATCATCTCACAGGCCTACAGCGTTGAATTTATGGCCACGGGGGAGAAAAGATAAATCCGCGATTTCTCCAAAAAGGGTCTTAAGGCCGTCAAGCAACAGTGACCACAACATGGCAGGGGGACTGCTTGGAGATTGGGAGGCTTAAGAGGCTAAATACTTTAAAAAGGGGAACTGGACTCTTGCTCCCGGTTTTGACCAAGAGCTCTCGAGGTCTTCGTGTATGGCCACCCATAGTAATTAAAAAAATAATCATGTGTCCTCCAAGCACGTCTTCTAGAAAGTGTAAGTGAGATTTTGAGGAGAACCCAACCCTCTCACCTCAGTCATTGACTGACTCCTTCCTTTCCACACCAAACTATCCTTTGCGAAAATCCTCAAATTTTACACAAAATTTTTCTTCACCTTTTAATCCGTCTTCTTGGTAGAAACTAACCCAAACCCCAGATTAATCTTCCTAAAGCACAGTTCAGTTTACTCATCCCTCTCCTTTCTGGTCCAGTCAACATCCTCTTTTTTTTCCCCATCAAATTCCTAATAAAGCACAAATCCTTTTGCTGACATTCAAAGCCCTCCCAAACTGGCTTCAACGTGATCTCACTGTGCTCCCAACAAGTATTCTTAAGATCTAACCCAGCTGAATTGTTGATTCAGAAATCATTCAGCTCTTTCCCAAATTTGCACACCTTACCACAAGCATTTTTTCACCAGGAAGTTCCCAATACAAGGAAAATCACAGATCTAGTTCCTAGGTTGGAATGCCTTCCCTCAGATTTCACAAATTAATCTGTTGAAATCCTTGCTGTGCTAAAAAGTCTAATATACAGTAATAACAATTCCATAACCTTGTTCTTTTTTTTTCCCTACTTAGAAATAAGTTCTTCAGTGTTTCATAGCACTTTATATACATGGAGGTATCCATGTACTTCTCAAATTCTAATTTGTATTGTAATTATTTGTGTCCTTACCTTCTCTTTCCTCTTGGTTTGTAAAATGCTTGGAACTAAAAGCTTTATCTTTATTTATTTTGCATAGAATATTTTTTAGCACCATCCTTTTTAGAATTAAAGGAGCCAGGTTTAAACTTTAACCTTGCTATTTACTTCTTTATGACCCTGGAAAAGCCATCATCTCTGGTGTTCACTATTTTCATCTGTGAAGTAAAAGAGTTAAGACTAGATTGATCTCTCTGGTGCCTTCCAGCTCTAATTCATACAGAGAAGGAACCTAAAAAAGCCATCTAGCACACCTGTCTCATTTCATAATAAGGAAACAGGACTTGCCAAGTAGTACATGTGGGACTTAAATCTATGTCCTCTGGCTTCCAATCCAGACAACCTGCTTTTGCCCCATAGATCTCTGAGTAGGTGCTTAATACATTTATCATAAAAGAAACAGTATAGAACATATACTCAACATGTGTTCACTATCCTCCAAAAAAATAATTTTTAGAGATTTGGCAGACCCTTCTAAATTCTGTAGAATCACTACTTGTTTGAAAACTTTATAAAATGGATCTGGAGGATTTATGTGACATTAAAAAGACGAAATCCTAATATCTCCCCCATTGCTTTATCTTTCGAAACTGGTCCCTATCTCTGAAAATCCTTCAGAGGTTTCTTGAAAACATTAGTTTTTATAGTATCGTAAATAACTTTTATATTATTTTCTAATTGCAAATATGATATTAAAATGGGAATTTTTAATGAACCAACACAACTGGGGAAAAACAAAAGTTGCTAAAACAACTAGTAGAGAACTGTCCTAAGAGACAGTGCCTACATACACAGAGTCAATGTGTGTTCTATGGGTGGTTCTATGGAGCATCACTTTCAGCCTTATGAACACCTAAGAGTTTCAATGCATCAAGCCCATTTACCATAGTACGTCAAAACTGACCATACAAGATAGGAAATTGGATTGTAAAGTGGATGTGCTCCTTAAAGATTTCTCCAGTGGAAGAGTGCTTCTGAGAGGGAGGGAGACAGGGAGAACAGAAAACCTAATAAATTGGACCAGAGAAAAAGTAGAGATGACAGATTATTCCAGAGTTTCATCTAAAATCTATGTATTTTAAGATCTTTATTTCACTTAAAAAATAAAACATGAATTTTCCAGAATTGTAGTAAACATTGAAGATGAAAAAAAAGAAACAATTATTCCAGGGAAAAAATAATTGCATGTAAACAAACAAAAAAGCCAAACTCAGAGAATTCTGATTAAATAAATATATTTAGCATTTATATAGTCAAATCTTCTAAAACAATGAAAATTTCTTTAGAATATGAGAGAAGAATCCTTGAAGATTAAGGAAAAAGAACAAAGGAAGAATAAGAGATCAAAGATGGTAGTGAGAGTGGAAAAACACACCTAAAGGGGAATAAGGCCCTGAAGGAGGCAGGACATGGGATTTAGAGAACAGGTAAAACAGCAACAATAAGATTATGATCAACTGGGATGGACTTGGCTCCTTCCAACATTGGGGTGATTCAAGGCAACTCCAACAGACTTGTTATGAAAGAGCCATCCACATTCCGAGAATGATGGAGACTGAATACGGATTAAAGCACAGTATTTTCACCTCTTATTTGTTTGCTTGTTGTTTTTTTCTTTATAATTTTTTCCCTTTTGATTTGATTTTTCTTGCGCAGCCTGACAAATACAGAAATATGTTTAAAAGAACTGCATATGTTTAACATATATTGGATTACATGCAATCTAGGGGAGGGGAAAGGGAGGAAGGTTTTGCAAAGGTGAATGTTGAAAACTATCTTTACATAAATTTGGAAAAATAAAAAGCATTATTTTTAAAAGAAAGAGAAGAGATAAAACAATTAATTTTAGAAAAAAAGGGATATCTTTCTGAAGTTGGAAAGGTAAAAGAATAGTTATAGAAAAATTAGAAAGAAAAGTGCATGAGGGGCATTGATTTGGATGGTTTCAAAGATCTCATTAAAGAAATGAAATCATTTGGTAGTAAATGTGACAAAATTAGGGTTGAGGATTTTAAAGGAGCAAAGTTACGACCCATCTGCTGAACAGAATATTCTAGAGAATGAATAGAAAATAAAAGTCATGAGAGAGCTGTTAACAAAGTTCTGATTGAAGTAAGATGGTACAAGTTTGTAGTGAATAGGATTTCACAATTGAAACAAATATGTTGTTGAGTCATTTCAGTCATGTCCAACTCTTCGTGACCCCTTTTGAGTTTTGTTTTTGGGCAAAAATACAGAAGTGATTTCCTTCTCCAATTCATTTTAAGATGAAGAAACTGAGGTAACCAGGGTGAAGTGACTTGCCCAGGTTCATACAGCTAGTAAGAGTCTGAGGTCACATTTGAACTCGGGTCCTCCTGCCTAAAAACAGGGGACGGGGGAGTGTAAATTTGCTTGACACTCTATAAATTCTGTAAAAGTTAAGGGAAGAAGGGAAATGTGATTCATGAAGGTTGAGAAAATCAGTCTACAATAAATAAAAAAAAAAAAGAAGCAATACTTAATTATTTCTCTGCTCAAATACCTATGTCTTTCTTCAACATTTACTTTGGATAACATTGGTTATGCTATCATAGCCACTATGGGATAAAGGGAACATATTCAGGAGTACAATGGTAAATGTTTAGCAACCAGGTCTCTGGAGAGAAAAAAATTTTTAAAGGTTGTACGGACCCTAGTTCTTTGTTTTCCATGATCTGGAAGCTCAATATCATAAATTTATTTTCCAGAGAAAAAACTGATGGACTCTAATACAGATTGAAGCATACTATTTTCATTTTTGTGTGTGGGGGTCTTTTTTTCTTCTGCAAAATATAATTTTTTGCTAACAATTTCTTTTACAACATGATTAATATGAAAATAGATTTTACATGATTGTACATATAGAACTTATATCAAATTGCTTACTGTCTTAGGGAGGAAAGGTCTGAGAAAGAAGGAAGGGAGAAAATTTGGAACTCAAAATTTTATTTTAAAAAAGAATGTTAAAGATTGTTTTAACATGTGTAATGTTCTCTGGTTCAGTTTTCTTGGGGCCTCTGGGAGCAGCCTTTGTTTCAGTCAAGTAATCACCACAAAAGCATCCAGGTGTTAAAGTCCAAATCCTTTTTTGTCTCCTTGCTTGGGGCTGAACAGCTTTCTTAGAGGCCTTCCAGAATCTTGGCTACAGTGGAGAAATGCAGGAGGACAGCCTGCCACCAGGAGCCTGACCAAAGGTGGAAATGAATTTCTGTCTCCTTGGCTTCCAGAGCTTCCAGTGCACTTGTCTTCTCTAGCTCTCTGAATCTGAACCTAGCTGTGGCTTCTAGATTATATGCTCTACACTGAGTATAAACCAATCATTATATCACTAGGAAACCATTATTTGTTGTAAGATTAAATCAATCATACCAAATTTAGAGAACTGTTGCTAAACTAGATTATCATTGTCTTTATCATTCCACTTAGTACCTTGTTTCAAGTTAAGAGTTCTGGCCCATAACAAACATGTAATTGGAAAAAATAAAATCCTATTTTTTTGGTGAGGCAGTTGGATCCAGGGTCATACAGCTAATGAATGTTAAAGTCCTGAGATTGATTTCAACTGAGGTCCTCCTGACTTCAGCACCAGTACTCTATCTTCTGTGCTATCTAGCTGCCCAAATAAAATACTTTAAAAATAAATGTGATGTTAAGCTAGTATAAAATAGTGATGGAACAAACAAAAAATTCAAGCAAAATAAGAGTTAAACAACAGCTGGTTCTCTGGGGAAAATGTATTCAATATACTCTTTTAAGTTTAATCTACTTTATTAATATGTTCTGTATTACTTGCATCTAAAGAATCAATCAATGAATCTCTGATAAGTACCATTTGTCAATTTCACAGGTATAAATATTCATACTAAGAATTCAATGATTGCCTCAACTACATTCATGAACATATTGGACTTAAAGTCCAAAAGTCTGGGGTGAGTCCCAACTCTAATCATACTTATTATCTGTGTAACTTTAATGTATATAACTTCTCAGGGCTTCCATTTCTTCAGCTATTAAATGAGGAGAATGGAGTTAGATGATTTCTTCCTTTTTCAACTTTATTTAGCCATCCTCATATGAATTCTGAAGTTGCTATATTTCATAGGTCAAATTTTTATTTCTTTTAGCTAAGAGCCATGGCAAGACATACTTGAGCTAAGCTGAATGATAAGGATTTTGTTTTGTTTTCTTTTAATGTTTTTCAGGCTTTATATAGCCTAAGTGTCTTGAGAGTACAGATTATGGCAACACAATGTTTTGCAATAAAGGGTGCTCAAATAAATGTTAAGAGTTGCAAATCTGTTGTGTTTATTACAAATCCTGAATGTAACAAGAATGATTAAAAGCAAAACAAATTTAGCAAAATTCTAAATGTGAAAATACACAATGTTTCAGACAATTTTATCACATCAGTTGTCAAAAAAAAATCAATATCAATAAGTTGTTTTACCTGTGCTGTCTAAGCTCTCTCTTTTTTTAAATAGTGAAAAAAAGGAACTAAAAGTTTCAAGATGATGGTGACGGTGGTTATTTATGCTTCATATCTTGAAGGGGGGCAGTGATATCATGGCATGATATCTTGATTTGAATATGAATTGGATTAAGACTTAATCAAAAATTTATCTTTTCTAACATCATTTGCTCATACATTTGAAGCTAAAGAACTTGAAAAGTTCTCTCTCTCTCTCTTTTTTTTTTTTTTTTTCCTGAGGCAATTGGACTTAAGTGACTTGCCCAGGGTCAGACAGCTAGGCAGTGTAAGTGTCTGAGACCAGATTTGAACTCAGGTTCTCCTGACTTCAGGGCTGGTGTTCTATCCACTGCACCACCTAGTCACCTCCAACTCCCTTATTTTATAAATGAGAAAGAGACCCAGAAATATTAGGTGACTTGTCCAAGATAAGATAGGTAGAAACCCAGGATCTGAATCCTAGTCCACTGACTGTATAAAACTACTAGTATTTGTATTAATGCTGCTCAAGAAACATTATCAAATTTAACACAGGCATACTATGTTCTTTCATATACAAGATACTCTATTGGACACTAGATTATGAGAAGCTAAAAAAATCACCGTCTCTTATCACAAGTATTGTAATTAAAGTCACTCAGAGAAACTTTTGTAGTTCCAGCTACAAAAAACAAAATAAAAGATGATCTGGATTCTGACACAGGAATTGCACAGATACTGATCTAATAGTTTAGCGAATCAAGTGGCATCTGCTTCCAATCAAAGAAAGGGGCCTGTTTTAGATACTGATTTCTATCAAGGCTTGTTTGCACTTGAGAAATGTAAAATTTACCATTTAGTGATCTACTATAATCACTTAATCTTTTAATACCACCTGGGCTTTTTTTTTTTTTTTTAATCTGAAATAGCCTGTCAGAGAAAACATTCTAGCTAAAGATAAAAATCATGAAGATTGGAGACTGAATAAGAAATGTCCTGAGTCTAAAAGGATGAAACAGTTGAGAGAGTACAATACTTTTAAATTCTATCCTTACCATTGGGTAGCTGGATGCTACAAGATATTAACAGATAGTTCCCAAGAGAAATGTTAAGCTTCTTGAAGTATTTGATTATGATTTATGTACACAGGCTATGCTTGAAGGGAGTTCAATTTACTAGAATAGAACAGCCAAAACTAGAACTAAATGTAATCTGTTTTTTAGCAACTTTTGTTTGTTACTTATATTTTAGCTGACTTAGCTTCCTCCCCATAAAGCATTTGGATTGCAATTATATGAATATAGTATGTTACAAGTTGTCAAGCTCCAGAACAGGGATACTTCTTTCTTTCAGGATTCTGTTGTTGTTCAGTCATGGCTGACTCTATGTGATCCCATGAGCTTTGTCCATATGGTTTTCTTAGCAAAGGAATGAGTTGCCATTTCCTTCTCCAGTGTGTTCAGTTTATAATTCCCTCATATCATTAAATCAATAATTATTCCCCCAATATCAATTATTTGATAGCCACTTTATATCAAGTAGCTTTCACAAAAAGATATTTTTTAAAGCATACAAACAATGTAGTTAGACTGAGTTCAAAAACCTCTGAAACTGAGAACCTACTCTCCTCTATTACGTGGGTCCCTAAGTTTTGAGGGAATTATAAACTGATTAATATTGGGAAGAATATACTTTTTGAATAATATTAGAGTAATGGAAATCTAGGTGGTATGGTGGACAGAGCACTAGGCCTGCAGTCAGGAAGATCTAAGTTCAAATCTAGTCTCAGGTATTTACTAACTCTGTGATCCTGGGTAAAATAGGAACACATTGGAGAAGGAAATGGCAACTCACTGCTTTGTGCAGCTGACCTTCACTCAGTTCTTAGAACACTGTCTCCATCTTGTGAGAAAGCTTTCATAGTTCACTTCATTCAATTCCCCCCTCTTTCATCAGTTGAAAGCTTCTCACCCCAAAATTTATACATTTCTTCAACTTCCTGATGACTTCATTTTTCCCAGGCTCCCGTTCCCACCTTTACCTGGAAGCACCATCAATTGTGCTAATCCCATGACTGTACTTTCTATCTTAATGATTTTGCACAGAGTTTTCTGAATCATATTGGTAATAAATTGCATCATACAGAAGGGACATAACTCCATTGAGGACTATAAGGAGAAACCATAAAGTCTCTCTCCAACAGGCTCCTCCAAACCAAGACCATCAAGAGGTATTAAAAAGTGAGGTCCAATTTTGAATCAGAACATGTGCTCATTTTCTGATGTCTTTGGTTATATCTTTTACCAAAGCAATAGTATTTTCTTCTGGAAACATAGTCTTTTTCTCATGGGAATATTAGCTATGAAATCACTCAGACAATTTCCTCCCTTCCTTGTCTTTCATTCCAATCATCTTGGATAATACCGATTAGGAATAGGAGGCCCACCAAGTGCTATGAAGATAGCCTTCCACAGATATCTCCTTCCTGATGGGAGTTTTCTTCTTGGGCTCAGGTAGCAGGGCTACCTATAATCCTAACAAGTTATGTCCCCCATAATTGGAAAAGGTAACTTTTACAAATAAAGATGCCTACCACAAAAGTCAGAATAACAGAGATGTTAAAATAAATAGACAAACTCATGCACCTAGCAACAGATGGATGATTAGGTCAATACTCATTTACTTACTTTAGGATAAAATGACCACTTTTTTTTTTGAATTGTACTCATGGTTTCTACTGACCCTTTGTTCTGATTATAAAAACTTGCTGTAAGAGAGAAAAATAAAAGCAGGGACATGATTCTAATAGCATCAAAACAGGTTCTTCAGGCCTTGGCCTGAGATCACATACATGACAGTAATAATTCCACCTTAAGCCAGACTCAGGAATAATTAGGTAGCTTCTTATTCAAAAGAACATCACTGGGAAACTGAGTAAGAAGGATCCCAATTTAAGCAGAGGCCAAGGTTGTCCTCACAACTCATGCCCAGATACTAACTTCCACCTGTAACAATTCAGGATCATATTCTTCTGAATAGCTCATGGTATATTTCTTTCAGATGGTGGACCACTGGCTTGTTGATACATCAGACAGTCATATCTGAACTTAAAATTCCAAATAATATCAGCGACAGTCCCAAGAGATTTTTTTTCTCCAATATCAAATCTCATCAGTCAAAGCTTCAAGTGAATTTAGCTCGCAAGGATTATATATCCTAAATAGGTATTGACTATGACCTTACATTGATATCAGTAAGAGATTCATCCTAGAAAATTCACAGCTTATCTTTCAAATCTAAGTAGATGATTTTAAGTTCAACATTACATGAATCATTTTGCTTTTAAAATGCTCACTACGGACTTCTGGCCAAGATGGTGGAGAGGACACACACACCTACTTAAGCTCCATCTTGCTCCCAGAATACTTTATTGCCTTGGAATTAGTACTTGACTGAAAAAACCCACAAATAATTACCAACAGAATATATCCTCGAAATTTGCCAGAAAAGGTCTACCTTTGCTCATGGGTGGGGATAGTTAGATTGGGCACAGACTGCAAGCAGGCAATGAGAGCATGGGAGGCAGTTCACACTGAGCAGATCTGAGTAGGGTGGGATGTGATCTCAGTTGTTTCTGCAGGGAGAACTTTATCACAGTATGGCTACTCTGCCCTGGCAGCAAGCCAGTAGATCAGCAGGGAAGTTATAAACACAGGGAGTAAAGACTATAACCCTAAAAAGCTAGGGTCTCTCAGGACCTGGCCACACCCATTCAGAGTGTCTGAACACGCTCTCAGAGTCTCAGAGCACAGATGCAGTGCAGCCATTGCTGTCCTGCTAGTGCCTCACTGCTGCCTCTGCAGTCTGTAGAAGAAGCTCAGTAATACCATCCAGCCTCCCCCCCAAAAAAAAACCTGCATTTGTTTTTTTGTTAGTTTGTTTTCTTTGATTCTTCATTGACAAAATGAGCAAAAAATTAAAATGGACTCTAACTATTGATAGCTTCTACACTGATGGAGAGCAGACTTTAAACCCTGAGGAGACTAAAAACAGAGTGTCTCAAGATGAATCCTCAAAGGGGGATATGATCTGGTCCTCAACACACAACACTCTCATAGAAGAAATTTAAAAAGCTCTTACAAGAGAGCTAGAAGAAAAATGGGAAAAGGAAAAGGAAGCTTGGCAAGAAAGTTTGAATAAATCATCCCACTTATTTAAAGATAGAGTGGATAAAGAAATCAAATCCTTGAAAAACAGAACAAGTGAATTGGAGATGGTAAACAATTCCAAGGAAAACAGAATTAGTGAATTGGACAAAGAAAATAGCTCTCTAAAAAATAAAATTGGCAAAATGGAAAAAAATTCCATAGAACAAAACAACTCACTTAAAAACTCAATTGGACAATTAGAAAAAGATATAAAAAAGTGAGTTAAGAAAATAATTCATTGAAAATCATAATTGAATAAATGGAATTGAACGACTCTAGAAGGCACCAAGAATCGGTCAAGCAAAATCAAAAAGTGAAACAATGGGAAAAAATGTCAAATACCTTGTTGGGAAAACAACAGACCTGGAAAATAGATCTAGGAGAGACAATATGAACATTATTGGACTTCCTGAAAAATATGATGAAAAAAAGAGCCTGGACACTATTTTCCAAGAAATTATCAAAGAGAACTGCCCAGATGTTATAGAAACAGAGGGTAAAATAAACATTGAAAGAATTAATTGATCATCTACTGAAACTCCAAGAAATCAAAACTCCAAGAAATATTGTGGCTAAATTCCAAAACTATCAGACCAAGGAAAAAATACTACAAACTGCTAGGAAAAAAAAATCAGTTTAAATATAGAGGAGCCACAATAAGGATTACTCAAGATCTAGCAGTGTCCACATTAAAGGGATATTAAAGGATCCAAAGGGCCTGAAATCTGATATTCGGAAGGGCTAAGGAATTTGGTATACAGCCAAAAATAACTTACCCAGGCAAAATGAGCATTTTTTCCCAGGGAAGAAGATGGACATTCAATGAAATAGGTGAATTTCATCTATTTCTGATGACAAAACAGGAACTAAACAAAAAGTTTGATCTCCAAATATAGGACTCAAGAGAAACCTAAAAAAGTAAAAAGAAATCTTGGGAACTATATTTTTGTTATAAAGATATATAAATGTATGGAATGGAGAGATAAAATGAAGAACTTACAGGAATGTTTAAATTCTTTTTCTGTATTTTATCTTTTTTATTATTATTTCTATGTCTCTGTGACCTACATAAGTATGGTGTGTGCTAGCCAATATTTACTTAAACTTTAGATACATTTACTTAACCAGAGATGATGACATTTATCCTTGTTCAATATTATCAATATTTAGATTATTAAATGCCATCAGCTCAATAATCTGAAGTTTGAAGGCCTGATGGGTGATTCCTCTCGGAATCAGGGAAACTGAAAATGTTCTGTTCTAATCTGCTTTTGGTATCTATTTCTTAATGCTCTCCAACCTATGATGTAATCCTTTGTAACAGAAACTATAAAAATTGTATATCTTCACTACTTCTTTAGCCCTTCTACTCTGAGCTTTTTCTCTTTCCCTCCTTGCAGTGGAATTGCTAATTCTCATGAGAATTTATTAATAAACAACTTTTCTGATTTCTACGGAGTGATCTCTAAGTAGTCATTTTGGGTAAGAGTCTTCTACATCCCTCACATAAAAAACACATGTATAATTTATTCTAGAAACTAGAGGTGGAAAGGAAATTGTACCAGAAAAAGGGCAAAGTGGGGGTACTATATCTCACAAAGAGGCAAAGGAAACCTATCATATCTGTGAGAAAGAATGGAGGGGAATGAACATAGTGTGTGTCTTACTCTCATCAGAATTGGTTTAAAGAGATAAATATTAGACATAATATGGTGAAACTTCTTCCACATCATTGAAAAGTGGGAGGGGAAAAGTGAAAAGGGAAGGAGTAAGCTGAGCAGAAGGGAATACAGAAATTGTGAGGAAAAGAGTGTGAAGGATGTAGAAGACCCTTACCCAAAATAACTACTCAGAGATCATTCAGTTAAAAAAAAGCAGAAAAGTTGTTTATTGAAAACCTCCAAAGGATGAGCTGTCCTATCACAAGATAAGAAAGAGAAAGCTCATGGTAGGGGGTCTAAAAAAGTAATAAAGATACATAGCTTTTTTACAAGAGATTACATCACAAGTAAGATAGCACTGAGAAGGGGAGAGGGAGGCATCTAATTGGTTGTTGCTATTCAGAGAGATTGGAATGGAAGATTTCTGTTTCCCCAAAATCCCCTGATTTCTAGGAAACAGAAAATCAGGCCTTCAGGCTTAATCAAACACATAGACTAAATATAGATAAATGTCAAATACCGATAAATATCATCAGCTCAGGTTAAGTAAATATGTTTATAGCTGTCCAAGGCTCAAGTAAATATGGACCTGCACATATTATACAGGTCATAGGGGTAACACAGAAATAATGAAAGTAAAATGCAGAAAAAGAATTCATACATTCCTGTAAATTCTTCACCATATCTTTCTTTTTTCCACACAATTGATAAGATAGGGGGAGGAACTTTAAAGTGGGGGGAGGGATACTAAAAAGGGAGGACTATGAGAAACAAGTGGTGCTCACAAGTTTAATACTGGGAGGGAGGTAGGGGAAAGGAAAAGAGAAAAGCATAAGTAGGAGCTAACAAGATGGCAGATAATACAGAACTAGTAATTTTAGCCATAAATATGAATGGAGTAAACGCCCCTATAAAGAGGAAGCAGTTAGCAGATTGGATTAAAAGCCAGAAACCTACAACATGTTGTTTACAAGAAACCCACTTGAAGCAGGGCCATACATCCAGAGTAAAAGTAAAAGGTTGGAGCAGAATCTACTATGCTTCAGGGGAAGTAAAAAAAAAAAGCAGGGGTAACCATCTTAATCTCAGATTAAGAAAGGAAAAAGAAAAAAATTGATCTAAGAAAAAGCAAAATTGATCTAATTAAAAGAGATAAGGAAGGGTACTATATCTTGCTAAAGAATATCATAGATAATGATGCAATATCAATATTAAACATATATGCACCAAATGGTGTAGCATCTAAATTCTTAAAAGAGAAATTAAGAGAGATGCAACAAGAAATAAACAGCAAAACATAGCAGTGGGAGATCTCAACCTTGCACTCTCAGAATTAGATAAATCAAACCACAAAATAAATAAGAAAGAAATCAAAGAGGTAAATAGAATATTAGAAAAGTTAGGTATGATAAATCTTTGGAGAAAACTAAATGGAGACAGAAAGGAGTACACTTTCTTCTCATCAGTTCATGGAACCTATACAAAAATTAGGACATAAAAACCTCAAATTCAAATGCAGTAAGGCAGAAATAGTAAATTCATCCTTTTCAGATCATGATACAATGAAAATTACATTCATTAAAAAGCCAGGGTAAAATAAACCAAAAAAATAATTGGAAACTAAATAATTTCATACTAAAAAAATGATTGGGTGAAACAGCAAATCACAAGCATAATTAATAACTTCACTCAAGAAGATGACAATAATGAGACATACCAAAAGGTATGAAATGCAGCCAAAGTGGTAATAAGGGGAAATTTTATATCTCTAGAGACCTACTTGCATAAGAAAGAGGTCAATTAATTGGGCTTGCAACTAAAAATGCTAGAAAAAGGAACAAATTAAAATTCCTCAGTCAAAAACTAAACTTGAAATTCTAAAAATAAAAGGAGAGATTAATAAAATTGAAAGTAAAAAAAATTTGAATTAATTAATAAAACAGAGTTTGTTCTATGAAAAAACCAACAAAATAGATAAACCCTTAGTAAATCTGATTTTAAAAAGGAAAGAGGAAAATCAAATTGTTAGTTTTAAAAATGAAAAGGGAGAACTTGCCACTAATGAAGAGAAAATTAGAGCAATAATTAAGAGTTACTTTGCCCAACTTTATGCCAATAAATTTGATAACTTAAATGAAATGTAAGAAAACCTTCAGAAATATAGCTTGACCAGATTAACAGAGGAAGAAATTAATTGGTTAAACAGTCCCATCTTAGGAAAAGAAATAGAACAAGCTATTAATCAGCTTCCTAAGAAAAAATCCCCAGGACCAGATGGATTTACATGTGAATTCTACCAAACATTTAAAGAACAATTAATTCCAATGCTATATAAACTATTTGAAAAAAGAAATAGGGATTGAAGGAATCCTACCAAATTCCTTTTATGACTCAAACATGGTACTGATAACTAAACCAGGTAGGTTGAAAACAGAGAAAGAAAATTATAGACTAATCTCCCTAATGAATATTGATGCTAAAATCTTAAATAAAATATTAGCAAAAAGATTATAGAAAATCATCCCCAGGATAATACACTATGACCAATTAGGATTTATACTAAGAATACAAGGCTGGTTCAATATTAGGAAAACTATTAGCATAATTGGCTATACCAATAACCAAATTAACAAAAGCCATATGATCATCTCAACAGATACAGAAAAAGCATTTGATAAAATCCAACATCCTTTCCTAACAAAAACACTTGAGAATATAGGAATAAATGGACTTTTCCTTAAAATAGTCAGGAACATATATTTAAAACCGTGAATAAGCATCATATGTAATGGGGATAAACTGGAACCATTCCCAGTAAGATCAGGAGTGAAACCAAGGGTGCCCACTATCACCATTACTATTCAATATGTTTTAGAAATGCTAGCCTCAACAATAAGAGTTGAGAAAGAGATTAAAGGAATTAGAGTAGTTAAAGAGGAAACCAAATTATCACTCTTTGCAGATGATATGATAGTATACTTAGAGAACCCCAGAGAATCTACTAAGAAGCTATTCAAAATAATTCACAACTTTAGCAAAATTGTAGGATACAAAATAAATCCACATAAATCCTCAGCATTTTTATACATTACCAACAAAATCCAACAGTAAGAGATACAAAGAGAAAATCCATTCAAAATAACTGTCAATAGCATAAAATATTTGAGAATCTATATGCCAAAGGAAAGTCAGGAATTATATGAGCAAAATTAGAAAACACTTTCCACACAAATAAGGTCAGATTTAAATATTTGGAAAAATATTAAGTGCTCTTGCATAGGCCGAGCAAATATAATAAAGATGACAGTCCTACCTGAACTAATCTATTTATTTAGTGCTATACCAAACTCCCAAGAAACTATTTTAATGATATAGAAAAAATAGCAAAATTCATATGGAAGAACAAAAGGTCAAGAATTTCAAAGGAATTAATGAAAAAAAAAATCAAATGAAGGTGGCCTAGCTGTACCTTATCTAAAAACTGTATTATAAAGAAGTGGTCACCAAAACCATTTGGTATTGGCTAAGAAATAGATTAGTTGATCAGTGGAATAGGTTAGGTTCACAGGACAAAATAGTCAATAACTATAACAATCTAGTGTTTGACAAATCCAAAGATCCCAACTTTTGGGATAAGAATTCACTATTTGGCAGAAATTGCTGGGAAAACTGGAAATTAGAATGGCAGAAAATAGGCATTGACCCACACTTAATACCGTACACCAAAATAAGATCAAAATGAGTCCATGATTTAGACATAAAGAACAAGATTATAAATAAATTAGAGGAACATAGGAAAGTTTACCTCTCAGACTTGTTTGTGGAGGAGGAAGGAATTTGTAACCAAAGAAGAACTACAGATTATTATTGGTC
This sequence comes from Sminthopsis crassicaudata, assembly GCF_048593235.1. NCBI lineage: Eukaryota > Metazoa > Chordata > Mammalia > Dasyuromorphia > Dasyuridae > Sminthopsis > Sminthopsis crassicaudata. The sequence goes on from NC_133620.1 coordinate 142,105,419, forward strand.
ACAAAATAGAAAATTTTGATTATATCAAATTAAAAGGCCTTTGTACAAACAAAACTAATGCAAACAAGATTAGAAGAGAAGCAACAAACTGGGAAAACATTTTTACAGTTAAAGGTTTTGATATATAGGTTCCAAAATATATAGAGAATTAACTCTAATTTATAAAGGTTCCAAAATATATAGAAAATCAACTCTAATTTATAAGAAATCAAGCCATTCTCCAATTGATAAATGGTCAAAGGATGAACAGACAATTTTCAGATGATGAATTGAAACTATTTCTACTCATATGAAAGGGTATTCCAAATTACTATTGATCAGAGAAATGCAAATTAAGACAACTCTGAGATACCACTACACACCTGTCAGATTGGCTAAGATAACAGGAAAAAAATAATCATGAATGTTGGAGGGAATGCGGGAAAATTGGGACACTGATGCATTATTGGTGGAGTTGTGAAAGAATCCAACCATTCTGGAGAGCAATCTGGAATTATGCCCTAAAAGTTATCAAACTGTGTATATATACCCTTTGATCTAGCAGTGTTACTACTGGGCTTATATACCAAAGGGATACTAAAGAAGGGAAAGGGACATGTATTGCCAAAATGATTGTGACAGCCTTTTTTTGTAGTGGCTAGAAACTGGAAAATGAATGGATGCCCATCAATTGGAGAATGGTTATGTGGTATATGAATGTTATGGAATATTATTATTCTGTAAGAAATGACCAGCAGGATGAATATAGAGATGCTTGGAAATGAGCATAACCAGGATTATACACTTCAACAATAATACTGTATTAGGATGTATTCTGATGGAAGTGGATATCTTCAACAAAGAGAAGATCTAATTCAGTTCCAATTGATCAATAATGGACAGATAAGGTATATGGCCTGTGTCAGCAATTGTCATTTTAGGCATGTCAGAGCTTTATCCTTTATTTCAAAAGAGGTCTTTCCCTTTCTCCTTCCAAATAAAATAAATCAATCTCATATGAGGAAAGTCTCAGGTCACTTTTGGAGACAGCTCTAATTCTTTAACAAAGCAATAAGTAAACATTTGGTCCAAGGCAATTTAATAATCTTTAACATAGATTTAATAACCAATTTCTTAAGAATCTAATTCATTCTTTCCACTCTCCTAGATGAGGACAGATGAGGATAGAATTGCCACTCAATTTGCAATCCTTCCCCATTATTTCTTATAAAACCTTAAAAGTGAAATATGTTCCTTTATCAGAATTAATTATCTTTACCAATTCATATTCAGATACAATTTGTTCCAATGTTATTCCACTAACCCCTCTTAGTAGCACAACTCAGGGGAAAGCTTCCACCCATCCCCCTATATTTCAATTTTCTACTGGTGTCATTTCATTAAAACCTAACCTAAATATTCTGGAGCCAGGCTCCCTCTCTCTCCAGGGGACACCTCCTCAATACCTTCTTATTTATCTTTAGACATATTACACACCTTTCAGGTACAAATTGTTCTGCCAAATTTTCTTGCTTTTACTTTTTTATTAAAAGGAGAAAGCAAGACAAAACTTTAAGATTAAAATTCCAAATAGCCTTGGATCAGATTTCACAAAATTTATGCTACATATCCAGCTGGGCCAAAAAAATGTTAAAGCACAATTTAGACAATTTTTACAAATTATCCATTATACAATGTAGCAAGCAACATAGTAACTTAAATATATTTCATCTAATCAGGAAATACAAACATGGGACCTCTTAATGTAAGTTATCAAACAACCAAAATGTTTAACTTAAAATCAAATCAAATACAGATATAAATTTCTAGTAACAATACTTCAATATCAATGTACACTTTTTTATTAATTTTATAATTATGACATTTTTTTGACAATACATATGCATGGATAATTTTTTACATTATGCCTTGCACTCCCTTCTGTTCTGAATTTTCCCCTCCTTCCCTCCACGCCCTCCCCTAGATGCCAGGCATTCCCATACATATTAAATATGTTATAGTATATCCTAGATACAATATATATGTGCAGAACTGAATTTTGTTGTTGTTGTTGCAAAGGAAGAATTGGATTCGGAAGGTAAAAATAACCTGGGGAGAAAAACAAAAAATGCAAACAGTTTACACTCATTTTCCCAGTGTTCCTTCTCTGGGTATAGCTGATTCTGTCCATCTCAATGCACACATTTCTGAACTCTTCTGCCAGAATAAGCAAGTTCACAATTTTAGCACTTGAGTTAATAGTAATTATCCCCTACAATTTCAGAATCAGAATTCCAAAGTAAACCCACACAGCTTTAAAACTTAAGGTAGCATAAAACTGCCCTTTCAGGTCTAACCACAGGGCTTTAAGAAATTGACAGACTCTAAGACCCTGGGGAAAGAGGATCATAGAAATTTGGACCTAGGTGTCCAGCTACATATTCTTGGCCCAGTGGCTGATTTCACTCTCTATGCCAGAAATGCTGGGGAGGAGACCCATGTAAAAGGTGTTGGGGCACCAGCGCAAACCCCAGTAGAATTCAGATCAGCCAGGAACACCTCCCTAGCCAAGAGAGATTCCACAAACCTGGAAAGCTTGGTAAAACGCAGAGAGAGCAGTTTTTCTCCCCCTTTGGCAGTTTTCCCTCAGAAGGCTTTTAATTATGTAAATTAGGCCTACTTAAAAACACTGTAGACAACTCAATTTAGCTAATAGTGCCAAGCAACTTAAAACTTAATTCTCAAAAACTCCAGAATCTGCTAAAAAAAATTTTTTAACAATTCTGTAACTTACCTATTTCTGCAGACTCAAATTGGCCAGTTCTGAGTCCACAGAAATGTCATTTTTCATTTCATTCATTTTTTTTAAAGTGGTAATACACTGCTTTTCCATTTTCCCAAAAGTTCTCAAACTCTCTAATCCCTTTCAGTCTATGCTCTTTTCATTCATACATACTTAAACTTTCTCACTAACCTTTCTATATACTCCAGTTAAAGATCTTATCTTTCCAATTCAGCCTGATCTTTTCCAAACTAACAACAGAGGCTGGCTCCTTACCTCTCATTCAGCTTGCTAACTGTTTAACACAGAACACAGAATGCAAAGCAGACACACAAAGAAATAAGTGTCTACTCATAGAAATCTATTTTGCATACAGATTTAAGTCAGACATACTCAGTCCTGGGAGCATCCTCTCCATACAGAATAATATTTAATCATTTTACTCTTTGCCCTTTTATCTTTTTGGCTGTGTCCTCCCATTTTGAATATTTGACAAGACTTTTTTAGTCTCTGACATCCAGTTGGGAGGAGTCACCTCCAACCCTCAATCTCCCCAAAAGACCTATCCTGAACAGAGCACCCCTTCAGAGTCTGTAACCCTCAACTCAAGGGTCGGCCCAAGGGTCTCACAGGTCACTTACCCTTTGGCAGCCCATGCACAATGGTCACTTGATTAATTGATTGCCATCCAATCCCAACCACTCAGGATTTGCTGTGAATTTACTGACTTTCATTTTGCCTTGAGTCTCTCCTCTTGGGGTAACTTGACATCACAAGCAGGGAAGGTCCTGGGAGTTCCCAGGATGCCTAAAGCAAGGCACAGAGCCATCCTGCTAATACTGGAGATCCCACTCACTCACCAGGTCACATAATCCTGGGCAAGCCCCATAAATTGTGTGGGACAAGACCATCAGCTCAAATAAATCAAGGAGATTTCTTAAGGTAAAAGCAGAAAAGAATTGTGTTGTAATCTTAGGAGAAGGGCATCTTCTTTCAACAATTATAAGGAGAGGCAGGGCACAGTTAACAGACCAGCATTATGTATATATTCCCTATAGGCTGAACTTTGCTTTGATCAGTCAGGACAAATGACCTTACATTTTAAATCATAAATGAGGAAAAACTTCTAATCCAACCATATCTTTAGGATTGTCAAATTAGCTTATATGGGAATTTCAGTGCCAAGATGGCCCCAATTTACTCTCACAAAGAAAAGGGCTATATGGTCCCATTCTTTGCAAAATACATTCTGATCTCTTGAGAAAGAAACTTGGGCCTGGAGCACAATGGACCTTCGGACCTTCAACCTTGACTCAGTTCTTAGAACACTGTCTCCATCGTCTGAGCTTTCACAGTTTATTCATCATTAAAAAGGTTTGAGAAACATAGTTTCTGGATAGTTTAATCATTTATAAGGCCAGCAGGCTATTAATAAAAGGATGATCATCACTCTTAGATTAAAAACAATCATGGCAGCAGCAGGCTCTTTGAAGCAGTGAGGGGCTACTAGTGATATCATGTCACCCTAGGATAGAAAAATTATTTCCACTCAGAACACCTATAGCCTTGGGTTATAGATAAAAGGTTCTGTATCCATCCATGCTTGAATAGAATACAATGGACTTCCCCACACTGGATCAAATTCCTTGCTAAGAGGCAAGATCAAGGTGAGAAGAGTCAATGAAATCTCATTATCAGTAATGTCCTTCAAGAAAATTGAGCTTTTTTAAATGAGGAATTTAGAAGAAGGGGAGACCTCTGAATTTTCCCCTAGATATTGGTTATTAATAATCACTTTTCCCAAAAGTCATATCCTTGTCCATTTCTTTCCAAAAATCATTCATCTAAAACAACAACAACAAAAAACCCAAATAACCAAACCAAACCCCAACAATGAACACAATAGGGAAAGCAGAAACAGAGGTCACTAAATACATGGTAGCCTGGGTAGAGAAAATTTTAAAAAACAAGCATTTATCAAATGTCTGCTATGTTCCAGGTTATGTGCTAAGTGCTTTATAAATATTACTATACTTGATCCTCACAACTCTGGGAATAGTACTGCTATTATTCTCATTTTACAGCTGAAGAAAGTAAGGTGAATGTAAGTTAAGTGACTCACCTAGGGTCACATAGTTAGTAACTATCTAAAGCTAGATTTGAATTCAGATTGATGGGGGTGAACCCTGAAACTATCCCCCTGACTTTTGGGGTGGAAGCCATGGGGGTGAACTCTGAAACTCTCATGATAGAGATCCACTCTTCTGGGCAGTTAAATGGTTTCATTAAGATTAGCCCAGGACCCTTCCCAGTAGCTCAAATTTAAGTGGTCTCATTCAAGTGGAAATTTAGGTCTGGGGGCAGTGACAATATTGAAGGAATTTCATTCAATGGAGACCTTACTCCCCAGAATGCCTATTAAAAAAACATTTTGAACTCCAAATCTTTGTAGAAGAAGCAAATAGTACAAGAGCAGTCTCTTATAAGAATAAAAAAGAGAGGGTGAAGCAGTTCAATAAATTAACTAATATATCAAAAAGATCTGGCATTGGCATTGTGTTTCACCTCCTAGAGTTGATATCTCATAACTTTTCTTTGGGATCATGCTTTGTTATCATGTTCTTGTAGCATTAAGTTTTATTATCATTCTTTCCATTAACATAGCTATAATCATTGTGCATATTGTTTTCCTTTTCCTACTTTACTTTGTATTAGCTTATATGTCTTCCCATGCTTCTCTTATTCATTATATTCACTGTTTCTCATAAACAATAACATCCCATTATTTGCATGAACCACAACTTGATAAGCCATTGACCTATTGATGGCAATCTATTTTTATTTTCTTTCACTGTCTTTGCTACTACCAAAAATGATCTTATAAATATGTTGTTTTATATCGTGCATTTTCTTTTGTTAGTGAAGTCCTTAGGTTATGTCCTAGCAGGTGAATATCCGGGTGAAATGATATAGACAGTTTAGTTACTTTCTTTGTATAATTCCAAACTAATTTCCAGAATGGTTATGAATGGAATAAATGAAGATTTCTCAGGAAATTGTATGGTAAAGTAGACACTAGGCCTAATTTCAGGAAATCACTCTGCCACATCAGCACTACTCATGCTGTAATGCCTCAGTTTCCCTGCCTCATTTTCCCTAAATTGTAAAACCTCAGTTCCCCTGCTTCAGTTTCCCTGAATTATTATGCCCTGAGTGGAATTATTATAGACATTTCCCCTTCCTTTCCCCATTGATATTGAGAGAATCGGGGCCTCAAAGCTCTGGCCACTCTCACATTCAAAAGAGTCATAAAACTCCAGATGGCTTATCTCAAATGCTTGGGTATCTCCTGTCTCAGACTTCTGTCTCCTGCTCAGTCTCCTTATCTTGGCCCTCCAATCTATCAGGACTAAGTTATGATCCTTGAACTTCCACTTACCTAGAGTTCTGCCCCCTCTTGCCTTTGTTTCTCTGATAGCTGGAGCCCCATAAAAGTCTCTGGAATTACTTGCTGGGGGATGAATGCTTTGAGACAAGAGCCCCATTCAGCCAAACATCTAGGGTCAAACATCTTTTGATTATGAGTCCTGTTCTATCACTAGTCCAAATTCTCCACTATTAAAATATTGAAAACCTATTCTCTATCTTACCTCAGTTTCTCCAGCATTACAGTGAAATGGACAAAAGACTGGCCCCCTCTGGGGGCAGCTAGGTGGCACAGTGGATAGAGCACCAGCCCTGAATTCAGGAGGACCGGAGTTCAAATCTGCTCTTAGACACTTAACACTTCCTAGCTGTGTGACCCTGGGCAAGTCACTTAACCCCAGCCTCAGAAAAAGGAAATAAAAAAAAAAAAAAAAAAAAAAAGACTGGCCCCCTCATCCCTGGGTCAAGGGGCCTCAGGCTTATAAAATGTTGCTTAAACTAAATTAAGGGAAGTGTTATGTTCAGACTGGGCCCCATCCCCGGTTCACGAGACCCTAGACTTTCTGAGAAGTGTGTGTCTAACAAAGTCACAACATTGCAAAATATGCCGACGGTGTACTCACTCTTATCCAGACACTTCCCCATTGTAAACGAGAAACTGTCAGTGATTCCCAAAATTTGTAATCGCAAGGCTGTACCCAGATGTGGCAAATGGGCTTAAAAGTGTACCTCACTAAAGGTTCAGGGCTGATCTCTACTAGCCCGTCTAGTGGGGGTCAGTCACCAGCCAGCTAATAAATGATGCTTTAAATTGAATAATTTGGTCAGAGCTGTCTATCTCATTTCAATCCATTTCAACAATGCCAAATCAGGAGGCACTATTGGTCAACAGTCCCTTCCATGTTCCTGAAGAATTCAAATCATCCAATGGATTTTAAAATCAACAGGATAAGGGGGGGGGGGGAACCTGTGGCTTTTCAGCTATATAACACAGCTTCTCTATTGTGCTTTCCCAACTGCCTAGTGAGTATGCTGGCTTGCTTCTTGCAACAACCAAATAAAAGGCTTTCTGTTTGTACCTGGAGATATCTCCAAATAATCAATTTGAGTAAGGGGGGATCTAATACCCCATCTCACAGAGACTAATTCATAGCTCTTCCAATAGTACTTTAATGTACTTATCTTTCTATAGTTCTAAATTAACTATTCCTATATTTTGTCATCTTTGTCAATTTTCTGTGTATGAAATAAAACTTCACAGTTGTTTTGATGTATAGTATTTTTACTATTAGTAGTATTCAATCAAGTTCAGATCTTGGTTTATTTCTACAGTGTCCAATTTGGTATTTCTGCCCCAAGTCTCTTCTCTATTCCAGAACTTTTGGACATAGAAAATGAAATATCAATTGAATGAATTTATAGATCACCTCCTGAGAAAAATCCAAAGCTGTAAATTCCAAGAATGTAGTAAATATATAAACTATTCAATATAAGAAACAAGTTCTACAAGTGAGGAAGAGAAAGATTTTCAAAGGAAAAGGAAATGTGATTCAAATAACACAGGGTTATTCTGTACTCACCAGAAAATGCAAAAGGAAATAGAATAATATGTTTTGAAAAGCAATGGAGCTCAGGATGCAGCCCAGGGTAACCTACCCTGAAAATTTGTTCAGTTCCACATATTCTTTTAAATCTTTCTGTTATTTATCCAAAAGAGATATTGAAGTCTCTTGTAGTTCTTCTTATCTTCTTATAATCTCAGTTAATGTTTTCTTTGTAAATTTAGATACTAAAGAGCAAACACATTTATTACTGATGTTAGTTTGTTGTCTATGCTTACTTTCTGCCTGATAGTTTCCTTGTTTAACTCTTTATTTCTGAATGTTTGTTGTTGCTTTGTCAGATAGTATAATTTCAATTTCTGCTTCTTTGGATTCACTTGATATATAGTAAATTTTTTCCCATCATTCTCACAGTTTAATTTCTGTACGTCTTGGTTTTATAAATGTGTTTCTTGTAAGCAACAGATTATAGGGTATTTATTTTCTTACCAAATCTATAACTTTTTTGTTTTATTGCATTGGTTAATTCATCAACATTCAATGTAATGAGAACGAGGTTTATATTTTTCTTCATTTGTCTCTGCTGGGATTTTTCAAGTTATGATTCTTTCTGCTATAAACACATTACTATGTTGCTTTCTTTATTTTAGTTTAACTTTTTAAGGTGGCCCTGTTCCCATTAGCTGTCTTCCCCTTCCCTCAAGCCATTTCCCATTTGTTACTCCTTTGCCTTTGGAGTTTTGCTTATTCCCTTTTCTTTCTTGCTCCTCTTCACTATTATATTTACTGGATTTCCTCCTTAACCCTTGTTTCTTTGTCTACATTTTAGCATTTATTCTTTCTTCCTGCATTTCTGTTGTCTTGAGTGTTTGAGAAACAAACAGACTCTAGCAGGTGAAATCATAAGAAAATCAGAAGAAAGAAAAATAATAATCTGAACATATTATACATAATTATATATTAATAAATCTGAGAACTCAAAGAAGAATATCTTCAAAAATACAAAATACCCAATTTACCAGAAGATCAGACAGAGATCTTATATAACCCAATTTCAGAAAAGGAAATAGATCTAGTTATAAAGAAACAATTGCAGTAGGGGAAAACACCATTGATCCTGATAGTCACAAGAAAATTCTGTTAAACTTTTAGAGAACCATTGGTACTCACACTTCACAAAGTATTCTCAAAAATTGAGAAACAAAATAACCTACTAGAATTCTTTTATGAGATAAATATTGTCCTAATACCTAAATCAGAAGATGAAACATAGAACGAAATTTATAAGCCAATTTCATGAATGAATATTTTTAAAATTTTAAACAAAATGTTTAAGCAAAATATCTAAAAAATTTTAAACAATTGTCAAAAAGACTATAACAATTTATCCAAAAAAATCATTCATTATGACTGAGATTAATGCCAGAAAAGCAAGAATGATCCAACTTTCAGAAAATAATCAACATAATTAATCATATTAAAAGCCTAAACATTCAAAATCACATGATTATCTCCACAGATGCAGAATAAAAGCCTTTGACAAAATACAACATTCTACATTAAAAAATGAGGAGCTATATTGGAACTACATAGAGATTCTGTGGTTGGAAGTACAGAGGAATAAGGGGAAGGGTATAGGAGGCATCATTTAGAACTGAACCAATAGCCAGCATATTTAGAATAACCAATGAAAGGAGAAAGACAAAGTGGGACTAAGTTGTAGCAGAGAAGGGAAAGAATGAGAAGGGACAGAAGCTCTACAAATATCTCAGAACAGAAAATCCTACTAAGAAAGGACAGAACAAAATTTCAAGAAAAGAGACTCCCCCACTCACTATTATCTTGTTAACCAAATGTTCTCAGGAATCTAAATTTTGCTCCAGCCATGAAGAGATTGGGGATTAACTAGGGTAACATGTAACTATAAATTTAGATAGATGATCCATCCTCTGCATATATGTTAGAAATTTTCCTAATTGTGGGCTTCACAATTATGCTTGAACTTATAGAACTTCTCTACAATATCTCTCAGTCCTAACTTAAATTAACCTAATGCAGTTATGGAATCATGATTTTTAAAATTATTTCAATCTTTTAGGAAATTATTTTAGTGATATTTATAGCCAATATTAATGTTTTCCTATATTGCTTAATATTTTTCAGCTGAGGAACAACCACCATCTTAACAAATGGACATTTCATGATAAAAAAAAAACTACCTATTAGAATTTAAGCATAACAAAGACAAATTAAGTGAAGATAATAGTGACACAAATATAAACTGAAATAGTCAGTGAGTAATAGTAAACTAGGCAATATGTTTTTAGAAGCCAAAGTAATCCAAGTTCTGCTATTGTTCAATTGTTTCTTCGTGACCCTATTTGAGGTTTTCTTGGCAAAAATTCTACAGTGATTTTCCATTTTCTTCTTCAGCACATTTTATAGATGAGGAAACTGAGGCAAATAGGGCTAAGTGACTTGCCCAGGGTTACTCAAATAGAAGGTATCTAAGGCAAGATTTTAATTCATCTCTAGAGCAAGAGATAGAAAGAGAAATTCCATTTAAAATAACTATAGATAATATAAAGTATTTGGGAGTCTACCTGCCAAGACAAACTTAGGAACTATATAAACACAATTATAAAACACTTCACACAAATAAAGTCAGATCTAAATAATTGTAAAAAATAACAATTGTTCATGGGGTGGACTGAGCTAATATAATAAAAGTGACAATTTCTACCTAAATTACTTATTTATTTTCATACCAAACTACCAAAATTATTTTATAAAGCCAGAAAAGATAATAACAAAACTCATCTGGAAGAACAAAAGGTCAAGAATAGCAAGGGAAATAATGGGGGTGAGGAGGGGAATGCAAAGGAAGGTGGCTTAATCATACCAGATCTAAAACTATATTGTAAAGTAGCAATCATCAAAATTATTTGGTACTGGCTAAAAAATAGAATAATGAATCAGTGGAAGAGGTTAGATACATAAGACACACTTTGATAAACTAAAGATTCCATCTTCTAGGATAAAAACTCACTATTTGACAAAAACTGCTGGGAAAATTAGAAAATGTTATGGCAGAAACTAGGTATTGACTAACATCTCACATCATGTATATACCTAGATAAAGTCAAAATGTATATATGACTGAGAAATAAAGGGAGATACCATAAGCAAATTTAGAGAGCAAGGAATAGTTTAATTGTCAGATCTATGAAGAAGGGAAGAATTTATGACCAAACAGTAGATGGAATACATTATGAAATGCAAAATGGATAATTTTGATGGCATTAAATTTTAAAATTTTTTCCATAAACATAGCCAATGCAACCAAGATTAGAAAGGGAACAGAAAGCTGGAAAATAATTTTTACAGCCAGTGTTTCTGATAAAGTCTCATTTCTAGAATATACAGAGAACTGTGTCAAAATTATAAAAATAAATCATTCCCCAATTGATAAGTGGATAAAAGATATAAACAGGAAGTTTTCAGATGAAGAAATTAGAGCTAAGTGTGGTCATATGAAAAAATGCTCTAAGTCACTATTCATTAGAGAAATGCAAATTAAAACAACTTTGAGATACTACCTCACACCTATCCGATTGGGTAAAATGACATAAAAGGAAAATGATAAATGTTGGAGAGGATGTGGGAAAATTGGACACCAATGCATTATTAGTAGTTATGAACAGCCATTTTGAAGAGTAATTTGGAATTATGCCCCAAAGGCTTTAAACTGTGCATACCCTTTGATCTAAGAATATTACTACTAGATCTATATCCCAAAAAAAGATCATTAAAAATGGAAAAGGACTCACCTATACAGAAATATTTATGGTAGCTCTTTTTGTGATGACAAGGAATTAGAAAATGAGGAGATGCCCATCAATTGGAAAATGGTTGAACAAGTTGTAATATATGAATATAATGTCATACCATTGTGCTATAAGAAATGATGAGCAGGAGGATTACATAAAAACCTAGAAAGATTTACATGAACCAATACTTAGTAAAGTGAGCAGAACTAAAACATTATACATAGTAACAGCAACATTGTATAATGATCACCTTTGATAGATTTAGTCCTTCCCAATGATCCAAGACAATTCCAAAATATTCATGATGGAAATGTTATCCACATCCAGAGAAAGAACTATGGAATTTGAATACAGACTGAAGCACACTATTCTCACTTTTTTTTTCTTTTTGTGGTTTTTCCCTTTTGTTCTGAATTTTTCTTTTACATCATGAATGATGTGAAAAACTGAAAGAAAAAAAAAAGATTTAAAAAAAAAAAAAAAAAAAAGATTTTAATTCTTGTCTTCCTGACTCCAGGTCTGGCATACTATCCACTGTGACAGTTAGCTGCCCCAAACCAATGTTTTACATCATATTATTAAATCAACAATAAATTAAATTAAATTAAAATTTCAATCCAAAGCATGCCATGCCATTACTATGAAAATATAATTTTATATTGGGGGGTACAAAATTACCTATAAAAGAGGCTACCTCATAACCTAAAATCAGTGAACAAATGTTATTTTTTTGAGAGAGAACTACAAAAATCAAATAAAGTCCTTACCCTCAAGAAGTTTACATTCTCATAGGGGAAGAAATACACGTAAAGGAATGTCAATCAGGAAAGGATACTTTGGCTTCAAAAGTTATGGAACTAGAGAATGAGGCTAAAAGGAAATAGACTGACATATTTATTCCAAAAATAATGTCAGAATTTATTTGTTAGAAGATACAAGATCTGGAAAACAAGGGAGTGGGAATGGAGTAGGGAAGATATAGCCAAGTACTAGCAAGGTATCTGGCAAGACTGTAGAGAAGATGACTAGGGGTAATCAGGGAAAGAAATGAAGCATGACTCAGGGTTTGCCTGAAATAGTTGTCTTCATGAATTTTAGAAATACCTAAAGATAAATAAATAAATATATATATATATGTGTGTGTGTGTGTGTGTGTGTGTATATGTATATATATATATATATGTATATATATATATCCTTAACAATATAGTTAAAAGGCAATTTGGAATAATGGGTTGGGAGAAGACCTCAGTCAGGAGGTTAAAGTTTTGACTTTGACACATTCTGGTAAATAATAATAGTTAATATTTATACAACACATATTATGTGCCAGGCACTGTGCTAAGCAATTTACACTTATCATCTCATTTGATACTCACAACAGCCCTGAAAGGTAAATACTATTATTATCCCCATTTTACATATGAAGAAATTGAGGCTAGCAGATTAAGTGACTTGCCCAGAATTACACAATATCTGAGGCTGGATTTAAACTGAGGCTTTCCTGGATCCAGACCCTATATGCTCTCTATCCACTGAATACCTATCTGTCCCAAGGATTATATAACTCCAGACACTTAATATCTGATTATTTTTGAGTGTCAGGACTCTTTATATGCAAAAAAATTAAGGACTCCTCCCCCCCCCAAGAGCTTTTATTTATAGAGATTATATCCAGGGGTATATTGGAGCCAGGTCAAACATACTAACCAACTATTAAATTTTCATTGTAAATGTACCTCAGAAATTAGCAAATCACAAATCAGGGCGTGATTTGATGTTTTGTTGATTTTTAAAAGTGAAGAAGAAAAATGTTAATCATGTAGATTAAAAGCCTGCCCTATGTAATTTTTTTCAGAAAGGGGTTGTTAAACATTTACCAGCACTCGGTTATATCTATCAGTTTTTGCCATACATAGAAATCTTAGTATTATTAGGAAATTAGTATTATTAGGAAAATAGTTTTTGTCTTTAAAGGCTTTCTGAAATGGTCTCTTGAGGATTCACCAGAGTTCTCCCTACACTGTAAGAACCACTGCTCTAGAACCATAAATTACATGTAAATTACATCTGTATTGGTATCTTCCTCACTGTGAAGTTCTCTATACTAGTATTCTGGTAAGACTCATGAAAAAGTAATGGGGAGATGATTGGTTTGAGGTGGGTTATAGCATATTACAAAGGTCATGTAAAAAGAATTAAATGGATAATAATAGCTACTCATTCAAAGGTACTGGATATTTTCCAAATGCCTATTAAAGAATCTAAAACTATATCTGTAGCTACTTCTCAAGACTCATTCTGCTTCCGTGGGGCTCTTCTCCCTTCCATTAAAGTGTGATAGCCACATCCTATCTTTGGCTTCTTTTCTCTTATATGAGTTATGAAACCAATTAATATATAGGCCTAAATGTTTATCCAAATTATCAACTTACATTAAACTATTGTATTTGGATCCATATGGTTTAGTTCCCACTCAATTGGAGAGAATATTGTTTCAACCTTAAAATATAAATTTTTCAATATGACTGTAAAATTATATTTCCTAGCATATCTTTTATAATTTATTGTCCAGATAGTATTTAACTATTAAAAATGGGTGACAGTGCTTTAAATAACAAACATGATGACTCTTCACTTTAGCATTATATAGTTTTGATCTTTGAAAGGACCCCAGTGACCAAACAGCTATTATTTGATGTTGGGATTACTAGGTGAGAACTGAGGTTGTCTGGATGGTGACAAGGTGAGAATTCAGGTTTTCTGGACAATTACAAGGTGAGAACTCAGGTTGACTTGATAGAGGGGGCAAGCTCATTGGCTGGGGTGGTTCTTCCCAGAAGCCCTTGCATTATCCCACGCCCATTCTCTGGGAGGATAAAAAGAGACAGCAATGGGCGCAGAGGGCAGATCGGCCTGGAGAAGGATAAGAGCTGGAGGAGATTCAGAGCCAGGATTCAAGAAGAAAGACTCTCTGCATTACATCAGGCCTGACGGGGCTCTCTGCAGGAAGGGAAGTCACTTCTAAGGACAAGAGTTAACAGCAAGTGCCTGGAGACAACGGTTCACTACAGGAAGAAGAATCTGTCATAAAGATTTGAGTAGACACAGCAGATCTCTTCCCAGAGAGCGATCCGGCAGCTTCTAGAGACAACAGCTCACTACAATTGGCGCCCAACGTGGGGCAAGGACATTTGCTTATCCTGACAAGAAGAGCTAGTCCAGACCTTTGCATCCTTCATCAAGGAGACAGAGTGATTGAGTGGGTGAACCTCCCAGCACAACCAGAACAAAGCCTTACACCTTACCCAGTGCTTGTGGCTAGGATTTTATTAAAGGCTATTAAGAGAGTAACACAATTATCTGGGATAAGTCCTGAAAAAATATACACATTCTATACTAACGCACAGATTAATGTATGCTGTGAGAACATCCCAGAATGGCAAATTTTATTGGCCACCGCTCCAAATTTTGCACATGGATCTCCATTAAAGATTACCCGGCTACTACATAATTGGCGATGGATTTTTGAAGAAAAGGTTTCTAAGGTTCCTCTTAAAGGACCAACAATCTTTACAGATGCCTCCAAAGAAAATATTTGTGCCATATACTCTCATGATTTAACCATAAAGAGAGTAATCAGGACTCCTTTTCAATCCACTCAACAGAATGAATTATTTGCTATCATGCTAGCTCTCACTTATTACCCAGGAGACGTAAATATAATTACTGATTCAGCCTATTCAGTAGGTGTAGTACAAAGAATTGCCACAGCCCAAATAAAATTTGCAGCCTCTAATATTTATCAGCTCTTTAAGGAACTTCAAGAGCAAGTGAGAAAACATCCAGGCAAGATTTATATCTTGCATGTCCACTCACATAGTGGACTTCCAGGTCCCATTTTTGATGGAAATTCAAAGGCAGATAGCCTTCTAACCATGTTAGCCAGTAGTCCTTTATTTCAGGAAGCACAAGAATCTCATTCTAAATATCATCAGGCTGCTCGAGCTTTACGTTTACAATTTGGAATCACAAGAGAGGAAGCTAGGAGCATAGTAAAAAGCTGTACAGCTTGTCTTCCTTTCCATGCTCCTACACTCCCTCCAGGGAAGAATCCTCGTGGTTTGAGACCCAATGAAATCTGGCAAATGGATGTGACCCATTATAAATCTTTTGGTCGTCTATCTTTTATTCATGTCGTGGTAGACACCTTTTCAGGATTCACATTTGCAATGCCAGCAGCAAAAGAGACAGCCCGAGTGGTCACTGAATTCCTTATACAAGCTTTTGCAATTATGGGTGTGCCACAAGCAATAAAAACAGACAATGGACCTGCATATACGTCCAAACATTTTACACACTTTTGTGCACAGTATAAGATTTTACATACCACGGGCATACCCTTTAATCCTCAAGGGCAGGCAATAGTAGAGAGAAGAAACAGAGATATTAAGACACTCCTCCAAAAACAAAAGAAAGGGGGAGCCACAGGTAGCCCTAGGGAACTTCTAAATTTAGTTCTCTATACCATTAATTTTCTAATTTTTGACAAAGATGCACTGGCTCCAGCAGACAGGTTTTATAACCCACCAGAAGGGCAGTGTCCAGTGAGAGCATCTCCACTGTCCTTAGATAATCGCCAGGTGATGTGGAGAGATCCAGAAAGTGGTGAATGGAAGGGACCAGATAGGTTAACTGCCTGGGGGAGAGGGTTTGCTTGTATTTCTTCAGCAGGAGAAGGAATCAGATGGGTGCCAACGAGTCATATTCGCCTTGTCCATCAGAGAGAGACAGAAAAAGAGAAAGACCTCAAAATAAAGGAGAAGATCTAAGAAACATCTGACACTGAAAGAGCATGGATAATAAAAAGACTGTTAAAGAACTTTAAAATCAGCAGGAATCATTGGACTTCCTCACACAAGATGAGAATAATGGACAATGGACTTATGGACATTTATAAATTTTCAATTTATGATTATTTGATTATGTTATATACTTCTAGCATGCGTTATGTTACTATGTTACTATATGCTTATGTAATTTATGTAATTATCTGTAATACTTCCCATATTGATGGATTTATGTTTCAAGGTCATTTATGTAATTATCTGTAATATTTCCCATATTGATGGATTTATGTTTCAAGGTCATGACTGTCCTATGTTCTAAATCAAAAGAAAGGGGGAGATGTTGGGATTACTAGGTGAGAACTGAGGTTGTCTGGATGGTGACAAGGTGAGAATTCAGGTTTTCTGGACAATTACAAGGTGAGAACTCAGGTTGACTTGATAGAGGGGGCAAGCTCATTGGCTGGGGTGGTTCTTCCCAGAAGCCCTTGCATTATCCCACGCCCATTCTCTGGGAGGATAAAAAGAGACAGCAATGGGCGCAGAGGGCAGATCGGCCTGGAGAAGGATAAGAGCTGGAGGAGATTCAGAGCCAGGATTCAAGAAGAAAGACTCTCTGCATTACATCAGGCCTGACGGGGCTCTCTGCAGGAAGGGAAGTCACTTCTAAGGACAAGAGTTAACAGCAAGTGCCTGGAGACAACGGTTCACTACAGGAAGAAGAATCTGTCATAAAGATTTGAGTAGACACAGCAGATCTCTTCCCAGAGAGCGATCCGGCAGCTTCTAGAGACAACAGCTCACTACAATTTATATCATCTGAAAACATAGAATGCTGTATTAGATTTATTGCTTTTATCTATATTGTTCAGTCTGAAATCAAATAAGCAAAGTTTCAAAAATAGATAATGTAGCAAGAACATTTTCTAGAAAAAAATGTTAGGAAGACTTAAATACAGATAAGGCAAGACCCTTGCCTTAAGAGCAAGGGCTCTATTTTCTTTTGTTGTTGTTCAGTTGTTTTTAATCATGCCCAACTCTTCCTAACCCCATTTGCAGTTTTCTTGGCCAAGATACTAGAGTGGTTTGCCATTTCCTTCTCATTTTATAGATGTGTAAACTGAGACAGGCTAAGTCTAGGGTCACATGACTAGAAAGTATGAGGCCAGATTTTAACTCAGGAAAATGAGTCTTCCTAAATCCACGCCTGGCACTCTATCTACTGCACTACCTAGCTGAAATATCTTCTACTCCTTTGGAAATTGTTCTTAAAATTCAAGCAATTATAAATTGGTCCCTGATCACTAAAGCTTTCCTATGAAGGTGTTTCTATAAGTAAACCAGAGTATTGATTTAAAGAGAAAAACAACTTTTTGACCATATCTACCCATCAGGCATTAGTGTTTCTTGTTCCCATCTAATACCCATCTACCTATCACAGTACCTACCACAGTAGTGAACTGACATAGGATCTAGCCACTATATTGGAGTCAGGATTTAACTTTTCCTTTCTATATGAAAATGGATTAATTGGATTAATGGAGTTAGAATGACCTGAGTTCAAGTGACATCTCGACACATACTAGCTATGTGATCCTAGGCAATTCACTTTACTCTCCTAATACTTAATGTCAATTCTATAAGACTATAAGTTGCAGAAAATGTAGGTGCCACACTGGGAACTCCCTACACTAAAGAAAAAGAGAAATTGAGTTCCTGATCCTATGACATCGTATAGTAGTTAAGAGAGATATTCAAGATCTTCCTGTGGTACATAGTAATTGTTGAACAACATGTCATTTAACCTCAACTTTTTAAGATTAAATTACAAAAAGAAAGAAATAGATGGCTCAAGGTACTAAGATGACAGCAGTCTGAGTTGCATATTCCCATGTTCTGGGCCACCATTTGGAAAGATTAAAAAAAGGATAGATTCTGGAAAATGAATGGGTGCCCATTAATTGGAGAATGGTTGGGTAAATTATGGTATATGAATGTTATGGAATATTATTGTTCTGTAAGAAATGACCAGTAGGATGAATACAGAGAGGCTTGGAAAGACTTACATCAACTGATGCTGAGTGAAATGAGCAGAACTAGGAGATCATTATACACTTCAACAATACTGTATGAGGATGTATTCTGATGGAAGTGATTATCTTCAACATAGAGAAGATCTAATCCAGTTCCAATTGATCAATGATGGACAGAATCAGCTATACCCAGAGAAGGAACACTGGGAAATGAGTGTAAAGTATTTGCATTTTTTGTTTTTCTTCCCAGGTTATTTTTACCTTCCGAATCCAATTCTTCCTTTGCAACAACAACAACAAAATTCGGTTCTGCACATATATATTGTATCTAGGATATACTATAACATATTTAATATGTATGGGAATACCTGCCATCTAGGGGAGGGGGTGGAGGGAAGGAGGGGAAAATTCAGAACAGAAGGAAGTACAAGGGATAATGTTGTAAAAAATTACCTATGCATATGTACTGTCAAAAAAATGTTATAATTATAAAACTAATTTTAAAAAAGAGAAAAAATAATTAAAGGATAATTTCCCTTGGGGCCTTACCACAATGGTCCCAACAAGCTTAAAAACATAACAAATATTCAATATCTAAATGGAGCCCAGATAGCTGATGAAGATGCTTAAAGAGAAAACTGAGTCAAAGAAAGTCCTTTTTGATGTACATTTTTTAAATTATGTATTTACAAGGTGGAAATCTATAAGAATTATTGAGTCAGGTTCCACTTTTCTCAGTCACTCAGTCACACAGGAAAAATTACATTTCTGGGGTTTAAATGATCAAGATAGCAAACTTCATGAAAATACCTTCAACATTGTCCAATGACTGAATTAACCTAACAAATTTCTTGGAGCAATAAAATAGACCCCAACATTCTGAGCCATTTTAATATGGCATTCTTAGTTATCAAAGTCCATTCATCATCAAGTACAATATTTCAAGAGAATGTTCTCCAGTGTTCCAGCCTGCAATTATGAATATATAGTAAGTTACTTTATACATTCATCCTTTTGGGTCACAATTCAGAAAAGGTCTATCTTCACATGGTGTTTTGGAAAGGAGAAAAAGTTGTTGATCCCAACTCTTCTTTTTTTTCCTGATGTGGGAGGTGGAGGACAGAGAGTATGATATTGTAAAGCTATAAGTGATGAAATACAATAATGATACTTTCAACATTGATCTATTACTTTCTGTGAAGGTTAAAAAAAATACCTTGGTCTAACTCTCCAACCTATAATGTAAATTTAGCAGGTTTGCTACAATATATAAGGCAATACAACGTATAAGTACCACAACAAACTCTCAAAGAAATGATATGTAATTCTTTCAACTCAATAAGTTTCTATCTGTTGGAATTGTGGTCTGTCAGGTCTGTATACTGTCAGGAAGTGACTGGGTGGATAGAAAATCTGATTTAAAAAAAAAAAAAGAATAGTATTGAATTTGATGAATTAACAACTTGATTTATTTAACCACCTTTTGGGAGGCAAGGGAAAGTTTGTAAGATTTGACTAATAAAAGTCAACTAATATAACACAATGGGATATCCAACTGGATATCTTCTGTTGTCTATTTTCTGAGGAATGTCTCATGTGGTTCACTCATTTAATGGTGTCCCATTCTTCATGATACTGTGAACCATAGTATACCAATACTTTTTTTTTTGGCAAAGATAAGGGAGTGGATCACTTAATCCTGAATTAAATAATTTGTCCTGAGTCTCATAGCTAGCAAGTTGATGAGGCCAGATTTTAACTTAGATCTTCCTAATTCCAGGTCCACTTCTCTATTCACTACCCTACCTACCTTCACCTAGATTGTCTCAAAAAATATATAAATAAATATAATCTTATTTTGTTTCATGCGATGCTAATTTTTTTTTAATTTTCTGAGTATTGAATGCTCATTTTTCAAAGGATCTATGAACTCATATATATGGGCATTCACTCAAAAAGAAGCAGATCCCAACAAGTTTACATGTTCTAGGACTTATACAGAGTTATGCAGAAAATATCTGATATAATTTTAGGGAACACCTCAAGAAGTAGAGGTTTCCCTCAGAGCAAAAGACTGCAGTGATCATAGGGGATTTATTCATAAAAGCTTACAAAGCTTTCAGGCTGGTAGAGAGAGAACAATTTTTTCAGTTCTGTGGAGCCAGTCAGATTAAACAAGATTTAGCTCTAATACTTGAAAGGAGTAGAGGACTTGGAATGCAATCTTCTGGGAAGCAAGCAAGGTAGGAAGATAATCAAGAAGAGACTACCCAGCAATACTAACTACAATCCTTCAGGATGGAGAAATGGATATTATATCTTGGACATATTATTATAATATTCTTCATCTTGAAATTATTATACATTATCCATAGAACTCCTTCTGGGGTACTCCCCTCCAAAATAAAATATACAGGCTATGTCACTTTAGAGAAGATTAGTCTAGGTTAAATGATACTCTGTAAGATGAATACCCAAAATTATAATTATAGACCCCCATGGTATGTTTAATCTATCTATACTCAGCCAGAAGATTTACTTTTACATTTACTGAAACATCATGTATGATTTAAAAAAACAAAAACAAAAGAAGTAAAAAGCTATCTCCTTGATAAGCTTGGGATAGATTTTTCCATAAATACACAAAATACAGGGAGTAGACACAGTTCAAAAATCATATAGGGAATGCACATGGCCAAGTTAAATAAAAGGAGAGGAATATGCTTCCAATGCTGCAGGCCTATGGGTGGACACTGAAGTCACTGAAGACACTGTTGATCTCTAGTGAAGACACTTTGATCTCTAAGCCTTTCCTACATACTGCTTAACTAGTTGATAGTTTCTGCCTCACTTGTAATCTGCCTCACTCTGCTTGTAATCATCACTTTAGTAGCACTGTCTCTAGTCCGGGGCTCAGCTGACATCCTGTTTTAATGGCAGTGCTAAATAATTATGAAAAGAATTAGAGTTTATATCCTAAGAGCCTTAAGAATATCTGCTCTAGACTCTACCATTTACTAAACAGGATTCTAGTTCTGAGCATTGAACTCTTATCTCCTCTAATCACCCTGACTTAGCTCCACAGCTGATTTCTCCACTAGATGCCAACAGATGTGATTGCTCTAAGGTACCCCAAAATGGGGGGGGGGAAGGGGAAGGAGAATAAAAGAGGAAATCCTTTCCCTTCATAATTATACTTTGCAATAGACACAAGTGAGAAGATTAAAGAATGAACTGTTTCCTTAGAGCTTACTTTATGATGAGTTAAGCTTGCTTGTTCTCTAGACCACAAAGAGTGTGACTGATGTATTCAATTAATCAAAGGAGGTTTTCTGTGTTGTTCAGTTGACCCAGTGGCCAAGGTTTTACAATTTCATTATGTGGATGAGGAACTCGTTTTTTTTTTTACTTATTCTTTTTTCCCTTTCCTTTTATTTTTCAGTTATAAGTATTTTTTCTCTTTCCCTCCCTTTTGCTAATTTAAAGGGGGTAAAATGCCTTTGCAACAAATATGTATAATCAAACAAAACAAATTCTCACACTGAACATGTCCACAAATATGTGATGTCTCATTCTGCATCTTGAATCATCACTTCTTTGTCAGGAAGTAGGTTCATCATTATGTCTTTGGAATCATGATTAGATATATATTAATCATAGTAGTTTTGTCTTTCAAAGTTGTTTGTCTTTATAATATTTTACCACATAAATTGTTCTCCTGATTCCATTAACTTGACTCTGTCTCATTTCATAAAAATTTCCCCAGGATTTTCTGAAACCATCTCTTCCATCATTTCTTACAATATAGTAGTATTCCATTACATTTATATTCCATAAATTGGTTAGCCATTCCCCCATTGATGGGCATTCCCTTGATTTTTTAGTTCCTTGACATTATAAGAGTTACAGTATGTATATGTACATATATATATATGTACATATATATTTGTATATATAGATCACTTTGATAGAAGAACTTTTTATGTTGTGGTTAAGTTGTTTATTTACACCCATTATCAAGTTTTCTTAAATGCATTCTTTATGTATAAATTGAAGAAGTCATATTATCAAAACTGAGAACAAAGCATTATTCAATATTCCTGAGAAAAGTATTAGAAAAGCTAACTAATTGCCCTGAAATTAAAAATATTACAGGCCTCAAATCAATATTAAATTACTAAAAAGAGGTCATTTTTTTAACCATTCAAAAGAAAATTTCAAAAAGAACCAAGAAAAGAAAGTATAGAATGCAAAGGCCCAGTTTCTCAGCCATCCCAAACTAAAGCAGTTTAATTTTAAGGACAGCTGTAAGAAATTAATACTGCTTCCAAATTATTTCATCAGTAATTGTGTTCCAGATCTTGAAAGATCCATGTTAAAAATTTCTCAAAAAAACATAGGACAATTTGCCAAAACCTTTATTTGAAAATTATAATTTACTGTCATGTTCAAAAAGCAATATCTGTTTTTAAAATAGGGAGGTAACCCACTCCATTTGAATGAACAGATACCAATTCTCTTAATTTATTTTTAGTCCTTCATTGTTGAAGGGGGGCCAGAGAAGGATGGGTAAGGAGTGTGGGATATGCTTGACCCTCTTTTAGACATACTTTAAGCTTCTTTTAAAAGCATGCCAACTTCCTTTCAAATGGGACCAATAATTCTTGTTAATAAAAATTAAAAGAGGTGTTGAGGGAAAAATCTTTGTTCCTCCTATGCAATCTTCTGACATCTTACTGTTGATTATAACATCTTGCTGGGGTTTGGGGGGAGAGGAAACACGAGAATTCTTTTGACAAATTTTCAAATTCAGACCAGGGTAGATTTTATTACAAATTGAGGTGCATCCAACACTATATATGGAATGATACCCATCTAATTTTTCCAGCAACATCATAAAAATAAATAACTTAGCTTTTTGGGAAAAAGATTTTTATCTTCTGGTGATTCACAAATTTGGCTTCCATTAAAATACACTGTTTATAAGCCTGTAATGGCCAAAAAAACATTTTTAGTGACAGTTTCCCTTTTTCCCTCCTCTCTACCATTTTTTTTAAAGAGGGCTATAGATAGAAGGCAGAGCAAACATAATTTATTCTTTTCCTTGACTCTATGGTGAAAACAGAGTTTCAAGATATTCTTCCTGAAAAGTTTGAAATGGGGTAATATATGAATAAATTAGCTTTGTAGATTAATAATTATTTTATCTATCTGCCTTTACTATGCACTTGTATTAGGTACAATAAGAAAGCTAGCAAGGGAATCAAGAGCCCCAGGTCAAGTACAAGGTTTTTCACCAGCCTGTTGCATGACCTGCGACTGGTTCTGTGCCTCAGTTTCCTTGAATATAAAATGAGGAGGTGAAATACTAAATTGATTCTAAAGTCTCTTCTAAATTCCACCATTCTATGACTCTGAGTAAAAGGGATGTTAGGTAAAACATAACTCCAGAGAACTGATGAATAAATATGCCCCTCACATCTTGACAGAGTAATGACGGATTACATACACTAAGATACACATTTTTGCACATGGAAAATTTGGGAAGGTTTTTACTTAAATTATGCTTATTTATTAAAAAAAAGAAAGATGACTGGCAAAAGACATGATCTGTTTCTTCAAAAGGCTTACAATTTATGGAGGAAAATTGAACAAATATACAAAACCAGTTATAATAAGATAAAAATATACAAAAATTGATAAAAGACTACCAGAATGGACAGGGTGATTAAAGTCAAATGAGATTACTCCCTGAAAGTTTCTTGGAGGAGGTGCATCCTAAACAGAACTTTTAAGGACAGAAACTCAAGGATTAAACAACAAAAATACCATATTTGGTCAGATCTGCAGTCTAGTCAAGCCAATATTATGTCTTTGACAATAGATCCAAGAGTCATTTTGAGGAAGGGTCCATCTATTCTTATTCACTCATTTATTTGTTCCTTCATTTCTTCCCATAATGTATTCAACACACATTTCAATACCTAGCATCTTACTGGACAACAATTTTAAAATTTTAGGAATATACTCCCAAACATCCTTAGTTTTCACTAATAACATATAAGTCCTGCATACACGTTTGTTTTAAACACAATTTTGCATCATCATCTTTTTCAGTTTTCTTTATCAGTATTCAGTGCATCTGCCCCTTCCTTTTTATTTCTACTGTAACCAACATAATTCCAGCCCTTATCAATTTCACCTGAATTATTGCAAAAATCCAACTGGTTTCTCTACTTCCAAACTCTTTCCTGAGCTCCGCATTCATCCTACACTGCCCAAGATAACACTCTAAATGCAATATTTCCTTTCTCAAAACAAAACCAAAACACCTAACTACATTAAACCTAAATAGAATAGTAGGATTTTGTTTTGTTTTACAATGATATGTGTATTATAGTAATTGAATTTTCAGATGCATAAATCTGGAAATTCAATGATTGTAACACATAAATGATAACCCAGGAGACTTTAGTCTAGCAAAGTGTCCATTCCTTATTGTCATTATTATCATTAGGATCTGAAAAGTTGAACTTCTTAATTGGCATTTACAATCTATTATAATCTTTAGGCCCAAAAGATTTGTGATTTCAGCCTAGTCATTTAGACTGCTTCCCTAACTTCAAATTTTAAAAGTTATACTATCTTTGCTTTGTTAGCCTCCATTTTTTTAATTAAGCAAGTTTAGGATTACAAGGTGAGACCTCAGGTTGTCTAAACAATTCTCTAGCTCAGAATTCACACCTTTAGTTCCAGACTTTAAGGAGAGTTTATACCTTTGAAGTTCTGAAAAGGAGTTTATACAATCTTTAAAAGGAGCAAGTTCATTGGCTATAGGAGTTCTCACAGGCCCCGTTGAGTTCTCACTACAATCTCTGCAAGGATAAAAGAGGGCAGCATTGGGTCTGGAGAGTAGTCAAGTCTGGGACAGAGTCAGGACGGCAGTCTTGAAGGAGAGAGTCTGGCTGGGAGATTGAGTGGAGACGGCAGTCTGGAAGGACAATTTAGAGACGACCGGACCTTTACAATTCCAGACCTTTACAATCTGGTGCCCCACATTGGGCGCCAAAATGTCATGGTCCTGGCTAGCTCCTCTGAAGGGTTCAGAATAAGTCCTTGTCAGGATAAGCAAAAGTCTTTGCCCCACGTTGGGCACCAAACTTATCAATTAAAAAAAAATTTAAGCTATAAATTTCTTTCAATATATCCATATTTATTTGTAAATTATGCATAGAGACACACTATATGCTATTCTATTATATACATTATAAAGAAAAAAGTCAAAGGATAAAATAAAGAAGGAATTAATATCTTTAAGTTTTAAATTTTGGAATGAGACAAAAAACTTTTTTTACTTTTGAAAACAATTTGCTGAATATGCTTCATTACATGAGAAAAATCCCTTTGTATTTTGTGGGAGATAAAAAAGGTTTGTAAATAATAATTATGAATTTTTATTAGTAATCATTCAGTTAATTTGAACAATGTAGCTAGCCAATCAGGTAAATTTCTTATTATAGATACTTTTTACATCAAAAGAAACACAATACAACAATCAGTAGGTCATAAAAGTCAGTAAGCATAACTTTTCAGCAGATCTCATTAGATCATTGCAGTAGTCCAGGTAAGACATGATAAGGGCCAGAACCAAAGTGGTAATTGTATGGAAAGAATAAGATTTGGGAACTGGTTAGATTTGTGGGGTGAGGTAAAGTGAGGAGTCTAAAATGACAAGGAGGGTGTAAAGCAGGATGACCGGATGAGGCATTCTTGACAAAAAATGAGAAAGTTTGGAAAAGAAGTGTGTGGGTGGGGGAGAGGATTTAAAATATCTGGCTTAGATCGCAACCATATTGAGACTTTCTTAACCTATTTGATTCGCTCTGTTCCATCCAAAATGAAAAGAGATAAGTAAGATTCTTACTCACTATTACTTTCCTAGAACATAGAGCTCACTTTTTAAAGAGGAATATGCTTAAGCAATAACATGATCTGGCTGGAGAGGGTACAAATTGGGAATCTGCTTAAACAACAACATATATAATATATAATATATACATATATACACACACACTGTTTTGAGGATCCAACACCCAATAGAAAGCTAAAGATCAGAGGTGTGGAAGGGAGGAGTACTAGTAGTAATAGGTAAAGAATATGTATGATTGTATTGAAAACAAGACTCATGAATTGTCATTTTGGAAGGCACTGATCTCTTTCACAGGTAATTTCTAATTGCAAAGGACTCTGTAAATACATACTTCATATTATAAATAATAAAAAATTTACAGTATTTTTGCACCATTCTCTAATTCACTATATACTCTTCCATATATATTCTGTGAAATCAGAATAATGCCTTAAACGTATTAAATAAAAAGTAACATTGCAAATAATGGGATGCAAACCTGAACACATTTCC
Organism: Sminthopsis crassicaudata; assembly: GCF_048593235.1. NCBI lineage: Eukaryota > Metazoa > Chordata > Mammalia > Dasyuromorphia > Dasyuridae > Sminthopsis > Sminthopsis crassicaudata. The sequence goes on from NC_133620.1 coordinate 142,132,300, forward strand.
CTCACATCAACTTTTTTTTTTTTTGTTGCTTCCTCAAGTGCCTGAAAATAGGATGAAACAATATTAAATCAACCAAAATGAATAAACTCAACAATTCAGAGGAATGCAGGTATATGTTGAGAAGCCCTGATAAAACTGCTCTGTTTTCACCAAAAAAAATGGCCAAATCAAATGAAAAATGCAACAGATGATGGTCTACTTTCACTGGGGTAGGAATGGTAACTGGTAGTAGTAGATTGTATTTCCCTCAAATCATAAATAGCTTCAAGTCCTATAGTTTACTTCTAGGAAATATATCTAAAACAATTTGAGGTCTAGGATTCTTATTTTAAAATGGGGACAAAAAACAAGATCAAAGATTCCAGTTAAAAAGAGGCTTTAAAAAAGACTGAATCATATAGTGTTGGTTCTTCTGAGACTACTTTCTCAACAGAACTTCAAGAAGTAGTCTCACATAGTTCATTTTGGATCTCATATGGCTCTTTGAACAGCTCTCTGGATCCCTAAACTTACTCAGTTCAAATACTACAAAGACTTGTATAAACAGCTTAATATGTTCCCATCATTAAAAATTTGGACAAATACTAGGATATTCTGGTAGCCCCTAGGGCATGCTGGAATGTCAAATACTTTTTGGAACAAACCCAGATTCCCAAGGGTTTTCAAGACCAAGGATCAAACATATTTCAAAAATATCAGAAATAACTTTCTGATTTCCAGTTAAATTAGGAAAAGAAACTTAAAGTCATATAATTAATAATTGGAATCAGAAATAAACATGCAAGGCAGTTGGTTGGAGTAGTGGATCAAGCACCAGGTGTAGACTCAGCAAGACCTGAATTCAATATTGTCTTATACTTATAATTGTGTGACCCTACTCAAAACACTTAAATTTGACTCACTCTCCTCATTTGTATGGCAAACTATTTTAATATCTTTATCAAAAAAATCCAAATGGGGCCACAAAGAATTGGAGATGATTCAACAACAAAGATCAACCATATCCAAATATATATTTCAGTAGGTATTAACTAGAAGGCTAGAATAAAGATTTACAAAATGAAAATGAAAAGCAATTCAGGGGTCCTAAATTCAAAGTATAACTTTTTTCTGTTTATTCTTCGGTTACAATTGAGAGAAACAGTATAACACGATAGAAAGCATACTGGATAGAATCAAAGAATTTGGGTACAACTCTTATTCTGTTGCTACTGTGTGGCATTTAACTGATCTGAGTCTCAATTTCTTCATTTGTAAAGTGAAGGTGACTAGATGGCCTCTAACATCTTTTCCAGCTCTAAAGTTATTATAGTGTTATTTAATAATTACCATCATATGCACTCACTTTAATTTTAGAAAATCACCAAGTAGATTTCTCCTAAAGCTTTTTCTTTTCCCATATGCCTAAATGTTATGATGATAAATTGTAGAATTTAACAAATATAATCTTTTCTTTATATTATTACAATGTTTTTTAGTACTGAATACATCATTTAATACATCATTTCTCTACTATATAAAATATCCCCAATTTTTGTTTTCTTCTTTTAGTAAAAAAACTGTAAAAAAAAAGGGGGGCAAAGAAAATACAATTTTTATAATATCTTTTTTATCTTTCCAAATACGTGGAAAAATAGTTTTCAACATTCACTTTTGCAAAACCTTATGTCCAAATTTTTCTCCCTTCCTTCTACTGCCCCCCCCCATTCACCTAGACAGCAAGCAATCCAATATAGGTTAAATATGTGCAATTCTTCTAAACACATTTCCATATTCATCATGCTGCACAAGAAAAATCAGATCAAAAGGGGAAAAAGAAAACACAAGAAATTAAAAAAAAACACAATTATCAAAAAAAAAAGGTGAAAATAATATGCTATGATCCACATTCAGCTCCATAATTCTATGATGCCTCTTTCCATCACAAATCTATTGTAAGTGCCTTGAATCAAACCATTGTTGAAAAGAGCCAACCATCACAATTGATCATCATATAATCTTGTTACTGTGTACAATGTTCTCTTGGTTCTGCTCACTTCACCTAGCATTATTTCATGTAAATCTTTTCAGGCTTTTCTGAAATCAGATTGCTCATCATTTCTTATAGAACAATAAATAATACATTACATTTGTGTACCATAACTTATTCAGTCAGCCTAATAGATAGGCATCCACTCAGTTTCCAGTTCCCTATCACGACAAAAAGGATTGCTACAGATATTTTTGCACATGTGGGTCTTTTATTCTTTTTTATGATCTCCTTGGGATACAGATGCAGTAAAGACACTGCTGGATCAAAGCGTACACATTGTTTTATAGCCCTTTGGGCATAGTCCCAAATTGCTCTCCAGAATGGTTGAATCAGTTCACAACTCCACCAACAATTTATCAATGTCCCAGTTTTCCCATATGCCCTCCAACATTTATTATTATCTTTTCTTGTCATCTTAGTCAATCTGAGAGGTATGAAGTGATATCTCAGAATTGTCTTAATTTGCATTTCTCTAGTCAAAAGTGATTTAGATACCACTACACACCTGTCGGATTGGCTAAGATGACAGGAACAAATAATGATGAATGTTGGAGAGGATGTGGGAAAACTGGGACACTAATACATTGCTGGTGGAGTTGCAAAAGAATCCAGCCATTCTGGAGAGCAATTTGGAACTATGCCCAAAAAGTTATCAAACTGTGCATACCCTTTGACCCAGCAGTGCTACTGAAATACTAAAGAAAATACTAAAAGAAATACTAAAAAGCGGAAAGAGACATATATGTGCCAAAATGTTTGTGGCAGCTCTTTTTGCTGTAGCTAGAAACTGGAAGATGAATGGATGTCCATCAGTTGGAGAATGGTTGGGTAAATTATGGTATATGAAGGTTATGGAATATTATTGTTCTGTAAGAAATGACCAGCAGGAGGAATACAGAGAGGCTTGGAGAGACTTACATCAACTGTTGCTGAGTGAAATGAGCAGAACCAGAAGATCACTGTACGCTTCAACAACAACACTGTATGAGGATGTATTCTGATGGAAGTGGAAATCTTCAACATAAAGAAGAGCCAACTCACTTCCAGTTGATCAATGATGGACAGAGGTAGCTACACCCAGAGAAGAAACACTGGGAAATGAATGTAAATTGTTAGCACTACTGTCTATCTACCCAGGTTACATGTACCTTCGGAATCTAATGCTTATTGTGCAACAAGAAAATGGTATTTACACACATGTATTGTATCTAGGTTATATTGTAACACAAGTAAAATGTATGGGATTGCCTGTCATCGGGGGGAGGGAGTAGAGGGAGGGGGGGGATAATTTGGAAAAATGAATACAAGGGATAATATTATAAAAATATATAATAAAAAATTATTTTAAAAAAAGTGATTTAGAGCATTTTTTCATATGACTAGATAATTTCTTTATCTGAAATTTATCTGTTCACATCCTTTCACAGTTATCAATTAGGGAATAGCTTGTATTCTTATAAATTTGAGTCAATTCTCTCTATAATTTTTAAAATTAGGTCTTTATCAGAAACACTAGATGTAAAAATTCTTTCCCAGAAGAAAATACATTTTTGGACAATATTTGGAAAATGATTATGAGTATAAAGTTAGTTTTTTTTAAAAGTAAGGGAATAGGCGTAATATGTAAGATCAAAACAAAGGCTACTGAAATCAGTATTTCCAAAGGTATTTTATCTGGCACAAATAAGTGATTCAAAACTCTAGGAAAAAACTGAAATTCAACTAACCTCATTTATTTAGTACTGTTTCTTCAATGTAAGCTAGTTAACACCACTGCCATTGTATCTATTCTTCTCATGTTCTCTTCTTTTTATCTTTAAAAGAGAACATGGTTTTGTAGATAGAATGGTGAACTTGGGACCAGAAAGACTTGGTATCAAATCCAGCCTCAGGCGCTTATTATCTAGGTAATCTTATACAAGTTGTTTGCCATGTCTAGGTCTTGCTTTCCTCAACCTGTAAAATGAGGGGGCTGAATTTGATGACGAATAAGGTCTCTTCTATCCCTAAATCTATGATCTATGAGCTATTCCACCTTCTTTCTGCACAGAGAATTGTTTCAACCCATTTAACAAAAATGTATGATACCAAATCTGTCAATAGAAATCAAGAAACCCATTGTGAATGTACATCAAGAGGGTTATTGATTTTTAGGAAAATTGATTTTTAATTGCATGAGTAAACAAAGTCAAACCTTCTAGCTAGTCTCTCTGCCCTTTAACTAGCCCAATCCTCAGACAGCATCTATAGGTTTTAAAGAGTTTTGTATTTAAGACAGATTTTATCTTAGATGTAATAAAGAACACTTGAAGATTAGGGGGAATGAAATTGTCAGATGCACACTTTAAGAAAATCACTTTGGTGGGTTGGTGAAAAAGGGGTTACAGTAGAAAGGCCAATTTCAAAGCTATTGAAAACAACTATGTGAGAACTGATAAGGTCTAGAAGGGTAATTGTGTGAGAGCAGAGGGTGTGTGTGAAGGATTCTGGGGAGGCAGAAACAACCCGATGTGATTGCATCCGACTGGATGCATGGGATGAGCAAAAGTGAAGAATTGAAAAAGATATCAAGACTATTATTCAAAATCTTTCCAGCTCAGCAAAATCTGCCAGCATTTACAATCTGTGGGTCTAGACAGAAAAAAAAAAAAAAGGATTGGGGACTTCTGCTTAAGGTAGTGATGTGAGAGGTTGTTAAGGAGCCCCAGTCCTCCACTAAATATCTAAAGAAACAAGACATGACCAAGACCAAAGAGAAACAGTCAGAAACTTCTCCAGCTAATCTTAAATTTCAAAGGAAGATTGCTGGAAGGCTGAGAGACCTTGGAGAACAAAGGCAGTAGGGGAAGCAAAAGGTGGCATGAGCTCCAGCCACTTGCTGGAAGCCTGCAGGTACCCAAAGCAGAGATTTGTCAGGAACCCTGACCCCACCTGGACTCATAGCCTCTCTGATCTCAAAGGGCCTGAGACATAGGTGAGGATGTAAAAGATGCAGCTTTTAAGGGGGAATGTACCACAGGAGATAAAAATTAAGTAGAGCTCTGAGAATTGTGGCCTGAAGTCAGTGCTATCTTGGCCGTGGCCTGACAGAGTACATCAGGGGAGAGTCAGTGTGCAAGAAGTCCCTGCCATCACAAATCTGGTTATCATCCTTTGAGACTGCTGTCCTCCAAGCCTGAAGAGGACTGAAATGATATCACTATGTTAGTGTCAAAGTACCTTTTATTCACCTCTGGCTAATGAGACCAATAGGATCTCGAAAGGCTTTATCACAAGTCGAGCACAAATAGTCTGCATGAATGTTTGAAGTGGAGATGTCTCTAAATCTGTATGTCACGCTTCTTTTGAACTGCTGCTTTACTCAGAGAGTACAGTATCTTTTTTGAAAGAGGCACCCCAAGCTGGGAAATCTCATGCCAGTGTCTCCCTTGTCTCATAACTGTAAACAAAATTCTTCAGAAAGATTTTGAGAATGTCCTTTTCTCATTTCTTCCGTATGAGCACTTGCCTGTTATGAATTCTCTGTAAAATAGTCTTTAAGACAAACATACTTTTGGCATTCAAACAATGGGCACAGTCCATCAGAGTTGCACTCTCTGCAGTAGGATTTGAATGTGTGGCAGTTCGGCTCAAGAAAGGATCTCTGCATTCAGTACCTTATCTTGTTAAGTGATCTTCAGAATCTTACTAAGACAATTCAAATGGAAGCAATTCAATTTCCCAGCATGGCGCTGGCATACTATACAAGTTTCATAGACTTACGACAACAAGGTCACCACAATGGCTCTGTAGATTGTCAGTGTGGTAAGCAATCTAATACCTCTTCTCTCCCACACTTCCTTCAAGTCTTTGCCACACAAGAGAAGCCAAATCACATTCAAAACCTGTTTCAGTTGAATGATGGATTAAGAAACCAGATTGCAGAGGGTTTACAACAGAGAGGAAGTAGAGTCACTGAACATAGGTAGGATTTTCAAGTTTAACCACAAATGTGAGGAGGTAGAGGAAGCTTTTTAAGAAAAGGAAAGAAACATACATCCTTGAAAACAATAAAGAAGGTGCCAGGAAATAGAGATTGATGACTAATGTGACTGATAAGAGAGGGAAATCTGCTGAAGAAGTCAGGAAGGGAGAGGGATTTGCATTGGCAAGAAATGCCAGCTTCTTACCTAAGACAGGAGTGAAAATAAAGGGGAAAAAATGTCTGAGTAGTGTGAAATGAAGGTTGTAAGAGGAATATTCTCAACTTTTTCAGTGAAGTTGAGGTCAAGTCCACTTCAGACTTATCAAATTGGAAAGGATGATAAAAAATATAAATGACAATTCTTGGAGAGGATATGGAAAGCTAGTCATACTAATGTACAATTTTGGAAGAACTATGAATTAACTATTCCAAAAGATAATTTGGAAAAGTACCCCAAAATTTACTAAACATATGTATTATCCATTGACCCATCAACCCCATCACTAATCACATAACCCAAAGAGATCAAAGACAGAAATGATCCAGCTATACAAAAAACAGTATTTTGTTGTAATAAAGACAAAGGAGAGAAAAATCTCATGGATTGGGAAATGGTTACAATGAAATATACCATAAAAATGATAGGGATATTCAGAAAAAAACATAAGATTTGCATGGACCAATACAAAGTGAAGTGAGCAGAATTAGAACCATATAAATTACAATACCATAAAGGAAAACATCTTTTTTTTTCTTAATACAATTTTATTTTTTTAAATTATTTTTTAAATAGTATTTTATTTTTCCAATACATACAAGGATAGTTTTCAACACTGACCTTTTTTTTTGGTAATAAAGTTTTTCATTTTCAAAACATATTGACAAAAAAAAAAACAAAACAAAACACACCCTTCTTCCATAGCCTTGTGGTTCAGATTTTCTCTTCCTTCTCCCCACTCCCTTCCCTAGATGGCAAGCAATTCAATGTTAAACATATTAAAATGTTAAATTCAATATGTATAAACATTTATACAATTCGCTCGCTACACAAGAGAAATCAGACCAAAAAAAGAAAGTAAATGAGTAAGAAAACAAAATGGAAGCGAACAGCAAAAAAAAGTTGTTGTAATCCACATTCACTTCTTACATTTCGCTCTCTGGGTATAGATGACTCTCTTCATCACAAGATCAATCATCTCAGTGTTGGAAAGTCACATTCATCAGAATTGAGGAAAACAACTTTAAAGGACAAGAACTCTGCTTAGTAAAATTATTAGTTGTAACTTCAGAGCACTAATGAAGTATATTTACCACTTCTTGGAAGAGAAGTGATGAACTAAAGGTAGGGTCCCCCACCCCAGTCCAATCCCAAGAGGTGTGATCAGTTAGATTTTGGGAAAAAGAGCCCATCACCACCTTCCCAACAATTGTGGCTCTTGTCTTTTAACAGTCGCACTAATCTTGTCTCACCCCATTCCCCTACCCTGTTCTTTTTCTCTGCTGTGCAAATGCCCAACGTTCCTAATTCTAGATGGGTGTCAGATCCTGCAGGGTGGTTATATTCTAACTAATCACACCTGGCTCCATCAGACACCTCCTTGGGATGTGTTCTGCTTTTGCAGACACGACAGATATTAATAAGAGACCTGTCCTCTTTTTATTTTCATGGTAAAGTGACTCATAAAAGATGATCATCCATTACGAATTGTGAATTGGGTCACAAACATTATATTATTCCTTTTCCCACCAGTCACCATTTCTTCCTGTCCCCCAAATCTCTTCATTGCTGCTGAAATCACCACCATCCAGCAATCAGGTTTTCATAACCTGTCATCTTTGACTTCATACTTTCCCTCCACATTCACATATCCAATCAGGTGCCACATGTCACATCTGCCACTCTCCACTCACATGGCCACCACTCCAGGTTAGCTCATAACTTCTCATCTAGCCTACTCAAGTCTGTTACTCTTCTCCATTCTAATATTCTCCCCACACAGCTACCAGTGAATTTCCTAAAATATAATCCCTATTCAATAAATTTATCACTACTATATAAGATCAAAATTTTTTCATCTTTATCTCATTTTTAAATGTACACAATTATTGTAGTAGTACATGTATAATTTTTAAGCGAATGTGGACGTGTAAAGAATATACTTCCCAAAATTTTATTTCAATGGCCTAGAAACATAAAACAAAATATCTATTTTCATACCTGGCCAAGATATGTACTTGTTTTGTTTCATCACATTTGTTATGAGATGCCTTTTTTGAGGGACAAAAGAGTGTGATAGACAGAATATGGGGAATTGGTGATACTGATGTTGTCAATAAAACATACAAAGCAGCAAGAAATTCCAAAAAGAATACAATCAGTGTTGATACAACCCCAAACCCTATTAACAGATCACAAATTCACATACAATCCTTTTGGGGGCTTTTTTTAATGTAAAAATTCACATGTCAAATTTTTAAAACTTTAAAAAAAAAGTTACATGCTACATAATTTAGGAACAAGAAATTGTTCAATTTTTTTCAAATGTAAATTTTATACAACTTAACCCTTATTTAAAAATTAAGAAACTTCAAAAACTTTAAATTTGTGAAGTACAAAATAACTTCATAGTTTCAAGTTCACAAATGAGTGTTGTACTTATTTAACAGAAATGCTAATACCTGTTTTGTTTATTCTCTATCAAAAAAGTATATCTACATAAGAGCTTGCACTATGCTTGAGCATACAAATGCTTTTATCTTGCTATGTTGTGAATAATCTCATATTTACTTTTATAGTTCAACTTTCTACATGCAGAATAACATCTTTAAAAATCATACAGAAATATAGGCTATTATTTTACATATACTTTGTCATTACCAACCTTTTTTTCACCTAAGTAGGAAGAAAGGAAACTAAAACAAATCCATATGTAAACTTCTTCTTTTAAGGCCTGCTTTTATGTTATTGATGTATTGACTGGTCTTTTGTCTATTTTTAACTCAGAGGGAAAACAAAACCAAATGGAATATTAATTTATTTTATTAGCAAAAACCCAGAAAATAAATGCAATTATATTTTTTTTCCAAATCAAGATGGCAAAGTAATTATAGTTTCTAAACAACTCAGGTTCAAAGCCGATCCACAGTGGAAAGATACCTTCCAAATTAAAATTATGAGGAGAAATGCTTTCTTTAGTTAGTCTACTGTAACCTAAATTCTTTCAAGCAGGTAGTACATAAAATTTCAGAAAAGTAATTTGTTCATTTCTAAAGAAAATTTGATCAAAATATCTTTCTCTTTTTATGGACATAATACATAAGTATGAAAAAGATATCATATTCTTCAATAATACATATTACTTGCAATCTGGCTTTTTTTGTTCTTTGTAATTTAATAAACCATTCAAAAAAGAAAATGTATTTATAGGAATGCATTTATTTAACTACTATCATTAAGAAATTCAAATACAAAAGGCAATTCCTCTGAATTATTAACAACATAAAATTAATTTTTTACTTCCCTCTGGTTCAAACATCACAGTTTTGAGAAATTCGTCCAAAATGTAAATATATTAGAATTTATGCCACATAAGGTTTGGGTTGCAGCAGTACAAAATTAAGTTAGAATAATGTTAATACTTCCCAAAATATTATGTTATATAACTTACTATACCTTTAAATGACAAGTTAAACAGAAACATAAGTATAATTAATTATAAATACATTTTTTACATTTATCTCAGTAACTTCTTTGATCCATTTGAAATGATGGCATGATAAGACACAAAACTTCAATAAATAATAATGATATATATATATATATATATATAAAAGATTCCCAGCTCAGTACAATATAAGGACAATTGAAACTGAAAGAGTAAGCTTTAAAAAGGGGACTCAAAACCCTCAAAATAATTAAATTTTCAAAATTACTTTTAAGAGAGGAAATGTACATGCTAAAACTTCTCCTTTTTTTTTAGAAGTTTTTAGAAGTCCCTAAGCCAAATTAAAGTGCCCCATCAAATTGAAAAATACCGTACTTTCCAGTGGTCATCCACTGAGGATCAGTATCTGTAATCTCTTCCCCTTGCCCAGGTGCCAAACCAACCTGAATTTCAGTTTTTAGTGTTCTTATGCTGCAGAGAGGAGCAGGGTGGAAGCCATTCAAAGCCTGATGAAATGGAACAGTAAACTTCCACTTTCTGTCTCCTACTAATTTCCTATAGTTTAAATCACCTTTGAAAAGAATTAAATTTGACTTCTCTAGTTCAGCATATAAGTCAGTAGCAACCTGAGACATAGTACAATATTCATGAGGCAGAGTCCAAAACATGTGATCTTGGTAAATCCACGAATGTTTAAGATAACATTCCCAATTAATCCCACACTCAGACATGCACTTGGTATTAGCAGCTTTTAACTGTTCAATCAACCAATATATGTCATTTTTATTAGTATCTGAAACAAACCAGGGAATACTTTTTCCATGAAGATGGATCTCAGTAGCCAGCTTAGATGCTAACAGGAAATCTGCCATTACCAAATCTGTAACAAGTTCAAACCCTGCATTATCCATGATAAAATCCACTCTAGTAACAGAAAATGTCTCCTGACGCATTTTCTTTCTACTTATAAGTAGTGACCAAAGGAAGTCCAAATTATTCACTAAAATGAAAGGTTTCAGATCTTCCAAAACAGCTAGTGGACTAGATGTCTGAGGGATGCTCTGATCAGGTGAAAGTGCCAGATCACACTTATTTCCCCATAACACTATCTGAAAGAAAGTACAAAATAATCATTGTTCTTTACATATAAACACTTGAAATACTTTAAAGGTTACATTTCTAATAGCAAAAGTAAAGTAAAATTTCAATTTAAAACTATTTCCCTTTACAATTTAAAGGCGATATTAAATAAGCTTCACATGAAAAATTATTTTTGCTTACTCCTTAACCCCTAAACACATTTTCTTTTTTTTTTCCTTTTTAATTATTATTATTTTTTTTTTCTGAGGCAATTGGGGTTAGGTGACTTCCCCATGGTCACAGCTTAGAAAATGTTATGTGTCTGAGGCCAAATTTGAACTCAGGTCCTCCTGACTCAGGGCTGGTGCTCTACCCACTATAATAATTAGGTGGCCCTGAACCTATTTTCTATCCAAATGGACCAGAATATATCTCCCAGAAGTTCTCAGAAGAATAATATTAATAATATTTAAGAATGTTTTACATGAGAAAAGGAAAAAGATGATAAGCAAAGAAATATTTTTTAAAAGTATTGTTTCACTGAATCAAGGAAGTGTCCATAGATATTTAAATTTAATGGAATTTTTCACTTTTGAACCAATTTTTTTGAAACAGAAAAAATAAATAATTCAAAAGTGAAAAAAGCCATGTAACAAAAGTGAAGGATAAAAGAGATGCATGGATAAAATACACTACAAGAGAAGGGCTAAAAGCCTCTTCTATAGAGAATTTATGGGAAGGTATGAATGACATGTGATAACAATATTAGCTAAGTTATAATCTGCACTGCAAAAAACTACCCATACTGATGAAACCACAGATTTACTGAAGAAACTGTATCTGCATACATATATTCATGCACATTAATATGAGAAAATAAAAATGGAAAATGATCCAGGATAAATGTAAAATGTATTCTACCAAGACTGATATAGATATACACACACACACACACATATATATATATATAAAATTTTCATCCCCAATTACATGTTACAATTTTTAAACATTCTTTTAAGTTTTGAAGTCCAAATTCTATCTATCCCTTCCTTCCTTTCCCCTCTCTTTCCCTGCCCTGAGATAGTAAGCAATAAAACATGAGTTATACATACACAATCATGTAAAGTATTTCCCTACTAGTCACTTTGTACAAGAAGACATGAATAATAATTAAAAAAAAAAATCTAAGGAAAAAATAGCATGCTTCAGTCTGTATTCAAACAATATAAGAGTTTTTTCTTTTGAGATAATATGCTTCATCATTAGTCCCTTGGGACTGTCTTAGATCATTGTATTGCTAAGAATTGCCAAATCATTCTTCCATCAAACAATATTACTGTTATTGTGCACATATCTTGGTTCTGTTCACTTCACTTTGCATCAGTTCACGTAAGTCTTTCCAGGTTTTTCTGAAATATCTTACTTGTCATTTCTTACAGCACATTAATATTCCATTATAATCATATACCACAGATTGTTTAGACATTTCTCAACTGATGCGTATTCCTTCAATTTCCAATTCTTAGCTTTGACAAAAAGAGCTACTACTATAAATATTTTTGAACAAATAGGTCTTTTCACTTTTTTTGATGCAAGACTGATATTATGTCAACTAATATCTATAAAATGCATTTAATATTATATAGTGCCTCAAATTATTTCCTATTATCATTTTGAACTATTATTTTAACCTCTTATTTTACTTTTCACATGTTAATGTTTTCTTTCAAACTAAACTAAGTTTGAAGACTGAGATAAGACCAACAGTTCTATGTATCTTCTTAGACAGTTTATTTCAATGGCTTGGACAAGGAAGATAATAAATTTTGACTTGAAAAAAGTTCTCTGCTTCAAATTCACTTCTTTTATATTTTTCCTGCTGATTTTTTTGGTTCCTCCTTCAAATATTTTGTATTTTGTATTTTTTTGGCTCCTTGACCCCTGAACTCATTTTCTATCCAAATAGACCAGAGCACACTTCCAAGAAGTTCTCAGAAGAATATTAATAATATTTAAGAATGTTTTAAGTGAGAAAAGGGAAAAGAGGATGATAAGCAAAGAAATATAAAAAAGATATTGTTTCACTGAATCAAATAAGTATCTAATGAGTTGGCTGATTGCTCAAGCTTTATATATAGATATATATTTTTGTTGTTGTTGTTGTTGTTTTTGCTGAGACAATTGGGGTTAAGTGACTTTCCCAGGGTCACACAGCTAAGAAGTGCTGAGTGTCTGAGGCCACATTTGTACTCAGGTCCTCCTTACTTCAGGGCTGGTACTCTATCTACTGTGCCATCTAGATGCCCCACATTATTATATTTTTCAAAAAATCTCCTGCAAGTATGTAAGATTGGCCTTAAATGATTTGGCAGATTCAAAGAATATGTAAAAAGAAAACAAATTAATTTTTTGTAAATTTATTTTATTTACACACAAAGATTAACAGAGAAAAGAAAGAAGAGAAAACACTTTAATATTTACCTGAAAGAGTTTAAAAAACTCATCTTTCAGTTGCTTTTCATCTAGATTTTCAATCCTTTCTTTTAAGTCTTGTAGGTAGCTGCATAAAGTCTTAATAGCTTCCTGTGATTCAAAGAAATTCCGTTCTTTTGATTCTTTAAATACATCAAAGTAACTTATTGGTGAACTAATTATAGGACAAAAAAAAAAAAAAGGAAGTGTAAAAATAATCATGATGCTATATTTTAGTTAATATTATCTTAGCAATTAGTCAGATCTCAAATTGGCAAAGAACAAAGCTTCTTAAAAATTGAAACATTCTAAAAACTTAACTCTGACAAATCATAGCCCTTTTCCAATATATAATATTTTAAAATATTGACTGATTTGACATTTCCTATTTGCCATGTTCTTCTGATGGAAATTTCAAGTCAAGAAATACAAGGGAATTAGAAAAAGCTACCATCTTAAAAATAATAATATACAACATTTTAATATTTTCCTATTTATTCTCACAACAACCCTATGAACTAGGTGTAATTATTATCACCATTTTACAATTAAGGAAACCAAAGCAGAAAGACGTGCCCAGAAAGCACGAAGTCTTCCAACAGGATTCACATTCAAGTCTTCCTGAGTCCAAATGCAGCTCGATTTATTTCGTCAGCAGCTGCCTTGACTTCATTTACAGTAAAGTTCTGATTACATATGTGCAAGTTATCTTTGAAAAATTTTAAATTCCCACCTCATTCTCCCTTCTCCTTACCCCAATATTTGACATCAATTATTTTCCTGTGATTTCTCGTTTTGTTGTTTAGCCAGTATGTAATAAAAGAATATGGAAAAATAAAAATAAGAATATGGGGAAATAAAAATACTAAAGAAAAAAAACCAGAAAGCTAGATCTGAAGAAAAAGCATGACAACATATTTCAAAGTACAAAAAACTGGGAGATTATCTTCTATTCTAGATTATCCAAATCTACTTCTTACCCCCATCTTATATTCAGGTTAAAAAAATTCAAAGTTTATAGTGTGAATTGTGACAAGAAAATAAGGTGATAGATTTTTTTAAAACACACCTACCAAAGTTTGTACATCAAAATGAGTATTTTCTCCTTCAAAGAAATCAAATTAGGAGAAAATATACTTATTCCAATGATATTATCATTGCTCAAAATATTTTTGCACTTCCTTTTTTGATTCTTTCTTGAGAGTCTATGACAGTCTTTTGAATGTTTTCAATGGTGACAAATTTTCATCTTTTGAAAGCAGATTTAATTTCTGGAAACAGTCAAAGTCTTTTGGAGCCAAGTCTGGTAAATAAGGTGGGTTGGATTGAACTAGGTAATACCATCTTGATTCAAAAATTAGGTACAACCATAAAATAGTGAGACTTTTCCTATATGGCTCATAACCTGATTCTGAAGGCAATTCCAAAAGAGGAATTTCAGTGTTTTTTGTGATGACAGTATGATTGGAATAATTTTATTAACTCCCAGTTTAATTTTGAAGAAAAACCATCTTTACATGTCTAACTTCTACTCTATTTGTTTAAAAATCAGCCTCCTTAGTTTATAGTCATATTTCATATTAAGAACAAGCTTGAGTTTGTTATTTTATTAATTTTTGTATAAAAATAATGAATCTTTATAATGCCTATTTAAGTCAAAAGAACTTCACTGAACAGTGTCTGAAAGGGCAATTCTTACACTAAATGTCACAAATGACTAAGACATGTTCAATTCTTACTTCTGACTTAAGTAACTATTATATAATTAATGTTGGACTATTGGGGCTTACAGAAACTCTTAAAAGACAGAGGTTTTATCCCCTGAATAATCTTGGGTCAAAATATAAACAAACGTATTCTAAAACCCCTGACCTCCTACATATATCTTCACTAGCTATTCTGTCTCCAAAGACAGAGTTCCTTTGGAACTTAATACCTGTATCCTAACAGGAAAGGGTATCTAGTATCAAAGGCAATGTTATAATTTTTTATACTATGGTTCATAAAAAGCTTTGTGTTAGTAATAGAAATTTAAAACAACTAATGTAAATTAATATTCAATCTCCCTGATAACTGTCCTTGTGGCTCTTTCCTACAAAACATCTTAATCTGAACCCAATTTTGAGAATTATCTTATGTCATATTGCCATAATACAATATTTGTATAATATTCAAACACTATGCTGAAATACAAAGATAGGTCCTTTAGTTTCTTCCTTCAAAAAGGTCTAAATCAATGACAAAAATTCCTTTTAAAATGTTTTTACATGTTTTTTAAGCATTGTAGACAATCATGTCAATTATAAAAACATGGATCTAACTATAGAAAGGTTTGATGAATAACATTATAAGCTTAAGAACAAATGAAGTATAGCCAACAAAATTCAATAATGGCAGAGAAAGGAGAGATTCCATTTGACATCTACATTCTTTGGAATCCACGAATAAAAGCATTTCAACAATAGAAAGAAATTCAAACGTCAAAAATGGGATTTAGGATTAAATGGGGGGAGGGAATTTCTATAGGAAATGAAGTATCACTGAAATCAACATGGTGGTACACCAAGCTTATTAAAACTGTGGGTTGTGACCCTATGAGATCACACAACTGAATGTGGGGGTTATGAACTTATGATTTATTATCAGTAAATGTTTGATTTGTATACCTATTTTATACACTATATACCTGAGGTTATATAAAAAATTCTCAAGCAAAAGGAGAAAGTTTAAGAAGCCCTGATATAGTGGATAGTTTTGGGTTAGGAATCAGAAAGACCTGAGTTTAAATCTTTCCTCAGTTTCTTCATCTGTAAAAATGAATTACCTCAGAGTTTGTTATGAAAAGCAAATTAGATATATTATGGACCCACTCTGTGCAAAGTACTATGCTTGGCAGTGGGGGAGAAACAACATAATTTAATTCCCAGCTTTCAAGTATCTTGTATTCTAGTAGAGGGATAATCTATCAACATTGCTAATATAAACAATTTGACATAAGTACAACAGTTATGAAACAACATGTAAAGTTAATTAAGTAATCAAAGGTTAAAGGAATCAAAACCAAAATTCTCTTTACCATATGGGAAGTAAGCAATACTGACAAAAGGGGACATTCTAAATCATAGCAATAAGCTGAGCCAAAGGCACAGCTATCAGTTCAGCAAGGTGTCCAGTGTGACTAGAGTGGTATGTTGTAGGAAAGAATGTAAGGGATAAGCAAAAGAATGTTATTCAGAAGGCAACAGCTGTCACTAAAGACATGTGACCAAAAGAGTGATTAGCCAGAATCTTCACATATTTTCTGGGAAAGCATACAGATGGATTATAAGAATAAAGACAATGAAAGCAGGAAAAGAGTGTGAACCAGGATTCTGAGAATGTGAAAAAGGAACAAATGTGGAAAATGTCATGACTTTTGGTATTTTGGAGAGAGAACTGGCCAGATTTTAGAAAGAAAAATGAAAATAACATTTTCATAACATAACAGTGGTATACTGGTCTGTTATTTACTTTTATGAAACAAATGCTAAAATGTTACCTAGTTTTTACCATTAGAAAATTTACTATTGCTTTTTATTTTTTAAAGGTCAGATTGTTAATATATGTGAAGTCTTTAAAAAAGATTTGCCAAAAAGTTATGAATTTAGATTTTATAAGAAAATAAAGCTTTATTATAAAATATTCAATTATAAAAAGAATTTTAAAATGGAATGTCAGACACTTTCTCAAAGAAGTACATGCAATTCAGTGAAATCCAGCACAAGTATAACATTTGTAACATAATTTTTAAAAAACGTGAATGTGAAAACTTACTGAAACTCACTTATATTCCCACTAATACAATCTAGACATCTAGCTTTTACAACTCTAAGAAGTTAGTTTCAAAAAGCAAAAGAAATAAGGTTTGGTACTAGACTTGTGTTTTCACAGTTATGATGAGGAAATTCTTCTACCAGTTTAGGTCAGTACTTTCTCTGCAACTTGTAAGCCTTAGAGAGATTTACCGAAAATACTGAAAAATTAAATTGCCCAAGATCATAAAAACAATATGTATTAAAAAGCAGGATTTGAACCCAGGAGTTTCTGCCTTTAAGGTTAGCTTTCTACTATGCTACTCTACTTTTTGACAAAAAAAATTTAAATACATTAGGTATCAGTCTGACAAAATATTAACTTACCTTAGCACTAATGCTTCATGAATTCTGCGATACATATAACATTCTACATACAACCAAGGAGACTGAAACCAGCTTATTTTTTTATTATTTTCATTTAAAAGAGTATGGTGATATTCCAGATATTTATTCCATATATCAGCATCAAGACAGTTATCAGTCAAAGGCAGAAATGGCTTATCAGTTTGTAGTTCATTTCGTAATTTAGAAAGAAGAGAGATAGCTTTCTTTTCTGCTTCAGTGCCTACCTGGAAAAGAAAATAAAAAATATCTTTCACAAATTGTATTCATCATAAATAGTATTTTAAGGCACCTGAAATTCAAGGGAAAAAAAATTGCTTTTAAAGTCTTGGATATTACAGCTGCCAAAAGCTGTTTAGAATGAATCATATTCCAATTTAGAATTCCAAAATTCCAAATCACTTCCAATAAATACAAGTCTCATATACATATACTCCAAAAAACCCAATACACAATGGTAGTAACCAATTGTAAATTGTATTTGGGATGAAATCCAGCCTTCCCGCTCTACCTCCTAATAGTGATGTATGTGACAAATAAGATAATGATAAAAGGAAATAAATCACTAGAAGACTAACAGAAAGATTGTACAAATAAGCAGAAAAGAGAAGGAAATCCAATGAATATTGTAATAAAAGAAATCACTGAAGAAAAAAAAAACTACATTATGAGCAACTATATCCCTAGAAGCAAGAATGAAATTCCAGAGAGATTTAGAATCACAGTAATAATTTACACCCACACATATAAAATATCTTAAAAGTGTTCCGAGCACTTCACATAAATTATCTCATTTGTCTTCAAAACAACTTGAAGTAGGAAATACCGGTATTATCCACAAACTACAGATGAGGAAAACATAGTCATTAAGACACTTGTCTTGGAGAAGATTTAAATCCAGGTACTCCTGATACCAAGATCAGCATTGTTCACTATGCCATGTTGTCTCTAAGGGATATAAAGAAAGATCTGGTAGGTCTTTTCAAGAATGTGAAAATAAAAACTGACAAAATTAAAAGAACAATGGAAGATGTCTAA
Source organism: Sminthopsis crassicaudata (assembly GCF_048593235.1). Taxonomy (NCBI): domain Eukaryota; kingdom Metazoa; phylum Chordata; class Mammalia; order Dasyuromorphia; family Dasyuridae; genus Sminthopsis; species Sminthopsis crassicaudata. The sequence continues at coordinate 142,150,747 of NC_133620.1, forward strand.
GAAGTAGTTGATTTCCTGAGTAGCAGAGTGGTTCCAATAGAACAACAAAAAAGTGTAGATAAAAAAGTTTTAATGGTAAATGGTAAATTTTAATGATAAAACTGGGGAAAGATCTTTATAAACTTTATAAACTAAAGATTTGGCCAAGTGGAAGCTAATGACTCTATAAGACATTAAGAAACAATAACACAAGTAAAGAAAAAAAAAAAATAGAAGAAAATGTGAAATATCTCATTGTAAACTTTCAAAACATATCCAGGAGAGATAATTAAGAATTACTGTATTATCTAAAAGCCATGATCAAAAAAAAAGGGGCCTAGACATTTTATTTCAAGAAATTATCCCAAAAAAAAAAACAAAAACAAAAACACTACTCTGATATCTCAGAGAACCAGAGGCTAAAATGGAAAGAATCCACTTTTCACCTCCTGAAAGAGATCCCAAGATGAAAATTCTAGAATAATATAGCCAAATTCCAGAGCTCCCAAGTCAAGGAGAAAACAGTGCAACAAAGCCAAAAATGAGTAATTCAGCTATTGTGGAGCCAACAGTCAGGATTAAAAACAAAATTTGGCAGCTTTATAGAGGCTTACTTACACTATGAAAAATCTCAGAAGGCAAAAGGACAAGGATTACAACCAATAATCACTTATTACCAGGAAAACCTGAGTATAATCCTTCAAAGGAAAATTGATATTTAATGAAATAAACCATTCCTGAAGAATTTCAAGCATACCTTAAGACTAAAGCTGAATAGAGAATTTGACTGTCAAATATATGAACTATTGTAAAGTGAGAAAAGCCAAGAGAACACATACACAACAATATTGCATAATGATCAACCAAATGAGGTTAGAAAAGAATCAATTATGACAAAAACAACTAAATAACAGCAATTCTTAGAAGAAATGAACCAAGAGTTTAAAATGTATATAATGAATGAAATGAGAGTATTAGAAGAAAGAACTGGAAAAGGAATTATAACTTTACAGGAAAAGTTCAAAAAGAAAATTAATAGATTAGCGTTAAGGTTACAAAATCTTACCCAAGTAAGAGTGCCTTTGAAAATTATAATGGATTAAACATAAATTAACATCTTCATGAGACAAAATTCTTTTTTAAAAATTAAAAATGTTTAAAAGAAAATATAAGTTATTTCCTAAGAAACAACTCATTTGGAAAATATTAAAGTTAATTTAAGAACCCCTGGATGACCTGAAACATGACCAAAAAAAGAGTCAGGATACTGTATTCCAAGAAATCATAAAAGGAAACCACCCAAAATTATTAGAACAATAAAGCAAAGTAAAAAATGGGGGGAAAAAATCACCAATTACCTCTTGAAAGAAATCTTAAACTGAAAGCTTAAAAGACCAAAAAATAAAAAATAAATACTGTAAGCATCCAGAAACAACTAAGTGTAAGTACCAAGTAAGTGGTCAGGATTATTCATATTGTGGCTTTCTTCCTTTGAAAACTGCTGTACCTAATGTTTTGATCACTTATCACACTTAGGGAAAGAGTAATGACTTTATAGCAAGGGATATGTATGATGGATTGGAGTGAGGGGAGACTTGAGGCAGGAAAACCAATGAGTAGTTTGTTGAAATATTCTAGGTGAGAGATGATTAGACCTGAACTAAGGTGACAGCTATAAGTACAGAGAAAGATGAGATATGAGTTATTGCTTATAGGGAAAATAGCAAATTCTGGAAATTAAGTGAGCATGTGGATAACGGGAGAGAAATTCAGGACAATGCTATGTTAACATGTCTGAGACACCAGAAGAATGGTAGTATGTTCAACAGAAATAATGAAGTTTGGAAGAGGCCGGATTTGTAAGGAGAAGATTAATTCAGTTTTAGATATGTTTAGTTTAAGAGGCCTCTGATGCATTTGGTATGAAACGACAATTAGGGATCTAAAACTAGAGCCTGAGAAGAGATAGAGCTGGATTTTTAAATTTAGGAGTAATCCACATAAGAGATGATAATTAAATTCATGGAAGTTGACAAGGTTACCAAAAATACTAATGAAAAAGAGATGAGAACACAGGGCAGAATCATGGGAAACAGTCATTGTATATTATATTATATTACATATTACAAAAGCAATATATAATAACTCACCACATAAAACATGTAGTTCCTATATGGAAAATATTATGTTCAGAGTTTCAATTTAGGATTTTTAGTGGGTGTATTAGAAGGGCTAGGAAAATGATCTCCTAAGCATCTACTAGCTGGATGATCCTGGAGATGGTTTCTTCATCTGAAAAAGTGGGGTGACGAACTAGAAGGTCCTTCAGGTTCTAACTCAATGATCTTAAGCATATTAAATGAATCATGAAAGCAGTTGGAGCCTGAGAAAAGAGATGCTGGGAAATGAGAGAATATTAAAAAGAAGGAAGAAAGATGTTCCCATCACTCAAAACTCACTCAGGTCAATAGTAAAAGTTATTATCCACTTAAATTATGAGAAAAATGGGTTTTTGTGGCACAATCTTAGAAACTAACCATCACTTATAAAATATTCATAAACAAATCCGTATCATTATATCCAACTGTTATTAAAATAGAAAACTGAAGTCAAAAGACTTAATTAGTAACATTTACCAGGTTCCTATTTAATGACTAATCAAAAGATAATTATTAAACATACAACCCTTACCTCTCCATGCTTCTCAAAGAACTCACTTTTATGTCGATGCAATGCATCGATAGCCTTAGTTAGGATCGGTGGTGTTTGGTCTTTAATTCTAAGATATGGTAAAGATCTAAAAAAGAGAGAGGTGATACATACTAGTATGTTATTTAGTGATAATAAAAAATTAACAGTAATAGATTTGGCATCCCTTCACTTACAAAATACATCTTTTCACAATTACTTTTCACATATTTGCTGACATTAGCATGTCAATGTATGCTATTTTGAGATTCAGTAGTAAAATATAAAACTTATACTGGAATGCTATTCAATTTATTCTAGCAAACATTTATCAACTGTCCCTGCTTTAAGGGTTTAGAATCTAGAAGGATGATCTTTTATCTAATTGTGTAAGTGTACAGGAGAAATCAATTTCCAATGAACTGCTTGGTACTTCCACTTCTTTAGGGGTAACATGTATACTCCCCAAACTTAATCCTTATCACTTAGAGATACTGACCTAAAAACAAATTCATTCTTATGTATTGGTCCCCACTATTTCACTCCTATTCAACTAATCCAAATGCCCTACCCTCAAAAAACAACACTTCCCTATTTTTCTCTGCTTTTCCTTTAGGCCCTTTGTTGGCTCACCCATTCCATTATGAAAGTTTTCTTTATGCTTACTTACTCTCTTCCTTTTACATTCATTTCCTAGCATCCACTGAAACTTGATGTTCTTCTCTAATACTAGTTGCTTCAGCTTCTTTTTCTCCATCCCTAATTTCAATTACTCCTCCCTGAAAAATTTCTAAACCTTTATTCATTGACCATCACTCATGATATTCTACAATGCCAATAATCTATGAAATTCTCTTCAGTAGAAATTTATTCCAGCTATACTATCCTCTCTAATCTGCCATTCATTTACCCACCTTGGAGATCCTCTTCCCTTTCAATAAAACTCTGGCACTTGATTTACAGTCCTTTATGTTGTTCCTTTATCAATTTTTCCCCAAGAACTCATTTAAACAATTCAGGATTGCTTTAATTGTCTACATCTCATTATTTTTTCATGCTGTTCTTTACTAATTTTAAACTTGGGTCTGATAAGTCAAAAACCTGACTGTACAGAAACCTTACTCAGGAATAATTCCCACATCGATTACTCTTTCTGTTAATACATATAATCTAGTCCATTCTTTATAGTGTTATTTGCTGACCACCATTTCCAGCCCTACCACTTCTTTTCTCAGTTATATATAAATGGTACAGTGAAGAGAACACAAGGGCTAAGGTCAGGAGGATTTGAGTTGAAATGTGGCCTCCCAACATTTACTAGCTATGTGATCTTGGGCAAGTCACTTAATCACAAATGCCTCATCAAAAAAATAGAAAATAAACAAAGTTACAATACTGAGGCATGAGTCAACTAATTACAAATATTTGACCTTTTCTATTCCTTTTTCCTGAACCATATATTCCCATATATTTCTCCCCAAATTTAACTTTCTTCCCTCTGCATTAATTTAATTCATTTGTATATGTTATTTCAATCAATCAACAAGCATTTACTAAAGATAGAACAATGTGAAATGAGTTACTATCCTCAAAGGGATTACATGACAATAAATAAGAAATAAGAGAGGACAATCAAGCAAGACTTCATTAAGAAGGTTGATGCTTCAGCCAATTCTTGAAGGAAACCTGTTTTCTAAGATCAAGATATATTGGACCCATGTGGAAAAAGCCAATGCAAAGACATAAAAGGAACATTAAAAAGGCCAGTTTATTTAAACATGGGACATAGAGTTATACATGGCTGTAAAAGTTAGGTTGGGGCTAAGTTGTGATGGATGTTAAGTATCAAATAGAAGTTTATATTTGAGCTTAAGAAGAGTGTAAATGCTTTTTTCTGCTGATAAAATTTAAGTTATGGGCAGAGATTGTTTCATTTTTGTCTTTGTAAACATGATGCATCTCCAATTTTGATATATAGTAGGCCATTAATAAATTGATTGTTGACTGAAATAAATTTTCAATAAAAAGTAACTGATAGAAGAACAAAGGGGAAAAAACTGAAAAATTAAAAAAAAAAATAAAAAATAATCTGGGGCAGCAAGTAGGGGCAATAAATCACTTTTTCCTCAACTAAAATATCAAGTCTAATACTATTTGAATTGACTCTTTTTAAAAATTTGTCTATGTATTTTTATATATAATTATTTTTAAAAATTAATGTGTCCTCAAACAGTACTGGGTTAAGGAAAATTCTGATTCTTTAATGATTTGAATGCCTCATAAGCCTATATATATAGTAAAAACTACATACAAGACACAGTGAGGTATAGCAAAAAAAAAAAAAAAAAAAAAAAAAAAAAAAGTTGAAATATAGTCAAAAAACTTGGGTTCAAATGTAGGATCTGATAGTTATTAGCTTGTGACTATAACTGCCCCCCCAGTCTATATAAAAAGGAAATAATTACATACACTACCTTACAGGATTTTGTTCAAGAAAAGGCTTTGCCAACCTCTTAAAGAGCTATAAATGTGGATCATTATTCTTAAATATTAAGAAACTTTCATTAGTTCTATTATTTAGATTAAATCATAGATCTTTTTGTTTTTTGAGAGGATGGAATAATTTCAAGTGTTAAGACATCAGTCTCTGATGAAATTTTTGATAGTAGAATAGAGTTTTATTGAGATTTGACCGTGATTATTGCTTACTATAACAGTATAGTTTCTCTAAAGAAGTCAAATTTCTAGGGAAAAAATCCTTTCTTCAAGAACATTTATTTGTGCCTGACTCTTGGGGCCATGTTGGAGAACAGGAAATAGTAAAGTACAATGAAGAGAACACTAGATGTGGACTTTGAAGACCCAGCACTTAACTTTGACGTCTTGTCACTTATGAAACTGGAGAAAGAAAACAAGACATGAACTATCTGTAAGACTGTGGTCATGTCATCAAACCTCTCTATGCCTCATTTTTTCCATCTGTAAAATAAGTCTCTATTTCAAACAAATATTGATAATGGCTTCCCTGACAAGATGCTGAGAGCTCCCCCTCTACCTCTAAACTACAACAATATTTCATAATTTCATGGATTACTATTTTGTTTCTTATCTAGGAAAAAATATTAGCAATGAAAACTAAAGTGAAAATTTCATGTGGAAAAATTACTATGTAAGTAACTGCTGTTTCAAAAATAAATTTCAGATAATTTTGGCCATTAAATTTAAATAAATATCCATTGAATTATCTTTACCATTTCACAGTTCTGAAAAAAAAAATTTTAAGATAGGCATTATGAATATAATAAATACATATGATTGATGTAAATTTTTTCAAGCTTTGTTAAGTTTTTATTTTTTAATTTTTTTATTTTATTTTATTTTTATAAAGCTTTTTATTTTCAAAACATACGTATGGATAATTTGGCAACACTGACCCTTGCATAGTCTTGCGTTTCAGATTTTCTCTTCTTTCCCCCATCCCTCCCCTAGATGGCAAGCAATTCAATATATGTTAAACATGCTAAAATATATGCTAAATCCAATGTGTATAAACATATTTATACAATTCTCTTGCTGCACAAGAGAAATCACGATCTAACTTTTCAAGAGAAAATAGAATCCAAGCATATATTTTAAATATTTTGCAAAGTTTAAGACATTTATATAAACATTCACCATTATTAGTTGTACAGATACATATAATTGTGTACCCACAAGATGAACCATAAATTATTTAACCTCATTTTCAAATTGGGGTCCAAAAAAGATTTTCAATCAATATTCACTAAGCGCAAACTATGCTGTGCTGGGGATAGAAGAGCCAAAAGGCCCATCCTTGTCCTCAAACTCACAATCTAAGGAGGAAGAAAACAAGCAAACATGTATACACAAGATATATAGACATAATTAAAAGAGAGATGGCTCACTAGAACTAAGAGGAGCTGAGAAGTTTCTTGTAGAAGATGAGATCTTACTAGGGAAAACTAGGCAGAATGAGGGGGGAGAGCAAAGGACAATCAGAGAAAAGGGAATAATATCTGGGAGACAGACTGAAAACTAAGGAGGTAAGAGGTTATAAGGGTTTTCCTGGCCACTCCCACAGGCATTCGGACCCACTGGAGTTTCTGAGTGCGGGCCGCTTGGGGAGGACATGGTGGATCTGTAATTGAAGAAAATCACTTTTGGAAAATGGGCTGGGCCGGGAAGAGACCCATCAGCAGTCTATAGCAATAATGCAAGCTTGGGTTGGTTAGGTAGTTACTTGTCTTAGGTCACACAGCTCTATAGGGAATAGGGGTAGAACTAGAACTCCGATCTCCTTAATTTCTCTCTAATTTTCTTCCCCCTACATAGCACTTTTATTTTAGAAATTTTGATTAAGGGGAATAACTTTAGAAAAAAATAGTCTCCCTATAAAAATAGAAGAGTAACAAAACGCCATAAGAAGTCTATGAGGAAGAGAGGGAGAAAAATAAAATTTTACCCAAAAGGCACTTCAATTTAAAGTCCAGAAAGGTTGTCATTTGCCCAAAGTCATAAAAGAAGTGACAGTAGTGTGCTGGAGTCAAATTTTGTAAAATTTTTGGAGTACAGATCAGTATTTGGATGACTGTTTTGTTTCTTATCTAGGATTAAAGAAAAAAATATTAGCAACGAAAACTAAAGTGAAAAAACCTGTCCTGGGTCCTTTTTCCTTTCGTTGGACTGGTTGTTAAACATTTATCGGCACACGCCTTGGGTGGCAGACATGGGACGGGATCGTGGGTCTCCAGGACCAGCTCAGTGTATTTACAGCTGTGAAAAGTCCACCTAGAGGGAGTCCCTTCTGATAAGCAGCCTCCTAAAAAGGATAAAATAGAGTTCTCAAGCAATCTGCACTGGAACATAACAGCAGATTGAGTGGGCGGTGAGATTAGGCTGAGAAACAATGTAAGAGAAAATGACATCTTTTTTTTACAAGAGCTTTTAAAAAAAGGTTCCCTAATTCACGCTTAATTGGTAATTTCCATTTAATCATTTTATGGCGGTAAAAAAAATTATTTGAAAATTGAGGAGAGGGGAAGGGAAAGGCAACGCTGAACAATAGTAGATTCTAGTCAGGCTTACAAGCATCTTCCGCGGGAAGAGACAGCTCCGGGTCTCACTCCCCGGAGACTGAGCAGCTGACTCAAGATCCCTCACGCCGCGGACCCTCCCCCTTCCCTTCCCTTCCCTTTCCCAAAGGAGCGAGGCCTCGGCACCTCGGGAAAGCCCGAAGCCGCTTCTCCGGCTCTCTGCACACTTCCGCGCACACGGCCCTGCTTCGGGCCCAAGGCCCCTCCCCTATTTGGTGTGGTGGAGCGACAGGGGATGGGGGGCTTAAAAAGAGAGAGGAAAGCTGAACAAACCCTTCCTCTTTGGGTGTCATCCGAGGAGGAAGCACGTCCATCACAATTGCTAGAGGACCGGCCTCAGCTCCTTCCTCTTCTTCCATAGCCATAGGAAGTCATGTAAACACTAGGGAGGATGGAAGGGATGATAGGAAATACGTCACCACCACCGTGCGATCAAACCCCGCCGCCTCCCCGCCTACGTAGATAGAGCACGCTTTGTTTTGAATAAAGAAACTTTATTCAGCCTCGCTTTGTGTGAAACTCAGACGCCTGCAAGGCGCTGGCTCCGAGGGCAGAGGGAGTGAGGGGTGAGGGGAAAAGTTGGCGCGGGAGCAGAACTGAGAAGAGGGAGTGAGCGTGAGCTGTTATAAAATTGGCGGGGCTCACCCGAGAGGTGGGATGGGCGGGGTCTGTGGGAATGAGGTTTAGGAAATTGCAGGGGAGCCCTAGCTTTTCCTAGGAGGGAAGTTTCTAGCGGTCTTCCCTCGATCAGTATAGGTCTGTAACATCCGAGCCCCGGGCGGCCCCGCCCTTCTTCTGGGGGGAGGAGCCTTCTCCCGGACCGCCTCCTCTCCCCGCCTCCTGGGTCACTTAGACTTCCTTCTCTGCTGACCTCGGAGATTCAGTAAAGGAGTGAGTGCTTCTGTAGTCCCTGAAGCCCAAGATAAATAAATCCCCTCCCCTGCCCGCGGAATTGAATGGTCTGCTGGGGAGGAAACAGGTAAGGGTTTGGGGAGAACCCGAAGTCATCTCGTCCAAACCCACCTTCACCCTTCCCCGAACTGAGGTTCTGAGACCTAAGTGACTGGCCCAGGGTCATCCAGAGAAGGAAGAGCTGCGGGTCAAACTCCCTCCTGACCCTGATCCCCTTCTGATCCTTTAGGTGGTTTGGGGTCTTTTTGAGAAGTATTGAAGTGACCCCGCCTTAACCTAAACCGGAATTGGTTCTTGACACGCCCCCATCAACCTCACCTTCTGGGATGGAGGGAGGAGGAGGAGTGGGAGGGGCAATGACACTACCAGCACCTCCCCCTCCCCCAGCAATCACCCCCTCCTATGACTAGATTGCAAAAGACAGTACTTAAAGCCACAGAGGAAGGGCAGGATTTAGCTGATTTGAAAATCAATATGTATCCTGTGATTCAACAGTTTAACTCTTCAGGTCAGGAAAGTAGAAGATACACTCCTTTTGATCTAGAAATCCTCAAAGACCTGACAAAGGCTTGCACTCGTTCCGGGGCTACATCAGCTTATGTTAAGAGGTTATTACAGAATTTGGCTTATGAAGTTTTAACTCCCAGGGACTGGAAATCTATAACAAGGACATGCTTAGAACCTGGACAAAACTTGTCCTGGCTTTCTGAGCTCTGTAGGATACAAGCCCAACAAAATAGTCAAGGTGGAGTTAATCCTCCAATTACCTGTGACCTACTAACAGGTGTAGGTTCTTATGCAGAAATTTCAGTACAGATTAATTACCCCATAGCAGCGTATGAGCAAATTGCTGCTGCTGCTATCAAAGCATGGGGTTTTATCCCTGGTAAAAACGACAAGGGTGAGGCCTTCGCAAAAATAGCATAAGGACCAAATGAACCCTTTCCTGATTTTGTGGAACGTTTGCAGACAGCTGTCATATGGACTAATGGTGAAAATGCAGTAACATTCATTATGATAAGGCAACTTGCTAAAGAAAATGCTAATGAGGCTTGTAAAAGGATTATATTAGGACTACACAAGGATGCTCCTTTAGAGGAGATCATAAAATGCTGTGCCACAGTGGGCACAAATGTCTTTTATAGCCAGGCTATGATGCAGACTTCCCTAGATCCCAACATGGGAAGACAAGGTCCCTTTTGGCAAAGGACTTCTAGAGAGACTTGTCAATGCTTTCAATGTGGTAAAGTAGGACATCTGAAAGCTCAATGTTGGCATAGAGACAGAGTGAGAAAACAGACTGGGAGAACAAGACCCAATACCCCATGTCCAAAATGCAACAGAGGAGCGTAGATTGATTCAGAGAAACAGAATAAGGGGCCCAGCCCCAGGATTGAAGGCAAAAAACACTTGGGGGCATGATGCTACTCCCAGAGAGTGCCTACAAGTCTAATACCCAGACATGACCAATCAGCCAGGAAGCCATCTGATGGGAGAAAGGGATTACAGTTGGGGAGAATAGATTTGTATGGGACAACTGAGATACCCCCTGGAGAGGTGAAATCTTTCTCTCCAGCCTATGGATCCCTTGCCTCCAGGCACAGCAGCCTTGACAGCTGACCAACTTATGCTCACCATCTCTATAAATGGCATACCATTAGAAGGATTGGTAGACACAGATGCAGATAGTACAGTCATTAGAGGTGCCAATTGGCCCAGTCACTGGCCAAAGACTAAGGCAGACACCTACATGTCTGGGGTAGGAGGATCAATAGCAGCTGAAGTTAGTGCTACCCCTTTGAGATGGACATTTGAAGGTGAAACAGGAGTTTTTCCTCCTTTTATATTTGAAAAAATCCCCATCAATCTGTGGGAAAGAGATTAGGGTTAAAAATGAATACTTCAGTTTTTTAGGCAGGGCTGCTGTTGAAGGCCTGCCACCCCTTTCACCTGTTCCTATCCAATGGAAAACTGGTACACCAGTACACACAAATATCAGTTTTTGCTATACAAGAGGCACCCACAGCAGTCCTTCATCAGGAAGACCATGTGATAAAGTGGGTCAACCTCCCAGCACAACCAGAACAAAGCCCTACTCCTTACCCAGTGCTTGTAACTAGAATTTTATTAAAGGCCATTAAGCAAGCAGTACAATTATCTGGGATAAGACTTGACAAGATATACACCTTTTATACCAATGCACAAATTAATGTATGCTGTGAAACCAGTGTGGATAGAACAGTGGCCCTTAGGTAGTGACAAAATTCAGGCTTTATTAGACATAGTACAAGAACAACTTAACCAAGGACACACACAAACTTCTCTAAGTCCTTGGAATTCCCCAGTATTTGTTGTAAGAAAGAAATCTGGAAATTGGAGGATGTTGACTGATTTAAGAAAGGTAAATGAACAGATGGAAACTATGGGAACACTTCAACCTGTACTTCCATCTTCTACTCAATTGCCTAGAGAATGGCCTCTTTGGGTTGTAGACATTAAGGATTGTTTCTATTTTATCCCTCTAGATAAGGAAGATATGAAAAGATTTACCTTTTCAGTGCCCAGCATTAACTTAGCTGAGCCTTATAAAAGATATGAATGGACAGTTTTGCCACAGGGAATGAAAAACAGCCCTACTATGTGTCAAATGTATGTTGCTGATACTCTGACTTCAGTAACAAAAGCATCTCCAAAAGTAATGTTATTACATTACATGGATGATAGATTGGGATGTGCACCTGAGGAACAAATGTTAGAAGCATGTCTACAAAAGACCATAGAAACCCTAAGGAATTATAAATTGCACATAGCTTCAGAAAAGATTCAAAGACATGCTCCTTTTCAATATTTAGGATATGAAGTATACTCTAAGGTACTTATAGTACAAAAACTCTCCTTAAGAACAGAGAAGCTGAACACCTTAAATGACTTCCAGAAATTGATAGGAGATATCCAATGGACGCATCCAGTGTTAGGCTTGACTACCTATCAATTGCAACCATTATATAACATTTTAAGGGGAGACAGTGCTTTAAACTCACCACATCAGCTTACAAAAGAAGCTCAAGAGGCTTTGAGAGAAGTTGAACTGGCTTTATCCAATGTGGTTGAAAGTGTCACTCAAAAGCCCTTGGAAATATTAGTTTTTGCTATACAAGAGGCACCCACAGCAGTCCTTCATCAGGAAGACCATGTGATAAAGTGGGTCAACCTCCCAGCACAACCAGAACAAAGCCCTACTCCTTACCCAGTGCTTGTAACTAGAATTTTATTAAAGGCCATTAAGCAAGCAGTACAATTATCTGGGATAAGACTTGACAAGATATACACCTTTTATACCAATGCACAAATTAATGTATGCTGTGAAACCATCCCAGAGTGGCAACTTTTATTAGCCACAGCTCCAAATTTTACACACGGGTGTCTCTCCATTAAAGATAACCAGACCATTACATAATTGGTGATGGATTCTTGAAAAGTTTCTAAAGTTCCTCTTAAAGGACCAACTATCTTTACAGATGCATCCAGACATAATATTTGTGCTGTATACTCTCATGACAACTATAAAGAGTAGTCAGAACTCCTTTTCAGTCCACTCAGCAGAATGAATTATGTGCAATCATTTTAGCTCTTATTATCCAGAAGATATAAATATATCTGATTTGGCCTATTCAGTAGGTGTGGTACAAAGAATTGCCACAACCCAAATAAAATTTGTAGCCTCTAATATATATCAGCTCTTTAAGGAACTTCAAGAGTATGTGAGAAAGTATCCAAGTAAGATATCTTTCATGTCCACTCTCATAGTGGACTTCCAGGTTCTATTTTGATGGAAATTCAAAGGCAGATAGCCTTCTAACCATGTTGGCCAATACTCCTTTATTTCAAGAAGGCCAAAATTCTCATTTTAAATATCAGGCTGCTCGAGCTTTACATTTGCAATTAGGAATAACAAGAGAGGAAGCTAGGAGCATAGTAAAAGCCTATACAGCTTGCCTTCCTTTCCACACTCCTACACTCCCTCCAGGGAAGAACCCTCATGGTTTGAGTGAGACCTAATGAAATTTGGAAAATAGATGTGACCCATTATAAATCTTTTGGTGCTGTGCTTTATTGCTATGTGCTTGTGTACCCATGCTGATGGGTTTGTTCATACCTGTTTCTAATAACACCCTTCAGCCTAGAAACCCGCTAGCAATCCCCAATTCCCTTTGGTGCTTTTCATCTCCCTTCCTGAGATGTCAGGGTGGGGCGTGATCACCTCCTTTTTGGGGTTCTCACCTCTCTGAGAAGTCAGGGATGGCGGGACCACCTGTGTTCTAAAACAAAAGAAAGTGGGAGATGTAAAGGGCTGGAATTCTTGTGTCAATGCACTGAGGTCGAACAATTGAGCTAATTACCAATTGGACAATACGCTATAAAAATATGCTTGGAAAATGGCCCTTCCCACTATCCTGTGCTGGCCCAGTTGTTTGGTGTATACAGAAAATTGTGGGAGGGATTAGGGGGTGGAGTAAGACAAGCCAGACTCACTCTGGGTGGGAGATGAAGAGGTGAGGTGGTGGATATTCTGCTTCCATCCCTCTTCCATCCCTTTGACTTCTAATGCTGAAGACCAAGAATAAAGACTTTTGCTTATCCTAACTCTGGCTGATTCATATTATTCCATTCCCCTAATTGTGGAATTCAGTCCAAGAGAGTTTAAATGACATGCTGGCGGTCACTTGGGTCTTAAATGGGAGAGCGAAAATTCATACTCAGGTCTCTAAACTATTTAGAGCATTTTCCACTGTACTGTGTTGCTGGAGATGTCAATGGGATATTCTTGGAAATGTCTAGTGGGCTACTGGAGATTCAACATTGGAATTCAAAATCAAGAGAATAGGATCACAAAATTTAAAGCTAAAAGAAGCTTTCCTAGAAAGAAAAGATCATGCAAGGAAGGAAAATAGATTAGGGCTAGATACGTGCATATCTGTTTAAGTGTGTGTGTGTGTGTGTGTGTGTGTGTGTGTGTGTGTGTGTGTGTATACATTTATCTAAGTGTACATATAAAATGTCTCAGAAAAGTAATAATGCAATTTTAAACCTAAAAAAAGGGGGGTACAAAGTATAATGAGAGGAGCAGGGATAAAAAACAGAACCTTGGAGCTGTTGCTCTTATTTAATAATTTTGTTTGTGCTTTTAAATTTTCCTCTTTGCTGAAGAATTCTGACTTGATAAAACCAAGAATGTTTTATAGTTCTAGATAAATCTTTAGATTATCTTTTAAGGGCCTTCTTACTCTCAAATTTTTCTGTGTGTCTGCATGTGGGGCAAAACCATCTTTAAAAGTCATTTTCTGCCCATCTTCAGAAGAGTGAATCCTGACAGTCTAAAAAGGCAAGCCAAAAGAATTGTAGAAAACAAGCCAGTTGCTTGAGCAGAATATCTGAGCAATTTAGTGGCTGCTCAGATAATGTAGTAGATTTCCCTAGAAGAGAATGGTTGTAACTTATATACCTTGAGGACTGTATGTGGAAAATTAAGTCCTAGTGGCAAATTTTTAGTCTTGCCATCTGTCAAATAAATCATAATATAGGAATCTTTTCAAGTTATTTTTAAGTTTTTATATTATAGAAATGTTCACAAAGAAGCCAGAAGATTGTATGTGAACAACTAAAAGAAAATAGAATAAATAATGTAATAAAGTAGCAAGAGTTGAAAATTTTGTCTAAAAATCATAAATACAAATACAAATAAGATTATATAATTATACATTCCAAATATAAAAATAAGGATATAGAATTTTCTAATTTTTTTTGTTATTTGAATTTCTTAAATATATCAGTGTGAAAATTTGTTAACCTAAAAATGTAAATTTACTGGTCTAAAAGGTTTTTAATTTGGGGTTCTTATTAGAAGCTATAAGGATTGATCTAGCTCTCACTATCTGACCTAGTTATTGGCAAAGCAAATTTAAAATTGTATTAAGATCTACTTTGCAAGAAATTTTGATGGAAAGGAGTATAAAGGCCTGAACTTTGAAAAAGTATACTTGAAAGACATATACTTGAAACAAGGTGTTAACTCAATGGAATTGATGAGATAATGGTTCTCTAGTTCATATATATACTTAGTACTTAATATGGTGATGTAATGGTTCTCTAGTTCACACATCATCAGTATGCTATAATGATGTAATTACAATAAGGTATATATGGGCTAAGGAGAACTGGAAGATGGATATTCTATCTTTGACCATCCTTGTGGTGGCTCTCCTGCCTCCTGCACTAGGAGAGGGAGACTGGTTGAGACTGTCAGACTATCAGACTGTCCGACTGCTGGATGAGACTGAGTCAGACTGAGACTGGGTCAGGCTGTGAGACACAAAATGTGTAAGAGACAATAAAGACTTTGGATTCCCTCTAGTTGCCCTGAGTAATAAATGGGAAGTGAAGCTATTCACAGGGTACAAGTCAATCAACAGAGTTGGGAACACTGAAAAATGACAGAACAGCAACCCAGTCTGCAATCAAAGGACCCAGGTTTGATACCCCTCTACCACCTGAAACCCAAAGCAAGTCCTTTCTGGGTCTCAGTTTCTTCATGTGCAAAATGAGCAGATTGGAATCCATGACTTCAGCTGTTTTTTCCCTTGATCTTCTGGACCTGAATATCCATTTCTCTTGGCCACATACATTACTCTTTATATATATATATATTTCTTCTTAGCCATATTGTGCGTCTATATATGTATACATATATATATATATACATATATAGACGCACAATATGGCTAAACTGAGTGAAAGAGCAATAAATTAATCAATTTTAAAATTTATCGTTTATGTAGTAGACATTCCTCCCACGAACTTAAGGAAAAACACAGCTGACAAGCATTGGAAGCAAAGTTTAAATGAATAAGAACTGGTATCAGAATCAAAAGTTTTCCATTCACTAGCTCATTGAATTAGAGTCAATCATTACTCTGAGCCTCAACTTATTCTTCTATAAAATAAATATAATTATTTTGGTTACTATATGGAGACATAGTTTCATGTCCTATTTCTCACACATGGAGTATTTGACATAGCATGACAGAATAAACAGGAAATTGGATGTTGAGCCAGGAAGACTTGAGTGCAAATTCAGCCCCTAACACTCACTAGCTATGTCACTTTGGGTAACCTTACTTAAGTTCTGTGTGACTCATTCCCTCATCTTTAAAATGAGGGTTTGGACTCAACGGTATCTAAATTTGCTTCCAGGTTGAAATGATCTTCTGATTCCTATACAACCTCCTCCATGTTATGGAGTTTTAATGGTATGTAATTATTGTAATTTTTGTAGAGAAATATTTGTAAACCATAAAATATTATGCAAATATGAGATTAAAAAAAAAAAAGACTCTGGACTCCATTCTTATCCATTCTTGTGGTGTCTATCCTGCTGAGACCAAGGACCTTCCAGAGGTCCTCCAGAAAGCTAACCTGGACATTACAAAGGGGAATCTCTGCAAGTGACTTGAACCAGAGAAAAAAATCCACAATAAGCTTTTCCAAAAGAGGAGAGGACATCAGGAGATGTTTCAGGTAGCTGTAAAGATGAGACATTTGAGCCTTAAGATAAGATGAACTGATGAAATGGACAGTGAAAATGGGTTACTAAGGTAGGGATTGTGCCATCATCCTCCATAAAGCCTGCCTGCTAAACAGGACTGCCCTTAGTAGCTCTTCTCAATGTATCAATCAGAGTCTCTTTCTCCCTTCATTGTTTCCCATTAT
Source organism: Sminthopsis crassicaudata (assembly GCF_048593235.1). Classification (NCBI taxonomy): domain Eukaryota; kingdom Metazoa; phylum Chordata; class Mammalia; order Dasyuromorphia; family Dasyuridae; genus Sminthopsis; species Sminthopsis crassicaudata. The sequence continues at coordinate 142,167,207 of NC_133620.1, forward strand.
AAGCTCCATATTAAAAACCTTTGATAAAGTATTTGTCATATCAGTGATTTATTGGAGTGCATCTCTCAAAAGTATAGCAGGGAAAGAATGAGAGAAAATAATTGTTTTGCCCTTACATCACTAGCCAATTCTTAAATTAGGATCAAAACTTTTTTTTTCCTCTTTTAGAGCCCTGCCTCTGTAGAAGGTCAGTTAGTCAGTCTATGAAAGATGGTGAGATTACCTCTAACTCTTTAGGAACATGATCCTTAATCTTGGACCAGCCACTGCTCAAATGGGATACAGGGGAATGGAAACAGAATCCAGTTTAGGCAAGTTCTTGCCCCCAAGAACAGTCCTGGCTTTGTAATTTTCCATTAGAATTTAGGGTAACCCAATTCATGAAAAAAAAAAAAAAAAACCAACAACAACCAGAGAAGTTTGGGTAGAAATGAATTCATTTGTGTAGATTCCTGGAGGTTGCTGAGTCTCATTACCAAGTCATGTTCTCGGCAGGGGGAGCTGAAGACTAGCCCATTTCCTCATTAAATGTTCACGAATTAGGATTGATTTCTTCTATCAGAGGCCTTCCCTTTCATATTTCTTGAGTACTGAGAGAAACCATTGACTACCAATTTACCAATTTTAAACCTGATCAATAAATTGATTATTAATTATCCAGAAACTCTCTCAGGTTTTTCATTCATTTCATGTAGTTGTAATATATATGGTCATATATACATATGCTGCATAACATTGCATAACATCAAATATCTTTCACTTTCAGAACTAAGTGTATCTCAACCAAAGTTCACCTTAACATTTTAAAACTCAACTAGCTTCCAACCAGTTACTAGAGAGAGAAATTGTGAGAGGCAGCAGATTAGTATAGTGGAAATATGCCCATTGTTCTACAGTACAACTATTGCTTTCACATCACCTTTCCCCATCATAGTTTCAATATATCACAAGTTGGCATAAGAAATTTTATGGAAGCCACAGATGATGTACAAAAGCTAGCAGATGACATAAAGAGGTTTAGAAACTCAGAAATATATAAAATGTGTGTTTAATATTCTGTGTCAGTTATTTTATCTTTTAATACCATATTAATTCAGACCTCTTCTCTGGAATAAAGAGGGCCAAAAATTTTTATGCAGATTTTCCAAAACAGGGGGGCACTGTACCCATGACCCCCATCACATAGAAGAAATAATTCAATATGATTCTGAAGGATCACTTGGACCTGATCATTGTGCTTACCTACATGCTTATAAAACTGACAAATTGATTTTACTGGTTTTCCTTCCCTATAGCAGGACAAGATTGCAGTTAATACTCAGGATATGAGCTTGTAGTACCAGTTAAGTCTCTTACTTAACCAATTAAGGCCCTTTAAGAATACATGCTTCTTCAATGTGATAAATAAGTGTTGAATTTGATAGAACTCTGGACTGAGATACAAGAAGACCTGAATTCAGAGCTAGTCTAAGATACTTATTCTGTGTGCTTGGGCAAAGCACTTAATCTTTGTTTCTTCCAGCTGTAAATTGTAAATTTCTTCAGCTGAAAATGAGGATAAATAACTGCAAAGTAGTAAATGAGATGTCTGTAAAGCACCTAGCACACTCCCTAGCATGTAACAAACATCATATACTTAGTCCTTCTCTCCCTGTGGGCTCCCTTCTGCCATTGCCTCTGCTCAGGATACCCATTTTACTCCCTAATTGTTCTGACTCAGTTTTCCTCAATTGTGCTGCCTCAGTTTCCCTAAATTGTTATGCCTAAATCCCCTTAGTTGCAACCTCCCCTCTGGTTCATGAAGACTGATATAATTCAGGGTTATTTGCTCTAAGGTTATAAATTGTCAGTGTGTAAACTCCAAAAGGGGGAATCTAGACATTCAGTATGTAACTAGACACTTTAACTCCCAGTTAGTAAGAATTTAAGGGTCTTATCCCCCAACCTGTTAGAACCAAATTGATAGTTCCTGCCTGGAGATTCCCAATCACCAGAGTTTGAACTCCACCCTCCCAACCCCTACTCCTCACCCCCCTGCCTTTGTTTAACTACTGTGTATAAATATGTCATTGAGAACTCACATTGGTTGCTGGATGCTGGCTGGATGCTGACTGGATAGTGAATTCTTGGAGATGATAGTCTCATTCAGCCCTGGGACCAAACCATGGATCCATTTGGTCCCAGTAAATCTCTCCCTTTCAAATAAAATATTAAAAAAAAAAAATCTCTATCTTGCCTCAGTTTCTCCGGCATTACATAAGAAACTGCTAGAATGAAGAGCCTTCTCCCTTTCTTGGGAATAGCACTTTTATTAAAGACAAAGTCTTTGCAAAGTAGCACAGCCAACTTCAATCATCCAGGATGCTATGATGAAATGCTGTTGTAAAAGTTTCATGCATGATCCCAGCTAAGTGAAGATAGTATGGAAGATGAGAAACAGCACATGTGAAGGCTTAATCCTCTCACTGTTCAGAGTAAATGGGTATCCTAAGCAATGGCAGAAGGGAGCCCACAGGGAGAGAAGGACTAAGTGGGTGATGCCTCTTACATGCCAGGGAGTGTGCTAGTTGCTTTACAGACATGTCATTTACTACTTTGAGTCATTTACTACTCATGATATTATAGCTTTTTATTTTGTAAAATACATTCAGAGATAGTTTTCAACATTCATCCTTGCAAAACTTTGTGCCCAAATTTTTCTTCCTTCCTTCCCACCTCTCCCTCCCCTAGACAGCAAGTAATCCAATAGAGATTAATTATCTGGAATCCTTCTAAATATATTTTCACTTTTATCATGCATAAGAACAATCAGATCAAAGGGAGGGAAATGAGAAAGAAAAACAAGTAAGAAAACAAAAAAAGTTAAAAATACTATGCTGTGATGCACATTAAGTACTTGTCCCTTTCTGACTCTTCCCTATAGTATCTCCTATTTTGAATAATGGATCAGAGAACCCTGAAAAACAAGTATAGCAGCACAAGATGATTCATGATGTCACCTTAGATCCCAAGTGAAATTGCATATAAGAGGCTCTGAACTCTTAGCTATTTTCATTCAACCTACTAGAGGTTTCAGAGACAGCATCAGAAAGATCATCTGCTCTGTGGACCAAGATGTTTCTGGTCATCACAAATGTTTTATAGAAGACATCATTCTCCCACTGTTATGAGAAGACTTTTATACTTTGGATTGTGCTGCTCCAGTGCTTGGGTATTTAAGAATATTTTAGTAGTGGAAATTCACCTAGGAAATTTTTTAAATCCCACCACCCGGAGGAAGGGCAACATAAAAAAAATATTATTTGTTTGGTATTGTGGAATAGGAATCATCTCTTCTTGGGTTGTTCCTTTGGTCCATTGAGGCCATTTTTCTTCTTCATCCTCTGTAATGTGAATCCCATTCCATAAAAAGTTGAAGCCAGGTGCTTCACCTTTCTGTACAGCTGCCCTTTATACAACAGCTTTTCAAGAATTATTTACAGTTTTAATTGTTCAAGAGAAGTAAAAAAATATCCTTTTTTTATTCACTTCTTTTGATGTGTACTTTTAAAAAGCTAGTTTTTATCATGTTTTATATTCAAAAAATATTTGTTGTATTTTGAACCTGGAATCTATTAAAACCTTGGCATACAATTGTAAATGAAGATAGAATATAATCTTATTGAGGGCAGGAACTTTTATTTTTGTCCATGTGTTTTTAGTTCCCGGTATATAACTAGTTTTGATTTAATAACGTTTCCTTGTTTGAACACTTTAAAGTAATAAATTTGAATTCATAGATATAATCATTTGTATTCTACTTGAGTATTCTGTTCTGCCTTCAGAATTTTACACATCTCTAAAAAAAGAACATTTCCATTGGAGCTTGTTACACTGTATATAGCTTGTATGTCACCAGATAAGATGTCTCCTCAATTATAATATGAGTTTCTTGAGTGTAGGGAGAGTGGTTTTGCCTTTCTTACTAATAAGTGCTTGTTGACTGTTAAAACTCTGAAATTTTGTTTTGTTTATTTTTGTGTGCTGTTATTCAAGTTAAACTACTCCAAGATCTGGGCAAATCTCCTTGCATTTTAGCAAAAATATGCTAGTGCCAAAGTCTCCCTAGAGTTCTTCATTCAGCACTAAACCACTAAAGTTATTTGAAAAGACAATATGCAGGACCCTGACAATAAATCGAAACTTGGGTTTATGCTTTTCTGAAACAACAGCTGGTGATTTGCAATGTTCACTTCCTGGACACATCAACTGGAAAGTGTCAGCTGCAAACATATCTCAGTTGAAGACTGTGTTCCTCAGAATTGAAGAAATGAATGTTCCATCCCTGAAATCTTCTGGTATTTCTAGGGAAATGAATCACAAACTAAGACTACTGTATACTAAGTGGCCTGTGAAAATATTGAAGAGGCATTATTCATCTACACCAACTGAAAAACTAGAAGTTCAACAAATCAAGAGATGACTAAAAGCATCAAGGACCAAATAACTATCCAGGGTTAACCTACTCTCATCTATAAATGAGGTAAAGTTTATATTGTCACTGAATTTTGTTTAATGATGACTATACATTCTAGTTAGCTGTGAATATAATACTGTATCTCTACCCTGGTATTTGAGAATCAGCAAGTTAAAGTTAAGACCTTTGACATGACTAAAGGAAATCAATTCCTAATATTTTAACTGTTAATAATACAGGTAAGAATGCAATCTAAGTGTACCATGGATATTTTTTTATATATATTAGCCATAGAACACTTCAGAGCTTGAAACATCCTGAAAGGACCCTTAATTGATGGCCTCAAGAAGGCTCCTTCCATTTTTAAATCTAAAGTTCTTTTAAGTCTGTGATCCCTGGTATCCCCAGGGGATATTCCATATCCCCAGAGATATAAATGCAGAATTCAAAGAAATTCTGAAACAACAGGGGAATTGAAGACCACTTACCTACTAACACATTGTTACATGTCATATTTCTACACTTAATGACTTCATAATTAATATTTTAGATAGAAAAATATTTAATAACATCAATATGTTCTCACAAAAAACCTTTTTGGTCAGGTAGGACATAAGGATTTTATGGAACACAGTTTCAGGAAATGGCTGCCTTATACTATATTATACAGTATCCTTTAAAAGAGAATAATATTACTTATATGACAAAATACAGTTGGCCAAAAGGTTTATGGGAAAAAATTCATCTTAATTTAGTTAGGGTTTCACTGTCAAAATTTATTTTTTTGTATTTTAGCATCATCTGTACTAGAAATAGGGGCAAGATCTGGCCATATAAAGTGGAAAAGTAATAGGAACACCAATCATTTTTTGAATTATGATATTCTGGGCTCTTTTATTTTGGTTTTTGGGAGGTCAATAAATGATTCTCAGATTCTCTCCAATCTCTATTATGCAGGTCAGTTGATTTTTATTGAACAGGTTTCAGGCATTTGAAATGTTCTGTATATTTTAATAGTACTTGTTGCATCACTAAATTATTGAGCTCTTTTTCCTTGTGTTTATTTTGCAGAGTATCTATTGTTTGCTATGGTTTTTCAGCTTCTCAGCTCTCCTTTGGAATTTTTTATTACAAGCTCTACTTTAATTTTTTAATTTTTTCAATTCTTAGACCTTTCAAGTCTTGGAAGTTCCTGTAGCCATTTCATTTATTTTTCCAGAGTTAAAGAAATACTTATTATTATTCTTTTTTCCTGGGTCTTATTCTGAGATAACCGTAGAGTCAAGTTATTTGTTCTTGTTTTAATAACAAGTGCAGTCAGACAAAAAAAGTTATTAATAACTTATAATTGCATAGTGCTCTACAGCTTATATAGCATTGGCCCATAAATTTAATATTTGATTTTCATAGACTTGTGAGATCAATGGGACAGAGCTTATCTTCATTTTATAAGTAAGAAAAACAAACTTAGAGATGTTATGACTTATTCAGTGCTGCTAAGTAAAAAATATTTATATTTGCCCCTATCCCCTAGGACACCATAATCAATTGTTTATTTCCCACCTCTAATATGCATATATTTACTCCTCTGCAAAATTCTGACTACTATTATCCATTTTAAAAAGTAATTTAAAAAAACTATCTTCTGCTCAACAAATTAAATGGAATCAATATTAAGTATTTGTTATTTGGCACTCTGCTAATTAAACAATCAATAAATTTTTATCACTCTGTGCCAGGCATTATGAATGTGGGTAGGGGATAGTAAGAGGGGAAAATCAAATAAAATTCTGCAGTTTTAAGCCTGGGTGATAGGTAGAACGCTAGAGTCATTAATAGAAATAGAAAATTTAGAAGAAATCAAATGAACAAGCATTTATTAACCATCTGTTACATACTAAGCATTGTGCTAAGTGCTGAAGATAAAAAGAAAGGTAAAAATACCCCTGCTGTCGGACCAAGAGATCATTATATACTTCAACAACAATAGTACATGATGATCAATTCTGATGCACACGGCCCTCTTCAACAATGAGATGAACCAAATCAGTTCCAATAGAGCAGTAATGAACTGAACCAGCTATACCCAGCAAAGAACTCTGGGAGATGACTAGGAACCACTACATAGAATTCCCAATCCCTCTAATTTTGTCCGCCTGCATTTTGGATTTCCTTCACAGGCTAATTGTACACTATTTCAAAGTCCGATTCTTTTTGTACAGCAAAATAACTGTTTGGACATGTATACATATATTGTATTTATTAAACTGTAACTTTGTTTTTTCATAACTCTCTAGCGCCACCTTCTGGAACATGTTGTTTTTGGCCAGAAATTCATGCAGAATAAAAACTATTAAAAAAAAATATCCCTGCTGTCATGAACTCATAATCTAATAGGAGAGACAACATGCAAACAATTAGGTATACAACATATATATAAAATAAATTGGACATAGGCTTATTAGGAGGCTTGGGGTGGGATGGAGAGGGAAAAGTGAAACTTCAATTGCAGGCAGTTGGAGAGATGTAAGATCAGATTCCTGTTCTCATACTCTTTTGCCTCCTTACATTGCAACTCTGGCATTACCAGGCCAGATTTACGTAAAGCTTAAGTTTAGCTGATATTTAAGATCTGTTCAGAGGTAGAGATATAAAAAGAAAAGTGAAAAAGATGTAGGCATTCTACTAGTTCACAATCCCATTATAAATCTGTAATATGACAGGCACCCATGCTTCTTATTGATGATAAACACTTGTGAACATGTGAACTGATCTGCAAACTTTATTTGCCGTTATTAATTTGGTTCTTTGGAACGCAGTGAAACAGATTTGTTTTTGCAGGGAGTCTGAATATAAATATCCCAGAGAGAAAGACTACTCACAGAAAGATTGTGGGATAGGGAGATGGGGAGGGATACTCTGTCAATTGTTTGTGGAATAAATCCTATAAGATTATTCTCCATTTTTGTGGGATAAAAGACAGACTTTCTTGTATGTGGAAAAAAAGTAAAGGAAAAAATCCACAATATTATTTGAAATACCACAGGAAGACGTTAGTGCCATAAGAAACGCAATCTTTCTACAAGATTTTGCTGTGCTAAAGTAACTTTTGTTTATTTTCTATTAACAAGATTAATGTGAAAATGGTCAATCAGTAAACATTGTGCCTGCTATTTGCCATGTACTGCTCTAGGAATTAAAAAAAAAAAAAAGTAAAAGATAGACCCTGCCCTTATGATATCATGAGGCGCTCTCTATCTAATGGGGGAAGCAACATGCTAATAGCTATGTACAAACAAACTTTATATACAGGATTATTGGAAATAAACAACAGAAAAAAGATATTAGAATTTAGGGGAACTGGGAAAGACTTCCTGTTGAGTGAGATTTTAGCTGGGACTTCATGGAAACCACAGGTAGAAAAGAGGAAGCAATGCTATATTGGATATGTCTTATCATCTTTTTTAACCCAAATCACTAGCTTTCTCTGTTTTCAGAATACCATAAAATGATAGGAAAAAAATACAGTTTAATAAGTAGTAAGGTTGCAAATGAAATAAACTTTCAATAATATATTGTAGGAAAAAGAGGGAAAATTCCGGTAATATTTTATAATGGGATAAAGACGTACATATTTTCTTTGATGATAGAACATTGCTACTCCGAGTTTTCTGTTTTCATTTAGGTAATGCCTATATACATATATATATATATATATATATATATATATATATATATATATATATATATATATATATATATATTAAAAAAAAAAAAAACATATGGCCTTAAAGTGTACTGTAACTTTGTTTTTTCATAACTGTCTAGCGCCACCTTCTGGGAACATGTTGTTTTTGTCCAGAAATTCATGCAGAATTTGCCTTTTGTAAAAAAATATTACTGATAGATCTTCACTTATCCATTTCTTGATGGGCTTGGCACATCCATTCTGAAGCAAGATAGTGATGAGTAATAGTCATCCTTATATTTAATATCTGCAATCAATTTTTAACAAAAATCAATCACCATAAATATTTCCAGTAAAAGCCTTGCGTGAAACTAGGAAATTTATAAATTTAATGCTACACATAGAGGAAACAGTTCAAAGATAAATATCCTACTTAAATAAAACTAGAGATTTTTTTGTTTTGTTTTTTGGAAGGAATTTGGAGTTTAAGTGACATGCCCAAGGTCATATAGTAACTGAGTGTTGAATCCAGATTTGAACTCAGGCCCTCCTCACATCCAGGGCCATTGCTCTATCCTCTGTACCTCCTACCTCCCCCATGTTGTTTTATCAAATTACTTTTTATTTATATTTTCCAACATCTGCATTTCCTAATTTATTTCTCCCTCTTCTCCCAGAAAGATAGCCTTTGTAATTAAAAAAAAGAAGGAAAAAATTCTGAAACATTAACCAATATTGAAAAAATCTGGAGGCAACTACATGGCACAGTATATAGAGCACCAGCCCTGAAGTCAGGAGGACTTGAGTTCAAATCTGGTCTCAGATAGTTAATACTTTCTAGCTGTGAAACCCTGGGCAAGTCACTTAACCCCAAATGCTTCAGAAAAAACAAAGAAAAAAAAAAATCTGTTATCTGCAGTGTTCCATACCCATATCCACCATCCCACCTCCATGCCCCCCAAAAAAGAAAAGAAGGAAGTGACTCTTCATGAGATAAGACATGTTTAAGCCTAAATTAAGAGTATTTATTTGGTGAGATAATGCCCTTACCACTGAAATAAGTCATGAGGCAGAGATGACCTGACTGGGAGTGAGCAACATTCTTCATCTTTATGTAATTTTCCCTTAATTGCCAGGCAGTACTAGGGACTGGATATCTGCCTGTGTGCTTACCTCACCACTACTCCCATTGTTACCTCTATTTTAGTCTTCTTTTTTTTGAAATTGAAAATTAAATCAACATCATCTTGTTCCTTCCTAATTGGGAGCACGTGAGTCAAGTGAGCTAGAATTTATTAAGGACCTGCTATATGCCAGGCACAATGCTAAACGCTGGAAATAGAAAGGCAGAAACCAGGATCTGTTTTCAAGGAAATCACAGATTAATTTCATTTACATAATGAAATAAGTACAGTCTAAGTAATAAAAGTTATGTTGCAAAGAGGATGTGTTCCATCACATTCTTTAGTAAACAAGAAGTAGAAATGCTTTCTCCTAGCTTTATTGTGTATTCATGTGATTTTAAAAAGAAAAATGAGAAAAAATATCTTCCATCTTTAAGCAAAAAGTACATTCTTGCCAGTATACACAGGTCAAATTTAAGGAGTAGAATTCATTGCTTGCCACTGGTTAAAGAGACCATCAGTACATATTCCTTTACTCTTTTATCTCTACCATCTCTTTCCTTTCTCCACTGTGGTAAGGATGCTAAGTTGTTATTACTTTAAGAACACATCAGAACTCACAATAGCTACTTATTCATACTCTCCGTGATAGGCCATTTTGGGTTTTTATAACATAACTAATTTTCTCTTTTATCTCCAACAGCTATAGTTAACTTAATGATTTGTTGTTTTTGCTTATGCTGATCACAAACCCTGCAAGGTGAGATAACCAAATGTCCTGTGAAAGGTTTCTAGTTAGTTACCTTTGGGCATTTGATAAAAACCACTTCCTTTACTTGGCACACTAAGGAGAATCTGTGAGCTATCTATAATATGCATTATTTTTATAGATTATATGTAAATATATTTTTTCTCATGTTTTTTGATTGTGTTTATATTAAGAATATTAAGTGTCAGAGGTCAGTACTTCCGCTGATGTGAACTCCTTGGCAATTGGAAAAGAATCTCACATTGAGAATACTAGAGAATACCACATTGAGAATAACAGAAAATTTAATTCTTATGTTGTTCATTCATTTTAGTCATGTCCAATTCTTCGTAATCTCCCCTGCTTTGAATTTCACCATTTCCTTCTCCAGCTCATTTTACAGATGAGGAAACTGAAGCAAAAGGATTAAGTGATTTGTCCAAGATCACACAGCTAATTAGTGTCTCAGATCTTATTTGAATTCAGAACTTCCTGACTCCAGGCCCAGCGCTCTGTCCTTTATGTCACCTAACTGTCCAAAGACAACTGTGAGAAGTTTAAAATACTTCTTTACTCCCTGTATTTCTTCATTCCTGCCTTAAATCTGTGGCAGTTTTTTAGACCTGGTTGGTGTCACTCTGTATTTCTGAGATCTAATATGATTTACTTTTTTTTAACTTTTATTTTTCAAGCATTTTCATGATTATGGGTTAGTAAGAATGGAGGTGCTATAGCATTCTCATTTATTAATATGAAAAAAATATTGTAGTAATTGTTTGACCCAGAGATCCCACTAGTTGGTATATGTTCCATTGAGGTCAAAGACATAGAAAAAATAATTATTTTCAATGTAAATATTCATAGCAGCATTTTTTGTGGTAGGAAAGAACCTGAAACAAAGTAGATGTCCATTGATTGGGGAATAACTAAATAAATTATGATATATGAATATAAGAAATGTACACCAGAAGGAAAGATGAATAAGAATTCAGAGAAGCATGGGAAAATTTGTAAACTAACAGACAGTGAAATAAGCAGAACTCATAAAAAATAAAATAATGACAGCAACAACTCAAGACTGAATACTATGTGGTTATAATGACTAAGCATAGTCCCTGGAAAAGAGAGGCATTTTCTTTGCAGAGATGACAGACAGTGGGGTAGGAAATAGTATATATAATGTTATATTCACATGATGTTGATTAATTTTGTTAAACTGTCCTTTTTCTTTCTTTATTCTTTGTTGCTAAGGAAGTACATTTTCAGAAATGTTAAGATATTATGGAAAACAATAACAAAAATGTTTTATATATATATATATACATATATATATATATATATATTTAAAAATCTGGAAATAGCTTTAAAAATAGTAATGTAATTTCAACATGAATAAAAAGACACTTTATGTTTTTAGGGGAATTAGATCAATGCAATTAGACTTTTATTTCTTTGAAGATTCTATTTATAAAAGTACATTTTGATGAAAATAGATTTTAATTATTCTCTTTAAATTATTTTTTTGGGGGGAATTTAATCATTAAAAATAAGAAACTTTAAACTATTTTGTAGATTTTTTTTAAAGAAACATGCATAATTTTTAACATACACCATTATAGGAATATATCCTTAGAGGTATTCTTTTAAAAATGGGTGATTTTTAAAACCCTTTGTCTGCCTACTTTTCTAGCACTTACCCCTATAGTTATAGAAATGGAAAAAAAAAAGCCACATGAAGACTTGAATAATTTTTTTCTTTGTATTGTGGCTTTGCAAGATACCAGAATTCATCATTTAGTAGCTAACCTTTCAGCATCTCTATACTTAGCTAGGCTGGTCATCAGTAGCCTATACCTAGTACCACACTTGCTGCTAGTGGTACAATCTGCCAGGCCTTATGCTTTGCTAATGTACAATAGAATAGCATAAAACAGATTATATCTTGCCTTCAGGTATTTAGAAAAACAGGTTTAAGATGTTGAGAAAGTGATGAGACACTTTTATTGCGATACTAAAGGTCACTTGTAAGATGTAAATGTAGCTATTATTTCATTTTCAGCTGAAAGGTATAATGAATCTTCTGGAGAATATATTAAGGACATATTTGATGAAAATACAAGAAAGGAATAGGAAGTCTTCACAGTTTTCTACAATAGGACATATCTTTATATAACTAACTGTTATATAACTGACTAAAAAGTATAATAAATATCCAACCCTGATGTGTTGGATTATTGTTAATTAGTCATCAAAAAAGCTGAAGCATTTTTCTCAATAAAGCAATTTATAGCTGTTTGTTGATAGGGAATATCTCAAGTACATATTAAGATCATATGCAATTTCTTAATAAATGACTGTTCTGTTCAATGAAACCTAGCCTTTGAACAGAGTCTGATGGAATTAAACCATTCTCCAGCTCAAGATAAATTAGAAGGATTTCAAGAAAAGTTCATTTTACTGGGATGAAAATGGTGTGCAACCCAGCTCAGATAGTATTTGGGAAAGCCAGTGAGAGGGTCATAATCACAACAGATCAAGAACTGAGATCCTCAGTCCTTGTTCAGTAGCAGACCAGATCATTGGAGCAGCCTCAATTCAGAAGGCAAATTGCCAGATTAGTAAACCAAATTGTTTCTGCAAAGAGAAGGTAGGACTACCCCACATTGTGAGCAACATACCAAACACAAGGATCCCTGTGCATGGGAACTGCATGGGAAGCTTGGAACAGCACCCCCATTTACCCCAGGAGCAGAGTTTGACCATAAAAGGAACAAAAGGGGGAGAGAGAAGAAAAGAAAATAAGCAAAAAACAGAAAAGAATCCTAACCATAAAAAGTTATTAGGATGACATGGAACACCAAAATACCAACTCAGACAAGGACAAAATGTCCACAGGGGAAATCTCAAAAAGTGATATGAATTGGTCTCAAGTCTGAAGAGGCTTCTTGAAAATGCTCATAAAACATTTTAAAAGGCAAATCAGAGAGGTAGAAGAAAAAAACGAGAAAAGAAGGTATGCAAAAGAGAGTCAACAGCTTGGAAAAGGAAAGGAAAAAATTGACTGAAGAAAACAATTCCTTAAAAAATACAATTGGCCAAATGCAAAAAAAATCCATTGAAGAAAACACCCTGAAAAGTAGAATTAATCAAATGGGAAAAAAAAGATGCAAAAACTAGCTGAAGAAAATCACACAATAAAAACTAGAAAGGGGCAAATGGAAGTTAATGAGTCAGACATTGAAAATCAGTCAAACAAAATTTTTTTAAATGAAAAAAAAATGGAAGAAAATGTAAAATACCTCATTAGAAAAACAATCCACCTGGAAAATAGATCCAGGAGAGACAATTTAAAAATTATTGGTCTACCTGAAGGGCATCAAGGAAAGCTGTATCCATAGATCACCTCCAGAAAGAGATCCCACAAGGAAAACCCCAAGAAACAATGTTGCAAAACTCCAATATCATAATCTCAAAGAAAAAATATCGCAAGCTACCAGACAAAAACAATTCAACTATCAAGGAGCAACAGTCAGGATTACCCAGTATTTGACAGCTTTCACAATAAAGGATCAGAGGGCCTGGAATACCATATTCCAAAAGGCAAAAGACCTGGGTTACAAACAAGAATTAGCAACCCAACAAGACTGAGCATCATCTTTGAGGGGAGGAGTTGGATTTTCAATGAAGTAAGAGACTTTTAATCTTTTCTATTGAAAAAAAAAAAACTAATCAGGAAATTTGATCTTCAAACATAGGACTCAACAGAAGCATAGAAAGGTAAACAAAGGGAAGATACATATTATTTAAAGGTTAAACTGTTTACATCCCTAAATGGGACACTGATATCTGATAAATTGCTGTCCAGTGACCTTGTGATTGTCACACAAAGTATAAAAATAGGAAAATATATGTTGTATTTGTCATAAGTTTTGCTGCCTATCATTGAAAATTTCCTAGAAGATGTTCTTAATCTTAAAGTTCTTTTTAAAATAATAGCTTTTTATTTTCAAAATACATGCAAAAGATAGTTTCAACATTCACCCTTACAAAACCTTGTGTTTAAAATTTTACTCATTCCCTTCCCCCACCACCTCCCCTAGACAGCAAGCAATCAATACATGTTAAGTTTTTTAACAGGTCATGAAATCATTTTCTGAATTATATTTTAAAATACATGAAATAAAATATATAGATTAGAAGGAAAACAATTATACTGAAAGTTATCAAAAATTTTTTAAAAAGTAAAAGTGTGTGATCTCCAAGCTTCAATGAAAACAGAAAACCCTGGTTCATAAGAACCAGTGATTGAGCAGGTATTGTGTTCTTCATTGTAGCCCTGCTAGCTGCTGCTGCTTCTTAATGTCATTTCTTTATGTTACCGAGTGTTGCCATCACAGGGACCATATTAGTGAAATCTAGGCTTCATTGCTTCTAAGTGGGAGAGTTGAATAAGCCCATCACTCCAAGAGTTCGTTCTCCCACATTTGGTCTCCCAAGAGGACTTGACCTTGCTTGTTGTTTTTTGTTTTGTTTTTGCTCTCTTTGAAGTTTATTTTTTACCCTCTAGTGATTCATGTCAAGTTTCTCACTTCCCTGAGGTTCAACACTGTCCAGTTGCAGTCCTAAAGGTTCACTAGAAAGTACTTAGGACCTAGCCAGCAAAGGGTGGACAGGCCGTTAACATTACTTCCTCATTGTCTGGGTACAAAAAGCCATGAAAAGATCTAGCGTCTTCCTGATGATTCATGGGCAAGACCACCATGGTCATGTCAGGCACTGCTGAATCAACTCAGTGTCCTAACTATTCTGATTGAGTATCCGTTGCCTGCTGGGGTCAAATAAATCTCTATTTCTTAACTATTGGATGGTTGATTTTGTTCTAATAATGATGACTATTGAACCTGTTCTCTTTTTTGCCACCCTCATTCTCTTTCCAGTATAATAACTATCTATTGCCCCGGGGCAAATATAAATTCCTTTAGTGTGTAATTCAGGAGAAACTGAGGCAAGATAGAGATTAGAGAATTTTTAATATTTTATTAATTGGAGAGTATGTTTGACTGGACCGGACTCTGGTCTCAAAGTATCCAGTGGCTAATGTGAGAATTCTAGGCTTTTTATAGGACTTTGAAACAAAGAAAGAAAAGAATGGGAAGTTTCAGAACCATTTGATTCTAGCAGGATGGGGGGGAGGGAGGGGGGAGGCTTTAAATTCTTACTAGGAAGCTAGAGTCAGGATGTCTGAATAAACAAAAGTAAAGGTGTCAATGAGGTATCTGGGATAGTCCCATCTTTTGGTATATTCTGAGGGGGAGGTAGTGCCATAAATTCTTAACAGAAAGAGTTAGGAGCCAGGAAGTCTGATCTCCTCCTTATCTTGAATCTTACACTAACAATTTATAACCTCAGAGCAGTCGCCTTCAGTCGGAAGGGGGGTTTTGCAACTAAGGGGATTGAGGCAGAACAATTCAGGGAAACCAAGGCAGAACCAACTAGGGAAACTGAGTCAGGATAATAAAAGAGAATTGTGGCACAACAAGGGCAGAGACTTTAATATTGATCTTGGTTGTAACACCCTGCATGTAGTAATGACTTAACAAGCATTTCTCAAATTTAATTGTCCTGTGAACTTAAGACTTAAACTTTGGAAATCACCTTATCTTCCACTGATGACAGACTAGTTCTGTTAAGGTCTTGCTCTGAAATGACCCTTCTGGCCAGTGGTCCATTATAGGTACAGAGCAAATCAAATACTGCCATATAGCAGATAGAGGATGAGTTCCTCACATCTATTTAGCACAAAAAATTAGAGCCTACATATCGTAGCCTTACCCAGACCCTCTCTTTCCTACAAAGTTGTAGAGGGAAAGATAATAAAAACAGGACATTGAAGGGGGAAAAAAAGAAGAGGATAAAACATTAAACTCCTATTACATGCTAGTCCGCAGTTCTGAGTGCTTTACAGATATTACCTCATACTCTCAGGAAAGCCCTTTGTACTTCACTCCTGCATCTCTTATTTGTCTGTTCTTTGGACATCTTTGCATTACATCTGTGACTGTGTGTTTAACTCTTTAGAAGTTGTGATTCTACCAGCGCTAAGAGTTCTGCATTCACAATGAGTAGATAGAAATGATGAAAAAATAGTATCTGAAGAGGCAAAGAGAAAACCTAATGAAGGGGGAGGGGAACTGTTCCCTTTAAAATTATCACTGACTTCAGCAACAATACTATATGATGATTGATTCTGATGGATGTGGTCATTTTCAACAATGAGATAAAGCAAATCAGTTCCAATAGAGCAGTAATGAACTGAACCAGCTACACCCAGTGAAAGAACTCTGGGAGATGACTATGAACCACTACATAGAATTCCCAATCCCTCTATTTTTGTCCACCTGCATTTTGGATTTCCTTCACAGGCTAATTGTACACTATTTAAAAGTCCAATTCTTTTTGTACAGCAAAACAACTGTTTGGACATGTATATATATATATTGTATTTAATTTATACTTTAACATATTTAACATGTATTGGTCAACCTGCCCATCTGGGGAGAGGGGAAGGAGGGGAAAAATTAGAACAAAAGGTTTGGCAATTGTCAATGTTGTAAAATTACCCATGCATATATCTGGTAAATAAAAACTCTTAATTAAAAAAAAAAAAAAAAAAAAAAAAAAAAAAGATTATCACTCTGAGAACAATTGTGTTCCCTTTTCTGATCTCAGAGATCAGGATCTCCCAGGCTCCAAGGAGTCTAGAGAAGCCCCACTCTCACAGGATAAGAGAAGCAATATTATTCAGGAGTAAATCAACTCCCATAGAAATTCTATGTCATTGAGTAATCCTGGTCTGATCAATTGGGCTGTCCCAGCCTCCACCGAGATGCCCAATATAACAGCTTCCTAGAGCTAAGCTCTCTGCAGATGGCCCATGCACTTTGCTAGGACCCGTCTGCCCGCTGAGAAAGCATTTTCAGCATAAAATGACATTTCCCAATAGATCTTTGACACTATAGAAGTCAGTCCCTTAGCAAACTGATTTCTATCCAACAATAAACTTTCATTTTACAACTAATAATTCGGGAATTAGTGAATTCTTCCACTTTTAAACCTGCAGTCGACTAAGGGGATCATTAATAGCTCTCTTATTGCCACTAACCCCATGACCACCAGGAATTGAGAGTATTCAAACCACATCACTAACATCTATCTGGAGTCCACAGGGTAAAAAAAAAAATGGAAGAAGATCATTTGGTGCCATGATAGAATCTTATGAAGAAACTGTATTCTCTTAAGTATAAAGTAGAACTTTGTACTACAAAAAGTAAAGATTTGGATCAATAAACAAAATGACACCTGTGAGTGTATATGTGTGTGATTACAGCCTTAAGTGTACCAATGTAGTTATTCGTCAACTAGACATAGATAATTAGAGATTTCTGTTACTTTACCAGTACATATGTTTGAGATGTGACAAACCAAAAGTCTCTTGAGACTTATCAAACTTTATAGCCACTATTTTTGGTAATAATGCCAGAAGAAATGTAAAAATAATTACTGAGGTCTATAAAGTCCTGGAGAGGAAATTGATGATTTCAGGTTTATAAATGGTATTTTTACTGAACTGCTAGCATTTAAATGTAAGGGCTTCAGAATAGAGTAGGCCTTGAGAAGTGAACAACTAGATAAAAAGAAGGTATCTCAATTATAGAGTTATTTTTGCCCAACTGTATACCAATAAAATTAATAAGGAAAATGGAAAAATATTTACAAAAATACAAAGCAGAAGAAGAAATAGAATATCAAAATAGACTTATTTTAGAAAGAGAAAT
This sequence comes from Sminthopsis crassicaudata, assembly GCF_048593235.1. NCBI lineage: Eukaryota > Metazoa > Chordata > Mammalia > Dasyuromorphia > Dasyuridae > Sminthopsis > Sminthopsis crassicaudata. The sequence goes on from NC_133620.1 coordinate 142,185,058, forward strand.
TAAACAAGCACCAGGTCCAGACAGATTTACAAATGAATTTTATCAAGCATTTAAAAGCCAACTAATTCCAATATTAGATAAATTATTTGGAATAATAGGTAAAGAAGGGGTTCTACCATATTCCTTTTCTGAAACAAATTTACTAATATCTAAACTAGGAAAAGAAAAAATACAAAAATATTATAGACCAATTTAATAATACCAGCTAAAATATTACAATAATAAATTACAAAGATTATACATTATGACCAAGTGAGATTAATTCCAGGAATGCAGGGATGATAATACAAAGAAAATATTAATATAATTAATTATATCAATAATAAAAGTTAAAAATTCATAATATTCAATAGATGCAGAAAAAGCTTTTGATAAAGTACAACAATTATTCCTATTAAAAACACTTAAAAGCATAGGCAAAAGTGAATTTTTGCTTACATTGATAAGTATTTATCTAAAATTATTAGCATGCATTATTTGTAATGGGGATAAGCTAGAAGCCTTCCCAGTAAGATCAGGTATGAAACAAAGATGCACACTGTCACCAGTATTCAATATTGTATTGGAAATATTAGCAATAGCAATAAAAGAAGAAAAATAAAAGGAATCAGAATAAGGAGTGAAATAATAAAACTATCTCTTTTTGTAGATAATATGATGATATACTTGGAAAATCCTGAAGACTCATCTAAAAAGTTAATTGAAATAATTAGTAATTTCAACAAAGTATCAGTATAAAAAGTAAGCACACAGAAATCATCAGCATTCCTATATTTTACCAATAAGATCCGGCAGGAAGAAATAGCTAAAGATACCCCACTTAAAATAATAATATATTTTAATAATATAAAACACCTGGGAATATACCTTCTAAAACAAACCCAGGATCTCTTTGAACAAAACTATTAAAAAAAAAAAAAAAAAACAAAAAAACAACTTTGTACACAAATAGAAGCATATTTAAACAAATGGAGAAATATTGATTGTTCATGGATAGCCAGGGCCAATGTAATAAAAAGGACAATATTACCAAAATTAATTTATATATTCACTGCCATCCCAATTCAATTGCCAGTTACCAATTACCAACAAATCATTTTACAGAGCTAGAAAAAAATATTGAAACTCGTCTGGAAGAAAAGGCCAAGAATATCAAAGGAACTCATAGAAACAATAGCAAGGAAGGAGGTTTAGCAATACCAGATTTTAAAGTATATTACAAGGCAGTAATTATCAAACTATCTAGTACTGACTAAGAAATAGAAAGGTAGATGAATAGAACAGAGTAGATATATAACATATAGAAAAAAATGAATACAGTTACACATTGATAAGTATAAAGATTTAAGTTTTGGGGAAAAGAATTCATTATTTGGTAAAATTTGTTGGGAAAGCTGGAAAGAAGTCTGACAGAAATTGGACATAGATCAATATCTTATGTTTATCAAAATCAGGTTAAAATGGTTATATCCTAGATAAAACAAGATATTACAAGAAAATTTTAAGAACATAGATATAGAGGACTGAAACTCTGAATAGGTGTACTTGAAAGTGAGAATGCAGAGCACTTAAGGCTAATTACCTATTTGATGTGAGACAATGGCTTTATTAGCATATATTTGGATCATGGATCTCCTCACCTTTGGTGTTTGCTGAATGTTTGATAGTAAGATAGGCAAGGATTGGGGGGGAGGGGGCGCAGAGTGAGAGAAGGGAGAGTGACTTGGTGGCAGGAGGAGGAAGAGAGAGAATGATGACTCCAGACTCCAAGCCTCATGGCAGCTTGCCTGCCTCCTTCACTTCCTCCCCTAAAGACCAAGGACTTTAATTTGTTCTGACTCTGGCTGATCCTGAAACCCTCCAGGGAGCTAGCCCATAATTTACATTTGGCACCCAACATGGGGCAAGGATCTTAATTTCACTGAAGAAGTCCCTGTGACCAGAAAGCAGGGTGAGTATTAAAATAGAGCCAAACTAGTAACTTTCATTTTCTAGCTGAAATGAGGCAGATATTAGGAAAAGATTATCTGTCACACTTATGGATAGGGGAACAATTTCTGAACAAACAAGACAGAGACTATTGTGAGTTAGAAGATAATTTTACATGGATTACATTAAATTAAAAATAAATAAAAATAAATAAAACATAGCCAAGATCAAAGGAAAGCAGAAAACTGGGGGGAAATTGTCAGATAGTGCCTTAGCTGAAAGTCTCTTATTTCAAATATATAAAGAACTTTGTGAAATCTATAAGAATGTGAATTATTCCCTAATTGATAAATGGTTAAAGGATATGAACAGGCAGTTTTTCAATGAAGAAATCCAAACAATTTGTAGACTTGGAAAAAAATAATCTAATTCATTGTAGATTAGACATGCAAGTTAAAATAAACTTGAGATATCATTTTACATCTATCAGATTGGTTAAAATGAGAAAAGGGGAAAGTGACAAATGCTGAAGAGGATGTAGAAAATGGGGATCTTAATTCATTGTTGGTGAATCTGTGAATTGATCCAAACATTTTGAAGAGAGATTTGGAATTATGCCCAATAAGGTATTAAACCTGCCTATACCCTTTAACCCACCAAAACCACCATTGAGTCTATTTCTCAAGATTTAGGGAAATTTTAAAAGAATCTACATATTCTAAAATATAGCAGCTCTCTTTGTAATGGCAAAAAACTGGAATTTATGGAGATACTCAACTGAACTATATGTTCATAATGGAATATTATTCTGCTATGACAAAATGATGAGTTCAGTGATTTTAGAAAAGCATGGAGAAAGCTCAACGAAATAACAAAAAGCAAAATTAGCAGAACCAAGAGAATACAGTAACAGCAGTATTGTATTTTAAGAACAACTTTGAACAACCAAGTCATTCTGGTTATTATAAATATCCAAATTAACCTCAAGAATCCTATGAAGGAAAATGCTTTGAATCTAAAAAGGAATATTGCTGTCTGTCCCAGTTTCCTTCCTTAAAAATAGGGATAGTAATAGGACCTAATTCCCAGAGTTATTGCAAGTATCAAATGAAATAATATATGTGAAGCACTTAGCACAGTACCTCATTCAGAATAGGCACTAAATATTCATTGGCTGGATAACTGATGTGAGATCTCAACAATTGAAACTTTCTCTTGGATTCTGTATCTACCAAAGTAAAGCTAATGCAGGCTGATTAATAGTAATGACAAATCTTGGTCCAGAAAAATTGAGGAAACACTTTGCCTTCATAGTAGGGCACTATGAAGAGTAGGCACTGTAAATTCAAAATGTGGCAGGGTGCAAATATTTCTCTTTCTTTTTTTGGGGGGGGGGTAAGGGTGTAAATGGAATGGGAGATAGGAACAGGATTAAAGAAAAATGATTGGTCAAAAAGACAAAACAATAATTTAAAATCCAAGCTACAAATATCAAGTGCCTGCTATGTGCAAGACACAGTATAAGTGCGGGGAATATAAAAATTGTTCTCAAGAAGTTTATATTCAATAGATTTAGATAAGTGCAATCTAGCATAAGAAGTGAAAGGAGTAAAGCAGAGATCAGAGATCTAAAGATATTTTTAAGAAGCTAGTTAATATACTTGGAATCAGGAAGACCAGAGTTCAAATTTGGCCTCAGACATGAGCTATGTGGCCATGGACAAGTCACAATCTCTCTCTGCCTCAGTTTCCTTATCTGTAAGGTGAGGATAATAATAGCACTTACTTCCCAAGACTTTTTGTGAGATAAAGTGCGGATAATGGAGGTAAGGTGCTTTGTAAACCTTAAAGCTCTATATAACAATAGATATTATTGCAATAGCAGTTACAGGAGAAAGAGAGAGCTTCATGAAAGAATACCTATGATGAGTTTTCTGAAGGAGGATAAAGATTCTGAAAGACCAAGATGAAACTGCTTCCTAGGAATGGGAAGAATGGAATGGAATATAAGATGGCTGCATCTTTAAGTAATAGTTAATATACAGTCATTTTGTAACCTAGAGTGCTTGAAGGGAAGCAATGTGAGATTAGAGCCAAAGAAAAGAGTCTTAAATGGCAAACTAAATGGCAAAATAGGTTTCGTATTTTGCAAAAGGATGATCAGTAAAGTTCTATGACTACTTCTTTGTATATCTGGTAACAGATAGTGGAGAATAGGTAGGAATACTTAACTCTTGTTATTTTTGTTGGGTTTTTTTTTTCTACCAAAGAGAATGGTCTTGGGAAGAATAGGGGGGGGGGGGGGGGAATGACTAACAACGAGGTGGAACCTAAGATAAATGAGGAAATGATAATAAAATATCTGTCCTCAGTAACTTCATGTAACCTGGGTTGGATGACCTATTCCAGGGTATGGAAAAATTGGCATAATTAATTGCTGTCCCTCCCCACACTATTTTTGAAAGGTCAGGAAAATGGAAGAGATGCTGCAGGACTAGAAGAAAGCAGCTGTCCCACCTTGTCCAAAGGAAAAAAAACAAAGAAGATGGAGTCTCCAAACTACAGGCCAGGGAACTTTAAGAAAGAAAAACAGATTATTCAAAGACAAGCCATCTTTGTTACCTTTTTTGACATAGCTAGATTGGCAGAATTCCATTGGGGAACAAACTTAATCTAATATAGCATTTGGTAAAAAAAAAAATTTAGAAGGGATAGAAATTACAAAGCAGCACATTTTAGACTTTGTATAAGGAAAAACTTCTTAATTAGAGCCATCTTTTAGATAAGTTTGCCTTGGGAGGGAATGGATTGTGTCACTCTCTAATACTGCAAGATCTCAAGCACTTTAGTATGTTGCAGAGGGAAATCTTTCAGTTATAGTTTGAACTAGTCATTTAGTTTCAAATCTAAAATTCTGTGCTTCTGTTAAATATAAGGTTTGGCCTTGATGACAGTATATAAAAGGATTCAGGATTGGTTGAATGACTGGAATAGTCATGAATAGATATTGCTTTAAGGATCTATACTAAGAGTACCTATAGGATATGTTCCTGTGGTTTTGTAGTGTTGAGTATTTTTTTTTTAATCAATGACTTAAGTTATACATATCAAGTTTAGATTTGCAAGGGACATAACATTTTGGCTGGCAAAATCAGGAACCCAAATGATCTCGGCCCCAAATGGTAGATTAGGATTAGAGTGACAAAGTTGGACAACAGATTATGCTAAAAAATATCTGCTGGTTTTAATAGACTTTAAGCAAAATATGACTCAACATGGCAGCTAAACACCAGCATAATTTTGGGTTGCATTAAGAAAGGTGTAATATACAAATTAAGAGATGAAAGTAGTATTCTGCCATGATCAGACACATTTGAAGTTTTGGGGGTTTTTTTGTTTTTTTTTTTTAAGAATGATATTAATTAGTGTTGAAGGTGACCAAGATGGTGAAAAGCTTTGAGATCATAATATATGAGGGTTGGTTTAAGGAATTTGGCATATTTATCTTGGAGAAGAAATTACTTACAATATGGGAGAATTCTTCAAATGTCTAAAGAGGACCATGTGGAAGAGGAATTCGTTTTCTTCCACTTGGTTCCAGAAGGCAGAATTGAAGACTTGATGGAAGGCGAACTTCCTAGCAGTTTGAATTATCTAAAAATAAAATGGGACACAAAGTTATGGGGAATTGAAAATGTTTAGAAACGATGAGATTTTTTTTTTAAACCACCTTTTCAACCACTTTAAAAATAGGATGTATTGTACTAGGACCTAGTAGAAAACAGAACCTCATCAGCAGAAATTTCACTTTCTAGGACACAAAATTGTTAGTTTCATATTATTCTAACTGGTATACTGGGCTCAATTTTACTGCTTTAGTGTAGAAATATTCTATAATAAATTCAATTACAACTATCAAATATCTTCAAAGAATAATATTTTGGATCAATCATTATTTTTTTTAAATTATGTATTTTAAATTCTAGTTCTAGAAATCCAAACTCACAAAGTGATAAACTATAGTAATTTAAACCTTTTAATAACCTATATTGTATTGTTGTGATTCGTACAGTATTTGATGCACTGCACAGCTTTTGCAACAGCAGAAGAATATCATCTTGGCAATCTGTCCCAAGAACTGGGATCTCATGGATATGTGGAAATAACCAATTCTCCCATAGGTAAATTTTTAATTTAAAATATATATATATATATATATATATGTTTTTTTAAATGTATTATAAATAGAATTTGTTTTAACAAGGCAGTTTTTATGTCTTATTTGAATAATTATATCAACATTTAGTACCCACAGTCAGTCACTTTACAAATATAATATCTATATGAGAAAAGAATAATGTATTTGAACATGAGTCAATTGTCACAGACAAAAATAGCAATTTCTAATATTGTTACTAAATACTTTGAAGGTGGAAAGTCCTTTTCCTTTTATTTTTGTCAATTTTAAAAACTATATTACCACTACAAAATTATTGGTCATAGGGATGCTGAATAATAAGAACTTTTGGAGTAAATTGTCTATACATTATATACATTATACATTATATATGTTTGTGTTTTATATATACATATTATATATGTATATATGTATATACACACACATATATATTTAAATTATACATTCAAATATTTTAATATTAAAATTTATGCAGTAATGACCAGACAGATTCTTCTAAAGTATAAAATAATAGGAAAGCTCCCTAAAAAAATAGTGGTAATGGTGGTGGCAGTCATATTTTAGTCATGATTTTTTGGATGATTGCAATTACCTAATGATATGGGTTTCCTAACTATAAGGAAACTAATCCTTTCAGGGAATGATGTGGGTTGTGCTCCCTTTTTAAGAAACTAATCCAACTAACTAGGCTTTAACTTTACTTCCAAACACCGACAATAAACCTTTTTTATATATCTAGGTTTTCGGGCCTGTAAATTCCTTTAAAGGGGACTTTGCTCCGTCACTAGACTGCATTTAACTATGTATCCTTGCGGGAACCCAAAGGGGTTATCCCTTACCTAATTCTCATCACTCTCAGAGAACAATGTTATTTGAATAAAAATATTGTCAACTAAAAACATTGTCAACTGTGATTAGAGGAAACTTTACAAAGCAATTATGCCTAATTACCCTATAATCCCATGGTACAGAGCACCACACTGGATACTCCATAGAATTTTGACAACTCCACAAAGGAGAATACTTACTCTGCTGTTTGGTTGGTAAAACAGACATAGTTCATCTGGAGTAATAAAGCTGCATTCAGAATTCCTTCACTGGAGAGTAACTAGAACCACCACTAGTCTGACATTATGTTTCAGCAGTATCTTCTTAATGTTCAAATTGATATGGAGTCTCATAATATTTTCACTTCCTGGACTCTAGACAAACCACCATCTTAATTCTCTGAGAAGCTTTATTGAAATTATCTTACCCTTGTCATTTGTTTCCATGAAGTTGTCCACCTCTACAGTCATTTAAATTAACCTGACAAAGAAGGGAAATTTAGGATTTGGTTTCTCCCAGGACAATTTGGGGAAAAGTTAGAGGGAAGAGTTGTTTGTTTGTTTGTTTGTTTTTAATTCAGTTTTGTTTGGTGGAATTCACTTAGTGAATTCATCTGCCTGTGAGGATTTTTTCTTATGGAGCTCATTGATGGAGCTCAATTTCTTTTCTGAGTTAAGGTTATTTGAGTATTGTTTCCTCTTTTATTAATTGGGCAATTTATATATTTGTAAATATTCATCCATTTCCCTTCAATTGTTAGATTTATTGGCATATAACTGGGCAAAAGAGCTCCTAATAATTGCTCTAAGTTCTTCTTTATTGTTGGTGAATTTACTCTTTTCATTTTTGATACTGGTAATTTGGTTCTTTTCTTTAAGTCAAATTAACCAATGGTTTATCTATTTTATTGATTGTTGTTTTCTCATAAAACCAGCTATAAGTTTTATGTATTAATTCAGTGGTTTTGATTTTATTAATTTTTCCTTTGATTTTCAGAATTTCCAATTTGGTTTTAATTTGTCCCCTTTCTAATTTTTTTAGTTGCATTGCCAATTCATTGATCTGCTCTTTCTCTATTTCATTATTAGAAGCATTTAGAGATACAGATTTCCCATTAAGTACTTCTGCTGTATCTCATAAATTTTGGTATGGTGTTTCATGGTTATCATTCTTTCTTATGACATTATTCATTGTTTCTATGATTTTGTTCATTAGCCCACTCATTCTTTAAGAATAGATTATTTATTTTCCAATTAATTTTTAATCTTATGTTCCCATGCTTTATTGAATGTGATTTTTATTGCATTTGATCTGAAATGGATGCATTTAATATTTCTGCTTTTCTGGATTTGGTTGTGAGTTTTTGTCCAGTACATAGGCAGTATTTGTGAGGATACTATGTACCAATGAAGAAAAGGTAAATTCTTTGTATTCCCCTTCACTTTTTCCCAGAGTCAAATCTAACTTTTCTAAACTTTTACTCACCTCCCTAACTTCCTTCCTGTTTATTTTTTGGTTAGATTTATCTGTTTTTGAAAGAAGAAAATTGGGGACCCCATCAGTATAGTTTTACAGTTTATTTCATTTGTAACTCATTTAACTTTTCCTTTAAGAATTTGGATGCTATGCCACTTGGAACATTTATGTTTAATACTTATCTTACTTTTGTTTATAGTACCTTTTTAGTATAGTTTCTCCACTAATTTCTTTTAATTAGACCTATTTTTACTTTTGCTTTATCTGAGATCATAAGAGCTACCCTTGCTTTTTGTTTTTTATTTAAGTTGAAGCATAATAGTTTCTGCTACAATTCTTTATTTTTACTTTATATAGTTTTTGTTTCAACTGTGTTTCTTGTAAACAATGTATTGTTAAATTCTGATTATGGATCTGTTCTGCTCTCTGCTTCAGTTTTAGGGATGAATTCATTGCATTCACATTCACAGTTATGATTCCTGTACATTTCCTTTCATCCTATTTTTTGTCTTTTTTTAATCCTATTCTGTCTTTTTACCCTATCCCTCCTCAAAAGTTTATTTTATTTCCAACTATTCCCTACTTTTTCTGCCCGCCCTTCTATCAACACCCCTCTTCTCTTGTCCTTTGCCTTCTTACTTCCTTGTAAAGAACATCTATACCAACTGAGTGTGTATATTATTCCCTCTTTGATCCCTTTTTGATGAGAATAAGCTTAGAGTATTGCCTGCCACTCACCATCTTCTCTCGGATATAAAAGCTCCTCCTTTCACATCTTTTATGTGAGATGTTTCATCCATTCAACCTCTCCTTTCTCCTTCTCCCAGTGCATTCCTCCTTCTCACCTCTTAATTTTATTTTTTAAATCTTCTTAACATACTCAACTTAAACCTCTACTCTCTGTATGTGTATACTCCTTCTAACTCCCCTAATAATGATAAAGTTCTTAGGAGTTTACAAGTTATATCTTCCAGCATGGAAATGAAAAAAACCTTTTTGAATTCCTTATGATTTCTCTTTCATGTTTACTTTTTATGTTTCTCTTGCATCTTGCATTTCAAAGTCTTTTTTTTTTTTTAATTTACCCCTACTTTTTTTTATCAGGAATGCATGGAAGTCCTCTATTTCATTTAATATTAATTTTTCTCCTGAAAGATTTTACTCAGTTTAACTGTGTAGGTGATTTCTGGTTTTAATCTAAGCTCCTTTGCTCTCCAAAGTATTAAAATCTAAATCCTCTGATCTTTTAATATAGAAGCTGCTAGATTTTATGTTATTCTGACTGTGCCTTCATGATATCTGAATTGTTTCTGGCTACTTGCAATTTTTTTATTTTTGGCTAGGCTATTGGGGTTAAGTGACTTGCCCAGGGTCACACAGCTAGGAAGTGTTAAGTGTCTGAGATCAGATTTGAAATCAGATCCTCCTGCCTTCAAGGTTGTTGCTTTATCCACTGCCCCCCCCCCCCTACTATTTTATCTTTGACCTGGGAACTCTAGAATTTAGCTATAATATTCCTGGGAATTTTTATTTGAAGAGATAATTGGTAGATTCTTTCAAATTTCTATTTTAGCCTTTAGTTGTAGGATATCAGGGAAGTTGTCCTTAATAATTCTCTGAAAGATGTCTAGACTGTTTTTTTTCTGATTATAACTTCCAGATAGTCTTAAAATATATCTCCTCAATTTGTTTTCCAGGTCAATTGTTTTTCCAAAAAGATATTTCAGTTTCTTCTTTTTTTAATTTTTCTTTTGGTTTTGTTTTATTATTTCTTGATGTTTCATGGAGTCAACAGCTTTTACTTGCCCGATTCTAATTTTTAACAATTTTTTTTTCCAGTGAGTTTTTATATCTCCTTTTTCATTTGGCTAATTGTACTTTTAGGGAATGCTTTTCTCCAGTGAATTTTTGCACATCTTTATCGATGTGACCAATTCTGCTTTTTTTTTTTTTTTCCCTGAGGCTGGGGTTAAGTGACTTGCCCAGGGTCACACAGCTAGGAAGTGTTGTGTCTGAGACCAGATTTGAATTCGGGTCCTCCTGAATTCAGGGCTGGTGCTCTGTCCACTGTGTCACCTAGCTACCCCCGAATTCTGCTTTTTTTAAAGCATTCTTTTTCATTGGATCCTTGTACCTCTTTTACCATTTAGCCTATTTTGTTTTTTAAGATTTTTTTTTTTTTAATAATATTATCCCTTGTATTCATTTTTCCAAATTATCCCCCCCCTCCCTCCACTCCCTTCCCCCCCCATATGACAGGTAATCCCATACATTTTACATGTGTTACAATATAACCTAGATACAATATATGTATGTAAATACCATTTTCTTGTTGCACATTAAGTATTAGCTTCCGAAGGTATAAGTAACCTGGGTAGATAGACAGTAGTGCTAACAATTTACATTCACTTCCCAGTATTCCTTCTCTGGGTGTAGTTATTTCTGTCCATCATTGATCAACTGGAAGTGAGTTGGATCTTCTTTATGTTGAAGATATCCACTTCCATCAGAATACATCCTCATACAGTATTGAAGTGTACAGCAATAAGATGTTCTTTTCTTCAGTATTTTCAGTGCTTTATTACCAAGCTGGTGACCTATTTCATGATTTTTTTTTTTTTTTTGCAAAATTGTCATTTCTTTTCCCATTTTTTTCTCTTTATGTCTCTTATTTGATTTTTAAAATCCCTTTTCTGAGCATTTCCAGGAATTCTTTTGGGGCTTGAGACTAATTCATATTTTTCTTTGAGTCTTTCAGTGTAGCAGTTTTGACTTTTTTGTCATCTTCTAAATTTGTGTTTTTAATCTTTCCTGTCACCATGGTAACTTTCTATAGTCAGATTCTTTTTTTTTTTTTTAATTCTTGACCATTTTCCCAGCCTATCTCTTGACCTTTAGTCATATTCAAGTTGGGTTTGATTTTTGGGGTGGAGGAGTCACAGTCCCAAGCTTCAGATTTTTTTTTTTTTTTTAGCTGTTTTCAAAACTAGTTCTGGGAGTCCATAAGTTTTCAGTTCTTCCAAGGTGACATGATGTGAGGAGAGGTTTGTTTACTAGTCACCTGGCCTATGCTCTCATTTTTGAGCAACTAACTACTAACACTCTTTACTGCTGTGGATCTGTGACTAGGATCCCAGTTCTGCCGTGCTCTCCTTCCCCTAGGACTGTGATCCAGATCTGAGTATTGGCAATACAATAGATCTCTGGGGCACCTAGGTGGCGCAGTGGATAGAGTGCCAACCCTGAAGTCAGGAGGACCCGAGTTCAAATCTGGTCTCAGTCACTTAACACTTCCTAGCTGTGTGACCCTGGGCAAGTCACTTAACCCTAATTGCCTCAATAACAACAACAAAACAAATAGATTTCTTCAAGTTATTCTCCAATTGATAAATGGTCAAAGGATATGAACAGACAATTCTCAGATGAAGAAATTGAAACTATTTCTAACCATATGAAAAGATGCTCCAAGTCATTATTAATCAGAGAAATGCAAATTAAGACAACTCTGAAATACCACTACATACCTGTCAGATTGGCTAGAATGACAGGGAAAGATAATGCAACTATACTCAAAAAGTTATCAAACTGTGCATACCCTTTGACCCAGCAGTTTACTACTGGGCTTATATCCCAAAGAGATCTTAAAGAAGGAAAAGGGACCTGTATGTGCAAGAATGTTTGTGGCAGCCCTCTTTGTAGTGGCTTGAAACTGGAAAATGAGAGGATCCCCATCAATTGGAGAATGGCTGAATAAATTGTGGTATATGAATATTATGGAATATTATTGTTCTGTAAGAAATGACCGACAGGATGATTTCAGAAAGGCCTGGAGAGACTTACATGAACTGATGCTGAGTGAAATGAGCAGGACCAGGAGATCATTATATACTGCAACAGTACTATATGCTGATCAATTCTGATGGATGTGGCCATTTTCAACAATGAGATGAACCAAATCAGTTCCAACAGAGCAGTAATGAACTGAACCAGCTACACCCAGCGAAAGAACTCTGGGTTCTGAATGTGAACCACTACATAGAATTCCTAATCCCTCTATTTTTATCCGCTTGCATTTTTGATTTCCCTCACAGGCTAATTGTATACTATTTCAAAGTCTGATTCTTCTTGTGCAGCAAAATAACCGTTTGGGCATGTATACATATATTGTATTTATCTTATACTTAAACATATTTAACATGTTTTGGTCTACCTGCCATCTGGGGGAGGGGGGGAGGGGAAGGAGGGGAAAAATTGGAACAAAAAGTTTGGCAATTGTCAATAATGAAAAATTACTCATGCATAGATCTTGTAAATAAAAATAATAATAAAAAAATAGATTTCTACACCCAATGTCAGCAAAGGGATCCCCTTAATCTCTTTCTGACCAGTTGTTCAATTCCTATCTGGGGGCTAAGAGTTCTGGAAGCAAATGCTACTGATTCAGTTGCCCCCAAGGCCTACTCTGATTTACTGGGATATAGTATGTGTTGAACTGTGTTCCTCTCTCATCTCAATGTAACAAACTTTTCTTGCCAACCTTTTAAGTTGTCTTAGGACAGAAAATTGTTTTATCATAACTTTTTGTGTGGCTCCAAAAGTTTTTTGAGGCATTATTTAAAGTTGTTTAGAGGGTAACTTTTTAGCACTCAGCAAATCCCTGCATTTTCTCCATAATCATATATCCTTACTCAAGAAAATAATTCTTGGAGGAAGATTCTGGGAAGATGGTGGAGTACACCAGTAAATTTCAAGCTCTCCATATTTTCCCTATAAATAGGACTGATTCAGGCTTCAGGACAAACATAGACTACTGAAAATTCAAGAAGAGTTGGGGCAGAAGAGGGATCTTCCTGGTACAACCCAAGAAAAACTGAAGAAAGACGCCAGGTGGGGGATTAACCCATATGAAGTGCACCCACCTTAGGGCTAGCTCCTCAGAAACACTAAGTGGGAATCCGGGTTGGACTGAAGCCTCAGCAGGAACCACAGAAACTTTCACCTCCAGACAGTGGGATAAGTCAGGGATGTGATTCTGGGAATACAGAGGGAACCTCATCTAATCAGGAACACCAGGCCCAGCTGTGCTGCAGAGATGCTACCTGGGTGAGAAGGAATCTCTGGAGACTAATCAGAGGCTGCTATAAAATACTATTCCCAAAAGAGGGAATGAAAGAAATTTCTTCCCTTCATAACTCTCTTCGGTGGACACAAATGAAAAAGTGAAGAATTAATTATTTCCTTAAATTTCACCTTACAGTGGGGTTAAACTTGCTTTTTCTGTAAGCCACAAATACTATGACTGATATTCTCAGTTAATAATTGAAAATTTTCTATGTTCTTCAGCTTATTTCATTCATCCAGTGGCCAAGGCTATATAATTTGATGTTGATGAGGAACTTTTTTTCTTATCTTGTTTTATTCCCTTTCCTTTTATTTTTCATATACAAATATTTTTCCCCTTCCTACTCCCTGATTAAAAGAAAAAAAAATGTTCTTTTAACAAATATGCATAATCAAAACAAATTCCTATATTAGTCATGTCCACAAATGTATATCTTATTCTGCATCTTAAATCATCACTTGTTTGTTAGCTAATGGATTGATTCATCATCAGTCCTTTGGAATCATGACTGGACATGACTTTTTCAGTCTTTCAAAGTTGTTTGTCTTTTATGATATTTTGTAATATGTATTATTGTTTGGCTCTTTGACTATCAATTACTTCATATAAGTCTTTCCAAAACTTTCTGAAACCATCTTTTTCATCATTTCTTACAACAGAGGAGTGTTCCATTTCATACATATCTATATACATAAGTAAGCATGTAAACATATGCACACCATAATCTGTTTAGCTATTCCCCCAATTAATTGATATCCCCTTAATTTTTAGTTTGCCACTACAAGATCTACTGTGTGTGTATGTGTGTGTGTGTGTGTGTGTGTGTGTGTGTGTGTACATAAAGGTCTTTTTTGATTGAGGAACTTCTTACCTTGTGGTCAAGTCATTTACTTAAATCCTTCTGGGAAAACTCAAGTGCTTCTTTTATATATAAATTTTAAAACTGATTTAGGACCAAGTACAAAACATCAATCAACACTCTTAAGGAAAGTACTGAAAAACCAATGTCATTTTTGTTTGGAGCTTTAAATTGCCCTGAACTTGGAAATATTATAAGCATCAAATCAATTTTATATTACTAAAAAGAAAAAACCCTTTATTTTTTTTAACTATTCAAAAGAAAATTTCAGAAAGAAGAACTAGGAAGAAAAGGAAGTACAGAATTGAAGAGCCTAATTTCTCAGCCATTCCAACCTAAAAGAAGTTTAATTTTAAGAACAGCTGCAAAAAATTAATGCTTGAATTAATTCAAGATTATTTCATTGGTAATTGTGTTTCCAGATCTTAAGGGACCAATGCTAAAACTTCTCAAAAAAAAATAGGATAATTTGCCAAAATCTTCACTTGAAAATTATGATTTACTGTCGAGTTCAAAAGCAATTTCTGTTTTCAAAATAAGGAGGAAATCAACTCCATTTGAATGAACAGATACTTATTCTAATTTTTCTTTTTATCCTTCAAAGTTGGGGGGGAGGGAAGGAGAAGAAGGGTGGAATGTGGGATTTGCCTGACCCTCTTTTAGACATGCCTTGGGCTTCTTTTAAAAGTATGCCAACTTCTTTTCAAAGGGCAGCAATAATTCTTGTTAATAAAAAATTAAAAGCAGAGTTGAGGGCTAAGTCTTTGTTCCTCCTATGTACTCTTCTGGCTTCTCAATGTTGGTTGTAACATCCTGCTGAGGTTTGGGGGATAATAGAACATTTTTGATGATTTTTCAAATTCAGACCAAGCTAGATTTTATTACAAATTGAGGTGCATCCATTACTATATAAGGAATAATCCCCATATAATTCTTCTAGCAACATCATAAAAATAAATTAATTTTATTAGTTTTTTTGGGAAAGAGATTTTTATCTTCTAGTGGTTCACAAATTTGGCCTCAGCTAAAATACACTATTTATAAGCCTGTATTAATGGCTAAATAAAAACAATTCAGTGACAGTTTCTCTCTCTTCCCCTTTCTACTATTTTTTTTTTAAAGAAATAAACAGAGAACAGAGCAATAAATAGCTCACTTTATCTTTGTTTCTATGGTGAAAATTGTGTTTCAGGATATTCTTCCTGAAAGTTTTGAAATTGTATAGTATATGAATAATTTAGCTTTGTAGACTGGTTTTATAGTTATTTTAACTATCTGAATTTATTTTAAATCCTTGTTAGGCAAAGTGCTATAAGACATACAAAGAGAAAGTTGGCATGAGAATCAAAAGCCCCAACTTTGTGTGGCCTTGGATAGGTCCTTGACTTCTTTGTGCCTCAGTTCCCAATTGTCAAGTGAAGAAGTGAAGGACTAGATAGATGACTTCTAGTCTCTTCTTAGAATCATCATTTTTGATTAGGCATACTCTCTATTTTTTGACAGAGGAGTGATGGACTCAAAGTGAATCATAGTCACACAATTTTGAACATGGAAAATTTTGGGAGGATTTGTACTCATATTATTCCTTTAAGTTTAAAAAGAAAGATTGCGCCAACAACACATTGTTTTTATCTTCAAAGGGCTTACAATCTATGTAAGAAAATTGGATTAAGATAAATTAACATAGGAACCACCACAACAAAAAATTACAAAAGTAGTCACAACAAAATAAAAATATATAAAATGTGATCAAAGATGACCAGAATGGATAGGGTGATTAAAGTTAAATGGGATTAATTAGACCTTGAACATTTCTTGAAAGAGGTAACCTAAACAGAATTTTTAAGGTCAGAACCGCAAGGATGAAACAACAAAACTGCGGTTATCAGGTCAGACCTTTAGTCCATCCAGGCCAACATTCTGTTTTTGACAATAGATCCAAAAGTCATAACGTGGAAGCTCATAACTATTCTTATTCATTCATTTATTTACTCCTTCATTCCTCCCCCATAATACATTGCAGAGTATTAGTGTACAACAATTTGAAAATCTTGGAAATAAGTTGTCAAACATTTTTAGTTTCCACAAATAGCTTATGAATCTAGTATTTACAATTTGATTTAAACACATTTTCAGCTTTATCATCTTTTTTATCTGGTGAGTTCCAATTTTCTTTATCAATATCTCAATATATCTGTCCCTTCCTTTTAATTTTTACTGTAACCAGCTCTTAGAATTTTTCCCTGAATTCTTGCAATTACCTAACTGGTTTCTTTACCTCTAGTTTCTCTCTCCTGAGCCCCAATTTGATCTTACACTACCCAAGATATTATTTAAATGTGGTACTTCTTTTCTCAAAACTTATTAGTTTCTCAGGATCTGCTGAATAAAGTACAAATTCCACAACTTGGTATTCACATTTTTTTTATAATCTATACCTTATCTTCCTATCTTAGTTCCCACTACTCCACACAAATGGAACTACTCACAATTCTCTGAATATGCCTTGTATTTTCTCATCTCTGTATCTTTGCATATTTGCTTTCCTCTACCTTCTTCATCATCAAGCTATTTTGTAATATCTTTCATAGCTGTACCTGCCTTTCTGTTACTATATTATCATTTCATATCTAGCTTGATATAACCTCCTTACTAGGGTTCCTGCCTCCATTCTCTCTATGCTGCACAGTGTAACTTAGATTACTTATTGTCTCAGCACTTGTCCTTGATTTAATGTTTTAGGCTTTAGAATTACCTATTTTTTCCTACCCTTGTTTCCTGTCTGATTTTTAAAAAAAATTTTTTACTGAAGCTTTTTATTTTCAAAACATATGCAAGGATAATTTTTCAGCATTGACCCTTGCAAAACCTTGTATTCTAATTTCCTCCCTTTCCCCTCACCCTCTCTTCTAGATGGCAGGTAATCCAATATATGTTTAAACATGGTAGTATTTATTATATGTATTTATCTTGCTGCATAAGAAGGATCAAATCAAAAAGGAAATAAAATGTGTCTCTAATGTTTTTAAAGTACTCTACTTGATCTCAAAAATGAACTATTAAAAAAATGACAAAATAATAACTTTACATGTGCAATTTTAAAGTCCTTTTGAAAACATAAATAAAGTTAATTGATTCACTTTTTTCCAAATGCTTAATTGTCCTTCCTTTAGTTACCTTTCAAAAATCCTTATTGTCAGGAAGTTCCCTATTAATGGGAAGATAATTTTTTTAATAAAAGGGAAGACCCATGCTAAGCAAATAACCTGTTGAATTAAAATGCAATAGTCAGCTTCCATTAGTACAGTAAGAAATGGGAGGAGGAAGCTCCCTTCTTCAATGGAAGAGTATTCCATTGGAAGTTCTGGACTGAAAAAAGTTCAAATGAAAGTGGGAGTATACTGCAGTCATTTCAGACTGGCCCTAGAGCTGTTAAATTCTCAGTGTGAGCATTTACACCTCAGAAATCAGCAAACACTACGTACAGACTTGGACTTGATTTAGTGTTTTACTGATTTTAAAGACTTAAATAATGGAAAAAGTGCTAATAATGCAGATCAAAGTTAAAAGTACTTCTTTGTATATGTCCCTATGTGTATTTTCCTCCAGAGCCAGTTATTAGGCATTTATCAGATTACTTCTGCAAATAAGGAAAAAGAATTGTATTTGATAACTACCATAACATTGTGGACAGAGTGCTGGAGTTGTGTTAGGAAGACACCGATTAGATAGATAGATAGATAAATGGATGGATGGATAGATAGATAAATGGATTGATTAGACAAATAATAGAGTATGGATAGAATAGATTAAATAGATATATAAATAAATAGATAGATTAGATAAATAATAGAATATAGATAGAATAGAGAGAAGCAATAGAAATACAATAGATTGATAATATGATAGAATATACTAGATCACAGATAAATAGATTGATAGATCACATTCATTAAGCCTTATTATGTTCCAAGGTGCTTTAAGTTGGAAATTCAAAAACAAGAAGACATTTCTTACTCTCAAGGAGCATTCATGCTAATAAGAAAAGCAAAAAATAAAGAGGGGCTGGAAAGGTAGCAGAGGGTTGTAGAAGAGAGAGGGATAGGATGTCAGTCAAAAGTGAAAAGTGAGAGTAACATATCTGGGCCTTCTCATGGTAGAGGTTTCAAATACTTATTTCTGAGAATCAAATGAGATAATATATATATATATAAAAAGAGTGCTTGGCAATTTTTTTTTCCTGAGGCAATGGGGGCTAAGTGACTTGCCCAGAGTCACACAGCTAGGAAGTGTTAATAAGTGTCTGAAGTCATATTTGAACTCAGGTCCTCCTGACTTCAGGGGCTGATGCTCTATCCACTGTGCCACCTAGCTGTCCCATGACTGGCAAATCTTAAAGTGGTATATAAATGCTAGCTATTGTTATTGGGTTTTTTTTCTTTGCAGCACAGCAAGAAATAAGGGTCATAGGTTGTCATTTTAGAGCTAGAAGAGCTTACAGGAGTTCTTAACTTGGGATCCACAGACCTCCCCCTCCTCCTCGGAGTCCCAGAAAGTGCCTAAATTTGGATAGCAAAATATTTTGATAACTCTATTTCAATATAATTGGTTTCCTTTTTAATCTTATGTATTTTGTTCTTTGTATTTAAAAACAGCATTCTTAGAAAGATTTCATAGGCTCCAATAGATTGCCAAAGGATTCCAAAATAAAAAATTGTAAAAGGATTTTTTGCTCAGTGTGAAAAGTTTTTATGAAGCAGGTGTCAAGCAAGCATATAAACTTCTAATAAACAAAACAAAGAAAATCTAGAAACTTACTTATAACCACACTTGTATAGAAAACTTAGCATTTCAACTGCTTAAGAGATAAGGACAATAAGTGGATTTTTCTCTTCATCTGAGAAAACCACCTTTTTTCTGACTCCCCCATAGTAGCCTTTTGTGAGAGTTTTTTCTTTTAAACAAAAGAGGAAAATCTGTAATGTGGAAGTGTCAACAATTCATATCTTGACAAAAAAAATAAAAATTTTCCTGATGACAACAGTCATATCTGCATCACTAGGACCTTCATACCCTCACATGGCTCTTCTGTAGTGGACAAGAGGAAGAGAAACATCAAGGTTGCTCCAGAGCACCTGACTGGAGAGAGTAAGTGCAATTTCAAACAACCTTCTCAGTTTTTTTAGGTAAAGAAAATGAAACTAGTGTAAGACTTTGTCAAAAACGTGACAAACTGAAGCACAGCCCTGTTCTCCTAACTTTTACTTATTGCCCTGTGCCAAATAACTTGATGGAAACCCTCAAAGACCATAATTAATAATCTTAATAATGCAATTTGCATTCCATGTGAAAACAAATTGGGATAGGAAACAAATGAAAGATCTAATTATCTTTTTAAATTAACAAAAGGATCAACTTTGATAGGCATATAAGATTCTACATCACACTGTGCTCTAATTTTTATGGTCTCTAGGGTAAATTAACAGAAATACTATCAATATCCAGAATATGATTTGAATTTTTTTCCTGACAAGATTTGGGATTTTGTTAAGATTTTTTAAAATTCAGTACTTCTCCCTTCAGAGAAGTGCTTCCTTTCCAAAGGGAAGAAACATTTCCCTTTCCAAAGGGAAGAAACGTTTCTTCCCTTTGGGAGTTCACTAATTAAATGTTCACTAAACCACTTCTTTTTTTCCTCAAAAGAAATTTCTTTAAAAATTCACTATTCACAAAATAATTGTACTGCAGTAACAACCTACCTATTTGCTGCTCATTGCCATAGTTTTTGCCTAGTCCTGTACACTAAATATTTTAGAAGATTCTTCACTGTAGATAGTTCAATTAACTTATAAGGGCCATCTCAGATAATTTATGAATAGAACTCCTGAGCAAACTTGTAAGGTTTCCAGGGTCTGGTGCATGCTGCATTCCATTGTCCAAAGAAGAGATTGAGAACATATACGTGGCCAAAAAGGCTGTAAATCACCTTGTCAGCTACATTCCACTGACCAGAATAGGAGAGTGCAGACTTATATGACCAATCACAACACGTGGAGGGTGGGATTTTGGAGGTTCTTTGTCTGAAATGTATAAAAATTGTGAACATTTTCAAGAGAGTGGCTCTCTCCTGCTGTGAATTTAACTCACAGACCAGGATGGGGTCCGCTTCTCGTGATTTTAATAAATAATTCTGCTTTTCTATGAGTGATCTCTGAGTAGTCATTTTTGGATAGGATTTTCTATCCCTCACAAACTCCAGAAGAATCATTATAACAATTTAAGCCACAAATTTCTTTGCAGCCAACCAAGAAAATTTTATCATATTGGTTTTTCTTCCCTAATTTTCAAAATTCTATTAGTAGTAAGTATAATTGCGCCCTTTCCCACCACAGCTATTAACTTCATAACTCTAAAAAAACAACAAAACACAAAACGACATTAAACTCAAGTAGGATAGCAGTGTTGCATTTTGTTTTGTTTTGTTTTTTTAATGAAACGAGATCTAAAGGTAAAAGGAGAAAAATTAAAAGAACAACTTTGTTTCCCCTATACTTCTGAGAAAATTAAGCCTATATCTCTGGAAACTCAATGACTATAATGCACAAATGATAACTCAGGAGACTTTAGGCTAGCAAAGTCTCCATTCCTTATTATCATTATCATCAGTATCTGAAAAGTTGAACTTCTTAACTGTTTTTGGGTCTCTACATAAGTCAAATCCTTAGAACTAAAAGATTTGTGATTTCCATGTGCAAAAAAAGTTTATAGCAGCCCTTTTTGTAGGGACAAAATTCAGGGTTTGCTACTTGGGACCAAATCAAGGTCTTTCTGTACTGAATCATTATGTACCTGGATACATCTAGGAAAAAGTCTATCATCTTTGAAATGCACAAATATGCATTCACCATGCCCATCAGTTGGGGAATAGCTGAATAAGCTGTGTTACATGAATATAATGAAATATTATTGTTCTGTAAGAATGATAAGAAGGATGATTTCAAAAAGGTCTGGAGAGATTTACATGAACTGATGCTAAGTGAAGTGAATAGATCTAAGAGAATATAGTACACAACAAAAGGATTATGTGATGATCAACTGTGATGGACCTGACTCTTTTGAACAATTAGGTGATTCAGTCAATTCCAATAGACTTGTGATAGAGGGAGCATCTGCATCCAGAGAGAGGACCATGGGGACTAGATGTGTATCACAACATAGTATTTTCATCTTTGCTGTTGTTTTTGTTTTCATGCTTGGTTTTTTTTTTTCTTTCTCATTTTTTCCTTTTTGATCTGATTTTTCTTATGCAGCATGATAAATGTGGAAATATGTTTAGAAGAGTTGCACATATTTAACCTATACTGAATTATTTGCTGTCTAGGGAAAGGGGGAAGGGAGGAAGAAAAATTTGGAACAGGATTTGCAAGGGTGAACAATGAACAATGAAAACTATCTTTGCATGTATTTTGAAAAATAAAAAGCTATTAATATAAAAAAAATTTTCAGCCCAGCTGCTTACACTGCTCCCATAACTTCAAATTTAAAATGTTACTAGCTAAGCTCCAATTATTTTTTAATCAATCAACCTTATCAATAAAAAATTTAAGCTACTTTTAACTCCAATACATGTATGTATTTATTTATAAATTATGAATGTATATATCCATGTGTATAAACACATATTGTACTATTCTATTATTTACATTTGCGTTTTATACACAAAAATTCAGAAAATGAGATAAAAAAGAAATGAACAATGTAGAGGACCACAGATATTGGGGAACTCTGAGAAAAGTATACTTGAAGCAAATATACTTATATCAGGGTGTTAACTCAGTGTGATTGATGAGAAGATGGTTCTCTAGTTCATATATACTTAGTACTTAGCATGCTGATGTAATGCTTCTACAATTGGCACATGCTCAGTGTGCTGTAATGATGTAATTATATTTAGGTATATAAAGGCTGAGAGGACTTGAAATAAGCAGACTTCAGAGAGACTGGAGTGAAAGTGTGTACCCCCAGGGGGGATGTAGACTTCCCAAGATCCCAACATGGGAAGCCAGGGTCTCTGTGCAGCTCAATACTTTCCCATCATTAAACAGTTTGGACACATACTAGGCTATTCTGGTGTCCCCTAGGGGGATGCTGGAATGTTAAATGTTTTTTTAAATAAACCCACTCTCCCAAGGGTTTCCAACCTAGGGATTAAATATATTTCAAGTATATCAAAAATAACTTTCTGATTTCCAGTAAAATTAAGAAAAATTGACTTAAGATCGCACAGCTAATAAGAGAACTAAAAGCAAAAATAAAAATGCAAGTGCATTAACCATATTGTTTTGCCAAATACATGTTTCAGTAGGTATTGACTAGATGACTAGAATAAGAGTTTGTAAATTAGAATTAAAATAATCCAGAGCTCCTAAAAGTTATAATCTTTGTTTTATCTTCTGTCACAATTGTGAACGGCAGCAATAGCATGGTAAAAATAAGATTAGATTTAGAAATAAAGAATTTGCATACAAATTTTATTCTGCCATTTACTTTCTGTGTAGGTAGCATTAATCATTTAACTTGTGTGGGCCTCAATTTCTTTATTTGTAAAGTGAAAGTAACTAGATGATCTCTAAAAGCCTTTCTAGCTCTCAAACTATCATCCCATGATCTGATAATTAACATCATAGAGCACTCATTTTAATTTTAGGTATTTGTCAAATAGATTTTGCCTACAGCATTTTCTCTTCTAATATGCTTCTAATTATTCTCTTCTAATAATAAATGATAAAACATAGAATTTAACAAATATAATCTGTCACTTTCTTATGTTTTATAATGATTCCCTTTAATACTCAATGCATCAAAAAATGTAGCAGCTGTTTTTGGAGGGACAATTGAGTTGATGTTCATTAATTACAGAATAGCTGCATAAATTATGGTATATGAATATAATGAAATACTATTGAACTATAGTTCTATGGGCTGATTTCAGGAAAACTTGTAAAGACTTACATGAATTGATGATGAAGTGAACAGAGGCAGGAGAACACTGTACATAGTAACAAAAAGATGATCAACTAGGATAGACCATAGCTTTTCTCAGAAATATAATGATACAAGACAATTCCAGTAGACTTTAGATGGAAAATGCTATCTGCATCCAGAGAAAGAACTGTGAGGACAACTATGGATCAAAGCATATTATTTTCACCGTTTTGTTTTGTTTTTTCCTTTTTCTTCAGATTTTTGTTTCCAAGCATGACTCACATGGAAATATGTTAAAAATACTAAATGCATCATTTAACATTTCTCTAGTATATGGATACCCCCTTTGATTTTTGTTTTCTACTTTTAATGAAAATGAAAAATAGAAGCAAAGAACATGCATATTTGAAGAATAATAAAAAAGAAGTTAGGGAGTAGGTATGTGTAACGTGCTCTCCTGGCAGTTAATTACTAGTCTGTCCTAGACCCACCAGAGTACCTTTGACCACTGTCCTTTGCAGTGTGAACTCTACCCGGCTCGCCTCCTCTGAGGCCTTCTAAGGTCTCTGGCCACAATCTCTTGAATCTATAGCTTAATAACCGGTAGCGCACTCAAGAACAGCCACGTGTAATCTTAAAAGCCTTTATTATACCTACTCACATAATGCCCTGACTGATGCCCTGACTTGTTGGTTCCCGAGTGAACACCTGGTCAGAAGACCCACGTGTTCATTACCAAAACCCTTACCTCTTTTGGCTACCCATCTTGAATTGGCCACCCAGGCTGGGAAGCCAGGGTGAAGAACGCCAGGTTAAAGAGAGCTACTGCTGCCTGCAGTGGGCTTATAAAGGGCCTGTGAGGTCACACACACAGCCAATCAGCGAGAGAGTCACCCATTACGAAGCTATCTCAAAATGGACAGGATCCCACCCAAGGACAGTCCTAATATCCACAGAAATTACTTCCGGGCCTCAATCTCCCGATGCACTGTGGCACCCATTTAAAGGGCCCTTACAATTCCCTTTCTCTTGTTTTGCGGGAACCGCACATCTCACCAAGCTAAACTTTTAGCACCAGCTATAGTTCACTTGATCCATGAGATGACAGAGTGTTATGCCCAAGGAGGTACAAAGCAGCAGATCAGTAAACAGAAGTATGACAATGAGAACTAGGCTCAACAGTGGCCCAAGTGTTCAACCCATTCATCAAAGTCATACTCGAGATAATAAGCCAATGAGGTAGGATGTCAACACTGAGGTGGGAAGTCAACAAGGTAAAACATCACAATTCTAGTTAACAAATATCAGTGAGGTAGGTTGTCACAATTCTAGTTACATTTATCACAGTTCTAGACCAATTCTAGTTTCTTACAATTTTCTGTTGCACTTGTCACAATCCTAGAACAATTCTAGCTTATCACAATTCTCAATTGCACTTTTCACAATCCTAGAACAATTCTAGCTTATCACAATTCTCAATTGCACTTGTCACAATCCTAGAACAATTCTAGCTTATCACAATTCTCTATTGAACTTTTCACAATCCTAGAACAATTCTAGCTTATCACAATTCTTTATTGCACTTTTCACAATCCTAGAGCAATTCTAGTTTCCCAGGTGCACATAAGCAAAGTCATGTCCAATAACATTGTCTCAATAACAACGGCAGGTGGGTGTGTTGGTTTTTCACCCACTAATTTAAAAGCATAGTCCTTCAATAGAAAGCATAGGGCAAAGCCTCTCCCCAGGCCACCATATGGCAAGTAGCCATGAGAGGAGCAAGCAGGCCCATTGTCCATTTACAGTCTTTATATTGCATATCACCCGAAACAGTCCATTTCAACTGCAACACTAGAACTGTGTCTGGTGTCTCTGGTGTCACGGTCAGGAGGGGCATCGCTGCCATCAGCGTCTGAAGGGCTGCGGACATCTGGCTGGTCCCTCTGGGCTGTTGTCTGGTCCTTCTCTTGGATCCCCAGGTTATAAATGTCTCTGGTGGGGATGAACTCTACTGCTGGATCTGCACCTAGGAAAGAATGTACCCAGGGCCCCAAACCCTGGCCCAACTTGGGCCTTTCCACATCACAGTGGAAACAAAGTTGTTGTCAAAAAGATGAACAAAAGTCAGTCTGTCACTTAGCTGCACTTTCTGTGTATGCCCGAAGTGCATTGCTAAGGTAAAAGGCAAAGAATTTAAAAATGTAAAACCAAAATAATTTAAAAGTGTAAAACCGAAATAGATTAAAAATATAAAACCAAAATAACTTTAAAATGTAAAATCAAAATTTAAAAATTGTAAGCAATCACATATCCCAAAATTCCCTTCTCTTGTTTAGAAGAGAAGATCTTGGGGATAGTCTGTGCAGTAATGACTTTACTAATAGGATTATAAGAAATGTCAATGGAATGGGCAAAGTCAAATTCAATGCAAAAACACCTAAAGGCAAAGTACTCTGAGACATCATAAGACTATTGTAGGACTGAAATCCTCAGGAATCATTGGATTCTCTGAGACATCATAAGACTATTGTAGGACTGAAATCCTCAAGAATCATTGGATTCTCTGAGACATCATAAGACTATTGTAGGACTTGAAAATCCTCAGGAATCATTGGATTCTCTGAGACATCATAAGACTATTGTAGGACTGAAATCCTCAAGAATCATTGGATTCTCTGAGACATCATAAGACTATTGTAGGACTTGAAAATCCTCAGGAATCATTGGATTCTCTGAGGCATCATAAGACTGTTGCTGGACTTCAAAAACTTGTGGGGATCATTGGATTCCCTAACATATAAAAAGACTGATGTGGGATTTCAAAAACTTGTGGGGATCATTGGATTCCCTAACACGTGAAGCAATGGACAATAGATTGGTTTTGGACTATCTCTTGGTTGCTGAAGAAGGGGTATGTGTGTCTGGTGTTTACATACCCTCCTTCTAGGACTTCTGGAAATCTCTTACAATACCATGTTGATTTATATTGTTTGTTATATCACTACTTGCATGTACAATTCCTGTTTGTTACATCACATCGAGTCTGCACTGACTGTGGGGATTGTCACCACTAATAGCCTCTGCGTTATTGCTATGTGCTTGTGTAATAACTCCCATGCTGATGGGTTTGTGCATACTTGTCTCTAATAAGGCCCTTCAATCCAGAAACCCGCTAGCAAATCCCCACTTCTCTTTGGTGCTTCTCATCTCCCTTCCTGAGATGTCAGGGAGGGCGTGATTATCTCCTTTTTAGTGCTTTCATCTCCCCTCCTGAGAAGTCAGGAGGGGCATGATCACCTCCTTTTTGGGGTTCTCATCTCCCTGAAAAGTCAGGGATGGCACGACTACCTGTGGTCTAAAACAAAAGAAAGCGGGAGATGTAAAGGGCTAGAACTGAGCAATGCACTTGGATAATAAAGCACGTGAGACTAATTGCCAATTGGACATTCCCTATTAACTTGTTTGAAGGTTGACCCTCCCCAGCTGTTCTGTGCTGACTTGATTGGTGGGACAAGGAGAGGGAAGTGACTTGTGTGGGAGGAGTAAGAGAAACTTGGGTGGTGGAACTCACGCTCACTTGCACTCGTGACCTGGCATTGGAGGTGACGGTAAAGATCTAGAATAAAGTCGTTTAGTGATCCTGACTCCTGCTGATTTCTGGAAAGATAGAGTTCCAGCATTTGGCGCCCAACGTGGGGCGCCAGGTATGATAAGTAAAGCAAAAACAAAAGTTGCTGAAATCAGTATTTCTAAAGGCATTTTATCCGGCACAAAAAACTGATTAAAAACTTTAGGGAAAAACTGATACTCAATTAACCTCATCTATTCAGTACTGTTCAATGTGAGCTAGTTAACATCAACTGCCACCATGTCTCTTTCCCATAATCGCTTCCTTTTATCTCTAAAAGGGAACATGATTTTGTAGACAGAATGGTGGACTTGAGATCACAAAGAAATACAATATATGTGTGTAAATCCAATTTTCTTGTTGCACATTAAGAATTGGATTCCAAAGGTGTAAGTAACCTGGGTAGAAAGACAGTAGTGCTAACAGTTTACATTCAATTCCCAGTGTTCCTTCTCTGGGTGTAGTTGTTTCTGTCCATCATTGATCAACTGGAAGTGAGTTGGATCTTCTTTATGTTGAAGATTATCCACTTCCATCAGAATACATCCTCATACAGTATTGTTGTTAAATTGTATAATGATCTTCTGGTTCTGCTCATTTCACTCAGCATCAGTTCATGTACGTCTCTCCAAGCCTCTCTGTATTCCTCCTGCTGGTCATTTCTTACAGAGTAATAATATTCCATAACATTCATACACCATAATTTACCCAACCATTCTCCAACTGATGGACATCCATTCATTTTCCAGTTTCTAGACACTACAAAAAGGGCTGCCACAAACATTCTTGCACACACAGGTCCCTTTCCCTTCTTTAGTATTTCTTTGGAATATAAGCCCAGTAGTAGCACTGCTGGATCAAAGGGTATGCACAGTTTGATAACTTTTTGGGCATAGTTCCAAATTAAAAAGCCTAAATTCTCTCCAATTATAATCCTTTCTACCATCTGATTGCTTTTTCCCTGATTGATGATGTAATCCCTTTTTTCTGTCAGATAGCTTCTCTGGTGATTGATCACATCAGAATCCTGAACTTCTAAAGATTCTCTGGGTGTAATCTGGGTTGCTATCATGCCCCACCTGCTTTTTCTTTGAAATCTTGGAGCTGGGCCCTGCCTCTCATTTCCCTGGGTTAATCTACAGTCTGAGGCCCAGTGGAAGTCTCAGTTGCATTCTGGACATAGGGTTTTGGGTCTTATTCTCTCATTCTGTACTTTTGCTCTATCTCTATGCCTACATTGGGTTCTCAGATGTCCTATTTTTCCACACTGAAAGCATCAATGAATCTCTCTAGAAGTCCTTTGCCAAGAAGGACCCTGTCTTTCCATGTTCATCATAGTCTGGGTATAATAAGCATTTGTGCCCACTGTGGCACAGCGTCTTATGATCTCCTCTAAAGAAACATCTTTGTATAGTCCCAGAATAATTCTTCTACAAACCTCATTAGCATTTTCCTTAGCCAGTTGTCTCATCATAATTTTTGTAGCTGCATTTTCTCCAATGGTTCTTGTGAAAGCTGTCTGCAGATGTCCCACAAAATCAGCAAAAGCTTCATTGGGACCTTGCTCTATTTTTGTGAAGGCTTCCCCTTGTTTTCCTAGGAGGGAGCCCCAGGCTTTTATAGCAGCAGCAGTAATTTGCTCATATGCTCTATGGGGTAATTAATCTGTGCTAAAGTGTCTGCATACTGACCTTCACCTGCTAGTTGGTCAAAGGTGATTTGTATATTAACTCCAGTTTGCTTATTGCTTGTATGCTGCATAATTCACTATACTCCAAAAGCCACAACAAGTTTTGTTCAGGTTCTAAACATGTCCTTGCTATGGATTTCCAATCACTAGGGTTAAGATTTCATAAGCCAAATTCTCTATAGTAACATCTTAACATAAGATGATGTAGCCCCATAAAGATTTTTCAAATCTTTTTTTTTTTTTCCAGATCAAAAGCAGTGTGTCGTTTCCTTTGTTGACATGAAGAGTCAAGCTCTTCAATCACAGGGTATGGATTTATTAAATCAGATATATCCTGTCCTTTTTTAACTTTAACCAGTGCCTTTGTAATCTTATCATAGGCTGCTTCATAGGTGGTGCTGATTGTGTTGCCTCTCCCCCTCCTCCTTCTCCCTCCACCCATGGAGGGTTAATTGAAGGAGGTAGGTCAGGGAATGGGGAATGCCCTAATGGTTCCTGCTGTGAAGCATCATACTCAGAATTGTACTTAACTCCTTTCTTATCTGATTCTTCATCCTTTCCCCCTAGTTTGTCTGTATCCTCCCCCTCCTGCTCTTTCATCTTTTTCCTTATTCTATAACTTATATAATTTCCTAAAGCCAGTTGTGTTAAGCTATATGTATAAAGTGTTTCTTTGGAAATTGAGTCAGGTCCATTATCGTTATAGTATTCACAGAGTTGCTCTCCTACTAATTTCCACTCATCTGGAACCAATTCTTTTTCCTTAGAGAACCAAGGAGTTGTATACTGCACTGTTTCTAAAAGTTCAATGATCTGCTCCAAGTTACAATCAAACCTTGGTTTTTTATAAGTTTAACCAATCTTTCCCCACATTTTCCTTGAAGAGGAAAAGAAGGCTGTTTTCTAAACATCTGTCCCATTTTAGCTGAAGCACTAGTTTAGCCCTTTACAAAATTTCCTTTCTGGTACTCACCCTAATTTCTGGGTCACAGATGAAGGTTCTTGGTCCCACGTTCAGGCGCCAAATTGTAATGTTCTCTTGTTCAGTTTTCTTGGGATCTTTGGAGCAGCTTTCGTTTCAGTTCAGGAATCACCAGAAGAGTAGCTAGGAGTTAAAGTCCAAATCCTTTATTATCTCTTTGCCTAATGCTGGGCAACTTTCTGGAGAGGCTTTCAGTCTGGCCTTGGTCTTAGTGGGGGAAGTGCAGGAGGCCAGGCCAGCTACCAGGAAGATCAAAGATCAAATTGAATTTCTCCCCTTGGTTCTGAGAGCTTAAGCTCCTACCTCCAGTCCTTTGTCTTCTCTGCCTCTCCTCTGAGGGCTTTCTGAGTCCCAGCTTATATGCTCTACACTGAGTATAAACCAATCATATTACTAGGAAACCATTATTTATTGTAAGATTAAATCTATCATACTGAACCATGCTAAACTAGATAACTATTGTCTCTATCAATTCCACTGACTTAGCACCTTGTGAGCATCCTTTGTTTCAAGTTCAGAGTTCTGGCCCATAACAACTGAGTATATGCAGTAAGGGGAAGCCTAACAAGCAAAACACCATTTTATTGAAGCTTTTTAGAACATAGCAGGAACAAAATAACTCCCAGTTGGGTATCATTGTTAAATATTAATAATATAACCATTTGATGTTAAATTATTACTAATAATAAATAGCATTTGTATAGTACTTTTAGGTATATAAAGTACTTTGCAAATATTATCTCATTTTATTCTCACAATCACCCTGGTTATACCCATATTTCAATTGAGTAAAATGTGACTTATCCAGGGTCACAAAGAGGATGTCTGAAGCCACATTTGAACTCAGATATTCCTGAATGCAGATCCAGTATTCTAAACACTGTGCCATCTACTTTGTGTAAGAAGTGAAAACATTGAAAAAAATAGAGGTAGCTACTACTTCAACAGAAATATCTCTCTAAAAAATACAAGTATCTATATATGTAACATATCTAATACCAAAAATAATTGACCAAGAAAACAGGATAAGAAAAAATAATTTAAGAATTATCCAATTCTTTGAAAAATCATAGTCAAACAAAGAAACCTTAGATAAAATATTTCAAGAAATCATAAAAGAAATTAAAGAACCAGAAAAAATAATTGGAAGACAAAATGCAAACTTGGAAGAAGCCACAAGTTGCCTCCTCAAAGAAATCTCAAATTGAAAACATTCAGTAATGTTACAACCAGAGTCAGGTGAAAAAAAAGAAATACTCCAAGCACTCAAAAGGAAAGAATTCAATTCCCAAGAAACTAGAATCAAGATCACTCAAGACTATATTGCAAATAATGAGAGAAAATCTTGGTAAGTGATAGTTCAAAAGACAAAATATAAAAGTTTACAACCAAGAATAACTTGTTGAGCAAACTTGAATATAATCTAATGGATAAAAAAGTTGACTTTTAAGAAAATAAAGAATTTTGAACTATCCCAAATGAAAGTACCAACTTAGCAGAATCTTTGAAAGGCAAAGGCTAGAGAACCCTAGAAGGTTAAATTAACTTAAACTGTTGAAAGGAGTTAAATGGTAATCCATTGCTTACACTGGAAAAGAAGAGATAACTGTTCTTTTCAAAATCCTACTTCATAAGTCACAAAATAAATTAAAAAGACAAACTAGGTTCAAGTGGAATTTGTTCTAGTTGATTGGTTTAAGTGAAGAAATAAGAATTAGAACAAAAAGGAATAGACTAGGGAAGAAATGAGAAAGAAAGGGGTATCTTATAAACTTTACTCATCACAACTGAATAGGGGAGAGTAGTACACATGAAGTTTGGGGTAGAAATATTAAATTCAACAGAGAAACCTGCAGAAATAGAGAAAGTGGGGTTTAAAAGTAGGGTTTAAAAGAGAGAGAAAAGAGCTGTGAAGATGACAGCCATAAGCAAAATAAATAATTTTGGAAGGTGGATCAAAGGAGAGAATGAAAGTATAAGAACTAATAGTTGGGGGCCTGAGAAAGATCAGAGAAGCTGGAGCAGACCATTTCAATTATAAGTTATTAATGTTGACCACCTTTCTTCTCTTTCACCATCTCCTTTGGAGAGAAGACTAAAAGAGGAAAAAAAGTTTAAAGTTTAAAAATATATACAATTATTTGTGCAATGTAATTTGTATTAACTATTTTAATTGTGTACAAGATGAACTCATTCACAAAATGTATGATAAATCAGCAGAAATATTTCCTGACTATCCCAACCTGCTACCAATCTGGTGATCCTGTTGGTTTTCTTATTTTAGCCTATATATTATATGGCAACCAGTAAAATTGTTCAATATTTGGCATAATTGTTCTTGAACATCTAGATATTTAGCCTTATAAAAGTAGAGCCCTAGAAGAAAGTGACATCTCAAATCAATAGAAAGGTCTGGAGACCATTTCACTGGAGGAAAGTCAAATCCTTTTGAAAAAAGTGTTTTTGGCTCAGAGCTCTGGCTCAGTCTCTCTTTTGGTCATCTGGGGTGATTTTTACCTCCACACAACTAGAAAAAGGAGATCCAGAATCTTAAGGAAGACAATGATTCTTTCAAAACTAGAATTGAGCAAGAAAAAGCTAAAGAAGGTAAGATGCCAAAAAATAAAACAAAATATAAACAACAAAAAACTGGCACAAGGGAATCAGAAGGAGAAAGGCTAAAAGCACAAAAGTCTTCTAAATTTATAAAGAAATAAGAGGGGACAGGTATGGGATAAGGTGGAGGTATAAGAGTGTGCAGAAAAAAAAAGAGGGAGGGAAAAGATACTCTATCAGACAGTACCACATCATCTCTATGTAGAGCCATCAGTTATAATAGATGAAGTTTTGAATGCTGTGGATAAGTTGGCTATAGACTTTCTAGGCATGTATACATCGATAATGAGGTTGACATACATTGCCAAAACTAATTCGGGTGTTTGGGAAGCTCTGAAAGAAAATGTAGGAGAGAAGAGGTATTTGAATGACTTACTAGCCATTGTGCTGACTTCATTGCTGGATGCCTCTGAAACTTGCACAGTAAAATCGCATCATGACAGGAACTAAATTGATTCCATTTGAATTATATTAGAAAGATTCTGAAGATCATTAGGCAGGATAAAATATCAAACATTAAGATCCTTTTTTGAACTAAACTGCCATTCAAACTCTACTGCAGAGAATGCAATTCCATTGAGCTAGCCATGTATGTTTGCCAAAAAGAACTCAAAGAAAGAAAATGCAAGCAAAAAAAAAAAAAAAAATCAACAACAAAAAATGAAAATACTATGTTGTGATCCACACTCAGTCTCCACTATCCTCTCTCTGGATATAGGTGGCTCTCTCTTCATCACAAGACCTTCAGAACTGTTGAGAGCCACAAGTTGGACACATTTCAGCTTGACCAACATAGCTTTACCATTTTGGTCCTCTTTGAGAATGAAGGACAACCACCAACCAATGACTCCCTATTCAAAATAGAAGCCACTGTTTAGGGGAATTTAGGGAAAATTTTCATTAAAATCCTCATGATTGGAATAAGGTGATATGAATTGGTCATCAATCAATAATCAACAAATCAATCAAATATTAGGCATACTAAGTGCTGTGCTAAGTACATTAGAAAACTCTCTACTTAATAGCTAGAGAAAGGATATGTACACCAATCTGACATGCCCCCTAAACTAATCCCCAGGATATGAATGTAGTTATCTTTACTTCTAATGACCTTGAACACAACATTTACAAGACAAATACATGTCACATGAGCCATCATGGGATCCAGGACTTTCCTCCAATACAGTTTGTTTGGTGAGATTCTCAGTCCTACTTCCCTAGAAGTTGATGATGGGGGTGGTAAGACATTTTCCAGTTAAATCTCCACTGTTGAAGAAATAGACAGCAAGGATGAGGGGGTACTTTTTAAAAAATTTGGCAGATACTATTTTCATGACATGTTTCTCTGGAGTTAATTGGACTTTTTAAATACTTAAAAAAAACCTCATTTAGAGAAGGGGAGGCTATTTTCAGTCAGAGCCAGATTCAGTCAGGTTTTCTTCAAGATGTATTCACCTTTTGCTTTCCATATAGTCTTCAGACTGAGCTGTTGTTTTTTCCAATGCTTTGGGAATCTATTTCAGAAATTCTGTTACTACCTCTGTGAATGAGAAAGGTTATTGCATTACAAACTCTTGGAGTTGCTCCTTCCAGCTTAATAGTGGACATCCAGAAGGATCTTTTCCATGTTGCCATTATAGATTAAGAATTCATCTATAAAGTTCTTGCCCTTGTGATTACTGCTGACATGTAACTCCAGACAAAAGTGTTGTTCTTTCACAACGGGGATTTTTACTAGTGCCATTTCTGTCACAGCTCTGATTTGGATATATTAAGTTTGAGACCACTATGAGATATCTGGTTTGAGAAGTCTGGTTCTAGAGAGCTAAGAATCATTTTCATAGAAATGATAAAAAGAATTGATGAGATCATCAAGTGAGATATTATAGAACAGGGATTGGCAACTTTGGAGAGGCCAGATTCAGCTGAATGATAGGATAAGAAACCAGACTGAAGAGGGTTCACAAAAAAGATGTATTGAAGCATTGGGTGTAGATAGCATTTTCAAGTTAACCACAAAGGAAAGGAGATACAAAAGAGAGTAGGAAAGACAGGGGGCTGCTAGGTGGCGCAGTGGATAGAGCACCAGCCCTGAATTCAGGAGGACACAAGTTCAAATCTGATCTCAGACACTTAACACTTCCTAGCTGTGTGACCCTGGGCAAGTCACTTAACCCCCAGCCTCAGGGGGGAAAAAAAAAAAAGACTAGGAAAGACAGACATTTAGAAAGGAAGTCTGCTGGAGAAGTCAGAAAGGAATGGGATCAAATATGTTTATAGAGGGGATTGCCTTGGCAAGAAAAAAAGGCCAACTCCATATCTAAGAGAGGAGGGAAGGATAATGGAGAAAAATGTCTGAGTGGTGTGAAATGAGGAATGAAGGGGAAATCTCTGGGTGAAAATTCTCAGTTTTTTCATTTAAGTATGAGTCAAGTAGGAGCCAAATTTATAA
This sequence comes from Sminthopsis crassicaudata, assembly GCF_048593235.1. Classification (NCBI taxonomy): domain Eukaryota; kingdom Metazoa; phylum Chordata; class Mammalia; order Dasyuromorphia; family Dasyuridae; genus Sminthopsis; species Sminthopsis crassicaudata. Next base: position 142,219,823 of record NC_133620.1, read on the forward strand.
AATTGGGAATGAAAAAAAATACATATACACATATACACACACAAATGTAAAAGTAATAAAGTGTACAGCATGTAATATTTATATTTATCATGTAAACTTTCTTGAAATGTAAATTTATTGTTTTATATTTTGAATCCTCAAGTTTTAAATACACTTTTAAAACAAATGACAATTGTTGGAGAGGCTATGGGGATTTAGGCATACTAATATACTATTGGTGGAAGTATGAATTGATTCAATCATTCCAAAATGCAATTTGGAAATGTAGCTCCAAAACTGTTAAATATACATATTCCCCATTGACATCATCAATCCCATTACTAGTCACATAAGTCAGAAATCAAACACAAAGATCCATCCATACAAAACACAGTATTTTTGTTGTAACAATGAAAAGGAAACAAAGAGGGATTGCTCATTGATTAGGGAATGGCTTTACAAAATCATGGTATAATAAAATTGAACACTATAATACTATAAAAATGATGTCAAGTGTGGGATTCAAAATTGTCCAACTCACAAGAAACTGAGGCACAGCATTCAGCCAAAAGCATTTTATTAAAGGGTCCACAACTCCTTATAATAGAGTGGATCTGAGATTTCCCTCACAATCTGAGACTACCCCTTCTTCCAGGGCCTTAGTTTTATTAGAGTGCTTAAAACCCAGATATAAAAGTGGCACCATAAAATACAGATCCTCATTGGTTGATAGATCTTGACCTTGTTTCTCCAGAAGACTACACAGAACACAGAATACTATCCCTTGACAAATCAACCAATGAGCAGTCTTTGACAGACCTAGCTTGACCTTTTAAGAGGTCTGAGCTGATGAAAAGACCCATAGGCTGGGCTGATAAGACAGATGTCAAAACATCTACCTGGATCAACTGTGCAGTACACAGGCAGGCAAGTCACTTGTTGATCTGTTGCTTTTGCCATCTCCTCACATTGGGCAACAGGGGGGTTGACAGGGGACAGAGGGGTTAACAAAATTGGCTAGGATACTTCTTGTCATTGAATCATCTCTGCTACACTGGGCTTGGTCACCACAAAAAGGAAAACAAAGGGGGGAGATCCTCTAGTTTCCTGTGACTAAGCAAGCCAATTTACAATCTGCAGTTCACAGTTCCAGGGCCTAATAATACAGAACTTATAAGCTCTATGAAATCATATCAAACAAATGCTGATATGAATAAAAAAGGGTTCCAATTAATCATTATTACATAGGGATTTCAGAAAAACATGAGATTTGTATGAATTAGTGAAAAATGAAGTGAGCAGAATTAGAACTTAGACAATGACCACGATATTATAAAGGAAAATAACTAAGACAAGAACTCTGCTTAGTAAAATAATTAGTTGTAACTTCAGAGTACTAATTAAGTATGCTTATCACTTCTTGGCAGAGAAGTGAACTAAAGCAGTGTTATTCAAAGCTAGGGTCCCCCCCCCCAGTCCCAAGAGGTTAGAATTTTGAGAAAAAGAGCCCATCAACACCCTCCCAATTGTGGCTCGTCTCTTGTCTCACCCCATTCCCCTACCGTTGTTTTTCTGTTGTGCAAACTCCCAACGTTCCTTATTCTAGATGGGTGTCAGATCCTGCAGGGTGGTTATAGTCTAACTAATCACACCACCATAGATCACCTCCAGGCTCCATCAGACACCTTCTTGGGATGTGTTCTGATTTTGCAGACAAGACAGATATTAGTAAGAGACCTGATCTCTTTTTATTTTCATGGTAAAGTGACTCATAAAAGATGATTATCCATTACGGATTATGAATTGGGTCACAAACATTATTAATTTCCCCACCACTCATAATTTCTTCCTGTCTTCCAAATCTCTCCATTGCTGATGAAATCACCACCATCCTGCACTCAGGTTCTCATAACCTGTCATCTTTGACTTCATACTTTCCCTCCACAATCACATATACAATCAGGTGCCACATGTCACATCTGCCACTCCCCACTCACATGGCTTCCACTACAGTTAGCTCATAACTTCACTCCTGGACTATTCAAGTCCTACTTTTTTCTTTTTTCTCCCTACACACTGCCAGTGAATTTCCTCAAGTATATTCCCTATTCAATAAATTTACCACTACCTATGTCAGATAATCATTATCTCATTCTCTTAATTTCTATATAATTCTTTATTTCCATTTTTAAATGTACACAATTTCATTAAATTTATTTGTTATGAGATGGATTTTTAGGAGTATGGGAGAGAATGTTACAGAGAAAATAGGGAGATAGTGATAGCCATGATGATTTAAAAGGTTGTCAGTAAAACAAATTCAGAACAGGAAACAAATAAGCAAGACAGTGTTGCTATAACCTAAAACTAATAGAGCCATAAATTCATATATAAACTTTTTTATATGTAAAAAATTTATGTTTGTTGGTGTTAAGTTTTTAAAATATTCATAAAAATAATGACTTCAGCATAGTGATGAAGCAAGCCTCCTGCCTGATAAAATAGAGGTGGAGAATGAGGCATACATATTCAAATAAATGCATTTTCAGGCTACACTGACTAAAGTGGATACCAATTGAAGTAGAGTAGAAGAATGGCAAAACACGGGGTTGTTTAAAAAAAAAAAGGGGGGGGGAACATAAATTATAAAAAAAAAAAAAGAAAAAACATCATATTCACATTCCTCATAATTTAGTAACAGAACCTGGAAAACAATTTTCAAATGCTAATTTTATTGTAGTAATTTATATTGTTTAAAAATTGGCAGACTCAAAAGAACTTGAAAAGTTTGTAAAGTAAAATAATAACTTCAGAGTTCATTCTGAGTATTGTACTTCATTTAACTGAATTTAACAGCTGCTGTTCGATCTGTTCACTAACAAAATGTAATAATGCTGCACAACTTTTTTAAAAGAATCATCCAAAAATGAAAATGTACAGAGAAATACATAAATTAGCTGTAATTTCACATATATATATATATGTCAATAAGAATTTTTTAACAAGTAGGAAGAAAATAAGTTAAACCAAGCTCATATGCAAATTAATTTGCATAAAGTCAGATTCTGTGTTACTGGTACATTAATTAGCTGTATTGATCTGGTCTTTAAATTATCTATTTTTAAGTCTCTGGAAAGGAAAACAAAGCCAAATGGAATTTTAATGCATTTTATTGGCAAAGCCCCAGAAATCATGTTCAGTTATATTTTTTCAAACCAAGGTGGTAAAATGGTTATACATTCTAAAACAACTCAGGTTCAAAGCTGATTCATTGTGGAAAGACATCCTTCCAAATTCAAAGCATGAGAATACATGTTATATTTCAATCAGGGATAAAGTCTATTACAACCAATTAGCAAAAAAGGAATCTTTCCATTTCTAAAGACAATTTGTTCAAAATATCTTTTAGTTTTATAGATATAATTAATAAACATGAAAAAGATGTCATATTCTTCATATTTCTTTCCAGTCTGTTTAATTTTTGCATGTTTTTTTTGTAATTCAGATAATTTTATTTAAAAAATGGACAAGAACATAGAATACATATGAATGAAGGCTACTATCATCAAGAAATTTAAGTACCAAAGTTAGTTAATTCCTTTGAATTATCAATACTAGTAAATTGATTTTCTATTTCTATTTCCTTGTATTTCAAATATTAGCTAAGACATTCCTCCTAAAGGTAGATAAATTAACATCCATGCAGTACAAAATTAGGTTAAAATATTTTAATATTTGCCCAAATTTTAAACACCATGTAGATATTGAATTTTTGCCATTTAAAAGTAAAATAAGTCTAAGTGTATTTAACTATGAAAGCAAAATACACTTTTTACATTTATCTCAGTAACTTCCTGAAATTTTGGATGATAAGACTTTTATAAAACTTCAATGAAAAATAAGAAATGAAATGTCTTTAAGACTCTCAAAGCAGATGAACCTAAAGAACCTTAATCACCAATATCAGTACCAAAGAGCAATTGATGTTGAAATTAGGATAAGCTTTCAAAAGGTAACCCTATTCCTTCAAAGTAATTAAAATTACTTTTCTGGGAAGGAAACTTGCTAAATTAGAACTTCTCATTAAAGGCTTAAAAATCCCCTAAACCCAATCAATGGGCCCCATTAAACTGAAATACACCATATTTTCCAGTGGTCATCCATTGAGGATCAGTATCTGTAATCTCTTCCCCTTGTCCAGGTGCCAAACCAACCTGAACTTCAGCTTTTATTGTTCTTATGCTACAGAGAGGTGCAGGGTGAAAGCCATTCAAAGCCTGATGAAATGGAACAGTAAACTTCCACTTTCTGTCTCCTACTAATTTCCTATAGTTTAAATCACCTTTGAAAAGAATTAAATTTGACTTCTGTAGTTCAGCATATAAATCAGGAGCAAAATGAGACATAGTACAATATTCATGAGGCAGAGTCCAAAACAAATGATCATGGTAAATCCATTTATGCTTTTTAAGATAATGCTCCCAATTAGCTCCACACTCGAACAAACACTTAGTATTAGAGGCTTTTAATTCTTCAATCATCCAATTTAAATCTTTTTTATTAGTATCTGAAACATACCAGGGAATACTTTTTCCATGAAGATGGATCTCAGTAGCCAGCTTAGATGCCAACAGAAAGTCTGCCATTATCAAATCTGTAACAAGTTCAAATCCTGCATTATCCAGAATAAAGTCCACTCTAGTAGTAGAAAATTTCTCCTGATTAGTTTTCTTTCTGTTCATAAGAAGTGACCAAAGCGTTTCCAAATCATTCACTATAATGAAAGGCTTCAGTTCATCTAAAACAGCCAATGGACTAGCTATCTGAGAGCTGCTCTGACCACCTGAGAGTGACAGATCACACTTATTTCCCCATAACGAAATCTGGAAAAAAAAGGAAAAAAGAAGCACTATTCATTACCTATAAACAACTGAAATATTTCACTGCCCTTATCTTTAGTGGCATGATAGCTGTTGCCTCCCCCCCAAAATTTCAAAGGTTATATTACTAAACTTTTCATGAAAAAGCAGATCGATGACATTTTTCACTTTAAAACTAAATGTTTTGAAATTAGAAAAACAACAAACTCAAGAAAGATAAAGATTAAGCATAAAGGGTGACCTTTCCTGTTTTAAAATTCCATCTTTAATTTGAAACTGCAGCTTAGCAAGGAGGGGGGAAGTTATATTATTTTATCCAAACTGTGGAGTGTTACAGCCAACTTTAATGATCCCCTCACTTGTCTTTTAATTAATTTTATTCAGCTAAACTAAACATTAAGATTTTATTTCAGCATTCCTTATTGGAAGCTTCACACTGTGAGCCCCAGAATGATCCATATTACTGCTGGATTATCGTGCTTTCATAAATACTCATTAGAATTTAGTAGTATGCAAAACAAAATAGCTGAGGAGCGATATAATTATAGCTCATGGTTCAAAATGAAGGTTTGCATTGTGTAGAATTTTAACTTTCTTACTCCAAAGCAAAACTTGCCTAGGTTAGGTTGCATAGGCATACATTTTTTATTGGAAACAGGACTGTACAAGCAATTTAAAACACTGAACTTCTAGAACATATATATAGTGATGTAAAATGGTTGATTAAAGAACAAACCCAAATATTATACTAATATATATAAAATATAGTAAGGATCAGAGAAGAGGTAGAAGACTTTTTGGAAAATATGAGTAATAATTAAACAATATATAGCCAGATTATACTCTGCACTGATGCGAAGGGTACTCACAATGATGAGACCAAAGATCTACTAAAGAATTTGTGTATCTATATATGTATTCACATGTACATACAAACACATTAGTCTGAGAAATTAAAAATGGAAAATGAACTCCAGGATAAATGTAAAATGCATTCTGCCAAGATTGATATTCTTAAGTCAATTACTACCTACAAAATTCATTTACCAATATTAGTACCTCAAAATCTTTCCTATAAGCATCTTGAAATATTACTTAATCCATTATGTTATTTTATTTCTTTTAAGAAATGTCTTCCTCCAGGCCTCCCACTCCCTTCCCATCCCCAACTAGACTATAAACTGTTTAATATGAGGGAATAAAATTGAGAAGTTCAACAGTTCTCTATATTTCCTCAGAATGTTAACTATAATTGATGGGAATCTGACTAGGGAAACTGAGGCTGGAGACACCCCAAAAAAATAACTTTCCAGGTAATCGTGACCTAGAAGCCAGACCAACACAACCTCAGTTAAGTACCACTAATTTGCCTTTCCATAGAGTTCAGCTGACACTACCCAAGTTTTCTATAGAGCTGAATTAAAGCTAAGTACCCCTACTTAACTTTCAATAGAAGTGAATTCACGTTAAGTACCTCCACTTAAGCTCTATACAATTTGAACTATCATTAATCAAACTTTCTATAGCCTTACTGAAGCCTATTCAGACCCAATAGCTCTGTATTGTCTCAAATCATATATATGAGGGTGGGAAGAATAGGCGGGTGGGCAGAACGGACAGAACTCCATCAAAGAGTTCTGCTCCATTTGAGATCTCTTGATTTATAATAAACTTTTACTTCTACTTTTACTTATAATTTAGTTAATTCTTTTACTTCACCTGCGCCTTGTCTCATCAAAAGCCTGCACATCCCCAACATAATGGCTTTGGGCAAGGAAGATGGTAAATAAATTTTGATTTGGAAAAGTTCTCTGCTTCCTCTTTCAAGTATTCTGTGCTTGGGCAGCTAAGTGGAGCAGTGGGTTAAGCATTAGCCCAGAAGTCAGGAAGACCTGAGTTCAAATCTCATCTCAGACACTTAAAACTTCCTAGCTGTGTGACCCTGGGCAAGTCACTTAACCAATTTTGCCTCAGCAAACAAACAAAACAAATATTCTATGCTCTTAGTTTTTTTTGCTTCTTGGCTACTGAATACACTCTAGCCAAATCAATGAGTCTGCTTCCAAAAATTACTCTGAACAATAATAATATTAGCATTTAAGAGTGTTTTAATGAAATACCTCATTGGGAAAACTAACAAATGACCTGGAAAACAGAGCTAGGATAGATAATTTAAAAATTATACAACTGGGGCAGCTAGATGGAGTGATGAACAGAGTGACCCGAGTTCAACTCCAACCTCAGACATTTAATACTTCCTAGCTGTGTGACCCTGGGCAAGTTACTTAACCACAATTACCTGGGGGAGAGGAGAACGAATCCCTAAAAGCCATCATTAAAAAAAAAAAAAAAAGAAAAAAAGCCTACACATAATGGAACCACAAGTAACACAAGATTTAGCAGCTTCTACATTAAAGGACCAGAGTGCTTGGAATAAGATTATTCTGGAGTCCAAACCAATCCCAACAGACATTGGACAAAAAATGTCATCTACATCCAGAAAAAGAAGTATGGAGGTTGAATGTAAATCAATACATGCTACGTTTACTTTGTTTCCCCCTCTCCCATAGTTTTTCCTGTTTATTCTGGGAGGGAGGAAAGGAGAAGGGGAAGGAAAAGGGGAAGGGGAAGGAAAAGGGGAAGGGGAATTGAGGAAGGATTATTCTAGACATCACAGGAGAAATCAAGAATCACCTCCATAGTAAAACTGCATATAACCCTTCAGGGGAAAAAATAAGATTCAAAGAAATGAAGGACTTTCAAACATTCTTGATGAAAGTGTTGGGGGTGGTAGCCCCTTGATATTCCTTGTTTGATTTCCCAACTTTCTTTGGGAATTGAACCTTGGATACAAGATCTGGTCAAATCAGCCCCCATTCTAATCTGCTCAGATAGACCAAATGCCAGCAGGAAATTCCTTTTTGGGAAGAGACTTCTGTCTGTCCCCAAAAGATAACAAGAGAATCCCTATCTTATTTACATCACTGCATCAGAATGATTGTGCTCTTGTATAAAAGAGTGTCCTCAAAAATCTATTCTTTGCAAAATTGGCCTGGTACCTTGCAGCCATTTTGCCCACCAGTTCTCTGGTAAAGACTATGTTTCCATACAGCATTAAGGAGCAAATTCATTTGCTGCCGACCCCACCCTTGGTTAACTTTGGGGAAGGAAGGAAAGAAAAGGAACAGACCCATCTCGGTTTAGACCTCAGTTTACTCCTCATCAAAAGGACCAGAGCTTTATTGAAAAGTCTGACTTTGAAATACAAGACTCAAGAGAAGCATAAAAAGCTAAACATAAAGGAAATGAAAGATAGAATGTAATAAATTATGTCACATAAAAGAGATAAGAACAAGCTTTTACATACAGTGGAGGAGGGAATTAAGGGGTAGTGAGAAACCTTTATGCTCATCAGAAATGGCTCAAAAAAGGAATAACATGAACACTCAGTTGAGCAGAGAAATCTATCTTACTCTATAGGAAAGTGGATAGGGAAGGAAATGAGATACAAAGGAGGGTAAATGTGGGGAGGTAATAGAAGCAAAATTTTTTGAGGACGGAAAGGGCAAAGAGAGAAATATAATAAACAGAAATAGAATGGAGAGAAACAGTCAGCAATATTGTAATTATAAAAAATGTGAAGCAAGTTTTCCTGTTAAAGGCCTCATTTCTCAGATCAAAAGATATGTGATTTTCATGAAGTAATCAAAGTTATAGAAAAATGCTCTAATTCACTACTGATAACAGAAATGCAAATTAAAACAATTCCGAGATACCTATTAGAATGGCTAGCTAATAGGAGGGGATGTGGGGAAAATGAGACTTTACCTTATTGTTGGTAGTGTAGTTAAGTAATTCCAACTATTCTGTAGAGCAATTTGGAATTATACCCTAAGGGCTTTAAACTATGCATACTCCTTGACCTAACAAAGCCACTATTAAATCTATTATCTCAAAAGAAAAAAATAAAAATAAAAAATTTTTTTAAAAAATGAAATATACAAATCAGCTCTTTCTGTTAGCAAAGAGCTAGAAACTGAGGGGATGCCCATAAATTGGGGAATGGCTAAACAAATTGTGGCTTGTGTTCACGATGGAATACTTTTTGTTCTGTAAGAAATGATGACCAGGATGATCTTAGAAAGACTTAAACGTTGATGCAAAGTAAAATATACCATACACAAGGTAGCAATATTGTAAAATAATAAGCTAAGAATGAGTTTACTAGTTTTGGAAATACAATGATCTAAGACAACTCTGAAGGTAATATGATGAAGAATGTTACCCATCCCAGAGACCAATGGTATTTGATGACAGATTGAAGCATACTTTTTAAAATCTTTTCTTGATTTTTCCCCTTTGTTTCCTTTCATAACATAATATAGAAATGTTTCACATGTGAAACACAATCTACACATATAGAATTGCTTGTCTTCTCAATAGGGTATAGGGAAAAAAGGAGAGAATTTAGAACAAATTTTTTTTAAAATGTCGGTTAAAAATTGTCTTTGTGTAACTGGGGAAAAATAAAATGCTAAATAAATTCCTTCCATAAGAGTGTTTTAAGAAAAGGAAAAAAAGGATGACAAACTATAAAAAGTTCAGTGTTCCACAGTAGAAATATCTACTGAGTTAACTGCTCAAGCTTTATATTACATATATGTGTGTGTGCGTGTGTACATATGAATAATTTTTAAAATTAAGGCAAATAGTTACTCTGCAACTAAAGGATCCCAACTAAAGAAAAAAAAAAGTTCTAAGTTGACCTTAAAATCGATTTCCAAGTATTAAAATGAATTTTATTTACTGAATAACATTATCTTTAAAAACATCTATCATAAGTATGTATGACTGACCTTAAATAACTTGGCAAATTTAAATATATATATATAAAACTAAATAAAATACACACACATATATATGTGTAAATATACATATGTACACATCCATACAAACACATGGGAAGAGAAAGGAAGAGAAAGAGAAAAAGATTAAATAACACTTTACCTGAAAGAGTTTAAAAAACTCATTTTTCAGTTGACTTTCATTTAGCTGTTCAATCCTACTACTTAACTCTTGTAGGTAAATACATAAAGTTATGATAGCATCCTGTGATTCCAAGAAATTCTGTTCTTTTGATTCTTTAAATACATCAAAGTCACTGATTGGTGAACTGAAATGGAGGCAAAAAAAACCAAAGTGTAAACATAAACATGATGGTATACTTTAAATAGTTAATATCTTAGTAATTCAATAGTCAATTCTTATGTTGTATTAAAGGCTAAGAAAGTTTCTTGAAAACTGAAATCTTGTAAGATAATCATAAAAACTTATTTCAACAAATCATAGCCCTTTCACAATACAAATATTTAAAAATTTGGCATACTTTTTGATTGTCAAGTTCTTCTGATGAAAACTTCAACAATTAGGAAGCATAAGAGAGCAGGAAAAGCTACAGTCTTAAAATGACAAAAACATTTTTATAAATCACTTTAAAATTCCTGAATTTATCCTCACAACAATACTATGAATAACTGTTATTCCAATTTTCCAAATGAGAAAACTGAGGCAGAAAAGGATTGATTTGCTCAGATAGGAAACTAAATTTTCCAGCAAAAATTCAAACTCCGATCCCCTGGAGTCCAAATCCCACACTCTACCTATTTGGCCACTCATCTGCCTAAACTTCATTATATGATCAAATTTTGATTACTCATGTGTGGATTAATTCTGAAAAATTTTAAATTCCAAATTAATTACTCCCATCTCCTCATCCCCATGCTTGACAATCAATTATTCAATTATTTTCCTGGACCATCTTATAACAGAACATAGAGAAATATGATTGTTAACCAAAGGAAACAAAAAGGGATTTAAATCTGAAAGGAAAAAAAAAAAAAAAGAATGACATTGCAAAGTAAAGAAATTGGGGGGTTATATTCTATTCTAAATTATCCATACCATGGATCCCCCTTTATATTCTGGTAAAAAATTGAAAGTTTTTGGTATACGAGTTGTGACAAGGAAGTACGAGACTGATTTTTTAAAATAACCTTTCAGAATTTATATATCTAAATGAGTAATTTTCCCTTCATAGCAGTTAAAGTATTAATCAAAATATACTTATTCCAATGGTATTATCATCATTGAAAATATTTTTAGATATTTTATTCCAAAATATTTTGGAACTGTCTTCAGAGCCAATGGCAGTCTTTTGGATAATTTTAATGGTGATATAATAGTGTTGGGCTTGGAACCAGGAAGACATGAATTCAAATTCTGCTTCAGACACTTAGCTGTGCTATCCTGGGCAAGTCACTTAAATGCGCTCTGCCTCAGTTTCCTCATCTGTAAAATTGATACATCTCACAAAGAACTGTTATGAGCAAATGAAATAACATGTAAATCACTTTAAGTTACAAAGTGTCATATAAATAATATATTCATTTACTTATAACAGGCCTTCTATGTATAGAGTACTATGCTTCCCAGTGGAGATACAACATATAAATAATTTACATTTCCAGCTTTCACTTAACTTGTATTCTAATAGAAACAATACATCAACATAGCAAAAACAAATAAGTAGTTACTAAATAACTTTCAATGTCTAAATATAGAGAATAAAGGAAATTAAAACCAAGTTGCTCAGAAACTGGAAACAAGAGTGGATGCCCATCAATGGAGAATGACTGAATAAATTGTGGCATATGAATGTTATGGATTATTGTTCTATATGAAATGACGAGCAGGATGATTTCAGAAAGGTCTGGAGAGACCTACATGAACTGATGATAAGTGAAGTGAGCAGAACATCATACAGCACAATAACTGTATAAATATGTATGCATATATTGGATTTAACATATTGGACTACTTGCCAACTGGGGAGGAAAATTGGAACTCAATGTTTTGTAAGGGCTGATGTTGAAGAATTGTGGACGCATGATTTGAAAAATAAAAAGCTTTTAAAAAACAAAACAAGTTGCTCTTTACAAAAGAGAGCAGGCAGCATTGAGGAAGATGGACATTCCAAGCCACAGCAACAGCCTGAGGCAAAGTCACAGGAGCTCATCAAGGTGTCCATTTTGGCTTCAGTACAGGATAAAAGAAAGTCTTTTCAACTAAGACTCAAAAGGAACAAATGTTGTGAAATTTGGGGAAAGGATATGAAGCATAAAAATTGTATCCAGAAGGCAAAAGTGATTAGGGAGAATCTCCATGAGAATATTTTTTTCTGGAAAAGAATAAAGAGAATGGAGACAGGAAATATGTTTGAAAAGGGTGCTGGGAATAGGAAAAATGAACACATGTGAAAGATATGACTTCCAGCATTTTTTTTTTGACTGGCTGGATTTTAAACAATACAATGAACGTGGCACACTGTGTTATACTGGTCTGATCTTTTCCTTTATAAAGTGAATGTTGAAATGTTACCCAATTTTTACTATTAGAAAATTTACTCGGTTTTGCTTTTATAGTTGTAAATTATTTTAACAGACTGTTCAAAAGTCAGATACAGTGTAGACACTCTAAGTCTTACATTTGGCCTTCATAAGAAAATAAACGTTTAATATAAAATAGGCAAAGTAATCAATTTTTAAAAGAATTTTAAAATGGAATGTCAGATACAATCTCAAAGTGTTTGTATTTTAGTGAAACCTTGGGTAATCGCAACATATTTATAACATGACTTTTAAGAAATATGCATCTGAAAACTTCCTGAAATTCACTTGTTTCTAAAAGATAAGGCTTACAAAAGAACCTATGATTTCATTGCTATGAGAAGGAAATTCTTTTACTAGTGCAAGTCAACACTTTCTTTCCAACTTAAGTCTCGAGAAATTTACTGAGAACACAAAGAAGTTAAATTTAACTTCTCACAGTTAACTGCTAAGAGACAGGATTTGAATCCTGGAATCCTTAGCTTCTAGGATAGCTTTTGCTTGGTGAGAGGCAATTAGAGTTAAGTGACTTGTCCAGGGTCACAGAGCTACCAAGTAGCAAATATCTGATGTCATGTGCTCTAACATTTTGACAAAAAAAGTGTCCTAGCACACATTAAGTAACACAGAATTCTTTAAGACATTAATTTACCTTAGCAGTAATGCTTCGTGAATTCTACGGTACATATAACACTCTACATATAACCAAGGAGATTGAAACCAGCTTATTTTTTTATCATTTTCATTTAAAAGATTATGGTGATATTCCAGGTGTTCATTCCATACTTCGGCATCAACCCAGGTATCAATCAAAGGCAGTAATGGCTCATCATTTTCTAGATCATTACGTAACTTTGAAAGAAGAGAGAAAGCTTTCTTTTCTGCTTCAGCTCCTACCTGGAAGAGAATTAAAAATCTTTCACAAACTATAGTCATCATAAGTTCTATTTTTAAATATCAGGAGCTGGGGGGAAAAAAAAAAAAAAAAAAAAAAAAAAATCAAAAAAAATTTTTTTTGAGAATTCTGGATATTACAGCTGCCAAAAGCTATTTAGAATGAACAACTCTGAAGTTCCAAATCACTTCCTATCCATGTAGGGTTTCACATAAATGTATATAAATATACCAAATGGTAAGTAACCAAATTGGTGAATTGTGTGTTTGGGACAACTTAGTTCCAAACAATAACATATGTGACAAGATGAAAACAACAAAAAAGGGAATAAATCATTAGAAGATTAAAGAAAGACAATATAAATAAGCAGAAAACCAAATCTACTAAATAGATAACTATACAATTTTTTTTAAAGCAAAGGCCCCTAGAAGAAGGGATGAAATATGTTAGAAACTTCCAGAGATTTGGAAGCTCATTAACTTATATTTATATTGAAAATTTGGATACAACAGTATCCAAATGAGGAATAAAAGATAACTAAATGCTTGCATATTTTAAGAATGTGAACAATTCAACATATAGACTTTAAAGCAAAACTTTAAGTTAAGTAAAAGGAAGACTCTGTGAAAAACATGAAAGAAATAGATCTGAAAAACTCAATGAGAGGGGGAGAAATGAAATTTCTCTTGAAATTAGGTACCAGGAAAGATGATAGAGCAGAATGAAGCACAGACCAGTTCCAAGTTCCTCTTAACAACTACACCAGCAAAGATCTAAGATCACCAGAGCAAGTAGTGGTTTGGAAATCTGAGGTGAAACCAGAGAGGTTGTATTTCTACCCCTGAATCACAAATTAGGCCCACTAGATGACCAGTGTGGAAAAAGTGCCATAGTACTGGATCAAAACTGGGAAAGGTCTACACTGGCATTCTTGAGTCTCTAAGTCCTGCATAGGAATGATGATTCAGGCTCAGGATTACAACCTGTAAAAAAAAATCACAAGTTCACAGGATAATGAGCAGACAGTAGGGTTGCTCTGAACCCAGAGACCTTTCTAGCTAGTTAACTAATGGAGGAAGAAGAGGGGAACAGTGCCAGAAAGGAGGAACCATCTCTCAGAATTCCAAGAGGCAGCTCTGCAGCTATACTGCCCAGAACCAAACCAAATCAGATTAAATCAGATTGCAAAAAACACAATGAAAGTTGGTAGTTCCCATACCAAGTCACCTCTTATAAAACCTAAAAAACACAACATTCAAGTCCTAGAAAAGTGGTAGGTCCTCAGATAATCCAAGGCAGAGACAAACAAGTCCATGATAGTCTTGTCAGAAGTACGCAGAACCTGGTCCTAACTCAAAGTTCCCATGTGGGAAGTAAGGGTGAAAAATGAATAAATTTGTTAAAATTACCATAATAAAGTGTTATGGTATTATGGATACTCCAGACCCAAACCTAGAAGAGAATAACTACAAAATATCTACAAAATCCCTATAAGCACTACAAGATCAATTAATATTCTTAGAAATGAAGCAAAGGTTTAAAAATGACGTAATAAATGAAATGAGTAGTAGGGGAAAGAACTAGAAAAATGATAATTTTAAAGGAAAAGCTTCATAAAGAGAACAGTTTAACCAGACCTAAAGTCAGGAGGACCCGAGTTCAAATTTGATCTCAGACACTTAACAGTTCCTAGCTTCTGACTTTGGGCAAGTCACTTAATCCCAACTGCCTGGGGGGTGGGAGGAGAGGGAGAATAGTTTAGCATTAAAGTTACAAATCCTGATCTAATTAAAAGATACCTTGAAAATTAGAATTAGAAAAGTCAGTTATCTCCATGAGACAAAATATATTCTAAAAAGTTAAGATTGAAAAAAAAATAAAAGAAAATGTAAGGTATCTTTGAAAAAACACCAAAGTGTAAAGTTATCAAGGAGAGATAATTCAAGAAGAATGAACAAAAAAAAGGCCAGAACATTGTATTTCGAGAAATCATAAAATCAAACTGCCCACAATTATTAGAATAAGAGAGCAAAGTAGAAATAGAAAAAAAATAAACTAATCACCCCCTAAAAAACTGCCAATGAATGAGAACTTCATTTACCAGGTTCAATTATTAAATATATAACCCTTACCTCTCCATACTTCTCAAAGAATTCATCTTTATGTCGGTGTAATGTATCAATAACCTTTGTTAGGATCTGTGGTGCTCGGTTTTTCATTGTAAAATATGCAAAAGATCTAAAAGAGAGAGGTAACAGATACTAGTATGTTATTTAATGATAATAAAATGTACAGATCACAGCCCTCAAGTTTCCCTCCATGTCCAGGGGTAATTACAGTACAGTAATTGACCCCTGTTTTGCAGCTGCTAACCCTGAGAACAAATATAGTTAAAAGAACACCATCCTTAGTAGATTATGGCCAAATCCAAATATACTGGAACTAGCCACTCTAGGAGTAAAGCTTCACTCTTGACACACACTGGCAGGATTGGCCCCCCTTCTGGATTCACTCAAGAAAGTAAAGTTAATATTTCTGGCGTTTGGCCACCTTTGTCCCCTGGGCTACTTAAGTCATGATAGACCAATACCAAATTGGAATCTCACCCATGGAGAGGATTATTCTGCCTTGGGACCCTTCCCGTCCAGACTTGCAGAGCTGTGATCAGAACTTCTCCAACCAGGTCTGCAGAGTTGGTGTTTCCCTGAATCGATGATGTATTTTTTTTTCTCTGCCCCTCTAGTCTATCTCTTTGTATTGTATTAGCAATATTAATCATAGGAATAAGTGCTTTTGTTGTAAGAACTGAACTGTCAATTCTCGTTTTCCTTTTTTATAATTCATTGTTATTAAACATTTTCACACAACCTGGTATCTTGGGTCTTGTGGGAGTGAGCCATTCTGTAGAAGCAAATCATAAATCTTAACCTAACAGTTCTATGAATAGATTAGATCATTAACTTTTTCATGAGAGATCATGATCTCTGATGAGATTTTCAATAGCATCTTATAAGAACTAAATCTTTCCTAAGGAAATTGTGGATTAAACTGGGAGGCTCTAATACTATGTAAATGACTATATTTTTGAAAATAAATTTAGATTAATTTTAGCAACTGAGTTTAAATTACTTATCAGATTATCTTCACTCTTTCACAGTTCTGAAAATAAATTTTAAAAACATTTCTAAAAGTTATGAATATCATAGACACATGACTGATCCAACTTTTCAGAGAAAATAGCATCAAGATCAATTCTGAAGGACTTGGCCCTCTCCAACAATTAGATGAACCAAATCAGTTCCAATAGAGCAGTAATGAACTGAACCAGCTACACCCAGTGAAAGAACTCTGGGAGATGACTATGAACCACTACATAGAATTCCCAATCCCTCTAATTTTGTCTGCCTGCATTTTGGATTTCCTTCACAGGCTAATTGTACACTATTTCAAAGTCTGATTCTTTTTGTACAGCAAAACAACTGTTTGGACATGTACACATATATTGTATTTAATTTATACTTTAACATATGTAGCATGTATCGGTCAACCTGCCACGTTGGGGGGAAAAGGAGGAAGGGGAGAAATTGAAACAAAAAGGTTTGTTAATTGTCAATGTTGTAAAATTACCCTTGCATATATCTGGTAAACTATTAAAATAATAATAATTAAAAAAAAACTTTTAGAAAGGTCTACTAAGGGTTATGAATTACTTCAGAAAAGTGACCCCCTAAAATAACTAGAGTTCTACCACATTATCACCTAAGAAGCCTCAGGGAGAAAGGGAGAGAAAGAGAGAAGTTTCCGAAAGAGGCGCTTTAGACTAAGGTCCAGAGAGATAGCAGCAGCACCAGGAGCCCAGCGGAGTGATGGAGCCGGTTAGACCAGCTGAATTTTTGCTCGGAGCCACCTGAGGCATTCTTCCTTCTCCTCAGCTCCGTTACCGGCACGCTGCTCGGGTTCAAGGCCCGGGGAGGAGTGCAGGGGGACTCACTATGAGAGAAGAAATATGAAATGTACCCTTGGTCTTGAGCCGACATCTGAGGTGGAAGTTCATCCATCACGAATGCTCCGAAGCCAACAGCCTCAGCCGCTCCAACTTAGCCGGAAACCACGGGAAGCAAAGTGAGCACGGGGAAAACAGGGGAGTAGAAAAAGTCTGTGACAAGGAAATACGTCACCACAGGCGTGCCCTCAAACCCCGCCTTCTCCCGGCCCAAACAAAGATTCAGCATGCCGTGTTTTGAATAAGCAAACTTTATTCGATCTCGCTTTATGGGAAAGCCAAACACCTGCAAGGCGCAGGCTCCCGAGCCCCAACTGCGACCGGGGAGGGAGTGGGGGGAACCAGGGATGAGGGAAAAAAGCTGTCACGTGGAGCCATACGCGCTGTACGTGTTGCGCGGGTATGGAGGTCAGCGGACCCGGCTGGCTGAGGAGCCAGGATGGGTCGGGGCACTGTTTTTGGAGTAGGAGGTTCCGGGTTAACTTTGGCGTAGCAACTAGGGAAAGCTTCTAGCTGCCGGCCTAGCGGTCTTCTCTCCATCAGTGGAGGTCTGTAACTTCTGAGCCCGGGGCGGGCCCGCCCTTCTCCTCGGGGGGAGGAGCCTTCTCCCGGACCGCAGGTGGGGGAGGTTGGTCTCCGCTCCCCGCCTCCTGGGTCACTTAGACTTCCTCCTCTGCTGACCTCCGAGATTCTGCAGAAGAGTGAGTGCTTCTGTAGTCCCGGAAGCCCCGGGGTTAAAAAGATAAATAAATCCCCTCCCCTGCCCGCGGAATTGAATGGTCTGCTGGGGAGGAAACAGGTAAGGGTTTGGGGAGAACCCGAAGGTCGTCTCGTCCAAACCCACCTTCACCCTTCCCCGAACTGAGGTTCTAAAACGTAAGTGACTGGCCCAGGGTCATCCAGAGAAGAGCTGGGTTCAAACTCGCGCTTGACCCTGATCCCCTTCTGATCCTTTAGATGGTTTGGGTCTTTTTGACAGAGGTATTTTGAAGTGGTTCGCCGCTTCCTTCTCCAACTAATTTTACAGAGGAGGAAACTGAGGCAGGCGGGCTCACAGCTAGGAGTGTCTGAAGCCAGATTTTAAATCCGAAAGATGAGTCTCCTTACCATCGGGCAGAACATTGCCACCTATCGGCCCCTCTCGGGAGAACAGGAGGCTCTTGTTTGTTACCCATTCTGCCTTGGACCCAGAGTTCAAAGTTAGTACTCTGACCCTGAGCAGTCTTTTAACTTTTCTCTGCTTCAGCTTCCTCCCGTGTAAGAAGAGATTAATACTCTCTCTGGAAGTTGTTGTAGGGACAAAGTGAAACATTTGTAAAGTACTTTGCAAGCTTGCTGTAATGCCGGAGAAACTGAGGCAAGATAGAGATTAGAGAGTATTTAATAATTTATTTGAAAGGGAGAGATTTACTGGGACCAAATGAATCCATGGTTTGGTCCCCTGGGCTGAAAGACACTATCGCCTCCAAGAATCCAGCCAACAATATGAGTTCTCTAGGACATATACACGTGGGTCAGACTCCGGGGTAGACGGAGACAGGGGCGGAGTCCGGGTGCTGAGAGCAGGAACTGGAGGGGGGGGGCGAGCCACATCTTGATAAGACTATCTGATATTCTAATATCTTGGGATGGGGAGAGGCTTTCTGAGCTGATTAAGAGGGAGGGGTGGTTTTGCAGGATTAAGCAGAACAATTATAAACTGAGGCAGAACAATTTAGGGAAACTGAGGCAGGATAATTAAAAGAGAACTGTGGCATAACACATTACAAGGCTATAGCTATTATGGCATGGACCGTGAACCCTTCAGACTCCTCAGAATAATTGTTTTTCAGTTTGTAATTGGAGGAATTACTCAGCCCCATTTAAATGTTAGTAAAAATAGATGTCTTCTTTTTTTAAACCAAGATTCATGAACCTCTCGAAATCTGTCCATGGCCCCACCACCTGTTAAGGACCCCTGCCTTAGAGGTCATCTAGCTTGAACTCCATATTTACAGACAAGGAAACTTTAGACCTAAAGCAGGGGTTCTCAAACTGCCGGCCTGCCGGCCACATGCAGCAGCTGAGGACGTTTATTCGGCCTGCCAGGTTATGGCAGATGGGCTGAGGGGCTGAGACAGAGTGTGAGTTTTTGTTTTTACTACAGTCCGGCCCTCCCACAGTCTGAGGGACAGTGAACTGGCCCCTATTTAAAAAGTTTGAGGACCACTGACCTAAAGAGTAGTGCTAAGTGCTAACCCAAAATTATACAGGTTAAACAAGTAGCAGAAAGATTTGAACTCTAAAGGTCTAACAAGTTTCATGATATTTTTATACTGTCAAATCCATCATTTTTCACTGTGAATAGGTATAATACAGTAGTTATGATAAAAATAGATACGTAATGCAATGAGCTTAAATGGTGTCGCCTTAAAGAGTAAAGCTTATAATATCCTAAATAAAAGCAGCAGCCTGGAGCTTTAGTCAATCTCAGCTTTTGAAGCCCATAATTTCTTCTTCTTTTTTTTTTCCCTGAGGATTGGGGTTTAGTGACTTGGGGAGGGGGGGGGCTGAGGTCAAATTTGAACTCAAGACCTCCTGACATCAGGACTGATACTCTATCCACTTCACCATTGAGCTATCCCTAAGCCCATGTTTCTAATTAAAAAAAAAAAAAAAAAAATTAAAATTAAAAATCATGAAAACAAACTAGACATCCAAAAAAGGAACTTTAATTAAATATATTTTAACAAACATTATTCTAGAATCTCATCCTTATCAAGTACACTAAATTTTAAGCTCTCCAAATATTCAATTCATGTAAAAGGACCTGAAGGAAGAAAAAAAAATAGGCATAACAGTCCCTGCCCTCAAGAAATTTGTGTTTCTACTGATAATATGTTATAATTTAGGCACAGATAAGTAAATCCCAGATTGAAAGAGGGGAGCCCTCTAGGGTGAAAGAAGGAATGAGGAGAGGCTGGTATCAGAAAAGAAGTACTGTTGAAGGTACACAAGAGCTAAAATTGAAAGAAGCCAAAGTTGTAAGAGGTAAGAGGCGAGAAAAGGAGTCACTCCCAGCAAAGGGGGACCGCAAATGCACAGAATGTTAAATCTAGGGAACAACTCTACTATTAGGCTGAAAGACTGAATGAAATTGATTAATGTAAAATATAGTTGGAAATTAGCCTGTGGAAGGCTTTTAAATGTTTTTAATATGAAAAGTTTGGATTTTTCTTAATCCTAGAGAGAGAAAACTTCACTGAGGTTTTCTAGTTACTAAAAGGATAAGGCCTATATTTTAAGGATATTAATTTGACAGCTGTAGAGAATAGATTGGAGAGTAAAGAGAGGGACAAGAGAAGTTGCAGTAATCCATTTGATCAAGGATGAGGGAGGACCTCAAGGGAGTGGTATGTGAACACAGGGAACTTATTAAAGATTATATAGAGTTGAAATCAAGATTTACCAACTAATTAGATGTGGGAAAAGGACTAAGAGAAAAGGAAGAATAAAATATAAATTCAGATTTCAAACTTGAGTGATTGGAAGTATAATGTTGCCATCACAGAAACAACCAAATTTGGAAGAGAGATGAGTTTAAAGAAAAAAATACTGATTTTAGCTTTAGACATACAGAATTAGAATTAACAGGGACCTTAGAGGCCATTTACTCCATTTCTGTCTTTGTATAGTTGTGGAATTCATTCCAAGAGAGTTTATGTGACTTATATATAACCTCTTTGGTTTCAAAACATTACCATGAGTCTTGTTCACAATGTACTAAGATATTACTGTGAAAGATGTCTGATGTTATGCACGATGTGCACATTTGGCCTTATATACAAGCATGAAAACCTCAGGCTTCTTCATTAACCTTTCTATAATATAAACACTTAAATGTAACTTTTAAAAGTTACAGAGAGGTAGCAAGACTAAATTAGCCTCTAAGACTTAACATTTCCACATACAGTCCTCAAGGTCACAACTATGAGGTCTCTTAGGTATTAAATGAGAGAGCCAAGATTCACACTCAGGTCCCTAAAAACTTGAGCACATTTTCCACTACACTATGTAGCCGGATATGTCAGTGGGCTAGGATATTCTTTAAAATGTCCAACAGGCAGTTGGAAATTCAAGATTGGGTTTCAAAATTAAGAAAATAAGATCTCAGAATTTGAGAAACCTTCTTTATCCTCAAGAGAAAAGATCATATGAATAAGTAAAACAGATTAAAACTGAATAAATGTTTATTAAGTGTACTTATAAGATGTCCCCCAAAAAAGTTTTAGTTCAGTTTAAGCTTTAGTTCCTTAAAAACTGCAAAGACTTTTGGGAAATCTTGTATATATGTGTGTGTGTTTATGCTTATGTATACACACATATACACATACACACACACACACACACACACACATATATATATTTATACCTCTAGTCTTGGGAATTATCTACATAGAGACATTTGAACTCTTATGTTAATGAGATTACTAAAGGAAAAAAGTATAATGAAAGGAGCAGAGATAAAAGTCAGAGCCTTAGGGCTGGAGTTCTTATTTAATCATTTTCTGTTTGTGCTTTTAAATTTTCCTGTTTGCTGATGACATTCTGACCTGTAATAAAACCAAGAATGTTTTGTAATTCTTGATAAGACATATTCTTTAGTTTATTTAAAGGCCTTGTGGTTCTCAAACTTTTGTTTGTGACTGCATGAGGGACAAAATCACTGCAAGTTCTGAAGATGGATAGAAGAATGAGTTATGATATTCTAAAAAGGCAGGCCAAAAAAGAAATAATAGAAAACTGGCTAGTTGCTTGAACAGAGTATCTGAACAAGTTAGTAGCTGCTCAGATAATGTGGTAAACTTCTCTAGTAGAGAATGGTTGTGATCTTGAGGACTGTATGTGAAAATATTAAGTCTTAGAGGCTTAGAGGCTAAAAGTTACATTTAAGTTTTTATATTATAGAAAGGTTAATGAAGAAGCCTGAGATTTTCATGCTTGTAGATAAGGCCAAATGTGCACATCTTGCAAAACATCAGTCATCTTTCACAGTAATATCTTAGTACATTGTGAACAAAGCTCATGGTAATGTTTTGAAACCCAAGTAACTTCTGACTACTCATCAGAAACAAGAGTTGATGGAAACATGTCCCTTGTTCTTATATACTCTTTAGAGTATATAACTCTAAAGATCCCTCTGGCCTGATCCCTTTGGTTTTCTATCTATCTGTAATTGACACATTGATTTTACTGGTTTTCCTCCCCCACAGCAGGACAGGATTACAGCTAATACTTATTCAGGATATAAACTTGTAATGCCAGGTTAAGTCTTCCTGAACCAATCAAGGCTCTTTAAGAATACATTCTTCTTCAGTATGACATCTAGGTGTTAAATTGATAAACCTGTGGACTTAGATATAGGAAGACCTGAGTTCAGATCTATCCTGATTTAGGCTATTCTTAGGCAAAGTACTTAACCTCTGTTTTTTAGCCTCAATTTCCTCAGCTGTAAAATGAGGATAAATAACAGCATCTATCTTGCAAAGCAGCAAAAGAAATAATGTTTGTAAAGTATTTTGCATGGCATGTAGCACTCTCTGGCATGTAATAGGCCATATAGATACTTATTCCTTCTCTCCCTGTGGACTTCTGCCATTGCCTCTGTTCAGGATATACTCATTTTACTATGAACACAGGATCAAGCACATTGCCTTCACATTTGCTGTGTTTCTCATCTTCCATACCATTTTCACTTACCTGGGATGATACATGAAATACTCAACTTACTTCTAAAACAATGTTTTATCACAGCCCCTCAGATGATTGAAGTTAGCTGTGCTACTTTGCAGAGACTTTGTCTTTAATAAATCAATGGTATTCATAAGAAATCAGGGAAGGCTCTCTATTCTAGCAGTTTCTTGGATCTATTTTCAGGAGAACTTAGCTGAACAAGACCACTGATATGGTCCTACCTGACTCTTTCTGGCTTTTCCCTATTATATCATCTATTTATGACTAATGGATCAGGGAACCCTGAAATTCAAGTATAGCAGTACAAAGTGACTCCTGGTGTCACTTTAGATCCCAGGAGAAGTTACATGTAAGAGGCTATGAGCTCAGCTATTTTAGTTAAGATGATCCAAACTTATTGTAGAGATCAGAGACCATATCAAAAGGATTATCTGTTCTATGGACCTAAATGTTTCTGGTCATCACACATGTTTTATCTGTAGAAGATATCACTTCCCCACTGTTGTGACAAGACTTATTTTTGGTTTGTGCTGCTCCAGTACTGCTTATGTTGGGGTGATTTTATGAATATTTTACTGGTAGAAGTTTACCTAAGATAAGTAGTATCTGTTTGGTATTGTAGAATGGGAATTATCTCCTGTTGGGCTGTATCTTTGGTCCATTGAAGCCATTTTCCTTCTTAACTCTACCTGTTTGTTGTTTAGACAAAAGCTTTCCAAGACTTGTTTGCAGTATTGATTCTTCAAGAGAAGTCAAGTAATGTCCTCTTTTCCTTGTGTCCTTTTTAATTGATGTTTTTTAATTTGAATATTGTTTTAATCATGTCTTACATTCAAAAAATATTTGTTTTTTTTTGAACCTGGAACTTGAGGCTTGGCCTACAATCGTAAGTGAAGATAGACTGTAAGTTCATTGAGGGCAGGAACTGTTTCATTTTTGTCTTTGTATCTGCAGTTCCTATCACAGTTTCTGTTGTAAAACAGGTTTTGATTTAATAAATGTTTGTTGCTTGCTTATTTGAACATTTAAAGTAACAAATTTGAGCTCATAGAAGTATCTTTTAGATTTTCCACATCTCAAAAATAGAACATTTCCATTGGAGCTTGTTACTCTGTATATAACTTGTATGTCACTAGATTAACTGTCTCCCCAACTGGAATATGTATTTCTCTAATACTGGGAAAGTATTTTGCCTTTTTGTTTTTTAAAGGATTTAATCATTTTTTAAGCAATTACTGTGTGCAAAGCTCTGTGTTAAACTGGGGATTCAAATAAAGAAGTCAGACAGTTTCAATCTCCAGGAGTTCTCATTCTAGTTGGAGGAGACAAAGCATACAGAAAGTTTCCACAACTCCCAAAGTAAAACTCTTGGTCTTAGGGCCCAGAAGCAAAGCACCTGGTCAAGCCTCTTTTTTTATATCATTTTCACTGAGAAGATATGTTTCTACCATTGACCCCTATGACAATGCAAAGGACTTGAGTAACAAGTTCTTTCCTGGGTCTCCAGTAGCTATAGCTATGTAGTTCCTGCAGGATCAGTTAGTTTTCTCAGGCTGCAATTCCACTGGAGCTGCTTCTCAGAATTGGAGCTAAGGATACTAGGCTGGAAGCAGGGCAGGAAGTTTGAAGGTAGAGGGACATTAGTGGTAGCCAAGATGACAATGGTTTGACCTACCTGGTATGTATTTCTTCATGTCTCTTCCTCAGGATGCCCTGATGCTTCAGAAAGCAGCTAAACAATGGGGGCAAAGTCTGGGCGATTCAGAAGCCAAGCCAGAAGGGCAGAGTGCAGAGGGATGAACAATCACCTCATATATAGCTGGAATTTGCCTTTATTTATTAATAAGTACATGTTGACTGACTGTTAAATGTTAAACTCTGAAATTTTGTTTTATTTAGTTTTGAGTGCTGTGATGCAAGTTCAACTGCTCCAAGATCTGGCCAAATCTCCCTACATTTTAGCAAAACTATGCCAGTGCCAAAGTCTCCCTAGAGTTCTTCGTCCAGCACTAAAACCACTAAAATTATTTGAAAAGACAACATGCAGGACCCTGACAATAAATCAAAACTTGGGTTTATGCTTTTCTGAAACAGCAATTGATAATTTGAAATTTTCACTTCCTGGACACATCAATTGGAAAGTGTCAACTGCAAACATAGTATCTCAGCTGAAGCCTGTGTTCTTCAGAGTTGAAGAAATGAATGTTCTATCCCAGAAATCTTTTGGGACTTCTAAGAAAATGAATCAAAAACTAAGACTATTGTATACTAATTGGCCTATGAAAATATTGAAGAGACATTATTCATCTACACCAACTGGAAAACTAGAAGTTCAGCAAATCAAGAGACCACTAAAAGCATCAAGGACCAAGCAACCTTCCAGAGCTAACCTTCCACTCTCTTCTGTAAGTGAGGTAAAGTTTGTATTGTTACTGAATTCTATTTAATGATAAGCATGTATGCTAGTTAGCTATGAATACAATGCTGTATCTCTATGCTGGTATTTGAGAATCTGCAAGTTAAAGTGACTTAACTGGTTTTCATTATTAAGACCTTTGACATGACTAAAGGAAATCAATTCCTAATGTTTTAATTGTTAATAATACAGATAAGAATACAATAATTACCATAGATAAGTAATTTCTTATATAGTAGCCATAAAACACCTCAGGGCTTCATCTTGAAAAGAACCTTAATTGATGTCCTCAAGAAGACTTCTTCCTGTTCTTAATCTATAGTTCTTTAATTCTGTGATCCTGATGTATGGATATTCTATGCCCTCAGGATTTAAAGGCAGAATTCAAAGAAATTCTGAAAATGGGAAATGAAGACCATTTACTTGCTAATATGTTGTTACATGTAATCTTTCTGAATATGTCTTCATATTTGATATTTTGGATAGCAAAATATTTAATAACCTCAAAATGTTCACATGAAACCCCTTTTTGGTCAGGTAAAACATGAGGATTTTATAGAATACAGTTTCAGGAAATGTCTGCCTTAGACTATATCATACAGTATCTTTTATTTATTTTTTATTTTTAAAATTTTTTTTTATTATGTCTTTTTATTTATAAGATATATGCATGGGTAATTTTTCAGCATTGACCCTTGCAAAACCTTTTGTTCCAATTTTCCCCCTCCTTTCCCACCCCTTTCCCCAGATGGCAGGTAGACCAATACATGTTAAATATGTTAAAGTATGTTAAATACCATATAGTTTCTTTTAAAAGAGAATGTATTTGTATTACAAAACTGCCAGGAGGCTTATGAAAACAACTCATCTGACTTTAGGGTTTCACTGTTAAAATGTAGCTTTTGTATTTTATCTTCATATAGATATAGAAATTTGCTCCCTTATCTGTATGAAGTAGATGAAAAATCTGGCAATCCAATTTGGGAAAGAAATATATGAGGTTGTTCAGTTGTTTTTCAGTTGTACCCAACTCTCTGTGACCTCATTTAGGGACTTTCTTAGCTCAGACACTGGAATAATGGTTTATCATTTCTTTTTGTAGTTCATATTCAGATTAGGATACTAATGATAACAGTTAAACGATTTGCCCAGGGTCACATAACTAGTGAATATCTGACATTAAATTTTAACTCAGAAAGATGAAGTTTCTTGACTTCAGGCCTGGTATTCTATGCCCTGTGAGAGTTAACTACCCTAAGTAATAAAGTAGGTCTGCACTGTTCATTTCTTGAAATATAATATTCAAGTTTTTGTGTTTCATTTTGTTTTTCTGGGAAGTTAGTAAATGATTCTTAGATTCTCTCTAAATTCTGTTTTTCAGGTCATTTTTTTAAAAAATTGAATATATTTCAGGTATTTCAATTTTGTTGTATCTTTTGATATTTGTTGTATTATTGAATTCTTTTTTGCTTTCATTTTATTTCAGCTTATCTATGTTGCTAAGTTTTTCTGGGTTCTCAGCTCTCCTTTTGGATTTTTCTTTAAGAGCTTTATTTTAATTTCTTAGGAATTCCTATAGTCATTCCATTTTCTTTGCCTGCATTATAGTGGTAATTATTATCAAATAATTATTTTCTTGCCGGTTTGTGGCAGTGAAACACCACAGAATCAAGTTATTTTTAATAATTTAATATAATTTATACAAGGTGATTGATTGCATAGAGTTCTAGAGTAATAATTTACAATTGCATGGTGTTTTACAGCTTGTCCCATACTTTTAATATATGATTTTCATAAACTTGTGAGGTCGATGGGATAGGCCTTATCTTCATTTTAAAGGTAAGAAAACAGGCTGACAGACAGGTTGGGACTTACTCAAGATTGCTAAGTAAAGTAATTTAGATTTGCACATCATTCTTCAGAACACTATGATAAAAGGGTTTTTTTTTTTTTGTTTTGTTTTGTTTTAACCTTGCAATAATGGTGTAGAATTCTACATATAATCTTTCTCAGCTTCCAGTCCACATATTTTTGCTGATATGAAAAATTTTGACCATTATCACCCTTCTTAAAAGTAACTACCAGAAATAACTAACTCTCTGTTCAATAAATTAAATCAACATTAAGTATCTGCTATTTGGCCCTCCATTAATCAGACAGAAAACTTATTAAGTACCTACTCTGTACCAAGCAGTGGAAATACAAAAAGAGGCAAAAGACTATTCTTGTCCTCCGGAAGGAGCCTATCTAAGAGGAAAGACAACAAGCAAACATATACAAACAAGTCTGTACTCATAGGCCTGTTGTTCAGTCACTTCAGTGGTGTTTGATGATTTTGGATTTTCATTGCAAAGAAATTAAAAGTAGTTGCCATTTTCTTCTCCAGCTTATTTTTCAGATGAGGAAACTGAGTCAAACAGGGTTAAGTGACTTGCCCAGAGTTACACAGCTGCAGTGTGAGATCAGATCTAAACTCAGGTCTGCCTGATTACAGGCTTGGCAGTCTGCCCACTGTAACATCTAACTGCCATAAGCTACATACAGAATAAATAGGAATGATTTTTTAAAAAGAGAGAATTTTAGTTGAGACATACCAGAAGCCATTAGGCAGAGAAGGGGTGAATGACATGGTTGGACCCATGGTTTAGGAAAATTAGTTTGGTGGCTGATTGGAGGATGAATAAGAGTGGGAAAAGACTCGTAATAGGCAAACCCCAACAAGTTATTGCAAGAAATTAGGCATGAGATGATGAGGCCTGGACAAGGATGATGGCAGAGCTGGAAGAGAAGAGATACTGCAACAGTGAAACAGACAGGCCTTGGCAAGATATTGGGTGAGGGAAGGTGAGAAATAATAGAGAATGACTCCTAGCTTGTGAGCAGATGGACTAAAAGTGTTATGGGGGTCTTTAAAGTAATAGAAAGCAGAATGGGAAGAGGGTTTGGGGGAAAGACAATGGATTTGGATTTGGACATATGTTGAGTTTCAAATGTCTGCTGGCTATTTTAAGTTGTCTGAAAGGCTGATGGAGTTTGAAAACCAGCAAAAAATTTAGGGCAGGTTAGATAGGTTTGAAAATCAATAGGATAAGCATGATAATTAAGTCTATGGGAGTTAATAAGATCACCAACTGATAAAAGGAGATGAGTAGGGCAACCCAGGATCCAACTCAGTGAGGAGAATTCTAGACAGTGAGAATACTGAAAAAAGGAGTCAAGAAAAACAGTTTTAAAATTATTATAATAGTTCAGAGCATCTAGATGAGGGTTCTGAATTTGGATCAGTGCCTTTGTCTTTGGAAAGGAAGGGACATTTGCAAGCAATGTTATGAAGGTAGAATTTAAAAGACTTTGACAGAATAATTGTATGTGGGTGCTAAGTGAGGAAAAGGGGAAAGTCAAAGAAAATATTGAGGTTTTGAACTTAGTGGGTGAGTAAGATGCTAGTGCCATTGACAGAAATAGAAAATTTAGTATAAATCACATCCATAAGCATTTATTAAGTACCTGCTATATGCCAGGGGTTGTATTAAGTGCTGAGGATAGAGAGGCAAAAAAACATTCTCATGAACCCATAATCTAAGAAGGGAGAAAACATGCATACAATTATGTATTAACAAGATATGTACTGGATAAATTGGAAATAATCTAAGAGGGAGGTTTGAGTTGTGGGGTGAAGAGAGTTTTAAGGAGATGTAAGATCAGATTCCTGTTCTCATACTCTTTGCTTCTTTATATTGCAACTCTGATATTGCCAGGCCAGATTTACGTAAATCTTATGATTAGCTGTTGTTTAAGATTTCTTCAGAAGTGGAGGGTTGGGGGAATGATAGAAAAAGTAATGTGAAAAAGATGTAGGTTTTCTAATGTTCATGAGCCCATTATAAGTCTGCAGTATGAAAGACACCCATGCTTCTCATTCATTATAAACATTCATGGACCTGTAGATTGAATTGCAGGTCCACCCTGTTTACCATTATTAATTTAGTTCTTTGGGACGCCTTGTTACTGGATTGTTGGGGGACTGAGTCTGGAGTACCATGTATATCCCCCAGGGAAAGATTGCTCACAGAAAACAAATGGGGTAGGGAACCTCTATTAATTATTATAGAATACTCTTAAGTCCTTTATGACCATTGTGTATTTTATGTAGGATGAAACATAGGCTTTCTTGTGCCTGAAAAGAAAGGAAAGAAAAAAAACCCCAATGTTAGGTAAAATATCAAAGGAAAACGTTAGTGAAATAGGAAGTGTTAAAAAGGGATACTGGACCAAGCAATCTTTCTACAAGATTTTTCTGTGCTTTGGTGGCTTTTGTTTATTTTGTATTAAAGAAATTATTGTGAAAGTGGTCTGTCAATAAATATTGTGCCTGCTATTTGTCATGTACTAGTATTAGAAATTAAAAGATAGCCCCTGTTCTTATGATAATGAGGAGCTCACTATCTAATGAAGGAAACAACATACTAATAACTATGTACAAATAAATTCTATATTCAGGTTCATTGGACATAATCAACGGAAGGAAGGTATTGGAATTCAGAGGAATTGGGAAAGACTGTTGAAGATGGGATTTTAGCTGAGACTTCATGAAAACCATGAAAAACGGAGACAGTGCTATGCTGGATATGTCTTATCATCTTTTTTTTTTTTAATCACTAGCTTTGGGGTGGGAGTGGAGAATAGAGTTTAGTAAGCAGTAGAATACTAAATAAAATTAATATCCTCAAAGTATAATGCTTGAATTTTTTTAGTAATAGATTGCAGAAAATAAAGGAAAATTCTGATGTAATGTTTGTAATGGGGGAACAAAGTACATTCCACTCTATTTTCCTCAACAATATAACAATGCTTCTTAGAGTTTAGTGTTTTCATTTGGGTAATGCTTCTATTATACAAAAAAAAAAAAAAAATTTCCTGTGGACTTAAGTGTATTGTAACACTTTCCTTTTTCCATAGCTATCTTGCGACACCTACTGGAATATGTTTTCTTTAGCTAAACTATCATGTGGACTATACCTCTTAGAGAAAATATTACTGATGGATCTTGTTTGACTTATTCAGCACCATTTCTTGATGGGATTGGCATATTTTGCAGCAAGGTAGTGATCTATAATAGTCATCCTTATGCCTAACTCCTGCCTTAAATTTTTAATAAAAGTCAATCACCATAAAAATTTATAGTTAAAAGCTAATGTGAAACTATGGGGGATTCATAAATTTAATACTATACAAAGTGAAAAAGGTTCAAAGATTAAAAACTCTACCTAAGTAAAATTAGAGATTTTTAAAAATTACTTTTTATTGTAAGTGAAAAATTTTAAAATTACTTAATATTGATAAAGTTATTATAAAGATATTATATTGGCAAAACTTATATTTCCCAATCTCTCTCTCCCTCTCCTCATGGAGAGATACCCTTTGTAATTATAAAGAGGAAGGCACCTAGATGGTATAGATAGAGCACCAGCCTTGGAGTCAGGAGAACCTGAGTTAAAATCTTGTCTCAGACACAACCCTTCTGTGTAAGCCTAAGCAAGTCATGTAACCTCAATTGCCTGCAGTAAATAAATGAAGTGACAAAAACGATTAGAAACACTAACTAATATTGAAAAAAAATCTCCTATAATATGATGTTACATATTTACCTTTACCACCCTACCCCTATATTCCTTTCCTCACCCTATCCCACCAAAAAAAAAAAAAAAAAAAAAAAAGTACCTTTTCATGAAACAGGACACTTTTTTTTAAAATTAATTTTATAATTATAATTTTTTTACAGTATGTATGCATGAGTAATTTTTTTAAATAACATTATCCCTTGTATTCATTTTTCCAGATTTTCCCCTCCCTCCTTCTACTCCCTCCCCTAGATGACAATCTCATACATTTTTTGTGTGTGTGTGTGTGTGTGTTAAAAAATAAATAAATTTATTAGGATGAAAGAAAAAAACAAAAAACAAAACAAGAACTCCCAGACATCCTGAAAAACATTATGAATTCAGAAACATTTTAAAAATAAATTCATGCTGTAGTAATTTTACAAGCCAGAAAAATGATTTCATATATATGTATATATAATCATATGAATAAATTAAACACATTTATGTATATATTCACAATTTATGTAAATCTAACAATATTTACTTTACAAAATGTATATTTACTTATTTACCAACTTTTTTTATGGTTCTAGGAGTGCTTGCAAAAATTTCTGAAATTTTCAACTGGCTGGGTTTCACAGATTAAAAACCACTATATTAGAAATTATTTTTTTTAAAAAAGAACACATTCAAAGAAACTTTTAAAAAAGAAGTTGGTCCAGGTGTGAAGAGATATTAATTTTTTTACCACAATCTCACCAATAAAGCTGCTTTCCCCTACAGGTAATAAGTGATGACTAAATGTTGTCTACAGCTGAAACCCACAAAAGTAATCAAAAAAATGAGGTGGGATCCAATTGCCAGGACTCAAACCAATGGCAGGAGGCTTGTGGCACTGAGCTATTAAAAATTGTTTATGATCTCTCCACACAAGTCCAATTCTTTTTTTTTTTTTAATTTAATTTTTATTTTATTTTATAATTATAATTTTTTTTTACAGTAAATGTGCATGGGTAATTTTTTACATTATCCCTTGCACTTACTTCTGTTCAGATTTTTTCCCTTCCTCCCCCAACCCCCTCCCCCAGATGGCAGGCAGTTTTATACATGTTAAATATATTACAATATATTCTACATACAATATATGTGTGTAGAACCGAATTTCTTGTTGCACAGGAAGAATTGGATTCAGAAGGTAAAAATAACAGTTTACACTCATTTCCCAGTGTTCCTTTTCTGGATGTAGCTGATTCTGTCCATCATTAATCAATTGGAATTGGATTAGCTCTTCTCTATGTTGAAGATATCCACTTCCATCAGAATATATCCTCATACAGTATCATTGTTGAAGTGTATAATGATCTTCTGGTTCTGCTCGTTTCACTTAGCATCAGTTGATGTAAGTCTCTCCAAGCCTCTCTGTATTTCTCCTGTTGGTCATTTCTTACAGAACAATAATATTCCATAACATTCATATACCATAATTTACCCAACCATTCTCCAATTGATGGACATCCATTCATCTTCCAGCTTCTAGCCACTATGAAAAGGGCTGCCACAAACATTTTGGCACATACAGGTCCCTTTCCCTTCTTTAGTATTTCCTTGGGATATAAGCCCAGGAGTAGCACTGCTGGGTCAAAGGATATGCACATTTTGATAACTTTTTGGGCATAGTTCCAGATTGCTCTCCAGAATGGTTGGATTCTTTCACAACTCCACCAACAATGCATCAGTGTCCCAGTTTTCCTACAGCCCCTCCAACATTCATCATTATTTGTTCCTGTCATCTTAGCCAATCTGACAGATGTGTAGTGATATCTCAGAGTTGTCTTAATTTGCATTTCACTGATCAATAGTGATTTGGAACACTCTTTCATATGAGTGGAAATAGTTTTAATTTCATCATCTGAAAATTGTCTGTTCATATCCTTTGACCATTTATCAATTGGAGAATGGCTTGATTTCTTATAAATTAAAGTCAATTCTCTGTATATTTTGGAGATGAGGCCTTTATCAGAACTTTTAACTGTAAAAATGTTTTCCCAATTTATTACTTCCCTTCTAATCTTGTTTGCATTAGTTTTGTTTGTGCAGAAACTTTTTAATTTGGTGTAATCAAAATTTTCTATTTTGTGATCAATAATGGTCTCTAGTTCTCCCTTGGACACAAACTCCTTCCTCCTCCACAAGTCTGAGAGGTAAACCATCCCATGTTCCTCCAATTTATTTATGATTTTGTTCTTTATGCCTAAATCTTGGACCCATTTTGATCTAATCTTAGTATGTGGTGTTAAATGTGGGTCCATGCCTAGTTTCTGCCATACTAATTTCCAGTTTTCCCAGCAGTTTTTTCAAATAATGAATTCTTATCCCAATATTTGGGATCTTTGGGTTTGTCAAACACTAGATTGCTATTTTTATTCACTATCTTGCCCTGTGAACCTAATCTATGCCACTGATCAACTAGTCTATTTCTTAGCCAATACCAAATGGTTTTGGTGACTGTTGCTTTATAATACAGTTCTAGATCAGGTACAGCTAGACCACCTTCACTTAATTTTTTTTTCATTACTTCCCTTGAAATTCTCGACCTTTTGTTGTTCCGTATGAATTCTGTTGTTGTTTTTTCTAGGTTATTAAAATAGTTTCTTGGAAGTCTGATTGGTATAGCACTAAATAATAGATTAGTTTAGGGAGTATTGTCATCTTAATTATATTCACTCGGCCTATCCAAGAGCACTGAATGTCTTTCCAATTATTTAAATCTGACTTTATTTTTGTGGCAAGTGTTTTGAAATTTTGCTCATATAATTCCTGACTCTCCTTTGGTAGATATATTCCCAAATATTTTATACTGTCGACCGTTATTTTGAATGGAATTTCTCTTTGTATCTCTTGCTGTTGGATTGTGTTGATAATGTATAAAAATGCTGAGGATTTATGTGGATTTGGCAATCTCATACATTTTACATGTGTTACAGTATAACCTAGATATAATATATGTGTGTAAATCCAATATTCTTGTTGCACGTTAAGTATTGAATTTTGAAGGTATAAGTAATCTGGGTAGATAGACAGTAGTGCTAGCAATTTACATTCAATTCCCAGTGTTCCTTCTCTGGGTGTAGTTGTTTCTGTCCATCACTGATCAACTGGAAGTGAGTTGGATCTTCTTTATGTTGAAGATACCCATTTCCATCAGAATATATCTTCATA
Organism: Sminthopsis crassicaudata; assembly: GCF_048593235.1. Taxonomy (NCBI): domain Eukaryota; kingdom Metazoa; phylum Chordata; class Mammalia; order Dasyuromorphia; family Dasyuridae; genus Sminthopsis; species Sminthopsis crassicaudata. Next base: position 142,253,996 of record NC_133620.1, read on the forward strand.
CAGTATTGTTGTTGAAGTGTATAGTGATCTTCTGGTTCTGCTCATTTCACTCAGCATCAGTTCATGTAAGTCTTTCCAAACCTTTCTGAATTCATCCTGCTGGTCATTTCTTACAGAGCAATAATATTCTATAACATTCATATACCATAATTCACCCAACCATTCTCCAATTGATGGACATCCATTTATCTTCCAGTTTCCAGCCCCTACAAAAAGAGCTGCCACAAACATTTTGGCACATACAGGTCCCTTTCCCCTCTTTAGTATTTCTTCAGTGTATAAGTCCAATACCGTGTTTCCCCGATAATAAGACACTGTCTTATTATTTTTTTGGGACTAAAAAACACCAGAGGGCTTATTTTCAGGGGAGGGCTTATTTTAATGAACATTGACAGCAATTTTAATAAACAGGTAAATGTGAACAAAAATTTTTTTACCTTTATTCAATAATGATCATGTCATCTTCTTCAACAACATCGTCATAAGTATCCATACCCTGAATTCCAGCCTGGATGTCTTGCGCCAGCAAGCAAATCACCAGGGAAGAAGAGGATGACGCGCTCACTGCTGCAGCTCTGATTGGATGCAGCTCGGAGCGCGACGTGCGTTTCACCCGGGAGGGGAGGGCGGCGCTGCTTACTGAAGGTACCGCTACGCAGCATATAGCGCAGGGGATCACCATGATGACCGTTTTCATAGTAAGTTCGATAGGGCTTATTTTCGGGGGAGGGCTTATTTTAGCGGAATATTAAAGAGTATGTGGGTGTCTTATTTTCAGGATAGGTCTTATTATCGGGGAAACACGGTAGTAGCACTGCTGGATCAAAGGGTATGCACGTTTGATAACTTTTTGGGCATAGTTCCAAATTGTTCTTCAGGATGGCTGGATTCTTTTACAACTCCACCAGCAATGTATCAGTGTCCCAGGTTTCCCACATCCCCTCCAACATTTATCATTATTTGTTCCTGTCATCTTAGTCAATCTGACAGGTGTGTAGTGGTGTCTCAGAGTTGTCTTAATTTGCATTTCTCTGATCAGTAGAGATTTGGAACACTCTTTCATATGAGTGGATATAGTTTCAATTTCATCATCTGAGAATTGTCTGTTCATATTCTTTGACCATTTATCAATTGGAGAATGGTTCAATTTCTTATAAATTATGGTTAGTTCTCTATATATTTTGGAAATGAGGCCTTTATCAGAACCTTTAACTGTAAAAATATTTTCCCAATTTGTTACTTCCCTTCTAATCTTGTTTGAATTAGTATTGTTTGTACAGAAACTTTTTAGTTTGATGTAATCAAAAGCTTTTATTTTGTGATCTATAATGATCTCTAGTTCTCCTCTGGTCATAAATTCCTTCCTCCTCCACAGGTCTGAGAGGTAGACTATCCTCTGCTCCTCTAATCTATTTATGATCTCATTCTTTATGCCTAAATCATGGACCCATTTTGATCTTATCTTGGTATATGGTGTTAAGTGTGGATCCATATCTAATTTCTGCCATACTAATTTCCAGTTTTCCCAACAGTTTTTTTTCAAATAATGAATTTTTTATCCCAAATGTTGGTATCTTTGGGTTTGCCAAACACTAGATTGCTACAGTTGTACCCTTTTTTGTCCTTTGTACCTAATCTGTTCCACTGATCGACTAGTCTATTTCTTAGCCAACACCAAATGGTTTTGGTGACTGCTGCTATATAGCTTTAGATCAGGTACACCTATTCATCTGACTTTTTTTTTTTATTAATTCCCTTGAAATTCTCGACCTTTTATTCTTCCATATGAACTTTGTTGTTATTTTTTCTAGGTCATTAAAATAGTTTCTTGGGAGTCTGATTGGTATAGCACTAAATAAATAGATTAGTTTGGGGAGTATGGTCATCTTTATTATATTTGCTCGGCCTATCCATGAGCACTGAATGTCTTTCCAATTATTTAAATCTGACTTTATTTTTGTGGCAAGTGAAACAGGACACTTTTTAAGTCTAATTTAAGAATTATCTGGGAAAACTTATCTGGTGAGTACTCAACCATTGGAGTAAGTCTTGAGGTAGAGTTGACCTAACTTAGAGTGAGTATCTCAGTCTCCTTTTTATATAATTTTCTTTTAACTATCAGACAGGACCAGAGACTAGACATCTGCCCTGTTGCTATGTGCTTGTTTCACCACCACCTCATGTACCTCTTCAAATCACCTTGTTCTTCACTAAGAACATTCAATCAAATAGGCAAGCATTTATTCAGATCCTGCTATGTGCCAGGTACTGTGTTAAACATTAGAGATACAAAGACAAAAACTAGTAATTTCTTTCAAATAAATCCTAATCAGCCTTTAAAAATGTAGTAAATAAAGGTTATGTTATAAAGAGAATGTGTTTGTTCTATCTCATTCTTTAATAAAACAAAGGAGGAAGTACTTCCTTCTAGCTCTAACATTCTGTACTCATGTGATTTTAAATGTGATTTAAATTTTAAATTGGTTTAAAAAAACCAAGAAGAAATGTGTTCTATTCTTTAAGCAGAAAGTATGCCATTTTTGCCAGAGTGAATCAGATTTAAGGAGTAAAATTCATTGCTTACCACTGGTTAGACTAACTTTCAATACATGTTCTTTCATCCTTTCATTCCCACTATCTGACTGTAATATGTTTTCCTTTCTTTTTCCGCTGTGGTAAAGGTACTTCAGAAGCCAAAGCAGTTACCTACTCATTCTTTCCATGTTAAACCACTTTTTGAGTTTTTATAATAACCCATTTTCCCTTTAAATCCAGTGGCTGTACTTACCCTAATGACACTTTATTTTGCTTCTGCTCATCATCAGCACTGAGAAATGAGATGACCAAATGTCCTGTGAAGTGTTTCGTGTTACTTTTGGGCATTTGATAAAACCAACTTATGGATGTTTCAAGGAGAATCTGTGAGCTGTCTATTCATATATATGCAACCTTCTTACGTCTTTTGATATGTTTAAAATGAAAATGTCAGTAGGTCAGTTCCTTCAGTAACATGTGAATCTGTTAATAATTGGAAATTTCTTGTTGGCATTGTTTTTTAAAAAACTGGTTATTTTAATATGTTCTGTCAGTCAATTTTTTTTTAGCACTCATCCCTCTGATTATTGTAGTGAGAAAAAATCATGCAAAGACTTGGATCATCTTTTTACTTTTCTTTATTTTGTAGTTTTTCAAGACCCAAGAATTCATCATCTGTTGGTCAGCCTTCTTTTAGTTCCTTCTCTTTACTTAGCTAGGCTGGTCCTTAGATAGCAGACTTATGTCTCATACTGTACTTGCTGCTTTCCTATGCTTTCCCAATGTGGTACACCCTGCCAGTATTTATCCTTTGTTAATACATGATTTAAAAAAACCATAATATAGAATGAGAATTACTGTTTTATATTGCCTAAAAGCAGGTATAAGTTAAAATGTTAAGAACGTTATTGGACACTTTTATTGGAATGTTGTGGGATTACTTCCTACTTTTAAGAGGTCTTGCTACTTTTAAGCTCTTCTTCCAGATGAGCTGTTTTTGTATAGTCAGAACATTAATTAGTTTTAGCAGTGGCCAAAATCAACTTGAAATTAGGAGGAAGGATAAGACAATTGCAGTTTCAATAACTTCAACTTGCCTTATTCAAACAAGCCATCAAAATAGGAAATGGCAAAAAACAAACTAACTTTGGTTTTCATGATTTCCCATAAAAATTTGTGATATAAACCAATTGTGATTTGCTCATCTCTTGGAAAATGATTTTCAGACATATCAATGATATGTTTAATGAAAATGTGAGAAGAGAATAGACAATATTCACAAATAGTTTTATGCAACAGAAGACATCTCTAAAGTTATATAACTAAATAAAAAGCCAGCGACTAATACTGATAGGTTGACTTCTTGTTAATCAATCACAAAAGGGGGGGGGGAAGGAGTACTTGTTTCAAAAAGCAAAGTGTAGATTTGTAGGCTTTTCCTCAACCAGGAATATCTCATGCATATACTACTATCATACAAAATTTTTTGATAAATGGCTGTTCAATGATCTGGTAATTGTTTTGCAAGCCATAAAAATAGGAAAATGTGAATTTGTCAGAAGTGTTTCCTGCTATCATTAAGGATTCCCTAGTGCAGAAATTCTTAATCTAAACCTTTTTTGCATGTGTCACAAACCCAATTTCAATATTATGTTTTTAAATGCATAAAATTAAGCATATAGGTTTACAAAGAAAAGAATTATCTTGAAACCGTTTTCTAAACATTAAAAACAAAACAAAACAAGTTCATGAATTCCAGGCCTTAATGACAACAGTTCATCTGGACTCATACCTAATGACTAAGCAGATGTTATCCTCTTTATTGTAACCCTGATTGCTGCCACTTCTTCTTAATGTCATTTCTTTATGTCACTATTAACTGTAAAATGTCTGAATCACCCATAACATGGACCATATTGTTTAAACCTAGGCCTCATCACTTTTGATTGGGAAAGTTGAACCAAGCCTATCATTTCAAGTCTTTATCATTAATTGACTCAAGGGGCTAAAGGGTCCTTCCTCAAATCTGCTTACTGCCAAAAATTAGAACCTAGGTATCCCAGCTTACCCAGGCCTACTCTCTCTTGCAAGATTATTAAGGGAAAATATAGTAAATACAGAACATTCCCAGGTCCACCACTGAGGGAGAGAGAGAAGGAATAAAGCCTTTATTAAGCCCCTACTATATGCTGGGTGCTTTACAAATTTTACCTCGTTTCTCTCAGTAAAGCCCTTTGTACTTCACTCCTTTTTATTTGTCTGTTCTTTGGACATCCCTGTATTATATCCATGACCTTGTATTATTTAACCCTTTAGAAATTGCAGTTCTGCCCATGCTGAATAATAGCTCTACATTCACAATGTGCAGATCTGAAGAGGCAGAAATCCAAACCTCTATCAGGAGACATAGGGTGGAAGAATGGAAGAAGTTCATTTGATGATAAGTAATAGATATAGGATTAATCTTGGGGGAAAGCTATACTCTAAATTTAAAATAGAATGTACTGTAACAAAGATTTGGATCAGTGAATAAAATGAGATGTGGGGTAGGGATCCCTGCCTCAGGTATACCAATGTAATTATTTCAGCTAGATATAAATCATAGCAATCTCAATTACTTTCTTACTGTATATATTTGGGATATGACTCCAAAAAAGCTCCCTGAGACTAAATGAACCTGATAACCACTATTCTTGGTGATACTGAAGGAAATTGATGAGATATACAGATCATTATTATTACTCTTAGTATTTCAATGTAAGGACTTCATAAAATAGTTGGATTTAGGAAATGAACAGTTAGATAAAAAGAAGTATCTTTACTTTTGGATCATACCTTAATATAAAGTCATGTCAATTTCTTCATTAGGTTTAGAGAATACCTAAAAAGGGCCTGAAATTGCAGGGAAGCAAATGTAAGCCTCATGTACACATGAATTTATAAATTAAGCTTTATGACTGAGATATGACTGCTATGTCCCAATGGACTGAGTGCTGAGACTAGAGTTAGGAAGGCCTGAGTTCAAGTCCAGGCTGTTACTATCTGAGTGATCTGGGGCAAGTCACTTAACTGCTTTCTGCCTCAGTTTCCTTGACCTTAAAATGGGCATAATAGTACTTTATCTCTGTTCAGTATTGTAGGGTAACATTTAAAAAGTTTCAGAAGACATAGTTTCTGGGTAATTTAATCATTTTACTAATGAGGCCAGCAGGGCTGGCTCTTTCTTTGGCTCTTTCTTTCTCTTAGAGCAAATACTCTTAATGGGCATAGTTTATATGTCCTTTGAAGAGTTGGTGTTCCCAAGGGGTACCTACTCAATTCATTAATCAAATGGGAGGTATACGTATTGGGATACCTGACTTAGGTTGCTCAAATCTTCATTAAAACACATCAATTTCATATCACCTATCTTGAAAATAAAGAGAATCAACATTTCCCTGAACTTGTCTGAGCAAACACAATGAGTAGAAATACATCCATTAGCCCAAACTTAGAATTTCTTTTACTATCTGATTAGATCTCTGCCTGGGTAAATCTGTAAGAGAGATTTCTCACATTGGTTGATTTCTGGATGAGGAAATAGAAAACAGGAAAAACTTTGGTACTAATACACTAATTAGTTACAGATAAGAGAGAAATATCAATTTCTCACAGTTGCAAGGATCAAATGAGATAATATATGTGAAGCCCTTAGCATAATGCCTAGTTCAGAGTAGGCAGGCACCTAAATATTTATTGGCTGAATAACTTGATGAGGGATCTCAAAAATTGATATTTCCTCTTGGATTCTATGTCTACCATAAGTATAGCTAACGTAGTCTGGTTAATTGTAAAGACAAATCTTGATCCAGAAAACTTGACAAGGAAACACTCTTCCTAATAGAACAGCATATGAAGAATGGGCACTATAAATTCAGAATGAGGCAAGTTGAGTTGTCTTTTCTCAAATTTTTCTCTTTGTTTTAGGGGATTGGGAGGTGGGTGGGTGGGAACAGGATTAAAGAGAAATAGTTGGTCAGAAAAACAAAACTGATTTAAAAATCAAGTTGCTAGCAGAAGCAGAAGATCATTATACACTTCAACAATGATACTGTATGAGGATATATTCTGATGGAAGTGGATATCTTCAACATAGAGAAGAGCTAATCCAATTCCAATTGATTAATGATGGACAGAATCAGCTACATCCAGAAAAGGAACACTGGGAAATGAGTGTAAACTGTTATTTTTACCTTCTGAATCCAATTCTTCCTGTGCAACAAGAAATTCGGTTCTACACACATATATTGTATGTAGAATATATTGTAATATATCTAACATGTATAAGACTGCCTGCCATCTAGGGGAGGGGGTTGGGGGAGGGAGGGAAAAAATCTGAACAGAAGTGCAAGGGATAATGTTATAAAAAATTACCCATGCATATGTACTGTCAAAAAAAAGTTATAAAATAAAATAAAAATTAAATTAAAATTAAAAAAAAAAACAAAGAGCTAGTATTCTGTCATGGAGATTATATTTACATAATATAAATAAATAGTTTTGAAAGATAAAAAAAAATCAAGTTGCTGATACATTTTTGACTTGTCTTAATTCAGCTCGACAAATATTATGTGTTATGAATTCTAAAACATTCTCCCTTTATCAAGAAATCCTAAAATGCTCATCCTGGAAACTTAGTTTTTCAGACTTATTGCCATAGTTTAAGGCAACCATGGAGTGCCCAGACTATCTTGATTAACAACTTTAAGGTACTTTCCCAGACTGTTTTGTTAAGCTCAGATAGAAACCAAGATTTCCAGAGTATTTTTAAGATCATCTTAATATCAACATATATCTTTTATCTTCCTACATTTTCCCTGATACTTCCCCTCTTCCCCTGAGAGATCCTCCCCCCTCCTCAAGGTTATATTTCCCCTATAAAAGATGTGATTATAATGAAGATTTTTGCTAAGTCCTTTTCTGGACCACACCGCAATGAGGTATTCTATCCCTCTTCATAGGCACTTCCCTTTAATGGCATCTTTTCTCCTCATATAGCTAACTCTAGTTGGTCTGATAGACTCCTCTGTTGATTTAGCTTGCCACTCAATGCATGCTTATACCTCATAGCATATTTCTTTAATGACTTCTTCCAAATCCCTTTCCTTGCTAATTTTGTTGCTCTCCCAAATATATTTTTATTTACCACTCCTGGTACCTATTTTAGCTCTTCATTTACCTTCTCTCATAAATAAAGGTACTTTTTGGCAAAGAGAAAACCTTTGTGAATTCATCACATGTATCTTATATTTCAAACTAGGAGTTTCTACTCTGATCCCATTATTAAATGCATACTACATGCAAGGTATTTGCTAGAAATAAAAAAATTAAAATTAGTGTGACTCTCAAGAAGTTTGTATCTAACTGGGAGAACACAGCATGGTTTAGATAAGTTAGCATAAGAAATGAAAGGAGTAAAGCAGAGAGTTAAAGATGTTTTTATAGCAGTTAGTTGTGGGGGGAAGGGCAGTTAGATGGCACAATAGATAGAGCACCAGCCCTGAAGTCAGAAGGGCCTGAGTTCAAATTTGGCCTCAGACACTTAATGCTTACTAGTTGGCTAATCCTCAGCAGGTCACTTATCCCTGTTACAGCAACAGTTGTTGCTGTGCACAAAAAAAGAAAAAAAGTTAAAAAAGAAAAAAAAAAAAAGAAACAGCTAATTGGTACACTTGGAATCTAGAAGATCAGAGTTCAACTTTGGCCTCAGATACTAGCTATGTGACCATGGACAAGTCACTTAGCTCTCTCTGCTTCAGTTTCTTTATCTGTAAACATCTTCCCAAGGTTGTAAGGATAAAATGAGATGCTTGTAAAGTTCTTTGTAAATCTCAAAGTCCTGAATAAAATAGCTATGATTGCAATAGCAATTTGGGGAAGAAAAAAGCACTGAAGGTTATAGGAATTGAGAGAGCTTCGTGAAAGATTTAGTACCTATGATGAGCCTTCTGAAGAAGGATAAAGATTCTGAAAGAACAAAATGAAAATGCTTCCCAGGAATAAAAGAAAACCTATATAAGTCACAGAAATATGAAGTAGCCTGGCATCTTTAGGGAATAGTTAATAGCAACCTAGAATGCTTGAAGGGAGTAAATGTAAATTAAAATTGGAGGATGAGGTCAGAGCCAAAGGAGAGGGTCTTAAATGGTAAACTATAGTATGTTAGGCTGTGTTTTGTAAAAGGATGACTAGAAAAGTTCTAAGATCACTTCTTGGGGAACAGATGGTGGAAAAAAGGTAGGAACACTTAACTCCTGTTGTGTTTTTGTTTTTCTACCAAAGAATTCGGTTGGGAAGGTTAGAGAAAAATGACTAAACAGGGGGGGTGGAATATAAGATAAATGAAAAAATGATAATGGAATATTTGGCTGTCCTCAGTAACTTCACATTTTCAGGACTGGATGACCCATCTCAAAGTACAGGAAAACTGGCAAAATTGATTGTTGTATCATCTCATTGCCTTTGAAAGTTGAGGAAAATAGAAGAGAAAATGAAGGACTAGAAGAAAACAGCTGTCCCACTTTGTTCAAAGAAAAAAACAAGAAACTAGAGTCTCCAAACTGATGGGTTTTTACCACTAAATGATGGGGTGAGATAGAGTTGGACCCCAAAAGTTTATTGGAGTTACATGCTGGTATCATAAAAAGAATTTGTAGGCTTAGGCCATCTCCAAATCAAGAGACAAATATTTTATTACAATGAAAATAGGCCAAATCTATATGTTTTAGCATTTACCAAGAAGAAAGACAAGAACTAAGTTTCCTATTTGAATTCCAATTAAGGGAGTAGAATGGGATGCCATTAAGTGTGGCAAATTCTTAAGGAACACTCAACACCATAAAATGGACTAAATTCATGAAAAGGGAGTTTAACTAAGATTACCCCAGATCATTTGCTTTCAAACCAAAATGGTAGGCCAAATCTAAAAAGAAATTTAATGCCTTTTTCTTAACCTTACACTTGGTTTTAAAATAACCTCATAGGATTAGAAGGACATGACTGAACAGTAGATCTTGATAAAAATATTTGTTGATTTTAATGGACTATAAACACATTATGACTCAACATAATAATCACTAACCCTAGTTAAAAATTTAACTAGATAAGTGTCACATTAAGAAAAGTGTAATATACAAATTAAGATACCTTATACCTGGTTTCAGAAGGCAGAACTTAGAGCAGCTGGTTGAAGAGTTGCTGCAAAGAAAACTTCCTACTTTCTAAAAGTAGAATAAACCACAAAGACAAAAGGGATGTCAATTTCTAGGCCAAGGAGTTGTCAATTTCATATTAGTCAAACTGGAATCTTAGGCTGACTTTTACTGCTTTAAAGTAGAAATACCCTGTAACAAATACAATTACAACTATCAAATATCTTCAAAGAATAGTGTTATTTTTGGATCAATTGTTACTTATTTTTTAAAATTTTCTGTATATATATATATATAGAATTCTAGTTTTGGAATACATTTAAATAAATTTATAAAGTGATAAATTGAAGTGGCTTGAACATAGTAACCCATGTTGTATTGATCTGATTGGTACAGGACCTGATGCACTGTACAGCCTTTGCAACAGCAGATGAATATCATCTTGGTAATCTGACTCAAGAACTTGGATCTCATGGATACATAGAAATAACCAATTTGCCTAGAGGTATATTTGTAATATGAAAACCATATATGTTAAAATGTATTAGAAATAGAATTTATTTTCATGAAACAATTGTTTTTGTCTTATTTATTTGACAAATTGTCATATTCACATTTAGTACTCACAGTCAATTAAAGTCACTTTATATAACATATTTATATGAGAAAAATCTAATGTACTTGTGCACAAGTCAATTGTAATGGATAAAAATAGCACTTTTTTTTATATTATTAAGTATTTTGAAGGTAAAAATTCATTTCCTTTAAAAGTCTAAAATAAGAGGGAAGATTCCTGAAAAAAGAGGAAGTGGTGGTGGTGGTAGTCACAATTTTTAGGATAGTTCCAAGTAGGATCATCTCAATGAATAACATTTTATTTGAATAAAAACATAATAAACTAGAAGACTATAATTAGAAGAAACTTTACAAAGCAATTGTGATGGGCTATCCCCTAACCCCAAGACAGAGAGTACCACACTAGTATATTTTGACAAACTTATGAATGAGAATACCTATTGCTGGTTGATTGCCAAAGCAGACATAGCTCATCTGGAATGATAAAGCTATATCAAGAACACTTTTCACTCTAAAGCTATAGTATTAACCATTAACCTGATATTGTGTTTTAGCGGTATTATATGTCTTTAGTTCCTGAAATCTAGACAAAACTTTTATTCCAATTCTCTGAGGAGCTTTGAATTGAAATCATCTTGCCCCTGCTAGTTAAATTGTGCACTTTCTACAGATTTTTAAGTAGATTGTAGTTCACAAAGAAGGGAAATTTAGGATTTGGTTTCTCCCAGGACAATTTGGGAGAAGGTTAGAGGGGAGAATTTTTTAAATTAGAAGGTCTTGTTCTGCTTTTATTTATGTTTATTAAATAGGATAGTAGTTCTCATGGAGAACTTTTAAGGTAATACTCATTCCAAAATTGTCAACATCCTTGTTTCCTTACCTTTATATATTTCCCCTATAGATCTCATATTTTAAAATATTTTAAAACATCATAGTTAGGTGGTACAGGAGAGTGCTGAGCCTAGAGTCAGAGAAGACCTGAGTTCAAATGTTACTTCAGACATCTGCTAGCTGTAAGTCACTTACCCTCAGCCTGTCTCAATTTCTTCACCTGAAAATGGGGATAATAATAATACCTACATCCCAAGGTTGTTAATGAGATCAAAAAAAGATAATTGTAAAGTACTTAGCACAGTAAATGCTATATAAATGGCAGCTGTCATCATCATCAGCTATGTTAGCAAAATATATTAAGGAACAAAAAGGTATTCTTTTAACATTTTTTCAGTACTGAATCATAGCAACTAGTCTAATTTCAGTCATTAGTAAATGAAGCAAATTGTAGAATCAAAAATTAGTTTTAACTGGACAATGTTAAACAGTGCCAAGTATTGCTATTAACATGGTAAATCTTTTCTTATTCTTTTTTTTTTTTTTCCTCCCCCTGAGGCTAGGGTTAAGTGACTTGCCCAGGGTCACACAACTAGAAAGTGTTAAGTGTCTGAGACCAAAGTTGAACTCGGGTCCTCCTGAATTCAGGGCTAGTGCTCTATCCACTGCGCCACCTAGCTGCCCCTCTGTTCTTTTCTCATTTCTGATATTACCACTTTTTTGGTAAATGTTGGTAGACACTTGTATCGTTTTTTGGAGTAGTGGACTTAAGAATTTGAAAGTTAATTTTCAAAACAATTGATTGGGGGGAGGAAAATTATCTTTTTATGTAGCTTTTCCATTTACTTTGAATTATAGATGCAGCAAATATTTTGGTGATTGGTGTAGAAAATTCTGAAAAAGAACATGATCCTGGAACAATCTTTTTCTTCAGGTAATGCAAAAACCAAAATCTATTCAAGATAATCTGTCTATAGACTAGAAAGTGAATTCCTTAATCTTGTATAGTAAATGGGACAATTAATTCTATTTCATTTGTGCTCTGAAGTTTATTTAAAAGAATCCCGTGATTCCTTTCAAGAAGTGAATAATCATTCTCCAATTTGCCTTTTTTTAATCTAAATTTTTCCTATATTAGTTATATTTAATAGGATACATCTATTAAAGCTTTATGTTCTAATTGTAGTATATCTCTGGCCAACTTCTCCATAGTGGTTATATGAGACGTTCTCTCACTATTTCTCTCATAATTTCATGGACCATTTCCTCTGGTCTCAGACTTCTTACTTTCCAACTCTTTAGAGGCCTGATGAATTGAATTCCATCCAAGAAACTTCATTCAGCAACTTCCAGACTAATATTGATCCCTTTCATAAGCATCAAATTAGGCAAGTTCATCCATGGCTATATATAGGTTTTACATTTTGACAAAGTCTTAAGCAACTCTCAACAGTTTAAGGCATCATCACAATTCTTTAATGATTATTATCAGTGTGGCACAACCTAATCCATCCCCTCACCTGGCCAGAGCTCTGCTTATGTCAGTCATTTTCCAAATCGTGCGTATTGGCAAGGAGTTCCTTTCTTGTTGCTTAGCAACTGGAGAAAGTTTGATTGGTGCTGGGAAAGGAGGCTAAAAAGTTTCTTTGGACTATCTAGATGTTTGTAAAACCTGATTATGGCTCCTTTGAATTACTTTGAGTGTTTGAAGAGTAGCAGTTACTTGGGCATTAAAATAATAGTGATCTTAGGGAAAAAAAAACAACACCTTTGTTTAAACATTAAAATAGTTATTTAATTTTGATTTGAACCTCATTTAATTTTGTCCCTTTAATTAATTTTGGTCAAAAACATCCATCATCTTACCTTGGCAAAGTTGAAAAACACTTTAATAAAAAACAAAAACAAAAAAACCACACACTTTATTTTTATTTTATTTATATTACTTCATTATTTAACTAGTTCAGAAACCAAAGTTTTACGAGAGTTTTTGTTAAAGTTTATTCACTTTAATAATACTTAAATTTAGGAATATTCCAGGATATATGTATATATTTAAAAACATGTTTTTCTGTATTAAATAAAACAGTGTAACTCTTAAACTAAATGGATTCTTTTGTTTATTTTATACAGGGAAGGAGCTGTTGTATTTTGGAATGTGGAAAATAAAACTGTAAGTATGAAAAAAAAACTTGAAAAGTTGGAAGAACGTTTTATAAGTTTTTACATAGCTCTTAATTATCATAATGGATGAAAACAATGGTGCAAATAATCTAAAAAGCAGCAGATAAATCTAAGCAGTATTTCTATTTGTTCTTTATTACATACTTTGCTAAGCATATTTGTCTTTCTAATAGTTCCTTTTGTCTTATATGAAACCAGAGCAACATGGTATGTTAGGGAGAATACTAGATTTAGAAAGACAAGTTCAAATTTCTTCTTCAGACACTTATTGGCTATATAATCCTCCATAAATTATTTTACCTCTCTGTGCCTTGGTTTCCTTAATTGTAAAATGAGGGTATTGGACTTGAATGATCCCTTCTGGCTTTAAATCTTTGATTTTATTTGTTTTATGAAGCAGCTTATTTTAGTAGAAAGAGCTGTACTTAAAGTTAGAAAATACCTTGGATTCTAATGTGTCTCTGACATCTATTTCTAATTTAATTAGCTATATAACTTATTTGTGGTTTAAGTCACAAACTCTTTAAACCTCAATTTCCTGTGTAACATTTAGGGTATTAAAATATCAATGGTTCCTACCACAGATGGCTGTTTCAAGATTCAATTGAGATAATATATATAGTTATTCTAGTAATTGATGGGAAAGTAGGTTACAAGCAGAAGCCTGCTTGTGATTAAATATTTGCCGGGCATAATCTGCAAAATAGGTAATTTATGCCTTGTTCACTGAGAATAGGACAAACTAAACCTTAGTTTTCAAAAGATTTTTAAAAAGTGTAAACATTGCAAACTATACCCTGCCAATATCAAGACCAGGATTTATTTATTATAATAATTGAACTTTAACTTTAAAAATAAATTTAAGCAACCTCCCAAAAAGTTAACAAGTATTATGGAAACAACATCATAGAATATTCATGTGGTTTAAATCATCCCTTATTTGGAATTGATATTTTTATTTTCCTCTAGATGAAACATGTGATGCAAATTTTAGAAAAACATGAAGTTCAGCCTTATGAAATGGCACTGGTTCACTGGGAGAATGAAGAACTTAACTACATAAAAGCAGAGTAAGTAATTTGTTGAGTATCTCTGTGATCTCATCCATATGGGCATGTCCTCCAGCAGTGCAGATTGGAGCTCACTCAAACCTGCTCATCCCATCTTTTCCATTTTTCTCCTAAGTTCAACACAGGGAGCCCATACCACACATGGTATGGGGCTTCCTTGAGTACTTTTGACATGTCAAAAATAGTAGTGCAGAAAAGGGCTGTCCATTGGTTATATAACTTTTTCTCATCAAAAAACCAGTTCATCTTCTTTTTAAATCATAAATTGACATTCTTTTTATTATTTCCCCATATGATTTCTTACATGTGGTTATGTTGCAACCTATTCATGCTCATCATGCACCCTTGCATTAACTTTCAAATAATGTTCAAATTGAATTATAGAGAGACTGCAATATCCATGACTCACATTAGTATGAGATCACTGGAGTAACATGGAATAACATTGGCATGAAAAATATAGGCCTTTGTTTTAGGGAGAAGCCAGAGATCATTAAAAAAAACTTTTCTATTTCCCAAAGGCAATCTCAACATTCCTCCTCCTATTCAATTCTGAGTCTTATTCATTTGCAAAAATTGTCCTGTATTGTCAGAAATATTACATATATATATCCCTTAGAATTGAGTTATATGTTGTTTTGCAATAGACCATATATAAACATATACATGGATTGTCCATTTTACAGTATACTATAATTCTAGACAATAGGTATTCTTTATCCACTAGTTTTTTTCTTTATGAATAGTTAGGCCAAACTCTTGAGAATCTCATTTGGCAGCTTTATTGTGTTCCAGGACTTGGTAAAATCTGTACAATGTCATCTGCAGAAAAGAACATCTGAATGACTTCATCATTTTTAGAGAAACGTTCTTTAATTTGCACTCTACCTTGATTGCCTTCCATGGTAATGAAGAACACCTCTGGTGAATGTGCATTTACCTATTTTTGTGGGTTGCAAGATAATAATGATCAGAGAATCATTAAAAAAAATTCTCTCTTCTATTTTTCAAGGAATCACATAAAATATTGGCATATGTAAAGGAAACACCTTGATAGAGAAGCCTAGAAGGGTGGCTCTTTTGCTGAACTGCTGCTCCCTTTTTCTTTTGTGTTTTATTGCAAAGGATTGCTCTCTGGGTAGGGCAGAGGGAAGGATATATTTGGAAAATGAATGTAACATAAAAATAAAGATAATTGTAAAATTGTTTTCTTTACCAAACCTATGATTTCACCAGGACTTCTCTAGTGAGAAACTTGCTCCACATATGCAAGTTGTCTAAGGCCACCAAGAAGTTAAGCATCTTGCCCAGTGTACCAACTTTAAAAATATGTATTGATTTAATTTAAATTAATGGAATGTTTTTAACATCTTCTATAGCAGAAGCTGGCACATAAATTACTTTTACTTTCTTGGTCATCTTTTTTGCAAATATTTACCATGAATACTCAATGGGAGATTCCCAAATACTTCATTTTGCTGAAACTTTCTAAGTACATACTTCATTATATATTTTCCAGAGCTTATATTAATTTTTCAGTTACTAAATATTTGCCTTCTTTTAGTCATTTTTGCATTTGTAGTAGTTGTGTATATGGTTCTCTTGATACTCTGTATTCTCCATAAATTTATAAAAGCCTTCCAATGTTTCTCTGAATTCTTCATAACAGTCATTTCTTATACCTAACTAAAATTCCATTATATGAATATATCATACTTTGTTCAGTACCCAATTGATGGGTACCCACTTTCTTTCTTTGTTTCTCACACCATAAGAAAGAACCATTCTGAATATTTTGGTTTGTATTAGACCTTTGTTTTCTATCTTTGACTTCCTTGAGCTATATTGTAAATTTCTATTATAGATACATTGAAATATCTATTGAAATTGCTAAATTAATGGAGTGGACATATTACATTTTAATTTTTTTTTCAAATACAAGTAAAAACTATTTTAAATGTTTGTTGTTTTTTTTTAAATCTTGAGTTTCAAATTCTTTTCTACCCTCCTTTCCCTTTCCTGTGAGACTGAAAGCATTTTGATAAAGATTTTACATGTATCATCATGCAAAACATTCATATTTTTTTGTTCTTAAAATGATATTGTTTACTATATACAATATTCTCTTGGTTTTGCTCATTTAACTCTGTTATTTCGTGCAACTATTTCCATGTTTTCCTAAGACCATTGAACTCATTTCTTTTTTTAAAATTAATTTTATAATTATAAAATTTTTTTGACAGTACCTATGCATGAGTAATTTTTTTTTATAACATTATCCCTTGTATTCATTTTTCCAAATTTTCCCCTCTCTCCCTCTACTCCCTCCCCTATAGGCAATCCTATACATATTAAATGTGTTACAGTATAACCTAGATACAATATATGTGTGTAAATCCAATTTTCTTGTTGCACGTTAAGAATTGGATTCCAAAGGTATAAGTAACCTGGGTAGAAAGACAGTAGTGGGGCAGCTAGGTGGCACAGTGGATAGAGCACCAGCCTTGAGTTCGGGAGTTCAAATGTAGTCTCAGACACTTAACACTTCCTAGCTGAGTGATCCTGGGCAAGTCACTTAACCCCAGCCTTAAAAAACAAACAAAAAAGACAGTAGTGCTAACAGTTTACATTCAATTCGCAGTGTTCCTTCTCTGGGTGTAGCTGTTTCTGTCCATCATTGATCAACTGGAAGTGAGTTGGATCTTCTTTATGTTGAAGTTACCACTTCCATCAGAATATATCTTCATACAGTATTGTTGTTGAAGTGTATAGTGATCTTTTGGTTCTGCTCATTTCACTCAGTATCAGTTGATGTAAGTCTCTCCAAACCTCTCTGTATTCCTCCTGCTGGTCATTTCTTACAGAACAATAATATTCTATAACATTCATATACCATAATTTACCCAACCATTCTCCAATTGATGGACATCCATTCATTTTCCAGTTTCCAGCCACTACAAAAAGAGCTGCCACAAACATTTTGGCACATACAGGTCCCTTTCCCCTCTTTAGTATTTCTTTGGAATATAAGCCCAGTAGTAGCACTGCTGGATCACAGGGTATGCACAGTTCGATAACTTTTTGGACATAATTCCAGATTGCTCTCCAGAATGGTTGGATTTATTCACAACTCCACCAACAATGCATCAGTGTCCCAGTTTCCCCACATCCCCTCCAACATTCATCATTATTTGTTCCTGTCATCTTAGTCAATCTGACAGGTGTGTAGTGATGTCTCAGAGTTGTCTTAATTTGCATTTCTCTGATCAGTAGAGATTTGGAACACTCTTTCATATGAGTGGAAATAGTTTCAATTTCATCATCTGAGAATTGTCTGTTCATATTCTTTGACCATTTATCAATTGGAGAATGGTTCGATTTCTTATAAATTAGGGTCAGTTCTCTATATATTTTGGAAATGAGACCTTTATCAGAACCTTTAACTGTAAAAATATTTTCCCAATTTGTTACTTCCCTTCTAATCTTGTTTGCATTAGTATTGTTTGTACAGAAACTTTTTAGTTTGAGGTAATCAAAATCTTCTGTTTTGTGATCGATAATGATCTCTATTTTCCTCTGGTCATAAATTCCTTCCTCCTCCACAGGTCTGAGAGGTAGACTATCCTCTGTTCCTCTAATCTATTTATGATTTTATTCTTTATGCCTAAATCGTGGACCCATTTTGATCTTATCTTGGTATATGGTGTTAAGTGTGGATCCATATCTAATTTCTGCCATACCAATTTCCAGTTTTCCCAACAGTTTTTTTGAAATAATGAATTTTTATCCCAAATGTTGGTATCTTTGGGTTTGTCAAACACTAGATTGCTACAGTTGTACCCTTTTTTTGTCCTTTGTACCTAATCTGTTCCACTGATTGACTGGTCTATTTCTTAGCCAGTACCACATGGTTTTGGTGACTGCTGCTATATAATATAGCTTTAGATCAGGTACACCTAGACCACCTTCATCTGACTTTTTTTTTTTTTCATTAATTCCCTTGAAATTCTCGACCTTTTATTCTTCCATATGAATTTTGTTGTTATTTTTTCTAGGTCATTAAAATAGTTTCTTGGGAGTCTGATTGGTATAGCACTAAATAAATAGATTAGTTTGGGGAGTATTGTCATCTTTATTATATTTGCTCGGCCTATCCATGAGCACTGAATGTCTTTCCAATTATTTAAATCTGACTTTATTTTTGAGGCAAATGTTTTGTAATTTTGCTCACATAATTCCTGACTTTTCTTTGGTAGGTGAATTCCCAGATATTTTATGTTCTCGACATTTGTTTTGAATGGAATTTCTCTTTGTATCTCTTGCTGTTGCATTTTGTTGGTAATGTATAAAAATGCTGAGGATTTGTGTGGATTTATTTTGTATCCAGCAACTTTGCTAAAGTTGTGAATTATTTCTAATAACTTTTTATTAGAATCTCTGGGGTTCTCTAAGTATACCATCATATCATCTGCAAAGAGTAACAGTTTGATTTCCTCATTACCTACTCTTATTCTTTTAATCTCTTTCTCGGCTCTTATTGCCGAGGCTAGCATTTCTAATATAATATTGAATAGTAATGGTGATAGTGGGCAACCTTAAAACATTACCATATTTATGTGGTAAAAGGAAAAAAAAAAACATGAAAAAATGAGGAAAATAAGGAAAACGTTCTCTGATCTGCATTTAGCTTCCATTAATTTTTTTCTCTGAAAATTGAAAGCATTTTTCTTTTCTTTTTCTTTTAACTTTTTATTTTCAAAAAATATGAATGCATTATTTTTTAACATTGACAGTTGCATAGCCTTGTGTTCCAAATTTTCCCCTCCTCCTCCCACCCTCTCTCCTAGATAGTAAGCAATCCAATATATGCTATACAATATTCAATATATGTAAACATATTTATACAATTATCTTTTTTAAAATAATATTATTCCTTGTATTCATTTTTCCAAATTATCCCCCCCCTCCCTCTACTCCCTCCCCCCGATGACAGGTAATCCCATACATTTTACATGTGTTACAATATAACCTAGATACAATATATGTGTGTAAATACCATTTTCTTGTTGCACATTAAGTATTAGCTTCCGAAGGTATAAATAACCTGGGTAGATAGACAGTAGTGCTAACAATTTACATTCACTTCCCAGTGTTCCTTCTCTGGGTGTAGTTATTTCTGTCCATCATTGATCAACTGGAAGTGAGTTGGATCTTCTTTATGTTGAAGATATCCACTTCCATCAGAATACCTCTTCATACAGCATTGAAGTGTACAGCGATCTTCTGGTTCTGCTCATTTCACTCAGCATCAGTTGATGTAAGTCTCTCCAAGCCTCTCTGTATTCCTCTTTCTTACAGAGCAACAATATTCCATAACCTTCATATACCATAATTTACCCAACCATTCTCCAATTGATGGACATCCATTCAACTTCCAGTTTCTAGCTACAACAAAAAGAGCTGCCACAAACATTTTGGCACATACAGGTCCCTTTCTGCTCTTTAGTATTTCTTTGGGATATAATCCCAATAGCAGCAATGCTGGGTCAAAGGGTACACAGTTTGATAACTTTTTGGGCATAGTTCCAAATTGCTCTCCAGGATGGCTGGATTCTTTCACAACTCCACCAACAATGCATCAGTGTCCCAGTTTTTCCACATCCCCTCCAACATTCATCATTATTTGTTCCTGTCATCTTAGCCAATCTGACAGGTGTGTAATGGTATCTCAGAGTTGTCTTAATTTGCATCTCTCTAATCAGTAGTGATTTGGAACACTCTTTCATATGAGTGGAAATAGTTTCAATTTCATCATCTGAGAATTGTCTGTTCATATCCTTTGACCATTTATCAATTGGAGAATGGTTTGATTTCTTATAAATTAGGGTCAGTTCTCTATATATTTTGGAAATGAGACCTTTGTCAGAACCTTTACTTTTAAAAATATTTTCCCAATTTGTTACTTCCCTTCTAATCTTGTTTGCATTAGTGTTGTTTGTACAGAAACTTTTTAGTTTGATGTAATCAAAATCTTCTATTTTGTGATCAATAATGATCTCTAGTTCTCCTCTGCTCATAAATTCCTTCCTCCTAGTGGAAAGCATTTTTCATCATGTCTTTCATAATTCTCTTGGATCATTGCTGTATAATTGCTGATAATAGCTAAGTGATTTACAGTTGATCATCATACAGAATTACTGATATTGTTTACTGTAATGTAAAAGGCTAGCTCTCTGGTGGGCCTCAGGATCAGCCCTAGACCTTGGGCTTTGTGGGAGAGTGAAGTTAAGGAGACAGGAGAACAGCAGACACATGACTGGTCAAAAATGGAGTCTGGACTCTAGAGTCTGAAGCCTAAAGTCTTCTCTGTGGCTGAGATCGCCAAGAGAGCCCCTGCACATATGAACAGACAATTTTCAGATGATGAAATTGAAACTATTTCCACTTGTATAAAAGTGTTCCAAATTATATTGATCAGGGAAATGCAAATTAAGACAACTCTGAGATACCATTACACACCTGTCAGATTGGCTAAGATGACAAGAACAAATAATGATGAATGTTGGAGGGGATGTGGGAAACCTGGGACACTGATACATTGCTGGTGGAGTTGTGAATAAATCCAACCATTCTGGAGAGCAATCTGGAATTATGCCCAAAAAGTTATCAAACTGTACATACCCTTTGATCCAGCAGTGCTGCTACTGGGCTTATATCCCAAAGAAATACTAAAGAAGGAAAAGGGACCTGTATGTGCCAAAATGTTTGTGGCAGCTCTTTTTGTAGTGGCTAGAAACTGGAAAATGAATGGATGTCCATCAATTGGAGAATAGTTGGGTAAATTGTGGTATATGAATGTTATGGAATATTATTGTTCTATAAGAAATGACCAGCAGGATGAATACAGAGAAGCTTGGAGAGACTTACATGAACTGATGCTAAGTGAAATGAGCAGAACTAGGAGATCATTATATGCTTCAACAACAATACTATATGAGGATGTATTCTGATGGAAGTGGATATCTTCGACAAAGAGAAGATCTAATTCAGTTACAATTGATCAATGATGGACAGAATCAGCCACACCCAGAAAATTAACACTGGGAATTGAATGTAAACTGTTTGCACTTTGGTTTTTCTTCCCAGGTTATTTTTACCTCCTAAATCC
Organism: Sminthopsis crassicaudata; assembly: GCF_048593235.1. NCBI lineage: Eukaryota > Metazoa > Chordata > Mammalia > Dasyuromorphia > Dasyuridae > Sminthopsis > Sminthopsis crassicaudata. The sequence goes on from NC_133620.1 coordinate 142,275,550, forward strand.
AATTCTCCCTGTGCAACAAGAGAACTATTCAGTTCTGCACACACATATATTGTATCTAGGATATACTATAACATAATTAACATGTATAAGATTACTTGCTATCTAGGGGAGGGGGTAGAGGGAGGGAAGGGAAAAGTCAGAACAGAAGTGAGTGCAAGGGATAATGTAAAAAATTACCCAGGCATATATTCTGTCAATAAAAAGTTATAATTAAAAAAAAAAAAAGAGAGAGAGCCCCAGCACTGCATTATAACACCACATTGAGCATGTGCAGTGTAGAACATCACATACACCAACTAGATTGACCACATCATTATATTATATCAAGCATGTGCTTAGAGAACCTCCATCTCCCACCCAATACTTAACTACAAGCACCCTGCTGTCTTAGATTCAAGTACACCCTTTCAGAGTCCTGTCCCACTACAGTTTACAATGTTTTTCTAGTTTTGCTCATTTTACTTTACATCAGTTCATATAAATTTTTCCAGGTTATTCTGAAAGCATTCTTTTCATCATTTTCTATAGCACAATAGTATTCTATCCCAGCAATAAAACATAATTGGTTCAACCATTCTCCATTTGGTAAGCATCCCTTCAATTTCTGGGTTTTTTCCACCACAAAAAGAGCTGTTATAAATATTTTTGTTTGTAGATAGATGTGGGTATAGATGTTCTTTTCATTTTTTTTGTCTCTTTGGAATACACTAAGTCAAAGGGTACGCACAATTTTATACTTTTTGGGCATAGTTCCAAATTGTTCTCCAGAATAGATCAGTTTACAACTCCACCAACAATGCATTAGTGTACCAATTTTCCCATATCCCCTTCAACATTTATCATTTTCCTTTTCTGTCATAGTGGTCAATCTGAGAGGTGTACAGTAGTACTGCAGAGTTGTTTTAATTTGCACTTCTCTCTTCAGTAATGATTTAGAGCATTTTTCTATATGACTGTAGTTAGCTTTCATTTGTCTGAAAACTACCTATTTATAGTCTTGAACCATATTTGTCAGTGATTTGTATTCTTAGAAATTTTAATCAGTTCTCTGTGTATTTGAGAAATGAAGGGGGGCAGCTAGGTGGCGCAGTGGATAGAGCACCAGCCTTGAATTCAGGAGGACCAGAGTTCAAATCTGATCTCAGACACTTAACACTTCCTAGCTGTGGGCAAGTCACTTAACCCCAACCTCAAAAAAAAAAAAAAAAAGAAAAAGAAAAAGAAAAGAGAAATGAAGGCCTTTATCAGAGAAATTTGCTATTAAAAATGTTTCCCAGTTTTCTTCCTTCCTTCTAATGTTGGCCGTAGTGATTTTGTTTGTACAAAAAAAATTACGTAATCAAAATTATTTAGTTTTTTTTAATAGAAATGAATGTTGTATTTTGTTAAAAGCTTTTTCTGCATCTATTAAAATAATCAAATGATTTTTGCTGTTTTTGTTAATGCTTATGTTATGCTTATAGTTTCCCTAACATTAAACTAGCCCTGCATTCTTGGTATAAATCTCACCTAAAGATACTATGTGATTTTTTTTTTAATATGTTGTAATCTCCTTGCTAGTATTTTATTTAAAACTTTTGCATCAATATTGATTAGAGCAAGTGGTCTGGAGTTTTCTTTTTCTGTTTTGCTTTTCCTGGATTAGTTATTAGCACTCTATTTCATAAAAGGAATTTTATAGGACTCCTTTTCTGCTTTCCAAATAGTTTATATAGTGTTCGAATTAATTTTTCTTATATGTTTGATACAATCATTTGTGAATCTATCTGGTCCTAGAGATTTTTACTCAAGGAACTCATTGATGGCTTCTATTTTTTTTTTTCTATAATAGGATTATTTCAGTTGATAAATGGTCAACGGATATAAACAATTTTCAGATGAAAAAATTAAAGCCATTTCTAGTCATATGAAAAAAATGTTCAAAATCACTATTGATTAAAAAAATGCAAATTAAGGCTGAGGTACTACTTCACACTTTTCAGATTGTCTAAAATGACAGGAAAAGATGATAAATGTTGAAAGGGATGTGGGAAAACTGGGACACTAATACATTGTTGATAGAGTTGTGAATTGATCCAACCATTCTAGAGGGCAATTTGGAACTATGCCCAAAGGGCTGTAAAATTGGATGGACCTTTTGATCCAGCACTGTCTACTGGGCCTGTAAACCAAAGAGACCACAAAAAAAGAGAGAGTGAAAAGGACCCACATATGCAAAGATGTCTGTAGTAGCTCTTTTTTGTAGTGACAAGGAACTGGAAACTGACAATGAGGTGATGCTAGAAAATTCCAATAGACTTGGGATAGATAGATAATGCCATCCATCTTCGGAAAGAAAACTGTAGAGACTGAATGTGGATCAAAGCATAGTATTTTCAACAAATGAACTATGTTTTTTATTTGCTTCTTTTTTCTTCCTTATGGCATTTTAGCCACTTTATTAACTAAATGTCAAATTTCATCCAGAATGGTTAACCTACTCTGCATTTCCACCAATAATGCTTTAGCTTTTTTGTGCTTCTTTAGACCCTTCAACACTATTCTTCCTATCCTTTGTTATTTTTGCCAGTCCTGTATAATTCATAAAATCTCAGAGCTATTTTCATTTCTATATTTATAATTATTAACAATTCTTTTGAGAACTGTTATATCCTTTGACAGCTTTTTTTAATGATTTAAATAGATAGAGTGTTCTTAGTTATTAATAAAGTCCATTTAATTAAAAATGACACTTGTATAAATAATATGAATCAAGAGAATTGGACATTTAATAAACAACTATTTTATAGAGATTTCTTAAAGTTAATGTTATGTTTCAGATTTTCTAGTTGATTTCAAAAACTATAGACATACGTTAAATCTATTTTAATTCACAATTACACTAGTACTTGGATAAGTAAATTATTTTTTATTGAAATAATAATTATAAGTAGCATTTTTATAAGGGCAGCTAGGTGGTGCAGTGAATTGAAGTCAGAAGGCCTGAATTCAAATTCTATTTCAGACACTGGCTAGACAAACCTGTTTGCCTCAACTTCCTCAGCTGTAAAATGAGCTGAAGGAGATGGCAAAAACACTACAGTATCTGTTCCATCCTCCTCCCAAAAAAAGCCCTAAAGTGGGATTAAGAAATCAAACAAAAGCACACATTTATATAGTGCTTTAAGATTTACCAAATATATTACAAGTAAATGTTATCTTATTTTATTCTCCCAACAACCTTGGTAGGTGTTACTTATACCTTTTATACAAATAGAGAAATTTGAAGCCAACAAAAGTTAATTAACTTACCCAGAGTCACAATGGTTCAAAATGTCTGCAGTCATAGCAGGGTTCTCTCTATTGTGCTATTAGTTGCCTCTTTAAAGGGCTACTGAATCATGTACTTTACATCTCTATATAAATAGTTTTTAATAAAGATTTGTAAAGTGATTTTTAATATAGGCTTTGTTTATGTTTTTATGTACCTTTTCATAGGGGCCAGTCGAAGCTTCATAGGGGGGAAATCAGGTTAAATTCAGAATTGGATCTAGATGAAATCATACTGGAGAAATTTGCCTTTTCAAATGCCCTATGCCTTTCAGGTAAGTTGTTATTTCAGAGTTTAGTTTCACAACTTTTTTTAGCAGTTATTGAGAGTTTGTAAGAAGTTTGACATATTTTCACAGACTAATTTAACTAGCTATAAAAACAAATAATATATAAACTTCCTGAATAAGGAACAAAAATCTAAGCTAAAACTTTTAGCATTTTATAATTTAGAATGAATTTTAATAATCAACAAAGACTTTTGTTCTGTGCCCTCTTCTAGGTCTATCTGTTGTGCTGCCTATTTTGTTCTTTAGAAAATGTTTTAAAATTTAATTGTTATCAGTAGACATGTTCCTAACTCATAATCTAGATTTCCTATAAGTCTTTTATTTAATATTTATTGCTTTTTACAATATCATATTTCATTGCATTAATATACCATTTAACAGACTTTCTATGATTATTAGACATAGAGTCTTTATAATATTTTGCTATTATTGCAAAGAGAATACTTTTAATACTTTTTGTACAGCTAGGTAATATTTTCCTTTATCTGGACTTGAAGTTCTGGTTGGAAAAATATGATTAGTTTTATGATTAGTATTACCCTATTGCTTTATAAAATGCCTGTACCAGGCTACTGTCTTACCAACAATTTAATAATACTCCTATTTTTCAGTAATATTTTTTCCCAATTACATGTAGAGACAATTTTTAGAATTCATTTTTAAAAAAGTTTGAGTTCCATATTTTCTTGATCGTCTCCTCAACTCAAGACAGGAAGCAGTTTGATATAAATGTACAATCATGCATCACATATCTCCAGATTGGTTATGTTGTTAAGGAAGAGACAGACACTCCCTCTCTCCATCCCCCCCAAAAAAAACCACAAAAAATATTAAATAGAAAATAGTATATTTCTGTTAAGGACCATGCCTAGGTGAAGAAACAGGTCAATTCTCCGAGAGCCTTCACAACTGTGAATCATAATATCTGAAGGAGTTGCAAAGCAGCCTTTACTGACACATAGTGTTGTATAATGTACGAGCTAGCTCTCTGAAGGGCCTCAGGATCAGTTAGAGTCAGGATCAATCAAAGTCCTTGCTCTTTAGGAGGAAAAATGGAGGAGGCAGAGAAGCTGCCACGGCTTGCCAAAGATGAATCCTGGACTCTGGAGCCTGATGTCCTCTCTCCTCACAGAGATGTGAGGAAATCCTATGTCAGAAATACTCTGACCCTTTTCCTCATTCCTCCAATTCTTGCCTCTGATTACCTCATCACGAGGCATTCAGCAAGCGCCAATTGTGAGATCCATCACATGACAATATGGGAGGTATTACATAAGCACATAGCAATAAAGCACAGGCTATTAGTAATGATTCTCCCCACAGTCAGTGCAGGCTCGATGAGGTGTAACAAACATGAATTGTACATGCAAGTAGTGATATAACAAACAATATGAATCAATATGGTGGTGTAAAAGATTTCCAGAAATCCTAGGAGGAGAGTATGTAAATAACGATCACACATACGCCTCCTTCAGCAGCCAAGAGGTAGTCGAAAACCAATCTATTGTCCATTGCTTCATGTGTCAGAGAATCCATTGATTCCTGCAAGTTTTGAAATTCTACAACAGTCTCCTTAACAATTTTTGATGTCCAAGAGTCAATTGCCATAACTGTCATGCTCTTTCAGTGGTGGGCACAGTCAGCGACAGAACCTCCCTGATGTTTCTTGGGTCTTCTCCTTTGTTTCAAGGGTCTGCTCTGTCTCTCTCTAATGGATAAGACAAATATGACTCGTTGGCACCCATATGATTCCTTCTCCATCTGTAGAGATACAAGCAAACCCTCTCCCCCAAACAGTTAACCTATCTGGTCCCTTCCATTCACCACTTTCTGGATCTCTCCACATTATCTGGCGATAGTGGAACTGCTCACACTATGGAACTGCCCTTCCAGTGGGTTATAAAACTTGTTTGCCGGAGCCAGTGCATCTTTATCAAAAATCAAGAATAGTATAAAGAGCTAGATTTAGAAGTTCTCTAGGATTACCTGTGGCTCCCCCTTTATTTTTGGAGGAACACCTTAATGTCTCTGTTTCTCTTCTCTACTATTGTCTGTCCTTGAGGATTAAAGGGTATGCCAGTAGTGTGTAAAATCTTATACTGTGCATAAAAGTGTGCAAAATGTTTAGAAGTATATGCAGGTCCATTATCTGTTTTTATTGCTTGTAGCACACCCATAATTGCAAATGCTTGTCTAAGGAATTCAGTGACCACTCGGGCTGTCTCTTTTGCTGCTGGTATTACAAAAGTGAATCCTGAAAAGGTGTCTACCACAACATGGATAAAAGACAGACGACCAAAAGATTTATAATGGTCACATCCATTTGCCAAATTTCATTGGGTCTCAAATCACGAGGATTCTTCCCTGGAAGCATCGTAAGAGCGTGAAAAGGAAGACAAGCTGTAAAGGCTTTTACTATGCTCCTAGTTTTCCCTGTTGTTATCTCAAATTGCAAATGTAAAGCTCAAGTAGCCTGATATTTAAAATGAGATTCTTGGGCTGCCTGAAATAAGGACTATTGGCTAACATGGTTAGAAGGTTATCTGCCTTTGAATTTCCATCAAAAATAGGAGCTGGAAGTCCACTATGTGAGTGTGCAAGATATAAATCCTACCTGGATGCTTTCTCACTTGCTCTTGAAATTCCTTAAAGAGCTGATATATATATATATATATTAGAAGCTACAAATTTTATTTGAGCTTTTTGAGCTGTGGCAATTCTTTGTACCACATGTACTGAATAGTCCAAATCAGATATTATATTTCCATCTCTGGGATAATAAGAGCCAGCATGATTGCATACAATTCATTCTGCTAAGTGGACTGAAAAGGAGTTCTGACTACTCTCTTTAGAGTTAAGTCACAAGAGTATACATCACAAATGTTATGTTTGGATACATCTGTAAATTTAGTTGATCCTTTAAAAGGAACCTTAGAAACTTTTTCTTTAAGAATCCATCACCAATTATGTAATAGTCGGGTTATCTTTAATTGGAATTCCAGTTTATCATCATTACCTATGATGCTTACTGATGGTTTTAAATAGATGCTACTATTATAATAAAAAGTCCATTTGTTCCCATAATGGGTGTTGGATTTTATCAAACGCTTTTTCTGCATCTATTGAGATGATATTTTTGTTAATTTGGTTATTGATATAGTTAATTATGTTAATAGTTTTCTTAATATTGAACCTGCATTCTGATATAAATCCTACTTGCTCATGATGTATTATCTGGGGGATAAATTTTTTGTAATCTTTTTACTAATATTTTAAGATTTTTGCATCAATGTTCCTTAGGAAGATTGGTCTATAATTTTCTTGCTCTATCTTCAACCTTTTTGGTTTAGGTATCAGTACCATGTCTGAGTCATAAAAGGAATTTGGTAGGACTCCTTCATTCCCTATTTTTTCAAATAGCTTATATAGCATTGGAGTTAATTGTTCTTTAAATGTTTGGTAGAATTCACATGTAAATCCATCTGGTCCTGGGGAGTTTTTCTTAGGGAGTTGATTAATAGCTTGTTCTATTTATTTTTCTAAAATGGGACTGTTTAACCAATTAATATCATCCTCTGTTAATCTGAGCAACCTATATTTTTGAAGGTATTCATCCATTTCATTAAGTTATCAAATTTATTGGCATTAAGTTGGAGAAAGTAACTCCCAATTATTGCTCTATTTTCCTCTTCGTTAGTGGAGAGTTCTCCCTTTTCATTTTTAAGACTACCAATTTGATTTTCCTCTTTCCTTTTTCTAATCAAATTTATTAAGGGTTTATCCTGTTTTTTCATAGAACCAACTCTGTTTTATTAATTCAATAGTTTTTTTACTTTCAATTTTATTAATCTCTTTTATTTTTAGAATTTCATGTTTAGTTTTTGATTGGGGAATTTTAATTTGCTCATTTTCTAGTTTTTTTAGTTGCAACCCTAATTCATTGATTTTCTCTTTCTCTATTTTATGCAAGTAGGCCTCTAGAGATATAAAATTTCCTCTTACCACTTTGGTTGCATCCCACACATTTTAGTATGTCATCTCATTGTCATTCTCTTGGGTAAAATTATTGTGTCTACAATTTGCTGTTTCACCCATTCATTCTTTAGAATGAGATTATTTAGTTCCCAATTACTTTTTAGTCTATTTTCCCCTGGCTTTTTATTGAATGTAATTTTTTATTGCATCATGATCTGAAAAGAAAGCATTTATTATTTCTGCCTTACTGCATTTAATTTTATGTCCTAATACATGATCAATTTTTGTATAGGTTCCATGAACTGCCGAAAAGAAAGTATAGTCCTTTCTTTCTCCATTTAGTTTTCCCCAAAGATCTATCATACCTAACTTTTCTAGTGTTCTATTTACCTCTTTAATTTCTTTATTTTGTGGTTTGATTTATCTAGTTCTGAGACTGCAAGGTTGAGATCTACCACTATTATCATTTTGCTGTATTTCTTCTTGCAGCTCTCTTAACTTCTATAGGAATTTAGATGCTATACCACTTGATGATTATATGTTTAGTTATTGATATTGCTTCATTATCTATGTTGTACTTTAGCAAGGTATAGTGCCCTTCCTTATCTCTTTTAATTAGATCAATTTTTGCTTTTGCCTGATCTGAGATCAGGATGACTATTTCTGCTTGTTTTACTTCACCTGAAGCATAGTAGATCCTGCTTCAAACTTTGACTGTTACTCTGTATGTATTGCCCTGCTTCAAGTGTGTTTCCTGTAAAAACATATTGTAGGATTCTGGCTTTTAATCCAGTCTGTTATCCGCCTCTGCTTTATGGGGGAGTTTACCCCATTCAGATTTATGGTTAAGATTATTAATTATGTATTTCTTGTTATCTATTGTGGAAGTATTTTTTTTTTTTTTTTTTTTTTTTTTTTAGTGTAGGACCTGACAAGATTCTTCTCCAACAAAGAATTGCATATACAGATGTCAGAATACAAAATTCTATTCCGGTTTTGACTGTAAAACTAACTTTATAACAGCACTAATAACTAGCATTTATGTAGTGTTTTTAAAGTTTAAAGTTTTAAAGTTAGAGAGTGTTTTACAGATATTATCAAATCTCACAATAATCCTTTGAGATACATACTACAGGTATTATTCCTATTTTATAGATCAGTAAATTAAGTTTCAGATAACTTTCCCATGGTTACAGAGTCTCAGAAGCAAGATGTAATCACATTCTTCTTGATTTCAAATCATTCTAATTACTATTCCATACTGTGGTTCCATCAACTGACTACTAAAAGCAAATGGAACATAAAACAAGTAGAAATATGCTTCTTTATGATGTTCACCAAGAAAATAATGTCCTTCTTGTAGTCCAAATATTAGAGCCTCAAGTTGATAACATTGATCTTCTAATGCCCAAATTAATAGACGGTATTAGACACTATATCTAGTTAGATTAATTAGATATCTAAATATTATTAAAAGTATGGCTATAAAGGTAACCCTATATAAATTCCAGTCTTCCTAGCCAAGCATTCAAAGCCTTTCATAATCTGGTACCCTTTATCATTTCCTCCCTACTAGCCTTTTGCATATGCTATATGTTCCAAATTAACTATATTATTAATTAAACTCCATATATATCCAATGTTTTCTTATCTCTGCCCTAACTCACTTTGTACCATCTACTTATTCAATTTCTGCCAGGTCAGGAAATCTTCCCAAAAATGATGTTTTCCCTGAGAAGAGTACCCTTCTTATGCCTATCATAAATTTATGTATTATTATTTTTATTATTCAAAAAAAAAAGTTACGTCCTCCTGAATGATTGTGACTTTCATGAGGACAAGAGCAATGACTGTATCTCATTCCTCCTTCCTACCAGAGCTTATTATTAGACTGTAAATTTCTAAGCAGTTAGAAGTTTCCTTAAAAATAACAAGAAGAACTTAAAAATGTTTATTGTATTTGAATTTTAAAGTTATAAAAATTAATCTCATAAAAATTTCTTTCTTAGTGAAACTGGCTATTTGGGAAGCATCACTGGATGATTTTGTCGAGTCTATTCAATCAATTCCAGAGGTAATAATTTATGTCAATCTATATGTATTTTTAAAGTGAAAAAGAGTCAGTCTTATTTGAGTGGACACTAAAAAATTTTAAATGAACACTCAGTTTAATAGTAAAACAAAATAATGATAAATACCAGGAAAATTATACACACAGAAACTCCAATCTGCTCTCCCTTTCATTTCAGGTGCAACAGGATGTAAAAGAAAAAATAGGCAGCATACTGGTTTTTTTTTGGTTTGAATATAAAATGAAAGTACTTTTATTGAGATTTTCATGTAATTAAAATTTCAAAATTTAGCCAAAAAAACAGTGATGAAATATTTCCTGTCTCCACATCCCTAGCCTTGAATTGAAAATGCTAGAAATTATTTCACTAGTATACAAATATTTTACCAAATTATGATTAGAGTTAAAACAGTAGGTACGTTAAAAAGTTCACAAAAGAATATTTTAATTTCATTAATACTTCATTTTTATTTATTGACCTCCTTATTTCTATTGTAAAAGAATTTTTTAGTCATTCTTATGAAATGAACGAAGAAGCCATAGTCTATACAAGAAGAGATGAAGTTAGTGTTTCAGAGGAAATAATAGGGTAAAGCTGAACATAGAAATGCTTTCATGATAAGGTTTCTAAAGTCTTAAGAGATAGTAGTGAACAACTAAAGATAGCCACATATGAAACATCTTAATGATAGTAAATCAGAACTTTGCAGCTTCTTTATATTCTTATTAGGCTCAATTTAGAAATAAAAGTTACAATCCAAATAATTTATCTAATTGCTGTTTTTCTCCAGGCTTTAAAAGCTGGAAAAAAGGTGAAACTTACTCATAAAGAGGTTATGCAGAAAATGGGAGAACTTTTCTCATTAAGGTAAATATTCCTATTAAACAAAACATCTCTTAACATTGAAAAAATTCCTAAAATACATGAAAGGGTTTTCTAATGCCACATTTATGTTAATTGTAGCTATTTTAATAACTACAAATAAACATAGAAACAAATATGTAAGATAGTTATTAAGTCAGCTTTCATGCTATAGGGGAAGAAATCTAATTTTGTGAAACATACTTCTTAAATGGATCTCTGATCTCATTTATTGGAAAACATTGTAACTTAATAAATTTCCTTTGGAAATATTGTCAAATGTTTCTATAAGTTTCCCACAGGAAATTCACTCAATTCACTAAGTACTTCTCTTTCCCCTGACATCAGCAAGTGGAGTTCACTGATTGTCAGTGTCATATTTCACCCCTAAAGTGTGACTAGACCATCTTCTATAACTTTTACACCTGTTATCACCAGCATGCTCATTAGTGTTACATGAAACAATGTATTAGTACCTGTTGTATGCCTCCCTGTTCCCCTTATTTTAATTCCTTGGAGACATTTGCATTTCATGTGGTGGAGAGGGGTAGGTAGAAAAGGAGGGAGGGAAGAAAGAAGGAAGGAAGGGAAAGACAGAGAGATACAGAGATAAAAGTGTGTATTTATGTGTGTAAGCATTCATGTGAAGCAATCAAGAAACCAGAGAGATGGATAGGATGATGAAAGGAAGGTTAGAATATGATATGAGGTCTTTGTGTGAAGGTCAGTGCAGGATAGAGAGAAAATTATAATTTTGTTGTCAATATATATTACAGACCACCTGAACATACAAATAATATACATGAATTCAGAAAACATCATGAATTTAGTACATAAATATGATACAATTCTTATGGAGAACTTAAGTTATCTAGATATTGCCTGGACCTTTTCAATAGCAGAACAGCCAATAATTTTTGGTTTATTTTAGTGATTCCACTCTATAAAAGTTGGAGGAAACAATAGAATTTTATTCTAGATCTAGTTCTCACTGAAAGGGAGGAGCTAATTGATAGGTTAGAAATTATGTGACCTCTATTAGAATTGTAATAGAGAAGAAAGTTTGGGAGAACAAATTTCAAAGGATTCAGAGGGAGGATATGATCTCATGAACTCAGCTTTCTACAAATAAGCCCAGTATGGGGCTTCATTTCATTCTTGAAAATATACAAAAGAAAAAAATTTCAGTGGGTGAGGAAACTGTCAGTTGTCAGAAGAAACCAGTGTTAAAAAGTCAGAAAACTCACCAGGTAATTTAGGTTTTAAAACTATGCTTTCCGGGGCAGCTAGGTGGCTCGGTTAATAGAGCATCAGATCTGATCTGAAGTCAGGAGGACTTGAGTTCAAATGTGGCCTCAGACACTTAACACTGCCTAGCTATGTGACCTGGGCAGGTCATTTAACTCCAATTACCTCAGCAAAAAACCAAAAAACTAAGCTTTCCAACATTCCTTCTTCCTACATTGCACATGCTGTCACCCTTGGTTGACATGTTCATTTTCCTGAACATCTTTGGTTCATTCAGTATAGGGAAAAGTGGAAGAAATACATTTGGAAATGAAAATGATTTAAAAATAAAAGACCAAAACAAAATATTTTTTATAAAAATGTAATTATAAAATATATTAGCATGATGGCACGAGCAGAAGTCTTTACACTGATTTTTTTTTTTTTTAATAGCAAATCATGAGAACTATTTGTTGAATTAGATTTAGTCCAGAGTAGATTGACTATCAGCCTATGACAGGAAATTCCTGGTATTACTTTACATAGATAAAGCATTAGCTCATGTCTATATTATAATTACAGTTCAGATTTCTATTTACATTGCATAAGTTTTCTTTTTTTCTTAGTAGTAATTTATTTTTCCAAATACATGCAAAGATAATTTTCAACATTCATCTTTGCAAAACTTGTGGTCCAAATTTTTCTTTTTCCCTCCTCTTGTTCCTTCCAATGACAGCAAGCAATCCAATATTAGCTTAAACGTATTGATTTTAATTCAACTACTAAAACATTTAAATCCTGGTATAATCTTTATTATCTAATTAAAATTTTAAGCTTAATTTAAGCCAAAACATTTATACTTTTGCTTTCTTTCAGACACCGTATAAATTTGAGTTCAGATTTTCTGATGACTCCTGATTTCTACTGGGACAGAGAAAACTTGGAGGCACTTTATGACAAAACATGTCAATTCCTTAGTATTACTCGTAGAGTTAAGGTAGGTCTTCTGTTCTTTCCAGAAAAAAAATTACTTATAGCAGTATGAAAGAAGGTATTCCCTTTTGCATGGTTATTGTTATTTCTTAAGGACAATATGATATAGTAGATAGATGGCCTCAGAATCAGAAAGACTAGTATTCTAGTCTCATTTTTAACACATTGGTTATTATGATTCTGGACAAATAAATTGACCTTGTTTGCCTCAAGCAATTTTTTACAACAGTAAGTCACAGAACAATTACCAGTTAGCATTAGGAGAAGGAAGTTTCTCACCAGAAGTTCCTGACATCAGTGAAGTCATGGGTTCAGTCTAAAAAATTTTTTTCTTAGCTTCTGCCTAATCTTCCTTATCCCATATTATATTAACTTTTATGCACCAATTAAGATGGAACAGCAATATGACATAAAAAGAGCAGCATTTAGAAGAAATAATCATTCCATTCTCATCCACAATAGGTGCCTTCCTTTTTTTCCCTTTCACTCTGCTCTTAATATCTTACATTTTAGTTTTCATTTTCATCATTCAACTGAAACTACACTCATTAGTTATCAATGCTTTCTTATTTGCAAAATCCATTGGCCTTTTCTCAATCCTCACTCTCTTCTACAGTTTTTGAACAATACTGATCAATTTCTCTTCCTTTATACTGTGTTCTCTTTATTTTTTCACCTTGTCTCCTGGTTTTCCTCTTACATATCTGTTAGTTCCTTTTTGTTCTCCTTTGCCCAGTCTTTATCAAGAAGATGTCTTTTAAACATAGATGTACCACAGGATTCTGTCCTGTTCTCCTCCTTACAATTCATTTGATCTCATCAGTTCTCATAGATTTAATTACAATTTCTATGCAGATGATTTTCAACTCTATACTCCTCCCTACTGACTTCCAATCTCACATCTCCAAATGCCTTTCAAACATCTTAAATTGGACACCTAGTAGGTAATTCATACCAAACTCATAGTGCCTCCTCCCATGTTTTATTACCATTCCAGGTATCATTCTCAGCTCCTTACTATCTCTCACCCCCATGTTCAGTCTGTTGCCATGATCTGTTAATCTTTGTAGCATCTCTAATATTACTCTTCTCTCCTTTGATGCCACCATCACTCTGGTGCTGGGCCTCATCACCTGAATTACTGCAATAGTTTGCTGGTGGCCTGTCTCCTATAAATCTCTCTTCATTCGAATTCATCTTCCATGTAGCTACTGAAGCAATCTCCCTAAAGCATGGGTCCAACTTTATCACCCTCATCACTGCTCAAATTCCAAGCATTCCAGACTTATGCCACACTCCTCACCATGTATCTTTGATCCAGTGACTGGCTTCATGGCTGTTTCATGAGTAAGGCACTCTATCTCTAAGCATTTTCTTTGGCTATTCCCTTGTCTGAAACTCTCTCCCAGCTCATCTGTGCCTACTGATCTCCTTGGTTTCCTTCAAGTCACAACTTTAATTCCACCTTCTAGGGGAAAACTTTTTCAGCCCATCTGAATTCTAAAGGCTTCTCTTTTTTTAATTTATTCCTACTGTCATACAGTTTGTGCATGTTTGTTTGTCTCCCCCATTAGATTGGAAGTTCCTTAAGAGCAGGAACTGTTTTTTGCTTCTTTTTGTATCTATCTTCATATCTCAGCACAGTGCCTGACACTTAATATTGATTTTTAGGCACTTACTGCTGATTTTTATAGACTAACAGCTAGTATTTATATAGTGCTTTAAGTTTTGCAAAGCACTTAACAAATTTCGCATGTTTTCCTTACCATAGCCCTATAAGGTGGGTGCTGTTAATTTCATAGCAAACATAGACTTGCTCAGGGTCTGAGCCTGGATTCAAATGCAGATCTTCTTAACTCTAAGCCAGTGATCTACCCAATGTGCCATCTTGCTGTATGATTAAACCTGTAAATCTTACAGTAGTATGCTATATAAAGTGTTGGATAGACACAAGGAGATCAGTTAAGTGTCTATTTCAGTAAAACATTCCTAGGTTAATAAGAGTCCATTTTAACAAGATAAGAGTGAGATAGATTCTGGACATAATTCAAAGGAATTTCCCAATGAAAGATCATTCAGTCCAAAAAGTGTATCATACTTACCAAACTTTAATCGATGATATTTTTTATATCTTTAATAGATTATATATTCTAAAAGAAGTGTTTATCCCTTTTTAAAAAGGGAAAACATTTGTCTTGTCACAAGAAGTTATTTAGATTGATCAAGCTGTATATGTTGAAACCATAAATATAACAGTAACAATAATAAATAGCATTTATATAGCACTTTAAGGTTTCAAAGAATTTTACAAACATCTCATTTTATATTTGTAACAACCCTGAAATATAAGCAATAGAAATATTTAAGTTCGAAATCTATTTTGATTTTTATTTAAAATACTCAAGAGTCATTTAAATTATAGTTTACAAATAATAAACTTATTTAATCTTCCCAGGTATTCACACTCATTTCTGTGTTAAGAATTGGGAAGGACAACTGAACAAGAAGTGGGGATGTTTGAAGGACTCCCCCCCCTGAGGCTGGGGTTAAGTGACTTGCCCAAGGCCACACAGCTAGGAAGTGTTAAGTGTCTCAGACCAAATTTGAACTCCCGTCCTCCTGAATTCAAGGCTGGTGCTCTATCCACTGCGCCACCTAGCTGCCCCAAAATTAGTAAATCTAAAGTTGATTTTTTTTTTCCAAAACAAGAAAACAAAAGGTGTACCAGAAGAGAAAAAATAACAGATAAGACTTATGTGCATAGCAAAAGATATTCAACTATGAGAACTAAAGACATGCCTTAGATCTAATGGCCACTTATTGTGAATTTTGATTTTATATGCATTTGGAATTTATTTCACCCACTATCAATGGAATCTGCGACAAACAATAGTTTATATAGTGTTTTGTCTCCCAGTATCCCCTCAAATTTTTCTTTTTACCTGTAGAATTTTTGTAATATTTTCTATTCTCTTGTATTTTTTATTTACCACCTGTCTTTTTAAATACTATTCTTAGTAATACTTTGTAAACACTGACCTTTTTTTAGTTTGTTTTTTCAGTCTGCAAAAATTTTTCTCCTTTCCCTACTAGAATGAAAAACAAAATCCCCATTACAAACATGTATAAATACAAATTTCTATTGGCCCAATCCATGCATGTGTATGCATGTATATATACTCATACAATATACATTTTATATAACCATTTATGATGTGCACATACACACATTATTATATATATATATATACATATATATATATAAAAACCTGTGGCATCGAAGCAAATATTGATCACTCCCTTGACATGTATGTTTTCCTCTTCTTCACTTCTCTGCTGTTTGTTATTCCTTTGCTTTTTCTTCTCTTCCTGTGCTAAAATCCTAAACTGGTATTTATAGGCAGTTTCATCTTAAAGTAACTTTGCTTTAGAAGTTAACATCTGGTAATAGTGTTAAAAGTGGGAGAGAGCTCTAAAAATTCATGTCTGAATTGCATTTGTAGTATGATAGCCAAAAAATGCTGAAGTCAACATATGTTTTTAGGGTGGCTTAATATTAGGGGGAATGAGGTTTTAGTGTGAAAATTTTTGTTAATTCCCTTATATGTATCTGGGTATCCTGCAGTGGAAGCAGCATTTAGGCAGGCTTAAACATGCCTTCCTGATGTTTGTCACCAATCTCTCTGTGACCTCAACATTATTGTAATAAAATATTAATACAGAATCATGTGGCTCTAATGATTTTTAATATGCTATTCTTTTTTGGTTTTAAATAGTGTAGAAGTTTTTTTCAGGGAAGAGTGGTTTGCATCTTTACATGATTAATAAAGATGTACCACACCAATGATTTGAAAGAATTAAAGTGGAAAACGACATTTTATAGTAATATGTAACATCTTGCAGAATACAAGTAACAATTTAGATATGACCTTCCTAGAGTACTTAGAACTCAAAGAAATCTATAATATTCATCCTTTTTTAAATGTATTCACAAATCATCCTTCATTCTTGAAAGCCAGTATACTCAATAGGGCTCCTAATTTAGAATTTTAAGTAGTGTCAGTGTTGAATTTATAGGAGTTCAGATTTTCAATTAATAGACTTCACAATGATTGGGGGGGGACAGAGGATTTCCTTTTATTCTTTAACTTCCTTTTTTAACAGAAGAAATGACTGGAGGAAAGTTTTGTTTCATGTTTATAGAATTTTCTTTAATATTAGAAAGGTATTTGATGAACATCAGAATTATCAAAAGGCTAAATATTTGAAAAGTGGTCTAAACTGCATTTAAATTCAGGTCAGAGCCTGTTTTTTTTTTTTTCATTTGTAAAGTTGAAAAAAAATGGTTAATAAAGAACTGCATACATATAAATTATTAAGGCTAGTGAGTGGCATAGCAAGGTTGCAGGAGATACAGAGCTGGCCTTAAAGCTAGGAAGAACTAGGTTTAAGTCCTATCAATGAACTACATTGGCTGTGTGATCCAAAGCAGGTCCCTTAACCTCTTTTAAGACAGCTCACCCTAAATTGCATAGAAAGTGTTGATCTATATTGGTACAGGGAACTTTTTAAAAATCTTTTGAGTTCTTTATATTAGTAAATCACTGTTTTAAGCCCTTAAACCTCATTTTTAGACCTTAATATATATATCAAGCTTTTTATTTTAAAAAATACACACAAAGGGGCAGCTAGGTGGCACAGTGAATAGAGCACCAGCCCTGAAGTCAGGAGGGGCCCGAGTTCAAATCTGGTCTCAGACACTTAACACATCCTAGCTATGTGATCCTGGACAAGTCACTTAGCCCGCAAAAATAAAAATACATGCAAAGATAGTTTTCAATATTCACTATTTCAAAATCTTGTGTTCCTTATTTTTCTCCCTCTTTTAATCCACATTAACTTTGATTTCAAAAATAAGCACTTCAGTATGTGACCTATTGTATTTTTAAAAATCTAACATCAAAACCGATTTTTTTTCCTTTTATAGGTGATGAATGAGAAGCTTCAACACTGCATGGAACTAACAGACCTAATGCGAAATCACCTGAACGAAAAGCGGGCACTCCGCCTAGAATGGATGATTGTTATACTTATCACCATAGAGGTAAATAGGAAATTTTGATGACCTTTTTCACCATCTTAATCTGAAGGATCTTTAATTTCATTGGACACTTCTCTGCTGATGCATATTATAGTTCATCCATGACATCTCAAGTGTTGTCTGTATTTTCCATAAAATTGCCAGTGTTTTTTGAAAGCAAAGTTCTGGAACTTAACAGCTGTCTTTGGGACATCTTGAATTGTTTAACTGAATCATCTTCAAATTTGCTAGAGAATCTTATCCCCAAATCCCAAAAATATCTTTTCTGAATTTCCCTTTTAGTATAGAAGATATTACCACTTACCCAGTCAGCCAGGCCCACTCATTTCACATATCCAATCCACTGACAGATCTTTCTCCCTTCACAGTATCTGTCATGTCTAATACTGTAGAGCCACCGCCCTAGTTCAGGACCTCATCACTTCTTACCTAAGCCGTTGAGCCCAAGTCTGGCCATATAATGCCACTGCCTACTCAAAAAACTCTTCCAGTTACCTCCAGAATCAAATAAAAACTCCTGTTTTGAATTTATTTACATGTCATGGCATCACCATTCTGTCTTAGTACTCTTAAGAATGAAGGACAAACAAGAAGCCCCAGTTCATCATCCATTTGTAGTACTTATTTAAAACACATATGGATTAAAGTTTTCACCCATTTTTCCCCCTATTACAAACATATATACCAGTATCTTTGATGTTTCTCTAAATTCCATTTAGGAGTCTTAAGGTCAAAGCAAGTGACCAAAATTATAAAGGTGTTTTGAGGTAGAAAAGAAACAAAACTTTTCTAAACTCTTTATGTTTAGAAAAGGGTTTACTAATGGTTTCCAATCCTAATGTATCACTTAATTATAAACATCCCCAACATTTTAAAAAAAACAATAAAACAGTGCAAGTTTGCTAAAGTAACAAATAGAAAATACCTGTACTTCCAGCTCAGAACCTACTTTGTATAGAGGCTTTCTATTAATTTAAGCTCATCTAAAGAGACAAGTTTCCATCTATCATATCCTTTTAAAAATAGCCTTTTCGTTTTTAGAACTTGATTTGCAATAAAGCTTTGTAATCAATGAATAGAATTTTAAATTTATAATCATTTTCTTTATTTCAACAGGTAATGTTTGAACTTGGCAGACTATTGTTCTAATTATATGAAAAAGATGTGGATAACTGAAAAAATTGTTATGTAAAATATACTGAAAAGTCCCAATGACATATAAATAATAGAAAGCAAATACTCCTGAATTTACCTGATCTTTTAGAGTGGTTCTAAATTTTTGGTGTGTGTGTATATATATATATATATTTTTTTTGATCAAATAAAAATTACGACTGCTATACTCAAGTTGCATGTCTCTCCCTCTACCCATAATTCTTTGACTTTTAAAAATCACTAAGAAATTCAAGTACTGGTATTTACAAGTTATAATAAAAGATATCTATTTTTGTCCTGTGTGATTCGTCATAATTCTTCACCTGTCTATAGGTCAAAGATATTTTAGCCTGTTCTTTTCAATGAATGTTTTAACCAATCACTTGTAATATTTTTCAGTTTAACTTTTATTACATAAGTACACACTCTATCCTTCTAAATTTCTAATTAAGGTAGCAGTCTAACCTGCTTCTTTATGGCTATCAAAGATGGAAATACCTTGGTAGAAATTTCCATAATTGTTCAGTTAAAAGCTTCTGATATATGTCTCTGTGTGTGTATGTGAGAGAGTAAAATTAAGGTATATTTTTAAATGAAGTTTCTTTGGTGAGGAATGAATCAATCTTTGAACTCTATTAAATGGCTACTTGATACTGATAGTTTGGAAGTTTAGTACTTGTTAGAGAGACATATAAAAATAATTTTCTTCCAGATTTTATCATTAAAAAACTACATTCAGTTCTTAAAAATAATTTAACTTAACATATCACTTAAGATACTTTTATAAGTATACTTTTTACTATAGATCCTTGTTTTATTAATAATAGCACAAAATAAAGTTCTGACTTGGTGGGTTCCCCCCTCCCCCATCTTCTACTTTTTAACTTGTCAAAATCATTTCATTAAAATGTTCCATAAAGAATCTCTTCTAAAATTTTCTAAAAATAGTTTCCTCAAAAGTGTTTTAAACTTAACAAATTATCAATTCCATATGGGGCAAATAAAGCTATAAGAATCTTTATATTTCTTTTAGAAAACTTTCTTAGTTTATTTGAAGTTTTGTTTTACAGTTCAAAAAGCTAACTGAAAATTTTTTATCAATCACTATTAAATAACCAACCAGTTATCATTAATCCCTTCTCAGTGGATAGAGTGCCAGGCCTGAAGTCAGGAAGACTTGTCTTTCTGACTTCAAATCTGTCCTCAGACACTAGCTGTGTCTGACCCTGGTTGTCATTTAACCCTGTTTGCTTCTAATTTCTTCAACTGTAAAATAAGCTAGAGAAAGAAATGGCAAATATTCTATATTTCTACACTCTCTCTTTGCCAAGAAAACCCCAAATGAGGTCAGAGAGTTAGATACAAATTGAACAACAAAACATAAAATGAAACAGGAGCATTTATTTCCATCCCCAAAGATCTAAACAATACTGAACACACAGGTAGCACCTATTAAAACTCATAGGCTCGAGATGATTAAATATACAATTTCATATGCATTTTAATCATCAACATAAACTGTTTACATTCTAATCCTTTAATGCATGTTTTAAGTCCTCATCAAGATTCTTATTTTCAATATTTTCACTTACTTTTCCACTTATGTGATTAGTTACTGTGTGCTCCTGTGTTGTTTTATGTTAATTATCTTCATAATTAATTTTTAAGAAATGGAAAATAATACCAACTATACTAGCCTGACTTTTACTGAGAATTTTGTTTCAATCCTCCCAGTTATCTTTTGAGGATACAAATTACTATTCTAAAGTGAGATCAAAAGTTTTTTACATTTGCTTCCCATTTCTTTCCTACTAAAGTGCTCCAGCTAGACCATAAAACTACATATTTAAGAAAGGTATTGCATCAAAGTTTTATTTCCTACTGATGTGTTTGAGATCCAGAAGTGTGGCCTTCAATTTAAGAAAGGATTTAGATGGAAATAACATCTACTCTCCTTCAAATTCTACCATTCAAATGAACATATCCAAGATTTTCTCAGAGCTTGAAAAGCTAATAGGAATTGAATATATTTGGAGCAGGAATTATTGGAAGAGACCTGGGAATCCATAAAGATACGTAGCTTCTATATACTAGATATGTCTCATACATTAAGTTTTTCATAATAGTAGATCCTGTTGAGATTCATCCAAAAGTATTAATTCAAAGCTGCTTCAGTTCATATTCAGAAGGTTGGCTTCTAAAATGTTGGTATTTCAAGTCCAGTTTTATAATTAAATAGGGATTAGATGTCTGCACAATCCCTTTCTAAAGTAAACATAACTGAAAATGTAGGTAAATATTTAAAGTTGCTATTCTTTAACTGGGTTATTTAAAACATTAAGGGGAAAAACAAATTATAAACTAAAATTATGGACATGGTTAAAAATAAGCTAAGGAATAGAGTTGTTCTGTATTTTAAAATTTGCAACAAGCTAGTTATACATAGTATAAAAATAACATGATTCTCCTACCTTCTAGAAATTTAAATGTATACAGTATATATCAACATATAAAAACAATTTTTTCCCTCGTTATTAGCTTGGAGATGTGTACAAAAAAGCAAAATAGACTTAAACCTATGGAAGGGAAAATTTTAATTTAAAGCTTTTTATTGTCAAAAGATATGCATAGATAATTTTCAACATTCACCCTTGGAAAACCTTGTGTTCCAAAAATTTTTCCCTCCCTTCCCCCCATCCCCTTTCTCTAGACATGTAATCCAATATATGTTAAGTATGCCAGTCTTCTATACATATTTCCACAATTGTTATGCTGCACAAGAAAAATCAAAAAGAAAAATATATATGAGAAAGAAAACAAAAAGCAAACAATAATTTTAAAAAAGTGAAAATACTATGTTGCAATCCACACTCAATACCCAGGCCTCTCTCTCTGGATGCAGATAGCTCTCTCCAACCCAAGACCATTGAATTGGCCTGATTCACCTCATTGTTGAAAAGAGCCACATCCATCAGAATTGATCATCATATAATCTTGCTGTTGTGAAGAATGTTCTCCTGGTTCTACTCACTTCACTTAGCTTCAGTGAAAGTAAGTCTCTCCAGGCCTTCATAAAACCATCTTGCAGAATCATTTCTTATAGAACAATAATATTCCATAACATTCATATACCACAACTTATTTATCCATTCTCCAGCTGATGGGCATCCACTCAGCTGAAAAGGAAATTTCCAAAATTTCAGAGACAAGATCCATCCTTTCAACTTTAAAGTAAAATAAGAAATTTACCTGTATTTTATTAGAAAAATAAACAATCATCTCCATCTTGTGGGCCAATAAACTATGATGTTTTCACAACCAACAACTACAGACTTGTGGAGGTCAAAAAACCAAATTGAGTATCAACTCAAACTAGTCAGATCTGACCCACACTAGCTAGAAGTCCTCAGAGTTCAAAATGTTGATATTAATCTAGAAGCCCTATGTGGTTTGGGTCCTAGTTACCCTGGAGCTTTTCTTTTTCCAAGCAACCTAATAGCAATTAAGATCTGTAAACACAACTGTATTATAGATTTCCTAATTTGAAACTTGACAACCAGGAGCTCTATTTTTCTTCAGAAGTGTTGGTGTTTGTCAATAATGACAAGAAATGAAATTGCTACCTTTGTGAAGAATTTAAAATTTTCTAAATCTTTTAATACTACTACACTTTATTCATAATAGATCAAATGCATGTTTATAAATGAAGATATTTAATAACGTATGTACCAAGCTATTAGAATCTACAAGTCTTAGAATGCTTTCCTACTTCAGCTATCTTTTACATGCATGATTTTTTTAAAAATCTAAAATAGTAATGATAGCAATATCACTACTTTTCTTAGCAGAAACAATATGACAGCATCTTAGAATCAGGATGCTCAGAGAGAATAAATCCTACTTCTACCACTTTGTAGTAATGTGATCACAGATACACTACCTTTGGAGAGAAGTAGCAAAATGAAGCCTTCCAAATTATCCTATGGCTTCTGCCTTCTATCTCCTGAATTTGTCTCCAATCCAATCTCCAGTCTCCTTTGGGAAAAGGAATAACTCTTTCCACTCAATGAAAGCTTCACATCCAAACATACCCTATAAACTAGTGATTATGAATGCCTGTAGATCATGACCTAAACGGTATCTCCATCTGATTGCTTTTTTCACTTCCCCTTCAACCTTCCCCCCCAAGTTTCAACCAAATTAATTCCCTTCCCCTTCAACTGTACTCTGAAATGCATATTCCATAGGCAACAAACTTACCTTAATCTTAAAACTTCTTCTCTCCCACTATTAAATCTTTCAGATATTGCAGAAACCTAATTCAACTCTGATGATACAACTTCCCTGGGCCACTCTTTCTAGTATTGGCTGCACTTTCACTGATTCCCATTTACTGGTCCAAGTTATGTTGGAATAATCTTTGTTCTCCATTGCCACTTATTAGTTCACTCCCTATAATCTCTCCTCTTTTGAGATTCATATTATTCAACACTACCACTCAATCAAAACACTGGTAAGATGTTGTCAACAGACCTTCATACTATTCCATCTTCAATGAATTTAGTACAATTCACAATTTTTCTTTCCAAACTCCTAATCTCACATTATGTAATTTCAACATATATATTAACTTTCCCACAAACACCCTAACTACTCAGTTCCTCACTTCCTATCTCAGTCATACAGATAAGTCTTCCTCTTTATCTTGCTATAGGAAGGCTTTCCCAAATAATCTTAATTCTGGTGCCTCTCCTGTCTTATTTAGTTCCTAAACTAAGTCTTCCTCTTTATCTTTCTATAGGAAGGCTTTCCCAAATAATCTTAATTCTGGTGCCTCTCCTGTCTTATTTAGTTCCTAAACTAAATTGTATAGTTTGTAAATATTTGTTTACTTATCTCTCCCTCACATTTTAGGTTTCTTGAGAGCAAGGACTAAAATTTTGTTTTTGTTTTTGTTTAAATCCCCAGCACTTAGCACAGTGAATAGTTGGCACTTAATGTTTATTGATAAGATTCAATCTATTTTCTTAGCTCTAAAATGAGGATACTAATACTTTAATCTACTCTCAAAGAACCATTGGGGAGAGAGCAAGAGGAGGCAGGGGTAGGGAGAGAGGGTGAAAAGCCTTAATGCAAACCTTAGAAGGTTATTACTAGTATCAGCTTGAAAGCTGAAGGAATAGTGGACAAAGGTCTGTACCTGAGCACATTACATCTATATTCAAACTTCCCTTCCTACAATTACTATGTGACCCTAGACAAATCACTTAATCAAAGCCTATTTATAAAACAGCAATGATAACTGGATATCTACAGTACCCATTTCACAAGGTTGTTGGAAAGTTCTAATATAACACTTTATTTCTTCACAAACCTTATAAATAAATATTTCATTTTGTTTTTAAAATAAGTATTTAGTATGACTATGAATACTGTCCCCATTTCATTGGAGCTCAAAAGTCACTTACCCAGGATCATACAGAATGTCAGATACAGCAAAGCTTCTTAAAGTTTGGGTCAAGAGCCCATGTGGAGGAGTAGCAAAATAATGATTTACTTTTAGTAAATATTTGATTTATAATCTATTTTATGTATACCCAGGATTGTGTAAAAATTTCTTGGCTAAATGGAAAAAGTTTAAGCGCTAAAATACTATCATAAAACATCTCAAATACTACTATAATAATCTAAGTGAAAGATAATAAGGAACTCAATTATCATGGTGGCTGTGTAAATAAGATGAGAGATGTGAAGGAAGAATCTACAGCATATAGTAACTGACTGGATAGTAATAATACCAAAGGGTAGAAGAATATTCTAAGTTCTAAGTAAGTGATCTAAGTGAGCAGAGCAGTTAATAATCTATTGTTGATGAACAAGAAATTATATACTTCTAGCACTGTACACACTGATAAAGTCCCTGCCGTTAAATTACATTTCTGGAGCAAAAATATCATAGGTATATATACCACCTCCACTAACACCCCCCACTCCACGCACACACACACAAAATAGATACAATGTTATGAAGTGGGTGGTGGGACCAAAAGCAGAGAGTAATCATGAAGTCTCATAAAGCATAAGAAAGGAAGGAGTGCATTTTAGGTACAAGAGACAATCAGTGCAAGGATAAAGAGAAGGAAGTTGAACTGTAATAAGAAAAATAAAGGCTAGTTTGGCTAGAACATAGGAAAGCATTTAATATGTAATATGTGGAAAAGTAGGATACAGCCAAGTTGAGAAGCACTTTAAATATCAAGTAACATGAAACCATTGAAGATAGAATAATGGGGTAACATGCTTAGACCTATACAAAGGGAAAATCACTTTGGAGGTTGTTTAAGCTAAACAGATTTAAAATGAAGGAAAAAACTGAGGCAAGGATATTCAGGAGCCTATAATACTCCAACTCCCACTTTCTTAAATTGTGGGTCATGATCCCATATGCAGTCTCATAACTTGAACATGGGGGTCACAAAATTCTCATTATCAAAAAATGTTTGTTATGTATACTTATTCAATTATATATATATATATATATATATATATATATATATATATATATATATATATATATATATATATATATATACACATACACACCTAGGGTCACATAAAAATTTCTCAGGGTGGAAAAGGAATCAAGAGCAGAAAAAATTTAGGAAGCATTAATCTAGATAAGAGGTGATTAAGGGCCTGGAAAAGTTGCAGACTACATTTAAGGGAAGAGATTAGAAAAGAAAAATTGAGTTTAATTAGTATGCTGTTAAATAAATTATCCCTTGTGGGAAAACTGGGACACTAATACATTGTTGGTGGAGTTGTGAAAGAATCCAACCATTCTGGAGAGCAATTTGGAACTATGCCCAAAAAGTTATCAAACTGTGCATACCCTTTGATCCAGCATTGCTGCTATTGGGCTTATATCCCAAAGAAATACTGAGGAGGGGAAAGGGACCTGTATGTGCCAAAATGTTTGTGGCAGCTCTTTTCATAGTGGCTAGAAACTGGAAGATGAATGGATGTTCATCAACTGGAGAATGGTTGGGTGAATTATGGTATATGAAGGTTATGGAATATTATTGCTCTGTAAGAAATGACCAGCAGGAGGTATACAGAGAGGCTTGGAGAGACTTACATCAACTGATGCTGAGTGAAATGAATAGAACAGAAGATCGCTGTACACGTCAATGTTGTATGAAGATGTATTCTGATGGAAGTGGATATCTTCAACATAAAGAAGATCCAACTCACTTCCAGTTGATCAATGATGGACAGAAACAACTACACCCAGAGAAGGAACACTGGGAAGTGAATGTAAATTGTTAGCACTACTGTCTATCTACCCAGGTTACTTACACCTTCGGAATCTAATACTTAACGTCCAACAAGAAAATGGGATTTACACACATATATTGTATCTAGGTTATATTGTTAACACATGTAAAATGTATGGGATTGCCTGTCATCTAGGGGAGGGAGTAGAGGGAGAGAGGGGATAATTTGGAAAAATGAATACAAGGGATAATGTTATTAAAAAAAAAATTACTCATGCATATATACTGTCAAAAAAATTTTATAATTATAAAAAAAAAATTATCCCTACCCATGAACAATTACTATTTCTCCAATTATGTCTGCAAAAGATATTTTAAAAAATTGTTTCAAATAGATCCCAGTTGTGCCTTGTAGGTTCCCAAATATTTTGTATGCTCTAGTTATTTTGAATAGAATTTCTGGATGAAAATGTTGAGGTAAAAATCAAATTTGAGATGACTAAATACATGTTAAAAAAAAAAAAATCACAAAATGATGCTGCATTCATGGATGACTGGAAAAGACAGTGATGCCCTGAAACAGAAAAAGGATTAGTCTGGAAGAGGAAAAGGTTTTAGAGAATGAGTTCTGTCTTTAAAACATGTAAGAATTAGGAGTATCTGTAGTATCTTCACTTCAAAATGTCCAGTAGGCATTTGATGACTAGGGCTCCCTAGATATGAATTTTGGAATTGGTCTGTATAAAGATGATTAAATACATAGGAGCTAATGCAAGTAAGTCTAGGGAGGAAAAAGACAGGGACCCAGGACAGAACTTTGATTTTCACCTAAATTAGGAGTTTTGACATGAATGATGTTCCAGTAAAGGATACAGAGGATGCTTAGACAGGTCAAAGGAAAACTAAGAGAGCAATGTCATGAAAACCCAGAGAAAATCAGCGTCAAAATACAATTAAGTGTCAAAAGAGGGAAGTCTAGAACATACAATAATCAAAGAAAAGAGAAACATAAGTTTTCATCATTGAAATATATTATGGAACACCTGGGCAAGGAATTTGGGATGGGTATGGTAATCTGTCACCTCTCCCTTTCCCTCTCCCCTTCTCCTGAATATATTAGACCTTTTCCTTTGACAAAAATGCTCTCCCATCCTTGAAAACTGTCTAATATTTAAGGCACAAACCATGCTCATCAAATTTCCATATGACACTGCTTGGAGGGATTTTGAATCCACTATCATGTGAGAATTAGATGAAGAGACTATGGTTACTTAATTAACCTAAAGATCTGAAGGTCTGCTATGTAGAAGAAGAGATTTGATTTGCTCAATTTGGCCCTAGAAAGCAGAAGCAGATAGAGGTGGTTGAAGAAGTTACAAAGATACAATTTTGGGTTTAATGTTGGAAACACTTCCAATAATTAGAGCTGTCCAAAAGTAGAAGTTACTACGTAAAAGAATAGGCGTCTCGGCAATAAGAGTAGAGAGAGATTAAAGGAATTAGAGTAGGTAATGAGGAAAACAAACTATCACTCTTTGCAGATAATATGATGGTATACTTAAGAGAACCCCAGAGATTCTACTAAAAAGCTACTAAAAATAATTCACAACTTTATCAAAGTTGCAGGATTTGTATCCTGTATCAAAATAAATCCACATAAATTGTCAGCATTTTTATATATCACCAACAAAATCCAACAGCAAGAGATACAAAGAGAAATTCCATTCAAAATAACTATAGATAGCATAAAATATTTGGGAATCCATCTACCAAAGGAAAGTCAGGAATTATATAAGCAAAATTACAAAACACTTTCCACACAAATAACGTCAGATTTAAATAATTGGAAAGACATTAAGTGCTCTTGGATAGGCCAAGTGAATATAATAAAGATGACAATACTCCCTAAACTAATCTATTTATTTAGTGCCATACCAATCAGACTCGCAAGAAACTATTTTAATGATCTAGAAAAAATAATAAAATTCATATGGAAGAAGAAAAGATCAAGAATTTCAAGGGAATTAATGCAAAAAAAAAAAAAAATCAAATGAAAGTGCCCTAGCTGTACCTGATTTAAAACTATATTATAAAGCAGCAGTTACCAAAACCATTTGGTACTGGCTAAGAAATAGATTAGTTGAAAAATGGAATAGGTTAGTTTCACAGGACAAAATAGTGTAGAACTATAGAAATCTAGTTTGACAAACCAGGAGATCCTAACTTTTGGGACAAGAATTCACTATTTGACAAAAACTGCTAAGAAAACTGGAAATTAGTATGGCAGAATTTAGGCATGGACCCACACTTAACACCATATACCAAGATAAAATCAAAATGGGTCCATGATTTAGACATAAAGAACAAAATCATAAACAAATTAGAGAAACATAGGATAGTTTACCTCTCAGACTTGTGGAGGAGGAAGGAATTTGTGACCAAAGAACTAGATTATTGATCACAAAATAGAAAATTTTGATTACATCGAATTAAAAAGACTTTGTACAAATAAACTAATGCAAACAAAATTAGAAGGAAAACAACAAAATGGGAAAACATTTTTACAGTTAAAGGTTGTGATAAAGGCCTCATTTCCAAAATATATAGAGAACTCACCCTAATTTATAAGAAATCAAGCCATTCTCCAATTGATAAATGGTCAGAGGATATGAACAATTTTCAGATGATGAAATTGAAACTATTTCCACTCATACGAAAGTGTTCCAAATCACTATTGATCAGAGAAATGCAAATTAAGACAACTCTGAGATACCACTACACACCTATCAGATTGGCTAAGATGACAGGAAAAGATAATAATGTTGGAGGGACTGTGGGAAAACTGGGACATTGATGTATTGCTGGTGGAGTTGTGAATGAATCCAACCATTCTGGAGAGCAATCTGGATTTATGCCCAAAAATTATCAAACTGTGTATACCCTTTGATCCAGCAGTGCTACTATTGAGCTTATATCCCAAAGAAATACTAAAGAAGGGTAAGGGACCTCTATGTGCCAAAATGTATGTGGCAGCCCTTTCTGTAGTGGCTAGAAACTGGAAAATGAATGGATGCCCATCAATTGGAGAATAGTTGGGTAAATTGTGGTATATGAATGTTATGGAATATTATTGTTCTGTAAGAAATGACCAGCAGGATGAGGCTTGGAGAGACTTACATGAACTGATGCTGAGTGAAATGAGCAGATCACTATACACTTCAACAACAATACTGTATGAAGATATATTCTAATGGAAGTGGATATCTTCAACATAAAGAAGATCCAACTCACTTCCAGTTGGACAGAATCAACCACACCCAGAACAGGAACACTGAGAAATGAGTATAAACTGTTTGCACTTTTGTTTTTCTTCCCAGGTTATTTTTACCTTCTAAATCCAATTCTCCCTGTGCAATAAGAGAACTATTCAGTTCTGCACACATATATGGTATCTAGGATACACTATAACATAATTAACATGTATAAGACTACTTGCCATCTAGGGGAAGGGCTGGAGGGAGGGAAGGGAAAAGTCCGAATAGAAGTGAGTGCAAGGACAATGTTGTAAAAAATTACCCAGGCATATGCTCTGTCAATAAAAAGTTATAATTAAAAAAAGAAGGGGAGGAATTGACAAGTAAACAGATAAATGCAAAATATGTAATTTAAAAAAAAAATAGGCATCACTGAAGTATTTTAAAACAGAAATTGGAGTACTTGTCAATATGTTATGTAGGGATTCTTTTCACTGATAAGTTAGACAAGATAGTATTGAGGTCCTTTCTCAATTTTGTGTCCAATGTTACAGAAAGGTTGAAAAAGATGAAGTGCTTTAAAAAAAAATCACATTTTGTACGGAGGAATATGGTTAAATGATGAGGTTGGAAGATTGTCATCTTTCTCTTGCCTTATACAGATATCGCTCTAATTCAGGCCCCCATTACTTCCTTCTTGGACTATGGCAGTGATCTTCTAATTGGAATCCCTAACTAACTATGGCAGTGATCTTCTAATTGGAATCCCTAACTAAAGTCTCAAATCTATTCTCCATATAGCTGCCAAATTCTAAAAGTATAGATCTGACCACATTAATGACTACCCACTTCAAAAAGCTTCATGGCTGTCTTGCCTCCAGAATGAAATATACCAAAGACTTATTTTACCTACTCTCTTTCACATCCTGTTCCAAACTGGCTAACCTATTTGCTATTTCCTATCTAGGGCATTCCATCTTCTTGTCATGCTTTTGCAAACTCCATGCCCTATGCCTGGAATGTATCTATGATTTCTGACTTTGTCTCCAAGAACCTTTAACTTCCTTCAAAGCTCAGTTCAAGTGTTTCTATCTATAGGAATGCCATCCTGGTCTCAGGAGGTGCTAGTATCCAACTTCTTCCGTCCAGTAAGTACTTTGTATCTACATTGTTTCTCAAAATGAAGTGTAACCTCCTTTGAAGGCAAAGATGATTAAAAAGAAGCACTGCATGGTATTTTACAAATATTTTTTAAAAAAGGAAAAAAAAGGAGCCCTCCTCTCAAAGAGCTTACTACCCAATTTGGGAATAAAGCCATCAATAGAAGTAACAATGAAAAACAAAACAGAATTAAATGGTACAATTCAGAAGAACATGTACAATAATAAGAGTTTCATGAACCTCTCAGACTTTAAGCTAAGAAGTAGTGAATGAAAAACATAAAAAATTTAAAAAATAAACAAAAATGGTTAAAGATGAATACTAGCTCAACACTAAAGAAAACAATATTCCATTTGAATGTAATGTAACTTTGTGGAATCTCACTCTTAAAATAATGGAAATTTCAAAAAAAGTACTAGAAGAGATTACCAAAATAAATCTGTCATATTGAATATGAATATGAATAACTACTCACATTACCACTAGGTTAAACTAGGTGATGTGCAATAAATACCTTTTCCTATAACCAGATTTTAGTGCATAATTGATGGAAGTATACAAGAAATTTTATTTTGTTTTCCTTTGCTGCCCAATTTCAGAGTGTTGTTATGAGGATTAAATGAAAATGTATATAAAAGTTTCTGAAACAATAAAGGTCAGTTACTGTTAATTAAGAACCAGCTTACCTGATTATTATATGCTACCCTGATTATAAGAAAACACAAATTTTGGGGACAATCTCTGGTCTATTTCTTAGAAAATCCACCTAATTCCTAATTTTACTATATATACTTTGCTACTAAGGTGCTCTATTAAAAATTATTTCTTTTTATCATAGAAGTAATTTTGGGAATGTCTGAATTTACATCATGAACCTAAACATGAAAAAGTTCTTTCAAAATAATTTCCCAGGTCAATGGGAATGGATTCTACTCCTGAATCTTAAACTATAGACAAGTCATGAGTTCTTTCAATCTCAGTGAAGCTAAATTATAACTATTTTCTTTTCAAAATTCTAAAATTCTAATTTGACATCAATAGAAGATCCTATTTGAAGATTCAGTGGATATAAAAATCTAATATTAGTTTTTACTAATATTCTACTTTTAACATCATAAACTGGAAAAATACATATAGATCAGTATTTTTCAAATACTGTTCTATAAAGGATATCAGCTCCTTGGGAGGAAAATATGGTCACATATTTGGCTTTGTGCATGTAAACTGAAACATTTTAATGATTCAACAAGTCACTGCATTTTCAGAAATGGTATCGACTTCAAATTAAATATCTGCAGATTAAATGCTAGGTTTGTTACAAAAAAAATTTATAGGCTGATTCTGCTCAGGAAGCCCACAATTAAACTTAAGTTGGTAAAATGGTAACTTCTATTTAACAGAGCAACTATCATAGAACTACCTATTAATAAATATAGTAATAAAACCTAAACAACTGAATACATATAAGATGTTTTTTACTTTTACCATTTCCATTTCCAAGTGCTTTCCACATCAGGAAATTAAAGGAAATTCAAGGGTCAAACTGAAAATGCATAAGTTACACCAAAAAATAGCAGCAAAACCAAATCAAGATTTTTAAAGGAAACTACTATAAATTCAACTTTTAAAAATACTTAAATCTGATTTTTTTTTTCCTTTTTTTGGCTGAGGCAATTGGGGTTAAGTGACTTGCCTAGGGTCACACAGCTGTTAACACAGGTTAACATAGTGTTAAGTGTCTGAGACCAAATTTGAACTTGGGCCCTCCTGACTTCAGGACTGGTGTTAATATCTGATTCTTAAGAGTTTCATGCTTTTGGAAAATTGCATCGATACAGATAAGTTATATGCCTTCATAGTTATGCTTCAAGTGCTTCATGTGTATGTGTACATGTGAGTCTATTTCCCTTTTCGAGCACATTTGGTAGACTTCCTATAGACCTACCATGTTAATAATAACAGAGCTATTATTACATTACTATATATTATATAAGAATAACATAGAATAAAGAGTTGAGAATTATGCTATGTACCAGTATATCAATGAGATTATTGGAGTAGAAAAATATGCCTGAATTTACATTAAACTTCAGTTAAATTTATTCCTCTTTTCACTTGAAGTCCACTTTAAGTATTCTACTGGCATACACAACATTACTTAATATTTCCTAGCTGTGTGGCCCTGGGCAAGTCACTTAACCCCAGCCTCAGAGGAAAAAAAAGAATTATATCTGGTACTCACATAGCCTTAGCAATCAAAGAACAAACAGCCTCTTTATTTGTCCTCTTCATGTGAAATTCCCATAACAACTAGTCATCAGCGAACTTCATGTTTTTCTGCTAAATTCTAAGAAGCAGGTCTAATTATCAGGATAACCCTCAGTAAAACACAAATTGCAGTACATCTAAATATAATAAGTGCACTTTGATGATTATTACAAAGGTATAGGATGACAAGTATAAATGGAAAGGATCTCTAAACACCAACTATTCCAGCACCATTTTACAAATAAGCAAACTGAAGCCATGGGAGATTAAATGACTTGCCCTAGGTAATAAGCATCAGTCAGGATTAGAACCTGGGTCTTCTGACTCCAAGCATTTTTTCCCCCACAGTAGAACACCATTCAATCCATTCCAGTGACTTGGGCCTATAGGGTAGATTCAAAACCTAGAACATTAACACTTAATTCAGTACAAGTGGCTACTGAGGATGAATGAGATGATCCTCTCTATATAAAACAAGTTTCATGCTTCTTTGCCCCATGGGATTCAGTTTTCAAGAGCTACTCTTGAAATTCTACTTTTCACTTGGTAATATAAGGTAGATTTCCTTCTTTAAAGACCCATACATTTTAGACCTGAAAGTCATTTTAGACATCTATTCAGACCAGATTCTCCTTTGCAAAATGAGAAAACTGAGGCTAAAAGATTAAGTGATCTGGCATCATTGAATTGAGATTTGAATCTTAGTATTCCCGAGAGGTCCAGTGCCCAACATACTATGCCCTACTGTGTCTTCAATGCACCCAAAAACGCTTAACAATCTTCATAGATCTTAAGTTATTACTAGGCTCAAAAAAAGTAGATCTGAAAGGACCTTTTCCAAAAATCTGATTCAATTCCCTAATTTTACAGATGAAGAAATAAGACCCAAGTGAACTGACTGATAAGCATCAGTCAGGAACCCTACTCAAACCATGTTTATCACATGGAGAGCAGGGCGTAAAGTTAAGAGAAGTAAAGATCCTAGTGATGTGGACTTTTTAAAAGAGATAACAAGACAATTCATTAGAAACTTTTTGATTCGTCAGAATGAAATTAAAATTTAACAAAATCTGAAATGTCTCCAGTTTCAAGATAAAATTAAAGTATGATGATGGTTGTCAGTACCTGAAACTAAATTTTGTTTTGAAGTCAGCACACTTGACCTTCAATACAGTCACTTCAGGAGTTCACCAAAAGAAAAGAAAGTTTGGGGCAGGTCTATATACTAGAGGTATTATTTACTTTTAGGTCCCTAACGCTCCCTCTCTTGTTACTTTTAGTTCATGGAAGCACAGGAACAAAATAGTGGGTTGCTACACTATATTTCAGGAGACTCTGGTTTTATACCTTCCTGGATTAAAATCAGATTTTTCCCTTCTGGGATTGGCCAAAAGCATAAAACTGCCAAAGCATAAAGTGAAAAGAAGTCAACAATGAATCTCTGGCAACAAAATTCTTAACTACCTCAGTAATGAGGTAAACTTTCGTTTCTGAAATTCAGAACTTCAAATCTATTCTTTAAACGGGTAAAAGGCCCTACTAAAACTTATTTTTCATCAGAGAACAATACTACAGTTTCAAAAAAATAGCTAAGGAAAAGAGAAGTTGGTTATAAATGTTAATCATCATGGTATCGAATTACTTTTTAAAACTTCTGTGGATACAATGTTTCAGTCCATGTCTTAAAGAGTTTTTGACTCTAGATTGAGAATAAACCTGGAGACTATGTGTAACTAAAATACCAATCTTGTAACAGGAAAACAGATGCAGTTTGAACTGCAAATATGCTTCACAGCCATAATACTTTTACGACGAAAGTTACTGAATTAGTCACAATTTTTAGGCATCTGAACAATCACTAATCTGACCTCCTAAACAAACAATGCTAAGCACTTAGCCTATCTTTTCTTTAACACAAATTTCAGAATTTTTAAATTGCTTACATAAATTATCCAGAAAAATCTACGTACTCTGTGGTTTTAAATCGCATTCTCTTACTAGTTTAAAAAAAAAAAAAAAGGTTAAGTATGAGAAACTGACAAGCCAAGATAAAAAGGTGCTGGTCAAGAGGTGTCAAAAGCAAAAACACATATTAAGCCAGGTGGCTATAGAGGCTGAAAGCTGGGTACCCTCCACTCACTCCAAGCTATCAGAAATGTGCCCCTCCAAAACACCTTATATAAACCACCAAGGAGTTGCCACTAAAACCATCCGCCTTCATATGTTCTAACTTTCCATGCTTTGGCTCCACATGGCTTGCAGAAGTTTAGCTGGAAGTGGGGGAATAGGGTGGGAGTAGACCAATAGTTTGCCGCTGCTGCTGCAGTTGCTGCTGGTGGCGGCGCGGCCGTGCCGGCGGCAGAGAGTAGCAGGAGGCGGAGGCGGAGGCGAGCGGGGGGGAGGGAGGCGGGAGGGGGGGGGGGGCTCTTGCCGCCACAGCTCTCGTCGCCTCTCCCCCCCCCCTCCCCGGCGGGAGCCGCTCTCAGCCTCTTTGCACAAGTCGCTCCGCTCTCGGTCATGTGACCTTAACGTAACCGGACAGGAAAAAGCCCCGCCGCCGCCGCCGCCGCCGCGCCGGAGACACCGACCGCGGCAGCAGCAGCAGCTAGAGCCAGAGAAGGCGGCGGCGGTGGCGGCAGCGGGAGAGCTGCTGGGGCTGCACAGCGGCGCCCCCCTACACCACTCCTCCCAGCAGCGGCGGCGGCAGCACCAGGTAAGCAGGTACCGACATGGTCCCAGGGCCCCGGTTTCCACGTGCCACCCCTGTCCCCACAGCCCCTGGAAAAACGAGGAGGCATGGGGAATGCAGGGGCCGGGGCTCGTCAAAGATCCCGGCGGCGGCAACAAAGGAGACGACGAACAAGTCGTGTCCTGCTCTCCTTTACTCCCTGCCCGGTTCCAGGTGATGATCAGGAGGGTGAACCCGGGCAGCCAAGAGGCCCGGTTCAGGAAAACGGGAGAAGGGTGCGCCCCGTGGGGGTGGTGGCGGCTGCGCCTGGCGCCGGGACTCTGGCCGCCTGACAAAACCATCCCCCGGAGCCAGGCGGCGGCGGCGGGCGAGTCGGCGGCGGCCTCATCCGGGGCTTTTCGGGAGGGGAGGGGACGGAAGCCGAGAGGGCGGGCGGCGGAGCTGGGGAGGGGGGGGCAATCCGCGTTCCGTTCCCCTTCCCCGGCCCCTCCCCTTCTCTCCACTCCCCTCCCGCCGCAACCGCGAGGTCTGTCACGATCGGCGGCGGCCGGTGAGAGTCCCGCGCTGGAGCCTGGAGAGACGGGCCCGTCTGGTGCGTTACCCCCTCAGACATTTCGCAGCCTCCGCCTCTTCCCGCTGCGGCGGCTGCTGCTGCTGCTGCTGCTGCTTCAGCGGCAAGGCCGCGAGCTGCGGAAGTGGGTTTGGGGGGGAGGGGAACTGGAAAGGGAGGGGGAGGGGGAGGGATCCCGGTCAGACCGGAGCAGGCCCGGCCTCTCTGGCGCTTCTCCCAGCTGCAGCGACTCCTCCAGCTCCTGCCGCTAGTGCTGCGGCTCCGCCTCCTCCTCCCAGCTCGCGGGCGGGGGCGCGCACGCGCGCTTCCGGCCTACCCGGGTCTCGCGCTGTCTCCGGCTCTCGCGCGCGCTTCCGGCCTACCCACTTCTGGCTCGCATTCTTCCCCCCTACCCCCACTCTCTCGTTTCTCCCCTCCCCCTTTCTCCTGCGCCGGGTTAATCGAGCTTTCTGGGGCGGTGCGCGTGGCGTTGGCGTCGGCATTGTGTTAAACTCCGCGGGACTTGAGAGAACGCGCGCGGGAGCGAGCGGCGCCGGCTGGGAGTGTCGCATGTTTTTCCTCCGCCCCCGCCCTTGCCCCTCCCTAGCCCCAGGGATGTCTTCGCCGGCCCCGCCTCTATTCCGCCTTTCCCTGTCCTTGGCTCGGGGCTTGTCTCAGACCGAGATGCTCGGGAAAATGCTTTTCTCCCGCCCTCGGGAAATGACCGTTAACGCTTCCTGGGGCCTGACTGATCCGAAGGGAGCTCGCCGCCGACTGCTGGCGGGGCGTTTAACCGGCTGCTTCGGCGTCCTCCGGATCCGTGCAGGCGGCGGTTTCTCGGTCGAGGCCCCCCGAGCTTCCGCCTACCCCAGATCTGTCCCTCCGATAAAAGATTGGAACGCCTCGCGCTTGCTCGGGTTTTCAGGCAGTTTTACCTCCGGGTGTGAGGCGGTAACTTAGCCGCACTCCCGGGGCTAAACCGGAATTGTCATTTTTAGGCTCCTTGGAAGAGGGGGAGCACCAAGGAGCAAAAGCATTACCTTTAAGGGAACCTAGAGAGAGAGAACAAGGGAAATCGCTCCTTTAACATCTCTTGGAGTCAAGTGCTGTGCTATTGAATAGACATCTGGGGGAAAAGGGATACAAAACATTACTGTACAGCTTTATGTAATTGAGGTTTTCTACTAGTAATGAATTAGAAGTGACTCTGAAACAAGTGGTCCCTTCTAATCATTTCCCAAGAATTTTATTTGGTTATATCTTTAAAGTCAGTTCTGATTATTTTAAGTTCTCAGTAATACCATAAATTAGGAATTCTATTGTAATTGACAATTTTCTTCTGCCATTTGGCTGTCGATCATTCTGTTGGTTAAATCACATCTATCAAAGGATGAACTTGACTTAGGATGAAAATTTAAATCTTTGCTTTATCAGTAAAGTAGATGGTGACAAAGTTAAAAACAAGATTTTGGAGAATTACCCATGATACTGTTTTTTTCTCTATTGGAATAATCATTTTGCTCCTCATAGAGCTTCAGGAACAAGTGACATGCAATTAAAATTTCAGTTTGGGAAGTATGAACTTGGTTTAATTGAAATGAGTTGAATATCAATAGAGATGTTTGTAATAATTATTTCTTCTACTTGTCATAAGTTGAATTTTAATAGTGGAATTTACTTTTGATGATGAATTCCTATTCCCCTACAAAGTGGTATTAGGTTGTTAAAATATAATTTTAAATCTACGATGATTTTCTTAAAAAGTAGTTCTTGTGTGATTTACTAAAGTGACGTCCCTTTTCACTGAATCCAAACAGCAATTTATTGCATTTATACAATCAAGTTGCAGGGCAGTTATTATTAGTAGAAAAAGTTTCTACACTCTAGTGAAATCACACGTGTAAACTCAGATATTTTTTTTTAATTTTTTTATTATAGCTTTTTATTTACAAGATATATGTATGGGTAATTTTCGACAATTGCCAAACCTTTTGTTCCAATTTTTCCTCTCCTTCCTCCTACCTCTTCCCCCAGATGGCAGGTAGACCAATACATATTAGATATGTAAAATATATGTAAACCTGGATTTCCTACTGCACCACCAAAAGATTATATTTCTCTGGTAGATATTGAGACTATAAACCATACAAAAAGCATTCATGCCTTTCTGGAGCTTAAATTCTATTGGAGAAAGAACTATAGTAGGAAGTAGGAAGATATACAAAATATGCAAAATATATACAAAGTAATTTGGTGGAGATAGGAGAAGAGAAAAGTGGTAAGAACTAAGAAGTGTGACACTTGAACTGTTATAAAGAGAATAGAAAATCCAAGAGACTGAGTGAGAAAGGGAGAGTATGGGTACCTTTAGTATCTTTGCCTCCCTATTTTGCCCCACTCTGTCACCACCATGGATGTAGAAAGAGTTCTATGTCCTTAAAGGGAAATGATTTGAAATCAGCCTGTAAAGGTAGGTTGGAACCAGGGAGTGAAGGACTTTAAATTGCAAACAAAGGTATCTAAAGTTCTAGCCACTGAAGCTTCTTGAATGAGGAAGTAGCATGGTCAGACTTAATCTAAAATTAATTTTCTCTGGTCAAATAATTTTATCATCATGAAATAAAATACAGTCATGTATTAAGTACCTATTCTATATAATACTCTTATTAGGCCTGGGAAGTGATAGATTAAATCAGACACTTATCAAAAACCTATTTTTAAATTTTTTTCCAAATACATGAAACGATAGCTTTCAACTTTCATTTCTTTAAAACTTTGTGTTCCAAATTTTTCTTCTTACTTCTCCCCTCCCCAAGAAAGCAATCCAATATAGATTAAATATGTGCAGTTCTTTTCAACTTATTAACATATTTGTCATATTGTGCAATAAAAATCAAAAAGGGATAAACCACTAAAAAGAAAATAAGCAAACAATATGAAAAAAGTGAAAATATTCTGCTTCCATTCACATTCAATCTCCATAGTTCTCTCTCTCTGGAT
The DNA here is from genome assembly GCF_048593235.1 of Sminthopsis crassicaudata. Lineage (NCBI taxonomy): Eukaryota > Metazoa > Chordata > Mammalia > Dasyuromorphia > Dasyuridae > Sminthopsis > Sminthopsis crassicaudata. The sequence goes on from NC_133620.1 coordinate 142,314,732, forward strand.
TCTGATGGCATTTTTCCAACTCAAGTCTATTGGAATCTCCTTGTTGATTCAATAGAATTGTTGAAAAGAGTTGAATCCATCACAGTTGGTCATCACATAATCTTGTTACTGTGTTCAATGTAATTTTGGTTCTGTTCACTTCACGCAGCATCAGTTCATGTATCTTTCCAGGTTTTTTGGAAATCTACCTGTTCGTCATTTCTTATAAAACAGTAATATTCCATTATATTCATATATCATAACTTATTCAGCCATTTCCTAATTGTTGGTCATTTACTCAATTTCCAGTTCCTTGCTATTACAAAAAGGGTTGCTATAAACATCATAATCCTATCTTTGAAGTACTTCAAATACTACAAAGTTTTTCTCACTGCCTAGTACTCCACTTTGTTTAAAAAAATTCACATCATTCTTAGTTAGATTGATTGGCAAAATCAGCCCAAAATATTTGTTGATTCAACCAGTTGCTTATTCACCAGATTTCTTCTCTCCTAGAGAAGGAAGATGTAAATATAGGAAGTGGAAAAAAAAAATTAAATGGAAGATCTAGGCATTGGAATTCCCATGAAATAGTGCTGTTTTGTGATAACTTGGAATCATCTACCTGTTTCTTGCTGTCAAAACATGTATCATAATTTCATATTTCTCCATCAGTAATGATGCTTCTTCAAGAAAATAATACTGTGACACTTGGAAATTTTAAACCTTTATATGTACCCATTAGACTATGCTACTTCCATTAGCTATATGTTTTTAATAGAATCTTTACAAATATATACATATATTAAGGGGTAAAATTCTTATAGATAATGCACAAGATTCAACTTTTTATATATCAGGGTTGATTAATGATACTAGAAATTATTTTTTTTATGGCATAGCAGCTTATAGGACAGGTGGATGAAAAGAACTTATTCCCCATGAAATACTCTACCCTATGTTTCCTAACAGTTTTTACCCAAAATTTCTGGTTGCAGGAGATTTTTTTCCCAGTATTCTCTACCATATCTCTGCTGTCAGACTCACAATAGTCTCACTACATCTCCCATGAGGAAAGGATGATATAATCACTAACCATTTTCTCTTAAAAAAAATTATATACACATATACATATATATATATATATATATATATATATATATATATATATATATATATATATGTAGATAGAAAGAAAGAAAGAAAGAAAGAAAGAAAGAAAGAAAGAAAGAGAGAAAGAGAGAAAGAGAGAAAGAGAGAAAGAGAGACAGACAGACATTCCTGATTCCTGATGTTCAGATGTCAGGATTTTTTCACTAATGAAGATTTTAGAAATAATCCCAGTGTGGGAAGAAGACCTAAATTCTAGGCTTGGTTTTATCACTTTAGCAAAGCATATAGGATCCTAGACACATTTTTAGAAATAGAAAAGGAATTTAGAGATTATCTAGTCTTAACATTTTCATTTTACAGATAAAGAAACTGAAGCCTAGAGAGAGAGTTTTGGTGAAGATTCCATTGGGTTGTAGATAACTGATTCAGAATTGAAACCCAATTTAACTCCAAAGCCAGTAATTTTTTTTTATACCACATTGCTGCTTTCTTATCACGTGCCTCTCCAGAGATTCCATTTCTTCATCTGAAGAGATTGAATTAGATAATTACTGAAATCCCTTCAAACTCAAATCTGTGAATATATGAATGTTATGTTTGACTTTGGAATCTACTTTTAAAAAATTACCAAAAAAAATGAATTTATAGGAAACAATTTTAAAAATAATTATTCAAGCAAAATTTTCTATTTATAAAGGTCTTTACAAGATTCTTTTATACATCAAGCTTTTCCTGACATGTTTAAAATACTCATGGATCCATGATCTAATTTTAGAAGTTTCTTTCAATAACATAGTGCACAACTCATCCATATGTCCATTATCTCATAATTTTGCCAGAAAAAGAGAGTCAGCTATGCTTTAGGAGGTTACCAGTAGAGCAGTTGTATTCTGTGTCTTGATGCAACAACAGGACAATGCTGGAATTTAAACAACAAAAAAATAGCATCTTTGCTTCTTGGAAAACTTAGGGGTGAGAGTAGAGAGTTTTAATTAGAGGAATTTTGCTGTTTCTTGGAAACAGTATATGGCCATCTCTTGCCTTCCCCTCAACCCCAACTTTGGGCTCACCATACATAATGATAGGTAGATTCTGTAAAGTGTCCATCCAAAAGTATATTAACATCTGAGCAATAAATATTTTTTCACTTAGTCTTCATAAGGCCAAAATTAGTAACTACAGAATTCTTCTGGGAAGCTTGAAAGTGTTGGGAGGCTTGATATAATCCATACAGTGTCCAAAAACAGGAGCATCTAACGTGTTTCATCATCTATAGCGCCTTCCTCTTCAAAAGAGACTCTGTCGTAGATCTCCAGGACAGTATCAAATAACTTTTGATAAGCATACATATCTATATCTCTATTTTATGCCTCTCTGACGTGTTGTCAGAGGGTTGCCAATTAGTGTTATTTCAATTATTGTATCATCTAGTGAGTATGAGATGAGATGATTTTGATGTTTATAGGAAAGAAACCTTGTAAAAAAAAAAAAGCCTATAAAGGGTTCTGTTCTACTAAATCAAAGACTTTTTCATAATTGGTATTCTTTAAACTTGACAGGATCTTATAATCTTTTAGTTAATTGTGAAATTGCAAATATATGGTCCATTGTTGAATATTGCTTGCAAAAGCTTATTTCCTACTAATACTCCTCATTAACAATTCTCTTGATTCATCTTTATAGGTGATTATTATAAAGATTTTGTATAAATGGGAGAGTAGGTAGATATAGCTCAATAGTTTTGATATTCTCTTAAACATCCGTTTCAGTATTTTAAGGTCTGGATTTTTTCACTTTGATGTCTTCCTCTTCTTCATATACCTTGTGTATCAGTCTTTTAATGCCCTTAGAATTGTGTTACATGCAACATAGAGTTCTCTAAATACATGCTCCAGGGCAGCTAGGTGGCGTACTGGATAGAGCACCACTCCTGAAGACAGAAGGACCAGAGTGACCAGAGTTTAGATCTGCCTCAGACACTTAACATTTCCTAGCTGTATTACCCTGGGCAAGTCACTTAGCCCAAAGTGCCTCAGCCAAAAAAAAAAAAAAAAAAAAAAAGTCCAGATGGCTACTTTTCCCATCTTTGTACCTCTTCTAGAAGTAACTTATCTGAAATGGTAGGATCCAAAAGTGGTGCTCAGTATTCCTCATGGACAAAACTGGCAAAAAATGATTATTACAAATATTTCCTATTTTTCTTCTTTATGAGTTTCCTTTGATTTTTATCTTTTAATACCCTGAGGTGGCTTCATTTAGCTCTATATTTTGCCAAGCTTTCTTTAATCTGGTTTTAGTGTCCATTAATTTTTTGTATTATGAGATGATTATCATAATCAGCTATTATACTTCATTAGATTTTATAAGCAAGTTTATATTTTTGCCTACTGTTGCCTTTGAAAGCTCTCTCTCCATTTGATTAATTAGTCAAGATGTTTTCTGGGCTCTTGGTCTTTTCCTTGAGAAAGTTAAGTACTGTCAATGTCATTTCTGTTGTCTAGAAATATTTACTGGTATTGTCTTAAAAAAAAAATTAAAATAAGACAAAATAAATCTGCTACCAAAACAGGTTAATATTTTGTTTTTCAAAATCGGGCTACGTCATTGTTTCTGTTCATTAATGTGGGTAAGAAAAAAGATTATTTTTTTTTTTTGCTCATTTTTAAAAATCACCTACTTTTCTCAATATAACCTAACCCCACCTCTACACTAAATATAAATAAAAAGAGAAAAATCTTAAGGAAAGTCTATAAAGCTGTTGCAAATTTAAGTAAGGTTTGAATTTTAAGTTGTTTTCATTTTTAAATTGCCATCTCCATTCTTTTAAATCATGAGCATTCAACTATTAGTTACTGATTTGTTAGTGAACAAAGCAATATTCAGTCCCATTGAATAATCTAACTCTGAATTCTCAGAGATTATACCAACAGAACACAAGCTTCTGACTGATTTTATCAATCTATAAAGACCTCAGATTTGTGTCCAATAAGTATACTATTATATAAAAACTAACATTGCCCAGTTCATAGAGACCCATCACTACTACAAAGTCGGCCAAAAAGTTGATGAATTTTTGTCCACAATAATTCTGTCCATACTAAGGCTGAAATTCTAGAAGGAATTTGTTAGTAGAGGAGTAGTCACACTAATGAAGGAACAGATTTCTTTGAAGTCCTAAGACAACATGGTATAGCCTATAAAGCAGTAGATTTAAAGGTCAGAAAGACTTGGGTTTAAAAGTCACCTCAGCCACATGAAATATAATATTGGGTAAATCACTTAACCTTTTCATTTGTAAAAATGAGAATTAGATTATGGCTTTCCCAGTTGTAAAAAAGTGGTTTTATGGAAGAAGAATGATCTGATCTACTTTATGATTAATCTTATATTTAGGTAGTGTTGAGGGACAGATGGCAGCTTCCGGGTATCCTGTGTATGTCCCATAAGATTTTTTTTTTTCATGTATGAAATTTTAACAGTGAAATTTACTAGAGCTTAAATTTTTTAATTTAAGGTACCCTTTAAATGCATAATAGGGGGATCCTAATTTTTTAAAGCTTCCAATATAAGACCCATACCTTTCCTGAGTAGTTTGGTCCCTTGTTTTTACATTTACATAGAATGTAACTTCATTCAAGTACACTTACAACAAATGAGTAACTAACTTACAAAGGATCAAGCCTACTACATTTATAATAAAAAAGTGCTACACTAATAAAAATAGAAATAATTTAACAAAGTAATCAGTCCTCAGTTATTCTTTTAAGTGAAAGTAGATGATGTGATAAAATGAAAAACATAACTTAAATCATGTATCTTTTTCTTTAGAATACATTTGCTAATAAAGTTTTATTGATTTATTGATTGATGCTTTTTGTTTTTACATCTTCCACATTTTCTAATATTCCTCTCTATTTTCTCCCAGGGATATCTGTCCCTTAAAGAGTTTTTTAAAAAGAAAGTTCAGCAAAAGTAATCTGTTCTATAAAAAGTTTAACATTACATGCAGTGTTCCACACCCATAGTACAGCAAAGAAGGGAGGCTGCTGCAAAGTAGCAAAATGGATAGAACATTGGACTTGTAGGAAACACCCTAATACAAATCCTAGCTTGCTTATTTGTGTGACCCTGGACAAATCAGTTAGCTTCTCTTAGCCTCAAGTTTCCCCATCTGTAAAAAGGGCAAAATAATAGAACCTCTTCTCAAGATTTTGCTGGGGATCAACGAAGGTAACATAAAAAATGTTTTAAAAACTTGAAAATCTCATATAAATGCTAGATATCATATGTGAATGTTATCTATTTCTTTACATATCTGTTCTTGAGAGCCAGATGTGGTCATTAGAATTTCATTGCATTTGACTTCAATTGTTTTTTTGTTAATTTTTTCATTTGTATTGTCATTGTGTTGTTTTATTGGTTCTGCTTAATACACATTTCAGGGGCTGCTATGTGGCGCAGTGGATAGAGCACCAGCCCTGAATTCAGGAGGACCCAAGTTCAAATGTAGTCTCAGACACTTAACACTTCCTAGCTGTGTGACCCTGGGCAAGTCACTTAACCCCAGCCTCAGGGGGGGGAAAATACACATTTCATCACTTCATATATGAGCCTAAGTCCCACTCCTTTCTCTGACATTTGTTATATGGGCATAGGCAAGTCACTTATCACTGTAAAGTTCTGTCGTCTCTAGAAATTGTGGATCGTTCTCTGGGAGGAGGTTTCTTTTCTGTATAATCTTTTCTTCTGTAAGCAGGTTTCTTGGGAGGCTTCTGGAGCCTCCAGCCAGAGGCTGGAAGGTAGAATCTCCAATCCTCTTCTTCCTGAATCCTGGCTCTGAATCTCCTCAAGCTTCCCTGAAGTTCTCCCGGGAAGTCTTGTTCTTATCCCAATCTAGACTTTCTCCTTCCAGGCAGCCTTGGTGGCTCCTTATATCCTCCCAGAGAATGGGCTTGTGAGTACTTCCAGAGGTGTAAACTCCTTTAAAGGTGTAAATTCCTTTTAAAGATGTGAACTGAATTCTGAGCCAGAGAATTGCCAAGTACCAACTTACCACCTAATAAGAACCTAACATATCACTTGAGCTCTGAACAACTTTCTAAGAACTATTATAGATAGGTTTTTATTTGCTTCAGTGAAATTTTGTCTTGATTATAGTGTTAGATAATTCCAGCTAGAGGAATGGTGGAAATGTGATTTATATCTTAGCAAAGCATTTGACAAACACTCTTGTTATTCTTATGGAAAAAAATAGTTATTCACTATGCAATCTGGTGGTTCCAGATCTGATTTAATAGCCATCCTTAAAGAGTGAATTCTTCGCTAAATGTGGATTTTTATCAACATGGAATTTAATTACTAGGGGAATATTCTAAGGATCTATTTGATCCTATGCTGTCTAACATTTTTAACAATAAATTGTTTGGAGGAAAATATATTTACAGATAACACAAATGGATGTCAGAATCCAAAAGAATTTAACAGAAAGAGTTGGGGCTAAAAATAATAAGATAAAAAATTAACTTTACACTTGTGTTTGACAAGTCAACTTCACAAATATAGTATAGGTACAGTTAGATAAGCAGTTCAGCTGAAAAGGATCTGATAGTTTTTAGGAAACTATACGCTATAGATAGATCAGCTCAATGAAAACCAAAAAAAAAACTAGTGCCATTTTAAACTAAATTCTAGTATTCTTTTTTATTTTTTTTACTTTAGTCATTATGTGAATGGTCTTCAGAATTTTTTGTCATTTAAAAAGTTTTGAGCATACTTTCCCAGTATACATCTTCTAGAATAAATAATATACATAAACAAATTTTTTGGCATAAAAGTTTAATTTGTTTCAATACTTAGTTATAATGGCTATCATAGCCGAAAAAAATATCTTACAAAGACATACAACTCCAAATAAGAAGAAGCATGTCTTTGGCTGTACTGTCATGATGCCCATTCTTCAATCCCAATTATGTATTGTTTTTTATTGTGATTTGACTGGTAATTTTCCACCTTCTGTAATATCATTTCAGTTCTCAAAATTAAAAGATTCTCAATATTTATGTTGCATTCTAAACACATGAAATCAAACCCAGCAAAACTCTTTATGTTGGAAAATTTAAATTTAAATAAGTTTTAAAATTCTATTTCCAATTTTTAAAATTGTGTAGGTGAGAGTTTTACAGGTGACATGCTTGTGTCATTTTTAGCAAAATAATCATGGAAATATTTCCAAATGTCTATTTTCAAAATGATCTCTTGATAGCATGTTTCTTTAAAAAAAAAAAAATCACTTTCTCCTTATTAAAACATTACTTTTGTCTGAGATCCATGTTATATAAGGAGTAAACAGAAATATATATAAAACCAAAAATTATTCCCTAATTGATTATATAAATATTATATATGATTATATAAATAGTTCTCAAAAGAACTGCAATCTATTAATATCTATATAGAATAATATTCCAAATCACTAATAATAAAATTAGAATATGTTTTACCTTATACTCAACAAAGTATGGGAAAAATTAAAAAAGATTCCTGACCATGGATGGTTGGAATGAATGTTAAAAGATAGGTTCATACTATTGGGAATTGGCATAACCATTGTGGAAAGCAATTTGGAATTATGCCAAGACAGTGACTAAAATGATTATATACTTCGATCCAGAGATGTTATCATTAGTATATACCTCAAGAAAGTCAAAGATGAGCTAAGAAGGGATTCAATTATTCAAAAATACCTATTAAAAACCAAAAAACAGATGTCTATTGATTTGTGCAGTGGCTAGACAGATTGTATGGTATGTATTGCTATGTGATAAGAAGAGACTAAAAAGGACAGGGAAACATAGGAAAACATACAGCCTGACACAAAGTGATGTAACCAGAACCAATAAAACAGTTAACACAATGATTATGACAATGTAAATGGAAAGAGCAATGACAGCAAAATAAAAACTATGCTCTATATAATGACCAAAGTTGGGCCCAGAAAAATTAGGAGAGGTTGGGAGACTGTGAGTATGGAATACTGTATATACCTTTGGACTGATGTGTTAGTTAATTTTGCTTGAATGCTTTTTTTTCTATCTTAAATTCTAGGATAATTCTCTAAGTAGCAGAGATTGGAGGAAAATTTTGGGAAATGAAGTTGGCATAAAAAATGTGAATAAAAATTTTAAGAGGTCATCTTGAAAGAGATTGTGTTTCATTTATGTGTGTGTTTCAATTTACTGAAGTTTTGATCATGGGTTGGCATAAGAAATTAAATTGGAACTTTATTGGGAGTTTTATGGAAACCACAGATAACATATGAAGGTCAGTAGACAGGATAGAGTCTAAATCCAAATATTTAATGCAAATTTTACAATAAATTTTTTAGTCTATATATAGTTTCAGCCAAATTGGCTTTTCTGTTGTATCTTACAAATAAGATTCTGTCTCCCATCTACAAACACATGAAATACAAATTAATGAAAAAATGGCAAAGAAAAAATAAAATATATATTTCAGGAAAAAAATACGAGGAAGAGCAGATTCTGTAGTCAGATATTGGAAACTTGGTTTATGGGGTAAAAACCCCATAAAAAGCAAAAAGAATTCAGATTTCTTCTCTGACAAATTAATGTTACATACTCCTGACCACTACTTCCTATCACAGAAAAGGTGAGCAAATTTGGGATGCTTTCTTTTTTATAAAAGGAAAAATGTTTAATGTCTTTAAGTTGCACATAACTTTTAAATATTTCAACAGGAAATAATCCAGAAGACCTCTATGTGGAGAAAATATCATGTGCATTCATTTTGATTGGGAAAGACTTTTGAAGGTTTTTTTGCTTGCCTTGGTAACATTTGCAAACACTTCATAGTAAAATATTAGCAAGTTTCCAATATCTGACTACAGAATCTGCTCTTTCTCGTATTTTTTTCCTGAAATATATATTTTGTTTTTTCTTTGCCTTGTTTCATTAATTTGTATTTCATGTGTTTGTAGATGGGAGACAGAATCTTATTTGTAAGATACAACAGAAAAGCCAATTTGGCTGAAACTATATATAGACTAAAAAAAGGAGCATGATGTTTTATAAATGTGGAAAAGTATATTGGAACTAAGTTGTGAAGAACTTTGAAGGTGTTTATATTTGATCCTAATGGTAATTGGAAACCACTAGAATTGATGAAGTAGGGGAGTGATATGATCAGGCCTATGCTTTAGGCAAAAATCACTTTGGTTATTTGGAGGATGGATCAGAGAGGGAAGAGACTTGAGGCAGAGAGAGCAATTAGGCTAATAATAAGTGTAGGTCAACCTAAAATAGTACTAAGAGTCTGAACTAAGGTGATGGCCTTGTTAATAGGGGGAAAGAAATAGACGTAGAAAATGTTTTAAAGGCATATGGGATAGCATGAGTGAGGAATTGAGAATGACATCAAGTTTACAAACCTTGATGATAGAAAGAGAAGTTTGGAAAAGGGGTAGGTTTGAACAAGAGATTTGCAATTCAGTTCACAGCCCAATCCATGCCTGCTGACTAGGAAACATTGTCTAATTGAAAACAAAAGGGTCACACTCTGTTGCATTGGGCTACAGCCAAGAGGCAATTGAAAGAGGGAAGATGAGAGTAGGAATGCATTTTACTAAGAGCTTTTGCGCAACTAACATAAATTCCTGAATCTCAGATTATGACTACTCAGATTAACACTAGAAGTGTTACAGTGGTACAGAAGGTGAATCTTGTACAATGGTGAGAGAGGACAGAGTAGCAGTGTTAGACAATAGCTGGAGATGGTAAAGATTGAGTATTTTTAAGGAGAAGAGCTGTAGCCCATTCCTCTAATTGCTTGAACATGGACCATCCCCTTTACTGTGGAACCCACTGGTCTATATTGTTGTCTTCAGTTTGTTTTATTTCCACATGCATTGATTCCTACAAATTTTCCTGTATTTATCTTAATTTCTATTTGTTGTTTTTTTATAGCATAATAGTATTTAATTACATTTAGAGCCAGAAGGGAATTTAGAGATCATCTTGTCCAATCCCTTTATTTTATAGATTAAGAAACTGGGCCCAGAGAGATTAAGTAACTTGCTCAGAGTGACACAGGTAGCACTCAACAGCAGCAGGAACTGTAAACTCAGGTCTACAAGTTCTGACAGCAGTATTCTTTTCCACTGTACCATGATGCCTCTGTTTATTTAGGGCTCATTCCCCAGCTGATCAACACCTACTTTGTTTCCAATTTTTTGCTATCACAGATCTTTGAGCAAAAGCTGAATTACCGCCATTTGGATATGTTGTACACCAAAATTTTTGTTCAAATCAAGACTGGCCTATTAGAGTCCCTAACAAAATTGAGATTTGGTGATTTGGACTTTCCAGGGTAAGGGGAGAAGAAAATACTTTAGAATCATCATAGGATGTTAGATCAAGAAGGAAATTTATAGATTTTAAAGTCTTTTCTTTATTTTCATGCCTTCATTCACTCCCAGTGTCAGTGTAGACTGGCTTTTGTCACTACTTCTCAATAAGAATTATGTTCCCTTCAACCTTAACAGTTATCTTCTAAAAACCATGTATAGTAGCAACATATCAATCCTCATCCTCCCTGATCTCTGCAACATCTAAAACACCATTATAGCTACATTGTTCTTAATTGAGACTCTTCCTTCCTTAATACTCTCCTAATTTTCTTCCTATTTCTGAAACCACTCCTCTTGAGTCTCTTTAATTACCTTTTCTCTGCCCTCTAATACCCTAGTTATAGTTATCCCTCCAGGTTTGTTCTTGGTCTCTCTCTTTTGGTAGTCTTATCAATTACCATTGCTTCAGTTATACAGATAAGATCCAAATCTTCAATTCAGTTGTTCTGAGTTCTAATTCTAATTTCCAAAAATTAATTGTAATAATAATGCCTAAAACAGTATAAAAGAAGCTGAATTCATTATCCTTTTTTAAAAATCTATTTTTCCTAACTTCTCTGCTTCTGCACATGATATTATATCATCGTCTTGGTCACTCAGAGGTATACCTCATTCATTTTTGAATTCTCTTATTTTCCTCACCTCTTACCTCCAGTTAGTTTACAAGTCCTTTCAGTTGTATCTCTGAAATTTTCTTCCATCTTATCCCCTCCTCCTCCTCCTTATTCCTACCCTTACTGTTACCAATTTAGCCAAGTCTTTATCATTTCTCCACTAGTTTCTCTTGCCTCTATTTTCTTTCTTCTAATCCATCTTCACTGACAAAATAATTTTCCTAATATGATCAGGTTGCTCCTTACTCAAAAACTTACACTAGCTATAACATTAAGACTAGAATTGGTAAGATGTTAGTTTTAAAACCGAGTGATCTTAGTCTTTATACCCATCAACCTATGAATAAAAGTTTCCTTAACTACTGCCTGAAACTGTTCACAATATTGTATAATCTTAATAGGCTTGTTCCATAGTTCTCCCTTTCACACACTTCACAGGGCAGTCAAATTGGATTATATTGTTCCTCAGTTTTGTCCTGTCTTTACATTCCTTATGTTTGAAAGGACTGTCTCCACATTCCCCATCTCTCTATTTATATCTTTGAAAAAAGAAGAATCCTTCTATTTCAAGATCCTTCTCAATATCCATGTAGCCCTTGATAATTCCATTAGAAATGGCAGAGCATGTATGTAAAGTGCTTTAAAAACTGTAAAGCTATCTATAATTTTGAAATACTATTACTAGTAATAAATAATCTATAAATAATCTTACCTCCTTTAATCTGTCTGGTCATTCTAACCTTTTATAGACAGTTAATTATTTTTCAAGTTCTTTGTATATATTGCATTACTCTGTTGAATTGTAAACTTGATGGTAATAAAATGTTTCATTTTTTCATCTTTGTATCTCTATTACCTTCTACAATGCCTTGCACATAATGGGTACATAGCAAATATTTTAAATGGGTTTTTTCATTTTTGGGTGAAGAAAATATAACAAATTAAGAGATTCACTCACTATAACCAGATTATAATAATAATCAGGTCAGATTTTTTGTTTTTAATTTTATTTTATATTTTAAATCCTAGTTTAGTGGGGGGAGGGGCTGATTTAATTCATCAAATATTTATGATAAATAATTATCAAATATTTTGCTACTTACAAAATGTTAACTCCTCTCCATAGAACCCTATTTTATAAAGAAAAAAAAAACCACTGTTAAACAAAACTGTCTAATACAGCACCCTGATTTTGAAAATATTCAGCACCTGTAATCTGTCACCTCTTTATCAAGAAGAAGGTAGTGTGTTCCCGTATCAGACATCTGGACAGCTATCATTTATCAATAAATTTGTTCTGAGTTCCATTGCCTTCAGTGATCTTTCAACCATCCCCTGCATATATTCAGTAAAGTAAGTTCATTCCTTAGGTTCATTTTTTTAGCTGTCAGTGCAGATATCAGAGTAAGCCAAGATAGTCACCAGACCCGTTTCTCCTTCAAAAATAAAAAATGCAAAAGAAATCTCATGACAACGAATATCAAGGGAAGAATAAGAAAGAAAAGATATCTCTAAAACACAAGAAACATACGCACATGTACCTTAATAAGAATGTATCAACTAGTTATTGCTATATGTTGCTTTTTTACAACTCTAGGTAAAGCCTAGTTCCTGAACATTGGATGACAGTGCCCCCATTTGGTTGTGCCGTAACAATTCTGCCCACGTGAATTTTTTTTTCTTTATATTGAGCAAATCGAGTAATGACTAAGTTTTTTCTTTATTAAAAAATAAAATCAATTATTCATTCCCACTTTCCATGCTGTTACTCATGAGAATTTATTGTTGTTTCCTGTTTTTCATTTCTTCCTCTCACTTGGCTTTTATACTTCTGTTATTTGCCTTCCCATATTTCTGTTTATATTTTTTCCCCATTTCATTTCCTGCCCTCTTCGATTTCCCACCTAAAATACTTGTTTGGCCCTTTTAAAGAAAAGCAATTAATAATTATATCCTTACAGAAGTGAGTGCAAGGGATAATGTTGTAAAAAAAATTATCCATACATATGTTCTGTCAATAAAAAGTTATAATAATAAAAAAAATAACTATATCCTTGATTGCATTCTTGCATTCTCATTTTTCTACTATAATTGTTTACTTGAGTCTACTTTGGGAGGATGATACCCAGAGTTGTGCATTTTGTAAGATCAGATCTAGAGATAAAGATATATTTGACATATTTGAACATATTTTATTACTTCCAGATGTCTTTAATGCAAATGGACTAGTTTGTGATAATACTGTGGGAGCTAAAGTTAGCTCTACATGTAGGTAATATTGGGATTATTGATAATGTACATGTAATATAGGTTGTACTAACAGTGTAGGTTTAAGCTTTAATAATTACAGAAGTATAAATGTTGTAAACCTACAAAAAAAGTAGCAATTATTTACAATTGTAAAATATTTTTAAGGTTTCTTATTAAAGTTCAACATAAACACCATCTTTTGTCATATAATAAATATTTTTGAACTTTATAAAACTTACCTGTTCAGTGACTAAACATATTCATTTGTAATTTTAGCTTTGAGATCATCCAAAGAACCAGGTTTTGAGACATATATGGCAATTTCAGTGTGACTCCACAAGAAAAAATCTAATTAATGGAAGTACATCAGTTGACCAAAGTGGCCAACCAAGAGACCAGTCTGAGAAAGTGTCATCCAGAAAATTAAATTTAAAAAGGTTTAAATATTATTCAAAATTCATAAAACTAAATAAGCCTAAAAGAATTTAAGTAATTCAACTTTGCAGTGTACCTTTATGTGTTCTGAAGTTATTAAAGCATAAAATGTACACTACTACTTTAAGAACAACCTCTTTTTCCAGTCTTGTCTATTATTTGTAGAGGAAGGATTTACACTAGGACCATAAAGTACTCTGTGAATTCACAGATTATTAATTGTTAAAAGTAAACTTTTACCTAATTGTTGAGCAAAGACTAAAGCAGTTTTTTTTTTCCTAAATTGTGACCAAGAACATATGATTCCTAGCAAAGCCTTTATAATCATCCCCCATTTCCCTTTTGCTTTTCCCTGCCCTAAGATTGTTTCTATAAGCCTCTCTGTCTTTTACCTTCAGTACTATTGTTTCTTATGTTGATGGATGTAATCCCTGGAAAATTTTTCATAGAAAACATCAGTTACTATTTCTTTTTTGCCCTGTGATTTTTTCATTCACTTAAAATATTCTTTTCTAACCCAATTGTAAGTCATTGTGAATTTCTAAATTTGCCAAAGTGTACTTGGAATAAAAAAATAGAGTGGGAGATTCATGCCCATTGATTAAGAATTGATATGTATAAAGGACTATTATATGCAAAGAGAGAAAAGAGAAGAAAATGAAATTAGCAAAAATGGCAACTTAACAACTACCAATAAATTAAAATTAGGAGTTAATGTGCCCTTGGTTTCTGATTTAAGAAAGGTAGGGATTCATGAGAGTAAGTTTAGTAGTAGTAGTAGTAGTAGTAGTAGTAGTAGTAGTAGTAGTTCACAAGTATGGAACAAGCAAGAGTTGGAATTTGGGGAAAAAACCTTGCTTTGCCATGGACATATTAGCCAGACATTTAATAAGTGTGGATCCATGAGCACACACACACACACACACACACACACACACACACACACCCACCAAGTCAATTGTACCATCCCAGTGGTGGGATATTGTAGTATCTGCATATAAAATATATAAATGAAAAGTAGATATTTACAATATTGTTACTGTTATAAATCCAAAATGATTCCTAAATCTGATAGTACATGCTAATTTGGAAATCGCCTCTCTTAAGGAAAATCATTTGCTTTGCAGATTTAAAAAATGGATTTGGCCAACCATGGACTTATTCTACTGCAACAATTAAACGCTCAGCGGGAGTTTGGTTTCCTGTGTGACTGCACGGTTGCTATTGGTGATGTTTACTTCAAGGCACACAAATCAGTCCTTGCTTCATTCTCCAATTACTTTAAGATGTTGTTTGTCCATCAGACCAGGTAAATAAAATGATTGATAATAAATATGATTATAACTTTCTAACATCTACTACCCCTCTCTGTTCTTCTAGTTCATAAGTTACGTTCTTAACTTGTATCTCTAATTCATCCTGGATCTTATAGTCAGCTATTTCAATGAAACAATTACTTTATGTTGCTTCAACATCTTGACCATCTTCAGTAGTGACCATTGTGCCATTTTCCACTTTTGAATAGCTTCTAGAATATGTTTTCTCTGCTTCTATCCTTAGTTTACAGAGCACTTCTGGAGTACATATATATATATATATATATATATATATATAAACTTTATGTATATCAATTCTTAAAATTGTTAATGTCCTATTAGTTTCATGGCATTTTATCTCAACTGGGCATTTACTAGTCCTTTTGTCAAAGAAGTTTGTTAATTTACCATATTCTATATTTTAGGGGCAATCTTGCTAAATAC
This sequence comes from Sminthopsis crassicaudata, assembly GCF_048593235.1. Taxonomy (NCBI): domain Eukaryota; kingdom Metazoa; phylum Chordata; class Mammalia; order Dasyuromorphia; family Dasyuridae; genus Sminthopsis; species Sminthopsis crassicaudata. The sequence goes on from NC_133620.1 coordinate 142,330,307, forward strand.
AGTTTAATTCAATTTAACATTATTCAATATCCAAGCATTTCTAGTTTAGAGAGAGAAATTTGACAGTGACATAGTTCATTTAAGCCATTAAATGTCTCTGTCTCCAAGATTTTAGGTAACATATAGAAATCTTAAACCAGGAAAAGACAATAATGTTTATGGTTAACCTTCCAGGACAATAATCAATACTCACTTTCTTAAGTGATCACTCCTCTCAATGGTATCTTCCCAATGATCAGTATCACAATCCTTCAGGCAACAAGATAGACAACGATCTTCACCTGAGTTATATTATATTTTGCAACTTTAGTTTCTATCTCTATTCTTTTTCCTGAAGAAGGACTTTTATCCTCAGCCAATTTGGGGAAACATAGGGGGTGCTAGGGGAAGGAAGAGGAAGATGAGAAAAAAAGCAAGTCTGGAAGAGCTTTTAGGACAGAGAAATATTTTTTCCTACTTAAATTACTTAAAAGGCTTCTTTTGGAACCTTGCTTAAACAGTTATTTCTTTCTCTTCTTTTTTCTTTAATACCATTCTACTGGTTCCTAATATTAAGTCATATTTAGATCTCACCTGTCCTAAAAGTTCTCCTTGACATTTCTAACCCCTTTGTTCTTCTGTCTTCCCTTTCCTTTCATTGTCATAGTTGGAGACAGAAGAGAAGACAATTCTCCACCCTTCTCTTACAATTTAATTTTTGTCCTGACCACTCTGCTGAAACGGCTTCTTTGAATGTTGCAGCTGGATTGGTATAATAGAAGGAGTACCTAGTGATTGAGTTAGGACAGCTGAACACATTAGTTCTTTGCCACTAGTGAAGTGTGGTGACCCTGGGCAAATCATTTCAGCTCCTTAAGCCAGCCTAGATGATCATCAGGTCTCTCATCTACAAAGTCCTTCGTGTACCCCCTTGTCAGGCTTAATAGAGGCTTTTTTTTTTTTTCATTCTTAAACCTTTCTGAAAATATTTGACATTGCTAATAAAATCCTGTTTCTTGAACCTCCCTCCTTTGTTTTATTTTGTGACTTTGCACTGTCATGGGTTGTCCTACCCTTCCAAATGTTTCCTTTGTGTCTTCTTTGATAGCTTTTCTTTATTCCTGGAATAAAATGTAAATATCCCTTAAGATTCTGTACTCAGCCTTCTTTAGTCTTCTCCACATTTTATTCCTTGTTAATCTTATTCTGTTGCTTTATGTCTGATAACTAAAGCCATCATGCTAACAATTCTCAAAATCTCTTTCCAGTCTTGTTCTTTCTTTAAAACTGATTCTGTAGCTCCAATTGTCACACATTTCTATTTGGATATCTCACCAAACCACTTAATATCAAATACTTCAGTCTTACCCAGATAATTTAAAATAATACTTATCTATATTCAAAAAATACTGACCAAGATTCAGTATGTCTAAAACTAAACTCATTTTAACCCCTTAAACTGTAGTTTCTCTTTTTAATTTCTATATTTTTGTTATTTTTATCATTCTCCTAATTAGGCAGAACTTCTGAATTATCTCTGATAATTATCCCTACATTCTACAAATACTGTCAAAATCATTTCCATTCCTAATAACATCATCACAGTTCGACCCCTTATTATGTCATAAATGAACTGCTGTAAGAACTTCTTGTTGCATCTTCTTCACTTTAATATGTTTTTCTTCAAGCCGTTCTACATGCCCCTACCAAATTAATCTTCTAAAGTGTTTTAATCAGCTCAGTGTTCTCTCAAAACCTACTGTGCTTTCTCTTGATTATTGAATGAAATTGATACTCCTTAGCCTAGCATTCAAAGCCCACCATGATTTAACACCAGCCTACCTTATTATTAGACACATACATATTCAGTACTCCCTAATCTCAGAACATTCCTTCATTTTCTCATCTCTGGTTTTATTCCTGCTGTATGTCTTAATTCTACCACTAGATGTCTCTGGTCCTGTGTAAATGTTAAGGTTAATTGGTCCAGTGAATACCATTTTTATGTGGGGCTGTCAAGAGGCAGGAAGAAAAGGAAACTCTGTATTAAACACCCTTCTTTGATAAAATCTAATATTTAGCAGTTATACTTTTAACTTTCTTTAAAATTAATTTTTTTTAATGATCAAGGAAGGAACTGAGGTAAAACCAGAGGTGACTTTGGAAATTTCATAATAGAATTTTTATCTGTCAGTAATTTCAAAATCATATTGGTTTTTATTCTAGCCAGTGGATTCATATAAGATACTGAAGTCAAAACCAGAGCATAACATTTATAAACAAACTACAGATGAAGTCTGCCTTTGGGCATTTTGACTCTTCTAGGGAGAGTATCTTAAAATACAGTTGTATGCCACCAAAATCTGCCCTATAGTAGTACAGTAGATATTTAAAATAACTTTCATTAGGAATGAAAGGTATAGAGTATAAAGATATATTACAGTAGGAAGATTAGGCACAGGCTTTGTTTCTTAATTCTGTTTCCCCAACTTTGAGAAGAACATAAAATCTCTATTTACAGAAGATATGTTTGAAGTTGATAATTTCTATTCTGAAAAATAGGCTTTACAGTATATGAGTTCTTTGAAACAGTAGCTTCTCTGGTACATTTTAAATAGTCTTATTTCATATATTTTTTGAAAAACATATAGGGCATCATGATAATAGATAAAGAAGTTAATTTTAATGAGTTCAAATCCACTTCACATTCTTTCTAATTTTGTCCAAAGGTAGGTAGATTTAGGAGCCTCTAAAGTCCCTTCCAGCTCTAAAATGTATGAGTGTATACAACACATAAAAAGATCAACTGTAGGTTACTCCCATTTTTAAAGTGAGAAAATAGCAATATAGAAAGATCTTATGACATTACAGTTATACTATCCTCTTAAAGGAAAAATTAGTAGAAAGTTATTTAAAATGTTACTGTTTTTGTTGTCAGATTAACCTTTTACATTCACATATTTTCCTTCATATTTCATTTTAAAATAATTTCAATAAATTCCATATCATAGACTTAGTGTCTAGCGTAACTCCATATTTTTATCTTCTGGTCTGGTCAAATGATATTAAGTTTAGAGTATAATCATATAAATTAGTATTTTTGAACATTAATAATGTTTTTAAATGTCTATAAGTGAAGGAATTACTGTAGCAAAAATATAAAGAATAGTATAATGGAAAGAATACTGGATTGTAAGTTGGGAGTCTTGGTCTCTAGTTTCAAAGAACTGGCCATGTGACCTTGGGGAAATTATTTGGCCACTTCAAATGTCATTTTTCTCATTTGTAAAATGAAAGTGTTAAACTAGATGACTTCTAAGAGCCCTCTTCAAATAAAATTCCAAAAGTAGAGATTACATGCACTTTGTAATCTGTGTTTATTATGTAATTCTTTGTGATTACAAAGTGCATATACATTAATAATAACAGGTAATATATAGAGAGTACTTTAAGACTTACAAAGTTCCAAGTAGCGGAATCCAACAAAAGGAATTTTAATTCATTGAAAATAAAATGTTTTATATTAAAGATGCTCTACATCCAATTGGAGATATACTCTCTATTGAGATATGGGTATACACATATGTATATACACGTGTGATAACTTTGTCTATTTAAAATACTTATATTTTCCTATAAAATTGGTATTTAAAAACTAAAGGTAACAAAGCTATGGGTTCTTAGGTCTCAGTTACTGCTTTCAGCTTAGTATATTTCTGATATATAGTAAATATAGATCAGCCATCAGAAAAAAAGACCAGAATATGAATTAAAAGAAATGATGGAGGTCATCTAATCCCATGTAGATTTTAGTAGGAACTACTTATCTCAAGTATCTTTTCAGTGCTAAATTTCTGATCCTGCAATTACCAAAAGTGGTCAACTAGCTTCCCATTTTATTCTTGGTAGCTTTCATTATTTGGAAGCTTTTTTTTCTTATCTCAAATATCTTAAATCCACCTCCTAGCAATGTCCACCTTTACTCTTAGTTCTGTCCTCTGGTGTCAAGCAGAACAAATCTAATCCTCCATATACTGGAAGAAAACTATCATGGGCCCGCCTGCTGCTTCCTATTTGGGTGATAACAACTTTGGACAAGTAATTTAACCTCTCTGCACCTCAGCTTCCTTACCTAAAGTCATAGAAATGTGGACCCCACAGAGATAATAACTAGCTTAGAGTTACATAATTTAGTTGGTGACAAAATTGGGAACAGAACTCAGATTTCCTAACCTAGAGTCCAATATTCTTTCTACTATATCATTTTCATCTTAAATGAGAATAGTAATTCTTAGTCTACCTAATTTACAACATTGTGAGGCACAGAATTATAGGATATATGTGTATAAAATATGTGTGTATACATTATACATATATGACTTTGAAAATATTAAAATATATAGAATTATAAAAATGATTCCTTATACAGATTGATCCAGAACTCTTAGTGCTTTATAAGCTTTTTAATAATTTAAAAGTTGCCCTAAGACTTATAGGCCACCTGTATTTATCTCGCCTTGTCCAATGAAATATCTTTTACTTTTCTCTTTCAGTGAGTGTGTCCGTTTGAAACCAACTGACATACAGCCTGATATTTTCAGCTATCTTTTGCATTTGATGTATACTGGGAAGATGGCACCTCAGCTTATTGATCCAGTTCGACTAGAACAAGGAATAAAGTTTCTTCATGCCTACCCACTAATTCAAGAGGCCAGCCTTGCAAGCCAAGGAGCCTTTTCACATCCGGACCAAGTTTTTCCATTAGCTTCTTCATTATATGGGATCCAAATTGCAGATCATCAAGTAAGGCAAGCCAACAAAATTACCTCAGCAACTGACAAACTTGGGCGGGAACCAAGACCACAGACTTCCAGAATGAGCCAAGAACAGATATCCGAGGGATCACAACTTTCTCAGTTAAATTCAAATCTGACACAAGTCAGTCGGACAAATATGACCCCCTCTGACCCACTACAGTCTTCACTGTCTCCAGAACTTGTTTCCACACCTGTTCCTCCTCCTCCCCCAGGGGAGGAAACAAACATGGAAGCATCTTCTTCAGATGAGCAACCTGCATCCCTTACAATAGCCCACGTCAAACCAAGCATCATGAAAAGGAATGGAAGCTTTCCAAAATACTATGCCTGCCATCTATGTGGGCGTCGGTTTACTCTTCGTAATAGCTTACGTGAGCACCTCCAACTTCATACAGGGGTACCATTTACATCAAATCAGCCTGGAGAAAGTAATGTTTCTCTTTCTCTGTGTAGCAATGCAGTTGAACTAGGAAAAGATGCCATGGAAGTGCCAGAAGCAGGCATGATAAGTGACAGTGAGCTTCAGCATATTTCTGATTCTCCAATCATTGATGGGCAACAGCAGTCAGAAACTCCACCACCCTCAGACATTGCAGACATTGACAACTTGGAGCAAGCAGACCAAGAAAGGGAAGTAAAAAGACGGAAATATGAATGCACAATATGTGGGCGTAAATTTATTCAGAAAAGTCACTGGAGAGAGCATATGTACATACATACTGGCAAGCCTTTCAAATGCAGCACTTGTGATAAAAGCTTCTGCAGAGCCAATCAGGCTGCCAGGCACGTGTGCCTGAACCAGAGCATAGACACTTACACAATGGTGGACAAACAAACTCTGGAACTCTGTACTTTTGAAGAAGGTAGTCAGATGGACAACATGTTAGTACATGCCAACAAGCCCTACAAATGCAATTTGTGTGACAAAACTTTTTCAACACCTAATGAGGTGGTTAAGCATTCATGCCAAAATCAAAACTCTGATGTTTTTGCCCTTGATGAAGGGAGATCTATCCTCCTGGGCAGCGGGGACTCCGAAGTTACAGAGCCTGATCACTCAGTGTTAGCTTCCATCAAAAAAGAGCAAGAAACAGTGTTATTAGACTGAATGTGTTACTTCACATTTTTCATTTTTTTTTACAAAGACTATCCTTTCCCTTCCCAAACCAAAACTACAAATAAAGTTCACCAAGGCATGATAGAAACAGTTCCTCTCCCCTTTCTCCTTTTCCTCACATTCACTTTCTCAATCCTCGCTCCCTCTGAAAAAAAAAAAAAGGCTTTGTGCATTAGAACCTGGAATACGTCGATTTTAATTCAAAGAAAAATTGGACAGATAATGGTTAGTAGTGTTTACAAATTCAAGAAATAGATTTTGAGAAATGTTAGATTATTTTAAAAGAATACTTGGATCTAATGAAGGGTACATAAAAATTCAATTTGGTAAGCTAAAATTATACAATTATGACTTTCTCTGAGTAGTAAGGCTTCCTTTTTGAAAATAGCAGTTGCAAACATACCAAGACAGCTGTGTACTATTTAAAATCTAAGTGGTGTGGGAAAACTTCAGACCCAAGACATTTTTTATAGTACTTAATTTTCCTCAAGGTGTCTTATTTCAGGTTGCATCAGTGAGATTATGTCCATTTAAGAAAATCATTATTTACAGCATCTCCTTCAACAACCACAAAATTGAAAGAGAAAATAATAATGTGATGGCAATCTTTTTTAAAATATTGGATAAAATGTGGAAAGTTTGTGAGTATGTGTGTTTCTGAGAGAGATTCGTATGTATGTGTGATATAAACAGGTAAATAAATGCACACGCCTTATCAAATTGTATCTAACTCTTTCCAAATTGAGCCAAAAAAAAAAAAAGATGAGATAAAAATCTAAGAGTACTTTTTAAAAATAAATTAGTTATGTTTTTTAAAAAATCAAATTAAAAGTAGTATCCCAGAATTTTATTATCTTTCTGAACAGCAAATGATATGGAAGTAGAGAAAATGTCATGTTATCATAACTTGTTCCGGTGCTGTTCCAGCAGTTACCCATGCTGAATTCATTTGTATTATTAACATTCCTTTATAGTACTAGAAATGCAAAGGGGGAAAAAAAAGACTTTGTATTCAGTAATGCTCACTTTTCCTGAAGATGATATAAATAGAATATGATAACCATAGTACAATTACTCCACAGTGAAGATCTTATCAATATCAGATTTAAACATCAAAATGGAATATAGAAAAATGGGTGAATAGCATACCTGCTTTTTGGGATAAGCATTTGGCTTTGATGTTCATTATCAAGTTGTGTTTTTTTTGTTTTGTTTTGTTTTTTATTTTGTGCCTGAAATTCTCATTGGCTTGAAAATGATAATATTCATCATTTCCTTAGGCCAATAATAGGAACAGCTCAAGGAAAAAAGTAGGAACCAAAAATGACAGGAGTAAAATATTGAGGGGGAGAGGAATAACATCTAATAGCTCTGCTCTGTGTATATGTTTAAAACTGAATATCCCATCATCCTTCATGTATAGTTCAGTTCTCAGATTTGTAAGTTTTTATACATCATTTCATTGAATAAAGATTTAATTAAATGGAATGTTATGTATAGCTAGTTCTTTAAACATGAGAACATCAGAGCTTGAAGCTTTTTTTTTTTCCTGTAAAAAATGTAGACAGTACTTGCTCTGCCTACCTCACAGGGTTGTTGTGAGGACCAAATAAGATAAATATTATGGTAAAGCCCTTTAGAATCTGTAAAGTGTCAAACTGCTGTGCAAATGGAGAGCACATCAGGAAGGAATACACTTAACTTGTAATTTTAATGACCAGTTAAGGTTCCCAAGACCAGTACCTCTATGAAATAGCTAATGGAATTCTTTCAGTGGGGATAAATAAAAGTTTAAGTCCTTATTGTTCCCATCTATTTGGTCCCGCTTCCTCCAGGTAGATTAAGTGAAATTTGACTAAATCAGATAGGTCTACCCTGGACCTTTTGGAAAAAAATTAAGTTGAGTGGTCATAAAAAAGCATTTAGCTTGAGATGTGTTTAAAGGCAGGTGTTTTGCATATTTGATAATGATGTCTCAGATAATTCGTTGCACAATTACCTGGTTTTAAAAATTTGGGATGTGATGAAAACAGTTTATCTATGAAAGAAAGAATTCCCAATTTGTACCCTGGGCAATTTCACTTTTTTAATACCTCTGCTGTAGATAATAGGAGGTTAGGAAGAAGCTGGAAAATTTGGTAAATTTTTTTGAAGTAGTCTTATAAATTTTATTAACAGTTTCTCCAGGCCCTTGTATTCCTTGTTTGGCTATTAACTAGGCACAATTTATTGATAGTGTTTTATCTATACATGAATCAAGATAGATGTCACCTATGCTATTTTTGTGTAAAAACAGTTGTCTGTCTCCTTGAGCCTCAATTTCATTACATCTGTAAAATATAGTTGTACCAGATGATCTAAGATCCCTTCAACCCTAAAATGCCTCAGTTTTGTCAAAAGTGTTTTGAAAAATAGAAAAGTCCAATATAAACACACTTTTTAATGTAGAAATTAAACTGCCATCCCCCCCAAAAGATCGCTTTAGAAGAGGATTCAGTAAAGACATCCTCTATAAAAGATTTGTCCAGTTCTGGCAGACTTTATCAATCACTTTACTTTATATTATAGATCCCTAATCTTTCCCTAATATCCATACCTTTAGGGGAAAAATTAACTCACCTGGTATGTATTAGGATTTGTCTGTTAAAAAGCAACTGATTAAGTCAACAAGACTCATTAAAAAAAAAAAAAAAAACTCATCTAACGCTACTGACTGATGAAATGAGGCGCACCTGTATATGTGCTTTTATCTTGTGTGATAAAGTTGGCATGCCATTAGACATCAAATATAGTTCCTGTTTGACAACATACTTCATCATCTATAATGGGTGACCTCTCAATTTCTAACATTTGGGTGATTTCTACAGAGACCCTGCTCATTTTTTGTATCTGGGAACAAAATTCTGAGATAGTTAATATATACATGGACATCTTAAACTTGATGTTACAGGGACAGTATATATTAACTTTACTCTCAAGAAACTTAGCCAGAACTTGCCACCTTAGAAATGGAAAATATCAGCAAACACTTAAAAAAAAAAAAAATCCATCTTGGATGCACTTAAGTCCCTAAGTATTGACTGACCCTTTAAAGTAAAGCAGGGGTTCTCAAACTATGGTCTGCGGGCTCGAGGAGGGGATTTATGCGCCCTGCCGGGTTTTGGCAAATGGGCTGAGGGGCGGAGACAGTGTGAGTTTTTTGTTTTTAACTATAGTCCAGCCCTCCAACAGTCTGAGGGGCTGTGAACTGGCCCACATTTAAAAAGTTTGAGGACCACTGCACAGTATCAGTGTTTTATGCAAGTCAAACTAGGGCTTAAACTTTTCAAAACAAGAGGAATCCATTTATAGAAAACAAAAATGAGATTTGAATTTTCTTCACCTTTACTAGGACCTATTACTTTTCAAACAGCAGTGAGGAAGGGGCCAAAATATGTCTTCTATCAATACCTTCTTCCTACATAATTTTTTGGGTGTGTCCTAAATCCTGCTCTGCAGGTTTCCTTTTAAAATTGGAGGTATAAGTAGCTAGCCTAAGTAATCCAGATGGCTCTTTCTTTTGAAATGAGTGGGAAAGTGCTATAAAGTGCAAAATAATATTTTTAAAATAAGTGCAATGTGTTACGAGTACTGGTTTGGGAATCAGACCTCTTATATGAACTCTGAAATTCTAAACACTGGCAAATTTCACTCTTGTTAGGCTTCAAATTTACGCATTTGATAACACAGTATTTAATACTCCTTCTAGTTATAAACCTACAATAATATTACTAGATTATCAAGTTTTCAAATCTTTTGAAAATTCTATGCACCAATGATTCAGTTCTGTGGTTCGTTGTGCTCAGAAATAAGGATAAAAGCTATTTAAAAAGTCTTCCATCAACTCTCAGCTATAGCAGTTTTAACACATAAAGCTAGTATCTGCAGTAAAATTTTTTGAGTTTGGTGAACATAAATACTATAAAGTACAAATTATGCCTCCTTGGACAAATTACAGCCTCTGTGGCCCTAAATTTCATCACTTGTAGAGTGGGAATAATGACCAGTAAAATTCCTCCTATATATAAAATGTTCATATATGATTTAAGAACCATCAACCTATTAATTATTTTATCTGAAAATAGCCCCAGATGGACCAAATATACTTGAAGGACAACATCAAAGTCAAATCGACTTGGAGAAAAAAAAGAGGAAAAGAGTAATTATATGAAAGGAATTCAAAATTGAATTGTGAATAAAAAACCCATTAGATATAGCATTTGATTATACTTTATTTAGATAAATGAAAATTTGCCCAAAAAAACAAAAGTAATCAAATATCTTGTAACCCAATGCCTTGAAGCTTAAACTCAAAATCAACAGCCCTTAGCTGAATATTTGGAGTTCCAGAGATCAAGGCAAAATAACAAACTATCTGTTAAAGATGTGTAATTTGTAGCATTGATAAAATAATCTCAGGGTATTGTCATAGTCCTCAATAACAAGAAATGTCAAGTTTACGTAGTTGCACTTTCTAGTGTACAAGCTATCATGATAATGCTGACGTGTATATATATATATATATACTTGTTCTGCAACTCCTTCAAACAATTTACATTAGCTGCAGCTAACCTGGAGATCTAAACAGGATTTATTTTATACATTAAAAACACCTTTAAAAATTCTATCAAAATTGTAGGTCATGCTACTTATGTTCATTTTTACCTGCTGCAGTTGTAACAATCTGGCTTAGTGGATATGAGTATATGATTTCTGATTTTAAAAAAATCTCACAACACATTTTGGTATTAATACTAAAAAAAAAAAAAAATTAATATAATTTCTGGAGAATGGGTTTTGATGACTGCAATTTTCCAAAGTTGAGGCAGTTCGAGGGAAAGAGATAAAGGTGTTTACTTATTTTACTGATTTTGTATGATTTAGGTAATTCAATACTCATGTTTGAGCAAAGAGCTTCACAGCTATTTTAGAAAGGAACACATATGGATTTGACACAATACCAGTTTTACTTGTACCTTGAAATATCTTCTAATGAGAGCAAATGTTTCATTCGTGTTGAAAATTCCTAAGTGAGAAAAAATTCCTTCAACATGCAGGTAAGCTCCTTCTTTGCAGTTTATGGTCTTAAGAGGACTGGCTAAAGCATTGAAAGGCTACAATTTATTTATTTACCCAGGGTCACAGAAGCATTATCTTGGACAGGACTGAAACAGAGTTCTTCCAGGTCAACCACTATTCCATACAGCCTCATGTAAAGTTATATCTCCCCAAATATATTGCCAAGGCCATTGTGCATTATTTAATATGAAGTGCCCTAAGGTGAATAGCAAAATTCTATGGCTAATTTTTCTTAGGTAGCCATGCTTGTTCACAACAGCAGAGGAAATATCTTCCAGTCTCATAAGTAACAAACTTTATCAGTAAATTAAATGGGGAAAGGAGAGACATTTTGGCCAAATGGATTTGCAGGTCTTAGTTCTCCAAGTATTAAATATTTAATATTAATGTTAGTAAGTTAGAAAATGAAAAAGCAACACTACACAGATATATACATAGAAAGACATTACATGTGACAATTACAGTATAACAAAGGGCTCCAATGTTTGAAACTTTTCATGCTAATTTGTGTGAAAGATCATAATTGGAAGTATTCTGACATTTTTCCAAATTTTTTAGGTATTACCCCAAGTACTTTTTATTTATGGGATTTTTTCACAGAATAACTAATTTGCTCTTTAAATATTAGGCAATTTTAAAGTGAGGATGGTAACCGTACCCCAGAAAACTGAGTAACTTTCAAGAAATCACCACCAGATGGTAGAATTGTACTAATAATGACAGTCGGTAGATGGCTAGTCTTTGCCAATAGCATAATAAAGCTCTGCCACTAAACATAGGTTTTAAATATGCTGTATTTAACTTCTGTTAAACTTCTGTAAAACAGCCATCTTTTAAAATGATGCTTTGATTCCCCCTTAATCCATTCAGAGCTTAGCAGTTCATGCCTTCCTGATTTGATTATTACAATGACCCAAATGCTAAATTTTACATAGTTCCAGGTTCCCTACATTCTAATAAAACCAACAAACCTAAGTGTAAGCAAATATTTTATTTAAATCACTTGTCAAATCACAGTTTACCAAATGTATATGAACATAATGAAACACTGTTAAGACAAGTGGGCATATATATATATATTATATATATATGGAGAAGACATAATCTAATATCTATCAAAAACCACTTTCTAAAGAACTTGTCTTATTTCATGCTGTGTGTATGTGGATATGATTTAGGATACAAGAACAATAGAATCTAAAAACTTTAAGCAATGTATTTTCTCTGTAAAATCAAAAACATTTTTCTTTTGCTCAGTACACATTCATGTCTAAACATCCATTCTGAAATGATCAAGGAGGGCCTAAAAATTAGCAGAATTTGAAATTGTTGAGACTTCCTGATAACTTTCACCAGAGCTTAAAGCAAAATCCATCAGCAAGCTGACTCTCTTCCACAAATTTTCACTCTTCAGAGTGAAAGAGCCGCTCTTTCAGAGTAATGATAGAAATGGGGATATAAACATGAGTGAATATCTAAAGTAGGAATTGTTCCTTTGAAATAGGAAGATCTCTCATGAAAGTCGCAAACGAAGCCTCATTTATTGTTTGCTTGTGGCTCAAAATTCCACAGGGCTTTAATTATAGTCATGTGCACTCAGCACTTCAAAGAATGTATGATAGAATATCTCCTTAACCAGTAAGTGAAGGAAAATATACAATAAAAACAGAACAAAGTTTATTTAAGATATACATATAAATACACAAAGAATTACACTCCAGTTTTGGAAGAATTTTAAACTAAGTTTGGGAATATAAGAAACTAAAGGTTTCCAACTCCTCTCATGGTTCAGAAGTAAGGTCATTAAATCAGAAACATCACGTGTTATCAAGTGGAAAAAAAAGAGAAATGTCTCAAAAAGAGGAAATGACATGTTAACATCCAAACTTAAAAGAATGATGTGTATAGCTCCTGATGTCTCAGGGTTGTCAGTGGCTCTCTAGGAATGGCTTCAGGTAGTAAGACCTAATCTTCTGTTCTCACAGATCAGGAACATTAGTCTTGAGTCTAATCAGCAGCAGCCTTCACTTTCTTACATGGCCTTCTTCACATTCTGGTCCTACGATACACATTCTGAATTAACTACAGAGGGGAAAAAAAAAAAAAGAATAAAAGTGAGAAACAGGATGAGTAGATTCTTCTCTGTACCAAGACAATGAAAGGAGGAAAAAAAACAATAAGTATGTGAGCATCCTCATTAATGACGGATATCGTACACGGGGACTCAAAATAATTAAAACCTCAACAAAAATTAGTTTTTAGAGGTTTTCTGTGTACATTTTTATTCATTTTAAATTTAAATACCAAATAAAAAACAAAAACACATCTCCACAAACAGTAGAACAGAGAGGATTTAGAACATTTCCATGTAAACAGAGCATTCAACAGAAAATAGTAAATTCCCACTTGAAGAAAAGCTATGATACTATACTGTATTCAAGTTATTCAATAGCATTTTTTTTTTGCTTCCTTCTAGATTTTTTTAGTCTCTGCTATGCACTTTTTACTTTTTTTCTTCTCCTAATTAGTAAGCTTTTTAATAAAAAAAATTATAGGATGCAAAACATGACATTTAAATATCACTTTCTAGTTCACACTGCACTATTGTATACTTTTTACCACAACTCCCTGAAATTATGAGTACACATCCATGTGCATGGGAGACACCTGTCTAGAACAGAGATACTTTTGTCTATAAGGCAGTACTTTGATATGAGATAGCTTTTGTTGAAGGAGTCAAGAAACTATTTTAGTTTATCTAAATCAATCCTGAATTCTCTAAATTTTCAATTAACTGTGAATATGTGGCTTATTGAAATATATTGTTTACTAAAACTTGCCCACTCACTCCCTTCTGATGCCCTCAGAAAGGTGACTTTACTGTGTATGTGACATCTTCTGCTGATTTTGTAATGGGTAAAAGTCCAAGGCCTAAGAATTAATTTTATCCTTTACTTTTTCCCCCCAAAGCACTTGGTTATCTTATCCCCCCGCCAATACACTGAAATTTGATCTTATAAGGATAGAAGCTAAAAAGGGGGTCTTATATCCAACACTGATCCATGTCTTTACTTGATCTAGTTCAGAGATATATATACATAAACTACAGTTAACTTCATGATAATCTTTTTGTCAATGCTCAACATGAGCACAACAAAGTGAAATACTCCCAAGAATTTCCATCAAATCGTGATTTTTGCCATTGGGCATATAGCAAACCCCTTATCACTTATCTGCCTCTCCCTTTAGCTAGCCTTTCTTTTAGCTTCCATTTTCTTTGTCTTCTATAGTTTCATTTGGAGAATGTGAATATAAATATGTTTCAGTTTCAATAATATGTCTGCTGAGTCACCGAATAAGATTGTCAAACTTACAATACCAACAACTAATTGACAAAATGAATCTTCATACTATCTACCCATTTTCCTACCATTCTGCAGAAGTGAAAAGAGACCACAGTCTGGATAATTGTGTATTTCTTAGCTTTGCCTCTAGCCTAAAAGAATATTTTGCTTTAAAACATACTTCAAATAAACTGGATAAATAAGGATAATTATGTAAATCATATCTTGCATTATTTATTTTCTGAATAGCAGTTGACAAACTATCTTTCTTAATTTTATAAACTTGAGTACAGATACCATTTGGAGTAGGGACCACAAAGCAGAAAGCTTCCTTAAGAAAAGCTGCAGAACTTAATGAGGCAAGTTTTCTTCTCTCAGTTACCAGCCCAACCTGGAATAACTTTACTCATGCCCCATTATTGGGGGATATCTCACCAACAGGCCCTACCCCAGAGGAATATAATTTCCCAATCCTGGAGCAATTTCCACCCTTCAGTAAAACAGAATGCTTTCTGCTACTAACAGTTCCAGAGAATGGAGTCTGAAAATTATAGACTAGAAAAAATGATTTCTAATCCTAGAAAAATACTGGAACTTAAAGGAATGTCAACATTCATAAAGGAAAAGGGCACTCTTTAAGTCTAAAAATGAAACAATAAACAAATGGGTTGAGAATAGCCTCATTTCTTTTTATTTTGTGATTAGGATCAAGGAAGTGCTGTAGTTAGAGTTAATTTACCTAGCTTCTAGCAAAGAATTTAATAAAGGTCATTCATGATATTCTATGGCCAAGCTGGAGAAGATGGCCTAATTGGTAGTATGTCAGACCACTGAATAACTGTTCCCAGATCAAGGAGATTAAAGGCAGTCAATTAGACATCTCAGAAGCTCCCTAAACAAAGTTCTTAAAATAAATAAATAAAACTTTTCTAGTATTCTTTACCAAAAGGACTTGTGCAAGTCACAGATCAATTTACCTGGGGTGAAGTTAATAAAAAAACAGTCCCAGGACTACACCACAACTTTCTAGCTCATAATAGTCCAGGCCAGAATGATGAAGAGTGTGGGAAGTTTTCACAGGCCTTCCTTAATTCTACCAGTAAATCTCCTGGCCAAAAAAAACAGCCAAACACCAACAAGAAATCATGAATGGGTTAATGTATACTTGAAGTAACATTTCTTTGTGTATGACTCTGTGCTAAGTTTTATCATCAGTGAACTGGATAAAGATAGATAGATGGTATGTTTTACAAATTTTCCTGAAACATAACTTGTAGGAGAAAGAGTTACTCATCAAAAGATAAAATTGAGATTAAAAAAAAAAAAAAATCAAACTAGAAAATTAGAATAAATTTAATTGAGTTGAGATGACATATTTGTGTTCAAAAAAATCAAGCATAGATACACATCTAAAAAAGCTACAGAGTTAGAGAGGGAGAAGACTAGGAAAAGAGGGGAACCTAATACAAACTTGAGCACCTTTATGAGGTTGAATTTGTTTTGTAATTTTGAAATCAACTACAAAGTTAACAAATAAAAGTTAATAATTTCATATATATTCTACTTTGCATGTGGATATATAGAAAATAAAATTTAAATAAGCAAAAATAATGTCATATACCTTGGAGAGGATGGAGAAGAGGTAAATTGTTGTTCAATATTGTTGTACAAATGTATGTGAAGGGTTTTGCAACCATTAAAACAAAGACTAATGGTTAGTAATTTTTGTTCAACATTATTGTATAAATGTATGTGAAAGATTCTGCAATGATTAAAGCAAAGTCTAAAGGTTAATAATTTTGATTATGACCCCATCCTGCTCAAACTCTATCTAGGTTATTGTAGTTAGTTTTTAGAATTGCAATATTTAAAAGTATGGATGAAATAGAGAATACCAGGAGAAAGGTAGCCAGAATGTGGAAAGGCCTCAAAAGCATATTGGGAATGTGTAACCTATGGAAGGGAAGAAATCTAAGATCAAGGGAGCTAAGAGCCCATCTCCAAGTATCTGAATGACTGTGAAAGGGATGAGACATTTGATTTTTTTTTCCCTTTCAGAAAATGGAACCAAGTAAAAAGAGGAAAAACTTGGGCGTGATGTAACAAAAAACAATAAGAATTAACCCAAAGTGGGATAGTGCTGGCTCAGGAAGTAAAAGGTTCTCCTTATATAGAGGGTCTTTAAGACAAGGTTCATCCAGGCCATCTCCAGTCTTCTTGCTCTATATGTTTATCACTGGACCAAGCTCTGGAGGGGAAAAGTCACATCAGGGCATCACTTCCCTAATGTCAAGGTCTTCTTCGAGAATGAAGGACAACCACCTCCTCTGAGCAAGTGAACTATAGAGAGAATTCAGTTATAGGTTGGACTAGATGACTTTTAAGGGCCCTTTCAACTATGCAATTTGTATATTCTATGAGATTTGGGCTCATTCTACCCTTCTCAGTTTCATTTTCCTCATCAGTAAAATGGGATTAAAAAAAAAAAAAAAAAAAAAAAAAAGCAAAAAAATCAATATCTGAGACATTCATTTTTAAAGAGGTATAAGCTAGAATACTCTGTGAACTGTATGCCAGACAATTAAAAAATATGATCAGATTCAATGCACGAAGCTTCCAATAAAGAATTTCTAGCAGTGCAGATAGGCGACTTTCTCTGCTCCTCCAGTGTCCTGGGGCTCTGAAAGGACAGTCAGCATAGGCATTCCCCACCCCTCTACACCAACTTTCTTTCCCCAGCAATGACAAATACAGACCAATTTAGAAAAACCACACTTGGGTTTGCTGAAAAGCAAAGTAGGAGTGGGAAATGAACAAATTATGATATACGAATGTAATGGGACACAATTCTGTCATAATAAATGACCAAAGAGAAATGCAGAAAATTGAGGCATAAGCTGAACCAGGAATACAATGTTCCAAACAACTTAAATAGACAAATGAAAATACTATAAAGCAGACCAACAAATTAATTTCAAGTCATCCTTGGTTCCAGAGAACTATAATTTACTCATCAGAAACAAAGTGATATTTTGTTCTTGATATTGGTAATAGGGCCCTCACTGAAATCCAAACTTTAAAGGGTTTCCTTCTCTCCCTCCCTACTTTTTCTCCTGATTAATCTTGGAGGGGAATTGGTGAGAAGAGCTTATCCATCATTGACATCTATCCTATGAGCTTGCAAAAGACGCTTATTTTACTGACATTTTTAAAACGTCTCTTTGATATTTAAAGAAACAAAAGGGTATACTGCAGGAAGTATATACCATTAGAAAATGTTGGGTTTTTTAGTCATCTGTTAATTTTTTTTTTTTTTTTTTTTTTGGTCAAAGTGGAGGGTTCAAGAGGAAGAAAGCCATTTTTAATAAAAAACACAAAAGCATCAATAAAATATTAAAAATAAAGCAGAAATGTTTGCTTACTGTCATTATATGCTATTTTAAGGATGACAGAAATTTGCCTTATATGAACCAAAAATTAAGTTGAATAATTTCTTTTCTCAAATGATTCAAAAAGTGAATTTTATTTCTCAGAACCAGACTGTTTAGAGGGAAAACCTGAAATCTGCCATGTTTTAGCCAATTCATGTCCTACTATGCCTCAAAAGGTAATTGATTGCGTATTTAAATAGGCCAAATTTAGATAAAGTCCCAATTTCAAAGACTCATTCATTAGTTTTGTGAAATATCAGGACTGCACAACAGGGATTAGAGTTGCTACTGACCTTTATCAAAAAGCCGAAACCAAAATTTATTTTTCAAATGTTTCAGTTAGAATCAAACTAAAGTAAAAGCACAACTATTGTTTTACAGTAGGTAGGCCACTCAATCATCACTTGAATTTTTTGAGCTCTCTCCTCCATATGGCAATAAAATCTCACAGAACTATCGTAAGAAAATTAGAGCATACATATAAAATTGTAGATGTATTACAAATGTGGAATATTATTTTATAAGAAAAAAAGCACTAGACTTACATTATGCCTCAGGACTCCTTCAGTGCCGATTTCGGTGGTGACTCACAAGGCTCATCATTTTTATGTACCTCTTCTTGTGTCTGTGTTTTGATATCTTCTACTGACTGGTTATAAATTTCTTTTTCTATCTGAACTACTAGTCTTTCTTGGCATTCCAGACCCTGGACAGTTTCCTTTAGTTTTAGTCCATTGGAATCTAAGGACTCTTTGCATAGGTCTATGTCATTACTTTCTCTTGGGAATAATTTTGGGTCATCTGAATATTCACCTACAATGTCATCTTCAGTTTCTCCTTTAGGTATATATTTTAGCTTATCAGATACTTCTCCTGACATTGCACTGTCAATTTCTGGCCCAGTCATTGTTTCAAAGGCTTCTTCAGATGTCTGTACCTCAACAGCCACTATATTTTCAAAACTTTCAGAAAAAGAGGCATCTTTGTAAATATCAAAAATTAGAGTTTCTGAAGTTTCCTCAAAAGCTGCTGGTCCTAAGTCTTCAGTTGTAAAAAATTTAATTTCACGCTGTGTTATCAGTTCATTTTCATCTCTTTCAGATACGCTCTCTTCAGATTTTCTTATCTGAGCCTGACCTTCTGCATTAAGTGCAAAAGTTTGAGGGCTTAGATCTTTGTCATTACCAAGTTGATCAACAGCAGTCTGAATAACACTGTGTACAATTATGGTATTCTGGGTTTTGATGTTCAACATATCTTCATCCTTTCCAAGTTCTACTTGGCTTAGAGTTGGTTTGTCTACCTGGGAAACAACTTCAACACTGGTTGCATCTGAGAGCTTCTGAGACCCTTCTTTTGGTCTTTTTATGAAATCAGAACTTTTGATAGTCTCTGGAGTAGCAGATACCACTACTGTTTTTGCTTTTTCTTGAAGTACAGATTCTGTTAGAGACTGCTTTTCCATGAGTATTGCTTGGTCTTTCCAAGCAATATCAGAGTCTTTCAGGCTTTCAGAGGGTATTTTTTCAGTTATTAATTGAACATTTACAGAATCCAGAGTTTCAACTGATGTTTCTGAAAGTTTGACAGCTTCTGCTATAGCCTCTTCTACTATTGCTGCAGCTGTTAATGGTAAAGATGCTTTTTGAGTCTTAGAGCTCTGCATTTTGAGAATTTCTGAGGATATTGTCTCTTCCTGAACCAAGACCTTTTTCTCCATTGAAGCTGAGTGAGAACTGATTTGAAGTTCAATTTCTTCTTCTGTAACTTTTTCATCTTTCAGTTCAACTTGGTGTGCCTTGGTCTGATCAGGTAATTCCATCACTTCCATGTCTAAAGAGATTGGTTCTTTTGCAATGTTTGTATCTTTCATTTCCTGATCAACAATGGGACCTGAATCTTGCACCACTTTAGTTCCTGAAATGTTCTGTAATGTTTGAGTAACTATCTGTTCCTCTTCTACTTTAGATTGTTCTTTATTTCCCTGTGAAGACTGGAAACCAGGACTTTCTGGAGGTTTATCACTTGACACAGTGACCACTGTTGTTTCTACACTTTCAGATCCTAATGCAGGTGCAGAATCACCGTCACTGCCTTCTTGTTGTTTTATACTTATATCTTCAAAATGTACCAGGAGAGTACCTCCATCTATATTTATTTCAACTGGTGTTTTCCGTTTCATTGGAATTTGTGATGTCTCAATACCTGTACTCTCAACATGATAAGTTGTAAAATCATTGTATGTTCTACATTCCTTCACTTCTAAACTCCTTTCAACTTCATTAAACTTATGTAAGGTTTTTGAAGGTGTTTGTTCAATTATTTCTTGTTGCCCATCATTAATAGTTTTATCTTCAGTTTTTGCTCCTTGTACCTGTTCCTGCACCTCAGCATGCATCACTTTAGTGTTATCTAACCCAGCTGCTTCTCCAATTTCTAAGCTGATCTCTTGGTGATCACCACTTTGTTCAGCTTTTTTCTCATTCACTTTCTCTGGTATTTTAGTTTCAAGACTCTGAACTGTTAAAAATGTGTCCCCTGAAACAATCGTTTCTGTAATCTCAGATTCTTCAGATTGCTTAACTTTTTCTATAACTGCCTGAATTATTTCCTGAGTTCGTTGCTTTAGAGATTCTAAATCTGGTGTGTCATCTTCAACTTCCTGCACAGGTGTAGCTTCTTCTGTAGTATCAGGAGAGTCAGTCAACTGTGAAACTGC
This sequence comes from Sminthopsis crassicaudata, assembly GCF_048593235.1. NCBI lineage: Eukaryota > Metazoa > Chordata > Mammalia > Dasyuromorphia > Dasyuridae > Sminthopsis > Sminthopsis crassicaudata. The sequence goes on from NC_133620.1 coordinate 142,350,832, forward strand.
AGAAACCATTTCAGTAGTTTCTTCTGCACAAGAGGCTTCGGTTATTTCTGTTGCCTCTTCTGGAGCTGTCACTGCTTCAGAAGTTAACTCTAGCTCACTAACTATCGTATCACTGCTAGTGTCTTTTATATCTGGCAAGGTTTTAGCAACAGGTATTTCAACAAGGACCTCTTTTTCAAATATCTCAGTCTGCTGTTTTGGCTGATCTGATGCTTCTTTAACAGGTTCTGTAATTTTAGTAGAAATCCAGGATGGTGACCTTTCTTCAATACTTGTAACTGCTCTTTCCCCCTCTACAACAGTCACACTAACTGCATGAACCAGTCCCTCAATTGTCTCCTGTGTTCTTGGACCTTCTACTTGATCAGATTTGTCCTCATGCAGACTTTTTTCTGCTTCAATGGTTTTTGCTCGTTGGGCTTCAATTTTCTCTTGTTCTGCGGCATCATATTCAGATAAAGGAACAACAGCTGGGATGTCAGAATCATCTTCATTAACTTCTGTTTGGTCTTCTTCAGCACGAATTTGTTCTTGTTTCCCATCTAACCTTTTCTTTCTCCGACCAGGAATGAGTTTCTTGATTGAAACCCAAGATTCTTCTTTCACAGGTTCTATCTCTGAAAGAGAATGTTCTATGCCAGAAATAGTTACAGATTCCTCATTTTTCTCTTCCATTTTTGATTTTGACTTTTTTCTTGGAGTAACTAATCTTTTAAATGACACCCATGTGGAAACTCCCTCTCCTTCAACGGGGCTTCCAGCTAGCTCAGGGGAAGAATTTATCTGCCCTTGATCACCTTCATGGGAATTTATATGTGTTATTTCAGTCCCAGATTCTTTACTTTTTTCTGCATCTTCTGTTTTCTGGGAATCTCCATTAACAACTTTAGAACCTCCTTCTTCATCAGAAGATGACGACTTTCTTGCTCTTTTCTTGGAAGATCCAACACAAATTAAGGCTTCCCAGGACACTGAAGTATCAACTTTACGCTTTGGCTCTTCTATCTTCTGATCTTCCCCATGTCCTTTCATCTCTTCCTGATTATCAGAGACTGCACTTTCAGTCGAAGAAAGAGTAGCACTCTTTACTTTTTCAATTTCATCTTCCTTATCACTTTCAGAAAGCCTCCTAATACGTTTCTTGGGTGTCACCATCTTTTTAAAAGAGGCCCAGGGAGTGACACCTTCTCTTTTTCTTTCTCCATCTGAAACAGTACCTTCTTCTTCAATCTCAACTTCCTGTGGTGCTTCTACAATACGTTTCTCTACAGAGGTTACCTCAGCCAGTTCTTCAGGGGATGAAGCAGAACTTTCACCTTTTTGTTCCTCTGGAGTTTCTGGAGAATCTCCTGACACTTGTGTAAGCTCCCCTGATTCATCTGGCTTCATTTCATCATCTCCTCTTTTCCCTTTATGTTTCTTTCCAGACAGTTTTTTTAATCCAGTACCAATAAAAAGTTTCTTTAATGGGCTTCCTTGCAATTTCCCCCTTTCTTGTGAGGACAGTATTTCTACCTCATTTGTGATACCTTCATGTTGCTGACACAAGACTGATACTTCAGGACTTGGTTCAGCTAGTTTAACATAATCATCTCCTGAAGCACATACCACTTCTTTGGTCTTGACCAACTTCTCTGTCACTTCAGCTTTCTTCAAATCTGCATTTGTTTCAATTGCTGCAAGGACAAAAGACCCAACATCCTGTTCTACTTCATCACTTTGATTTTCTATTTGTTCTTGCTCTTTCAGGGTACTGACATGAACTTCTGCTACTGTTTCTACCTTTTCATCGAACACTTCTGTGGCTAAAGGAGCAGCTTTCTCTTCAGAAGGTATTTGTCCTTGAACTTGATCTTCAGGAGACCTATGTACTTTTTCATTCTCAGACACACTGAAATTTTTTGTACTTTCAATGGCCTCATGGTGGGGTAGATGTTCAGTTGATTGTTCAGCAGTATCCTTTTTCTTTCCTTCATAAATTTCAACTATATCGCCTTTTCCCACTTCTTGTTCCTTTTTCTTCTCGGAAGTGTCTGGCTCATCCTCCTTAGATTTCTTCAAACTGGTCTTTTTTCTCCAGCCAGCCCAACCTAGACTGAAAAACTTTTTGAATGATGATATACTTTCAGATTCAGACTTGTTGCCTACTTTTTCTTGTTTCTCTTCATCAGAATTCTTGCATTCCTCAGGATCTGCACTCTCTTTTTGGCTTTCTTCATCTGTCCCAATTAATTGAGTTGATTCAATCTCTTTAGATAATGCTTCATTTTCTGAACCAGAATCTTGATAATCATCAGTTCCATTTGCTTCTACATCATCATATTCATCTTTTTTGACTGTGAGTAATTCAACAGGGTCAGACTTATCATTATTCTTATCTTTTTTCACAGTAAATTTAAAGCCAACAAACTTAAACACCTTTTTAAATCCAACATCATTTGAGTGAGATTCTGTAGGTTGCTCCAACTCTTCTATATTATCTTCTGACAAAGGCATTTGCTCAATTATTTCATGCACAGTCCCCTGAACATCCTGCACACTAGATGCTGATCTAGCTACCAGAGTATTATCCAGCTCATCTTTTTCAATCATGTTTTCGGAGTCTCTTTGTCCAACTATTGGAAAAAAGAAAATAAAAGAAAATAGTTAAAATAATGATTTAATAAATGTATTCATTTAAAATGCAAAACAATTATAACTGACCATAAAGCCACACTAATATAGTTTATTAAACTCTACATACATCACTCCAAAGTCATTTCTAAGCTAGTACACAACTTTCCAGGCAATTTAATATCTCCTCCAATATCTTTCAAAATCTAAAATTGCCAAACCTTTTGTTCTAATTTTTCCCCTCCTTCTCCCCTCCCCCCATGGCAGGTTGACCAATACATGTTAAATATGTTAAAGTATAAATTAAATGCAATATATTAAACATCCATTTTAAAAATAAACTTTAATAATAAAAACCAAGATCTCTTAGTAGCCAAAAAAAAAACCTGTATACCCATTCACTGACTTTTTTGCCTCTTTTTAATCACTTCTTAAGTGCACCATGGTCATTCTGAATACTGGATCTAAAATATTTTGCAAACTTAGTGAATGTGCCAACCTAAAAGGAGAGTCACAAAAAAACTATGAAAATTCCATAATTATAGCATTAAATATAGATTCTCAAATTTATAAATTAACCAAAATCATCCTCAACATTGTGGTCCTGGAACTGCTTCACAAGTAAATTTACTTTTCACTACCTTTCTTACCCTTGAAATATCAATTACCTTAAACTTTGCAGAAATCAATTTGTAATAGGTTTCATTTTATTGAACATTCGAGCTGGGAAGTTTTTGGCACAAGTCCTATTCCCTCAAATTTGGAAAACTAATTCCTTGGAACATTAAGAGATTTTCAAAAGAACACAAAGCTATATAATAAAAGATCTTGAATTTAAAATTAGGTCTAGTGCTCTTATCAATCATTATTTCTATATGACTGAATTTTTTCTTCTTTTTCTTTTTTTTAGTGGCTATGTGCCATCAACACTTCAAATTCAGGTGTTGATTAACTAGGTTTTATTTCTCTTTTATGGCTATTTTACTATTCTTTCCAGCTTTATCAGCGTGCAGGAAAAAAAAAAAAAAAAAAAGATAAGAAATTAAAACCAGCAGTTCTGATACCACAATGTCTTTGTATTTCTTTATATATTCTCCATCATTGTAGATTTAATATGAGAAAGACTGATAATGATGTTAGAAATCTCATCAACTAAGTCCAGATTTTAAAAGGAAAAATAACAATTAAAAAAAAAAATGGCATGATCCTTTAAGAAGTATCAGGAACCTGTGGAAGAGGAAGGAATTTATGACCAAAGAAGAACTAGATCATTATTGATCACAAAATAGAAAATTTTGATTATATCAAATTGAAAAGTTTTTGCATAAACAAAACTAATGCAGATAAGATTAGAAGGGAAGCAATAAATTGGGAAAACATTTTTATAGTCAAAGGTTCTGATAAAGGCCTCATTTCCAAAATATATAGAGAATTGACTCTATAAGAAATTAAGCCATTTTCCAATTGATAAATGGTCAAAGGATATGAACAGACAATTCTCAAAGAAATTGAAACTATTTCTAGCCATATGAAAAGATGCTCCAAGTCATTATTAATCAGAGAAATGCAAATTAAGACAACTCTGAGATACTACTACACACCTGTCAGATTGGCTAGAATGACAGGGAAAGATAATGCAGAATGTTGGAGGGGATGTGGGAAAACAGGGACACAATTGGTGGAATTGTGAATACATCCAGCCATTCTGGAGAATGATTTGGAACTATGCTCAAAAAGTTATCAAACTGTGCATACCCTTTGACCCAGCAGTGTTACTACTGGACTTATATCCCAAAGAAATCTTAAAGAAGGGAAAAGGACCTGTACATGCAACAGTGTTTGTGGCAGCCCTCTTTGTAATGGCCAGAAACTGGAAACTGAGTGGGTGCCCATCAATTGGAGAATGGCTGAATAAATTATGGTATATGAATATTATGGAACATTATTGTTCTGTAAGAAATGACCAGTAGGATGATTTAAAGAAAGGCCTAGTGAGACTTACATGAACTGATGCTCTGTGAAATGAGCAGGACCAGAAGATCATTATATACTTCAACAACAATACTATATGATGATCAATTCTGATGGATGTGGCCCTCTCCAACAATGAGATGAACCAAATCAATTGCAATAGAACAGTAATGAACTGAACCAGCTACACCCAGAGAAAGAACTCTGGGAGATGACTAAGAACCACTACATAGAATTCCCAATACCCCTATTTTTGTCCGCCCTGCATTTTTTTATTTCCTTCACAAGCTAATTGTACACTATTTCAAAGTCCAATTCTTTTTGTACAGCAAAATAAGTGTTTGGACATGTATACATATATTGTATTTAATTTATATTTTAATATATGTAACATGTATTGGTCAACATGCCATCTAGGGGAAGAAAGTGGGGGGGAAGGAGAGGAAGAATTGGAACAAAAGGCTTGGCAATTATCAGTGCTATAAAATTACCCCTGCATATATCTTGTAAATAAAAAGCTATTTTTAAAAATGTCAGGAAAATAGAAATAAAAGGCAACAAAAATGATGTTCTTTATTTTTTTTTTGGAGAAGATCGAAAAAGGAATAAGAACCTGCTCATTGTAGATTGAAAAACTTAATTTATTAGTTAACTTTCTATCAAATGGAATTATCTTCAGCTGAAAAGGAATATGTTTGATTCAGTGACAAAAACAGTCAGTCAAATGTGCAAGGTAATACGCCAAGTATTAAAGATGCAAAAGATTAAATGAAAGTCTCTACTTATTGAGGGTACAATCTAAAAGCAAATGGAAGAAATATGTACACAAATAGAAGTATCAGTTAGAACCTGACTGAATGAATAGAAAAGGATCAGAACAGAGAAGTATAAAATGTTCATTCTTGGTGGAGAGAATCATGCTGGAAGTTGAACCTGAATTGGCCTTAAAAAGAAAAGAGGGAGAGATGTAGGCAAGTAGGTTTTTTTTGTTTTGTTTTGTTTTTTTGGGGGTGTGTGTGTGTGTGTGTGTTTAAGAGAGGAAGGGTGGATGTGGGTGGGTGCACATAGGGCAACTATGGAGCATAATGGATAAAGCACCAGCCCTAAAATCATTAGGACCTCAGTTAAATCTGGCCTCAGACACTTACTAGCTATGTTACCTGGCAAATCACTTAACCCTGGATGACTCAGTTTCCTCATCTGTAAAATGAACTGGAAAAGGAAATGGCAAGCCACTCTAGTATTTCAGGCAAGAAAACCCCAAATGGAGTCACAAAGACTCGGACATCACTGATGCAACTATACAACAACAACAAAAATTTTGAGCTAAGTAGACAAACATCCAAATACAGGATATTACTTGCTCAACTTAGGCGATTTTCAGTGTGTTGTGTAAAAATTAGTTAATAGTAATTATGATAAGACAAGAATAGTACACTTAGTTAATCAACATGTTCAAACTATTTCCAGGACAAGAATAAAGAAAACTTATGATGTTGAACACTTGTGCAACACTTGAAGTAGCAGAACACTTAACTTCAAACTTATGATGTTGAAAACTAAGTGTTGAAATGTTTAAAGATTCAATTAAGTTGAACTAAGTACTCTGACTCCAGACCCAGCACTCATTTCACTGCATCATGTCAAATCATAAACTGGTAAATTATTTCTTAAAATCTAGGACTATTAACAGAATAGTATATAGAAAAAATTATCTTTAAATATGGAAATATTTTTAGAAGAACTGAACGTGTTTAACATATATTGGGGATAGATATATCTGCTGTCTAGAGGAAAGGGGTGGGTAGAAAGGAGGAAGAAAAATTTGGAACACAAGATTTTTCAAGGGTAGATGATGAAAACTATCTTTGCATGTATTTTGAAAAATAAAAAGGTTTTATTAGAAAAAGAAAAAATTATCTTTTCCAAAGCTCAGATAATATTTTTGTCAGTTGCACTGTCTTTTCTTGTCTTTCTAATTTACCTATTTCTCCTATTACTTTCAAATTTTTCTCTTTCTTGATTATTTCTTGAGATTCAAAATATTGGAAGGATATCAATACTCAAATAAAAATAGCAATATTAAAATAATTCACAGATTTTTTAGTGCTATAGCAAACTACCAAAGAGTTACTTAAAGTTATTTGAAGTATGGGCTGGGGGGTGGGGAAGAGGGGAAGGGTGGGAAAATGGGAATTAAAAGGAAATATTTCTACACTTGGAATTATACTAGATGACACTAACTATAAAAACTACTTGACATTTAGTACCAAAAAAATCGCTATCAACAGCATGGAAAAAATATTTCCAATCAAAACAAATAAAAGAAATAAAAGTTAATAAGTTCTACCTCACAACTTGACAAAGATGCCAAAAAAGAAAAAAAGACAATTATGGGAGAGATTACAGAAAAACAAGTATAATACTGCATTGGTCCAATTACATTGGAAAGCAATTTAGAATTATATTCAAAAAGACACTAAATCTGTCACAATATCACATTGTCCTAGAATACCACTACTAGGTATATATCCCCCACCCCAAAGGGAGAAAAAATAAAGAAAAAAGAGCTCATATATGCAAAAAATATTTATTGTAGCAAAGAAGTTGAAAAGACATAGGTGTGGACAAGTACCATTCACACAATGATACAAACAAAAAAAACTGAATTAATTTTAAAAACTTGGATGTACTAATTAACAAATGTAATGATCCAGAAGACTGAAGATAATAGATTATTGCTACCTCCTGGCTGCAATGTATGTAGGTATAGAATGGAACTAAATTGAGGCAAAATTTATTTGGCATTAATTTTATAATTTCAAGAACAAAAATTACTTAAAACCCCATGGTGATCATCATTTAGGCCATATACCACACTAAGCTCAAAACAGATATGACCTAAATATTACAAGTTATACTATTTTTTTTAAATTAGGAAAAAAACAGATCAATTATCTTTCCACAGCTATGACTTGGGTTGAATTTTTAACCAAAGGATAATAATAAAAAATTATTTAATTGATATTTTTTGCAAAACAAAATAAACACAATTAAGAAGTAAAGAGATGTGGAACATGACATTTCAGAAGCCAAAGGTTTAAGGTCTACATCAAGCAAAACTTGCCCTGCAAAATTGAATATAGTCTATAAGATGAAAAAAGAGCATTAATATATAGAGTACTTCCTATCATTCCTGATGAAAATACCAGAGTTGCACACAAATATCAAGTTCAAAAACAGGAGTAACGAGAAACATGTGAAGGTAAACATGAAAGAAGAATCAATCATAAGGGGCTAAGCAAAAATAAAATGCTATATTCAAATGAGATAGTAAGTACATGTCCCTCTGAATGCTATCATCTGAGATCACAGAAAAAGTTTAATATGATGTGGCCTGGGAATAATTCTGCTGTTTCCTGATAATGCTAAGAGAAGAATGGAGAGGGTAAGAAGAATTTATAGTGCTATAAGGCAGAAGGAGAAAAGAAGAGATAATGGGAAATCTCATATCATCAGGGTATACAAGAATTCCAGGTCTATCCTCCCTATGATAAAGAAATGAAGGACTCAAACTAAAAATGACACTTTTTTTGGAGAAGGAAATATTTATACTACACATTTATAACAAGGATTTATTCTCAATTTGGGAGGAGAATAGAAGGGAAGGCAGAAGGGAAAGGAATAGATTTTTGCCAATTTAAAAAATAGAAAACAGAATTTCTAAAAACGTCATGAGTCTTTTCAAAAATGAGGTGATTCAGGACAATTCCAATAGACTTGTGATGGAGACAGTCATCTGGAACCAGAAAGAGAACTATGGGGACTGAATGTGAATCACAACATAGAATTTTCACCTTTTTGCTGTTGCTTGCTTTTCTTTCACATTTTTTTATCCATTTGACTTGACTTTTGTTATGCAGCATAATATAGAAATATGTTTAGAATTGCACATGTTTAATATATATATATATATATATATATATATATATATATATATATATATATATATATATATATATATATATATATATTGTATTACTTGCTGTTCAATGGAGGAGGGAAGTGGGGAGAGAAGGAGAACACAAGGTTTTGTGTTGAAGACTATCTTTGCATATATTTTGAAAAATAAAAAGCTACTAGTATAAAAAAACTGACAAGATAAACTGGGGAAAATCTTTGCATCTAAATATTCAAATCTGGACCATCCCCATCCAGACATTAAAAAAAAAAAAAAAAAAAAAAAGATTATCTAGTAGCCAAACTTGTACTAATGAAATTATCTGTACCTAGCTAGGCTTACAATCTCTAAGCCTGTTTTTTCATTTGCAAAATAAGAATACTATTACAATGGTCACCCAAAAATGCTGATCTGATAAGAATGCTTTGCAAAACTTAAAGCATTATATAATGTGTTAGCACTGTGATAATAGATCAGGACAAAATTTTCCTGGTTTTTGTAGAATTTTGTGTTGCTTACTTTTCATATATTTTATATATTATTAAAAATCACATAGACTGGGAGCTTAATATAAGAGAACAAATGCACATCTACTCACTAATCAGAGAATGTTAATGTTCTAAGAAAGATTATATTCATATAATGGTTTCGAACATAGTAACATTTCCACATGTTGCAACAAATAAGGACACTAGTCTAAAAGGATTGTGACTTGACTTTAAGGTCACACAGCATGCCCACAGCAGAATCAGGACCTGAACAAAGGAGATATTAATTTCTTCCATTATTTCATGAATATACCATATTATCGAAGCTCCTCAAGTCTTATTTTATTGGTTAGTTTGGAAATTTAAGTATGCTTTTTCATTAGGCATAGGTGAGATATATTTAGTAAATTAACCTGGGTATTTGAAATTAGCTGTTGGTGACTTGACAAAAGAACAAAAGGAAAACTGCATGATATTTGCACTAACAAGAATTTCTATTACATGAATTAGAACCATAAAAAGCATCAGTTGTCCAGCTAGTTTTAGCAGTAGATAAAGTAGTGAACCTGAGTTAGATCAAAGTTCAGTTCCAACCTCAAACATTTACTAATTGAGTAGTCTCAAGAAGTCATTCATTTAACTGGTTTGCCTCAGTTTCTTCATCTACAAAATGGGGATAGTGCCTACCTCACATGGTTGTTGTAAGCATTAAATGAGATACTGGCAGATAGTAAGTGCTATGTAAATGTGCTATTATTTGTAATTTTTTAACCGATTACACTATTTATTAAGTTCTCTCCCCTCTTCTAAATATTGCTGCCATTTTAAACATACTAAAAACAATGTTCAATATGTTATTCCAATATGCAAAAACACAACTCCTCATTACTTAAAGAAAAAACCCTAAGACTTTTCTATATTTTGACCCCCACTTAACTTTACACCCTTCCTTTTTGCATTACCCTCCTACTAAAGTTGTTTCATGATGCTCCCAAACAAAGCATCATTTCTGCTTTCCCCAAACTTTTCCTCCCACTCTTCTTTCCAGTTAGAAATGCCTCCCCTAATTCTTCTCCAGGTCCTTATCTTTACTGCAATATTAGAGTCCAAGAGTCCTCATCCACCCTAAACATAAAATGCACAACATCTAGAACTATGACATCACAGATTCATACATTTCAAAGCAGAAGAGACATGAAAAGTCTTTTAGTTTAATTTCCCCTTTTACAGATGAGGTTAAGTGGTCAAACAAGTGTAAGTAACTCTGACTCCAAATCCAGTACTCTCTTCCAGTGATCGCTTGACTTCCAATTTAATTTTTCATATTTTCATACTGTCTTCCCGGGAAAGACCTCCATGCATGTATTTGCCCATTCCAAGTTGGGGAAATAGCATGGAGAACGCTAAAACCAGAAAACCTAGATTAAAGTTCCATCTCTGAATCCACTATCACACCCATGTTGAGGCTGGGAAGTGGCTAAAGTTCTTGGTCTGGAGTTCCATCAGTTTCAAGCACTTCATTACCCCGGCTGTGTCATTTAACCGTGTAAATGGGGATATCATCACCTACCTGCTGTGAGATCAAATGAGATAATAACTGCAAAGTGTTTACCAGAGTGTCTGGTATACCGTAAGCTCTAAGTAAACATCTGCTATTAATAGGTTGTCGTGGAAGGATCAAGAGAGGTAATAATTGCAAAGCATAGTACCTGACACGGTAAGCTCCGCACAAATGTTGTTACTGTTGTTGTAAAGCACTTAGCACATTGCCTGGAATATCATAAATATTTGTTTCCTTTCTTCCCAAATCCCTATGTTCCAAAACCCACTGAGCATTAACAACTACTCCTTTCCTTACAGGAAGCTGGTAACCATCCTCATTGTTGTCTGTATTGATCACATCATCAGCAATGCATTAAAGACAGACTAGTACTCAGAAGAATAAAAAACAATTTCGCAGCACAACCACATTAAGTATTTTGAGAGTGAAGATCCCTTAATTACACATTAATAAGGCTCTGGAAGAGGAAATAAATCCTGCCCCGCATCTCTGAAGATGCTTCACCGGGATGTCCTTGAACTTGCACTTTAACTACACTTGAGCCTCCACAGGGCTCCCCCTCGTTCCCCACTCTGCCTCCCCGGTGAGATGCGGGGGTTAGCCAGATGGCCTCGTTCCCTCAACAGGACAGAAGAAGCTGGCCACCTTCTCTGGGCATCCCCAGAACACGGCTCGGGCAGAGGCCGCAGGCCTCATCCTGGCACCAGGCCCAGCCACGGTAGCAACAGAAGGTCTGGGCCTAGCCCTGCTCTCCGGACCTTTTCTAACAGTTTATGGCCCCGGGGCCTGCGTGGATCACAGGTGACAGCCCAAGCCCAGGGCCAACCTGCTGCCTCCTCACGGTGGCACACGACTGACCGTGGCCCTGGCTGGGCTTCCCCTCCAGTTTGCTCACCATCCCTACCATGCCCCACCCATCCCCTCCATTTTCCTCCATCTCACAAGCCTTCCCCAAAGCTTGGTCAAGCTAGGTCATTTCGGCCAAACTGGAATGCCAAGACTTCCCCAAGTCCTCCCCCGAGAAAGAAGGCAGTTAAGTCCCCTTTCCACTCACAGCAGTTGCTCCACCACGGCATCGTGCAGTTTAGCCCGCCAGGTTCTGCCCGGGCTGAGACCCTATGGGAGCCCCGGAGGATCAAATGGGAAGCTCTCCCCAATGTGCTCCACCACTAGATGGAGACTTTCAATACCCCTTCCCTCCTACCTCCACCCCCCTCCCCTCCTTCCCCTCCCCTCCCTCCCACCCCCCTCCCCTCCTTCCCCTCCCCTTCTGCGTTCCCCCCTCCCCCCGCCAATAGAAGCCTCTTAAAGATATCTATGGCAGGGCAGGTGAGAACTAATGAGAACTAATAATGTGTGGGTCCCTGCGTGCCTAGGTGCATGCGGATACATGGGTATGGGTGTGTAAAGAAAAGGGGGGGGAGTGTAAAGAAGAGGGGGAGGGTGTGGGTGTGTAAAGAGGGCGGGGTGTGAAGGAGAGAGTGTGTGTATCTGTGACTGTGTGCTTAAACCTCCTTGTGTGAGGGATCCCTTTTGGCAGGGATTCTTAACTTGGGGGGTAAGGGGAAGAATGTGTGATGGGGCACCTTTTGCAGTACGGGGATGCCTATGGACCCTTCTCAGGAAAAAAGATTTTTCTTTTTTTACTGAGGCAATTTGGGGTTTAGTGACTGGTCCAGGGCCACACAGCCAGGACGTGCTAAGTGTCTGAGGTCAGGTTTGAACTTAGGTTCTCCTGACTTCAGGACTGGTGCTCTATCCACTATCTAGCTGCCCCTTTTTAAATGAACAAAATAATATGTTACAAAGAAATACAATTATTTTGAAATACAAATTAAAAGAAGTATTAAAATATATATTTTTTAAATACCAGACTCACAGAACCCCAGTGAAGAACATCTGGTTAGAAGCTATTACTATAGAATCAGCTCCTTGAGGAAACTTCATTTTTGTTTTCTAATCTTTGAAGCCCCCAGCACCATGCATGGCGGCATTTATCCTGATGTATTGCACAGGCAGAGACTGGCTGACCACTTTTTGTCAGCTATATTAAGAGTGAGGATTCATCTGATTTGTATATTGGATGAGGTCCAACTCTCCAATTCTGATTCCGAGATTGATTGGAAGAAACCGAGTACTGAAGAAACAAAGGCACAAGGATGATGGGGGTGAGGGAACCTACAGGATAAAAGCCTGCCTCTTTGTCAGAAAGACCTGGGGTCAAGGCTCAGTTCTGGTACATACTAGCTATTCCACCAACATTCAGGGCCCCAGGCAACTCTCAGGCTATAAATTGTGGAAACAAGTATAACATTTTGTTTCAAGTATATAATTCAAATTTATCATCCAATCAGGATTCTGATAGCTTTTCTCCATTGACCCCCAGGATACTCACTTCTTTCTTTCTGGTTTCCTCCACTCCAGCTCCAGCCCTCAAATTACAGGTCAAACACACTAGCTTCCAAGCATCTGAGTTCCCATGACCTACTGCACTGCTTCTCAGCAACACAGAGATGACTATAACCCTTAACATCACTCACAAGCAACTGCCACTATGTTCCAGAACTCTGAAATTCCTTTATCAAAGCATAATCTTTTAATCATTCCATCTTTCCTCCTTTGCCTTACAACGCTAATCCTTTCCTCCTATCCCTTCAATTCTTTGCCAGGTCATTATCCCTTTATGAGCAACATTCAGCCTTTCCCCATTTTGGCCCATTCTTGAACAAGTTCAAATCAATAGCATTCTTTATATAGTCCAGTTCTTTGCCAGATTATCCTGAAATCAAGCATCAAGTCTGAAGCTGTTCTAGGTATACTCCAAATAAGTATAAAGTTTTGCTTCAAGTATATATTTCATACAATTAAGAGCCAAGTATATTTCTTTCTCATCTTAGCTACATATCTCTCACAAACTTTTCCATTATTATATTTGCCATTTTCCATAATGACTACTTCTTTCTGTAGTTCTCTTTTTATTGGCTGCATAAAACATCATTTTTATACTTAGTTCTTGGATGATACTTTGCTTATCTCCCACAAATTCACAGAGAATTAATATTATTGCTGATGTTTTGGAAGATAACAAAAGCACACAATCATGAGGCAAAAAACATAATACATCACACAACAAACATTTATTTTAAGGCCTGGGTCTCTAAACTATTTTGAAATCAAATTCAAACCAAACATTTATTTATAAAATTCCTATCATCTTCAAGATATTGGGAAGGACACAGATAAAATTTTAAAGTCCTTAATGCTCAAAGAAAGAACTTTGGAGGGCAAAAAAGAGAAAGGGATGGATTTCCCCATTACACAAATAAAATTTTACAGCATAATCTGAGGGAAGATCAGAAAATTCACATAAAATGTTTACTTTCCTCACAGTTTTTTGGATGATCTTTTTTCCCCTATGGATGGAAAGAAATCTCTTTCCCTCTTTTCCATTTAGTTTTCACATAGCTAATATTCCTAAATATCAAAAAAGATCAAAGGATAATTGATTTTTTCTGACTAGAACTTATTTTTAATTTGTAAAATCTGAAAGTCAATCTGCCTCCCCCATGGTTTTCTTCAAATCAATGAAGACATGCTTCAGAATTATAAACTGCTCTGGAACTAATTTCATTCATAAGAATTTGGATAAGTAGCAAAAGAGATAAAAATTGAAGAAGAAAGGATATGGTTCTGACTTATGCACAATTTGCTAAATAAAATGAGGTTTTATATATATATATATATATATATATATATATATATATATATATATATATAATATATATGTAGTGCTTTGAAAAACTTGAAGTGCTATAACAATGTAAGCTATAAATATACTAGATTAGTTGTGAAAAGTTAAGGTAGTTTCCTGCTATTAACTGTATAAATTTTATATGAATTATTGTTATTGTAAAATTATTTCCTCAGAACCCAAGTAATGAATTTTCTTTATATATCCACTTAAACCAAATCCTTCCCCCATTCATCAAATATTTGTTTTCTTTTCCCACAGTCTCCAACAGTTCTTTTTTTCTTACATTCATATTCACACAAAAGCATTATGTGTCTATCTTTAACACTAAAGACCCTTGAGTCTTACCCAGCTCCCTGGAGAAAGTTCTCCTGAACTCATCTAAGCAGTAGGGAATACTATTATCCTGCTTAAAAGAAAATGCTCTCCCCACCCCCTTGCAAAAGTCAATGTCCCTATAACTTTGCAGTAACACACAGTGGGTACTTAGTAAATAAATGTTTGCTAATTTAGTGTTCTTTTTTTTTAAAAACCTTATTACTTCCACTGAACAGAGGCAGAGAGGAGTAGAGATGGGATGAAGAGGCAATTTTGCCAAAGGGTGTAAAGAAAAATCTATTCAAACTTTTATACCTACAGGAAAATTGCCAAAGGCCAAAACAAGCAAAAAAAGGTGTGGTAGAAATTAACACAGAATTGCAGCAATCATTTTTAAAGGTTTTTTTTTTCTTTTTAAACTCTACAGAGAAAATAAAAATAAACTATACAGAGCAGGACATGCCTAAAATAATATGTCACTATTTATAAAGCCATAAAGTGATCTGTCATAAAAAATCTTTTGAATCTACACTAGCAAAAGAAAATGTCCTTAATGCCAAATATTATTATTCACAACTTTTTTCCAAAGGAAAAGGCACTAAATCTCATTCTAATCTGAACATGTAAGAGGATAAAAGCTAGAATAAAGTAGCAATGGACAACAATCGGCCATCTGATACATGTGTCTTCCATCTTAAGTGTTAGAATATGCCCCGTGGCAAAATATATAGCTTTTCAAACTATTTCAGTGTCTACAAAACATACAACATAGTACCTGACCTTACCAGCAAACTCAGTGAATTCAAATTTCCACTGAAGATTAAATTCCTCTTTAAAAAAAAAAAAAAAAAAAAGTTGCCTAACAAATTACATGATCACTAAGGATTTTTTAAAAAATAAGTATTTCAACTAATAATTCCACACACATTTTGAAGGAATACATTTGAACAGCTAACCACTTTTCATCAACAATGAATGAGGAAGATTCCATGAATAGTTTCTTCAGCTGGTGGGGCAAAAGGAACAATTATTGGAATGGGACTTAGGAAGTCTGGATCTTAATTGTGCAAACTTGACCAAATTTCTGGACCTCAATTTCCTCATCTGTAAAATGAGGAAATTAGATTGGACAATTTCTAAAGGTCTCACTTTAGTGAGTTTTGAAATTCTATCTTCTCAAATCACCACAAATCTCAACTCTGTAGAGCTTAGATAAGCACATACCTCCTGGCTTTCAAAATTTTAATTAACAGACAGATCAACACATGAAACATACACACATATGAAGTCCTCCCCCTCAGAAATTTTGTGTAATTTTGAATTTAAATTCTCTTTTAGTATAAAAAGGGCAAAATTCTTAAAGCCTTAAAC
Organism: Sminthopsis crassicaudata; assembly: GCF_048593235.1. Lineage (NCBI taxonomy): Eukaryota > Metazoa > Chordata > Mammalia > Dasyuromorphia > Dasyuridae > Sminthopsis > Sminthopsis crassicaudata. Next base: position 142,366,866 of record NC_133620.1, read on the forward strand.
TGCCAGTATACTTAATTTTTTATGACTAGGTTACATAATCCATAGATTACATAGCTGTAAAATCCCCAATACAAAGGTAAAGTCTATTTTAATGGGAAAAGGTGTCAATTGCCAAGCTTACCTTTTAATCTCATCTTTAAAATAAAACTATTTGTTGAAGAAAATGATTTAAAAGTCAGATATCAAAAAAATTATGTTTTATGACTTTAAAATGTGATCTTTGTGATTTAACAATATTATAATTGTTATTTTAATGTATTAAGGATTCAGGATTTAATGTATTAAGAATTCCAAATCCAAATAGTATAACAATATTACCGATTTAAAACAATTTAATAACTTGGCTTATATTTTCAACTATAGTTAATACTATTAGTATTCTACTAATACTAATATATAATAATACTCTTAGTATTATACTAATACTAGTATATAATCACACTAATAGTTGAGTTTTCTTCCAAAAAACCCCCAGTTTCTTAGTGTACAGTTCTAACCAAATGAATACTTTAAGACAGCAGATGGCAGTGTCATACTATTTTGATATCTCTAAATCAGAATAATCACAATTTACAACTGCAGCAGGGTTACATATCTTAATGGTGGTGTCAATTTGGAAAATTGCCTATAAACTAAATCTCCTATATTGCTGCCTATTCTTCCATTGCTTTCTGCTTGATAGGGCAGATAGGGGAGGGGAAAGGGAGCCCACTGCCAAGGTTAACCACTTAGAACATGGAGAAGGGGAAAAAGCATTGGGATTTGGAGTCAAAGGACCTGGCTCCCCATCTCTGTGACAATTAAACCATACTACAATTAAGTCTCTTTATGACCTCTGGGCCTCACTTTGCTTATCCATAAAATAGACTTCCAAATCTAAATTATTCTATAATCCTGAAATCCCCTCCTTTCCCCCTACAGTTTTAATTCAAAGAATTCCAGTCTACCAATTTACAGGATAGAAACACAGGATCAAATTTAGACAAAAATATTTCTTAAATAGCAGCTTGGCCATTTGGGAAGAGCTTGAGCTCTTCAATTTAAATAGGCATGGTACACAGTAAACATATATTCAAGGTATCATCATAGATACTCAATATACAGAACAAAATAGTACCTACTCTCAAAGCTTATAGTCTTTTGGGAGAGGGGGCAAGAATATGGTTACAGCATACACAAAATCCTGGGTAAAATGAGAGAGAGAGAGTATACTAACAAATTAGGGGAAGACAGAGATGGGGAAGGCTCAATAAAATCCAGTTCTAATAGTCCAATTCTATAAGAATTCTTGAGAAATAGAAATCAAGCATACTCCATATATGTAGTAGAAAATATTTTACTTTGGTCGTATTGAGTTTTACCATGCCTGTAGGACTTTCAAAAGAGGATGACCAATAAGCAATTCACTCTGTAGGAATGAAATTCCTGAGAGAAATTAGGATTGAATAGATTTGGGAATAATCTTCTTTGGAATAAAACAAAATATATAGGAGCAGATGAAATCTTAAAGTAAAAAATTAACAGATAACTAGTAACTAAGGGCAATGATGCCATGAACATGCGATAAATTACATCCAAAGGAGAATAAGAGCATAGTGGCTTTTATAGTGGCATGGAAACCAAAAATTAGAAGTTAAGAATGACCTTCAAGTCATTGGATCTTATTAATAACACATTCTCATATCATCCTACAGAAAGATATTTTAGCAGTTTAATGGAGAGGCCCCAAAATTTAAGTGTTAGGGATTGAAAACTGAAGGGGGGCCATAAAAATAAAGGACTATTACTTTTGGTAATGAAAGGACTATTCCTTTTTGGTATTGACAGGAAAGAACTACATTTTGAAGGAATAGCAGTCAACTGGATTAACTCTAGTTTTCTAAGAATGGGTTTAATCTGAACATATATATATATATATATATTTGTAGGTAACACGAAAAGTCCTTTGACTTTTTTTTTTGACTAAAGATCCAAATATTCTGCTTTGAAAAAAATGTTTATGGGAGTAGCCACTAAAAAGCTAGATCACCAAAAAGCTACAACACCATTAAAGATGAGGTAAATAAAAATAGTTAGCAAACAAATAAGTGTTTTCAATAAGAATGAGATACTAAAATAAATGAGATAAATGTTATGAGGTTAAGAAGGTAAGTTCTGAGATGGTGCTGGAATCTTCACTGTTATTTGAATAGGCAGACAAAAGGGAGCTTTCAAAATAAGGAGAATAACGAGAGCAAATTAAGTGTATTTGAGGAGACTAAAACACCCTGGTTAAAGTGGAAGGTTCATTTTGGAAAAGAAATAAAAGAAACAGTGATGGTAGATTATGGAGTTATTTTACCACCCAGTTGAAGAATGCTACTCTACTATAAGCAATGGTTTTCCACTTGAGAATTTTAGCACAGAAGTGAAATGATGATAATGGTATTTTGAAAAGATTAATTTGAAGATTAAGGCAGGGGAAAATTCAAGGTAATTTCAAATATTCAACTTTGTAACTAGAAAATGGTGTTATATGGAGACTGAGAAATTGGGAGTGAAAGCTTTAAGACAAGAAGAGATAGAGTTGGCTTGGCACTCGGAGTGGAGGCGGTTGCAAGGCGCCTGTGGGACCGCCGCTTCCCTAGGCAAGTGGCAGGATGAGAGGCCGCAGGAAGCGCAAGTCCCGAGATGGGGCCGGGTCGCAGAGTAAGAAATCAAAATATAGTAAGAAGAAAGGAACTACCCGGGCAGATATCTCAGATGATATTCGACAAGAAGTGGAAAATCTCTATAAGCTCTCAATGCCTGAAGATTTCTATCACTTTTGGAAGTTCTGTGAAGAACTTGATCCTGAAAAACCAGCTGATGCACTATTAACAAACCTTGGACTCCAACTTGTTGGTCCTTTTGATATCCTTTCTGGAAAACACAAAGTGGAAAACAAATCGACTGACCTAAATTTTAACCTTCACTGGAGGTTTTACTATGATCCTCCTGAGTTCCAGACTATTATTACTGGAGATGACAAAACTCAGTTTCACATGGGATATTACAGAGACTCACCTGATGAACTTCCTGTATATGTTGGTGTAAATGAGGCAAAGATAAATTGTACAATTGTTCAAAATGGAGACAATGTATTTGCTGCAGTCAAATTATTTTTGGTGAAAAAAATTAAGGAGGAAACAGATAAAAAGAAAACTGATGTTTTGAAGAACATAGATGAAAAACTAACAGAAGCAGCCAAAAATCAGGATTTTTCCTTGGAACAAAAAAGCATGAGCATGAAACAGAGAGATAAAAAAGTAGTGACAAAGACTTTTCACAGTGCAGGCCTGGTTGTCCCTATAGATAAAAATGATGTTGGATACAGAGACCTCCCTGAAACAGATGCTAATCTTAAAATAATTTGCAAAATGATTGTTGAGGCTTCAAGTGATGAGCAGAGATTGAAAGCATTTGCCCCCATTCAGGAAATGGTGACTTTTGTTCAATTTGCTAATGATGAATGTGACTATGGAATGGGACTTGAGCTAGGAATAGACCTTTTTTGCTATGGCTCCCAGTATTTTCACAAAGTTATTGGTCAGCTTCTACCTCTTGCCTATAAGCTGTTGAAGAGGAATTTGTTTGCAGAGATCATTGAAGCTCATTTGGCCAACAGAAGCAAAGAAAATATAGATCAACTTGCAACATGAATAGAAAATGGTATAAAAGTGTTTGCTTTAAAAATGTTAAATGTAGAACTAACTTTTGCAACATGACAAAAAGATGGTACAAAATGTTTTTAAATGTTAAATGTTTGATGTTTAGAGCACTAAACTATTAAAGGGAGTTGGGGGGTTGTTTTGTTTTTTTGAAAGAAAATTTGAAAGCTGTGATTAAATAAAGCTTATAACAAATTGAATAAAAAAAAAAATAAAAAAAAAAAAAAGACAAGAAGAGATAGAAAAAGTTATGTAAAGTTTAATAGACATATCCTTAAAGAAATATCTTAATAGGTCATTGGAGATAAGGAATGCAAATCAAGTGAGAAACATTAAATATATTAGGACATATTAGCATAAAGGTGAAATCCTGAGTGTGATCAGACCAATATTTCCCTGATGCAAATTCTTTCCTCCCATCCAGAACATGGAGAGTCTTTACCTAAAAAGATAAAGTAGTATCAATCTATCTCCATCATGCCAACAGTTGTCCCTGGAACCTGATTGGCCTCAGCTTCCCAGAGCATAAAAAGAAAGTCCCAGTCACATGGAGTTAAATCTCAGCCTTGATGGGTGTCTAAAATCAGTGTCCTTGTTGCATGTCCTCGCTGTGTCAGGGCAAAATATACCTTCTCTTATAAATAATCAGGAACTTTAGAGTGCCTCATGTCATTCCAACAATAAACCTGTACTAAGATGCCTCCAATAGTCAAAAAAGGTCAGGTACTTGAGGGAATGAGTAGAAAAAAGCATTGTCAAGGACTGGGTTTTAGGATGCATACTATTATTGGCTGAACAAATCAAGAGGATTTACCTCACTATTTTGTTGTGGTTGAGTCACTTTTTAGTTGTGTCCAACTCTTCATGACCGCCATTTGGCGTTTTCTTGGCATTCTTTGTCATTTCCTCCTCCAACTCATTTTACACATCAGGAAACTGAGGCAAACACAGTTAAGTGACTTGACCAGGGTCACACAGCTTGTATCTAAGGCCATATCTGAGCTCGGAAGCCAGGCTCAGGGTTCTATCTACATGCCAGCCCCTTACTAGCTATAGCAGCATTTAAACAGTGTTCTTGCATTCCTCACTTCACTAAATTTGGCAGTTCAAATGCCTCTAGAAGCCAATAATTTAGAAGTCTGGGGGCCAGTAAAATGGGGATTAATGTGTAGTCATATGCACTGGCTTTGTTCCCGTTTTTTCACTTTTCTTTCATTTTTAATTTCCTTGATATTAGGATTAGGGAATGGCCCTGTGATTTCATTACGTAGTAAAGGCCTCCTTACATCTTTTGGACTTAGAAAATTGCTTAGAGGGACAGCTAGACAGTGCAGTGGATAAGGCACCAACCCTGAAGTCAGAAAGACCCAAGTTCAAATCTGCCCTCAGACACTTAACACTTCCTAGCTGTATGGACGTGAGCAAGTCACTTAACCCCAATTAACTCGGGGAAAAAAAATTGCACTGAGACAGCTAAATATCTTGTCAAAGGTCAAATAATATGTGTTAAAAAAAATAAATAAATAGATAGCTTCTCTGATCCAAGGTTAGTTCTCTATGTCACATTAGCTTTATTAAACAAAGTTATTACCAGGGCTGCCACCCTTCTTTGGAAATGAACACTCCCAATGTAGCAGTCTCACTTTATCAAATATTTCAACATGAATATAAATTCACTTTCCACCAGCAGCAAAAGCTTAAAGATTTGTACCTGCTTGAGAATAAAAGTTAATAGCATTTATACTTAACATTTTTCTATTTTTTTCCCCCACAAATGATATTTTTACTTGGAATAGAGTATTTCTGCCTTTTCTAGATCAAGAAAAGAAAGATACACATGAAAGAATATAAGTTGATTAGGATATAGATAAAATGACTTCTGTTTATTTAGTCTGCTGAAGACAACATCTTCAGCTATTAAGTCCATTGAATCTATCTAGTACCTATGCCATTACCTGTCATTCATTATTTATAACATCATAACAAGTAGTAGGGATACTGCCTACATACTTACTAAGCAATCCGGACATCCTTCTGGTTTCCTGGAAAGTACATACCAATCAATAACAATGACCCAATTGCAATAGCAACATTTGAGAGGAAATGACAATGACAAATTTGTCATCTGGTAACAGCATAGCTCCACCATAAACTTCCCCTTTATCTTTATCTAGACAATCATGTCCTTAAAATGTGAATTATGGAACAGAAAGGAAAACGGTTTTCTTACTACTTCTATTTTTTTAGGATAAGATATACTTCTCTGGATTTCTTGATGCCTTTGTTCATATAGAAAAAAAGGAAGCATAATGAATGAAGGTTTCCAGTTTTAGATTTTAGGTTTTTTATTTTCCTAGGTATCCCATTTGTTAACTTAGCTCCTTTGACATATTTTTAAGGGTTTAACGATATGGGGGAAAGGGAGAAGGGAATGCCATAAAATGAGAAGCATTTTTAAAGTTTAAGGAATTCTGGAATCATGTTATATTGATGTAATGATAAGGTCTATTTAGTAGAAAGTCAAATGACTTTAAAAGACATCAAATGCTATGTTCTTTAATAATAGGAAGCATTTCTATAATAGGAAGCATTTATATTCTATTTTTAAGGTTAGCAAAGAACTGTACAAATATTATCCTCATTTGATCCTCAAAACAATTCTAGGAGGGTAGGTATTATTATCCCCTTTTGCAGATGAGGAAATTAAAGTAGATACCAGATTTGCCAGGGGTCATATAGCTGGCCTGAGGCTAGATATCAGCTCCATCCATTGCACTATCTAGATTTACAAACAAACAAACAAAAAAAAAAAACACCAGAACTTCAAAAAATTAATTATTTTATGGATATATACATAAGGAGCTTAATTAAAATATGCCCAATTATTTTTCCATTAGTTCTCTACAAGAGGAAGAGGTGTGACAGGTTATGATATTCCTAACTTGACAAAATTGACAATGAAAAGCTAAAAAAGCAAAGAGACTATTGAAGGTCAAATGCCACTATTTATATTTGAACACACACACATACACACACACACACACACACACACACACACACACACACACACACACACCTGTTTTCAACATTTTTTAAACTGCATTTTTGAAGCATAATTGTAACTAAAAAAAAAAAAAAAAAGGGGGGGGGGGAGTCGTCTTCTGATACTCCATGTTCTCAATATTAACAGCGTGACCTCTAAGAGCATTTCCAGTTCTAAATCTAAGATTTTGTACCTTTGAGTTGTTATACACTAGCCCTCAGAATTAAATCAGAAAAAAAAGTCTCCAGGTTAAAAAATTCTATGGTTCTTAATTTCCAATGCACTACTATTTCCCATTTTCCCAATTTCACTCACGATCTGTCTCTTAGATAATTCCAAATAACTAAATTATCTTTCACATCTGCCAAGGAGCCCTAAAAACTAAAGTATATGACTGCTGGGCACTACCTCATTCTGAATTCCCACTGCATATTCACTGACAATCTTCTGAAAGATGATTTAAATGAAATGAATGTAAAAGTAAATCTTTGCCACAAAAAGGCTCTACCCAAACACCTGGTGACTATTAATGGCATAAGCTGTTGTTTTCAGTCAGCATTTTTATCAACTCACAATTTCATCCCATAAAGAGATAGACAAAGAGATAACAATAGAACATTTTATTTCATTTGAAAATTTCTCAGAAACATATAATTCCATATGAAGCAGGTTTAATGGTTGGAGTTGAAGTGGTCTGATTTTATTCAAATATAATGTTAAAAGAAATGTGAGGGGTCAACATTATTTTAAAATTAGTGAAATGTGTCTGTTTTTTATTATGGAAAAAAAGGCATATTATTGACACATCCATTATTTGAGAAGATTAAGAGCCATTTCCTTGATTTGACCTTTACTTTCGATAAGCAGAGGCTAAACTAACTTTCTGATGATCAGGGATGGTCTGTAATAGCTTGTCCTGTAATAGTTAAATCTAAAGCACTTCATGGGCTTGCAGTCAACCATGTCGACATCTGGAACTGGTTGACTATTTCCCCAAAGATTTGTAACACAGCTCTGGAATTTTTCCAAGAATTCTCCACATTCTAAATCCATCCGTTATGTCCTACACACCCAACTCCCCATGTTCCAAAACCTAGTTACCATTAAAAAAAATCCATTTTTTAAACCTCAAAAGAAAGTAGTAATCATCTCCAACATATCTGGGTTTTGTTGTATGTCATATTCTTCTGCTTAATGATCCTTTAATGAGTCAGGCCTATTAGCAACGTATTGAGGCTGAAACTCCCATCAATTTAGGTTTCCCCAAACTAATATTTGCAAGCAAACAAACAAAAAAAAAAAAATTCCATAAAGATGGCATGGTAAATGTTTTAAGATGAAGATCTCTAAATGATTTTTGCAGAACAAATCATATCCTAATTAGATTCTGGACAATTAAAAATTTATCTTGATTATTAGTTCATTTTAACTACTAAAACTTCTTAAAGTGATCTAGATATTATAGATGAAATACCTTAGTTTTTTTCTTGTCATTTGACAAATTGATATCACCCTAGCATATGCTTTGGATCAGAGAGCATCAACCTGGTATCCATGCAATTATTTATCCAAAAATTTAAAAATTAACTGTAGTATTCAAGTAATTATTCAAGTATAATTAGTTTCATATATATATTCCTATATATTTCATTTTATGCATATAAGTTCATCCATAATCTTCATCAGTCTCCCAAAAGGATCCATGACCCAAAAAGAAAAAAAAAAATTAAGAATACCTGCTTTTGAGGACTTCATAAATTAGAACATGACAATTAGTTCTTTTACCCTGTAATGTATTCGAAGTGCCTTTTTTGAACATGATACTGTTTATATACGAAGACCAAAAATGATACTCTCTTCAAAAGAGCTTACATTTTACTGAAGGGGGAAAAAATACATGTTTAAGGTAATTTGGAAAGAGAACATCAACAATTAACTACAGGTAAGTGGAGTGAGAGTCAGAAAAGATTTTTAGGGAATAAATAACACCAATCTTGGAAGAAAAGGGATAGGAAATATTTATATATACTCACATATTAAGTGTATATACATGTGGGTAGATACATATATATATATGTACACACACACACACACATACACACACACACCATACTATACATAGTTACTGTATATACTTAAATATATATAGTAACTATATATAGACATGTTTAATGTTCCCTGATGATTCACAACTTAAATCCATTTATCTCTGTTTTCATTTTTTGTCTATCCATCAATAAAATCATCAACTATGTGATCATTGACACTAATGAAATTTGGGGGTCGCCTGAAAAGAAACAAAATGTCTGATTTTTTTTTTCCCTCAATACATTCTTTCAAGTCCTAAAGTATTCAGGAAATTCAAGTTCTCCTGACTCCAAGGTTGGGTACTATATCCAATGTACCACATAGCTGCCCCCCCTCCATACACATACATACATACATACACACACACACACACACACACAAGACTTACAGGTTTTTGCTTTGGTTAATCCTCTACCTCCTTCAGCAATTTCAAGAAGTAGTTGCTATTCTTAGACCTTTAAAAGATTTATTTTATTAAATGCATTCTCCCTTCTCCTCCACACACATAACACAGAATATGAACCTTCATCATATGAAGCTCAACATATGAAATTCTAATCCATGTTTAATTTTAGTCCTCTTAAGGAGATTTTTCTTGAGTATAGCACTGCTGTATACCATGTTGTCTAATAATATATGTATATAAAATAAATATTTGTAATACAAATCACTCAACAAGCATTTATTAATCTTACTGTGTGCCAGGAGCCCTACCAAGGTATAGGGAATGCCAAGAAAGAACAAAAATAGCCCTCATACTAAACAGACTGTTAATTAACAAAATAAATATAAAGTAGAGAAGGAAGGTATTAGCAAACTGGGAGGAAGGGAAAGTAATCTGAAGAGAAAGTACTGAAGGTGCTGCCTAAGTATAGTGAATCTTGAAGATGAAGGTGAGGAGAAAATGCATTACAGATCTGGGGAATGAGCAGTGCCAAGAAAAAGATTAGAAGGGAGATGAAGGAAATTTAAGAATGCTGGATTTTGATGTCTGTAAAATGCCCTTAAAATATAGTTCATAATAAAAATGAAATAATCTTTTAAGCATATGAAATTTAAATGTAACAATTCTAGCCATTTTTTATATTGCTCTAAAAATGGAATAGAATGAATTCTTTGTCAAATTTTTTTAAAATAAACAATTTTAAACAAATACTACATAAGATGAAAACTGTCAGCTTTAAATACTATGTGCCTTACTAAGTGTTAATTTTTCTAAAATAAACCATTTCAAAAATACTTGTGAAAATTAGTTTTGGATAAGAATGTTTTCCTTGTCAAAATAAAACTCATTATTTCATCTGATTACATATTCTCTTTTAGCTTTATTTGTATAGCCCAAGTTTCTATGACATTTTATTCATTCCCTGTGCTACTTTGTATATTCACTCTGGAAAATAAGTGCCCCCTTCCCACAGTAAAATTATACTATAATTCAAAAAGCATTTAATCTAATTTTCTGATGAGCTTTAAAAAAAAAAAAAAAAAAAAAGACTTACATATCCCTTTTACTATCTATCCTATTACATCATGTCATTTAATTACTTCCCTCCAAAAGAAAACTAAAAGGATAAAGAGCCACAGTAAGTGATAAGTAACTATTTTTATTGAAAACCCAGTCACAAACAAACTAGCCAAGTAGACCTCTAGACATGAAACCCTGCCCCCCATCTGCCAGCTGTTATACACCGAATGTCATCCCTTGAAGGCAGGGTTGGAGTTTGATAGATTTGTCCTACAATTTATAAATACAATGGGGGGGGGGGGGGGGGGGGAAGAAAGTGTGAATAGAAAAAGCTTGAAGTGATTTTTCTATGATTTCTACCAGACTTGTACAATGTTGCATGAGAGTCAAAACAAGCAAAGACATTACAATCTCCAGCATATTGAGATTTTTTTTGGGGGGAAAGGGGTGGCACTCCATTAAAACAATGAAAAATTAAAATAAAATAAAAAAAAAGGTGGTTTGCAAAAACAAGTTTCTACAGATTATACATATATGCTTATGCTTTAAAATGCCACATGGAAAAACTACAAGTGAAAATGCAGCTATTAGCAATGAAAGAATCTGTAGAGATTTTGAGGAGATTAAAAATTGTCATTTAACAGTTGGGGATTTTTATCCTTTAATTTACTAGATTTAGACAAGGTCTCTATGTTCATTCCAGAAACCAAGAATTAAACTAAAAAATCAAGTGTTTTCTAAGAGATGTTAATTGAGAAAATATTATTATATGCATACTATCAGTTTTCTAGAAAGCAAAAACTCAGGAGTACACTGACATACTAAATGTCATTAGAATTACGATATTAGAGAAAACTATAACTTTGCATCATAAATATCAGAAAAAAAACTTAACTTTGATTAAGTTACATTATTTGGTACATTGAAAACCAAGTTTTATATAGCCTCTAACTTCTCAATAAATGTCTTGTTAATTATATCCTATTATGAGAATCCCTCTTAAAAAATAATGGCAACAAAAGCTCTTTCCATCATAATTAGTTTGGTTTAGCATGTATTAATAAATTTAAAACCAAATTTTTCTTTTTTGAAAAAAACCTTCTTTTGAAAACCTTCTCTTTGACTGTAAAGGCAATATAGAATATTAAGACACAATTTTAGTATCAATTACACACTTGAAGGAGGAGGGGATCTCTTGTATTCAAAATATTCTTTGTACATTTATCTCCCCCCCAAAAATGAACACTTACCTAAAGTCATCAGAACTCAATGAGAATACTCTAGCATCCTGCCACACCCCAAACATGAACATGACCATCATGGTCAACAGAATAAAATTTGACATGCAAATATATCAAACTCAGCTAACTGACTTGCAGTCCCCAAACACTACAAGTCCACTTCTCTCACCTGTGATTGTTATGGTCCCTAGCATATTAAACAGCAGGTCTCCAGAAATCCTTGATTCCTTTCTCAGGCGAAGGGGCTGCCTAATTGCTATTTTATTCTATGCAGCTTTCTTTTAAGCAGAACGAAGCATGCAACAGCTTCCAGACCAGCCAAAGAGAGCACACGCTGCCTGAACAGATTGACCAATGTTCACTCACTCCTTCAGTGCCTGATATGAAAAGCAGTCTAATTACAGGATAGACATCCCGTTGTGGTCTGTCCCTTTTCTGGGCTGGAGAGTTTTAAAGCACCTCTTACTTCACTTGGCAGGATGACCAAGTCAGTCACATGGTTCAGTTAAAGGAAAACAGCCCTCCCTCCCCTTTCCCCTGCCCCAATTGCAGCAAGATCAAGCGGAGAGCAGGAATTGTTAGGAATGTGTTAGGATGCATAAAAAGTTTGGACTCAATATTATATTATATTATTTCATTCCTGACACAGCTGTTTTTCTAGCCCCATATCAATTAAAGAGAAGCAACTAGTCACTAGAATTCAGATGTTACCCTTCATCAAAAATGATTTGTAAGTATCAATAAAAACATTCAGAGACATATGTGAAACTCTCCAGCCTTTCAGCTTCTTGCACATTTTTACATATTCTTACAGATTTCTCCACCAAAAACTAAAAAAGGAAGAATTCCTGTCCTCTTTCTCCAGGGTATTACCACATTTCTGCTCTTTTCCAGCTCTTGGAAGACCTCCTCTTCATCTTACTTAGAAAGAACATTAGATAGAACTGAGAGATCATTGTTCAACTCCACCACTGCCCAGGTTAAAGGATTTGCCTATGAAAGTTACCTCTAAGCACCTCAGTTTCCCCACCTATAAAACTGAAATTATCATTACACTTGTACTATCTATGAATTCAACATAGTTAACAAGGTAAACAATTTATAACCACAAAAGAGTTACAGTTTTTAACCAGTTATAAAACATTTCAACATTAAGACATGGAACTGGGATGATATTAATAAAGTATTTGGTGCCTTGTTCATAGCAGGCAGTATAGAAATGTTTCCAGTAAGGATTCCCAACTAGAAAGGCAGCCTTCTCCAGTGGGTTAGTCCAAAGTCCTGGACTCCAGTCAGGAAAAATCTGTTTACCACTCACCCCTGGCACCCCTAAATGACAGTTTAGCAAGTCACTTAACTTCTCTGTGCCTCAGTTTCCTTATTTGTGAAATGAAAAAAATAATAGATCTCCAACCTAGAGTTGATTGCTCTTCAAAGCTATAGCATATTTAAAGTACTTGGCAAATCTCAAAGCAGTATAAAAATGCCAATTATAATTAATAAGAAGCACGTGGCAAATTGTTAATGGTAGATATATTTAAGCCAGCCCTGGTTTCTCTTGAAAACTATCACAGCTGAAATAAAGATCCATAAAATATTAACAGCTCCAGCTGATTGTTTGAGATTATCTAGTCTGATTTCCTGAATTCTCAATCCAGTTCTGTTTCAGTTTCTCTGAGTAGATGTAGCAGGGTGGCACAATGGGTAGTCAAACCTGGCAAGTGACTTTATCTCTGTCCACTTTTCCCATATATTAAATGCAGATAATAAAAGTTCCTACCTTGAGGGGTTATTGTGAGGATCAAATGAAATAATAATTGTAAAGAGCTTATCACAATATCTAGCATAGTGATATATAAATATTAACTATCATAGCTTATTATAATTGATGATGATGATGAAAAATACAAAATGGAAGTTAGGGTTGCAATGCAATAATCCAATTTTCAGAATGGAAAAAATACATCAAGATACACAGAATAAAATAACAAAAAATTCATTTGCATATTCATTAAATATACACATTCCTTTCTTCAAGTCAGTTTCTTTAAGTTAAATTCACCTCCTTGCTACCCACCATGGAAAAAAAAACCCAGCCATGTCTGGTATCCAGCCAAGTTCCTCAAGTGCAGTTTGGGAGTAGAATTATCCAGCTTCTCCCACACATTTGCAGGCAGTTCACAGCCACTGTTGCAATACTGTTGTATGGATAATATTAATTGTTGTATCAGATTGCTACCTCTAGGGGCAGCAAATCCAACAATTCCTCTCTACAACAGAAAGGACTGAAGCAATGACTGCTGAGCTAAAGAAAAGTAGTAATGGATCTTAGTTCTATTTCATTCCAAGTTTTCATTTTATTTAAAACATCACTTATTTTAAGAATTTTAAGTGTAAAGTTAGATAGGACATTAGTCATCAGCCTAATGAAAAAAGCTAGAACAGTAAGGCAGGCAAAAGATGTTAACTCACAAATTCAATTAATAAATACCCTTCCTTTCTTTGATCTTTTTTCTATTAAAACATCAAGGAAGGGTTATGTAATTCATCTTCCTTGTAGCTTCTGTATATTTAAGTTTGCAATGTGATGCAATGTGTTATTTAGTGATGAAATGTTTTTTTTTAAGTTATTATGTAACATTCACAACTTTTGCTATTTCTTTAATTGCATGGATGGGAATAAATTTTGTCTTCCTTAGGAAAGTCATACTCCTGAAAAGTAAAAGAATCAAGATACAGATTTTAACCTAGTTTAGGGCTCTATCTATTTATACATAATGTTGACTTGCCCAGAAACCACCAGAATCTGGAGCTCAATTTGAACTCAGATCTTCCTGACTCCAGACCCACCTAAGGACCTCTATATCTATACATCAGTGTAAACTTTTATCAACTGATTTCTTTGCCATAAGTGAGAGGCCTAACATATAGTGGTGCTTAACAAAGGCCCACTGACTTTGGAACACTGCTATGCTCTAGGCCAGTATCATGGCATCACTAACAAAAATCTTACTATCTTCAATTCATTCCCTATTTATGTATTACTAGACATGAATAAAATGTGCAGCTATACAGTGCAAAAGGGTCTGGCATTACAGAAATCAATACACAATTCTGTTTCTCCATTTTCCCCCCACCCCCAACCCCACCAAAAAATGTTAAAAGCAAGCTGTACTTCTATTCCAGAGATAGATAAGGAATCTTGCCTTGGTCACTCTTGAATCTTTAGCTCAATGTGACTTCTCTTCTTTATTTATATATTCTATAAATGCTTATTTATTCATCCAACAAGTATATTTGTTAATTGCCAGTTATGAACCAGGTACTGTACTAGGCTCTGGAGTAAATACAAAATAAAATTGAACCTGGATCTCAAGTTTATTCTATATATACAAAGTGTATAAAGGGATGGGGGAGGAGAGAGCAAGGTATTAACAAGAAGGAATCTGGATAGGCTTCCTGGAAGAGATGGCACTTGAGTGGAGTCTTGAAGAAAAAGCTAACTCAAGAGGAGAGAGTAGATTCTAGCTTTTTTTTTTTTTTTCACAGCCAGCTTCTGCAAAAATATAAAGATGATATTTGCAGAATAGTTGGAAAATAATCTCAGAGGGGAGGCAAGTAGGGACATGGAGAAATGAAAAAACATATAGGAAAATGAACTGCAATGGAATTTCTAAGGACTTGAAAACAGAGAGATTTGTATTTTATACAAGACACAAGAGGGAGTAGCAAGATCTCTCAATCAACAAAAATTTATCAAGCAACTACTCTGAGCCACGAACTGCTAGAGATAAAAACAACAAAGAAAACCACAAAAAAAAAAAAAAAAAAAGAAAGAAAGAAAAAAGAAAAGAAAAGAAATCTGAAACAATCCCTGCTCTAAAAGAGCTTTTAGCAGTTATGTGGAAAATGGATAGATAAGAAAATTGTGTCAGGGAACCAATTAGAACATGACTGCAATAGTTGAAGAGTAAAAAATGAGGGGTAACAATATCTTGAAATAGGATGGTATTGGTGAGTGCAGAGAAGGGGACAAGAAGGAAATATCCTGGAATAAAACTGACTAGCTTAGGAAATCAAGAGAGTAAAGGGGAAAAAATGAGGATAATTTCAAGACTGTGAAACTTTCCAAAACAGACATTTATTTTTTCTAGTACCTAGCATCAGTGCTTTTTAAAATGCTTGTTGAACTGAATTGGCCATACTTGTAAGGACAAACTAACCCCTCAGGGCTTGTGTGTATAAGTAGGCGTCTGGTGAGGGGGTGGGGTATATGAAGGAGAAGGTGCATTATCACAAGCAGCTGCAGTGAATTCTACATTTGTATTAAGACAACTGCCAAGTGAAAGGAAAGATTTTCACAAAGGGGAGCTAAAAACCAATCAACAAGAAGTAAATAGGGGATGTGGGGAACAACAATTACTGAGATTTGATTACTTCCAAAATAGAGAGGAGCTACTAATAACATAATTGTGACAACTGACCAATTCCTAGAGTAGCAGTACTGATCAGTCAGCCAGGAAAACCTTTCTTACTAATTTATTTTGTAATTCTGAACTTTTTTGCGTGTGCATATGCTATGTCCACTTTCAAAAAGAGCACATTGACGGGTATTCACTTATATGTGAAGCAGAGTTTTTTTTGTGACAAGAATGTAGTGAAAAGCAAATAAATGCATGCCGATTAGGGAATGTCTAAACAAATTGTGGCTCCTGAATGAAATGTGTAATAATGCCTGCAAAAAACAATGAATATGAAGATGAATCCAGTGAAACAAAGGAGACTTACATGAGCTGGTGAAAA
This sequence comes from Sminthopsis crassicaudata, assembly GCF_048593235.1. Lineage (NCBI taxonomy): Eukaryota > Metazoa > Chordata > Mammalia > Dasyuromorphia > Dasyuridae > Sminthopsis > Sminthopsis crassicaudata. The sequence goes on from NC_133620.1 coordinate 142,383,195, forward strand.
GAGAAGAAAAACCAAGAAAACAATATATTCAAAGATGACAAGTATAAATGGAAAGAACCACAAAACCAAAAATGACTATTACAAAATTACAAATAACAATCTTGGCCCCAAAGAAGAAATATGAAAAACAAACATCTCCCCAATCCTTTACAGAAGTGGAATCTTTTGCATCATTACGGAGTACAGCATATAATGTCAGATTTCTTTTATATACTGATTGGTTTGGTGCCTTTTTCCCCCCTCTTCATTGTTATAAGAAAAAGGGGAAGGGATAGATAAAGAAGGAAAACCTGGGAAATTGTAAAACTCCAAAAAACTATTTTTAAATGTCTTTTTAAAAAGATGAAAAAAATCACAAATACATGTAGATGAAAAAAAGCACCAATCTTTACCTGCAAGGTTTGCTGAAACTTTTTTTTCAAAGTCTCTTTCATTTCAAAAGATCTAAACTGAACCAATGAAATAGTTTAGAGAATAAGAAATTTCTATTTGTTTTTCCCATAGTCCTACATGTACATGTTGATAAAATTTCTTTAAAAAAAGATTTTTAGACTTACAACTAGTAGTATAACTATATTAACCTTTTAACATTTGCAGATTAATATCATACATAAATGCAAAGGGGGGAAACCAGATTAACTTGCAAGAACAGTATTTGCTAGCCTTTCTCATCAATCAACATGATAAATGATACTACAAAAGCTAACCAGCTTGCATAAATCTTTACCCAAGTGATTTGGAATTTCTTCTAAAGACAACATTTTTCACAGTTCTTAAAGTGAGCTCTCCACAGATGTGTGGTATTCAAAGTGCCATGATAATTAAAATTTTAAAATCCGAATGAAAGTTACTTTCTTGCTTCTCCAACCCCGCCCCCCAACCCTGCAATGATTAAAGTTGTTAGATCCAGGTGTGTCTAATAAATCAAATACAATAAGCCTAATAGGTATGGTTCATTTTCTTATAGTACATACAGATGCATTCTCCCTTAATGAAGCATAAATCTATGTATGTATACTGCTATATACTTAGTATACTAATACCTAAATGTTATGGCATTTAGAAAACCTATTTGAGCACAAAAGCGTTTTAAGAAACCCTTACTACTGAATTTGAATTGTAAACCAAACAAATCTCCAGAAGGTCTACCATTAGTCTTAAAAGCAGAATGTTTTTTAAATATGGTAGCATGAAATTAGTAGAGGAGATTACTCTTAAAATGTTCACAATCCAGTTTATCTGATATTGTAAGCATTCCCAAAGGGGGGAAAAACAATATCTTGAATTGAATAACACTCTATAGACACATTTTTGCAAAAATGATGGGACTTTCTGGCTTCTCTTTTTCCTTAAGTCTAAATTAAAATCCCTGTAGGTATTCCCAAAACCTTTGAATTTTAGTGTCTTCCTCTCTCGTTTCCTATCTGTGTGTGTGTATGTGTGAATGTTTTCACACACATCTTCTTGATCCATATTTGCTTGTTATCTTCCTGATTAGACAGACTGTAAGCTCTTTGAGGGATGAGAGTGTCTTTTCTTAGTTCAATGCCTAGCATATAGTAGATGCCTAATAAATGTAATGTTGACTGACAGATTATGATTTTAAGAATATGGGTATTGCCTCCAATGGGGCAGATTACAAAATGATCCTGCCCCATCCTTTGTAAGGCTATCCATTCTTCTTTCTTTCCAGCTCACCTTCTTATAATACCTTCCTTTGATATTGTCCTTTACACTCTTTTCTCCTGAATAATACATTTCACTGACAAACTGGCTTCTACATTGCAAAGTCAAGTTCAGTTGAGACCATTAAATTTCATTTCTCATGGTCATATATCACATCAGCAGAAGAATATTAGCCTTCGCTTCAATAAGAAGCTTCTTATCATTAAAAGACTTCTGTGATTTCCCAAATGTATCATTATCTTCTTCTGATCAATTATGGCTCCAAGATACTTTATTTACAATGTTTCTCTAAGATATATATAATGATGGATGAATACCATAAATAATCAATTCAACTATAAAATATTCTAAAAAACTAGTTTGTTTGTTTATTTTTTAGAAAATTCTGTAATAGTTTTCTTGGCTTTACATAATCATGAAAAAAACATAACCATTTGTCCTCCCTAATTTGTCTCTTTCTTATTAATGGTCAAAGGATTATTAAACAATATTTTTTAAGTTTCGAGAATCTTTTATAATTTTATATAACTAGAATATTCTTGTGAGATCCTTCCTGGAGGAAGAATTTAAACCAATGTTTTGCTTTGCCAAAGGGTTTTAATTTAAAATAATCAACAAATAAGCATAGCATAAATTTGAATTTTATATTTTTAAGTAAATTGCATAATGGTTAAGAATAAATATTATAATTTGCATAAATATTGACGGTTTACTCTATTTCCTTCAAGCACGCCTTGAGTATACATGTAGATTGCCACAAAATTTTTAGCAAGATAAACAAGATGCTCTTTTTTTTGGGGGGGATGAGGAGAAGAAGAATTGAGATCAATGGATGACATCTTCCCTTGAAACTTTTAAGTGCTATACTTTATAATGTTAGAGAAAATAAGTCTGTATATACTTTACGTTTATTTAATTGTTTGTCACCATTTAGTTATATTAGCTACCATACTACTTATACATAGTACCCTTTTCCCATATTATATTTTTATGCCTTCTGGGCCAGGCTTTATAGATCTCTTTTTCACTCTACCACCAAAGTGTAATTGGTTGGAATTTTCATGAGTAAAACTTTTTAATGATTTCATTAAAGCTTCTAGGTCATGACTTTTAAGCAAAAACTAAGACATCATGTAATGATAGCATATGGAGTCATTCTAATTTGGCATTGTAGGTAGTAAAATTCTTTGAATACACTCTTTAAGAAAACTCATCACTTATGAATAGCAAATTCAATAGGCCTTGGCCTTGGCCTATCGAATCATTGGAATTTATAGTTCTTATCCAAACCACTCTTTATGAAGAAGAACCTGAAGGCCTTGAGTAACTTCTCTAAGGACATGTAATAAAACTATGACAGAATCAAAACAGAACCCATATTTCCTAAATTGTGAACTCATGAGATATCAACTGTAATGCTCTGGTTTACTAAAATCCCATTTAGAAAAAGAAAAAAAAAAAAGTAATTTTCTAAGGGTGGTTTTTTGGGGGGGTTTTGGGGTTTTGGAAGAAAAACATATTAATGCTGGATTATACTCTGATGAAGTTAAAAAAAAAAAAAAAAAAAAAACATGACCCTTATAAGCAGAGGTAGCTTGTTACTTCTTGAAAGAAAAATCTGAACTTTTCTAAAGATCAAAGCAATGAATATATATACTAGTTATTTGTCCATGACATAAGTGGTATCATAGCATCTATACTAAAAATACTGTAGGAGCATAGGTAGAATGAATTAAAATTGTCTCCAAGAAATGTCTCATTATTTTTATCTAGAGTTCAAGGTACATTTTCCAGCCAATTTTCAAAACATTATAAAACAGACTACAGCTTGAGAATGTGCCATGCAACAAAAGGGTGATCTGTATTTTAAAAGATCAAATGTACACATAAGAAGAGCTGAGATCGGGGAGAAGAACTTAGCATTCACATTCTCCTCTTACTCTCCTTCTTTCTTCGCCTCCCCTTATCCAATCACCAATCATAGTTGACATCCTTCTTTTGTTATATAAAGGTCAGTATCTGATTTCATATTTTCTAGCAATGCCTAATAAGATTCTATGAAAACTCCAAATACTGAAAAGTATCTAGTTTGTTTTTTTTAACCTAGTACAAAATTTTTTTAAAAAGAGTTTATCAGGAAAGTGAATTTACCACTTTGTTATTTGAAACAAATTCAAGTTAAAGGATATAATCATTAAGGAGATAATGAACTGTTTCTCTTCTCAAAATTGATGATTAGGCAAATAATTTTCTTGAAAGACTAAGCGATAAACTTTCATTCACTCAAACATTTATTAACAACTACTATGTGCAGAGAGCCATACAAGGAAGTAGCTTTGAGTACCACTGAGTTGATAATGTTCATAGTATAGGCCCCAACTGTAATCTCCCATTTGGTACACAAAATGACCATATATGCTGAAATATGATTTAACTCTTGGTCATTTATATTTTACCAAGTAAAGATACTAGGCTCACAGTCTAGAGCCTAGACTAAGGTCTAGAGTTAGGAAGACTTGAGTTCAAATTTGGCTCAGACACTATCATGTGACTGTAGGTAAATCATTTAAACCTGTTTGCCTCAGTTTCTCCATCTGAAGAGGGAAATGACAAAGCACTCCATTATTTTTGCCAAGAAAACTGCAAAGGAGGTCACACAAGAGTCAGACCGACTGAGCTGAAAAAAAGACTGAACAACAAGTAATGACATCTCAAAGAAAGAAAATTAAATTCTGAATGCTTGGAAAACACAAACTCAAAAACTCAAGCTATACTGCCAAAAATTCAGTTAGAGAATTGCTCTTAGGTAAAGAACACACTCTCTGAAGGGTAACATGATCCAGAACAGATTCTTGTGATTATTTGGCAATAGTCCTTTGAACTTTTCAAGTCCCAAATGAACCATACCTTAGGAGTTGGTGAGCTCAAAGTAAAAAGTTCGTACAGTTAAAATACTGAGATCTGAGCATTGTCTCCGAGAGATAATAGTGTCTGAAAAACTACAACAAATAAACTAAGCTTGACATCAAAACAATATGAAGACATTTATCACTGTAATAAAAAAATATAATTTTAAGAATTTCTACATATAAATACAGGCAGAATATCCACATTCCTACTTATGGAAGTATAAACTTATCATAATTCCCTTTAGCATAGAAAATTACTATATGATGATTAGGTCAAAAGGACATGTATTCTTAAGCATGGGAGGGGGGTGGGTAGAACCAGGAAAACTATAACAATTTATACTATAACAGCAATAATGTAAAAACAAATAATTTTTTAAAGAGTTGGAAACTCTAATCAATACCATAATTCCATAAATTCCATGGGTACATGCTACCCACTCCTTGGATAAAGATATATACTTTATTTGGGGAGGGGACATGGGCAATTTGGGAATTTCTTTTGCTTGATTATGAATTTTTGTAAAAAGGGGATTTATTTCTCACTTTGTCATTACATTGTTTTGCATAATTTTTTTTAACTGATGTGATATCTCATGTTTCTCTCTGCCTCAGAAATCCCATTATGACAAGTAGTAAATATTTTTGAAGAGGAAATGTCAGCACAACTGATACATTGAGAAAATCTGAAAATATGTATAATGTATAACACGTGTGGGTGTTCCATCTCTCCAAAGGAGAGTATCTTCTCATGTCTCTTTCTTTGTTTTTTATTCTTAAAACTTAAAAAAGCTTAAGTTAAAAACTTAAAACTTAAAGCCCCCCCCCCCCTTTTTGGTAACATCTTAGATCAAACTTCTTAAATGTATGCAAATATATCTTATAGAACAAATACTCTTTTTTTTTTCTTGAAATAAATCTTAAGCGCATTAAATATGGTGCCAAGGTTGAATATTTTAAAATTATGCCACATTCAAGGAAATCTCCTCTTCTATTTTCCTTGAAATCTGTTCTCCACCTTCACCCCTAAATTTTTAAAAAATTAACCTAAACAATACTAATCATATAAAAAGAAACCACAAATGAAATTCTCTATTTTAGAGTTTTTATTGAACTTTGAAATATCCTTTTATATTTGGTAGGAATAGGGATGGAGTCTTAAAAACATACTATCAAATTAAGTGAGGGAAGATAAGAAGGAAAGAAAAAACATTTATAAAGCACTTATTATGTGCCAGGAACAGTACAAAATACTTTCTAAATATTGCCTGAACTGATCCTTACTACAACTCTGTAAAGTAGGTATATTATTATTATCCTCATTTTTATACAGTGAGGTTAATAGTTGTTAAGTGACTTGACAAAGTCATACAACTCGTAAATGTTTTAAGCAAAATTAGATTTCAAGTCTTTATTTCTAGTCTATCCACTAAGCCACCTAGTTCCTTCTAGGAACTTTCTCCTCCCTATTTGCTATTTAAATTCCATTATGAGAGAGAAATTTATTGAGGAAAGCTCCAAGGAGGACAAGAAGGGAGGAAGGTAAACTATAATTACAGAAAGAAGCCCACAATAATCTAGCCACAGACCTTCCCAAAATTATCCCAAACTAAAGTGAAAGCCCGAATCAAATTGGATTAATTTAAATAATTACTTTCCATGTTGCCTCGAGGCTTTAGTTTATACTTCACACCACCTTTTCCTTTAGTTTTCCAATCTAAAGTATTGTCATTCCCCAAAATCAGGTTCAATTACAACTTTCTCCAGTTCTTGAAATGAAGCGCTTTCTCCCCTCTCTGAATTACAATGACAATTTTAAGCTACTCAAGTACTTCTTAAAATTTCTGAATGTGCTTTAACTTCCCCCATGTTCACCTTTTTGATTCTCAAATTAGATAATAAACTCCTGAGTCTAGCAGAAAACCATAGTGATTTTTATTATCTCTCCCTGATATCATCTAAAGAAGGGCCTAGCACAGCTCTGGTCAATAAAGTATATTAAGTAACTTCCAATTTATTGCATTTGGGAAGGAGAGCAGACCAGCATTTCTGAGTTGCTGGAATTTGAGTCCATGGCCATTTATGCTGTACATATATATTACATATATGGGTCTATTTTTCACTTTAAATCATGTCTGTGGTGCTGAGCAAGCTCAGAGTTCCCACTGACTTCAAAAGGAACTCCATTCTTGAACAGCTCTGCAGGGCTCTGAAGATGAGAAACAGGCTTCACATAATGGGAATTAGGAGCCAATCACTAATCTCCTTTAGAGAAAAAAGAAAATATTTCAGTTTCATATTTAAAAATAAATAAATAAAAGGAAGACATCTCTCCTATTCCTTTAAAATGCCTGTTAAAAATTTCCTTAAAATAGGAATCAAATTTATTTTGAACAATCTGCAAAATTTTAAAAAATGGTTTAATTTGCTCTGAAGTAACATCTGGTCATTTTCATGAGGTCAACTGATAAAGGTGTTAGAATTCCGTTTTTATCAAGGCAATATGATTTTTCTCCCAAGCAGGGCATTTATTATGAATGTTCCACCCCCATGCCCACATTTCTAAAAGATTAAGAAACTTTCAAAAGTAATAATGTTGAAGCTATACTCTGCTCAATTTTAGCCAAATTTAAGCCAGCAACCCAATAGTGAAAGGTTTGACATTCAATTACCAGTCCCAAGGCATTCTTTGATTCTAATTTTCCTTGCAACTATAATAGTATGCAGAACATAGATGTTTGAACAAAATTCTTTTTGAATGAAATGTATATGACTAGGAAAAAAAATTGCAAGCATAACAGACTATTACTTATGAAAGAGGTATTAACTATCACAAAGCAACCAGTTCAATGTTTCTATAAGAATTCACATTCACCAAATATAATAAGCCAAATGACTGGAGAGAAATCAACAAAATGCCAGCTTAACATACCAGAAAAGAATGCCTAAGAATGAGAAACAAAACTACAAACATATTATGATATGGTGCTAATTCCAAGAAATAGAGACTACCAAGCTCACTCAAAGAAACATTTCAAGTATTTTATTTACTTTTTCCTCTACTATCCCTCAGGTATTGTTATACCACATCTTCTTAAATTTACATGTGTCAACACACCCTAAAATATCATCCTAAAACACTAGTAAATTTCACTTACCATCTAATACAATTGCTTCTTGCTGTTCGTATGTGTCTCCTGTTTGTCCTTCTGGTATTCCATTAATGTTGTTTATCTGTCCATTTTTCTGTAGAAGCTGTGTCAGGAAAGAGAGGAAAACAATATTAATTCCATCTATAGAACATAGCTAAATAAGTTATAAATATTATATGTTAAGAAAGTAATGGAGGAGAGGACAAGAAATAAAAAGGAATATCCTATAAGTTTAGTGATTTGTCCATTTGAAGGTTCCTACTATCTATAAACCAAATTGCTACATTAACTCAAGCTTTCTGTACTTTAAGCAACCAACCATAATGTTTACCTTTTAAAACTTCATCTCATAAAACATATGAAAAATTAAAATTCTTTTGAAATAGATGTAAGCCTTTCTTTTCTATGTGAATATTACCTCAGTAGTTAAGCACTTTCTTAGTCTTTGATGCTGTTAGCCTTGAATATTTTAGTACCAAAACAGCTGAACCATAATTTCTGAACAATACTTAAGCATCAAATGATCCATAAATAAAATGTAAAAAACCCCTTACTTGAAGAAGATGGAAGACAAAAGATTTGAATATGATGCATCTCCCTTTTTGGTTACCTAGGAGACTTGTTTTCAATAACAAGTAGCTGATCTGCTGAGATAAAAAAAATCTCAGGGCTAGATATATACTGCTTAGCACACATATCGCTTTTATTGGCTATCCAATGACTTGGATCCAAATAACCTTGGTGTTTCTTTTACTTCCCCATAAATGGATGTTAAGTTCAAGGTATACTATGCAGAAGCCCTTAGTTGTACTAAATTGATTCCAGCTGGCAGTATTCCCCTCCCATGCAAAGTTGTCCTTCAACTATATAACCTACTTTATGGAAAAAGATATGGGTGTATTTTCATAGTAACATCACAGATAGAATAACTTGGCTTCAACATATTCACATGCTGAGTCCATATATTAAAGAGCTGAATTCTCTTAGATTACGTTCCCACTTTAAAGACTTTGCTTACCAAAAATAAGAAGAATGGTCATTTTGAATGAAAATTTAAAGATAAAAGGAAAAATCCTACAATGTTCATCAGCAGTAAGGAACTGCAGAATTTTGAGACTGGCTATAGGAGCTCAGCTCCAGCCACTTCCTCCTACAAGGGCTTTTTGTCTCATACTCCAAGTTTTTATTAATATTCTTGGTTTTTATTTTTCTGCGTATTATATCCTGTATTTATCTTAATAAACTTATGAAAGAAGTGCTTTGATTCACATTTTAAAGATGATAAAACTGAGGACCAGTCAAGGATAAGTGGAGTGCCAATAGTCACAAAGTTAGTAAGTGTTTGAGCTCAAATCTTCTTGGACTCTGTCACACCAGAGTATAATGTGAATTGTGTATCTCAAAGTTAAAGTTTTGGTAAGATTTAACTATAAGAATTCTTTTCTTCCTCCCTCTTTTCCTTTCTTTCTTTTTTTTTTTTTTTTACATGAACACCAATATTTAAATCATGAGATGGTAACATCACAAATACAGACCACTTATTCCATGTTCTTATATTTACTCAATTCTTGGTTTTATGACTGTCTTCATTTGCTAAAGTGATCCAAGTTATCCATGACTGACACACATATTTACTTATTATGTGATTCTGGGCAATGCACTTAACCTTTGTCATGTAAAATGAAGTTAATAACAGCCTCTACCTATCCGAGTTGTTGTGAGGATTAAATGAGATAATATTTGTAAAGTGCTAAGCATAGTGCCTGGCTATATAAATGCCAGTATATTCATAATAATATACATAAAATGTGATTTTTACCATTTGTTTGCTGAATAATAAATTTCTTGAGTTATTTCAAGGACCTGTATATGAATATTCATTTTAACGATGTAAATTTAAAACATTTTTATGACTTTGTCTTTGAGAGATGCTGGGGGAAATCAAATGTATCATCCTGCTGCTAAATTGGGTGCTAAGTCTACCTAAGTTCTGAGTTAAGCAGAAAAAAAGTTCTTGTGCTCTTGTGTTATATATTCTTCCTATGATCAACTCCATGCCATGATGAGGCATCAAAATAGTACTTTGCAGACAGAAAGGAGAGCCCAAAATCTCTCACTGCACTTTTCAGTATTTCCTGAAAAGCAGCTTATGAAAAACTACAGAATTAAGGGAATTTGCCTTTTGAGTTTTTGTGATTATTTTTGATCTTGTAACCAAAGAAAGAAACAGTCTTTTTATGATTGTTCTGAAATGGGAGGAAAGTGTTAAAATGAGTCATAAATCTGACAGTTATTTCAGATAAAATTCAGGTACTTCTTTCCCAATCACATGGTAATAATTAGTGGATATCATTCAATTTCTAATATTTAAAAAGAAATATATCAGTCTTATAGTAAATAGCCTAATATGCAGGCATAATTGATATTGATAATTGATTTTTGAAAGTTTTTGAAAATCTTTTCACATACCTTGTTCCATTTGATTATGCCAATTGAATATTTTATATCCTGTACTATATTTTGTTGTGTGTATTTAACAAAAGCAAAAAGGCACATAAAACATGTGTAGTAGAATATATAGTATATATACAATTTTCAGTCCTACTAAGTTTCTTGTCTCTTGAATTTTCCTTTGTTACTTATACTACTACTATAAAATGAACAGTCTAGAACTGATTAAAATCCACATTCCAAAGACTTGTAGATCCTTTTCCTCCAAAAAAAAGATGAAATATGCTTGATCTCCATTAATTATGCTTAGTACATTGTCTTTAGACAAGCCTTATTTTTAATTTTCCATGAAAATTTAATAATCTGATGATTCTAATCCTCTATGTTTCAAGAAGTTAATGCTTGAGTTGAACTTCGAAAAAAAAAAAAATTAATGATTCTAAGAGGCAGCAGAGAGAAAGGAATGCATTCCAATCATGGGAGAAAGCCTGTGAAAAGTCTTGGAGGTGAAATGGTTTGAATGAGAACAAACAAGAAGTCTGGCTAGACCACACTTTGTGAAAAAGAGTAATATAAACTATGTGTGAAAAGGTAAGTTAGAGTCAGGTTGTAAAGGGCTTTAATACTAAAAAATCAAGTTTGTCCTTAACCTACAACTTAACAAAAAAAAAAAAAAAACAAAAAAAAAAAAACAACAACAACTACAGATGACCAGGACTATCACACCTTTATTTCTTGAAGTAATCTCCTTCTTGATGCAGCCTAACAGTATAATAATCCTCTGGACTGCTATATCAAGCTCCTAGGACAGTTTGCCCCACCACATACCCTTTTTTTTTTTTTTTTTTTTTAAAGAAATGAACTGCTTTCTAGCCATCCCTCCTCCCATCTTGTACTTCAGGCTGGAGTAAGATCTATGGGAAGATCATTTTCTAGTTTTAGTCACTTGGTGATTTCATCGGGTCTTATGTGTTTAATGATTTCTTTGCAGATGACTCTCAAATCTATATATCTGGTCTTATTATCAATCCTCAGTTCCAGCCATTTTAAATTGTTTATCACATTTACATCTCCCATTTAAATATACCAAACCATTTACTATTGCTTCCACCAAACCTATCCCTTTTCTGAAATTTAATATTTCTCCAGAAGACTTCCTAGTTATCCAAATTTACAATGGTCTTAACCTTCTCACTCTCTTATCCTGAATATACATTCTTGTTATTTCTGATTCCACAATATCTCCTTCTGCCTTAAGTCTGTCTTATTCATTTTCTACACAGCTGATAAAGTGATTTTCAGAAACCATGAGTCACCCCCTGCTCAAAAACTTTAGTAATTCCTTATTACCTCTAAGATCCTTTGTTTGGCATTTTAAAAACCTGGAGAGGGCTATATTTCAGCAATTGAGGGGGAAACATGTACTTTTGGAAAAGTTAGACTAGAAAGGAGAAATAAAGATCATGAAAGCCAGGCTCTTTCTTAGGAGATAATATCAAATTCTACAGAAGATTCAAAAAGAAATAAAGCTGAGAAAAGGTCACTGGATTCAGCCATTAAGATGTCCTTAGTAAAGTACAGGGAAGGAGTTTTAGTGGACTCAAGACAGACTAAAGGAGTTTCAAAATATTACAGTCTTCTTATTTGATTCAATAGCATTTGCATGCCTTTATAGACATGTTTATATTTGCAGTTTTAATGTTATTTTTATAGGAATCACTGTAAACATTTTAGAGAAATTCCAAGTTTCTAACTTAAGAAATGAATGAAAAAAACATTTGTTTTATAAAGTATCAGTTTTTAAATTTTGTTTTTCTTAGTAATGATTTTTTAAAATGAGACTAGTCAAGGTTGAAAGACTTATAGGAAGATGAGTATATCAGTACAAAGTTGATAGACATTTGAAGTGTTCCAACAGTTTTACTAACCCTATACAGAGATCTCTCTTCTGAGAATATACACTAAGGAGGTCAATAACAAAAACCTGTGCTCTTTATATATCAAAATATTCCCAAGAGGAAAAAATTGGGAAATGATTTAAGAAGTTTGGATACATGAATGTAATGGAACATTACAATATTATGCTCTAATGGATAGGAAGAATCCAGAGAAGCATGGGAAGACATATTCAAAGTGAAACAGGAAAACAAATGTACACAATGAATATAACAGCAAATTTTTAAAAATCACCACCAATGAAAAAAATACAACCAAATCTTGACACCGATTGTTTTGGAAATTAGGGACAGCTAGATAGTGCTGTGGATAGAGTCTTGGCAGTGAATTTAGGAGGGCCTGAGTTCAAATCTAACCTCAAATACTTAATACTTAGTAGGTATATGACCCTGGCCAAGTCCCTTAGCCCCAGTGCTTCAAAAAATTTCCCCCAAAATTTTTATATTGATTAGATTGTCCCCAAAGAAGAGACAAGAAACAGAAGGTACTTCCCTCTTTTTTTAATTTTTTCTTTTTGCAAAAGTTAAGGGGCTATATATATAGAATAATGCATAATGATACTTTAATGTTACTTCATTTGACTTAAAAAGTATATTGGAAAACAGCTATCATTGAAAATTTATCTTTGAATTACACATGTTTAACTTATATAGGATTACCTGAAGTCTAGAGGAGGGAGGGAGAGGAAAGGAGGGAGAAAAAATTTGGAACACAAGGTTTTGCAAGGCTGAATATTGAAAACTATCTTTGCATGTATTTTGAAAATAAAAAGCAATTATTTGGAAAAAAGCATTGTAAAATATTATTTACTTTCTAAGAGGTAAGTCATACTTACCTCTGCTGCCCTTTTTTTTTTTTTTTTTTAAAGAATAATTTGGTCAATTATCTGATTAGGCCAGTGAAAATCATCTTGTACCAAGTATGAAATAGCAGCCAATAGGAAACTAATATAAAACATTTTTGTTTATTGTGATGCCTGTTTTTTATATGCAGCATAAAAAAAAGACAGCTTGGTACTGATAACAAGAAGGCTGGCCTGGTAGTCAGAAAAGTGGTTAAAATGTTACTCCTGTCATGTCGAAGAAATGCTATCCTAGGAAAGTCATTTATATGCTTAATGCTCCAAGTAACTTTTCATCGATACAAAGTACTGAGGAGGTGTAGGAAGCTCCCTACATGAATGAAATCAAGGTTGGCAATCACGACATATGGCTGACAACAACAATTTATATTGCAGAAAGATTGAATATATTATACTATAGACAAATTAATGGATTCGTATACAACAGCATTCAGAATTATGTCTTCTGGGTAGGTCATGCAGAGTTCAATTTTAACAAAAATTCAACAAAAATTTCAACAAAAATCACCACATTACATTAATTTTAAAAGAACACTAAAGAATTTTTTATGGTTTCTAGCAAACCATAAAAGACAACACTGAGATTTTTCCTTTCCTTTTCTTCCTTCTCTACAATATTGCTTATCATTTCTGGAACCACATAGTTCTTTTACATTAAGCAAATATTCAGGTAGATTCCTGATTCACATGTTCTGAAAAGGTTTGTGAGAATTAGTATAGAAAGAATGAGATTAGTAATGAATGTTTTAGAATGGGAGAGTTCTCCCTGATCTCCTCTTTTAAAATATTAAAAATACTGAAAGATCTTTATTACATAAAAGCAGCAGCATGGAATAATAAAGACTGCTAGGTTGAGTTTAGAAAAGCCTGGAAAAACTTACATGAACTTATGCTGAGTGAAGGGGGTAGAACCAGGAGACCATTGTGCACAGTAACTGTAAGATTGGGTGATGATCAACTACTAATGACAGCTCTTCTCAGCAATACAGTCATCCAAGACAATTCCAATAGACTTGGGATGGAAAAAGCCCTCAGCATCCAGAGAGACAACTATGGAGACTCAATGCAGATTGAAGCATACTATTTTCACCTTTTTTGTTTGTTTTCTCTTTCTCATGGTTTTTTCCTTTTTGTTCTGATTTTCTTTCACAATATGATAATATTAATATGAAAATATGATTAAAATGATTGTACATATATAATCTATATCAGTTTGCTTGCTGTCTTGGGGAGGAATAGAAGGGAAAAATAATAATTTGGAATGCAAGCTTACAAAAATGAATATTGAAAACTATCTTTACATGTAATGGGGGAATACTTTTAAGTAAAAAAAATTAATTGAAAAAAGACTGTTAGACTTTGATTCAGAAAAATCTGAATTCAAAGATGTATTCTACTATGTAATATTTGTATGGACTTTGAGCAAGCCATTTAATATCTCCAATTTTTCATTTGTGAAATAAGGCAGATGAACTACCAGGATTGGCTCTAGGGACTCTTTCACCATCAATCCCTGGTCCTTCCATGATAAGATTCCAAAGTTTGCATAGGAAACATCACTATCTCTAAGATCATACTCTTACCTGCAATAAAACTAAAATAATCTTGTAAATACATATTGCAAAGAGAGGATAGGTAAACTTGGGTGAGAAACATAGGAACATTCACATAATATATCTATAGTAACACACCTAACCAAAGATGACACTATTATGGCAATAATTAGAAATTTTACAAAATAAAATGTAAAGCCTACTTCCTCATCCTATTTATATATTCGAAAGAGGTCCAAAAGTCAGCCCTTACCTCCATGTCCATTGTATTTTTTCTTTCCTAATTTGAATAAGGAAAAGCACAGTAAGAAACAAAGGGACAATTAATTCCCTGACCTATTACCAAAACAAGTTTGCAATGGATTACAAATAAAAAATTGAGTCAGCAAAGACACAGCAACCAAAAATGTAAATTTGATCTTAAGTTACAATGAGGGCCATATAGAATACAACATGGAAGCTATAGTGCCAGTATAGTCTGCCCTAATCAGACAATAATTGAGAAAGATCATTGGAGAATGAATATCCATACATGACTGAACATTAGGTGCATACAGTATACCTACTACTACTTGGGACATTTGGCATGGATGGAGGTAAACTAAATGAATTGTCAAAAAGTCATCTGAAAGTATTTTAAGGACTATGTCCTATGGGAGAGGGATTACTATTACACTGCTGAATCCCAGAAAGCAAAATAAGGCTTATCAGTAGAAATGTCAAGGTACAATTAAGATGTAATCAGGATAACCTGTTTAAAAACTGTGAAATCAAGTTCAATTGGAGTCTTCCATCAGCTTCCCCATAACTAGAAGTCTTTTAGCTGAAGACTGGTTGACCTACACTTTGAGGCACAGGTTTTATAATTTTAAAGATTTTTTAAAAGATCTATCCTTAGTCTACCTGCCAAGGCAAAGTCAGGAACTATAAGAACACAATTACAAAACACTTTTGATACAAATAAAACCATGTCTAATTAATTGGAAAAATATAAAGTGCTCTTGGATAGGCCGAGCAAATATAATAAAAATGACAATGCTACCTAAATTAATCTATTTATTCAGTGCCATACCAATCAAACTCCTAAAAAATTATTTTACAGATCTAGAAAAAATAATAACAAAGTTCATCTGGAAGAATAAAAGGTTAAGAATGTCAAAGGAATTAATGAAAAGAAATGCAAAGGTGACCTAGTTGTGTCAGACCTAAAACTATATTACAAAGTAGTGGTCATCAAAACCATTTGGTACTGGCTAAGAAATAGAGAAGTTGATCAGTGGAATAGCTTGGGTTCACAGAACAAAATAGCCAATGACTAGTATAATCTAGTGTTTGACAAACCCAAAGACCCCAGCTTTTGGAATAAAAACTCACTATTTGACAAAAACTGCTAGGAAAATTGGAAACTAGTATGGCAGAAACTAGGCATTTACCCACACCTAACACTATATACCAAGGATAAGATTGAAATAGGTTCATGATTTAGACATAAAGAGTGATAATAAGCAAATTAGAAGAACAAAGAATAGTTTACCTCTCAGATCTGTGGAGAAATAAGGAATTTGTGATCAAAGAAGAACTAAAGACCAGTATTGATTACAAAATAGATAATTTTGATTATATTAAGTTTAAATGTTTTTATACAAACAAAACTAATGCAGATAAGATTAGAAGGGAAGCAATAAACTGAGAAAACATTTTTACATTCAAAAGTTCTGAAAAAGGCCTAATTTCTAAAATATGTAAAGAACTAACTCAAATTTAGAAGAATTCAAGCCATTCTCCAATTGATAAATGTCAAAGGATATGATCAGACAATTTTCAGATGAAATTGAAACTATTTGAAGTCATATGAAAAGGTACTCCAAATCACTATTGATCAGAGAATTGCAAATTAAGACAACTCTGAGGTACCACTATACATCTCTCAGATTGGCTAAGATGACAGGAAAAAATAATGATGAATGTTGGAGGGGATGTGGAAAAACTGGGACACTGATACATTGTTAGTGGAATTGTGAATACATCCAGCTATACTGGAGAGTGATTTGGAAGTATGCTCAAAAAGTTATCAAACTGCATACCCTTTGATCCAGCAGTGTTACTACTGGACTTATATCCCAAAAAGATCTTAAAGAAGGGAAAGGGACCTGTATATACAGGAATGTTTGTGGCAGCCCTCTTTGTAGTGGCCAGAAACGGGAAACTGAGTGGATGCCCACCAATTGGAGAATGGCTGAATTATGGTTATGGTATATGAATGTTATGTTACATTATTATACCAAGTTATGGAATATGAATGTTTTGGAATACTATTGTTCTGTAAGAAACGACCAGAAGGGTGATTTTCAGAGAGGCCTGGAGGGACTTACATGAACTGATGCTGAGTGAAATGAGCAGAACCAGGAGATCATTGTACATGGCAACAACAAGATTATACGATGGACGTGGCTCTTTTCAACAATGAGATGATTCAAGCCAGTTCTAATGATCTTGTGATGATGAGAGCAATCTACACTCAGAGAGAGGACTATGGGAACTGAGTATGGACCACAACATAGCATTTTCACTCTTTTTGTTGTGGTTTGCTTGTGTTTTATTTTCTTTTTCATTTTTTTTTTCTTTTTGATCTGATTTTTCTTGTACTGCAAGATAATTATATAAATATGTAGGCCTCTATTGGATTTAAAAAATATATTTTACCATGTTTAACATATATTGGATTACATGCCATCTAAGAGAACGGGTGGAAGGAAGGGGGGAAATTGGAACAAAAGGTTTTACAAAGATCAATGTTGGGAAAATTATCCTTGCATATGTTTTGGAACTAAAAACCTTCAATAAAAAAAAAAATTTGCACATATTTAACATATATTGGATTACTTGTCAACTAGAAGAAGGGTGGGGGCAAGGGATGGAGAAGGAAAATTTTAGAAAACAAGGTTTTGCAAGAATTAATGCTGAAAATTATCTATGCGTGTGCTGTTTTTTGTTGAGGCAATTGAAATTAAGTGACTTGTTCAGGGTCATACAGCTATGACATGTTAAATGTTTGAGGCCAAATTTGAACACAGGTCCTCCTGACTTCTCTATCCACTCTACTAACTAGCTGCCCCTATGCATGTGTTTTGAAAATAAAAGACTTTATTTTAAAAAAGACACAAAGTGATGCCAATAACTTTATAAAAATGTGACTAGAAATTTGAAAGGGTAATATTAATTTAAAAGTAGTTTGCCATATATATACTTATATAGATATATTTATAAGATGACATTTCACTGATTTCTAATTAATCAAAATAGAAGCTATTTGAACACTTAAGGAGCCAGAGAAAGAAAGAGAAGATAGGTAGTTATAAAAAGTCATAATTTTAATTAGCTAAATGGAATTGATTCAGCCCCTGCAGCCAAGGTCATTTCAAATGACAAAAATTCCTTGAGGGAAAAAAAGGGAAAGGTCAAAAAACAAATAGCAACACATAGCATTGGTTTCATTTCCAAAAAGTAAGGTTATTAATTCAAGTCTAAGAGGATAATGTTACCAGTGTCATAAGTTCTGCAATTCACACAGCATGAATTTTTATGAGAAAAGGACATTGCCAAAAAACAATCCTTAACTGCTAAACCATATTTCAGGATTCATTTAACCTAAGCTGAAACAGACCTAATCCTTTGGCCCTCCAAGAAACATGATTAACTATAAGAAAAAGGCACAGGGCTTTGTCGTAGATTTAGCCAACTGCCGGCAAGAAAATGGGCAGCACAAAATTTAAACATTTTAATAAGGAATAATATTCTCTAGACCTGAGTCATTTTTTTTAATTAAAATTTTTATTTTTCAAAACATATGCTTGGATAATTTTTCAATATTAGCCCCTGCAAAACCTTGTGTTCTAATTTTTCTCTCCCTTCCCTACCCCCTCCCCTAGATGGTAAGTAGACCAAAATATGTTTAAAATGGTAGAAATATATGTTAAATCCAATATATGCATACATATTTATACAATTATTGTGCTGCACAAGAAAAATAAAATAAAACCGGGGGAAAAAATGAGAAAGAAAATAAAATGCAAGCAAACAACAACAAAAAGAGTGAAAATGTTTTGTTGTAAACCACACTCAGTTCCCATAATGAAAAGATACATTAGACAGATCAGTTCAGACAAGAATTTTCATATAAAATGTAACCTCCTAGAGAATAGAATCAGTTTTACTTTTGTCTTTCTATTTCCAGCCCTTTAGCCTACTTCCTGGCAATAGCATCTAATAAAATATTAATACTTTATTAATTAATACTTATTATTCAATTAATAAATTGTCCTTTGACATTAGGCTTAACGAGACTACCTGTCCTGTTTTCTCATTTTTTACATTTCAAGTTGGCTATACTCTACTTAAGGGCTTTCAAATTCCTAATGCATGTCACTAGTTTTAAAAGCAAATTCAAACTAAGTGATGATGATGATGTGATATTTATATATTCTGTTATTTCTTTTGTAATGATTGGAACTTGTACACATATAAAATTAAAACTTGAACTAAATAAATAGGAGTTTAAGACAGTTATTCAGATGATTCAAGTACGTTTTCACCTGAAGTAAAAAACTTAATTCTTTATTAAACAAAACATTGATAGCTGCTGCTGCTACAGCGAGATCCTGGAGTCAGGAAGATCCAGCCTCAACCCCCTAAGTAGCTATGTGACGTTGGACATGTCATGTCACTTCATTTGCCTTATTTTTCTCAACTGTAAAATGAGAATAATAACAATGCTCACAGGATTGTTGTGTGGATCAAATGAGATATTATTAAAATGTGCTTGGTTATCAAACTGTGCATACCCTTTGACCCAGCAGCGCTACTACTGGGATTATATCCCAAAGAAATACTAAAGAGCGGAAAGAGACATATATGTGCCAAAATGTTTGTGGCAGCTCTTTTTGTTGTAGCTAGAAACTGGAAGATGAATGGATGTCCATCAGTTGGAGAATGGTTGGGTAAATTGTGGTATATGAAAGTTATGGAATATTATTGCTCTGTAAGAAATGACCAGCAGGAGGAATACAGAGAGGCCTGGAGAGACTTAAATCAACTGATGCTGAGTGAAATGAGCAGAACCAGAAGATCACTGTACACTTCAACAACAATACTGTATGAGGATGTATTCTGATGGAAGTGGAAATCTTCAACATAAAGAAGATCCAACTCACTTCCAGTTGATCAATGATGGACAGAGGTAGCTACACCCAGAGAAGAAACACTGGGAAGTGAATGTAAATTGTTAGCACTAATATCTGTCTGCCCAGGTTGCATGTACCTTCGGATTCTAATGTTTATTGTGCAACAAGAAAATGATATTCACACACATGTATTGTACCTAGACTATATTGTAACACATGTAAAATGTATGGGATTGCCTGTCATCGGGGGGAGGGAATAGAGGGAGGGGGGGTAATTTGGAAAAATGAATACAAAAATAAAAAAAAATAAAAAAATAAAAAAAAGAGTAGGTGATGAGTTAGGGAGTAAACATCAGATGTTTATTAGATTTGATTCAATTCTATTAAATAAAATTTTATTGTTACCCATGAAAAAAAAAATGTGCTTGGAATATAATAAGTTTTTTGTAAATGCTTATCCTCTGTGCCAGTACAAGCAATATTTTCTACAATTTGTCAAATCAAGTTGGATTTCCTTCCTACTTCTACCCCCAATGAACCTCAAGACAGTCACCCAGATATGAGGAGTTGGGGAGTCATCAGAATGGGGGCGTAAGTGAGGAGAGAATGTAATTTGAGAATGCATTTATATATTTTTTACTAAATGTTTATCATTGATTTTTGTCATTAAATTCAATTTTTTAACCACTATTCATTAAGTGATTAACAAATATGTGTTTAAAAAAATACTCTATTAGGTGCTAGGGAAGATATTAGGACATGGTTATAGTATCATGGAGCTTATTCTAATAGAAGTTTATTATACTTGTCTTTTACCCAAGGCTATTAGATTTTTCACCCTTCTTTTTTTTCTCTTCTCTGTAAAATATTTTATGCTTTGTAGCTTTCCATTCTTTGAGGAAAATCACTTTAGCCTCAGTTTCACTATTTGCACTATCTCATGATTCAGATCCATAGCAATCCCTCAAGACCTTCTCAGGGGCTTCACAATGTCAAACTATTTTCATAAAAATAAAACATTATTTACCTATTAAAATAATCTACTTTTTGCAATAACATATCTATATGAAGCCAGATTGCCTTCAAATACTTCAAAAGAACCAAAAGAATATTGCAACACATTAAATTCAGCAACAAATGTGAGACTACAGCTGCCTTCTATTGAGCCAGATATTAAAGAGATTTGGAAAAATATGTAAAACAGTACTATTTTTCTCACTAAATTTATTTTAGGAAAGTTTTTTTCATAAAATGTTATTATTTTAATGAATAAATTTTTAAATTTATCAGTTTTGATTTCAAATGTGATTGGGAAAAAGGAAAAGAACTGATATGTTCTAAAATATTTATATCAGCTCTTTTTATGGTAGCAAAAAGCTGGAAATTTTTGGGATGTCTATCAACTGGAAAATGGATATTAAGTTGTGATATATGATTGTGATGGAGTATTACTGTGCTATAAGAAATGATGGGTTCAGTGATCTTAGAAAAACATGGAAAAACTCACATGAAATAATGAAGAGTGAAATGAACAGAAGCAAGAGAATATTGTATATAATAAAAGCAATATTGTTTTAAGAAAAACATTGAATTTTATGTTATATGTTTATTTATATTATATATTTATATTATATTATATATTTATATATTATATTATGCCTATTATAAATAACTATAAGAAGTTATGAAAACTATTTGCATCCAGAGAAAGAATTGATAAATAATGTTTAAAATGATTATATATGGATATACATATCTGTGTCTAATGGTAGCCATGCAGGAAAAGGGGATGTGGAGGGGAACAAAAAAGTTAGATGATAACTTTAAATATTAAATAAAAGGGACAAGTTATATGTAATAGATTTATAGTTTTGAGTGCACTTATCTTTTAAAAATGATTCTTTTATTAAGTTCAGAATAAAATACATAAATTTTTAAAAAATTTCTAATGACAAATACTTAGAGATATAACCATATAACAAAAATTGGTTTTGTTCCTCAATATCATTTAAATGTAAAGGAGTCCTGAGACCTCCTGGTTTATATCACAGAGTAAAAATGGTCAAATGAAATAATTTATGCAAAAACATTTTGTGCAAATTACTTATGATTTTAAAGTGAACTAATTACTTTTTTCATGGGGAAGTGGAGAAATCAAGATACAAGATAGATATCACTTTCACAAAAGGGGGTTTGCTGTCTGTACTCTATGAAAGAATACAAGATAAAAAAGGAACTCTTAGTAACTTATGACAGAAGTTTGCTTAAATTTTATTTAAAAAAAATCAGTGCAAAGTATGTATAATCTTTATCAGATTGCTTGTTTTCTCAAGGAAAAGGGAGAAGAAGGAGGGTGAGAAAAAAAATCTGAAACTCAAAATTGTAAAAATGAAGACTGAAAATTGTTTTATATGTAATTAGAAATTTTATTAAAGAAACCAGTGCATAGAAGTGCATAAGTCTAAATGGAACTGTAATTTTCCCATTATAATTATTATCCTTGACCCAGCAATTTAAATGGTTCACATTACCTGATTTGTGATATGAACACAAGCTATTATATGTCCTAGGGATATTGGTTTTCTCCCATCAAGTCCATACTGCTATGGTCAGCTATCTCTGACAGTGATTCAGGTTTCAAGTCATTTTTGATAAGAGGTAAAAAATGCTCTCTAAATGATCTGTATATCATATGTTTTAATGATAAATTATATGCCTCAAAGATGATACTGCAGTTCATTTGGGACACCAGTTAGTATTTCTTCCTACCACTCAATCCAAGGGCTCCTCCAAGTGAAAAGGGAGTCAAAACCTTATGTCAGTTTCCAAAAGGAAGTGCCCTGAGCAGCTTTCAGGAGTGGTCTTCTCCCCTCCCCAACCCAGAAAAAACTCTCAACTTTTCACCATTAAGAGTGCTATTTCCTTAAGGGCAAGGACAATCTTTCAAGTATTTATATTCTCAGCATTTAGCAACGAGCCAGACAGGTAGTAAGTAGGCACTTAATAAACTCTAGTCAATTTTGTTAATAGTTGTCCTTGTTTCACTCCTTTTGAAATTCTTTTCCTCACTGTGATCAATTGTTTTCAAAAACACAGTTAGGGTAGTTTTGTTTTTGTGGGGGGGTTTTTAATATGAGAAAGAAAATATCAAAGAATTGCAAAGCAGTCTTATTTTAATCAATTCGGATTTTTCTCTTTTCAGGGTTAGTATCTTCTGCACAAGAACCACTATTCTTTCTTACAGTTTACCCCTGACTTTCTACTCCCACCCTAAAGATGAGCTTCCCTTGATTTAAGAATCAGTGCTTTTCTCTACTTTCTTTTTCTATCCAATCTCAGGCTCATTCCTCTGCTTTTGTTCAAAATTGTTCAATTCATAACCATATCAATCCAAACTCCCTGAAACTCATTAGTATAACTACTACGAAGCATAAGTGCCTACTATATGCCACTGTGGCACTGAGATAGGAATTTAAAATATGAATACAAAAATGAAACAGTACTTAATTTACCCTGAAGGAGCTTATATTCTACAGGGAAAATATAATATATCCAAAGATGAAGGATATGTGCCCAAAAAATACACTGTGATTTGGGGTGGGAGAACCTAGAAAACCACCTTTTGAGAGAGATGACACTTCTAGCTGTTTAATCCAGGGCAAGTAATTTAAACTGTCTGCCTTAGTTTATTTATGTGTAAAATGGGGAGAATAATAGCACCTGCTTGTCATGGTAGTTGTGAGAATAATATCTGTAAAATATTTAACAAAACTTATTGAACAATTTTTTTTTTCCCTGAGGCTGGGGTTAAGTGACTTGCCCCGGGTCACACAGCTAGGAAGTGTTAAGTGTCTGAGACCAGATTTGAACTCGGGTGCTCTATCCACTGCACCACCTAGCTGCCCCCCCAAAACTTATTTAACAATTAATGCTATTGTTATTCCTTCTTTGCTGAAATGGAGAATCACAGAAGTAGGATACTACATGTCACTTTCTCAATGCTAATTCTGCCACATAATGACATGACTTTTCAATGTTAGTTCTGCTGAACATTTTTTTCAAAGTTATGTAATGATTGTTACTAATATCTTTTTGAGAAAGTCATAAAAGTTATGGGGTTGACTTGAAATCAATTCTTTGGGGGTTCCCTTTCTTCCTTTCTCATCTAGGATTTAATGAACACAGGTTACTCAAATGTATGATAAGGGGGAGGGCAACCATAGAGTAATTCGATATTAGTAGTGGTTAGTTCTACAGAGCAGATTTCTCGTTTTTTCGATTCGAAGGCCTCTCAGATAATAAAAATCATTAAGATAACAGCTGTTAGGGAAAGAAAGGAACCAATGGAAGATAGAATATTTTATGCTGTATAAGCATCTGGGTAGTCTGAGTATCGTCGAGGTATACCTGAAAGACCTAGGAAGTACTGAGGGAAGAAGGTTATATTAACTCCAACAAACATAATAGAGATATGAATTTTTGCTCATATATCGTTAAGTATATAATCTGTAAAGAGTAGGAATCAATGAACGAAGCCTTCTATAATTACAAACACAGCACCTATAGATAGGATATAATGGAAATGGGCTACTACATAGTATGTATCATGAAGAATAATATCTAGGGATGAGTTGGCAAGTACAATTCCTGTAAGGCCTCCAATTGTAAATAGGAAAATGAAACCTAAGGCTCATAGTATTGCAGGGGATCATTTAATATTTCCTCTATGGAGGGTGGCCAATCAGCTAACGCTGGTTGGAATAGTGATGATTATCGTAGAGGATGTAAAATATGCTCAGGTGTCTACATCTAGTCCAATAGTGAATATATGGTGAGCTCATACGATGAAATCCAGGAATCCAATTGATATTATGGCTCATACTATTCCTATATACCCAAAAGGTTCTTTTTTGCCTGCGTAATATGTGATGATGTGAGAGATAATACCAAAACCTGGTAGAATTAGAATATATACTTCTAGAGGAGAAAGTTGATGAGAAATAGAGATCATTTAAATACAAAGATAATTGGGTCAGCTAGGTGGTGCAGAGTATAGAGCACCAGCCCTGAAGTCAGGAGAACCTGAGTGCAAATCTAGCCTCAGATATTTAATACTTCCTAGATGTGTGATCTTGGGTAAGTCATTTAACTCCAACTGCCTAAACAAAAAAAAAAAAAAAAAAAAAAAGATAATTAAAAACCCTCCAACACTATGTAAGTGTTGGCTATCTTTTAGATCATGACTATTATCAAGGATATGTCCTTCATGTCAATATAAAAATATAAACATACCATGTATGTCTTCATCAAAATCAATGATTTTTTAAAATGTGCAAGAGACTTCCTTCCAAGCTGACATCAACATCTTTAATGCTATGTTCCTTGGTTCCTGACATTTAACTAGTTCAGAATCTACCTAATTGTACTACCTAACCAATTTTTTTTCCCTAGAAAAAAGTGAGATGTTGCTAAATGTTTTGATAACATTTGGGTAAACAACAATTTCATTTTATGTACAAGAAAAGTATTTATGTACCTATAATTTTAGTATGTATTATAAAAAGTATAACTTTTATTAAATATTTTTCATAAATTATGCCAGATTTCAACTTGATCAGATGAATCTAAAACCCCAATTAGCAATTCTAGCAATGTTACCTTATTTAGCAATTTTATCTTATGAGCACTATTGAATAAGTAGGATTTAAAGTGGTATGCATCAAGAAAATCCTTATTAGGAAAAAATTTTATATGTATCATAAGTCTCACTATGAAATGGTCCAGGAAAAGGATTTTAAATCTTTCAAGGTAAAAGTCTTGTGTGCTTGTTAATTTTAATGATAAGATAAATCATTTAAAGCACTTTAAAGACGATTTCCAGAGTTACAGGAACAGAATTGTGCTGGGAATCACCTCACTACTTCCTTGAAGGTGATTTTCAATGCAATCTTGGGTAACAATTCATCCTCTTAATTGTGTATACTGCAGAATCAGAGTTGTGATTTAAAATGCTAACTCTGAAATGTCTATTCTTTGAGACCAGTGCTAAATTGAAACTAGAATATTTGACGTGCTTTTTGGAGGGTCAAGCTATAAAAACATCAGGACTTGCATTATATCTCATTTGAGGACTAGCTTCATGAAGTTCAAAGATGTTTATCACCAGGATTTGACACCAGGCGATTTTTATTTTCCTATGACAGTACCTCATGAAGTCATCTACTAAGAGTTACAGATCATTTGAAATAAGTACTTGCTCAATGGAGCTTACTTCTTAGTTAGTCTCATAAGAATGGAAAAGGCTGTGAAAGGTTATCCAGCAGAAGTAGAAGGAAAAAATCAGTGTAATCTTTTGCACTTGAAAATATTTTATTAAATTTTTTGGACTTTCAGGGGCAGCTAGGTGGCGCAGTGGATAGAGCATCAGTCTTGAATTCAGGAGGACCCGAGTTCAAATGTGATCTCAGACACTTAATACTTCCTAGCTGTGTGATCCTGGGCAATTCACTTAACCCAAGCCTCAGGAAAAAAAAAATTTTTTTTCTCAGACTTTATTTTGATTTTTCATTTTTCTCTTTTCCCCATGGGAGACATGGGGATATAATCTCACTAATTGAAAAAATAAAATGGAATAAAAAATAAATACTCTTTTTTAGAGAGGGTGAGAAGTTGGGGGGGAATTGATCACAGGACACATAGGAACTTGAAGATTTGTTTGGGAGAATGGCATCAGAGGAAGGCAGTATCTGTCCTTTGGTTTTTTTTTTGTACCTTCTCTCCTTCCACTTTACTGTCCCATTGTGCAACATAATATAAAACCAGATATTTCCCCCAAATATTATTATTAACCCTAGAATTGACAATATAACAGATAATATTTCTCACAATTTAGATCTAATACCTTCTCTTCTAGCTAAAGGTCTTATTTTACACAGACATTAGTCATTTATGCAAGACATATATACACATTGTAATAGTATTCCTGTTATATCTACATATCAAAAAACAACTGAAAACTTGTCAAATCAAATGATGTTGAAAATTCATAGACAAAATATTTGACAAATAGCTTATTTAATAACATTGACAAACAGTTTTTCTCAATTTTAGACTGAAGAAAACCAGTCTTTGATTCCTCCATGGTCTCTCTAACAGGCAGCTAAAAGATAATTAAATTGTAATTCTATATCCCTAATTATTATCCAAACCATTAATGAATGTTTCATATAGGACCAAAAATGTTTTAATAAATTCTAATATTCACAAAGTATTTTTGAAAAAATTCTTCAAAAATTCTTCCCATGAAGAAAAAATCTTATATGACAAGGTTAAAGGAAAGTGAATGTTCTGAAAGATTAATCCCAAGAGAAATGAAAAGATACCTCTCTCTTGTCCTTTGCTTAGAAATTCATGACTATCTGTTAAAATGTGTTAATTAAGTTTTCCAAACTTTTTTTTTAAAGCTTTGTGATAAGGTATAACTCTCTGATAAGATACAATAAGGATAAAGAAGGAAACAGGGTGATTTAAATATCAATAAAAGTGTAGATCTTTCCTCCCAAATGGAAGGGAACAGAATGAGAAAAACAGAATTCAAAATACGAAGTTGTGGATTTCTTTAAAACTTTGCATTTTGGAAATATAACCTCAATCTAAACCTTAGAAAAGATGCATACAAAAGAACAAAATATCCTATTTCTAATGTAACTAAGAATTTGATATACCATAGCATGCTTAATTACACTTGTGCTCATTTTTGGAGTGATGATTTGTAGTCTACATTAAAGATAGCATAAGTTAGTGTTTCATGTCCCATAAATTGGACAGATTTTGAGTTTATTCAGTCAAAAGATCACCTCAAAATCTGAAATACAAGGTTATTCAAGGGTCAATGTTGTCAAATTTTTTTTGAAAAGAAAAAGTTTTGAAAAGAAAAAGCTTTATTAAAAAACAAAAACAAAAAACAAAATATCACCTCAGTATGAGGTTAAAACTCTACTTCATATCTTACCCTATCCTTTTATGTTCATTTCCTGGATGCTTTAATAAAGTACTTAAAAACTCCTGGGTACTCTGGGAAAGTATGTGAAAGAAAACAAGTTCTGAATCTGGTTAGGTGGGAGATGGACCATGCTGATTTAATGCAAAGGGAATTTTCCAAAGGTCCCTGTTTGAGGTTAGGGAAACAGAAACCAAAATGGCATCACCTACTGAAACAACATATTTTATCATGAGAATCAAAACTCTGTTCTATGTGTGGGAAATATTTTCTTTGCTAATTATGTATAAACCTGCCTCAAACCCTTTTCCTGAGTAATGGGGAAAGTTTCATTCCTTTTTCTTCACAAAGAATTGCTTTAAATATATTGTTATATATTATATGCATATAATATATAATAAATATATTGCTTTAAAGTTTGACAGGCTTTCTCTCCACCGATCTTCACAACAATTAGGTGATCTATGCATGGTGTTATTATTCCCATTTTATAGATACAGAAAAAAGACTCAGTGAGGTTAAAAGATTTGCCCATGATCATACAGCTAATAGTTACTAAAGGGATATTTGAATTCAGGTCTTCTTGACTTCATGCTCAGCAACTGCCTGATAACTAGCAACCTATAAGCAGAATTGTAATTAGGGTAGACTCATCTGTGCTTTTCCCAAAATTTAGAGAGGCTGCTCAAACAGTATTTTCCACCTTCATGAGGCACAATCACCAAAATTATCAGGTAAAAAAGGAAGCTGAAAAGTGAGCTCCTCTCAGCCCCCAGGAGTCAGGAGGGAGAAGGGCAAACTTTTTATCAGTGGCAAGTACCTAAAGCTGAATTGATGGTGTTCTTCACACTACTTAACCTGGGCATTTCCCCCATAGGAAAAAAAAATTTGTTAAGAGTCTAGACTAAGAGTACTAATCCTATAATAGTACTTGATTTATTAAAACAACAACACCTTTCCAATCTGCCAGTATCACTTTCCCAGGCTTTCTTGTGTCCATACTAGTTTTCATATTTATCACTGGATTAAGCTTCAAGCAGTTACTCTCTAGGAGCTGTTGCTTCATACAAAGAAGTCTGTGTTTAGTAAATGAAATAATTGCCCCAGCAAATGAAGTATTATCTTCTATTGGGTAATGAGGCAGAGAATGGAAAGGAAGAGAGGGAGAAAGGGACAGGGAGAAGTTGCAGAATGAAAAAGTCCTCTGCTTGGATTGATGGTCAGTCTCCCTGTGGTCCTCTGATATTCGGTAGTTCCTGGGAATAAGTTAAACTAAATTAAACTAAATTAACTACTAAACAAATTAAACATGCCTGATTTACTTCCTGGAATTGGAAAAAGAAGGAAAAGATTCCAGAAAAGAAAGACTGGTGGTGGAGTGTGGAAAGAATGATGAATAGAATTAAAAATTATATCTGTCCTATTTTAAAAAGGACAAAGAGAGGGAGACGGGATAGAAGGACAAAGAATGCTTTTAAAGTCAGATAGGTTGTCCAAGGACTCTGATGTGGTGGTTGGGGGCAGAGTGTAGGCAGGAAGAAAAGACAGGATACCTGCTTCCTTCACAATTTTATTTAGTTGGGTCAGCCTTGTTTATCATTAAAAACATACAAATAAGAAACTCGGGAAAAGATATTTTTGAATGAAGGCACAATATTTGTTGAAAAATATCAAGTCAATTGTGACACTATTTCAAATAATTTGTGAAGGTAGCTAAACACACCCAATAGGTTATAAAAGGGCTCTGATCCCAGTGGATTAGGAAATTAATTGGGTATCCATTTCACTTCCCAATAGTTGGGTTTCCCTTTAATTTTACATAGCAGGAAGAAATTCTTTAGGGCAGGCAGAAATAATTATTAGGGTTTGGAATTAAAAACTGAAGAAATGTACAATGTTATTAATTTAATCAGGTATAAAAGCAAATTTCCCCCCTAAAAGAAACACATAAAATTGTACTACATTTCCAGAATTCCTGCTGCTTTGTAGAATGTATGCCCTAAACTGCTTTTACAATTGATTAAATGTCTGTTTTCATGCCAGCCTACTCTGATGCATGCTAAGCAGGTCTTTTATTCCTAGACCATCTTACAACTCCAATCTTGATAACAGAAAGCACTCAGCATGAAAGGAAGGCTGACTCAGAGGGGTAGAATTATGTTAAGTGATGCTATGGGGTTGCTAAATGCCTCCTACAAGTAAACCTAAAAAAGAAAGTTTCACTTCATACAATGGCATGGATTATTTAATAAAGTTATTCAGATTTATCTCTCATAACAAACCTAATAAAGACATCATTTTGAAAAATCAACTTATACTTTGTTGTGAATCGTTAACAGAAGAACTAAATAAATCAAAATTATTTGTGTGCTTGCTAGTTTTTTGTTAATTATCCTGGCATTATCACACCAAAAGCCAAAAAGTCTTTTGAATTTATCTGCAACAAACTTGGAGGATGGAAAAAGAAACCTATCCTGAATATTTTCTTAACCCTATGCTTATAAAAGAATAAAGAATAAAAATGAGAATGAGGAAAGAATGAAGCAGAGAACCTTTTCTTCTATTAATTGGTAGAAATTTTCTAAAGATTCTTTGTGGATTCATAGCTCTAAAACTGTTTATTCCCCGGGAGTAATAGTAATACTTATTTCACACTGGCATGTAATCTGATATCTTAGGGGACATTATTAGTCTTTTGTCCATCCCCTTAATTTTACAGACTTGGAAAATGAGCCCCCCAAAAATATAAGTCACTTTCCCAAAGCCACACAGCCAGTAAATCACAGAGCTAGAATTTGAATTTAGATTCCACAGACTTTTCAAGTACTAACTCAGAAACTGTTTTTGTGGATTCTGAATAAATTTATCCCTCTGTGCTTCAGTTTCTTGAGATATAAAGTAAGGTTGAACTTGAAGGCCTTTAAAATCCCTTTCACCTCTAAATTTAAATCCTGAAATCATAGGATTTTTAAGTTCATAGCTCTTTCCATAATATGGTATCTCCTCAGTAATTCCAATCTATTTACATTGCTCTTCTAAAGCTCCCAAGCATTCACTTATCCAAATTTGGAAAGAAAATTAACTGATAAGAGTGAAGGAGGGTGGGGAGGCACCAATTATAAGAGAAAAGGAAGACTACCCAAGGTAGTGGTCAAGCACTAAGCCAAACTACTTGCCTCTCTGAGTCATGAGGACTGACTAGGCCATCTTTATTTGCCAGCATCAGCTGTAGGTGTTACCTTATTCAATTATGAGCAGGAGAGAGAAGCAGCATTCTCTCCTTGATCATGTCTAGAAGACAGGGTAGCACTTCCCCTGACAAGAAATTTTAAACCATGCAGTAAGGGAAGCCATCCTTCTTTCTACAGTGAACACAGTAATGACAGATAGCCTGCTAGATTTGTGGCTACCCTGGAGCCACTGTGCTTTGAAACTGTAAAGTGCCTATGCTGATGAAAGATCTAAGGATGGCTTCAGAGTCCAGGGGAAAAAAAAAAAAAAGGAATTTAATGGTGAATATATTAGTATGAGCAGCATTAGGAAGTAATATTGGAATTTTGCTTTTAAAGAGATACTGATTACATGTTGGCAACCTAAGTCTCACCCCACTTAGCAGTCATAAGGATTCTTCTAAAGTGCAGGATTTCACCTTGTCAATCCCCTCCCCCCATACGTTCAATAAATTCCAAAGGCTTTCTATCTCTCCAGGATCAGATATAAATTTCTCTGACATTCAAAGTCCTTCATAACTCTCTCCCTAACCTCTTGCCCTACACGTATACTTTTCCAGTCTTCTTGTACCTTACATTCTTTGGACATTACAATCTGGGGACACTGGCCTACTTATTGTCCCTGCTCTGGGCAGGGTCACTGGCAATGGATTATTCCTGAAAATCTTTCCCTCTTTTATCTCTACATCCTGGTTTCCTTCAAGTTCCTCTATCTACAGGAAACCTTTCCCAATTCCTCTTAATTCTGCTGCCTTTCATCTGCTGATTACTTCCTATTTATCACGCATAATCTTGTTTCTACATAGTTATTTGCATATTATCTGTCCAATTATACAAGAATTCATTGAGCAGGACTATCTTTTGCCTTTCTTGGAATTTAACACAGTGCCTGACTCATTGTAGGTATTTAATAAATGTTTAATGACTGACCTATTTGAAAAAAATGCAAATTTAAGCCTAGGTTTTATCCAAGGCACTAAAGACACACACATGCTAGTTATCTTTTTAGTTAAATGGTTAAGAAAAACAATAACCCTGTTTACACATTGGAAAGATTTGTGAATTAAAGAAAGTTTAAGCTTTGATGAACTAAGCATCAAAGCATGGGCCAAGACTCAACACTCTCTCTCAGTAAAACCTCACAAGGGAAAGACAAGGAACATCTGTGAGACCTTCTTTTCCTCCCTAACCCCAACAAACATACAAATCTCTCTCCCCTCTCCTTTTCCCTCTCCCTCTCTTTCTCCTTCCCTCTCCCTGTCTCTATCTCTCTGTCTCTCCCTCACAGCACACCTTTTCATACCATTATTCAGCAAACTGGTTCCTTTTTTCTCTTACTCTTAAGATTTTTAAGGTTCTAATCTAATCTAATCTAACAATAAAGATTAAAAATAAGGCTCTTCACTATTTTTTTCTCAGCATAAAATCATAAAACCAATCAGCACACACACAAATACACAGACACGCACACTAACTTTTAACTATAAGAGAAAGGTGACTCAAAAAAGGGATTGCAAATATGTAAAAGATACAATCCTCCATCAAAAGAGAATAAAAAATTACCATGATAGTGTTTGTCTCTAGTAGTATTAGGTTAATGAGGTCACCTATAAAGGCCATCCTAATTTACCCCATCAGCCAGCCTCTGCTAATTAACTCCAGTGCATAATTAACTCAGTGCTTCTCCTTTCACCTACAGTCAAGCCAAAATGAATATTTTTAGTAGGAGTTGACTATAATTACAGTAATGAAGGTCAACTTCATAGGTAAGTCCCATACCTCTAAAGACTTTGATGAAATTCTGGGATGGGAGAGTGTGAGATAGTATTCAATACCCCTATGGGAAAAGGTTTGATGGAGAAAATAAGTCTATTATTTCACTCCTTTGTCATAAATTATATGGATCCATACACATCTAGTTAATGTTTTCTAAAGTTATGATTAGCATTCAAATTCTCACAGAATTCCTCTTGAGATTATTTCCTTGTTCCATGGAAAAGTTGTCTTTATGTGCTCCATAGAAAATGTCTCCCATATACAGACTCCTAGGGTTAGAACACTTAGAACTGGAAGAGACCCTATCATCCTCCTTTTGATTTAATTTATTTTACAGATAAGGAGACTGGGTCTAACAAATAAGATAACTATTTTAAGTCCGAGCATATGAGAACAAAGTGGTAGATTCAAGATTAGTCTTCTAATTCTAAATGCAATATTCCTTCAACTGAACCATAATGAGTCCCATATTTGAAGATAAGAGGCAGGACAAATGAGAAAAATTTTATTGTGTCTTTTATTATATATTTTTAATTCTATATTTCAAAGGAATAAAATTATTTTCATAATTGTGTTAATAAATTATATTCCCACTAGAAAAATTTACTCAAATTCCAGGAACAGCACACTCTGTTAAATTTTCTGGTTAAAGGACAGTTAATTTTTTTTTTGAGAGGTTAAGACAGCTAGTGTCTGAGACAGGGTTTGAACTCAGATACTTCTTATTCTGAATCCACTGTTTTATCCACTTAGATGTGCCAAGCTAAATCTTTGAAGTCTGGGTATAATGCTGAAATTATTTACAAAATATGTTCTTAAAATGTTAGCATTTTTCTGAATATCTATTCTCAAAGATGGACAGAATAAAGGGAACAAGGAAGAATTTATACTTGACCCTAATAAGGTCTCATATAAAGCGAGGCTGCAGAATAATAACGATTCTGAATATTATGGGGTTTGAGTTCATGGTAGTTTCACGATGTATTTTCAAATGCTGCTAGGGCATTCAGAATTCTGAGATGGAGAGAGTGCAAAAGAGATCATCCCCAGTGAGGGAGGAAAGCATTTGCAACAAATTTTCAGTAACTAATTTGACTCAATGTCCAATTTTTCCATTAAAAACAAGAATCCATTAACTTAGCCTACAAATCATAAATTACAACTGTCAAAAATAGCTTTTAGAGCTACCAAGTACTTAAGTAAATTTGTAATAATGATGTCAAGGCTAATCTACCTTCTACATTTTTAATTTCATCAGCAATATTGCAGAAAATGCCTAGTTCTCTATATATCAAAAGTTCTACTCTCATTTGCCAAAAGGAGCAAATAGACCTTAGAAATAGAGAAGTTACTCTGCATAAAAGCCATTACTTATGAACTAAGTATCAAAAAGAAAGCATGATTTAACAAATACTGGTACCAAGTCCAACATAAAATAATTTTTCAGGTGTAATGGAAAAATGAAATAATAATAACAGAAATAATAGAAGGCATAGTGCCTAAAAGTCATGGTAACTACAAATGCCATCTTTGGAAGCAAAAGGCAAAATGAGTTTATAAAAGTCCTAAGATCCAGATTTCAATACTGGAGTAACCTTCTTTCATTTTCCTGGGCTTCACTTGCCTCATCTGAAACATAAAGAGGTTTAACTATGTTGACTCTAAATCTTGTGTTCCTATGAGTGTAAGGAGTTCTAG
Source organism: Sminthopsis crassicaudata (assembly GCF_048593235.1). Classification (NCBI taxonomy): domain Eukaryota; kingdom Metazoa; phylum Chordata; class Mammalia; order Dasyuromorphia; family Dasyuridae; genus Sminthopsis; species Sminthopsis crassicaudata. The sequence continues at coordinate 142,417,647 of NC_133620.1, forward strand.
TCTAAAGTCTCTGCCATTAACTAGTTATTGGCCAAGTGGCTTAGCTATAGTCCCTTAAATAAACTATAGTATAGCACTATCCCTAAAGTATCATATCAATGAGTCATTCTTAAAAATTTTATATTCTTAAAAATATTACTGTCTGAAGAGGAGGTGAAGAAAATATTTTCATCTCAGCAGGATACTAGAATTAGAATAACAGAAGCAAACAATGAATCACAAAGCTTTTCCTTCTCTGGATCACAACTGTCATGAAGAGAAGTCTTAAATACATGGAAATATTTTGCCAAGTACTTAGAGGAAATGGTTTGCTTTATTTACTGAACACACGGTTTTATATAGAGAACCAGAAAGTAAGTTCTTTGACTTTCTACATCAGCTAATAAAAGACTAGACAAAATACTTTATTCAAACTTACTCAAATTTTGTTTCCTTATTTTTAAATTAATCCTTTATTTCTGCATGGCAATGATGGTACTTTTTTTTTCTGTTGAAATGATGATAGGAATTTTAAAGGCCAGTAATTTCTTGATTATTTTTCCCCCTCATGAAAAATAGCTTATCTTTTCTGTAAATCACCCTTTTAAGAATGCCAAGTTCTCTGGTACTTAGTGATTTATAACACAACTATATATAATATGGATTGCTGTTTTCCAATAAGTATACAATCATTTCCAGGAAAGAGGGAGGAAAAAAAAATAACAAATTCTATGTGAATTGCTACCATGTCACACAATGACTATGATATAGAGAAGAAGTCCACACAGTCTTAGAGTTTTCATCAAGAGTGTAGGAAATGTACTATAACATTTTAATAATACTAATATTTACTCTATTTTGGAAATATGGTCCATTACATATAGTGATAAACAGTGTGATTAACTTTTTATACTCAATAGCTTAAATTTAAAACATGTTGATTTCTTGTGTCTCAGTAAATGGGTATAAACCTTTTCAACCTCTGTGCTCCTCATTATCCTCATCTGGGACCTACTTTTTCCCCACTATCCTCAAACTGGTTCTCCTGGATCTCCTTTAGGTCTTACACAATCCTGAAGGGGGAAATCTGCTGAATTCTCAGAATGCTACCTTCTCTCCTTCCTATTCACTGACAAAGATAGACTGTATATACCCACTTTCCTGATTTCTGCAATTGGAAGTGTCTTCTCCCATTGTATTATAACTGCACTGTTAAAGGTAATATCTGAAACCAGTGGTTTTCCTCCACTTCAATCCTTATCCATACATAACATGACAAACTAAGTTTTATCTGATAAGCCACCCAATAACAGAAAATTTTAACAAATATTGTATTCCCTTTAAAAATAGATTTTGCTCTTTGGTGTATTATATATATATATAAGAAAAGACCACTTTCCCTCTGGCTTCTTTGATACTGCTGTATTCTATTTCTGTCACTTTTAATAGTGCCTCTTTGCAAACTTCACTGAACCACAATTGTGAATACGTTCTAATTTTCTTGCCTATTCTCACTTATTTTCCTCTCAGAAATTTTACCTCCTCTCAAATGTATCAACTGACCTCTCAAATCTATAGTTCTCTAACTCTGAACTCCTAAAAATGTGTTGGTGTTTTCAAATGTGTTTTGGAAGAGTGATGATGAAATGAAGCTTCCCTCTTTTGGTAGAGAGATAGGGACATATAAGGATGGATGAAAGTTGGACTTGGGATCAGGAAAACCTGAGTTTGAACTCTTGTGACCTTTAAACTTCTTAACCCCAGTTTTATCTATAAAATGGAGTTAATAACAGCATCAACTTCATAGGGTTGACAAATAGGGAAATAGACATTTCCATGAGGTTTGAAGTGACAACAATAAAAATAGCATGCCTAAAATTAAAATCTCTGCCCACTCCTGCTCCAGAATGACAATAACAAATATATGAATTAATAAACAACAAAAATAACATTCCTCCTATACATCCCGACTCCAAATATTGAGCATCTTTGACTCATTTTTGTCTCTTATTTCCCTCTACGATATATAATTTTTTCTAATATTGCCAATAGGAGACACATATATGTATATGATATAGTACATATACACACATATGTAGAGGATATCCCCAAAGTCTTGGTGAAGTTAGGCTATAATAGCTTAAAACCACACTAAGGCTTTGGGGATTACCTATATAACAAATCCCTATAAAGGAATTGCAAGGAAAAAACTGTTACCATCTTTCCATTTGAGTTAAAACCTTCAACATCTGCCACACAGATCACTATCATAACATCTTGAACTCATGTCTTTCCTATCAAGACAACCCCCTAAATAATCCTTTCAGCATCAACTCCCTACTCTTCTACTCAGAATTTTGACTCCACACTGATGTAAGAAAACCAAGTTTCCACTTCCTGAAAGACTATTCCCAACATATTTTTCCAACCTTATCTTCCATTACACTTCTGCATGAATCTTCTGACTTAGCTACAGTAATTGAATCACTGTCCTAGAAATCAGATTACATACATTCTGTACCGTACCTATCAAACTAGAATTCAAAAGCAGGGTATAGAGCTGGAAGCTGCTGAAGCAAAGCCAGGAATAAGATAAGAGGCAGGTAAAGTAGAAAACGTGACATAGGTTAAGGGGTGCTTGGGAACTAGCAAATGAGACATAAAGCTAGAATGTTTGAGGGGAGGGAAGGAGCACAGGAAGAAGAGTGTTAAGGAAGAGAAACACCTGAGAAAAATATATACTAGGAATAAAGATAAAGCAGAAGGCTAGAAAACAGGCTACAGGTAAGGAATCAGTGAAGTAACTCCTATCCCTGAGAAGAATATATGAATTTGAAATAGAAATGAATCCTATTGTATAGCCAGCTGGAACAGGTGAACTCTTGATATGGAGATACCAAACGGGGTATCTCAGGAAGTATCAGGTCAGGTTCTCTCAACAAGGATTTAAATACATTTGGTCCCCCATTCCTTGTACAAAATAGTACTGTGAGTGGGGTGGGGGTGAGGGATATAATTCTACTCTCGAGCTACGCAAAAATGTCTCAATAAGCATTTATTAAATGCCAACTTTTGGGACAGATAAGAAAGGCAAAACACAATCCCCGCTCAAGGAGTTAACAATCTGGGGAGATAACATGCAAACAACCATGTACCACAAGATACAGATATATAAAGACGGACAGAATTTAGATCCGCAGCTGGCAGGGGAGGGGGAAGGGGAAGAAGAGGGAAAAACAGAGGGCAGAGGATGAATGGTCAAAGACACTAACTAGAGCATGTCTTTATCCTTGACCACCTGATTATCCTACTTGGTCCTCTTGTCCCCTGATGATTCCTTTACATGGTAAACACTATAATTTCTTAAACTTAATAGAGCTATAGAAATATGAACTATTATTTCTCAGATTAATAAAGAAGATTTTTAAAACTCAGAAGATTTATTTAAAGGTTTATGAATTCTATTCATGGGCTTTCATAATTAATATTTAGCCATAATAAACAATAGTATCAAAAATGATAGAATAAAACAAGTATTCCAAGTCACTACAGAAGTGAAGAAATGAATAACTTCCTTTTGTATACAAAGAGCACAAAAGGAAAACTCCATTGTAATGTCTAAAATTTCTAACTAGTAAATTTTTTTTCTTAATTGAAATATTTTTAATGGTAATTGTCCATTTCAAATAATATGTAAATGGAAATAGCAAAAAAAGATCTCCCCAGGCTAAATATCTTCTGTAATAAAAATCTGACTTATGCTTGGTTCACCAATAAAAGGGGACAAGCTTCTTTCCCCCCTCATTCTCATGTAAAAATACCTAATTTAATTTGTTTTAACTGCTAGATGCCTAATAAAGGGGGAGACGTGATTTAAATGGCTCTCTTTCCCTGTTTCACATAATACAAGCCACTTACTCATAAATTTTGTTCCCATTATTATATTAACACAGTGTTGGTTGCATAACAAGTACTTGCTCGATACTTTTCCATTTATTCATGAGGTTAAAATATGAAAAAAATCTAACTTATTAAAGACAAATGACCACCTAATACCATCTTCTTGAAAAAATGGATTAAACAACAGAGGATTCTTTTCCCCTGAGGTTTGGTAAAATATATTATGATTCAAACAAAAGATCTATAATATGAAAATCAATATCACAATTATTTAGAAGTATATGTAATATTTTGATTAAGCACACATGTTTTTATGACATACTCCTAAGACATACAACACTGACAAATGTCTTGCAATCCCACCAATGGATAACCATGACCAGATATTCCCAGACCAGTTCAATCTGCCATTACTGCCACTTATGTTCCAATTGCAAGAAACCCACCTTTATACAACTGCAGAAGTAGCTGCCTCCAAGAAGGGAAGGATTCATTTTCTTCTTTTTTTCTTCAAGATATTTTAAAGGTAATTTGGGGGATTAAGTTATTAAGACCAGTCCATAATACATATATGAAAATATATGTATATGTTATAAATGTGAAGATACTGTATATGTAAATTTTTAAAAGAATAATTCAAAGTCCATACCTGTAAAAAATATTACCCAAAAAATTTACTGGAAATTTGGCCACCCTTTTTCCCAGTAAAACAAGAAAAAAACAAATTTTGATTAAATATGGAAAGACTGAGAAAAGATAGCTTCATTTAAAAATTAATTAAATCCTATTGGGTTATGTAATTTTTTTTACAACAAAAAAGCAGATGTAAAGCTTTCTGACAAGATCTTTAGGAAATACTACAACTGTACCTTCCTGGAAAAAAACAAAAGACTAAAAAGTTACTTAGTTCTTTGATCTTCTGGTGTGTTGGATTCCTGGAGCCACTCCCAGACAGTCCTTTTCTTTGTGTGATGTTCTGTATAGATTATGTCCACTGGGAGGTTGCAATGCAGACACAGCAAGGCATATTAAAGAGTAAAGCATCAGTGAAGAAACAGCATCCCTTCACTCTCTCTAATATTGCTGAGTAAAGAAAGAGCTTAATTACAGGATCTTTTACAAGCCAGCAATAAAACAATAGTCAAAAATAAAATTCTTTATTTGAGATAAGATAAAAATTTTCAGGATATTTGGGGATAAAATTTTGATAGGAATAGGAAAAAAAGAATTTCCCAAACAAATTGTCTTCTCCTGGAAGAAAACTTTAAATTATATTTCCTTGCCCTTTGTTGATCAATAAAATTAGGGGTTTGGCTTCCTGAACTCCTCTCCCAGATCCATGCAAAATAAACTCTACAACTTTCAAAATTTTAATATTGCCCTTTTTAAAAGAGTACAATTAAGAATAGTTAATATCTGAATACTCCAGAGCAATACACAGAGCATTCAATTTGATTTTTTAGGATCATGTAATCTATAAGAAAAATTAAAGGGATAAAATTTGTGAAATAGGAAAGTTCTCTATTTTAAATTAATACTGCTACATCTTTTTTTTTGAACTTCCTCTACATCCAACTTTGATTGTGTTTTCACACACAAAATTTTTATACTCTCATTGGTCAATTATCACCAGATTCCTAGTTATTTTGGGAAAAGCAGCTCAAAAACAATTCTATCTAAATCTATTTCTGAGTACATACAAGATCTTTGTCTCCAGGCCTTAAAGATGACAAGGGAATGGCCTTTAAGGTGCAGGATATGCTAATTAAATCAAATCTAGATAAATATGAAAGGGTAAAGGGTTGAAATAACTGAGATGTAAGTTATCAATAACTACTTTTTAAAAAATTAAATATCCTTACATTACAAAAGCACCAATGATAAGAGAGAAATTCTACAAATTTGTTTAGCACAAAACCATTCAGTAAAAGGAAAGAAATATTAGAATTGGAAAATATATAGGTGTCTAACCAAATCCCAATGATAATATTTCAGAGATAAAATAACTATTGTATAACCATAAACTTTGGTCAGATAAAACTTCAAAAACTACTAAAAATAGAATATTAGAATTATTAGATATTCTTTTATTAGGAAAATATTTATTAGTATGTCATACCATGATTATATTAGTAAAGATACAAGAAAAAATTCAATCATAAGGTACAATTTATTGTTAATTAACACCTTACTCTGAATATTAGTTATCAATTTTCTCTTTAAATGACCAAAAAAAAGGTCTATGCATAATAGCACAAATTCAGAAATTTCTCTTGGACATGTTTCTTTGCTGTTTATGTATATTTTGACTGATTTTTCTAAAAAGTAGATTCAACAAAAATCTATTTTAAAAGAACTGATTTTGTTAGTAACACATTTAGACATTCCTAAAGTATCTATTCATCTTTGAAATTATGTATTTAAATAGTATTATCATAAAAGTACAAAGTATCATAAAATTCTTTCCAACAAAAAAAATCAAACAGAAAATAAGGATGAGAGTTGATATATATCCACACACACACATACATACACATCACATCATATGTCTCACAGGTCCATTAGCAGCATCTACCAGAATTAAAACAAGGATATGCCAATATAGTATTTTATCATGTAATATTTAGAGAAGCTCTTTGTTTAGTTAGATTTATTTCTGTTATTTTAATTTATGAATGCTACTTGATCTCAATGTTGAATTTAATTTAGCTATAGTGCTACTAAAATGATTCCTTTTCATTTTGTTTATGATTAATTGCAACAATGTGCCCTTCTGGTAAAGAAATTTTATAGTCTAATGGCAAATAGTATTTTACTTTTTAATTTGAGATATTCAACTTTCCTGGTTTTTTGTAAGAATTTTTAAGAACCGTTAAGCATTATTTTATGTAGAAATGTTTTGTGCATGTGTGAGTGAATTGAGAAGAATGGATAATAACAGCTAAATCTACAACACAAAAACTCAAAACTTTTGATCTGTTATTTGTCTTTGTAATAAACTGTAATTATAGCTTTGTATAACTTTCACTTACCTAAGGGATATAGAAGTAGTATTTATTATATTTACCATATAGAGACACATAGAACTTCATGTACCTGAGGATGGGAACAAAGTAGAGAATATTTAGCGGGGCAAAAATAGAGTATAATTCAGATGTCCTGAACTATAAATGATTCACTTTGGGAAATTTAACTTTTTTTTAATCAATAGTGATTTTCGTTTCTGCTAAAAAAAATAAAATCAGACTTCCTATAATTTCCTCTTTATTTGTTCCTATTTTCTGCAGCTATACCAAGTAAAAAGTAATGTTCAAATATTCAGGTGAAAAAGAAAAAGTGAAGTGACAGTATCCTATGGAGTAAGAAACAACCTAAGTGGGGTTATATGGAAGAGAAGATAGAAATAATGACACACATGTATAGAAAAACATAGCCTAGATTTGAGAAAAATGAATTTCAGAGTCCAGAGAAGTGTTCTTAGCCTCAAAATTGAAGAAATTTTCATAATATAGTCAAACCCAGAAAACTGTGCTGTACTGTGGGCACAATTTCAAGACACTAATAAATTAAAAAACACATGAAAGATCTAGAAGCCACTCTGTCAGTATTAGTAAAAAGACAGGAATCTATCTACCTGGAAGAACATGACTACTTTTTTTTTTCTTAATTTTTTTTTTTTGATTTGATTTTGTTTGTGCAGCTATAAACATGGAAATATGTAGAGAAGAATTGCATATGTTTAATCTATGTTGGATTGCTTGCTGTCTAAGGGAGAGGATTCGGGGGAAGAGAGGGAGAAAAATTTGGAACCCAGAGTTTTGCAAGAGTGAATATTGAAAACTATCTTGGCATATATTTGGGGGATTTGTTGTTGCTTTGCTGGGGTTAAGTGATTTGCTCAGGGTCATATGGCTAGGAAGTAATAAGTGTCTGAGGCCATATTTGAACTCAGATCCTCCTGACTTCAGGACTGGTGCTTTATCCATTGCACCACTTAGCTGCCCCTCTTTGCATATATTTTGAAAATAAAAAGCTACTATTAAAAAAATTAGTTATCCTAAAAATCAAAACTAATTTCTTAAATAGTTACATAATAATTAATTTTAAGGTAACAAGAATAATTATTACATAGATTAACATAACAATTTTTTGTGTAAAAATAACTGCATTTTCTAAAACAAAAAGAATTTAGTAAGAATGATATTTTACTTTCCCTCCCCAATTCTCTTTAATGTCTGACAGAAGATAGAAGAATTCTCATATATACTTCTGCATTCAACATGTTGTGATATGTTGTTGTAATTAGAGAGGATTAAAAAAAAATCTGACCTCACATAAATAAGGAGTTGGAAAACGGTACAATATTCAATAGGCAAATATCATTCCAGTATTATCAAAAAAATAGCTATTACCCTGCAAGGCAATTCCATGAAAAGGCAAGCAAACCACCCTTTTGAGAATCATTTCTCTAAAACATTATTAATACAATAAAAATCTAGTCTATTTAAGTGGGGATGTTGATACCTCCAGTCCTGGGAGAAAGAAGGATTTTTTTCATCCTGCTATCTTCTGTGATGAATTGTATCATAAAATTACCCTATTTTTGATTATCATCTGGCTTTTTTTCAAATTCCAATTAAAAACACCATCTTCTACAAGAAATCTTCCAACCATTCTTAATTTTAGTGCCTTTTAATTCTAATTGGTTATTTACTTTTTATCCTAATGTTTGTCACTTGTTTATACATTGTTGTCTACCCATTAAATTGTGAACTCCTTGAGGGTCAAGGAAGTAATTTGCCTTTTTTTGAATCTGAGTCCTTAGCACAGTGCCTGGCACAGAGTTGGCACTTAACAAATGTTTAGTGACTGACTGGTTGGTCTCTCTACTACTATGTCTTTCTTAACAATTATCTTTTTGAGTTTCTGTTACATTTCACCTTAACTTACTCTTCAGTTACTTTCCCATTAATCATAGCCACTGCCTGGGAATGACAGGAGCATCTATTATTTACATGTTCTATCCTAGAGTTGTGTTATAATGCACTTTGCTTCAATACTAGCCAATTGCCTACGTTCTAGGACATCACAGTTTATAACCAAAATTATTTACTATTTATTCCTCACAGACCGCATTTTCCCACCCTGTGCACCTTTACAAAGATTCACATGTGAGAAATGAACTTCCTTTTAAAATCCCTAGTTTCCTCCAAAATATATTTCAAATGATATACATCACCTCTTTGCTACTTAAAGTCTTTCCGGATTTCCCCAGATGGTTGTATGTCTTCCTGAAATAACTTGGACCCAGATGGCTCTGGAGAGTAAAGTGAGGCAAGGTGACTTTGCACAGCCCTCCCTCACTCAAATCCAATTCACTTGCATGTCATGGCATCACCTCCCTGATGTCATGGTCCTCTTAAAGAATGAAATACGAATAACAACCAACTCTTTTCCCCCAAGCCTCAGAGAAGTGAAAGACCAACTCATACAACTATGTATGGTGACAAGACAAAATCCATTGTTCTTATCACTCAATCCAGTTGTCAGCACCCAATTCTTCATGTCATCATTCACTCCTTCCACCTTTCTATCTCCACTTCTAATCCCAATTTCCTCAAATTTAGGCTTCCCTGATCCTCTCACCTAGAAGTCCTCTCTCCCTACTTATGTTTTCTCATAGTACTTACTTCATTTGAACTTCCTGCATTCAGTCTGATATTATATAATTATGTGTGTCATGTCTGAAATCCCATATTAAAATCCCATATAAAAAAGAGGCTATGCCAATTGATGTTTGTATTCATAGTCCCTTGAAAGTTGTAGGTATTCCAAAAAGCTAACTGTAGAAGCAATTTTTGGATAATAACCTGCATCCTACAACTATGCAACAGTTTTAAAAACAAATCGGGTACAGCATAGTAAGAGAGCTGTGTTTATTCTGCCATCTGGTCTACTTATTAGAAAGAAAAGTATTTTGCCATTGAGAAAATGAATCTCTACTTTCTTTATGGGGGTAGCAGGAATGTGGTTATGAAACATTGTGTATGACATTAAAAAGGTTAATATGCTAGTTGGTTTCCCTGAATTGTTTCTTTTAAAATATTTGTTATAAGGGGAAGGGAAGCTGGAGAGGTTAGAAAATGAAGGAATATATTCAAGAATGAAAATTATGTCAAAAAATATTGAAAATTAAGATTCCAAAAATGTCACTATTTTATCATTTTTCTGCAAAAGATTCTTTCTATATTTACCCAATTTTTTTTTAAATAGGGGCAGCTAGTTGGTATAGTAGATAGAGCACCAGCCCTGAAATCAGGAGGACTTGAGTTCAAATATGATCTTGGATATTTAACACTTCCTGGCCGTGTGACCTGGGCAAGTCACTTAACCCCAATTTGCCTCAGCAAAAAAAAATAGATAGATAGATAGATAGATACAGATATAGATATTTTTTTTACCAAGTCTTCCAAAAAATAAAACACTCAAGTCTGTAACTTGCTAAAATACATTACATATACTTAGAACTTTAGAAAATTATTTTCTATCAAGGAAGATATGAATTCCTATAACTATTCTAATCCAAAATGAAAAAAGTTATTACCTCTTGCAGAAATTTCTGTTAAAGCATAAGGATATGCTTATGGATAATAAGGATAATATATAGTTAATCCATATATCAAGTTTTAGGTGACTATTTTTTCTAAATCATATGTATAGAAAATAAATTTTCACTGTCAATTTCAGAACTAAACAATTGACTTCCTATTTTCCTTTACTTCGGAAAAAAATATATATATACATATATATAATACATACATACATATACAATGTGTACTTTTATTAAAATTTCACCTTTGCTAAACAAATATTGTTTAAAACATATAATTTTTGGATATTTTGTGATTAAAGAATTTTTACTCAAGATATGAAGTCAAATAAATATTCCCTTGTCATCTTGTATTATCAGATTATCTAAAATTGGCTTTATGGTTTTTATCTCTAAAACAGCAAGTCCTATAATATATTTTAGTAATAAATGATGAAAGTACCAAACCACTAGAAATATACTAAATTCAGAATAAAGCATATTCCTATCCATAGAGTGGAAAAGATTCTGCAAACAAAATAGCCCCAGGTATAATTTGTAAAACATGTCCCTATAAATTTGTGGATATCAAAAGTTATAATAAATGAGAAATACTGCCTCAAAAGTTATCTTCATCATTCTCATATTAGAAGGGCTTCAAAAGAGAAAGACAGATAAGAAAAATAAACAGATGGTTAAAATGGTGGCATTATGAGCCTTTATGTAGTGGCTAGAAACTGGAAGATGAATGGATGCCCATCAATTGGAGAATGGTTGAGTAAATTATGGTATATGAATGTTATGGAATATTATGTTCTGTAAGAAATGACCAGTAGGATGAATACAGAGAGGCTTGGAGAGACTTACATGAACTGATGCTAAGTGAAATGAGCAGAACCAGGAGGAGATCACTATACACTTCAACAACAACAATACTATATGAGGATATATTCTGATGGAAGTGGATATCTTCAACAAAGAGAAGATCTGATTCAGTTACAATTGATCAATGATCAGCTACACCTAGAGAAGGAACACTGGGAAATGAGTGTAAACTGTTTGCATTTTTGTTTTTCTTCCTGGGTTATTTTTGCCTTCTGAATCCAATTCTTCCTGTGCAACAAGAAATTCAGTTCTGTACACATATTTTGTATCTAGGATATACTATAATACATTTAACATGTATGGGACGACTGCCTGCCATCTAGGAAAAGGGGTGGAAGGAAGGAGGGGAAAATTCGGAACAGAAGTGAGTACAAGGGATAATGTTGTAAAAAAAATTACTCATGCATATGTGCTGTCAAAAAAAAAGTTATAATTATAAAATTAATTTTTTAAAATAGTGGCATATGAGAATAGAATTTGGATATTTGCTTCACAATTTTAAAATATTGGGGTAACAGAGATCAAGAATTCTGTTTTTTCCTTTTCTCATTAACAAGAAATAGCATGAGGCTAGGATAGAAATGATGGGAACATTAAAGAGATACTGTCATACTTTGTTTTAGAACTTATGAGAGAAAAAGACTAAAGCTGGAGAAAAGATTTTTAAAGTAGACTAAGAATTTACAAAATTCAAGGCTCTCTGCTAAGGTGAATGAGCTTTTAAATGATAGAATAACACTGGCTATTTGGAAGCAGAAACCTAAGAAGAATAAGGAAATAACCAAGACATCAAGCACTGAACTGTTCTTCATAAGTCCAATACACCAAGCTTAGATGAACTATACATCATAAATTATGTCTAAGGAAAAAACCCTGGAAAATATGATTACCTAGTCACCTTTGATGATCTTTGATGGACAATGATAAAGCATGCTACCCATTTCCCAACAAAGTGGTAATGGACCCAAGATAAAGAGTGAGGCATATTTTTTTTCAAACGTCTTGAATGAAAATGTTTTGTTTGATCATGTTTATTTATTACAAAGATTTTGTTTTTGTTTTTGTTTTTCTTCCCAAAGGGAGGCATTAAAAAAGTCTTTGTTGATTGAAAGAAAAATTAGAAAACAGGACAAATGTCTGATTTTCCAAAAAAAGAGAAGACTTTAAACTGTAAGGCAGTGTACTTATTTTGATTCTTAGCTAAATATTTGGATAAATTATTAAAAGGGACTTCTTAGATATATACTCCAAGGCTGTCAAAGACAAAAAAGAAAAGATCTCATATATACAACAAAATATTCATTGTAGCAATTTGTGATAGCAAAGAACTGGAAACAGTAGGTAGGAAGCAATGATCAAAGGGCCAGAATGGCTTCATTGAGAAAAGGTGATGCACTTTGTGACCTAGACAGGATTATCACCCTACTGCTTGCTTCCTGTGCTTTAACACCCCAAAAGCCTGCTGTTTTTGAAGGAAATCAAAGTAACCAGACTCCCCCAAATTATACTGTCTGTTCTGCCACAGTGAGAACCTTTGGCTCTTTGGTACTCCTTTCCTGACAACAAGACTTAATTCTATAGTATCTAGAAATCATTGCAGTAGGTTGGTTAAGTTTAGCTGACTATAAGCAAGCTCAAATTTGGGGATGAAGAGAAGAGAAATTAGTTTTGTCATCAGGGTTATTAACAATAGCCCAGACTAATTAGCAATGTTGCCTTTCTAACTTGAAATAATCACATTCCTTCTTACTCTCAAATAAACACAAAAGTTCTGAATCTTACCCTTGCAATAAAAAGCATCACTTTAGTTTTCTAAATCTTTTCTTAGTTTTGATTTTTATGGATATCTAATCTAGGAACACAGGTCATGGCCTGTAGCAGATAGCAAACCTTCTGCCAACTACAAAATTCCAGAGTGCACTGGAAATAAATTAACATATAATTGGGAAATATTTAATAAAATAAAAATACAATAAAACTTTTGGAAAACAATCTGAAATTATATAAATAAAGTGACTAAATTGTTCATATCCTTTGAACCAGAGACTATTACTTGGCTTTTACCCCACAAAAACCAATGATGAGAAGAAAGTTCTTCAAATATTTATAGTAGCATGTTGTGATAGCTTAAGAATTGGAAACATAGCAGATGCCTATCAATCGGGAAATGACTAAACAAATTGTGGCACATGAATATAATAGACTATTACCATTCTGTAAGAAAAAATGTGCATAGTGAATACAAAGAAGCAAGGAAAATCTCTTTGAACTGATACAAGGTAAAGTCAACAGAGCCAGGAAAATAATAAACACAGTAACTACAACAATGTAAATGGAAAAATAATTGCACCCCCCCCCCAAAAAAAAAATCAAAAAGTAAATGTAACAAAATTATTAAGATTAAACAGAATTCAAATGAGACATGACAAAATAGCCTCAATAGACACCCTTTATGAAGGTTAGGAGGCCCACTTAGCATATGTGCTAAGACTTTTCAACGTATCAATTGTGTTATTTTTCTCTCTAAAAAATGTAATCTGTCATGTGGTATGGATCTCTGAGTGAGAGGAAGCTTACTTAGGAAAACCTTCCTGATGTAAAAATTACATAATATCAACAAAAACTTAAAAAAAAAAAAAACAACAAAAGACATAGATAACATTCCATTTTAAAACTAAGCCAGTATGCAAAGATCCTTCTGTATAGATGAGAGTTTGACATAGTGATCCTGGAAGTCTTAACTCTTTTAATCAGTAAACAACCATTTATTATAAATACTTATAACGTTGGATGCACTGTACTAAGTTATAAGGACACACAAAAAGGCAAACAACAATCTATTGCCAAGAAGGGTCCCTTTATTATTAAAATTTCCATTCTGAATTCCCAAGGTTCAGACCAGAGAGTCTCACATGTGATCCATGATAGCAGACCAACTATTCCGGTCATGCTTCCTTCACTTAATTCCAAAATATTCCTTGTCCTCTGGAACCACAATGAAATTAATACTTCTATTGCCACAGGAAAAAGGCCTAAATCTACTATGGCTTTCCTCACTATTCCTAGAGTTTAACATAGTGTTCAGCATTTATTAAATGCTTGATGTTTCCCTCATTGCTACTTTTGTTTTTATATTGCTTTTCTAAATATGTTGCCCTTCTCAGTCATCCTTTGCAACAAACTACCAAAAAAAAAAAAAAAAAAAGGAAGAAAAGTAGATCAGCAATACCAATCAATATATTGCCTATATCTGACTGTATATAATCCACAACCCTCACCTCTGCAAAGAACTAAGAAAACATCTTCACCCTCCTTTAGAGAGGCAGCATGACATAGTAATAAAGAATTGACCTATGAATCTGAAAAACCTCTCCTTGACGCAAACTGTATAAAGTCAGGGTTGCATCATCTGCAATGTTCCTTTCCCTGGACTGTTAGTGTTTCCTCTTTTCTTAAGGGATATCTAGTCTTTGTTTCTGTTTGAAAGTTGTATCCTTTAGAGCAAAGCTTCTTAAACCATGGGTTGCAGTGCTATCATATAACTGAATGTGGGAGTCATGAAAAAATTAGCAACAATATAAAGTATTAAATATTCCACCAAAATTTGTTTTTTATGTAAACATAAATAAGACTTCTAACTCAGCATTCAAATTTGCTTTTATCTTTGTTTTTTGTTTTGGTAAAATTATATGCATACCAAAAAAAAGTTTTAAATAAATTTTTTTTAAAATAAATTTCTCTAAGATTTATTATCAGCAAATGTTTGATTTGTACACCTATTTTATATACATATATACCTGGGGTCATATAAAATGGGGTAGCAAGTGGAAATGATTTAAGAAGTGCTGCTTTCCAGAATGCAAACTCATGAAGGAAAAGGACTTTTAGTTTGTCTTATTGCCTTTGTTACCTGACATACTGTATCACAAACATAGTAGGGACTTATTGTTTACTATAGGAAATGAAACGAAATTGCATATTATGAGAGAGTTTATTCCCATTATATTTGGGATTTATGATATGTTGAAATAAAACAATACATTAAAAAAAAAATCTCCCAAAGATTTCAACTACAGTATCTGACATCTCCATTAGGAAAATCTTATTAATTTTTTTATAATTCAATTTCAGTTTTATTCCAGACTTGGTAGTGATAAAGAAATAATTATGTATAAATGACTATCATACACAAATCAATCTGTTTAGGTAATTAATATGAAAAAGGTTGAAGTTTTTGCCACAGTATCATATGTAAAACCAAATTTTAACTAATCACTTAAATCAGGTATTAAAATGCTATCTTACATTGTATATATACAATCTGTATAAGCAAAAAAAAAAAAAACAAACAAACAAAAAAAAACGGAATACATTTACATCCACCCATCTTATTTTAGAACAGAGTTGGAGGAGATGATAAGACATCATCTATACCTTCTCTTTTCAAATACAGGAACTGAGACCTATAGGGCTGGAATCAATTGCTCCAGGTTACTTCCAAGTTACTCACCTAAATTTTCTGACTCCAAATCCAATGTGCTTCATATATAACATGCTAAATATTGGCAGATAAAATATTCTAGATCATTCCAGTCTAACTTTCTTCCTAATGTAAGATGGTACACATGAGAGTGTCATCTAGCTTATTTTAACACTCCCTTCAATAGGAAACAGACACTACGTCCAGAGGTATCCTATTCTACTTTTGTACAACAAAATAATAATAATAATAATAATAATAATAATAATAATAATAATAATAAAGCCCTCCTTTATATCAAATGAATGTTTCCCCTTTTCACTTAAATCAGTCCTACTTCTGTCTTATGGAAACAGAAAAGCCTCACCAATATCATACCAAACCTTTCAAGAAAAGTATCATGCTTCCTTTACTGCTTTTTTCTTTCTTCAAGCTAAACACCTTGAATTTTGTCATCATTCCTTCTGACACAATTTCTCAGTTTTGAATTCACTGCAATATTCAAAAGAGTGAAAACCCAGGAACGCTTCAGATTTTAGTCATTAGAGCTGGGAATTATTCTTAAGATCTGGGTCTGAGGGTTGGCAGGTAAATCTGGTGCTAAGGATAGCTAATTGAAAGACTAGTGGTCAAGATAATAGGGATATATGAATGCAGAGCAATTAAGTTGGTCCAAGTTCATAAGGTGAGTTGGAAGAACATACTTTTTACAAAATATCCAAGTAGAGATGTCCTGTATACAACTGAGACTGATATTGAGTATTTAAACAAAAAAAAGGAAGAGAGAAAGAAGGGCAAGTAAAGGAAAGGGGAAAGGAGAAAACAGGGAGGGAAGAAGGAAGGCTTAAATTTACATAAAGCTACAATTTATATAATTGTCTTATTCACTTCTTTATTGTCATTAAACTGAAACTATGACCATCTCTTTTTTATGTTTGAACTAGGAGCTCTACTTCTTGCATTTTACATTTTAGAATATACATTTTAAAGGAGCAGCTGAATTCTAATGATAACCCAAGAGAAGGAAATAAAAAAACCAAATCATAACAAGCCAGTTCAATAATAAATATAAAATAACATTCATAGATATGTTTCAAACTCATCAAAGTTAAGATAAAACTAAAGAGCAATTTAGGAGCAGCTAGGTAGCACAGTAGATAGAGCACCAGCTCTAAAGTCAGGAGAACCTGAGTTCAAATTTGATCTCAGACACTTAATATAATGTGACCTTGGGCAAGTCACCTAACCCCAATTCCCTTAGCAAAAAAACTAACATGCACACATTTTAAGCAGTTTTCTCCTTTCCCCCAAGGGGAATAATTTCCAAAACCAAAATAACTTCTTAGCTGATTTTTTAAAATTTCCCAGTAATTTTAAATGTGGTATACAGTCCTTTGCTATTGAGATATGTTGAAGATCAATAATATTTGCACACTAAGTTAGTAAGAAGATTCAGAATCTGGATTTAAATGATGTCAACATTTACTAATCAAGGATCTTAGATGAAATCTAAAACTCCTTAAGTTCACTCAACCCTTTTCATCTGAAAACTTTTTACATGAATATACAGGTATATAAATTTATAAAATAAGTATGCAACTCAAACATTTACTGTTAATAAATTATAATGTTATGACTCCCACATTCAGTTACAAGACCCTATTTGAGGCTCCAAACAACAGTTTAAAAAGCTGGTCTTAGACAAGTCACTTTCTTGGTCTCCAACTACAAATATTTTCACTCCTATTATTTTATAGAGTTGCCTGAGAATCAAATGAGATATTTAAAGTGCTTTTCATACAGTAAGCCTACTAATGTTTGAAGGGCTATATAAACAAAATTTTAGTAGATTATTCATTTAAATGGGAATTTATTCAGCTATGTGTTGGGCACTGAGGAAAAGGACACAAAGATCAAGAATAGCCATGGTGTCAAGCAATTTTTTTCTACCGGGGGCAGAAGTAGTACAACAGAATATAGATAAATAAATGCAAAATAATTTGAGGACAGGCAGTTAGATAGCATAGTGGATAGAGCAGCAGGCTTGGAATCAGAAGGACATCTTCATGAGTTTAAATCTGGCCTCAGACATTGACTATTTGTGTGACTCTAGGCAAGTAGCTTAATTTAATTTGCCTCAGTTTTACATTTGGAAAATGAGCTGGAGAAGAAAATGGGAAATAACTCCAGTACCTGCTAAGAAAACTAAAAAAAAAATGGGGTCATGCCTGTATGTGCAAGACTATTTGTGGCAGCCCTCTTTGTAGTGGCCAGAAACTGGAAACTAAGTGGATGCCCATCAATTGGAGAATGGCTGAATAAATCATGGTATATGAATATTATGGAATATTATTGTTCTGTAAGAAATGATCAGCAGGATGATTTCAGAAAGGCCTGGAGAGACTTACATGAACTGATGCTGAGAGAAATGAGAAGGACCAGGAGATCATTGTATATTTCAACAACAATACTATATGATGATCAATTCTGATGGATGTGGCCATCTTCAACAATGAGATGAACCAAATCAATTCCAATAGAGCAGTAATGAATTGAACCAGCTACACCCAGCGAAAGAACTCTGGGAACCAATACATAGAATACCCAATCCCTCTATTTTTGTCCGCCTGCATTTTTGATTTCCTTCACAGGCTAATTGTACACTATTTCAAAGTCCGATTCTTTTTGTACATCAAAACAACTATTTGAACTTGTATACATATATTGTACTTAATTTATACTTTAACATATTTAACATATATTGGTCAACCTACCATCTTGGGGGGGAGGGGGAAAATTAGAAAAAAAGGTTTGGCAATTGTCAATGCTGTAAAATTACCCATGCATATATCTGGTAAATAAAAACTATTTAAAAAATAATTTTTAAAAATGTAAAAAAAAAATGGGGTCATGAAAATTCAACAACAAAATCTGGAGGAGAGATAGAACACTAACAGAAAAGCATTGTGTAGTTGGGTATTATTTGGTTTATATTGAGGGACAAGGTAGAATTCGACTTCAGAATATTTTACTGAGTTGTTTTTGTTGTTGTTGGTTTTTTTTTAACTTTTGATAAAATGTTTGCTAGATAGCTGTAATTGTCTTTAGCCTTTAATGGAAGGTAAAGTAAACCTGGGTTTAAACTGAAAGTGTTAACCTCCAGACTTGGAGTGGAACTCTTGCTTCATATTTCTAGATTTCAATTAGTTTATTCTAGCCTAATACTCCTGAGATATTAAGAAGGTGAGGAGATGGCCATTTGCTTTTTAGATCTCTTACTACCTATCCCTACCAAGGTGGAAATCCGGGTTATCTCCGGAAATATTTCAGATGAATCAAAAAAAAAAAAAAATCCCTTAAAAATCTTCATTTTAAGAGTACAGAATATAGATGATAGAGCTGATAGATAAAATTGTGAATTCCCCAGGTCTAAAAGATTCCAAATTTGAAAAGACATAAGGTTTGAGCTAACTTTCATTATCTCACCTGTTTGTTGGTAAAGTAAATTGGAAGTTTGTTTAAGACCAATTTTGTAGGAAACTTCAAATGACCTGAGCTGGAGAAGAACAGACTACACCAGAGCCATAGGACTACATCAGATGAATCTAGAGGAAGGGGAGACATCTACTTTTTCCTTTTGCATCTTTTATCTGTAAGCTCTACTTATCAAAGGGCACTGCCCTTTTTGATTAAGTCAATGTTATCAAAGGAGATTGTTCCCTAGGGTTTTTATCAAGGGCCATCCATTTTTTCTTTTTTTCTTTCACTTTGTCTCTCTTCTTAAGTCCCAAGAAACTCTTGATGAAGTGTTTGTCTTTGGTCTGATTGTCTTTGATCTAAAAGAAATGGCCAAGTGACCATCTTTTTAAATTTAATAATTTGTCGGCCTTGTTAATAAAATAATTAAGTTGTCCCCTCAAAAAAAGTTCAGAAAATACTGAATCTTTCTTAAGGTTGATTAATGATCATAAATCACCATTTTCTTCATAATAGATAAATGTCCTTTTCAAGAACCCCTCTGGTATCATTTTCTTTTTCTGTACAACTGTGTATATATGAAAATTTTAAGGGTGAGGGATGTTAAATTCAGAATAGTTTTTTGAAGGATGTATTGCAACTCTACCTAATCTAGCTGTCAAAAGGTCCTGTGCAATATCTTATTTGTCCTTTATTCCCCTTAGTTCCTTTTGGGCAGCTCTCTTTATTGTGCCATTATCATTCACCTTTGCCCATAGGATCATAGGTTTTTACCTAAAAAAAAAAAAAAATCATCATTTCTTACACACACACACACACACACACACACACACACACACACCCTCATTTTAGAGATACAGAAACTAACAGCAGTAGTTATGAAGTGAGATACCCAAAAAGGCATGGAAAATAAGTGGCAGAATCAGGTCATTTCTCCAAATCCATCATTCTTCCCAAGATACCATATTTTGCCTCATGGTATTCTCTGGTTGTTACTTTATCATTCATCTCCAAATCATCTTGGAATTTCAGCTCCCTAATAACAAATGTCGTTAATACCAGGCAACAAATAAACAAGTGTTTTTATAAATTTCTAAACTCTATGTGTACACTAAACTAAAAACATCTTAAATAGATGAGAATCCCAGAAATTTTTCACAAAAACTTTTTAAATGTTCATTTTCATTTAAATATTTTCATTTAATATTTTATATCACAGCCACATGGCTTTAAAAACATGTCCATGTACTGATTCACATGAAAATTCTCCTGAATAAAGACAATTGGTAAAACACAAACAGGAGGAAAAAAAATGTTCCAGATAAGTAGCAAGTAAGCATAAGCTCCAATTTGGTTCTTTTAAAATAAAACAAGATCTAAAATAGGGGACCAATATCAAGTTTTTTACTTATTAAAAAAGAAAATGGACCAACCATAACAAGGTGGGGGAGAGCTGTAACCTTGTACATAGTGAAAACAATCTCAATTTTTAAAAAAATTAATAAAAACTAGAGATTTCTCCCAAGCCTACATCCATTATTCTAGAACAAAAAGTGACTAACTAATAAGATTATCTAAGAATCTTTGTATTTATTCATAATGGCTACTGCTGTCATTACTGATATCATTTCATGGAAAATGAAAAACTTTGGGGAAAAAACCCAACCTTGAGTCAAGTTGCTCAATAAAAATATTTATAGTAGAAAAGAACTCAAAATATTTTGTAGCTGAAAAGGACAGGAAATAATCACAGATAGGGAAATGGCTAAACAAACAAACAAACTATATATATATATATATATCTATATCTATATATAGATATATATATATATATCTATATATAGATATAGATATATATATAGATATATATAAAAAACACAATCACACAATGAATATGAAGATTATCAAGGATCTACATATTGATAATCTTACCTAAACCCTCAAGGCAAACATCTTCTTTTACTTTGGGAAATCTACCCAGCTTTTCTGCTGCTCTTAGATCACAGCTTTGAAACTAAATGCAACAATTACACAGAAATATGTTATTTCTAGAAATACAGTGAGGTTTTTTTAATTAATATTTTTTCTTAGAAAGAAATATGTTCCTGTATAAAGCATGGGGATTCTCTAAAGAAAGTTGAGATCAAGAGCAAAGCACAGTTTCCATGTAATCGGAAGTTTCTTGCAAACTTCAGGCAATCTTCAAATGCACACACATGTAATTATGAGAGAGAGACAGACAGACAGACAAGCAAGATAGAAAGAATAATAAAGAAAAAAAATAAAATAAAAAAAAGTATGGGAGAGAATGGAGGAGTAAATAGGAGTTGTTGTTAAATGATTTTTGACTTTTTGTCCTTCCAATTAAGTTGTTGTTGAGTCATGTCTCATTCTTTTGTGACCTCATTGGGGTTTTCTTGACAAAGCTAGAGCTGTTTGCCATTTCCTTTCTCCAGCTCATTTTGCAAATGAGGAAATGGAGGCAATTAAGCTACTTGTCCATGTCACATAGCCAGGAAATATCTGAGGTGGGATTTGTAATTTTGGAAGATGAGTCTTCTTGACTCCAGATCCAATATTCTATCCTTTTCTCCATATAGATGTCCAAAATGAGGGAAAAACAAAGAGACAGAGATATTGACACAGAGAAAAACAAAGACAGGGAGAAAATCAAAAAAGTAGAAAAAAGGAAGTGAGGAGAGGGAGAGACAGAGAGATTGAATATATATTTAACATGCTTCCACACTTCTTGGCAAAAAGGTGATGAACTAGAGATAAGGAAAGAAACACATTTTTCAGCCACTGCCAATATGTGAATCTGTTTTGGTTTTACTTTTTTTTTACTTATACAGTTTTATATTAACATTTGTATAGGATTATATTATTTATAAGCCTACAAAGTCTTCTAAATTAAAAATATTTTGCCAATTACTTTGTTTTTTTTAATTACAATTTAATTTAATATTTTAATATTTTCAATTAAATTTTTCCAATTACATGTAAAGAAAGTTCTTGACATTTTTGTAAGATTTTGAGTTCCAAATTTTTTTTTTCTCCCTCTCTTCCTTACCTCCCCCTTCCCCAGAGAGCAGGCAATCTGATATAGGTTATAATATATAACCATTTTAAATGTATTTCTATATTAGTCATGTTGTAAAAGAAAAATCAGAACAAAGGGGGAAAAATATAGGGAAAGAAAACAAACAAATAAACAAAGACAAAGATGAAAATAGTATGCTTCAATCTGTATTCAGTTTCCATAGTTCTTTCACTGGATGAAGATGGCATTTTCTATCCAAATTCTAATGGAATTGTCTTGGATTACTGTATTGCTGAAAAGAGCCAAATCTATCATAGTTGATCATATAATCTTACTGTTATTGTATACAATGTTCTCCTGATTCTGCTTACTTCATTCAGCATCAGTTCATGTCTTTCCAAATCAGTCTGCTCATCATTTCTAATAGAACAATAATATTCTATTATGTTCATATACCATAACTTATTTATGATGGGCATCCCCTCAATTTCCAATTCCTTGCCACAACAAAAAAGAGCCTTTACAAATATTTTGCTATAAACTTTTACTTCTTTTATAATTTCTTTGGGACCAAAGGGTATGCACAGTTTTATAGCCCTTTGGACACAGTTCCAAATTGCTCTCCAGAATAGCTGGATCAGTTCACAACTCCACCACCAATCTATTAGTGCTTCAGTTTCCCACATCCCTTCCAAAATTTATCCTTATATTTTCCTGTTATCTTAGCCAATCTGATAGGCATAAAGTGGTACCTCAGAGTGTCTTAATTTGCATTTCTATAACCAATAGTGATTTAAAGCCTTTTTTATGACTATAGATTTGCTAATAATTTTGAAAAGACATAGAACCATGATATCCATTAAAACATAATTAACTGCCAATTTTCCCTACCATTTTTAAAATTAATTTTATAATTATAATTTTTTGACAGTATATATGCATGGGTAATTTTTTTACAACATTATCCCTTGTATTCACTTTTCCAAAATTTCCCCTCCCTCCCCTAGATGACAGGCAATCCCATACATGTTAAATGTGTTACAATATATCCTAGATACAATATGTGTGTAAAACCAAATTTCTTGTTGCACGATAAGAATTGGATTCCGAAGGTATAAGTAACCTGGTCTCTACCATTTTTCTATACTTTGCACCTTTCTTTATTGTATATTTTTTAAAAAGTATTATTGAAAGGTGATTCAGACCAATTTCAATAGACTTGTGATGGAGAGTGCCATCTGTATCCAGAGAAAGGACTATGGAGACTGAAAGTGGATCACAACATAGCATTTTCAACTTTGTTGTTATTGTTTGCTTGTTTGTTTTTTCTTTCTCATTTTCTTCCTTTTTGATTTGATTTTTCTTTTATAATAAATAATAAATGTGGCAATATATTTAACCTCTATTGGATTACTTGCTGTGGGGGGGAGGGAAAAATTTTGGAATACAAGGTTTTGCAAGGGTGAATGTTGAAAACTATTTTTGATGTATTTTTTAAAATTATTTTTCCAAATTATTTTTTCATTTTTATAAGACTTTGTGTTCTAATGTTAGCCTCAGCAATAAGAGCCGAGAAAGAGATTAAAGGAATAAGAGTAGGTAATGAGGAAATCAAACTGTCACTCTTTGAAGATGATATGATGGTATACTTAGAAAACCCCAGAGATTCTAACAAAAAGTTATTAGAAATAATTCACAACTTTAGCAAAGTTGCTGGATACAAAATAAATCCACATAAATCCTCAGCATTTTTATACATCACCAACAAAATGCAACAGCAAGAGATACAAACAGAAATTCCATTCCAAACAAATGTTGAGAGTATAAAATATTCGGGAATCCATCTACCAAAGAAAAGTCAGGAATTATATGAGCAAAATTACAAAACACTTGCCACAAAAATAAAGTCAGATTTAAATAATTGGAAAGACATTCAGTGCTCGTGGATAGGCCAAGTGAATATAATAAAGATGACAATACTCCCCAAACTAATCTATTTATTTAGTGCTATACCAATCAGACTCCCAAGAAACTATTTTAATGACCTAGAAAAAATAACAACAAAATTCATATGGAAGAATAAAAGGTCGAGAATTTCAAGGAAATTAATGGAAAAAAAAAAGTCAGATGAAGGTGGTCTAGGTGTACCTGATCTAAAGCTATATTATATAGCAGCAGTCACCAAAACCATTTGGTATTGGCTAAGAAATAGACCGGTCGATCAGTGGAACAGATTAGGTACAAAGGACAAAAAAGTGTACAACTATAGCAATCTAGTGTTTGACAAACCCAAAGATACCAACATTTGGGATAAAAATTCATTATTTGAAAAAAACTGTTGGGAAAACTGGAAATTAGTATGCCAGAAATTAGATATGGATCCATACTTAACACTATATACCAAGATA
Source organism: Sminthopsis crassicaudata (assembly GCF_048593235.1). Taxonomy (NCBI): domain Eukaryota; kingdom Metazoa; phylum Chordata; class Mammalia; order Dasyuromorphia; family Dasyuridae; genus Sminthopsis; species Sminthopsis crassicaudata. The sequence continues at coordinate 142,442,405 of NC_133620.1, forward strand.
AGATCAAAATGGGTCCATGATTTAGGCATAAAGAATGAGATCATAAATAGATTAGAGGAACAGAGGAATAGTCTACCTCTCAGACCTGTGGAGGAGGAAGGAATTTATAACTAGAGAAGAACTAGAGATCATTATTGATCACAAAATAGAAGATTTTGATTACATCAAACTAAAAAGTTTCTGTACAAACAATACTAATTCAAACAAAATTAGAAGGGAAGTAACAAATTGGGAAAATATTTTTACAGTTAAAGGTTCTGATAAAGGCCTCATTTCCAATATATATAGAGAACTAACCCTAATTTATAAGAAATCAAACCATTCTCCAATTGATAAATGGTCAAAGGATATGAATAGACAATTCTCAGATGATGAAATTGAAACTATATCCACTCATATGAAAGAGGGTTCCAAATCACTACTGATCAGAGAAATGTAAATTAAGACAACTCTGAGATATCACTACACACCTGTCAGATTGGCTAAGATGACAGGAACAAATAATAATGAATGTTGGAGGGGATGTGGGAAAATTGGGACACTAATACATTGTTGGTGGGGTTGTGAAAGAATCCGGCCATTCTGGAGAGCAATCTGGAACTATGCCCCAAAAGTTATCAAACTATGCATACTCTTTGATCCAGCATTGCTGCTACTGGGCTTATGTCCCAAAGAAATACTAAAGAGAGAAAGAGACCTGTGTGTGCCAAAATGTTTGTAGCAGCTCTTTTCGTAGTGGCTAGAAACTGGAAAATGAATGGATGCCCATCAATTGGAGAATGGTTGGGTAAATTATGGTATATGAAGGCTATGGAATGTTATTGCTCTGTAAGAAATGACCAGCAGGATGAATTCAGAAAGGCTTGGAGAGACTTACATAAACTGATGCTGAGTGAAATGAGCAGAACCAGAAGATCATTATACACTTCAACAACAACACTGTATGAAGATGTATTCTGATGGAAGATCCAACTCACTTCCAGCTGATCAGTGATGGACAGAAACAACTACACCCAGAGAAGGAACACTGGGAATTGAATGTAAAATATTAATACTACTGTCTACCTACCCAGGTTACTTATACCTTCGGAATACAATACTTAATGTGCAACAAGAAAATTTGATTTACACACATATATTATATCTAGGTTATACTGTAACACATGTAAAAGGCATGAGATTACCTGTCATCTAGGGGAGGGAGTAGAGGGCAGGAGAGGAAAATCTGGAAAAATGAATACAAGGGATAATGTTATAAAAAAAATTACTCATGCATATATACTGTCAAAAAAATGTATAATTAAAAAATTAATTTAAAAAATGACTTTGTGTTCTAAATTTTTCTTCCTCTCTGCCTTACTTCTCTCCTCCCCAAGACAGCAAGCAAGTCTGAAAGCAGTTAAATAGGTGCAGTCCAAAGCCATATTCCTTTTTTCCATTTTTTTAATAGCTTTTTATTTTCAAAATATATGTTATGAAATTTGTAAAGCACTTTAGAAATAATGTCTCATTTATTCATCACAACTACCCAGGAAAGTTTGTGACATTATTATCCCTATTTTACAAATGAGGAAATAGAGCAGACAGCTGTCAAATGACTAGATAAATATTTGATTCCTTAGTGTCAACATTTTGACCACACAGAAACAATAATGGAACAGATGATTATAATGGTTAATCGGTATAAATGATATAATGAATTATTATTCATTGTTGGATTTGAATAATCTTTTTGTATACCTTTAAAAGCTAGAATTTATTGTGATTCTACTTTTCTCATTAATTGATTTTTATCCTTTCTCTTGAAAAGGATATTAAAAAAAACAACAATAATATAAGCAAAGCTGTGGAACGTACATTCTGATGAGAAATAAATGCATCAGATGGAAAAGAAAATGTAGAACTTGACTTCACCATGGGGAAAAGAGTTATTTTTTAATTATTATTATTATAGCTTTTTATATACAAAACATATGTATAGATAATTTTTCAATATTGACCCTTGCAAAAATTTCTGTTTTAACTTTTCTCCTTCTTCCCTCCACCTCCTCCCTAGATGGCAGGTAGTCCCATGCATGTTAAATATGTTAAAGTATATGTTAAATACATGTGTATATATATATATATATATATATATATATATATATATAGTTATCTTGTTGCACAAGAAAAATCAGATTTAGAAAGAGGGTAAAAATAACCTGAGAAGAAAAAACAAAACTGCAAGCAAACAATAACAGAAAGAGTGGAAATATTATGTTGTGGTCCATACTCATTTCCTAGTGTTCTTTCTCTGGGTGTAGCTGGTTCTGTTCATTACAGAGCAATTGGAACTGATTTGAATCTTTTCATTGTTGAAGAGAGCCATGTCCATCAGAATTGATCATTATATAGTATTGTTGATGAAGTGTATAATGATATCCTGGTTCTGCTCATTTCACTTAGCATCAGTTCAGGGAAGAGTTATTAAAGTAACAGGAAAGAAATGAGAACCATTTCTTTAACTTAAGTCACATACTACTGATGCATACAACAGGAATCAAAAGAGTATTATGAAAATCCTGGAAAAGGGACACCTTATAGACTCCCTAATTTTTCATGGGATTGGATTCTTTTTTGGGAGACTATCTTCAATTGATAGTTGCTGCCTTCATTAAGATTTCATTTTTGATTTGTTGCTTCAGCATCCCTAATGTTAGAAACAGTTTGTACTTCTTCAGTTCTCCCCATGAAATAGTAATGATAAGATGCCAAAGTCAGAGGACTTGATGTGATACTAGATTTTAATTCAGGAAAACCCAACTCTAGGCCCCGCATTCTACTCACTGAGCCATCTAACTCTAATGACCTAAATCTATGACTATTTTCAAGATTTTCTAACTAAGAATACAGCTGTTGGGATTATTATACTATAGAAATTGTTCATTAGCTAAATATAAACCAAATTATTTTTGCTAAGAACCAGAAAATAGCCATATACAATCTCAATTTAAATGTCCATTTCCAAATACAAAATATATTTCCTTAATACCTTCCTAAAACATAGTTTCCTTGACAGAGCTTGATGCCTTTAATCTTTTACAAATTACCAGCCCTGACCAATTATATTAAATTTGTGTATTCAGGCAACCCACTGTGAAAGCTCCTTTTACTCCCTTACACAGAACAGTTTTAGCTTGTCTAGTAATTAGATTCAGAAATCTGACTTATGGAGAGAAATCATTCTTCCTCTCCATGTCTTATCCAGTAATGAAAGAAGCCAGCCGGTCAGATCAGAGGAATTATAAGCTGTGCGAATTTTTCCTATTTTGTGACCAAAAAAAGCAACAAATGGGTGACATTTCCCTTTTACTGCTATTGGTCTAAGGAAAAATGTGCAACTCCATTCAAGAAAGTCCTTTCTGCCCTTTCCCTGATCTTCCGGAGAGTTCACATATAGTGACAATACTACTAGTATTCCTTGAGGGATCTGGAAAGGATTAGAGGAACCCAGTCATTTTCAGCATTTAATTTCACAATAGTCTAATTGTTTTGGGCTCCAGAAAATATGGTTAAATGAACATTTCAAGGCACAACATGGTTTGTGCTGGGATGTTTAGCTCTAAGCTGAAATAATGAAGTGCTAGAAAGAGCTCTTTGGCTGGATCTCCAGACACAAACAAGTATATATGTGAGGCAATTGTCTGAATTACTCAACCAGTAAAAATACTTTTTCTTTCAACTACCAAACAATTTCATTCCAAAGCAGAATATTTTCCCTCAATTGTTTGGATGCATTCTTCACTTCTCTTTCTCATGTTTATTGTACACAAGATATGACAATTTTACATTTACCAATTTGAGTACATAATTAAAACTAATAAATATGTACACAATTTAGGATGAACTGTGCTTGAAAAATTAACACTAAAATAAGTATTTTACAAAATTACTTCAATCACAATTTCATTGTAACATGAGAAATTCTCAGATTTTAAAAAATATTTATTCCAAGTTTAAGCTATTTTTCCAATACGATAGCTAAAAAATAAGATGTAAAGACATAGTAAGTGGTGTCAGTAAATTAATTTCATGAATATAAGAGTTATTTCTTAGATTTTCAACTTTATAGGATCTATCACTTTTCTATTATAAACATGTCTAATCCATTGGAAATAATATATGTTCATTTCAAAACAATTTAAAATAAATTTTAATACTAAGAAGGATGCATTTTTTTTTTATTAAAAGAGGGGTGTGGTGGGGGAAAGAACAAAATCTATTATTCTCCAGGGAAGATGGGATGATGAGTTTAAATATTATGAGCCAAACATACCTAATTTAATAACCCTAATTTAACTTAATAATCCAGCATCCTAGGTGAGGGATAATAAGTAGCTTCAGGGATCATAAAATATCTTGAGAAACTTACTTCCACAGAAGCAATACTTTAAACTATGACCTACTTCCATGAACACTTAAGAATTCTTTGCATTCCTCTCCATCATGGGGAGATTGTTTATCAGGCATAGCTCCACAAATGGTCTGAAATCTCAGGCCACACTTTATTGCAAATTCAGATAAAATTGTTGGTCTCCTTTGCCTATCACAAGGATATTATTTACTTCTGTTTCTAGGACAGAAAATTCTTTGTAGAGTCACAAATTAAGTGCTTCATTATGTTAGTACCAAACATAAAACCTCTACATTTTCACCCAAAGGTCATAGTGTAATCATTCTAAGGAAAATGACAAAATATGTTTTCCTACATTAGTAAGATTAAGAGTAAGTTATGGAAAATATTGGCATATTTAAAACAACTCCAAAGTATGACAATCAAATGTATCAAAAGGAAACTTTACACATTAAGTTACAATAACTTTTTTTTTTAGAATTTTTTTTTTCCCACGGTATATATGCATGAGTAATTTTTTTTTTATAATATTATCCCTTGTATTCATTTTTCCAAATTATCCCTCCCTCCCTCCACTCCCTCCCCCCGATGACAGGAATAAAACCTAGATACAGTATATGTGTGTAAATACCATTTTCTTGTTGCACATTAAGTTGCACATTAGATTCCGAAGGTACAAGTAACCTGGGTAGATAGACAGTAGTGCTAACAATTTACATTTACTTCCCAGTGTTCCTTCTCTGGGTGTAGTTATTTCTGTCCATCATTGATCAACTGGAAGTGAGTTGGATCTTCTTTATGTTGAAGATATCCACTTCCATCAGAATACCTCTTCATACAGCACTGAAGTGTACAGTGATCTTCTGGTTCTATTCATTTCACTCAGCATCAGTTGATGTAAGTCTCTCCAAGCCTCTCTGCATTCCTCCTCCTGGTCATTTCTTACAGAGCAATAATATACAATAACTTTTTAAAAAGATACATACAGTTAAACTTTTTTCCTTAAAAAGATGTAAATCCAAAGTGGCAAATGGATTTAATAAAATTCAATGGTATGTCATAACTATTAGTAATTTGTGAAAGCAATCTGGCAGAAACTAGCGACGAGATCCCACACAATATACCAAGATAATTCAAAATGGTTTAAAGACTTAGACAAAAAAGGATGATATCATAAACAAATTAAGGGAGCATGGAAGAAATTGCCTTTCAGACAAAGGAAGAGTTCATTCCTAAACAAGGAATAAAGGATCATAGAAAATAAAATGGACAATTTTGTTACATAAAATTAGAATGTTGGTGAACAAACAAAATCAGTGCAGCTAAATGAAAGAATTTTTATAAACTTTGCTGCAAGGTTCTTTGATGAAGATGTAATTTCTATTAGATATGGAGAATTGATTCAAATGTACAAAAGTAACATCTCTTCTCTAATTGATAAATGATCAAAAAAGGCAATTTTCAGAAGGAGAAATTCAAGCTATAAGTGCCTTTGAGAGGAAGTGACTGTATAAGCTATGGAATATGAATAAACAGATGATGGAATACTATTGTACACTAAGTGGCAATTCTGTTAGGTAGAGGTAATAAGGCTATATAGGCAGCTATGTAGCACAGTGGACAGGGTACTGGGCTTAGAGTCAGGAAGACTCATCTTCATGAGTTCAAACCAGGCCTCAGACACTTACTAGCTGTGACCCTGAATAACTCACTTAATCCTGTTTGCCTTGGTTTCCTCATCTATAAAATGAGCTGGAAAAGGAAATGGCAAACCAGTCCAAGATTGTTGCCAACAAAACCCTAAAGGAGATCACAAAGAGCTGGATACAACTAAAATTAATTAAACAAGAAATGTTGAAGAGGATGGTTTCAACCTGGAAACTGAAGCAAACAATTTCTAACACAAGCAAGCAAAAAAATCCAAAATCTCAACAATGCCAGGGGCAGGTATGTGATCCAATGAATAGAAGATGTTTAAATAAAGTTTAAGTTTAAATGTTTAAATGAAGTTTAATAAACAAAGTCTCAGTTGTATGATTCTAGACAAGCTAGTTACATCTGACTGCCTCCAAAAATAAAGTTTTAAAGACAACTTAAGACTTAACAACACTGATCAATACTACCAACCAACCAAAAAACCTAAGGATTCATGATAAAATATTCTACTCACCTCTTGAAATAGAGGTGAAAGAGTCAGAATACAATTTGGTTATATGTAATTTTGGACGTGGAATTTTTTTACTTGACTATACATATTTGTAACTGGGGTTTTGTTTTTCTTGCTTTCTCAATGGGAGTAAAAGGGGAGGAAGATAAGGCAGATTTTATTTTAAAATGTCACTTTAAAACTTTTTTTTTAAGTAAGTCATTTACTCTGAATTTAAAGAGAATAGTTGGAAAGGGCAATAAAAGTAATATTTTTCCATTTTAAAATTTCTTATTGATTATACAGATTAAATGTTATTATTTCTAACCCCTTTAAAAAACAGTATTAAAAAAGGGTTTGAACCTTTTCAGTTTTCTGTTATTCTTAAATCCAATTTTCTACCAGTTCCTTAATTTGTATTTTTAAGCATTTCATTATAAACTCCTTGAATATATAAATCATACCTAATGCTTTGTAAGGATCTTAGTTCAAAATTATTTCTCAAAGAATCTTAAATTATTAGCAAACAAATTAGATCTACCTTTCAAATCAAGTATTTCACTAAAGATGTACCTTAATATATACTGCCTTTCTTGTGTTTTCATAAAGGAAATGTGTGTGCAAATCATACTCAAATACAGATGAAAAATTAAGCATATGGTTAAGTCACAGTTTCTTTGTGTTTTTTTTTTGGGGGGGGGGAAGCAGAGAGATGAAAATGCTCGTTATTTTCCCTAATTGCTTAATATTGTTCCCCTTAAGATTTCTTTTAAAAAGTGATCCCCCCATGTCTTGAACACTGTATCACATCCAACATATTTTTCTTCTTCGTATATGTGAGCTTTCAATTTATTGGATAAAAATACTATAAACATAAATATAGAGGTATAAAATAAGGAGACAAATGGAAGATGTCCTGTGCATAATCCAAAAGGAAGAATGAATATTTTAGTATCTCTAGTTTATGAAAGACATTGTGGTGATTCTGTCACACCTTAGACTAAGGAATTATAGCTAATTATGGGGTAGGGTGAAGGGGTGAAAATCAAAAAGACAAAGAATGCTGATTGTCTAGACTATGGTATGGTACATAGATGGAGGGCCAATGTCGCTAACCCAATGAATTAATGAGTGCACCAATCTTGGACAAAGCTTATAGATATAAAGTGAACTGAACCCAGAATTAAATCAGAGAGGTTAGATTACATTGGGAAATTTTTATAGTATTTTCAACAATTACAATTTGCTTCCTGAAAGGAAAACCTATCTTTTAAACTATTATACCAATGAGGTAATATCATTATGAAACATAAATTTCTAAAAGTGCTGGCAACCTGAAAGGTAATAGCTAAAGGTGTAATAAACTATTTTGATCCCGCTTCTTCTACTATTTTTATGTACAAAACTGTGGAAAGTATTTTTAGTATATACTAAAAAAATGTATTATGGTCACTAAAATAGGGAAATAATAGCAGCAGATTTGACTATATTGTCAAATCAGAGACTAAGCTAGTTCGAATCAATAATAATAGTGTTTTCACAGAGGCCAGAGTAGTTTGCAAATAATTAAGAGCCATAACTGCAAAGGAAAATCAATCAGGAAAAAAAAAAAATCAAAAAAGAATGGCACTTAAATTTTGCATTTAAATTATGCTTATCAGAAGAAAATATCTTTAAAAACAAAGAATCAACCAACTGTTTGTCCCAGATAGAAAAAGAGCAGGCAAAATATGGAAGGATCTGAGAATGATCTCAGAATGAAACTTCAGGAAGAAAATCCTGCTTCAAATACACTTGTTCTGCATTTTGGTCCAGCTTCTCTGTCCTACATTTTTGAAGTAACTCATATGTGGGGGTTGGAGAAGTTCGAGGAAGACTAATGTGAATCAGTTCTATAGGTATAAAACAATCCTAAGGATGAAAGAAAAAATGCTGAGGATTATGTTGTTTATTTGTCAAAGAAGTAACAATGGTCAGAAGAGGAAACTTGGATGACTACGCAGTTGACTTCCTTGAATCAAGAATTTAGTTACCTAGAAAAAGTTTACCAAAAGCATGACATGAAGTGTATGGGACAGCACTATTTCTGAAGCTTGAAGCTTAAAGCTCTAAGAAACCTGAAAGATTATCTAGTATAAATCCTTCACTTTCCAAATAAAGAGACTGAGGCACAAAGAGACAATGAAATAGAAAGGAATGATTTAAAATCAAATCTTTTGATACCAGTTTTTTCTACTAATTTATCTTCCTTTTTTTTTTTTTTAACAAGGTTTAGAGGTAAAGGAACCCAGAGCTACATTAAAGGAGCCTACATTTTCTATGATTTTTATAATTTCGAAGGCCAAACAATATTTTGTTATATGGCCAGCAAACAAAAAAATCTACTGACAGAGTTCAAGAATACTTATGACTCTGGGTCAAGTAGTTAAATGGAGAACTTTAGTAGATACAGGAAAAATAGATCAGACATAAAAATTTCTTTCAAGAACCCAAGGGACTTGAAAGAAACTGTTGATGGAAGATTTTTAAAAAGTCTTCTAGAATGACAAAATATATTATAGTAAATGAGTATAATTAATGGATTATTTGCCATAAGAAATAACAAACGAAATGATTTCAGAGAATCTTGGGAAGACTTATATGAACTGACCCAGAATGAAGTGAGCAGAACCAGAACAACTTATTTGACATCAATAACATTATAAAGAAAAACAACTTTGAAAGCACTAAGCACTCTGATCCATAAAAAGATCAACCAGGACTCAAGATGACCAATGATGAACCATTATAACCATGGAAGGGTGATGTTCCCAAGATGCATAATAAAATAGGTGTTTGTTGGAATTTAACTTTTTTATGAAAGGTTTTTGGAGTAGTAAATTAGGGGTGGGAAAAGGGAAAGAAATGATAGTGTTGTCAAAAAGAAAAAGAAAACAAAGAAAAAGAAGTTATTAAGGTATTTTTAATGCACATTGGGAAAAAAGTTCAGAATTAAACAGGTGAGTAGACTTTTCAAAATTTTGACTTTGCTTTTTGAAAAAGCAAGCTGTACAATAGGTTTGTGGTTTTACATATCAACCTCTTTCTCTGTTCTTTCAAAAAATAATAATAAATAGAAAAGTAGAGTCAAGCTTGAATTTTAAAAAAAGGGTCTTGCACTTGCAAATACTCAATACCTCCCACCTGACCCATGACAGCCTGTTTTTTCCAGTCTAAAGGCAATTTATGTTATCAAGCCCTTTTGCAATCTGGTGAAGCCTATAGAACCCCATCTCAGAATAATATCTGTGGGCAACCCTCATAACTGAAAAAAATGTTAAATTCCATTAGAGATTAGTGAAAATTAAGATAATTTTTTTTTCCATCCAAGTTCACGAATTCCTTGAAATCTAGATTAAGAATCCCAATTCTAACTATAACATGAATCTTCCTAAAGAACAACTTATGTCACTCTAAATAAAAACAACAAAAGCATATGACTCACTATAGACTACAGGACAATGCTACTTAGTCTTCCACAATCTGACACCAAATTACTTTCACCATACCATCATCAAAATTATCCAGAATGCCTGAAAATATGCCTGGACTTTATTTTGTTCATACCATTCTACTCACCTGAAATGGAATGCCTGTCCCTATTTTCTCCTTGTATTATCCAACTCAGTTCTAATATTTGTAAAGTCTTCTTTGACCCATTCTTACATACTGAAATGATCTCCACCTCTACCCAATTGACAAAATGGTTTTCCTAAAAGTCAGATCTTACTATGCCACCCTACTACTCAACTCTAGTAGTTCTTTTGCCAGGCAGGATCACAAAATCCATCCGGCATTTAAAGTTATGGCCAGCGTTCTTCCTATATTTTCAATCTTCCTCCATTTTACTCTATTCCACTCTAATTCAACTCTCTTGACCTCCTTTGTAACTCCTTGCCCACAATACTTCATTTCCAAATTATATCCCTTTGTATTGGCTGTACCCCATTCCTGTTCTTTCTTCTCTTTCTCATCCCCCACACTTCACATTCTGACTTTCCAAATTCCTTCAAGATTTAACCAGCCCATGGTCCAACCATTCTAGAGAGCAATTTGGAACTATGCCCAAAGGGCTATCAAACTATACATACTCTTTGATCCATCAGTGTTCCTACTGAGTCTATTCCAAAGAGATCATAAAACAGGGAAAATAACCCACATGTGCAAAAATATTTATGGCAGCCTTTTTTGTAGTGGCAAAAACCTGGAAACTGATTGGATGCCCATCAATTGGGGAATGGCTGAATAAGTTATGGTCTATGAATGTTATGGAATATTATTGTTCTATTAGAAACTATCACTTAATTGATGCTAAGTGAAGTGAGTAAAACATTGTATATGATAACAAGAAGATTTTACGATGATCTATTCTGACAGTCATGAATCTTTTCTACACAGAGGTGATTCAAGCCAGTTCCAAAGGTCTTGTGATGAAGAGAACTATCTGCACCCAGAGAGAGGATAGGGGAGACTGAGTAAAGATCACAATATAGTAACTTCACTTTTTTGTTATTGTTTGCTTGAATTTTGTTTTCTTTCTCATTTTTTTCCTTCTTAATCTGATTTTTCTTGTGCAGCATGAAAATTGTGGAAATATGTATAGAAGAATTGTACATGTTTAACATATATTGGATTACTTGCCATCTGGAGGAGAGGGTGGTGGAAAGGGAGGGAAAAAATTTGGAATGCAAGATTTTGCAAGGATGAATGTTAAAATTAGCTATGCATATATTTTGAAAATAAAAAGCTTTACTAATTTTTTAAAAAAGACTTAATTAGTCCAAATCTTATTTTCTACAGAAAATTTTTCCAGGTTTTCAATTCTCTTCCATTCCTCTCAGATCACCTTATATTTATTTATACTATATATATTTTATATGAACATAATCATTTATACTTGAGTTTCCCATTACAATGTTCCTTGAGTAACAAGGATGGTGTTTTTATCTTTTTTTATTTTTTTGTATCCCCAGAACTGGATAATTCCTGGATTAATAAATATTTGTTGCTAGGTAAGCAATCCTGTAACATAGTTTTCAAATCTAATTGCCATAACCTGTTTTTTTTTTTTTTTAATAATGTGACTTTCTACCTTTACAAGATTTTAATTTCATCAGGAATTTATGCCCCCAACACAATATCTTAAATATAAATTATATCTCACTAGATATTATGATTTGATTTATGCATACAACAAAAGGGAAACCATCCAGGTTATTAGGAACTGATGTACTTACTAGGTGGCAGGTTCCATTTTTAAGTCCATAAAGCTCCTCCCACCAGAGGAACAAGATGAAAAGAATTCATTTGTTTAGGATTTCTTTTTAAGTTAAAATCACCCAGTTAATTAAAATAAAAAGAACTAAGAGGATATTCCTTTCTATTATTTTTTTCCCAGTTGTTAGAAATCAGCATTCAAAAACTAAATTGTAAACTGTAGGGGAAAGAAGGGAAATAGCAAGAGAATGATTTTTTTTTTAAATTTGTAATATATTGCCTAGTAGACACAGTAGGCACTTGATTGCTCAAATGGATTACTAATGATCTTCCCATTCAGAATTATTGTAGTTTCACATTTCTGCATAGAATAAGGGAAGGTTATCCATTTAATTGCAAAATGGAATGGAGATATCACATTTACATATCAGACAAGATTGAAAATGATAGCAAAAGTAAATTAGGCCTAGCCAGAATTACAACTTCAGGATTTTGTTTCACTTTTGCAAAAGTAAACATTTGTCCTAATTTGGAAATAGAAACAGGATGATAATCATTCAACTATAATATTTTGGTGATAACTTACGCATTTCAACAGAGTAAGAAAACAGAATCCATCAAATGTTTAAAGTAAAAATGAGACAGTTCCAGGCAGAGCTCAAGGCATAGTTCAACCATTGTAAGAAAAGATTCCAAGAGTTTCAGAATATTGTTTTCTTAAGGAGTGGCTATCAGTTTCCTCTTAATCCCATTTTTGTGAAGGGCAAGGGTTAGGAAGAAATTTCTGGCACTCAGAGTCTCTTCCCATAATCGCACCAGATAACTAATATTATTTAAAAGTACCTTTATTTGTAAACTCAAAAAGTAAAAAAAAGAATAAGGGCCTATATTTAAAATATCCTTATTGTAAAAAGGATAAAAAATCTTCTTTTTCCCCTTAATAATTTAAGTTTGTCAATCTGTAATAATTCCAAAATACTATTTTCTTTTTAAAAATTTACAAGATTAAATTATACTTTTAAGAAAGTAAACTTAATCACATGGAAAAATAATAATGATGATAATAATAGCTAGTATTTATGTAGCCCTTTAAGGTTTGCAAAGAACTTTACAAATATTTTACATTTTCCTAATATTAAATTATAAATATCATACTTTTATCTTCACCATGATCCTAAGATATAGATACTATTGTTATCCTCATTTTACAGTTGAAGACACTCAGGTAGAAATCAAGTTAAGTGACTTACCTAAAACCACATATCTAGTGAATATCTTTTAAAAAGGCTTTAAAATTAGGTCTTTGTAATATCAATTCCAGAATTCTATCCACTGTGCTACCTAGCTGACTTATAAAAGGAGAAAAGATTTTGAAGGAAGACTATTTTTACTAAAGAAGACACAATAACTATTTGTTTTTCTTTGTCAGATCTTAACTCCATAACTCAAGCCTACATGATGTACCATTGACAGGGTAGCATGAACTTGGAATCAGAAGAAGCTCAGGTCTTCCACGTAGTTACTAGCTGCACCACTGGGTAAATAATTATTTCCTGAGCCTGTTTTTTTTTTTTTTTTTAATCAGCAAAATATATTTAAACTGTATAACACAGTGGTGAAAATCCAAAATGAAATCATCATTTGTTTTGTAATTATACATATATACATATAGTGAAGCCAGGAGATATGTATATACAACAGTGAAGTAAGGAGGCAGGCAGGTGAGCACACACTCACACACACACAACAGTTATGGATATAATTAAATATTCAAGATCACAGTGATGAAATCTTGGGTTTCTAGTTAGAGGTGGTAGAGAAAGCCTAACACAAACAAAAAAGTGCACTGATAGGGATCAGCTCAACCTTACAGACCCACCCTCTATGGAGGTCTTGGATAATTCCACCTTACTGTATCTATTCAGAAAGTCAAGTTATATCAAACACCTGAGGTTAAATTTCCCCTATAAACCTTGTCGGTGGCCCTTGCAGCCTTTGCTGAATCCCTTTTGAGTTAGCCCACCACAGCATTCTCCCTCATAGTGTCTTTCTCCTCACTCCTCTCCCATGCTTTCATAGTGTCTTTCCTCTCATCCTCATCCCACAAAGCCTCATATCTTTTAGCTAACTTGTTTAGGGTGCTGCACTCTTGTATGGATTAAGCCTGCCAGTTAAGGGCATATTCCAGCTTCATGATATATCCCCTTTCTCATAGTTAACTCTTTTACGGTGCTAAACTACTCTATGGATTTTGTCTGCCAGCTAAGGGTATACTTTTCTCAGGGTATATTCCTTTTCTCCTGGTTAATTGTGAATTCCATTGTTAACTATATGTTCTCCCAAATCTATTTCATATTTTCCATTCCTGGTATCTATTTTAACTCTTCATTTTATCTGTAGCTTTTTCTCATAAATAAATGTATTTTTTGCCAAAGATTTTGCAAAGATTGGGAATTTGTCATGTAACTGACCCCCAACATTTGATGTTAAACCCCATCATTTCATTCCAATTGCTCTCCTAAATCTCAGCATTTGGTGCCTACAACCATCTCATTATTTGGAGCACTGAACTTCAAATACATCATTAGGGTAAACATCAAGTGAAATCCAAAAAAGCCCTGATACTATATTATCTCTCATTTAAACCTTCCAATAAATCTACAAGTTAAAAATTATTTAAAATGTTCCTTTCAATTCTTAGTCTCTAAATGAGCAAAAAGTATTTATTTAGCTGGAAAGGTAAATTAAAAACTGTGGCTTTTTAATCTTAAACTTAAAATAATTTCATATTAAAAATAATTTAAGAATTTATAATAATTTGTAAATCTGTTTTATGAATACCTGATTTTTTTTCATGTGACTTAAAGTGACTCCATTCCACACCCCAAATCCAAATATGAATTTTACTCTATTGTTTGTTTTTCTACCACTTTCATTCCTCATCCTTGGTTTTTGACGACTGTGCCAGTAGAAGTTGTGGCACATCCCACCAAGCTGCAAAGACCTGGTGACAGATGGTCACAGGAACAGACTGGCTAAATTTAGCAATGCTCATTAACAGAAAGTTGGCCACTGGGCAATTACATTTCTTGTCCACAGCAACTTATGAAGATTATCTTTTAAAGCATGAAGAGGTTATGATCTGAAAGTACGCACATCACTGAAGTCACAAATCTTTTGAAATATTTTTCTTTGTTAGTTTTTGGTTGCCTGATATTTTTAAATGAATTAACTATTTAAAATGGCAAGCTGACATGAATGAATGAAATAGTTATTATTATGTATCATATTTTTGTAAATGCTAAGGATATAAATATAAAAACAAGAGTGATATAAGTTAGGACTGAAATGGCCCAGGGGAAAGGTGTTTTGGCCTGGGAAGGCACAAGAATAACCATTGAACATTTAATTGATCCTTTCTAGGAAAAAAAAAAATAGTAGTATTGATTTATTACATTTTCCAGATCAAGAGAGTAGGAAGAATTTGTATTCCTAAGAAGTATATGGCAAGAAGAATATTAGAGCTGCCAATTGGATGTGTTATGAAAAAAGATCTTTCCTGAGGCTGGTTATGTGAGTTTGTGATTATTTAGCAACCAAGATACTTCAGCACTAAGACAGGGGTTCCAAAACTAAAGTGATTAACAACTCTGTAAAGATCTGTTTTTTTGGATATGGAAATTGAGACTTAAGCTTACATGCAAATTCATGGTGAAGAACATAAACTAGATTGGCTTTTAATCACCAATTATCAATATCATGGAGGGAATGACGTCTACATCTAATTAATTTATATTTTTCATCCACATAGGCTCTTACTTTAAAAGTTCACAAATATGTATTTACCACTTCCTAGGTATCAGATGCTCTGGTTCTGCAAATGCAATGAAAAATGAAATTGACATCCTCACCAAGGACTTTTTTTTACTAGACTTCAACATACATGTACGTAAATACTGTATAAATTCAAACCCACCTAGAATTGGGCTACCATCCCAAGATAATGTTTTGACTTGAATCAATCAAGAATTTACCAAGCACATTCCATGTGCCAGACACTGTGATGAATATGGCCTGGTCTCATGGTTATTTTCTAATACTTCTAACCAATAATGGTGCCATGTTTATTGAAATGGAATGGAAACATATACGGCCTGTCTAGGCTGGCCCCCTGCTCAAACCTCTTTCCTTACTTTCCTGTCCCCAGCTGGGGAAAGATAATGTCTCATAGTAATGCAAAGCTTTGGCCTATTTTAAGTTTACTCTAAAACTTAATTATCTTAAGGGTAGAGAGATAGAGATAGGTCAAGGATCTTAGTGACAAAATTTTAAGTAATTGTTTAAGAATCTGAAAGCAAAATGTGATAGGAGACTTAGAGTAACTTGAAGTAGCCAGAAGTAACTCTAAAAGGAGTTACTTTAAGTAGTTAATCTAATCCTCCAGCACTAGTGACTATCAAATATGAGTATTAAACTTAGAAATCAGCCTCAGACTAGTATTATTGAAAGAATTTCCTTTTTTAAAAATTTACAACTAGCCATGCATCTGTGTAAAAGGTAAAATAATACATCCTTTGTATGCACTAAAATGCTAAGATGAAGCAACTAAAATCATTTGACCATTTAAGTCTTATTCCCTTTAACCTACTAGATTAGATAATGTAATTACTGTATCATCTTTTGATAGAGTGTGTTCACAGTAATTTGCATATCTTTCAGTGAGTTACTAATTGAAAAAAAAGAAATACAATTGCAGAGCAAATCTAGCTAAAACACTGTTGTTTTGGAATTTTAGGAAGGTCCAAATATAGAAAATTCAAGAAATCTCCCTTACCACAGATAGATAGCACCTGTAGGCAGAAAGTCCAAAGTAATCAATCACATTGGTTTTATTTCACAGCTGCTTCAATAGCTAGAAATCACAAAGGAGAGAATGGTGCAATTTCTATCTAATGTAAATAAATAACTTGTATTATATACTGGTGTTTTCCTCACAACAACCTTGTTGAAATACATATTACAAGTAGTTTGTCTTCATTTTACAAATCAGGAAACAGCCCAAAGTGAAAGCCAGGGGTGAAGCTTAAGGTTGCACAGCTAATAAATAAACAAACACAACTGATACACTGATAAATATAGGAATGGGAAAAAGTGATAGTCTGATAGTTTGTGTCTAACTGAGTCAATGAAATTAAGGATAAGCAAATCACATACAAAAAGGATGAAATTATGAGATTAAAATATTTTAAAGTAGAAAATTATCAAGGAAAAAGCTTATACCACACCCTTAAACATCTCTACACATTACAGGATAAAATATAATTCAAGCCAACTTGAATCTGTAAATATTTTATATTATTTTTTATTATTTGGATAATGAAGAGAATTGAAACTGAACTAATGGATGGAACTAAGACATTTCAATAATTATGTGGTTAACTAGCTATTGTCTACACAAATGAGAAAGACACATGGACATCAAGGATAATAAATCAAGAAAAATACCCCAAGTTTATTTTATTCAAAGGTTTCAGTCTTCTACAAAGAAAATTAAATAAATGTGCCAACATGGAACATAACAGACTAATTGGAATTTTATCTCTTTTATATCTTTTGCCAAAAACAGAGAGGTGCTAATGAGCAATTAAATGGTCAGAAGCAGAAGCAAAGAACCCTGGGAAGCCCCAAACTAGGTTAACTAGCACCCAAGTAAAATTAAAAGAGGACCAGAATTTAAGGATATCTCAACAGACCCCAAATGTTTGATTCAGTTGATGCTAGTTGTAATGTTAAAGATGTCAGGATGAAGAAACCTGAAGTCACTCAATTTGGATTCCTTTTAAAAATAGCTTTGGTATTTCACAGCATCTTTCCCATACTTCAAAACTGTTCCTGATTGCATTGATAAAGATGCTTCTATATCACTAACACTCTTACTTGAAGCACCCCATATTCTCCAATCCATGCTTTAGTACAAGGTCTTTCAGAGCTGCTGGAGTCAAAAAACATCCATTAACTGACAGTTATCTGGGACTGTGTTTCTTCCCACTTAGATTGGTGCTCCAAACAAATTCAGTTCATGAAACTGGAGAGTAGTTTAAATGGGGAAAAAAAAACCCAACCCTGCATATTCTCCCATAATATCCGATCAGCCAAAAGGTAAATTTATATCGGTTGTCAAACTACTGTCCAAATAATATGTCAACAGTTCATGAATTATATATTTTTTCATTTTAAGAAACCACTTTAAAAACACTCAGGGTGTCCCAAAAAATCTTAGTGCAATCTTAAGCCATTAAACTCTTAAATCTTATATACAGTTCCAATAGACTTGTGATGGATAGAACCATCCAGAAAGGACTGTAGGGACTAAGTGTGGATCATAACAGTATTTTCACCTTTTTTGTTGTTGTGTGCTTGTTTTCTTTCTTATTTTTTTCTTTTTTGATCTGATTTTTCTTGTGCAGCATAATTGTGGAAATATGTATAGAAGAATTGCACATTGGATTACTTGCTGTCTGAGGGAGGAAGTGGGGAAAAGGGAGGGAGAAAAAAAATTTGGAACAAGATTTTGCAAGGGTGAATGTTGAAAACTATGCATGTATTTTGAAAATAAAAAAAAAAAATTAAATCTATGCACAAAGAGTTTTGGTTCACATTGTATAACCATCTGTAGAGTTTGGGTGTTTCAAGATTCCTGGAAGGGAGAAGAGCCTGAGTGGGCCATTCTTGAGAAGGAAGCACTTAAGAAGATAATCACATTCATAATTCAACTATAAGCTCAAAATTCTACTTGGTGTTTTCAAAAAATTAATGGTCAAGTTTTTAACACTTTTTTTATCAGTTACTTAAATCCTAAATTTTTATTGTGATAACTGGATTCATAAAATTGTAGGGTATAGTTTTAAAAAAAAAAGATATTTTACCATTTATCATGACCTCAACTGTATTCACATTCTCTTAAATCCAATTCTTTTTTTAAATCTGTTTTTTAAAAATCTTATGCATACCTTAATATACCATTTATTATCATTGCCTGTTAGCTACTAGAAATGTAGCTTTGTAGTCACAGACTAGTAGCTTGTATTATAAGAAGGATTTCTTTAAGGCATTAGGGCAAAATGAATCATGTCAACATCCTCAAAGCAAAATAACTAAGGAACAACTAGCCTAAAGAAAAGCTCAGTTTGTTGAGGTTCAGGGAATAAAATATTGATCCTTGTATTCAAGATCAAATGAAGCCTAGAATGTGAAGAAAAAAAAAAAGTCTAGAGAAATTTGAAGACAGTAAAGCTTTGTTCCTTCTCTTTAAAACTAAACATTAAATTAGAATTTATTTAATTGTCTAAATATCCAGAAATGAGTTCATAAACATTCTTCAAAACTAGGTGCAAGTATTTGTCTTGTTGAAATATACACATTTACTAGAAAATTTTTTGCAGGTTCAATTCCTTAAGGGGGAAAAAAAAAAAAAAGCCCTAGTGGCCAGAATCAGCTAATTCCGTTTTTCAAGCAGAAGCAGAGCAGCGTAATCAATATTGTACTTCTAAAGCATCTACGACTAAAGTTATCTTCCCAAGAGAAAGTATACACACTGAGTATGTATTAATCTACAAACATATCCGGTGAGAACTTCCAAAGTCGCTATTTATTTATCCTACGAGGTCCAAAGACAATGAACCCAGAGAAAATGGGTGGGGTGCCGCCCACTTTGGGCAACTTGTCATTTCCAGAACCGCTCTTTCCCTATGCGAAAACCGAGCTTGCACAGGTTTTCCTTGGCAAGGAGCAACTACACTGCAAGCATCCTCTGCATAAGGAAGACGAAGTGCCTGCAGAGCAGAGAGCAGCTGTCGCAGGACAGGGTACCAACAAGCAGTGTGTGTTTGGGCTGCAGGAAAGAGCTCTTCCCATAGATCTTCCCACGAAAAATACAAGGAGAAATGAGGGTGGGGAATATCCAGTGCTCTAAAACCCCCGCCCATCAGAACACAGAAGCTGGAGAGAACTTCTAGACTAGGGTCGGTCTCACCTAATGATCTTATTTCCCTTCCGGGAGTGGGAGAATAAGGCAGAAAGGAAGGGGAAGACTTAAATGTCCGGTGGTCCTTTAATCCGTAGGTTTAGAAAAGAAAAAAAAAAAAGGACCGCATCTAACTCGGGGAATATCCAGAGGGCTGAGGGCACGGGCAGTGGCAGCGGCATGTGGGGGGCGGAGGAAGCCCCGGCAGCTCAGCAACTACATCCGCGCATCCAGGACTAGCGTGTGCCGCCTGACCTAGCCCAGCTACCCACTCGAGGGGCCACGGGGCAGCGAGAAATTAGCCGGGCTTTTTCCTGCCTCTAGCTCGCTAAGAGACTACTGGAAAAGTTTTTTCCCAGGCAGACGGCAATAATAAATAGGGGTCACATCCCCCAACCCCCAGCAGCTGACGCCTATCCCAAGAGCTGGTAGCGCCCCCCGCCCTTATGGGTGGAGGGGCAGAAGGAGGGAGTGTGGCGAGGATGGGAGAAGGACGCGTTACCTTGGGGGAAGCGGGGGCTGCGCTCGTGTCGTGGTCTACGGGAGGTTCCAGCGCAGCTGCTGCAGCTGTGGCTGCAGCCTCCGGAAAGGGGCTGCTGTTCTCCTGCTCCGCTAGCACCGGGGCCCCTGCAGCTCCCGGCTCGGGTGCATCCAGCGGCGACCCCGGCGGCGCCGTCACTGTCGAGCTCCCCGCGCCCATGGCTCCACTGCGGTTCTCCTCGGGTCAGCCGCAACACACCGCACCGATCGGCTTTTCACCAGCCTCACGGAGATTCCCAGCAGTCGGTTGGGGAAGAGGGAGGACAGACTCCTTAGAGACCGTGGTCCCAAACCACTTGGATTCACCTGCCTCTGCCTCTTCGGGATGAGCCGGGACTGCGAATGAGGACGACAAGCTCTCTGCAAACTCCTTTAAAAAAAAAAAAAAAAAAAAAAAAAAGCCACCACCTCTCTGCCTCCTCCCCCACCCTTGTTTTTCCCTCTCTTCATCACATGAGCTCAGCCCCAGACACGCCTTGCAGCAGCAGCAGGAGCAGCAGCAGCATCTCCCACCCCAAGCAGTTAGGCGCTACAACAGCCAGCAGAGATACCCTCAGTTAAAGCTTTAACCCCTGCTTTCACAGCAACCAGAGCATTACCTGAGAGTACCTCCACAACATGCAGGAAGACCAGGGCTTTAGTAGTCATCTACCCCAGGTTTGCTGGAGAAGAACCCGGGGAAAGAGAAGGCAAATACGCCCCCCCCCCCACATATATATGCACAAACCCGAAATTGGATTAACTGGGTTTTATTAAATGATTGATAGCTCAACGAACAGCCTTCTGTGTGGTGTCTGACCTTCAGCTCGAGGACAAGCAAACAAAAGGCCTCCCTTTCTCTCATAAATTGTTTTCTATTCTAAACATTTGTTTTTCTCTTCCCTTTGATGGGGGGAGGGGAGGGAGGAGAAGGGGTTTACTACTCTCTCCGAAACATTTACCCTGATCAAATGGCTAAATGTGGGAGAAGTAGTGAACCAAATAGCAATACATTTAGACTATGGCTGAGCTTTGCAACTGGTGCCACATTCATAAACCCTCCAACCAAAAGGATGTCATGGCATTGATCTTATTAATTAAATCGGGCTCCTTTCTTGAGAGCACATAGGAAAATACAGCGGCAACAGCATGGTCCCATCCTCTTTATTTAATGTTATGATGTTAAAAATTACCCATCTCCCTTCTTTCTTCCAAATAAAATAAAAATCGAGGCCAATTGCTTCCCCCATATTTAATAACCGATGCTCTTTAATTCCAGTGTACAAAACTAATTCCAATTTAAGTTGGCCTTATTCTATTAGATCTTTTGCTTTTAGATATATTGTATTTAAAGTAATTGATATGTTGCTTGATACACAGACAAAATGATGAAGAAATAGATAAAACCAGGAAATTGTCACCCTTTCTCACCAACACCTTGGACATCTCCCCCAACAACTAAACTCTGTGAATGACTTGAATCAGCTGGTGTCAATAATTTACTTTTTTTTTTTTTAAAGTGGTGCACTCTTTTCTTCTTTGATTTAATAATTACTCAGATTTAGTCCTACTCAGACAATGTTTATGAAAGTGGTATTTTTGGGTACTAAGTTCTTACAGGCAAAATTAGATGCATATACTGTAGGGACAGGCACCTTAGGAAAATACTGACCATCCTTCCTTTAACAATCTGGTTTAAGAACACAGATCATTCGATAAGTTCATATCGTGCTCCACTTTGACCATAGTGTTTTCAGAATCAAAATTTATTTACTTTGGGGAAGTAGACAAGGGCAAAATCCTTAGGGATACATTCCTTGAAAAAGATTTCTTTTTCTCTTTTTTTGATGTTAAGAATTCTATGTATTTAAATTCACCCCAAATTTTGATTTTTAGTCATTAATATCTGATTAGTAAACTCATTCATACCTTTCTACATATCCTAACTGGAAATCTTTGGTAGCATTACATTGAAACGATTGTAAAACAATTCCTCAACTTTCATTTATTTCTTAGTGTTTTATGGTAAGAGGGGAGAAAGATTAAAGAGTTACTTATGTTTCATCCTGATATTTAAATGTTGTCATTCCTGTTACCTTAGCATACAACAAAACTGTTGTACAGGTTTCCTATTATATTCAATAGCCATTTAAACAGTCTTTGTGGTTGTTGTTCATGTCTGACTCTTCCTGACCCCATTTGGGGTTTTCTTGGCAATGGTTTCCTTCTCCAGCTGACTCTTGAGCCGCAAGGTGGCACAGTGGATGGAGCATTGGCCTGGAATCAGGAAGATCTGAGTTCAAATCCAGCCTCAGAAATTTACCAACTATATGTATGACCCTGAGCAAGTCAGTTAACACTATTTCATCTGTCAAATGAGTTGAAGAAGGACATGGCAGACTATTCTGGCATCTTTGTAAAAAAAAAAATCCCAAATGGGTTCAGGTAGAGTCAGATATCACCAAAACAACTGAAAAAACAACTTCCTGATTCTGTCCTGGGCACTGTAAACATTGAACAACCTACCTTCTTAATTCAGTCTTTAGCAAATTCTTAAATAAATTACTCATGTTTAGTTATGTTTATATAACATGGAAAAATTGTCACAACATGCCAAGAAAATACAATTCACCCAATCCAGCCCATATTATGAGGGGCCTTTTAAATGTCTAAATATCTTCCTTTTATCAGCATCTGACATATATATATATGTATGTATATACATACTCATGTTTCAAACTGTAAAATAGTGGAATACTTACCAAAACAAAATTGTAATTTACATGAGCTTGTGAACTCAAGTAGTCCTTATTTTTAATAGTACTTAGATAAGATCAGTTATTTTATCATTTAAAATAGGAAATAATTTGCTGGCACTAATTAATAGCTTTAGTAGTGACACTAGTTAACTATAAAGTAGAGATAGATTTTTCTCTATAAGCTGATCTATTTTGACATGCTGGAATATTCTTTTAAGAAAAAAAAATTATTAAAGAATTAAAGCACCAGCCCTGAAGTCAGGAGGACCTGAGTGCAAATATGACCTTAAACACTTAACACTTCCTAGCTGTTTGTGACCTTGGGCAAGTCACTTAACCCCAATTGCCTCATTAAAAAAAAAAAAAAAAAAAAAAAAAAAAAAAAAGATTATTAAAGAATTACTGTAAAAATCAATTCATATCCATCTTTGGCTTAAAGATTTTCCATTCTCTTGAATCTTCTGGTCTTTGCTTTGGACATAGTGTAAATTAATAATCTTCCCAAAGTAAAGCTTCCCAAGTTAAAGCAAGGGAGTCTTAGACCTGGCAAGAAAGGACCTTCAAAATCATTTAGATGCAATCTCCTCATTGAGCAGGTAAGGCAATGCTGAACCCCAAGTCCATCAAAATTAATTTCTTTGAAAAAATAGGAGAGTAGCTGGATCCTTGAAATTCATTTCAATTAAAACATTCCAGAATTGTTTTGTGCTGGAGAAAAAGAACTAACCAATTTCATTTAAATCAGCAAACATTTAATAAATACTAACCATGTGCGAAGTACAATGATAGATACTGAGAATACAAAGTCAAAAATGAAAAATAGTTCCTGGTCTTAAGAATCTCATATTCTACTGGGGAATACTGCATGTGAACAATTAAGTAACGATAATTTAAGGAGGGCAAAAGCATATAAAAACTACTTTAACCTTCTAACGAAATGCTCTAAGTTATTTTTCCATAGAAGTAACATCACAATATCTTCCTTAAAACAAGGAGCAAATAAATGTTGTTCTTTTTCTCCAACAGTGGATAAGAAAGTCAGTTTTCCTCTCTTTCAGCTCATCCTCTCTCACAAATAGCATTTGAAATTTCATAAAAATAAAAGCCCTCCTTTTATAGCCAGCAAAATTTGTATCTCTTAAGAAAAAGATATCAGAAAATACAGGTCTCACCCTTATTTACTAAGAAAATCCAGTGATCATTATCATTGACTAGGTCTCATGTACATATATCAAAACATCCTTTAAATTCAAAGAAATCATGTAGTATTAGTAATGTATACATAAAAAATTAATAATTCAATTTTAAGGGTCTATGATTTTATGTTAATTCCTCTAACAATACAGATCAATAAATTAACAAGAACTTTGTAATTCCCTACTATTTTCCAGAGCATTTTGCATGCCATTGTGAATAGAAAGACAAAAACAAAACAGTCTTAGTATTTGAAAAGCTTACATTATATTGAAGAAAGCAGTATATACACATATAAGTAGATACAATTACCATATACTTGGAAAAGAGACAGACTTAAGGGAACCTTGAAAATAATTAGCAACTATAACTACCTCCTAGTAAGAAGATATGTCACTCAAAAGGATGAAGGTACTCCACGAGGTTTAAGTAACTAGAGAGAGCATATCTTAATAGGCAATTGTCAGGGTTACTGTGGCCATAAGAAAATCCACCATCTGGTGGCTACTCATCTATTGTTAAATTATCTGAACTTTACTGTGTTAGTCCTTGGAAAATAGGCTTTCTTTGAACCTGTACTTGAAAGTTTTCTCAGCTAGACATGATGTCAGAATTGACATAGTCTGGCATAGTCTTCCAAAATATAGGATCACCTTTGTGCTGCAATAAAACATGGAAGAGACATTAGACTTTGTCCTGAATTGCCATAACAGAGAAATTCTCATCACTAACGTTGATCAAAAATTCATCTGAAGTACACAATTTTAGAGAATTACCTACACATAGAGAGGTTCAGTTATTAGCAAGAAGTCACACAACTAATGTGTTTCAGAAACAGGATTTGAGTCCTGGTCTTCCCAGCTCCAAGTCCAAACCTTTACACTAAATAATGCTCTTCCTCTTAATGGAGAGTATATTTTTAAATAATCAGAACTGGGAAATGTTTAGCTTGAAAAAAGAAGAGTGGGGGTGGGGGAAGGAGAGAAATGACAGCTATTTCCAAGTATTTGAAGGATTGTCTTTTGGAAAGAGAATGGAATTTCTTCTGTTTAGCTCCAGAGAAACAACCTAGGAGCAGGTAGTAGAAATTACAAATCCATGAATTTAAACTTCATGTCAGGAAGAACTTCCAACCATTAGAGCTATCCAGAAGTGAAATGGACTGACTCTAGAACTGGAGATTAGGAGATTATAAATTAGAATATAAAGAATCTGGAATTATCTGAATAAAGGTAATTGATGAATCTTATCAAGAATAGGGGAATATAGATATAAGAAAAGAGCCTAGAAGTGAGACCTGAGGGACACTCATGTTTGTGGTTATTTTCAATTGTGTCTTAACACCATTTGGGTTTTTCTTGGCAAACATACTGAAGTGATTTTCCCATTTCCTTCTCCAGCTCAATTTATAGATGAAGAAACTGAAGCAAACAGGGTTAAATGACTCATCTAGGATCACATAACTAGAAAGTATCATAAACCATATTTAAATTCAGGAAGATAAGTCTTCCTGACTCCCACCCAGTACTCCTTCTACTGTGCCACCTAAGAGTGTGTATAAAACTTGTACTAATCCTGCATTGGAAACTGAGAGAGACCCATCAGGCCATAAAAGAACCAGAAGGTAAAGATATCTTAAAAGATAAGAGAGAAAGATATCCATGAATAAGTGAGTATAGTGCTATCAAAAGAAAGACAAAGATAAGGCAATATGTCTGTATGCCAGGCTCAATGTCAAGCATTTTTATTTTACACAACATATTGTTTCATTTGATCAAAACAGAAGAAAGGTCAGAGAAGTTGAGAATTTGTAGACTATCAGAGGGTTAAGTAGTAAAGAGATCTTTAACCTTTGAGAATAGTTTCAGGAGAATTGGAAGCCAGATTTTAGCGGTGTTGAGAAATGAGAGGTGGGAAAAAAATGACTCTTTTTAGGAGTTTAGCAATGAAAGGGAGAAGAGAATCAGGAAATGAAGTGAAGAATTTTCAAATATAGAAGTAAGAGAAGAGTCCCTTTGCTCAAAGAATGATCTTTATTAGACACTTTTTTTTTAAATAGGAAAAATAGAACATAAGAAACCCAAGATCAAAGGATTTCTACTTTGCACATAAAAGCTCTCAAGTTCACTATGTCTTAAATATCTTTAGTTTCGAGGAAAGACAATGGTACATTGCCAATTAACTTCTAGCTTTACAAAGTTTTTACAAGGGTATGGAAAGCTACTGGGAGGTCCAATATCAACAAGACTTCCTCAAAGATGCCATGTGGAATTTAAATATGTCCCTGCAAGTATCATTGACTTTAACTTGAATGATCAGATAATTTACCAAAACCTTTTTTACAATAGTTAAGAAATCCTCTTCTCTTTACATGGAATAGATCCTACGCCATTCTTTCGATCCAAGATCATATGTGGGTGGAAAACTATTGTTTGGTTTTGGAGGCAAAAGGCACTAAAGCTATTGCAGGCTGCCTTTTAATTACTTCCTATTTAGTGACAGATCTGAGAACAAAGAAGTGGTAAGGGGTAGTTCAAGGTGTGAAAAGGTATCAAATTAGTCAGTGTAAACATTGACTACAGGCCGGCCCTGGAAAGAACAAAGAAAAAGCTTGCTTTCTTCACTCAAGCTGGAATATAGTTTAGTGAGGTGTAGACCAGTAGCACCAAGTCAGTTTTCCATGAGCTGCCTTTAGCTGGCTTTCTACATAATCCCAAAGCCATCCAAATCTTGAGAGTTGTAAAGACTGCCAGTTTATATGATGAGTACACGTAAAGGTAAGAAGTATAAGGAGCTCTGCATTTGGAATCAAGGTACCTAGCTCTGGATCCTAGCTCTGATACTTATCAATTAGATATTGAGCCAGACATTTAATTTCTCTATCTTAATTTTTTCATCTTTAAAATGAAAAAGTTTCAAATCACTATTGATCAGAGAAATGCAAATTAAGACAACTCTGAGGTATCATTACACACCTGTCAGATTGGCTAAGATGACAGGAACAAATAACGATGAATGTTGGAGGGGCTGTGGGAAAACTGGGACACTGATGCATTGTTGGTGGAGTTGTGAAAGAATCCAACCATTCTGGAGAGCAATCTGGAATTATGCCCAAAAAGTTATCAAAATGTGCATACCCTTTGACCCAGCCATACTACTACTGGGCTTATACCCCAAGGAACTACTAGAGAAGGGAAAGGGTCCTGTATGTGCCAAAATGTTTGTGGCAGCCCTTTTCATAGTGGCTAGAAGCTGGAAGATGAATGGATGTCCATCAATTGGAGAATGGTTGGGTAAACTATGGTATATGAATGTTATGGAATATTATTGTTCTATAAGAAATGACCAACAGGAGAAATATAGAGAGGCTTGGAGAGACTTACATCAACTGATGCTGAGTGAAACGAGCAGAACCAGAAGATCATTATACACTTCAACAATGATACTGTACGAGGATGTATGCTGATGGAAGTGGATTTCTTCAACATAGAGAAGAGCTAATCCAATTCCAATTGATTAATGATGGAAAGAACCAGCTACATCCAGAAAAAGGAACAATGGGAAATGAATGTAAACTGTTATTTTTACCTTCTGAATCCAATTCTTCCTGTGCAACAAAAAAATTCGGTTCTACACACATATATTGTATCTAAATTATACTGTAATATATTTAACATATATAAGACTGCTTGCCATCTGGGGGAGGGGTTTGGGGGAGGAAGGGAAAAAATCTGAATAGAAGTAAGTGCAAGGGATAATGTTGTAAAAAATTACCCATGCATATGTACTGTCAAAAAATGTTATAATTATAAAATAAAATAAATATAAATATAAAAAAATAAATAAATAAAAAAAAATAAAATGAAAAAGTTTGGAGTAGATCAAGGCTTCTTAAACTTTTTCCACTTGTAACCTCTTTTCTCCTGAGAAATTTTCATGCGACCCTAGGTATATAGGTACATAAAATAAATATACAAATCAAACTTTTATTGATAATAACTCATAATTTTGTGACCTTCTAACTTTAAATCTGTGAATTCCAGAAGTTTTGAGAGGATTTCAGAATCATAAAATTTCAGAGTTGGGAAGGACCTACCTCTCTGCCATATCCAAATATACCTGAACAAGAATATAGACTATAATATACTTCTCTGTGAAAAGATCTTCAAAGAAACTTCTAAAGACATCTCATTCAACTTTTCAAAGCTCTGATTGTTAGGAGGATTTTTTTCCTGATATCAAACTTAGATCAGATTTTTTCACCTTCTACTCATTGTTCTTAGTTCTGACCTCTGAGCCAAGCCAGCTCAAGTCGAATCCATTTTCCTCAGGATTGTCTTTTACCTTCTCTTTTCCATGATCATTATTCATAGGTCCTTTAACTGATTTTTATTTTCATGGATTCAAAAACTTTTGCCACTATTCTCTTCATTTACCATATTCAGAAAGTTGCAAAGCCCTGTTGAGTCAATATGAACTATAATAGTAGCTTTTTATTTGTTCTCCTTGCTCCCAATCCCTTCCATCTCTAATTTATAATCCATAACCATATACCAAGATAAGATCAAAATGGGTCCATAATTTAGGCATAAAGAGGGAGATAATAAATAGATTAGAGGAACAGAGGATAGTCTACCTCTCAGACCTGTGGAGGAGGAAGGAATTTATGACCAGAGGAGAACTAGAGATCATTATTGATCGCAAAATAGAAGATTTTGATTACATCAAACTAAAAAGTTTCTGTACAAATAATACTAATTCAAACAAGATTAGAAGGGAAGTAACAAATTGGGAAAATATTTTTAAAAGCAAAAGTTCTGACAAAGGTCTCATTTCCAAAATATATAGAGAACTGACCCTAATTTATAAGAAACCAAACCATTCTCCAATTGATAAATGGTCAAAGGATATGAACAGACAATTCTCAGATGAAGAAATTGAAACTATATCCACTCACATGAAAGAGTGTTCCAAATCACTATTGATCAGACAAATGAAAATTAAGACAACTCTGAGATACCACTACACACCTGTCAGATTGGCTAAGATGACAGGAACAAATAATGATGAATGTTGGAGGGGATGTGGGGAAACTGGGACACTAATACATTGCTGGTGGAGTTGCGAAAGAATCCTGCCATTCTGGAGAGCAATCTGGAATTATGCCCAAAAAGCTATCAAACTGTGCATACCCTTTGACCCAGCAGTGCTACTACTGGGCTTATATCCCAAAGAAATACTAAAGAGTGGAAAGAGACCTATATGTGCCAAAATGTTTGTGGCAGCTCTTTTTGTTGTAGCTAGAAACTGGAAGATGAATGCATGTCCATCAGTTGGAGAATGGTTGGGTAAATTATGGTATATGAAGGATATGGAATATTATTGCTCTGTAAGAAATGACCAGCAGGAGGAATACAGAGAGGCTTGGAGAGACTTACATCAATTGATGCTGAGTGAAAAGAACAGAACCAGAAGATCACTATACACTTCAACAACAATACTGTATGAGGATATATTCTGATGGTAGTGGAAATGGACAGAGGTAGCTACACCCAGAGAAGAAACACAGGGAAGTGAATGTAAATTGTTAGCACTAATATCTGTCTGCCCAGGTTACATGTACCTTCGGAATCTAATGCTTATTGTGCAACAAGAAAATGGTATTTACACACATGTGTAGGTTATATTGTAACACATGTAAAATGTATGGGATTGCCTGTCATCGGGGGGAGGGAATAGAGGAGGGGAGATAATTTGGAAAAATGAATACAAGGGATAATATTATAAAATATATATGTATAATAAAAAATTATTAATAAAAAATTTATAATCCATAGAGCTGCCGAAATAATGTTTTTAAAGTATAGCTATGATAATTTTACTCCTTATTTAAAAATCTTCATCATTCTCTTCCCATTAGTTTGGTATTTGAATCATTCTGCCAACAATCTCCAATATAATTCTGTTTTCTTTCTCATACTTCCTTTCCTAGATCCTATATTCTGGCCAAACTGGACAGCTATTGGTTCACTAAGCTAAGTGTTGCATCTCCCATTTCTGGGTATTTGCACATACCAACCTGTATCTAAAATTAATATGCTTCCTCTTCCCTTCAACCTTTCAGAACTCTTCTCTTATACTATTATACACCTCTCAAATTGGCTAAGATGACAGGAAAAGATAATGACAAATGTTGGAGGGGATGTGGGAAAATTGGGACAGTGATAACATTGTTGGTGGAATTGTGAAGCAATCCAACCATTGTGGAGAACAACTTGGAACTATGCCCAAAAAATTATCAAACTGTGCATACCCTTTGATCCAGCAGTATTTCTACTGAGCTTATATCCCAGAGAGATCTTAAAGAAGGTAAAAGACCCACATGTGCAAAAATGTTTGTGGCAGCTCTTTTTATAGAGGCAAAGAACTAGAAACTGAGTGGATGCCAATCAGTTGGAGAATGATTGAATAAATTGTGATATATGAATATTACAGAATATTATTGTTCTGATTATGAATTGATGCTAAGTGAAATGAACAGAACCAGGAAATCATTGTACATGGCAATAACAAGATTATACAATGATCAATTCTGATGGAAGTGGCTCTTTTCAACAATAAGATGATTCAAACTAGTTCAAATTGTTCCGTAATGAAGAGAATCAGATACACCCAGAGAGAGAACTATGGGAAATGAGTGTGGAACACCACATAGCATTTCCACTTTTTCTGTTATTGTTTGCTTGCATTTTTGTTTTCCTTCTCAGGTATTTTTTCTTTCTTTCTAGATCCAATTTTTCTTGTGCAGCAAGATAATTATATAAGTATGTATACACATATATTGTGTTTAACATATACTTTAACATATTTAACATGTATTGGACCTGTCATCTAAGGGAGGGGGTGGGAAGAAG
This sequence comes from Sminthopsis crassicaudata, assembly GCF_048593235.1. Lineage (NCBI taxonomy): Eukaryota > Metazoa > Chordata > Mammalia > Dasyuromorphia > Dasyuridae > Sminthopsis > Sminthopsis crassicaudata. The sequence goes on from NC_133620.1 coordinate 142,473,609, forward strand.
GAGGGGGAAAGTTGGAACAAAGGGTTTTGCAATTGTTAATATTGAAAAATTACAAATATGTTTTGTAAATAAAAAGCTATATATAAAAAAAGAACTCTTCTCATTTTTCAAGGCTCAGCTCAGCTAATACTATCTCCTTGATGCTTTCCCTAGATCCTTAGCCTCAACCAAGTGCTCTCTTTACTTCTCAAATAGTCTTATAGCTCATTGTCTGGGTTTTCCTTTGCAATCTTTACTCTCCACTTTGTGTCTAAATTTGTGTTGTATTCCCTGTAAGCCCATGGAAAAAGAATAATTTATCTTTGTATCCCAGAAACCTAGCTTGCACATAATTGTGTGTGACTCTTCATGACCTCATAGATCATGGCATACCAATACTGTCCATAGAGTTTTCATGGCAAAGATAATGAAGTGTTTTGACATTTCCTTCTCCAATGGATTAAATTCAACAGAAATGGCAATTTGGTAAGTCACACAGCTTTGTTCAACTGTTTCAGTTCTGATCAACTCTTTGTTATCTCATTTGGGTTTTTTTCCAATTCATTTTACAAATGAGGAATCTGAGACAAACAGGGTTAAGTACCTGAGGCTAGATTTGAACTCAGGAAGATGAGTCTAGTGATATATTCATAGCACCACCTAACTACCTCAACTTATACATTGGGCCATCTAGTTACCATTAGCAGAGTAGGCTCTCCATAATTATCCCTTGAATTGACTTGATCAACATAAGAATCTAGGTAAAAGGTCTTAAGTAAATTTGATTAACCTGTGCAAAAGGATAAAGAAAAGTTTCCAGAAGAAACATAGATATTCCTTATCTACCAGTTTTGGTAGAATTGAAAAGGCATTCTAAGAATCCTGCTGGGAAGCATCAGAAATAGATTTAACTACCTAAGATTCATTGAAATTCTGGGGAAATTTTATATTCCCAAGGATTTTCAGTTTTTCTGCCAATAGTCCTATAGAACAAAGGGGGTGATGGTAGAGAGACAGTTTATAGATTATTCTTCCTTATGTATTTTCTTGATGTGGGTTCAGATTCTTTTCTAATTCCCAATCCCCATGAATTCCAATGGGAGATATCTGGACTCTTCCAGCCCCCATCGGATCTGAGCTAACTTGGGCTGTCCCAGCCCCCATTCTAATGATCTGTTCAGGTTTCCCAACCCCCACAAACAGCTTCTTCCTTATCTAAAAATCCATTGAATTCTATTCAAATTCTAACCCTGGCTGAAACCCAGGCAGGAGCCAACCTGGGACTCCAGCCCTGAGCCCCTTTAGATTAAAAGGGGAACCCTGGAGTCCATTCTTGCAGGAGTCCCAAACATGGCATCCTTATGCTGGCCATGTCAAGGGTTCTTGCCCACTGGTGCCAGTCTTAGCCTTCGTGTCTTTCTACTTTCTTACCTTACTTCCAAACCCCACAATAAATCCCTTTTATTAATCTAGGTTTTCGGGTCTGTAAATTCCTTTACAGAGAACTCTTGCGCTGCTACTAGACCTCATTTAACTTTGTATCCTTGAGCCGAATGCAAAGGGGTTGGAGCTCTATTTGACTCCCTGTACCCTGAACCTGTCACTAGACTTCAATTAAACCTAATTTCATTTAGATACTCCTTATCTAATTTTCATCATTCTGAAAGAGGACTGTAGGGGTAAATCAGGAAGAAAGACAAAAGTCAAGTCAACTCTATAAGAATTTACTAAGCAAAAAAAAAAAAAAAAAAAAAGAAAGAAAAAGAAGAATTTATTTAAATACCTACTAAGTCCCAGGCTCTGTGATCAATGCTCAGAAAACTAAAAGTAACACAAAATGCCATGCTACCAATCTCTCTTCTCTTTAAATCCAGCAGTATACTTATTTTCTTATTCCAGATTTCTGTTGGGAATAATTATCTGCATAAAGGAAGCAAACTTGACTTTCTCTGGCAGACATCCTGGCAAGCTACAGAAGACTAAAAATGAATAGAGACTTTTTAGTCTTCAAAAAGAAACTTTTTATTCGGGAACTAAAAAGCTTGTATTTCCTTCTAAGCCTTTGACCATATTCTTAACTTGTTTAAATATCTAAAGTAATTAAAATCACATGAAACAGGAATTTACGTAAAGTGAACAAAATATTAGAAAAAAAAGGAAATTCTCAGAATTTTAAAAGTATGGACTAATGGAAGCGATCATATATCGATCAATTACAGCATATAGCTGTGGCTTTGAGCAGCTAATTAATAAATGTCCACATTTTTAGCCTGGAAAATACAATTTCTACAGTTATAGAAGACATTGGTAACAATTTATTTCTGATTTCAAGGTTAGTAGTGTCAAAGGATAAGAACAGACAATTTTCAGATGATGAAATTAAAACTATTTCCACTCATATGAAAGAGTGTTCCAAATCACTATTGATCAGAGAAATGCAAATTAAGACAACTCTGAGATACCACTACACACCTGTCAGATTGGCTAAGATGACAGGAACAAATAATGATGAATGTTGGAGGGGCTGTGGGAAAACTGGGACACTGATGCATTGTTGGTGGAGTTGTGAAAGAATCCAACCATTCTGGAGAGCAATCTGGAATTATGCCCAAAAAGTTATCAAAATGTGCATACCCTTTGACCCAGCCATACTACTACTGGGCTTATACCCCAAGGAACTACTAAAGGGAAAGGGACCTGTATGTGCCAAAATGTTTGTGGCAGCCCTTTTCATAGTGGCTAGAAGCTGGAAGATGAATGGATGTCCATCAATTGGAGAATGGTTGGGTAAACTATGGTATATGAATGTTATGGAATATTATTGTTCTATAAGAAATGACCAACAGGAGAAATACAGAGAGGCTTGGAGAGACTTACATCAACTGATGCTGAGTGAAACGAGCAGAACCAGAAGATCATTATACACTTCAACAATGATACTGTACGAGGATGTATGCTGATGGAAGTGGATTTCTTCAACATAGAGAAGAGCTAATCCAATTCCAATTGATTAATGATGGACAGAACCAGCTACATCCAGAAAAGGAACACTGGGAAATGAATGTAAACTGTTATTTTTACCTTCTGAATCCAATTCTTCCTGTGCAACAAAAAATTCGGTTCTACACACATATATTGTATCTAAATTATACTGTAATATATTTAACATATATAAGACTGCTTGCCATCTGGGGGAGGGGGTTGGGGGAGGAAGGGAAAAAATCTGAATAGAAGTAAGTGCAAGGGATAATGTTGTAAAAAATTACCCATGCATATGTACTGTCAAAAAATGTTATAATTATAAAATAAAATAAAAATTAAAAAAAAAAAGGTTAGTAGTGCTGGTAGCTTCCTAAAAATTAATTTCTATAGTGATTTAAAGCACCTTGTAAAAATTACAAATGATGGAAATAGTCAATCATGAAAGGGCTGCAAGAAAAGGCAAGATGGGCCAGCTAGGTGGCACACTGGATAAAGCACTAGCTCTGAAGTCAAGAAGAGCTGAGTTCAAATTTGACCTTAGACACTTAATATTTCCTGGCTGTGTGATCCTGGGCAAGTCTTGATCCCAATTGCTCCAGCAGAAAAAGAAAAGAAAAGACATTCACTCACTGTTGATGAAACTACAAGTTGATCAAATCATTCTGGAAAGTGATTTTGAATTATGCTAAATAAGTGAATAAAATGTTCATGCCCTTTGACCCTGAGACACTTCTGACAGACATATACTATAAGAAATGTGAAAAACTAAAAGAATGGTCCCAAATACTCCCAATTATTTACTATAACACTTTCCATGGTAGCAAGGAAGTCACACAAACTGGAAACAAAGTAGTTTAGTTATATATAGTCATATATATGCATGTAACCCAAATAGGCTAAGAAGTATAGTAAAAAATGATAAATGTGAAAAATTCAGCAAAGCATAGGAAAACTTGTATGAATTGATGGAGAGTGAAGTAAAGAGAAACAGGAAAATAGTGTACCCAATTATTAAAATGTAAATGGAGGGGGAAAAAAAGGAATTAATGTGAAACAATTATAATGAACTTGGTCCTAGAGGGGAAAAACAAATTGAGAAAACATATCTCTGTCTCTTCTTTTCAAAGGTAAAGTTGTAAAATATTGCATATGATGTCAGGCATGGTCAATGTATTGTCAAATTTTGCTGAATCATTTTTTCTCCCTCTTTTTATTCTTTGTTAAAAGGGATGACTGGCTTGGTATGAGAGTGGGGATGGGGATGATATCATTTTCAGAAATGAAGGTGATATAAAAGGTAAAAACATATTTTTAAAGGCATTTTAACAATTAGCAGATGTGATATGGACCTAGGCTAAGGTGAATAAAATTATGAACAAAGATTAGAACCCACGGCATTTTGGAAGCAAAGTAAACATCATAGAGCTAGTTAAGAATGCTGTTACAACCACTTTACTTTTTAATATGTAAATATAAGTTATACAAGGATAACAATCAAAAGACTTATTCATTACTATTATAGATAATAGCTGGGGGCAGTTAGGTGGCCTGGTAGATAGAATGCTGGGCCTGGAGTCAGAAAGACTCATTTTCCTGAGTTCAAATCTGGCTTATTATAGCTTTGTGACCCTGCATATAGGTCTCCAGTGATCCAGATGGTAAGCTTGTCCTATATTCAGGCCTTTTTTCAGTCTTTGTCTTCCTTGATCTTTATACAACATTTAAGGATGTTGTCATCTATTTTTGAACATATCATCTCCAAAATTCTGTGATACTCTTCTTTTAGTGTTCTCTGATACCTTTGTGATGATTCTATCTTAGTCTCCTTTTCTGATTTCTCATCGACTTCTACATGATTAAGTAAAGACCCTGTTCTATTCTCTGGTTTTTGTACTTTCCCTTGGACCCTTAATCCTGTTTACCTCAGTTTTGTCAACTAATAAACTGGAGGAGGAAAATGGCAAACCACTTCAGTTATCTTTGGCAAGAAAACCCCAAATGGGGTAGGTAACAAAGAGTTTGAAACAACTAAAATGAGTGAACAACATAATAACCCAAAGTATTCTTAATTTTCTATGATAAATGATGATGGCACTGGGACAATAACAAAGCAAAGGGCTATACTATAACCTTTATAAATTTCAGAATAAACTTGAATTAATATTCCTCATTTCTCAAAGGTTTTCTTATGCTCCAATGATTTTCATTAACGCAGTAGTCATGGAACATGGGATTTTCTGACATAAGTATTAATGAATGGAAATTCCCTGTTATTTCAGCTAATAATGACCAGGCAGTAATATTGGGTTTTCCTAAATTTTTGTACACTGTTGTGTGATGAGGAAGCCAAGTCTTTAATATAGTACTACTCATATAGATGAGACTTTTGGAAGAGGTCCAAAATGAACTGTATATTTATTCCATCCTATGTTATATTGTAATGAATATGTTTTATTGTGAATCTATTTGCTGTCATTTCCTCATCTCCATTTCTCCATACTTTAAAACCTCTCTGTATCTTCACCTATCCTGTCATCTTTCTTTTTGATCTCAAAGAAAGATTTGGCCTTCTTAATTCCATTTCTTCCTGCGTCCTCTGGAACCTTGCCATATCAGTCATTCTCTAGATTGGTCTCTTTCTTTCTTGTGCTCCACGAATAGAGTAACCTCTTTTTGACCCTACTATCCTCTCAAGCTATTGTCTTATACTTCTCTTCCCCTCTACTACAAAAATTTTAGACAGAATTAGTTGTCTAAGGTGTCTAAACTCACTGCTTCTACTTCCTTACCAACCATTCACTCAAATCTACTCCAATCTGGTTTGTAGCTCTACCATTATGCAAGAAGTGCTCCCTCCAAATATTATGATAGACTTAGATTTTCACAGCAAGACAATTCCAATAGATTTGGGATGGAAAATGACATCTGAATTCAAAGAAAGAACTATGGAGACTGAATATGGATCAAAGCATATATTTTTACCTTTTTTTCTTTGATTTTTCTTTCTTGTGGTTTTCCCCTTTTGTTCTGATTTTTCTTTCACAACATGACTGTTATGGAAATGTATTTCAAATGATTGTGCATGTATAATCTATATCAGATTTCTTGCTGTCTTGGGGAAGGGGAAGGGAAGAGAAGGAGGTAGAAAAAAATTTGGAACTCAAAATCTTACAGAAATGAATGTTGAAAACTATCTTTATATGTACCTGAAAACATAAAATGCTATTAAATAAAAAATTATTATTAAACTTCAAATTTAAAGACTTCTTAAAATATAAAACCTTTAATAATAAATTTGAAATCCTGAGCTCCTACCCTGTCAGCTCAAAATGTTGTGAAGTACTTTCTGTCTCTTTTTTTCTTTCTAAACATGAAATGCTTAGACACTTGTAAAACACATAAAAATATATAATAATATATAACAGATATGCCTTGTTTTATAAATAAGCTCTCTATGTATATAAAAAAAACCCCAACACTCTTCTGAACTGACATAACCTCTCAGTTTTGTTGCTTTTTTTGTTTTTATGGTTGGAAGGAAATCAATGAAACCTTTATCATGCCAGAAATCTAATTGTGGTAGGGAAAGAGATCAGATCTGTTAAGGGAAAGGTCAAATAATTCAAGATTTCTTTCAGAAATAATTGCTTTTGTATCTTTCTAATCAATCACCTATGATACTGAGATCAATTTCAATTTAAAAAACAAACACATTAAAACCTTGAAATATTATGGAATGGTTTCTAAATACAATGGAAGAAATAAAGAAAATATAGAATATTTGGTTTTATATTTTCCTTCTTTATTGGTCTTTAGCCAACAAGAATTTAGTTGTTAGAATCAGTATCTAGAGTAACATTTCATTGAATTGAGCATGATTCCTATTTTCTAAGTAGAAAATGTAAGCCATTCATATTATATATATTTGATGTAAAATATAATTTATCTCTCTATATATCCTTTCCCATATTCATTGCTGTATGACACAGAACTTTATAGATAAGTAAACAAAAATTGTACTGTTATGATTAAAAAACCCTATCTATAATTGAGTCAACAACTCAACAAACATTTTTTAAAGCACTTATTATTCACTAAATACCAGGGTAATGATGTTTGAATGAGATAACACATGTAAACTGCCTTGCAAACCTTAAAGTGCTATATAAATACTAGTTAATTGTTAGAATCAGTACCTAGAGTAACATTTCATTGAATTAAGCATGATTCCTATTTTCTGAGTAGAAAATGTAAGCCATTCATATTATATATATATATATATATATATATATATATATATATATATATATATATATATATATATATATATATATATATATATTTTTTTTTTTTTTTAATATATATAATTGAAAAAGAAGGGCCCTTCAGGCATGAAGCATGGCCTGGGGAAAAATATGGAGCCTAAGGACAGAAAGTTGTATACAGGGAATGGTAAGTAGGCTAGTTAAATTGTAATAGTATGTGTGAAGAAGAGTAATGAGTAATAAGCCTGAAAGCATATTATATATGATGTAAAATATAATTTATCTCTATATATCCTTTCCATATTCATTGCTGCATGATGCAGAACTTTATAGGTAAGTAAACAAAAATTGAACTGTTACAATTAAAAAACCATATATATAATTGAGTCAACAACTCAACAAATGTTTTTTAAAGCACTTACTATTCACTAAACACCAGGATAATGATGTTTGAATGAGATAACACATGTAAACTTCCTGAAAACCTTAAAGTGCTATATAAATGCTAGCTATTATTGTTGTTTATTAGTACTTAGCAAATAGATTTCTCAAAATCTAAGAATTCTAAGTGACTTTCATCTGAGAAGCTGAAACTGTTACCAATATAAGAAGGTTACAACTACTCCAAAAGATGTTACAATGGTGGACTTTTAAATATTTAAATATACAAAAGTATGAAATGTTGCCAACATTGTTAAATGTTGCTTTTAAGGATATTTTAGCTTGATTTTCTTTGTCACAGGATCAGTCTGGAGGGGATTTGGATTGAAAGTCTAGAGAAGTCTGGAGGGTGGGAAGGTGGGAACATGACAGATTTTTTTCTTTTTTCCTTTTTTTAATAACAAAAAAATCCATCCTTTTATTGGAAGGAAATTTACTTCTTACATAGGTATCTAATTTGAGAGATCCAGAAAGCACCCAGTTTGATGAATATAAGGAAATAGAAAATTATTTTACATATAAATGACAAACACATCCATTATGTAAGTAAAGTACCTGTCCTTTATGCCTGTGTATTCTGCATTTACCTTATTTTGAATAAAGATCCCAACCAGAATAAGACACAAACCATCTGCAAGCACCTTAGTTATATCCAAGACTTAAAAAAGCAGCTGAGGCATCTTGGCTGGTGTATCTATAGTGTTTCAGTACAAACAACTATATAGCTACCAACATCTGGCTGAGTTCACTAGCTCCCTTGTCTGACATGATAACTATTTTCAAGTATTTGTAGAGCTGTTACATGAATGAAGGATAATACTAATTTTGTTTAATAACTATGCTTACTCTGTGCCAGAAGTCTTACCATTATTATTTTATTTGATGCTCCCACCAATCCTGGTACATAGGTGTTATTATTATTTCCACATTACAAATGAGGAAACTGGGGCAGGCAGAAGTTAAGTGACTTGCTCAAAGACACACAGCTAGTTAAGTGTCTGAAGTCAAATTTGAATTCAAATCTTCCTGACTCCAGATCCAGCTCCCTATACATTTTAATACCACCTAGATGCCCCGGTTTAGCACTGAGGAGAAAAAACATGATAGGTGATATTTACAAAGAGGCCAATTTCCTAATAATTAGAGGGGTCCATCCAAAAGAGGGATGGACTACCTCAAAACACAGTGAGTTTTCATACACTGGAGGTCTTCAAGCAAAGTCTGGATGACCACTATGTTGTAGAGGAGTTTCCTTTTCAGGAATGGGATGGACTAGACAACTGCTGAAGTTTCATTTTTCTCTATTTTTCTGCGAAAGATAACAAGATAAAAGCCAAAAAAAATTCAAATGTCATATTTTTATAATTTATACTCTAACATCATTCCCAGAGTTAGGCCAGCTACATGATTCCCACAGCTACATATCCACCTCTACTTCTTGATATTTTATTTTAAAGTTTTTCATGACATCACTTTCTCCTGGTTCTCCTATCTACATGACATCTTCTTTCTGCTTTCTTTGCTGAAACTATATCCCTTTCATGCTCCAAAATTCTATTCCAGAATCTTTTCCATTTTCTTTCTATCTTGTTTCATTTGTCAATATCATCTGCTCTCATGGTATCCAATGATTATCTGTACATTAGTGATTCTTAAATCAATTTGTTTTGTACTCTCCTTTCTCTTGATTTCCAGTCTTGAATTTCCAACTTAATATGTCTCAAAATGAATTCATCTTTTCTTCAAAATCTTCCTTTATAGAAGAACCAATGAGGGGTTGGAGTTTTTTTTTTTTTTTTTTTCTTTAATGACATTGCCTCAAGACCTCATTACAGTGTTTCTCCCTCATTCTTTGGTTAAAAATTTAATTAAAAATTAATTGTTTTATCTTTTTATGGTTATATATGTATATTGAGTTTTTAAATATACATTTCTTTATTAATCATGTTGAGAGAGAAAAAATCAGAGCAACAAACAAAAAAAAGAAGTGAACATAGTATGTGTTGATTTACATTCAATCTCCATAGTTCTCTTTCTGGATGCAAATGGCATTTTCTGTCCAAAGTTTATGCCTTGTATTACTGAACCACTGAGAAGAAATAAATCTTTCATAATTGTTCATTGCATAATTTTACTATTATTATGTACAGTGTATTACTGGTTCTGCTTGTTTTGCTCAGCATCAGTTCATGTAAATCTTTTCAGATTTCCCCTCACTCTTAACTGCCAGAGACTAACTCTCCAATTCCACTTTATCAATTAATATCAATCAGCTTTTACAAAGATATAGGTTCTTTGAAGACATGGAAAAAATGAAAGTATCAGATTTCCCCTCTAATACCTATGGGGGTTCATGCTACTTAGATCTCCCATCAGAGTAAGCTTAAATTCCATATGGCATTAGTCTCACTAAGTTCACATTCAAATGCAGCACATAGACTATCACTAGGCTAAGTTCCAAAGGTCATTCTTTACCTATGGCATGCAGGCCTAGCAATTGTTCTTCAACTAAAATAAGATGAAAAAAGGAAAAGAGCAAAAGCCTATATTTCCTAGCTGCATAATGGTATATATACTTATACACATACAGCTAACCTTTCAGGATTAGAATTTGATAGTAATGGTTTTTTTTGTGGATCTGCCATATATTTGCTCTCCTTCCAGCTAGGTGGTGAAGTAGTTAAAAGTGCTGTACTTAGAACCAGGAAGAAAGGTCTGAGTTCAAATCAAATTCAGGTATTTATTATTTGAGTCTGGACCAGTTACTTAACCTCAGTTTTTTTCATCTTTAAAGTGGAGATAATGATAATACCTACCTCCCAGGGCTGTTGTGAGGATCAAATGAGATAACAATTGTAAGTCTAGGCATTATCTGAGTAATGGCTAGTATCATCTATAAACCTATGATCCTAAAATGCACGTATTTTATTTGCCAGCTTAGGGAGGCAAGAATCTGAATTTCCTTTGCTTCTTAAAAGAAATATCCCTTGGTATTTATATATCTCTATCAGAGATACCAATTCACTATTTGTCTGAATAAAATAGCAACTGAGTTGAAGAATAAATGCTTTATTATTTAAATATCATTCCTTACACATAATACTTACCATTTTTCTCAACACAACTTATATAAGAGTAGCTTCGTTTTGTTATCAAAGAATTCAAAACAAAATGATAATAAAATGAGACTCACTCTCATTCCAAGCCCCAGTGATTTAGGAGATGTAATTTTTTTTAAAAAATGTTTTATTTTAAAACTTTCCTTTTCCATCCAATTTTTGGTCTTATTTTATTTCCATCCACTGGTGTCTTTCTTCTGCTTCTATGTTTCTAATAAAAAAAGCTACAAATCTTATTTTTAATATCCTTTAAAAACTTTCCTCCTATTTCCTTATCCCTATGGTGCTTTCTTTAGGTAGACAGTATAATAGAACATATGTTGGAGGAAACTCCTCAAGCCTTTCTTTTCTTTTTCTTTTTTTTTTTTCTTTTTTTTTTTTTTGGTTACTTCTGTCTGACTCAAATGCTCTGCAAATCCTATATTTTCAAAAAGCAGCATATAGTTCAAGGCCTGAAGCCAGTCCCATTCTGGCAGTTTTCTCATGTGGTGGTAAAAAAGAGATCACTGATAAAAAGATGGAAATGAACCAAACTAGTGACTACACCTTCATAATTTTCTACAAAAAGTTCTGATATCAATAAAAGTAATCTATGACCAAACCTAGCTATAGACTAATCTTTCTGTAGCTCTTGTTTTCCATAGTAATATAATGAGAAGAGCACTGAATGGTTACTCTGAAGCCCTATGTTACAATCTTGGCTTTAATACTTTTTTAGGGCAAAAGTATTGAAAGTGGGCTTCAGATCTGAGAAGACCTTTGACATATACTGGCTATATGACCCTTAGCAAAAAATGTAATCTCTCAGTGGCTAAATTGCACATAGGATGCTGACCTATTTTAAAAGAACTTTTATCAACTAGGAAGCTCACTAAAACTGGATAATCTAAATCACAGATTCAGATCTCCCTTAGAATTTTAAACAAGTCACTTTATCTTTCTTCAGTAGTAAATGAGGGTATTTTAATTAGATGATCTCTAAGGTCCCTTCCAACTATAGATGCTGCACTTTTTTAGTTTGGAAAATAGTTACCATATGGAACACTTATCAAGTCATTTCCCCTTGACACCTCTCTCCCTGGATGGAAATGAATAAAAATACTGAAGCAGATTACTTAACAGTGACATTCATAGTCACTCCCAGTTTACTGGCTGCTTCCCTACAGCTTACAACATGCTCCTATCTCCCCAATTCTCAAAAACTCCTCTGTTGTTCCTTCCATTTAGGCTTTCATCTTATATTTCTCCTCCTTTTTGCTTTTCCCCAGTTCTTCTCCTCTCTTTCTAACCCCTTCTCTGCCTTCTTTGCTGGATCTTCATCTGTATCACACCCCAAGGTTTTGTTCTGGATCCTCTTCTTTTCTCTCCTCTATCTCGTTTCACTAGCTGATCTCATTAGCTCCCATAGATTCAATTATCATCTACATGTTAATGATTCTGAGAGATCAACTTGTTTAGCTCTTCTTTCCTGATTTCCAATTTTGTATCATCAATTACCTTTTAGGCATTTTAAAGTCAACATGTATCCAAATAAACTCAGCCAATCCCCCAAATCTACTCTTTGTCCTACTTATTGCTGTTGAAGGTGCCATCAATAGCCTAGGCACCCAAACTCCCAAATCTCACTCTCTATTCTTTGCTACCATAACATCAGTGGTCAAGTCCTATTGTTCCCATTTTCATATTATTTCTTCCATTCAGTCCCTCTTTTTTCTTAAGACACTGACACCATAATACAAATCTTCTTTACATCCAAAATGGACTATTCAATAGTCTTCTAGTTGACCTTCCTCAAATCTTGTCTCACTCTGATCTACTCCGCTGTTAAACTGGACTTCCTAAAACATGAGTCTGACCAGGTTACCCCTCTCTTTTTTCCCCCTCATTAAAATTTTTTATTTTAAAAATATATGCATGGATAATTAAAAAAATAATAATAATCGTTTTTATTTACCAGATATTTGTATGGGTAATTTTACAACATTAACAATTGCCAAAACTTTTTTTCCCAATTTTTCATGGATAATTTTTTAACATTGACCCTTGCAAAATATTGTGTTCCAAATTTCCCCTTCCTTCCCCCACTCCCTCCTCTAAATAGCAAATAATTCAATATATATTAAACATGTTAAAATATATGTTAAATCCAATATGTATATACATATTTATACAATTATCTTGCTGCACAATAAAAATCAGATCAAAAAGGGAAAAAATGAGAAAAAAAAATGCAAGCAAACAACAACAAAAATAGTAAAATGTTATATTGTAATCTACATTCTGTTCCCACAGTCTTCTCTGGGTATAGATGGCTTTCTTCATCACAAGATCATTGGAACTGGCCTCAGTCATCTTATTGTTGAAAAGAGTCAGGTACATCAGAATTGATCATCATATAATCTTGTTACTGACGCATACAATGTTCTCCTGATTCTGCTCATTTCCCTTACTATCATTCATTCATACACTCATTCATGTAAGTCTCTCCAGGCCTTTCTGAAATCATCCTGCTGGTTGTTTGTTACAGAACAATAATATTCCATAATATTTATATACCATAACTTATTCAGCCATTCTCCAGCTGATAAGTTCCACTCAGTTTCCATTTTATAGCCACTACAAAAAAGTCTATCACCTACATTTTTGCACATGTGGGTCCCTTTCCCCCCTTTATGATCTCTTTGTCATATAAACCCCTTAGAAACACTGCTGGATCAAAGGGTATGCACATTTTGATAGCCCTTTGGGCATCCCTCTCTCTCTCTCTCTCTCTCTCTCTCTCTCTCTCTCTCTCTCTCTCTCTCTCTCTCTCTCTCTGTCTCTTTCTCTGTCTCTGTGTGTCTCTCTGTCTCTGTCTCTCTCTTTTGAGTCAATCTTTGAGGGTTTAAGTGATTTGCTCAGGGTCACATAGCTAGTAAGTGTCTGCAACCATATATGAATTCAGGTCTTTCAGACTCCTAGGTTAATCTCTAAATTCACTGCACCACCTAACTTCCCTCCTTCTTTCCCCATTCAATAAATTCTAGCACATCATCATCATTATTTCCAGGATCAAATATATATATCAAATATAATGTTCTTTTGCTTTTCAAGCCCTTCCTAAGGTAGAATTGGACACCAGTGAAAAATCATTAAACACAACAAAAATATATACTACAAATATAATTTGGGGGGAAGGGAGTCCATTATTGTTTATCTTTCCTTCTATAAAAGGACCATTAACTCTGGGAGTTATAACATGCAAGTGAATTAGATTTAAATGAGAGAGGGCTATGCAAAGCACTAAGGTAGATAAGAAAGGGGGAGGGATTATCAAAAAAGACTTCTAGAAGGAGATTGTGCTTCAACTGAACTTTGAAAAAAAACTAGGAATTTCAAGAGGAGGCAGAGAGGGGTTCATTCTAGGATGGAAAAAAGGCCTCATACAGATGCAAAATCTAGAAGATATGTCTCATAGGAGGACCATGTGTAGCCCAGTGTGACTAGAATTTAGAGTATATAAGGGGCGAATATTGTATGCATAATGTATGCAGAGGCTTATGTTGCTAACTGCATAAATAAGATTTCATGGAGTTTACCATTTTATGGAGAGAAATAATAGAAAGGTAACTTTGAGGAAGATTATTAAGGACTTTAAATGCTTGTTAAAGGAATCAAAAGCTTGTACCTGTTTTCCTTACAATCTAGTTGTAAGGAATACATGAGATCAATTTGGAATTGGCAGATTCTTATATTTGAAAAACATTTTCCCAACAGAAATGTTCATGTAAAGAGGCATATGAAGGTCTTGACTCATTCAACCTGTATGTAAGAGAACTAGGAAGTAAAAGAGGACTTACTTCCATTGAATCTGATATTTATAAAATGATAATTTGTACCTTGTTGTTTAAAGAAAATGGGATGTTTTATGTTGGAATTATCTCCTTGGTTTTTATATGATAAACTTTTCTACCAATCTGTGATGTGCTTTTTTTTCTTTTTGAAATGTTTTATTGAAGTTCTTTTTGTTTTTCATCAGGATTATTTCCCGATTATTCTCCCTAGCCTTTTCCCAACAGAACATTGTTTTATGACAACAACAACAAAAAAAGTCAAGGAAGTCAAATGATTACATTGATCATATCTGAAAAATATGCCTCATTCAGCACCTGTTATCAGACTTCTATAAAGAGAGATGGCAGGAATTCTTCATAATCAGGTCCTCTGAAAAATTTCCATGTGAGCATTCTATGAATACTCATATTACTTATTTGACATAGAATAGAGACTTTGATCCTTTGAATAAAAAAAAAAATTATGCTTGGAATAGAAAACTTTCCAACATAATGCTTATTTGCTGTTCTTCAGAAATGGCATTCCATCTCTTGATTATTTTCAATGGCTTGCCCTCATGTCTGGAATTCTCTCTCTCCTCATTTCCATTTCCTGGCCTCCCTTACTCTCCCCCCCCCAACTAAAATCCCACTTCCTTCAAAATGCCTTTCCCAAAGTCTCCTGCTACTTGCCTTCTCTTCCTCATGAATATTCATTTGTACATAATTGCTTATACATTGCCTCCCTCATTAGATTTTTAGCTCTTTTTTAAGGGCAGAGAGTTTTTTTTTTTTCTTTGCCTTTTTCTGTGATGCCCCTCCATTACTGAATGATACCTGGCGCATAATAAACACTTAATAAATGCTGATTGACATTGATTTATTTAGCCCCTACCTAAGATATTGATTTATTTAGTGTGTTGGATCTGAAAACCGATTAATTGTAGCTAATACTATCAACTTTGCCATTATCTGCATGAATTTTATAGCCGAATTGAAAATATTAGTACTACATGCACAGATGTTATAGATACTGTGAAAACAGTATTTTTTCAATATTGATTATGCAAGGACAAATATTATATCCTAAGGATTTTTTATTTTCACCAAGTAAACCAAAAGCAGTTTTCTAGTATCTTCTTTTTAGGAGAAGATTCTCCCAAAAGATACTAGATTCTATTCTATCAGAATCCATCAAATAGAAGCTCCAATGGTGTTATTCATATTTTAGTCAAATGAAATACTGTGATTGAATCTTTTGGTTTCAGTACCAGGTCAGGTTTGAATATGATGAGAAAGAAAAATGAGTAGGAAGTGAGGTAATTAATATCCAGCTACGTCCCCCTTCCCATCCCAAAGAATTTTTTAGTGAAAGCCTCTACCAAGTGTGATCTCTTGTGCTCATTTCAAAGATTTAAAGTTGAAAGATTAGGGAGGTCAGAGAGGTAACATGGTAAGAATAACTAAATCCCATTCAATTTTTATTAAAACTATAAATAGAATATGGACTTCCTTTGCCCTGCTTCCTTGGTTATTTAGGAATCCAGAACCACAAGGGGCTCAAAGGAGCATTCTTGGTTTTAGAGGTAACTTTACGAATTAAACTTTTAAATCACTTTATGGAGTGCCACATCAATTCTAGGGGCTAGGAATAAAGGATATTATTCTTAGGAAGAGAAAGTAATTTCCCCTAGAGACCCAGAAGACATTTATTATAGGGCTTTGGGAATGGTAAGATAAACACACCCTATTGTGGAAATAGCTACTTTGTCTAGGAGACCTAAGAAAAGTTTATTGGTTAGTCAGACAATGAAACTGGGAAGGCACTTGAAATGTGGGGAGTAAATCAGCATTTGTAAAGAACACAATTGTTTAGCTGGGAGTAGCCAAGATTAGCCAAACTCAGAAAGATCTTAAAGGAAATTCCAACCAGGTTAATGAAAAAGTATTTAATTATTTGGGCAATATAAGTTTGAAATTAGATTTTAGAATTAGAAAGTGAAAAGACTTGCTTTATTCTAATAATGTTTAATCAATGAAATTAACATTATATTTATTGTTCTTATTCTCTTATTTTGGAATTACTATATTTGATAGGCCAAGCCCTAAGAAATGACCATTGCCCTAGGATGACAAAGCCAATATTTATGTTAATAAAATAGGAAGTTTAGATTAATTACAATTCTTTATTGAATTATTATTATTCATCTCATATTGTTATTCAGCTTTTTATACTTGTGTCATATTTCATCTACAGAATTTGTAAGGTCCTTAAGGCGTAGAGCCATGTCCTTGATACATCTCTTCCCTCCCAAATTGGAGATTCTATATTTCTTGTATGTCCTGGGAACTCAGTCTATTTTCATTTTGTCATAGGAAAACCTAATGTTTTAAAAGTGGTTTGCATTTTCAGAGGAAAATAAAAGAATGAAAAATATATATTGAGAATGAGTTATATAAGTGTGCTCTTGGACATGCAAAAGTTAAGAAAAGTTCTGGGAATGGGTGGTCAGGAACGGGTGGGTTCTTTGGAAGGGGTATATATTGAAAGCCAGGGAAGTTTGCTTTTAAATAAGTGTTTCTCAAAGAAACCTCTGGCTCTTAATAATGCCAGAAGATCTATATATAGCCTCCTGAAACCTTGAAAAGTAAGAATTACTGATATAGATAATAACAAAATGTGACTAGGAAAGGCAAATATCTATATTTATGTATGACACATTTACACAGATATATTCTATTTATTGTCTATCTCTTTGGGTCATGGAATTAGATGACAAACAAAAAGTCTTTTTTTTTTTTTTTTTTTTTTGAGTCTACCACTTTTTAAATCAGATTTCCTTAAAATCTTTCTTGCCAACCAGAATATTTTCCTTTTTCTGATCTCCAGTCCTTACCCTCGCTTTCTTTTTTTGTCTCACTTTTTCTCTCCTTCATCTTCCCCAGACCCCATTTGTCTCTTTTTATTTACTTAGGAGATTTTTTTTTTTTTTTTTTTTAATGTGTGGAGCCAGTTAGGGTCAGCATAGAGCTGAAACCATTAAATTCCAGAGGGGGGAAATTCAGATTCCCTTGAATCCTCTTCCGCCTCTATCCCTCAGCTGTTGCTTCCAGGCGCCTGACAGAAGTGTAAAAGTGTTTGTTAGAACACCAATTGTGCTCCAGCTACCACATTTGCCTATCCTTTAGATCTTTGAGACAGAAGGAGTTACTGCCTGGGAAGGCTAAGTAAAGTGAAAGACAACTAAACTGTATGGATCAAAGTTTTGTTCTGGACAGTTGTTTAAAACTCAGACATTTGAGAATCTCAAATAGAATCCATGCATGTACCTAAGGCAAATAATTTCTGAGAATATGAGAATTATTCAGTAGGGAAGAGATTAAAGATATGTTTTGCAATTTGCAAAAGAGAAAGGATCAGATTGAGGAAGCAAACATTTTTCTGCCCCTTTAAATTTCTATAACTATGCTGTATCTAATTAGTATAAAAAGATTAATTTCTAAAAACTTTTCTTTTTTTAGAAGTAGCATTATGACCTTGGGATAGAATTAGCTAGTAATAGTTATGAGTGCCTTCTTTTTCTAGGTTTTTTCCTACAACTGGACATATAGCATTAATAGATCCTCTTTTAATAACAATCCTCTTTGATTATTTTTAAAAAATAAAATATATCTTGACAAGACACCATTCCAACAAACACCAAAACAAGTGCTCTCCTCTCCCAACAATGTTGTCCCAAGAGTTCAACAATATGGAGCCATGTCAGTTTCTGCTTTTTGGAGTTTAAAGATTGTTAACAGAAAGCAATGTCAAAGCTTTAATTTTTCAATTTGGCACCAACATAGTCTCTTATTTGACCTGAATTTTATCTTTTAGAATAGCCTTCATTTTGTAGATTGTTCACGGGATTGTAGTTATTGAACTGGAAAGCATTCCAAAGGCGGTTTATTTCAGCCTTCTCTTTTTACAGAACAGAAAGAGGTCCTCTTTGAGAAAGAACAAACTCTGAATAGGAGTAGGAGTTGTCTCACTGGGGACTTACCAGAAACTGGTCAGGTGAGTAAATTTCTTTTTTTTTTTTTTTCTTCTTTTTCTTTCCTTCTCTCTGACCACATAGGGTAGCATATCCTTATCTGCTGGTGCTTTGTCCAAAAGAATATAAATTTTGACCATTGAAATCTCAAAAGATAGCATGTCTTAAACCCAAATCACTTTGTTCTCATTGATTGACCAGCCAGTAGGTCCCAGGCCAAGTCCACTTGGTCATTGTTTGATTAAAAGCGAATGTAAATAGAAGTTATTTTGGTTTTGATCAGAAACTCTGAGGGTCCATAAATGCATATTTTGACATTCTCTTCCTCTTTTCTTCCCTAGCCTTAATCGCTGATAAGGCTTTATCTCAGTCAAACCCAGTCAAGTTAAAGAACTTAACTTTAAAAAAGCCAAGATCTATTACTACATCCAGGGCCATCTCCAGTTGTCTTTATCTATATCTTACCACTGGACCCAGAGAGTCAATTCACTTGCATGTCACAACTTCACCTTCCTGATGTCATGGATGTCCTCAAATGAACAAATAATAGACCAGGAAGTAAAAGTCCAGCACTTTTAACTTGTCCAGGGTCACACAGATTATAAACATTGTAGGCAAGATCTTTTAGGTGTTTTCCTTATTCTATATCACTTCATATAAGTCTTTCAATATGTTTTTTTTTTTCACATTGTGAAATATTTTATTATATTCATATCACAAACTTGTTCAGTCATTCCTGTCTTTGAACATATAATTTCTTTCCAGGTTTTTGTTATTATAAATAATGCTATATTAATATTTAGGAATGTATATATCTTTTTTTAGCTGACACTGAATCTGGGGTAAAAACCGTTCCTACGGATAGGATTTGGGGAATAGGAGCATTGAACCCCCAAATATATTGGGATTTCAGGACTCCCCCACAAGGCCCATCAAAGGCTGAGGAAAAGGAGTTTGGACCCCAAAGTACATTGGAATTTCAGGCCAGTGTTGCAAGGTGTCTCAAAAAAATTTATAGGGTTAGACAATCTCTAAACAATAGGCAGAGATTTTATTACATTGCTGACAACCAGGCTAATTTCCAAAAGGGAGTTTTAGCAATTAACAAAGAGAAAGTTAAGTTCCCTAGCAGAACTCACAATTAACCAGAGGGAAGGTGCCATTAAGAAGGCAAATATAGTGTCTTCATAACCGGAGGTTCCTAATGAATTTACAAAGAATTGGGGGAATTATGTCATTGATTGGCAGGCTAATGAGTTAGCAGGGCATTGGGATATAGATAGGATCTTTTATAGGAGAGAAATAACCTGGGAGGTTGACATAATTTGGCCTTCAAATAGGATACAGTAAATTGTGGGGTCAAGCTGATTTTCTTAAAGCTAGGAATTCACAAGCCAAAAGCCTACTACTTAAGAACAAAAGGTCCACTTGAAGAATTAATCTTATCAATCTTCCCTGATTGCCTCAGGCGATAGTCTGGACAGTAATTCAGGTTCTCTTCTCTCAAAGTCTACCTTGCTACCTAAATCCAAGGATCCCATTATTTATTAAAATAGGAACACTTCCAAAACTTTTCTTGTAGATTTTCAAATTGTTTCCTAATTATTAGAATATTTAAAATTACAATAGTAGTACATTAGAGAGTGCCTATGTTTCAAGGTACTTTAATAAATAATTTTTCTTGACCAACAGGATGATTTCAGAAAGGCCTGGAGAGACTTACATGAACTGATGCTGAGTGAAATGAGCAGGACCAGGAGATCATTATATACTGTGTGATGATCAATTCTTTTTTTTTTTTAATTTAGAATTTTTTTCCACAGTATATATGCATGAATAATTTTTTTAAATAATATTATCCCTTGTATTCATTTTTCCAAATTATCCCTTCCCTCCCCTTGATGACAGGCAATCCCATACATTTTACATGTGTTACAATATAATCTAGATACAATATATGTGTGTAAATACCATTTTCTTGTTGCACATTAAGTATTAGATTCTGAAAGTATAAGTAACCTGGGTAGATAGACAGTAGTGCTAACAATTTACATTCACTTCCCAGTGTTCCTTCTCTGGGTGTAGTTATTTCTGTCCATCATTGATCAACTGGAAGTGAGTTGGATCTTCTTTATATTGAAGATATCCACTTTCATATGATGATCAATTCTGATGGACGTGGCCCTCTTCAACAATGAGATGAACCAAATCAGTTCCAATAGAGCAGTAATGAACTGAATCAGCTACACCCAGCAGGAAGGAAGGGAAAAATTGGAACAAAGGGTTTGGCAATTGTCAATGCTGTAAAATTATCCATGTATATATCTGGTAAATAAAAATTATAATTAACAAATAAATAAATAATTTTTCTAACTAATAAAGTAGTTTTCTTTTTGATAGGCAATTTTTCCATCTCTTACAAATTTTGACAAAATAAAACTTTATGGTTATTTTAATGAAAAATCATTTTATTGTTAATTATTTTATATTACTTTAAGATGATTGTTGATAGTTTAAATTGTCATTGTTGTTTTGTCTGAAATCTTAATTTCTGATTCTGATTTTTTACATTTAGCCAAAGCACAGTAGGATCTATTTTGTCTTTTTGTTTTCTTTCTTTCTTTTTTTTTTTTTTTAATAGTTTTTTTATTTACAAGATATATGCATAGGTAATTTTTCCAGCATTGACAATTGCAAAACCCTTTGTTCCAATTTTTCCCTTCCTTCCTCCCTCCCCCTCTCCCAATACATGTTAAACATGTTAAAACATAAGCTAAATACAATATATGTATACATGTCCATACAGTTATTTTGCTGTACAAAAAGAATTGGACTTTGAAATAGTGTACACTTAACCTGTGAAGGAAATAAAAAATGCAGGTGGACAAAAATAGAGGGATTGGGAATTCTTTGTAGTGGTTCATAGTCATCTCCCAGAGTTCTTTTGCTGGGTGTAGCTGGTTCAATTCATTACTGCTCTATTGGAACTGATTTGGTTCATCTCATTGTTGAAGAGGGCCATGTCCATCAGAATTGATCATCATACAGTATTGTTGTTGAGGTATATAATGATCTCCTGGTCCTGCTCATTTTACTCAGCATCAGTTCATGTAAGTCTCTCCAGACCTTTCTGAAATCATCCTGCTGGTCATTTCTTATAGAACAATAATATTCCATAATATTCATATACCACAATTTATTCAACCATTCTCTAATTGATGGGCATCCACTCAGTTTCCAGTTTCTGGACACTACAAAGAAGGCTGCCACAAACATTCTTGCACATACAGTTCCCTTTCCCTTCTTTAAGATCTCTTTGGGATATAAGCCCAGTAGTAACACTGATGGATCAAAGGGTATGTACAGTTTGATAACCTTTTGAGCATAGTTCCAAATCACTCTCCAGAATGGCTGGATGCATTCACAATTCCACCAACGATGTATCAGATAACTTTCCTCTTTAGTAGGTGCTTTGAGTGGTGGTCAATTTGCTGCTTATTTGAGGAAAATCACATCATACTACAGAAACTACAGTTTTCCCATGCCCCTTTGTTTTCAAAGATGATTATGATTTAGATATGATTGCAAAGACCTTTCCCATTGTACAGGGTTATGAAGGGTGCTGCTCTGTTTAAATTTTGCAGACTTTGTTTGAAAAACTTGTCCTTTCCAAGATAGTTCCAGTAAAGTTTGGATAGAAGACATCATCTGCATCCAGAAAAAGAACTAGAGAGATTAAATGTAAATCAATACATGTTAAGTTCAACTTCCTTTTTGTTTTTTTCTTCTCTCTCTTGATTTTTCCCTTTTGTTCTGATTTTTCTTTCCCTACATGATTCATAAAGAAATATATATATAAAAAAGACAACATACATGTATAACCAGAAAAAAATAAAACATTTTTAAAAAGAAAAGCTTGCCCTTATTTGTTATCCTTAGTGATTAAACATTTTTACTCAGAAAGAGCTATGCCATTCCTTATAGTCAAAAGCTGACTTTTTGATTTATGAGCTCTATCTCTTCTTACTCCCAACCCCCAGTAGTTTCAAGTGGTGTCATTTTGTGAAACTGTGCTTATCATCTCCTTTAAGAGATGTCTGTTCTCATAGTGCTCAATTAGCAGCTGCATTCAGCAAACATTTACTAAGCAACTACTGTATGCAGAGAATTATGATAGGTGTAGATATACAAAGTTTACAAAAAGAGCTAGTTTAACAATTGAATCTGGTATCTTAGGTGAGAACTGATTGGATACAGTTCTATTCTCCCAGTCATTGTGGACTCAATTTTGAGTAAGACTCATAGAAGACTATGATAAAACTACTCAGAAACTCAGATCTAAAATTTTTCTAGCTGTAGCTTTTTGCAAGGCTTTCTGGGTTTTTGAAGAGAAAACACCATCATCTAAGTCTTATGTTTGGTTTGGAGCTCTTATGATACCAAATTCCATGCTAGATTGACAATGGATATACTGGTTTATTTTCTATTCTTTGAAGTAAGGACATCATAAGATGGTGAGAAAGAAGTATCCCAGGTAAAGTCAGAAACAAAAAGATTTTAGATGATATGAAAATATTCAGTCTTGTCAAGGTCCTGCATGATACTCACAAAAAGAGTGACATCATTGAAAGTTAAAAGGAAGGCCAATCTGCTGTGTCTTTGTATGTTTTGTAGGACTTGATCCTCTACTATGGAAGGCAAACTAAGGAAAATCTTAAGGTATTTTTGCATGCTCATTAGAATTTCTTCTATCAGAGATACAGAACCCTCTTGGCTCATCAAAAGTGCCATAGAAACAGATAAGTCCATGTGTCCTGTGCTACAGAACAAGCTCTCCAAAGTTGAGAAGGTATATAATACAAAGTGAAGAGGGAACATAATAAAAAATATCAGAGAATGCATATGATGACTTATTAAGGAGTAATATACAAATATTAGAAACTATATTTACTTTAAAAATAAATTAATTAATATTTAATATATCAATGGAAAAAATACTCAATCATCATGTAAGACAGTGATATGTCATGTTTAGCATATTAGACATCCTGAAGGAAAAATGGGAAATGCAAATGTGGAGTGGCTGATTGTGGAGCTTTCATATTCACTCATATTAAGCCTATTAATGGCATAGTAGAATTTTTAAGTCTCAAGTTTATCCTGGCTCAAACCAGAGCCTCGTACTTAATAATTCTTCATGGAATCCTATGCCTCCCCCTCCCCAGTTTATCTTAGCTAATCAACTCAGCACAAGGTAGTGCCATTTTGTATCTATTCCTATACTTTTTATGCTGGATCTGTAATCTTTTCTTTCTCAAGTGCACTGTCTGTTCTAGAATGCTATACACTATACTCCCTGGTTATTTTATCTTTGAAGGCAACAATATCATTAGTACTCTTGTGTCTTAGAAGATTAAAAAAAAAAAGATTTTTAAAAAGAGTAAAAAACTTATATGTATAAAAATATTTATAGCAACTCTTGTTTCTAATAGCAAAGAACTGGAAACAAAAGAGATGTTCATTAATTAGAGACTCCATCCCTAACATCTATTTTTCTATCTGTCTTCTTTTGCTGACTTGAACTGGAAAAATATTCACTATGATTTTTTTTCTTTGATTTCTTGATCAAGATTCAATCAGATAACTTTCCTCTTTAGTAGGTCCTTTGAGCAAATTGAGCAACTCAATTTGCTGCTTATTTGAGAAAAATCACATCATACTACAGAGATGCCATCTCTAATTTGCTGAATCATTTCTTCTTTTTTCTTTTATAGATTTACTTTTTTTACTCTGAACTTAACAAACACCAAATAAAATTAACATTTCCATATACAAACTGGAACAGAAAAAGATTCTCCATGTGCTCATGAATCTATATCATGTTGAGTTTACTCCAAGTATATAACAAATTCAATACACAAGTTTCAAAGCTGTCCTATTTGTCTATGTTCCCTGTTGATCTTCCTTCTGTTCTCTTCTATGCATTTTAAGAAATGTTTCAATGATCAATTTTTCTTACTTAAAAAAAAGTTGTTAACCATATCACTAGTTCTTCTTCCCCCCAAAATCCCTATCTGCAAATTAAAAAAAAAAATTGTAAAATATATATAGTTGAACAGACTAAATCATCTCATTGGCCTTCTCTGAAAATATTCTTATTTGAAATCCAATTTCCCCTTGATGTACAAAGCTGAAGAGAAAAAAAGAGTCTCAAGAGAATAGTAAATGAGATTTTGTAGGCTTAGATGGGTTTCCTGGGAAAGGTGGGTGGAGTAGGCAAACACATTTAGGCCAAGGTCAGGATACAGTGACTGAGGAAAAAATAGAATCAAACTCTTATCTTGCTTATTGCTAAGGCAGTAGCTCATTTGCCAAAGAATTTTGCCCACAAAAAACCAAGACTCAGTTCTTCAGTTCACTTCAGTAAACCTTTATTTAACAAACCAGTTATGTCAAAAAGCACTCTGCTAGGCAATGGGAAAACAGAGATTAAATATGACAGTCCTTGCCTTGAGGAATTTATAGCCTTATGGGAGATTCAGCTTCCACAAATATATTCCAAACCAGAATAAAAGGGGAGGGTTTTTCTGGGGCCATCTTCAGTTGTCCTGGTCTATATCTCACCATTGGACCCAGTTGACTGTGGAGGAGAGAGTGAACTGATTACTTTGCACAGCTCTCCCTTATGTAAATCCAATTCCTTTGCAAGTTATAATATCTTCTTGATCATGGTTTTACTCAGAATGAAGGGCAAACAATGAATGAATGATAGGAGGGACATAACAAAAAGGAACCAAAGTGCTATGGGAAACCTTGAGCAGGGAGAAATCACCTAAATTTGTATGTATCAGGTTTTTTGAAGTAAGTGGCACTTGGATTAGACCTTGAAGGATTTCACCAAGCAGAGATGAAGAGGGAAAATCCAGGGACAAACTGGATTTCAGAAGACAGTCACAATATTTTCAAACCAATTCCAGAAAACAAAAGACTAAGTAAACAGTTATTGGACATGTTTGTCCAATTATGTCAGCTCACGAAATTTCATATTGTGACATCATTGACTAGCTAAGTAAAAGTACGGAATTACTAGCTAAGTAATCTTCCTAATATCCATCCTAATTACCATCTTGCTTGACAGCTGGACACTCAGAGGTTATAAAGTAGGAAAGAACTGACTTCCTTTTATTATCATAGAGTTCATTAGGACTGGTTAAAGACCCTAAAGACCACATATTCCAATTTCCTCAGTTTACAATAAGGACATCCAGAGCTTTTAAACAGTTTGCTAAAGTTCAGAGAGAATTAAAATCTCAGCTAAGACTAGAACCCAGTTCTCAAACTCATTCTGCTCCCTGTTAGAGAAATGCAATTTTCTTATTTTTTACTTCAGATTTTTATTTATAATTTGTTTATTGCTTTAGATTTAAATCTTATTTTGCTTCTGTTTTGTCTTCTGAGGACAATGATCTCTGCACTGGAAATGACAGAACAAAAATTGCCAACAGGGAGTTGACACCCTATATAAATAAAGAGATGATAGAGGAACATCTGATTGACTTGATAAATTCAAATGACCTAGCCCAGATGAACTGTATTTTTTAGTACAAAGAATCCTAACAGGCAGATGTGATTACTGAGACACTGCTAATCATATTTGAAAGATCTTGGGAAATAGAAGTACCAGAATACTGGACAAGTACAAATGTTGTTCTGATTTTTTTAAAAAGGGAAGAAAACTGAGGCTGCAAAGGTCAGTGAGTTTGAGTGTCATTCATGGGAAAATTCAAGAATGAATTGTTATAAAACCTTTCTTACAGAAATAAAAACATCTAAAAACTGGGGAAATAACACTTTCTTATTGTTGGGTTACCCCAATATAACAAAAATGATAATACTACCTAAAATTATTTACTAATTCAATACCTTACTAATCAAATTACCAATGGGTTATTTGTTGTTGTTTTTAATAGCATGTCATATAGTATAATTCTTACTTCAGTATTTAGGACCCTTGAGTTTATCAAACACTCATGCTATGTTAGTTTGCTTCTGTATTTTGTTAATCTCATCAGTGACACTACAACCTTTCTATTTTTTAACCAATGCCAAATAATTTTGACACTTCCTGCTTTGAAGAATAGTTTGACCTTTCTTCAAAGCCCCTTTCCTTCACCCTTTTTTCCCCATAATTTCTCTAGAGTTTTTTTCTTTCAGATGAATTTTATTATCATTTTAAAAATAACATGCTTCAATCTGTATTCAAATAACCTCAGTTCTTTCTCTTGAGGATAATATGTTTCATCATTAGTCAATAGGTTACTTTGTAGAACTTTTTTTAAAAAATGTTTTCTTTTGTTCATATCACTTATCTAATCTTATCAATAGGGACATTCTCTCTAAAGTTACAGATTTTAATACCTCTATGCTTCCTGCTTCTTGTGTGATTCATGCCCATACCTTCCCATAATTTTTTTTTTTTTTTGGTGATGTAATATGGGTTAAATGACTTGGCCAGGGTCACACAGCTAGGAAGTGTTAAGTGTCTGAGGTCACATTTGAACTCAGGTCCTCCTGACTTTAGGGCTGGTGCTTGATTCACTGTGCCACCTAGCTGCCCCCCATAAATCCTTTATAAAGAATCTATCTAGATTATTGTTGTCCTTAGTAGCTGTAGCTGTAGCATGGACAGCAGCCCTACCTCAGGAAATCATCTCTGCAGAAAGCTCAACCAGCTTGAGGGCAACTGATAAGCCTCAAACCCTTTGGTCTGTTGGTGAATTAGAAGTATATGAATGAAGACTTCTTGTTGTGGAAGGGGTGAATGAAAACAGTTTATTCCTACAGCCATGAAAGTGGCTGAAACTGGTGCTGTGAAGCATTTAGAGCTGGGTCAAATAGAAGACTCCAAGGTCATCTGTTGCATCCTTGGCCATCACTCATCACCTTGACTTTTGTCCTGCCAATGGATTTTAATGACTGGAAGAGAGAGTGAGATTGATGACTTTAAACAATTCTGCTTCATTTTAATCCAATTCACGGACATCCTGTGATATCACTGGTCTTGTTCAGCCTTGGTACCCCTATAACAATTGAGCTATCTGCTTGTTATCTGTTGCTCTCACAATATGATGTACTTTTTTGTTCAATTACTTGAACATAGCTTCTGTATTACTTGTTGAGTGCAGATCATTATTAATAAAAATATGTGACTTGTTTAAGGGCAGGTTGGTGGTATAGTGAATGCTGAGCCTGAAGACAAGAAGACTCATCTTCTTGACTTCAAATCCAGCCAAAGAAATCTACTAACAAGTCACTTAACCTTGCTTGTCTCAGTATTCTCATCAAAATGGGATGGAAGAAATGGCAAATCACTCTAGTATCTTTACCAAGAAAACGCCAAATGGGATCATGAAGTTGGACAAAAATGAATAATAATATTAATTGTATGTAATACATTCCCATCCCTCTCTGACTTTACAATTTTCTCCTAAGGACATTTTCTTTTTTTTTTTTCTAAAGTCTGCTTAAATAGTTTTTTAAATTCTTTTTGGCAACTATTACATTTGTCTATCATTCATCTTTTTTTTGGAATAATGGATAGAGCAATAAGCTTTGGAGTTGAGAGATCCTGAATTTGAAGAGTTCAAATCCAATTTAAGAACTTAGTAACTATGTGATGCTGAGTAAGTCATTTATTTATCTCAATCTCAGTTTCTTCATCTGTAAAATGAATATTATCTATTTTCTAGGGTTGTTGTGAGGACAAAATGAAATATTTATAAAGTACTTTACAAACTTTAAAATACTTTATAAATGCTGTTATTATTACTTAATATTTTTCAGCCCAGATTTTTCTCATTTGTAAAATAGGGATAGTAATTTACAATTTGTAAATTATACAATTATACAAATTATACAATTATTATACAAACAATATTATTACAAACATTTACTTCACAGGGTTATTATGAAGGTCAAATAAAGTGTATGTATGTATGTGTATATATATACATACACATATATCATATGTAATGCATATATATTACATGATGAGATAAGAAATGGGCTGAAAGAGGTTAAATAATAATAATAATAGCATTTATATGGTACTTTAAAATTTGTAAAATACTTTACAAATTTATATACTATATATGTATGTGTATCTGCATATATATATTTACATACATATATTTATCTATATGCATGTATTTATCTACATCCATATATATGAAACCCATAAAGTGCTATACACATTAGTATTATTCTCCCTCTAGGTGAGGAAAGTCTGATTCTATAATTTGAGCTATTTCTTATGCTTTTAATGATTGAACTTATAAATTTGAAAACCAACTTTTGGTAACTACACACTTTCCTAAGTAGCTTGGCTAAGTAATATGGGCAGGGAAGGAAGAAAAATAATTAGAAGAGTAATTAGTACAGCAGGATAGGAAAATCAGAAATAAATCAAGAATAAAGCAGACTGAACAGAAGAGAGTCCAGATTGTGGAACAAGAGGGTAAAAGGTAACTGAATAATATATGTGGACAGCAGTCTAATGATCAGGTAATTTTATTTTTCATCTATTTAAAAGGAAATAGAATGGAAAGTTTTATATTAAACACAAAGATGTAAATAGTAAATATTAAGCAATAACAATAATGTTGCATCTACATGGCAATTTAAGATTTACAAAACATTTTCCTCACAGAAATCTTTGTGCCAAATATTATCATGGTTTTTATAGGAGAAAACATTGTGGAAAAAAGAATTGAAGTATATTGCCCAGGGTCACACAGCACGTGACTATCCATGGAACAAGTTATTCATAAGGCTACAATGGATAAATCAATGCTTTATATGCCTTATATTTCTGTGGTTTTGTGTTTATTTCAAGAGGATGAATGTTATAAGAAAAGAAAAAAGTATAGGAAGGATAAAGAACAAGTAAAAGTTCTGAGGTGTTTTCTTTGACAATATCTACATAACAGAGAATCATGTATATCAGTGATAGAAATTCTTTTGGATGATGGCGATGGGAATGATGAAAAGCACGTTGAAGAAATGAGAAAAAAAAAACTATTGAAGAGTAAGAAAAAGCAGAAGGGAAAAGGTAAGCTAAGAAGTAAGTGGAGGGGGAAAAGATTCCTCTGAGTAAAACACAAGGGAAAGTGAAGATTCTTGGAGAAGAGAATTTTGTTTTGACAACTAAATGGAAAATAGAAATAGAATAGATCTACCCAGCTGTCCCCTAGCTTTGTTTCTTCCACAGTCCTGCCAAAATTCCTTTTGAGGATAAAATGGGCTAATCACGATGCCTGCAGTAACCTTGTGCTTTAAAATAAGAGAGAATGAAAAAGATTAATGAGTTTAATTTCTTTACAGGGTAGAAGTCCAGTGAGGCTTGTGGAAGGATGTGACTTATAGACAGGTCATCTATATTATGCTTTTTATCTACTGGTAAGAATGACCAGGGGACTTCTCATGTCAAAATGAACATGGGTGATGTTAACTTTGATAAATAATTATGAAAGAAGCAATCATAAATTTGGGAACTTGTGGCCAGTTCCCATACTCAAAATTTAAAAAATATATGTAGCCAAATATAACATGCTTTAAATCAATAATCATCATTATTAAAACTTCCAATTGTGTCTTCTTTTTAGGGCGAATAAAATTTGAAACCCATATTATATCATTTTTTTACATGTACGACTATATTGTTAAGGCTGGAGAATAATATCCACAGAAGCCTCATCCAAGGTACTCTCTCATCATCCTGGAAGTTCAGTTTATTCCTACATTTCTCATACTATTAAGTACTCTGCAGCCCCTTCCTCTGATTGACTCCTTTCTCCTAGACCCTCTTGGTCAGCCATCCCTTCATTCTTCCAGGAGCTTTACATTAGGCTGTATTCCTAGGATGTAAGCTCCTGAGGACAGGGAGTTTAGTTTTTCTTTTTGTTTATACTCTCAGCACTTAGCACAGTGCTTTGAACATAATGCTTAATAAATGCTTATTGACTTCTTGAGTTGACTTGCTTATTTCGATCTTTGTGATGTTGCTTAAGTCACAGTAACTACTTTGGAAGGTAGTTTCTTCATCTGTAAAGTAAGAAGGAAGACTAAGGTTTTTATGGTCCCTTTCAGTCCAAAATGGTGTAATTTGGGAAAGTCTAAACACTTTAATAGTTGGCAGGAACTGAGTGTTCTGTTTTCCTCCTAACTCCTTCCTGTGTAGTATTCTGTGTATAATGAGTACTCAGGATATGTTGGTGTTAGAATTCCTGGCTTCTTACACATGTATTCATTCTTTGAACAAATATTTATTGCAGGCCTACTATGTGGAAGGCAATGTTCTTTGTGCTACAGGAAAAGCAAAAATTTATAAAAATTGTACTCTTAGGGCATTATTAGTTACTTTAACCCCTCTCCAATTTGGCACTAATGGTTGTAGGTTGGATTCCCAAGGGATCAACTCTTCCCACAGGCTCAATGATACTCCATGGGATTTCACTCTAACCACAATTCAGAAGTCCTTCTTATAGTCCTCTATTATAGTCCGTCATCAGACACAAAGAACTCAAAGCAGAGAAAGACATTTACTAAAATGATACCTTAAGAACAGCTTTACAATATTTCATTATAAAAACATGGCATTTGTTGTTCTATTGTTTTTCAGGCATGTCTGACTCTATGTGACCCAATTGTTTTTGGCAAAGATACTAGAGTAGTTTGCCATTTTCTTCTCTAGCACATTTTACAGGTGAGGAAACTGAAGTAGACAGGGTTAAGTGACTTTCCCAGGGTCACACATGAGGAAGTATCTAGGACCAGATTTGAACTCAAGAAGATGTTTTCCTGACTCCAGGTCCAGTGCTCCATCCACTTTCACAAATACATGATGTCAGTCAGAAGAATGAATATAAATAGGATATATTAGGATATATTGGTCAGGTACACATGTAGGGAACATATAGGGTCAAGGCAAATTATTATACTTATGGTACTATGGAACACAGGTTCTTCTTTATTTTCTGGTGCATTCATGTTTCTCTTCTCTGGGAATAGTCTCTCTACAGAGTGGGTTGTTCAGCTAGGCTCCTTGAATATGATCCTTTCTGTAGCTCAATTCTCAACTGCCAGGGTTAGTTCTCTAAGGAACAGATAGTTTTCTTCTGTCTTCCAGGGGTCACATTCTTAGAAGCTACTTCCTGACACCTATTCTCTACCAATGGTGTCTATTTTTATACTCCCTATGGGAATTGCAGTGTCTTCCACTGAGAGATACCATGGCTATGGGTAATTTATGATTTGCCCTAAGAACAGTAAACAGAAAAAAGTCTCCCCTATTGTTGATGAGGGTATAGGAGTCATACTCCACAAAAGTGTTTCCTGCTTGGACTCCTTCCAGAGATGGCAGGTTTCTTTCTAAAGACCACTAGAATTGTGGCAAATATTTGGCCATATGCCCTTCCAAAGCCATCAGGAAAATTTCACACTACTTAAAGGGATAACAGAACGTACTTGTCTTATACTTTGTCTAATACATTAACACTTTCTTTTTATCTATTATTTGTGGCTTCTTTTCTATGTTAACATCTGTTACATAGGATTTAATCTATGTTCTGAAAGAGTTTGTAGTCTCCCAAGGGAGAAGAAAAAGGTACACAAATAACCACATACAATAAAATATATAATAGAAACAAAAATGGTACAAATGAAGTGCTATAGAAGTAAAGAAGAGAGAAATCACTTTCAGCACTAATCTGGAAGACTTCATTGTGGAGATGACTTCTAAACAGTCAGTTGACTGGGCAAGGGAAATGGGTAAAATTTTGATAGAGGTTTAAGAGTAGGAAAGAAAAGAGGCAAAGGGACTTTTTTATTTAAAAAAAATTCATATATTAGAAAATCACCAACAAACACAAACATTTCAATAGACAAAGACCAGAATTTAGAAATTATACAATAAACTACAAATCTACTACATATAGTTGGTTCTTTTAAACATACATTGAATTTAACATGGTAGAATCAGCAGCATCCTGCTTCTTTTGTGTTTCCCTCTTATCTCCCCTGCATATTTTGAAAAAATATTTTGTTCATACTTTTTTCTTTCCTTTTTATTTCTTTCTTGCATCACTATTTCAATCTATTTACTCTGCCTCACCACACAACTATTCCTATCTCAAATAAAAACTATTCCTTATAATATAGAGTCAAACCAAATAAATTATGCTGTAATGGTAGTATCTGGAAATGTCCAAGAGAATTTCTTCAGCAAAGATTCAATGCTGGGAAAGTATGAGGATATTGATCTTGAAGTGTACTGCACAATCCTGCCTGTAAGGTGCTACCAGAAAACAAAGAGGTTAGGGCCACTGAATGTCAAATTAAAAGGTTTGGACTGTATTTAATAGGTAGTAAGAAGCTTACTTCTTACTTTACCAACAGAAAACATCTATTGTGACTTTCTTCTTCTTCCTATATATACCTTAACCTCCTTGACAATCCTATTTTCTCTTTCTTTTTAATATTAGAGATAGCTCTCTTGCCAAGGCTAACCTCTTTATTTTTACCTTTCTCCCCTTTTTTCTCTCTTTCTTTCTTTGTCTCATGTCTATTTCTGTCTTTCCTATATATTGGCTCTTTCCCTCTTGTTCTTCAAGCACAAACTGATATTGTATGTAACTTCTTCATTTCACAACCAAATTTTTCTTTTTTTTTCTTTTAATAGTTTTTATTTACCAGATATATGCTTGGGTAATTTTACAACATTGACAATTAACAAACCTTTTGTTCTAATTTTTCTCCTCTCCCACAGATGTCAGGTTGACCAATACATGTTAAATATGTTAAAGTATAAATTAAATACAATATACGTATACATGTCCAAACAGTTGTTTTGTTGTACAAAAAGAATCGGACTTTGAAATAATGTACAATAGTGTGAAGGAAATCCAAAATGCAGGCGGACAAAATTAGAGGGATTGGTAATTCTATATAGTGTACAACCTAAGCCACTGACAAAATATAGCTTCCATTTCTCCTTCCACTTATTTAATCATTTCATTATAAGTCTCCCTTTCAACCTCATTGCTGAACTCTTAATCCTATAGTTAAAAATTATTTAATTGACAATATTTGAAACTACTGACTACTCTCTCCTCCATAGTATTTTATCCTCTTTTAATTTTTTTTAATCTTTTTCTCTATCCTGTTCTCCTACTTATCTGACTGTTCCTTTTTAGTTTCCTTTGCTGATTCATCATCCATGTTTTGATGTCTAACTGTGATGGCTCCTAATTCTGTCTTGGCTCCTTTTCTCACTCTCTACTTTCTCTATTGCTTATTTTAGCTTTCATGCGTTCAATAATCTCAATGTAGATTACTCCCAATCAATATATCCAGCCCCTGAATTTCTCAGGAGCCAATGTTTCATATGAAAAACTTACTATTGGGGGAAGCTAGGTGGCTCAGTGGATAGAGCACCAGCCCTGAAGTCAGGAGCACCTGAGTTCTAATCTGCTCTCAGACATTAACACTTCCTAGCTGTGTGACCCTGGGCAAGTCACTTAACCCTAATTGCCTCAGCAAAAATAAAAAAACAAAAACAAAACAAAAAACTTACTGTTGGACAAATTCAAATGAGTATCTTGTAGATATCTTAAATCAAATATATAACAAATAGATTTCATCTCCTAAAAATCACCTTCCTTTCAAATTCTTTTGTGTCTGTTAAGAATGTTGCCATTTAGATCGAAACCTTGGAAGCATCCTTAATTCCTCTTTTTCCCTCAACTTCCATACCTAATCAGTCCCCAAGTCCTATTGATGCTATTCTTCCAACATCTCTTGCATTTTCTTCCTTCTATACACTCAGTTCAGTACCTTGTCACCTCTTACCTAAACTACGGTGGTAGCCTCCTAGTCAGAATTTATTTTCTAGTCTCTTCCCTATTAATCCATGATCTATAGCTGTCAAAATAATTTCCCTACGATGCAAGTTATCTAATTACTCCCCTACTCAAATAACATCATTAGTTTCCTATTCTGTCTAAAATAAACTATAAACTCCTCAGGTTGGCATTGAAAGTGTATCTTGATCTGACTTGCCCCTATACTTTTAGGCTGAGAGATTCTGAGGCTGACTATATTGATCAGGAGCCATCTATATAGAGATAATTGAATGGATGGGAGCTAAGAAGATAATCAGTAGAGAAAACAGAGTGTGAGAAAAGGGGCCAAGACAGAATCGGAAGACATCACAAATAATTAATCCCTTGTCTACATTTGGGCTAAACTAGACCACTTGCTGTTTTCCAAATTTGGAATTCCATATTACTTCCTTATTATTCTACTTGTCACTTCATAGAATCTCTAATTTGATTTACTGCTCAGTCATATGCCTCTTAGAAGTGGATAGATGATTTAATGAATAGAGAACTAGATCTGGAGTTAGGAAGATGAGTTCAGGAAAATTTTTCCAAGACCATCTCTTTTACTTTTATCCTTGAACTGTTTACCTTTCAAGCCTTTTATAAACTTGATTCTCTCTCTCTTTCTCTCTGTCTCTAATCTCTCTTTTTCTCTTGCCCTTGGGCCCTTCCTATTGTTCTTCAAAAACAAACTATTATTGTATGTCTCTTCTTCCTTTTACAAATAATTTTTTTTAGAGCTACCACCAAATTTGGTCTCCATTTTTCCTGCCGCTCACTTAATCCTTTGTAATCTTGCTTTCAACCTAATTGCTAAACTCTATCTCTGTGATTGTTTCTATATAGTTAGTAAATATTTCTTTTTTTTTTTTTAAACTTTGTATACAATTATTTTTTAAAAGCTTTTTATTTACAAAACATATTCATGGGTAATTTTTCAACATTGACTCTTGCAAAACCTTCCATTACAAATTTTCTCCTCCTCCCCACCCCCTCCCCTAGGTGACATGTAGTCCAATACATATTAAATATGTTAAAATATATGTTAAAAATCCAATATATGTATACAGTCATACAGTTATCTAGTAATTATTTCTTAATTGATAAATTCAGATACTAGCTGTGTGATCCTGAGCAAATTACTTAAGCCATATTTACTTTACTTCCTCATCTGTAAAATGGGGATATACTAGGGAAGGCAATAGCAAACTATTTTAGTATCTTTGCCAAGAAAACCCCATGGAAAAATTTGTGGAATCCCATAGAATCAAATACAACTGAGTGACTAAATAACAACAATGTACTTCTTCTTCTGGTAATATCTTTCCAACCCTTCTAGTGGTTAGTCCTTTCTCCCTTCTGAAATTATTATGTACATATTTATCTCTGTGTGCATGTACCTTTGTCCTGTTGCTCTCACTGACTTCAATCTAACAACAATTATGTATGCCTTCCTTTCTAGTTACTCAGCACCACTCTAGTTCAGGCCTTCATCAGTTCTTGCTTGGACTATTGCAATAGACTTTTAATTTGGCTCAGAGATCTCCCCTACTCCAATTCATTCTCCACTCAGCTACAAATATGATTTTTCTAAAGAGAAAGAAAAAAGAAAGGAAAGAACAAAAGAAGGAAGGAAAAATAAATTAATGAGTTTATTAATTGCCTACTATATTCTAGATGCTGTGCTAAGCACTTTACAAATATCTCATTTGGCTATTCCACATTTCTGAAATACTTTCCCTCCTCATTTTTGTTTTGTAGTTTTTCTTACTAAAGTTTATTGAGATAAACTTTTGAGAGCTGATTTTTGGAGTGAATTGCTAATGATCAGGACTTGATTTATTGTTTCATTGATAATTTACACTTAAAAAACTGATAGAGACTACATGACAGATGTGGAAATATGTTTAACATGATTGTACATGTATAACCTATATCAGATTGCTTGCTATCTTGGGGAGGGAGAAGGAAAGGAGAAAATTTGGAGCTCAAAAATCTTACAAAGATGAATGCTGAAAACTATCTTTACATATAATTGGAAAAAATAAAATACAGTTAGGTAAATGAAAATAAGAAAAAGAAAATGATAGAGAAAATGCTAATATTGCAGATTAAATTTAAAAGTGTGTCACATACTTTTTTTTTCCCCTGGAGAGTTGATTGTAACACATTTGCCAGCATACCCTTGCCTGACTCCTTTAAGACTTAGCTCAAATATTATCTTCTGCCTCAAATTCCATCCATCTTTCTCACCCCCCTCATTAATGCCTTTCATTAATTACTTTCTATCTACTCTGTCTATATTTTGTATATTTGTATATTTGTATGTTATTTACATGTTGTCTCTCCATTAGAATGTGACATTCTTGAGGAATGGGACTCTGCTTTTCCTTTTTTCTTCTCTCCAGCTCTTAGGCATATTAAGTGCTTAATAAATGTTCATTGACTGATTGATTAATAAATGATAAACCAGAGGCAACCTGGAATAATAGATTGTTGTTATTCAGTTATATCTAACACTTGCTTGTCAGAAATACTTAAGTGGTTTGCTGTTTCCTTCTTGAGTTCATTTTACAGATAAGGAAACAGTCACAAAGAATTATATGACTTGGCTAGAGTCATACAGCTAATAAGTGTTTGAGGTTTGATTTGAACTCAGATCTTCATTATTTCAGTTCTGGTGTTTTATCTGCTGAGTTACTTAGCTATTCCAGTAGCAATAAAGTACTGAAAAAGTAGTAAACAAGATTGGGCTTCAAAACTCTCCTGACATCCTTGGAGAGATCTAAGGGAAGTCATTTCACCTCTCTAACTTTGGGTAACTTCCTAGAGTTATCTTCAGCATCAGTTAAAGGAGCTCACCCAGTGGAAGTTCTCTTGTTGCTGTAGTCATCCCAGGAGTGAGCTAGGCAGGGAGTAAATTAAACTATTCTAAAACTTAAAGTATCTAGTAGAATACTATATTATACATTAAAGAAATAATTTTCTAATATCTGCAAGGACTAATAGAGTTTCCAAAAGTGCTTGATTTACTTGGAAACTTGCACATGGGGAAACTAACTCAGCTGTTCAGAACTTCCATTTTTATTTCCTTGCTGTTTTGTGAACACTAGGAAAATTCTGTTGTTATGCAGATATTTCTATTCCCAGATGCATTTACCCGAGTCCATGTAGCCACCTGACATGTGCTATTTTCTAATAGTCTGCAGAAAATGGAGAGAGCCTGGAGACTTAGCATGAAATATTTATTAGTCCCTCTCCAAATCTTAGTTATCTTTCTGGATCTATTCTCCATGACAAGACTGCACCTGGAAGAACTAGACCCAATACTATTAAGCCCTGGGTTCTCCAAAATTAAACATGGCCTGAAAGAAATTCATTTTTCTTTCTCTCCACTCTGTGTGACATTCCAGATGTCAAATTTTCCTGTATTAGTTAATGGATATTCAAGGAGAAGAATTTGGAAAATCTTACTGCAAGGCTTTACAGAAATCCCCTCCAAAATGCTCATTACATCAGTATGCACTCCCCCCTTTTTTCTTATTCCCCCATCAAGATCTGTACCTCTGGGGAAGGAGAGGAAGGAGTAGGAGGCCTGGGTGTGTCTGTGGCAAAGGGGAGTCTGTTTACTTTAGGGAAATTTCAAATGTGACTGTAACTTAATAAAATTTAACCCCATCATGAATATATCAAGAGGAAATTGGAGATGTCAAATATAAACTGTCCCAATAACAAAAGAATTAACTCTTTCTTTAAAAGTCTGGATATTCTTTCATTTTAAAAATACTTTCATTTCCAAATATATTATTTAGTTATCTCCTGTAACAAAGAACAAAAAAAGAAGAAAAAAGCAATTAAGCAAAGCTAATCAATACATCAACCCATCAACCAATCCAACTACACACACACACACACACACACACACACACACACACACACACACACACATATTTGGTAATAGTAAAGTGATGAGAGGAAGGGAGGTACTGAAGAAGGCATCTAGTACATTCTATGACACACAGAAAAAGAAATCTACTAGCAGTAAATATAACACAAAGCAAGAGCCAGTTAATTTTTCCAAAAAATTCATTTTCAACATTAACAATCATTGAACATGAACATTTTCTTTAAAGCTTTCTGTGGCCATATGAAAAAATGCTTTAAATCACAATTGATTGGAGAAATGCAAATTGAAACAACTCTGAGGTGCCAACTCACACCTATGCGATTGGCTAAATTGACAGGAAAAAATAATGGCAAATGTTGGAAGGGATGTGAGATAAATGGAACACTAATACATTGTTAGTGGAGCTGTAAATAGATCCAGCCAGTCTGGAAAGCAATTTGGAACTATGCTCAAAAAGTTATTAAACTGTGCATACCTTTTGACCCAGCAGTTACTGAGCTTGTATTCCAAAGAGATTTTAAAGGAGAGAAAGAAACATATGCAAAAATGTTTGTGGCAGCCCTTTTTGTAGTGGCAAGAAACTGGAAATGGAATGGATGTCCATCAGTTGGAGAATGGCTGAATAAGTTATGGGATATGAATGTTATGGAATATTATTGCTCTGCAAGAAATGACCAACAGGATGATTTCAGAGAGTCCTAGAGAGACTTACATGAACTGATGCTGAGTGAAATGAGCAGAACCAGGAGATCATTATACATGGCAACAACAAGATTATATGATGATCAATTCTGATGGACGTAGCTCTCTTCAACAATAAGATGATTCAAACTAGTTCCAATTGTCCATCTCTACCCAGAGAGAGGGCAGTGGGAACTGACTGTGGACCACAACACAGTACTCTCACTCTTTCTGTTGCTGTTTGGTTACAGTTTGTTTTTCTTCTTTCTTTCTAGATCCGATTTTTCTTGTGCATCAAGATAACTGTATAACTACTTATACATATATTCGATTTAACATATATTTTATTTTATTTTTTTTTAATTATAGTTTTTATTTACCAGATATATGTATGAAGGGGATAATTTGGAATAGAAGGTTTTGCAAGGGTCAATGTTGAAAAATTACCCATGTATATGTTTTGTAAATAAAAAGCTATAAGAAGAAGAAGAAAAAAAGAAAAGAAAAGAAAAAAGAAATTAGGAGAGGGATGATTTCAGAAACGTTTGGAAAGACTCACATGAAGTGATACTGAGTGAAGAGAGTGGAAACAGGAGAATACTGTACATGCAACAAGAAGATTATGTGAAGACCAACTATGATAGTTCTTCTCAGCAACCAGTGATTTAAGACAATTCCAACAGACTTGGCATAGATAATGCCATCTTCTCCAGAGAAAGAACTATGGAGATTGAATGTAGATCAAAGCATACTATTTTCACCTTTTTTTTTGTTTGTTTGTTTGCTTTTTTCCTTGTGTTCCCCTTCCCCTTTTTTTCTGATTTTTCTTTCACAACTTGACTAATATGGAAATATATGTATAACTTATATTAGATTCCTTACTGTCTGGGGTGAGGGAGAGATAAGGGAAGGAGAGAGAGAAAAAATTGGAACTCAAAATTTTACTAAAATAAATGTTGAAAACTATTCTTACATGTAATTATAAAAATAAAACTATTAAAAAATTTTAACAAAAGAACATTTTCTTATACAAAGAAGACTAGAGAAAACAAGATCATACAGGACACCAAGTATTTCAATTACATCCAGCTTTTTAAAAAAGTAATTCAGGAATTCCAATACTGCCTTTCTTCCCACTGTCCCCTTCTGAACTTTGTTTTGAAATTTCCAGTGTTTTAAAAAATGTTATTCATTTTTTCTTTCTTTTCTTCTTTTTCTTCTTCTTCTCCTTCTTCTTTTTTTTTTTTTTTGAATCACTCTCACTTGTTCTCCCTGCTCCACCCAAAAAACCATTCCCAGTAAAACAAAAAATGTGTTTTACCTCAAGCAAGATCTTTGGAGCGCTGGAAGTCATACCTCATCACTACCTTTTCCTCAGAGGCCCTTCCCTCCCTTGAATTTAGTGAGTGTGAGTGCTTCTCCCGGAACCTCCAATTAATAAAAAGGGATCTCTGGTCAGCCAAATCAAGCATTTCCAATCCAAAAATTTTCAGTTTTCCCCTGGGTTTCTTCACCATGCTCCCAGTCCAGTTACCTTCCACTTTTCTGATATCTTTTGAGTGTAAGCTCCTTGAAGGCCAGGACTGGCTTTTATCTCTTTTTCTATCTCTACCAATTAGCTGAGGGCCAGTAGGTGCTTAATACATATTTATTGGTTGGTTGAATTAAACTATATCTAGCAACCATTTTCAATAAATACTTTACTTTCAATAAGTCCTTTACTTCTCTATGTAGAGGTAAGAAGCAAGATTAATTCTCAGTCTTCTGGAGTTGCGATTGGTCAAAACATTGATCTAAGTTCTTTTATCTATTTATTTACCTATCTTATCTAGTTTTAACATTCTTTTTAAAAATTTGAATTCCAAATTTTTTTCAACTTCCTCCTTTCTCCTTCACTTACAGAGAAGGCAAGCAATATATCTATTATGCATGTGAAATCATGAAAAATACATCCATATTATCAATATATTTTTAAAAGCAAGGAAAATAAAGTGAGAAAATTGTTCTTTAGTTTGTACTAAGAATTTATCAGTTCTCTTTCTCTGAAGGCAGATAGTATTTTTTTTTCACTGACTCTTTTGGAATTGTTTTGGATTACTGATCAGATTTGCTAAATTTTTCACAATGGATTATTGAAATAATATTGTTATTGTGTATGCTTTTCTCCTGATTCAGTTCAAAGGGACCTCTAACTTATAAAATTTAATCAGTTAAAAATAAAATGTGTGTCTAAGGGAGTTGGCCTTTGAAAGCCAGGAGTTAGTCACATTAATTAATGAGTGAAGATTGGACTGAATTAATGGAACTGGGGCAGAATGATCTCTGTGCAATTCTAAGAAGTCCCTTAATTGGATTATGTAGGAGAAGTGTTCTGGGCTGAACCTGCCTCCCCTTAGTACATTTGATACTGGAACAATAAAAAGCACTGAGAACATCCAACAGTTAACAAAAGGAAAAGACATTCAACAAAGCTATTCAGTGAAAACACTTTGAGTTGATTAGGGTGAGCAAAGCTCCCTAGACTGAATTTCCCATCATTTCCCATTAGCCCAGAATCAAAGAGTTCCTGGATCTCCTTGTGGCTATTACTCTGTACTCAGGCTACCAAGAAGTGATGTCAACAGCCCGGTCCTTTAGCCCTTTGAGTTAATCAGGCCACGGGGACAGACACAATACCTTTTAAGGAATAACTAGCTTTCTTCCATTGGAGGGGAAACAATAAGACATTGTTTTTTACTTTTACTGCTGATTGAGCAATAATAGAGTCACCTCTGAGTGACCCTTAAAAAACCTGGAACAATTTGAGAGGTAGTCAATTCTGTGAATCCTAGCAGGAGAGGGACTTAAGGAGAACCCTGGCTTCTGATGGAACCAAAAGGAACTGGAAAAGAGGAGAGAAACTAAATGGATTGGGAGTGAGAAAGCACAGATAGGGGAAAAAGTTGTGTACCATGTGTCTCTTTAGCTTTCTATTTCAAGGTTATTTGTCTTAAAAAATGCTTCTGTCTTCACTGGAACATTAAAGAGCATTGCAAAGTCAGATTTCATGCTGTGAGAGTCAACCCTTGTGAAATAGAAACATATCTTCATTTACTAAGGCTGGCTGGGAAACTAGCAGAATTGCCTAGGAGTTAGGTGCACTTGGTATCATGTGTCACTCCTGGAACATATTTGCTCTGTGACTTTAGGCAAGACAATTAACTTTTCAGTTCTACAGGCAATTCTTTTAAGTGATTAAGGTACAGAACAATTAGGTCTGCATTGTTGTAGAGAGTTTCCCACACAGATGGAATCATAGCTCTGGACAACATATATTTGCACTAATTAGAAGTACTAACTGTGAATTTTCTAATTGCAATGTTGACAATTAGCTAGAATTCCATAATAAACCGTAATTACTGCCTAGATGAAAGGACGAGCAGATGGATATAATGATGCTTAAAAAGTAACCTGCATATTTTAGAATGAATCTTAAAACGAGAAGCCCGTGGAATATGACTAATATTAGAACTCACACTGATAGTGACTCAGTAGATCAAGGAGGGGACATGGCTTTTCTTCCCAGTAGAACTTCACCTCTACTGGAGATGTAGTAAAAAAATAAATCACCATCCCAAAACAGGGGATCTCAGAATATTTTCCCTTATACTCTTGCCCCTTTATTACCCTTTCCTAACCTCTCAACTTTTGGATCAGAGTTCTAGGAAAGATCATAATTTTTAGCAAGATTTTTTTGTTTCTTTGTTTAGTCTATGAATTCAGGCTTCTTCTGAAATGTTTTATTATCTTAGGTACCCTTTCTCCCTAAGAAGTATTTCTCTTTTTGGTTCTGTTAATTGCACTTATTCACCATCTATGGTCCAAGAAAGGGATGATTATGAACTGGATTAACCTAGAGTTATGAGTAGAGAGAAGGGGATTGATGCTAGAGATAATGAAGAGGTTAAATTTGATGTGATTTGGTGGAGAAAGCCTTAATTCCTGATGAGATTATAATATTCCCCAAGGCATTCCCTGAAAGGAATAGAGAAATTTGGAGGAAGGTTAAATTTGGAGGGAAAAGATAATGGGTTTTATGTTTGAGAGGACTGGGGGTAAAAAAAAAAAAAATGACTGGGAAATCTAGGTGAAAATACTAGTAGTGTAGTTAAATATGGAATTTTCTTTTATGATTCTCTTCTAGCTTTTACTTCTTTTCTTTTCGTTTTTTCTTCCAAGGTAATTACAATTGAGTGCCCAGCTCACACAGCTTGGAAGTGTTACGTGTCTGAGGCTTTGAATTCATGTCTTCCTAACTCCAGGGCAGGTGCTCTACCCACTGTGCCATGTATTTCCCCCCCCCTTTGTCCAGTTTTTTGAGTTTGTTTGCTCTGTGATATCTGATTTGATCTGGGGCAGCTTCTGTAAGGTGCTGTTTTCCCTTCCAGAGGGGATTCTAATTGTCTCTGACATTGAAGAAGGCAGCCAGTAAATATGTCAGTCAGGATGAGCTCAAGTCTTTGCTCTTTATTCTTTCCCTGGAGAACTGTAAAAGCTTGTAACTTTTGAACTCTCTGCAAGAGCCCATTCTCACAAGGAAGAGTTACTGTTGATGAGAATTTTAGCTGAAGCTAAAAGTTAGCTCACTGCTACGAGTCCATTGAGACTCTTGTCTTAGCTATCTCAGACATAGATTGCCCCACTATCCTTGCAACCTGACCACCCATGTTTTCCTATATGTGTGCATCATGACATGTGGTTCCCATGCATGTTCACTTTTCCCATGGATGTTATCTTTCTGAGAGAGAATGCCTTAAATTTGTGTAATAAATGTGTAATTGCTATTTTTCTTATTGTGCCATTTGATTCAATGCCTTTGTTTTGAACTAATTGTGCTGCTGGCTAATTATTAAAAGTAAATTCATTGAGGGGGGCTCTTGAACTCTGTTCTTAGCAGATTCAGATCCATAAAGTTCCTTGAGCCTGGAATATCTATATCTATATCTATATCTATATCTATCTATATCTATCTATCTATATATCTATATCTATCTATCTATCTATTTATCTATATATATATTTCACTGGAATTTCCAAGTTCTAATTTAAAAGAGCATTTTCTAGAAGCAGGTCCCAAAGAACCTTTTTTTATACTTGTTATTTTGTGCATTTTTTTGCAGACCTAGTTATTCTTAAATTTTTGGTTTTAAAATTTTAATCAAAGAATTGTGTATCTTATCTGTAATAAAGAGAAATGTGACATTTGTCCCAAGGAATCTTAATTTCTTTCTTTCCCATCCTCTTTTTTTCCTTCTTCCTCTCCCTCCCCCCATGTGTCTATAAAGAGAGAGGAAAGAAGGGGAATGAGAGGGCACTATTATTAATGCTCAGGCTAAATAAGGCTCTCATTTTTCCTTTTCTTTGACATATTAAGCACCACAATGCTATAAAAATTCAGAGTCCCCTCTCCCATCTGATTTGCAACAGAAGAAGATAAGATAGGCAAATATAAGGATCCAAATGAAAAGTCAGAGTTTAATGGTTTTGATCTTCAAATGACCTTCAGAAAATCAGAAATGCATTTTAAATTCATCATGGATACATGTGTTCTTTTTATATGAGATTTTAAAAAATGTATCAATTCCTAGCAGAATTAAAATCTACACTTGACATAAAATCATGTTTGTTTCTGCAATGTTACCTATAGAATTCAGCTGACTCTAATTAAAAAAAAAAAAATCTTCTCTAACAGGGCTCCCTGGATGGAGAATTTTTTTTTTAAT
Organism: Sminthopsis crassicaudata; assembly: GCF_048593235.1. Taxonomy (NCBI): domain Eukaryota; kingdom Metazoa; phylum Chordata; class Mammalia; order Dasyuromorphia; family Dasyuridae; genus Sminthopsis; species Sminthopsis crassicaudata. Next base: position 142,518,529 of record NC_133620.1, read on the forward strand.
ATGGACTCAATATTTTATTTTATTTTAATTTTTTAAAATTAATTTTATAATTATAACATTTTTTTGACAGTACATATGCATAGGTAATTTTTTTTTACAACATTATCCCTTGTACTCCCTTCTGTTCCGAGTTTTTCCCCTCCTTCCCTCCACCCCCTCCCCTAGATGGCAGGCATTCCCATACATATTAAATATCTTATAGTATGTTCTAGGTACAATATATATGTGCAGAACTGAATTTTGTTGTTGTTGCAAAGGAAGGTAAAAATAATCTGGGAAGAAAAACAAAAAATGCTAACAGTTTACACTCATTTCCCAGTGTTCCTTTTCTGGATGTAGCTGATTTTGTCCATCATTGATCAATTGGAATTGGATTAGATCTTCTCTATGTTGAAGATATCCACTCCCATCAGAATACATCCTCATACAGTATCATTGTTGAAGTGTATAATGATCTCCTAGTTCTGCTCATTTCACTCAGCATCAGTTGATGTAAGTTTCTCCAAGCCTCTCTGTATTCATCCTGTTGGTCATTTCTTACAGAAAAATAATATTCCATAACATTCATAAACCATAATTTACCCAACCATTCTCCAACTGATGGACATCCATTCATTTACTGGATGGAGAATGATCAAAAATCAGATTTTACAGATGGCTCATTTCAAAACACCATTGGGAGTACATCATTGAAAGCTTAGCCAAGGTTCCTCATGATTTTGTTGATATAAAACTATGGAAGGAGACTGAAGTAGCTAGAGTTGACTCAAGACACTAGATCTGAGAAATACTTATCTGAACAAAGTGTGTCATCGAAATGCATCTTTGTTTAAAGTGAGATAGAGTAAACCTTAGGCTAACCAGCCCAACTTTGGAATGACTTATTTTGGATATTGCAATTAAATTGTTGGGGTTATTTGAGGCAATCAGGGTTGAGTGACTTGCCCAGGATCACACAGCTAATGAGTATCTAAGGTTAGATTTTAATTCAGGTCCTCCTGACTCCAGGGCCAGTGTGCTATATACTGTGCCATCCTGCTACCCCTTCAACTGAGTTGTTAAAGAGAGAATTAAGGGCTCAACCCAACAATTAGGTTTTAACATTTTCCCTATTTCCTTTTTCAGCTCATTTGGCAGATGAAGAAACTGAGGCAAACAGAAGTGGCTTGCTTAGGGTTATCCAGTTAGTAAGTATCTGAGTTCAGATTTGAGCTCAAGTTTTCCTGACTTCAGACCCAAAATTCTATGGACTGTTATCACCTAAAGCTGGAACTTATAGAAACAACTCTAGGATAAGGAAATTCTTTCTTTCAGTACAGATTAGCACTTTCTCTGCTACTATATTCTTAGAGGGTTGCCTGTAGGCAATGAGAAATTAAGTAATTTATCCAGGGTCTTAAAACCTACCCAAGTTTTTCTGATTCCAAGGCAGGCATTTGATACACTTTATTATGTTGCTTTTCCAAAAGTTCTTATCATATAGTATTTCCAAAAACAAACAAAAAAATTAGTTCTTCTCCAGCCCCTTCCAAAAGACAGATTTACTCTTCAAATTGCTATGTAAAAGTTAGTGATTGTTTTTCTACATTTAAATCTCAACAACCTTCTAGATGACTAGCCAGACTATTAAAAGTTCAAGAGGAAATGAACAGTTACTATTTCTAAAGGAGTAGCAAAGGGATATGTTAGTTCTAGCTGGTTTAACTCCAGCTATTTTGCATGCTATTGCTGAGAAATGTACAACAACAAAAAAAATTGCACAACAAAATGTACAACAAAAAAAATTACTCAGACAAATCTATATCCATGTTATTTTCCCAGTAAAAATATGGAAGCTCCAGCCCTTTTAAGATGTTGAAACCATCATGCTTATTTGCTTTATCAAAAGAAATCTGGGAAATGCTGTCCCTTAACAGCTCCCACTGGGGAGGCTTCCTTCCTCATTTCTAGTTCTCCACCAGTTTCAATGGGTTCTTGACCCAGGCTGCTTTGGGTTTCAAGTTTCTCTTTTGTCTGTCCCATTAGTCATCTCTTATCATTGTCAGGTTATTATAAGTGCCCGGGATGAACTCCAGAAGTTCCAGGATGAGATCAAGCTGGGTCAAATGGACAGGTATCTTAAATGAGAATTTTTGGCTTATGATCTTCATAGCAACATGGAATCATAGATTTAGAGCTGGATAGGAAGATATAGGCTATTTGTGTAGATATCAGGTACTGATACTGTCCTGCCAAGGACAGGATTTGTAGCTTCTTAGGAAGACCTAAATTCAAAACCTGCCTGCTAACAGTGACTGTGGGATTCTTTTAAGAACCTCAGTTTCTTCCTTTGTAAAGTGGAGGCATACCTCTCAGTCTTGTTAGGATAGAATAAAACAGCATGTAAACCACTTTGCAATCCTTAAAATGTTACATAAACACTAGCTAGAATTATTTAGTTTAACACTCATTTTACAGATGAAGAAACTGAGGCACAGAGAAATTAAGTGATTTACTGAAGTTTGTACTTTGTAAAGGAAAGAATCAGTATGTGAACCCAGGTTCCCTGATCCCAAGGGCAAAGAACACTCTTTCCACTGGATCACAGTACCTAAAGTCCTACACTAATGTTCTAAATCATTATTACTATCTAAGCAAATTATATCTTCTTTATCAATCCCTATTTCTACCAAAATCCTTGAGAAAGGTTATCCTCTTTAGCCTTATTTTGCATTTGTATAGTGCTTTAAACTTTTAAAAGATTGTATTTCCTAAGTGGATATCTTCAACATAGAGAAGGTCTAATTTAGTTCCAGTTGATCAATGATGGACAGAATCAACTACACCCAGAGAAGGAACACTGGGAAATGAGTGTAAACTGTTTGCACTATTGTCTTTCTTCCCAGGTTACTTTTGCCTTCTGAATCCAATTCTTCCTGTGCAAAAAGAAATTCGGTTCTGCACACATATATATTGTATCTGGGATATACTATAACATATTTAGCATGTATGGGACTGCCTGCCATCTAGGGAAGGGGGTAGAGGGAAGGAGGGGAAAATTCAGAACAGAAGTGAGTGCAAGGGATAATGTTGTAAAAAAAAATTACCCACTCATATGTACGGTCAAAAAAATTATAATTATAAAATTAATAAAAAAAAAAAAAGATTGTATTTCCTTTTATTTTCAGGTAGCGACCTGGCACAGTGAATAGAGTACTAGACTTGGAATAAGGAAGATTTATCTTCCTGAGTTAAAATCTGCTTTCAGAAAGTGTGACTTTGAGTAGGTCATTTGACTTATTTTGTCTTAGTTTCTTCAGCTGTAAAATAAGCCCAAAGGAAATGGCAAACCATTCCAGTAGCTTTGCTAAGAAAACCTCAAAATGGGCTCATATGCAACTGAACCACAACAATAGTATCAATTAGTGACAGGATCCAAGGTTATCACTTTAAAATACTATCTGATTTGATCTTCACACCAATCCTGGATGTTAGTACTTTTATTATCTCCATTTTCTAGACAAACTAAGACATAGAAAGACTTCCCCTAAGTTACTTTCCTAAGTTTATAAAATAGGAATGAGTAGGAGAACTAAGCCAGACAGCCAAGAACAGGCCTTTCTGCCACTAACCAGTCCAAATCTGATCCCTGATTCATTGAATAAATATTGATTGAGCTAAATTAGTGGAATATCATGCAGGGCCATCTTTGGGCATCCTGATCTGTATCTTGCCCCTGGACCAGATGGCTCCAGAGGGAAAAGTGAGGCAGGTGACCTTGCACAGCCTCCCTCACTTATCCAGTTGACTTACCTGTCATGGTATCATCTGACTTCATGGTCTCATGATTCTCTTCCTGAATGATAGACAGGCAACAACAATAGTTGAGAAGCTACTGTGTACAGAAGTGGTCCGTTCCCTTCCCTTAGTACGTAGATATACATTACCACATATCAGTTTGCACTTGTGCTTTGGAAGGTTTTTTGTTTGTTTGTTTGTTTTTTGTTTTTTTGACCTGTCAATTCAACTGAGATTTGTAAGTTCTTGATTGTCAAAGGCTATGACTACAACATCTATAATTTCTTTCCTGGTACCATGTGTATACTAGGGGCTCAGTAAATATTGCTGAGTGATTACCATGTACAAAAAAGATAAAAATCTTTTGATGTTGATGACAGCATTTAGAGTTAACATTTCCTTCTTGCCTGGGAACAATAAATTAATTCCTACCTGAGGTTTTGTCATGTATTTCAGATTAGTGAAAATATACAGAACTGTTCTGGGACTAAATGGTAGCATGGTAGCTAGAGGCTGGAGACTCCTTCAATTTTTTTCTTAGTAGCCTGGGCCCTAGTAAAATGCTGAACATATAAGAAGTGCTTAATATATCCTAGTTAGGTTAAATGTTTGTTGTATTGAATTAAATTTCCAATAGGAAAGAATTGGGTTACCCAGTGGTGCATTGGGGGAGGGGTGAAGGTGTCAAATTAGAATCAGTAGACTAGAGTTCAATTCTTGACTTTTATTTAATCATTTGGGTGAACTTGGGGAAGCCATTCACACTTCTGGGTCTTAGATTGTTCATCTGTCCTCTGACATCTTTTCTAGTTCTAAATATATGGATTCATAATCCATGTATTGACCTAAGTTAAATTCTTTATTGCATATTTTAATATACATTGATAAAATTCCAAAAATAAAAAATAAAAAAAAAACCCCATTCCCAAAAGATGAGCTGGGTCTCCAAATTGTAAGAAGGGATCTCCCAAAGTTGATTAGTCCAATCCCCTGAAAACTGAGATCCAGTGAGATTAAATTACTTGGCTGCCATCACATATGAGAATCGAGTCTAGATCCTCTCACTCCACAGTGATCTTTCTATCATACCACAGTGCCTTGCTGAAAGATAAACAGGTTAACAGTGAGAAGCTGAAATAAGTAGTCATTGCTGAGGTACCTGTTTATACGGATGACATAGTTTTGATGAGGTAGGTTTATCTGAATCATGCATAAGAAAATAAACATGAAACCAAAATGTAAGTATACAAGCCAGCTTTCAATGCCCTTGTGCAACAGAAAGAGCATGACTCTATAAACAAAAAAGGAAAATAACAGTAGCTGAAATAAGACACCTCAGGATGACATTTTGAAAAAGCAGAGAAGACATAATAAAGTCAAACAGGGGTCCTCAGTACAAATACTAGGAGAAGAATATCTGACATTGTAGAAATGTGGGCCTAGAATGACTGGAGAATGAACTAAGAAAATGACAAAAAACAAAAATAAATGCAAAAAGCCAGGCTGAGGACTAAAAGATCGGGGAAGATTGAAGGAGAATGAAAAAAAAAAAGTCACAACTGAAAAGATAAAAAGGAAGAAAGAAAATTCAGGGAAGGATTATGAAGGATGAGTTAATGTATGCTCTCTGGGGACATAGAAGAGGTACTGAGATAAAGTAGAAAAAACTTAGGTCTGGAGTCAAGAGATTTTAATTTATCATTTATTGCTTGTGTGCAGGAAGAAATCATTTCATCCTCCATCTATAAAATGAGGAGATTGGATTAGATGAGCACTAAGTCTTCTTTTAGCTTGAAAGGAGATATTCCAAAAGGAGTTTTAACCTGAGATCTTTGAACTAGTCTCCAAAAGTATTCCAATAAATGTGTTTCAACATAATTGGTATCCTTTGTATTTCTATGGACTTTACTTGATGCATTTAAAAACATTATTCTGAGAAGGGGTTCATTCATCAGTTTTACCAGACTTCCAAAGGGGTCCATGACATAAAAGAGGTGAAACACCCCGATATGAAATATCATGACTATAGAAATAAATAGTTCACATTGATGTAAAGCTTTAAACTTTAAAAAAAAAAATTTCAATAGTATTTTATTTTTCCAAATACATGGAAAGATAGTTTTCAACATTCATTTTTGTAAGACTTTGTGTTCCAAATTTTACTCTCTCCATCCCTTACTTTCCTCTTCCCCAAGAGGGCAAGCAATCTGATATATGTTAAATATGTGCAATTAAAAAAAAAAAACATTTCCATATTTGTCATATTGTACAAGAAAAAAGATCAAAAAAGAAAAAAAAGACATGAGAAAGAAACAAAACAAAAAGATGAAAATACTATCCTTTGATCCATATTCAGTCTCCATAGTTTTCTCTTTGGATGCAGATAGCTTTTTCCATCCCAAATCTATTGGAATTCCCTTGAATCACTAAACTGTTGAGAAAGCCAAGTCTATCATAGTTGATTATCACATACTCTTTTCTGTAACTGTGTACAATGTTCTCTTGATTCTGGTCAAAAAAGCTTTAAACTTTAAAGATAAATAGATCCCAGTATATCATGGGGCCACCACTGGGGAATCCATGGTATCCTGGGATCTATTTGTTTTTGAAGTTTATATATAAAATATGATGTCCATACATCAATACCCAGAAGAATTGGGTCATTTGGCAGCTTACTATTTAAACTAGAAATAGTTTGGCTTGGATTAGGGATTCTTAACCTAGAGTCTATGAACATGTTTTTTAAAAATCTTTTTATAATTTTATTTCAGTAAAATTAGTTTCCTTTGACGTCCTATTTTATGCATTTCAAAACATCCCGAGGAGTGTATAGGTTTTACCAGACTGTCACTACAGACAAAAAGTTAAGAATCCTTTTTTAAATTTTTAGCATTATGCTTAGACCTGGCTTCAAATCCTGCCTCAACTTAATAGATGTGGGCAAATCAGTTCCAATTGATCAGTGATGAACAGAACTAGTTACACCCAGAGAAAGAACACTGGGAAATGAGTGTGGATTGTTTGCATTTTTGTTTTTCTTCCCAGGTTATTTTTACCTTTCTAAATCCGATTTTTCTTGTGCAGCAAAAGAACTGTATAAATATGTACACATATTTTATTTAAGATATACTTTAACATGCTTGCTATATATGAGACTGTTTGCCATCTAGAGGAGGAGATGGAGGGAAGGAAGGGAGAAGTTGGAACAGAAGTGTTTGCAAGGGTCAATGTTGAAAAATTACCTATGAATATGTTCTGTCAATAAAAAACTATAATAAAAATATTTTTTAAAAAAAGAATCATAATGGAAATGGATATCTTCAACATAAAGATCCAACTCACTTCCAGTTGATCAATGATGGACAGAAACAACTATACCCAGAGAAGGAAAACTGGGAAGTGAATGTAAACTATTAGAACCACTGTCTATCTACCCAGGTTACTTATACCTTCGGAATCTAATACTTAATGTGCAACAAGAAAATGGTATTTACACACATATATTGTATCTAGGTTATACTGTAACACATGTAAAATATATGGGATTGCTTGTCATCAAGGGGAGGGAGTAGAGGGAGGGAGGGGATAATTTGGAAAAATGAATACAAGGGATAATGTTATAAAAAAATTTACTCATGCATATATAATGTCAAAAAATTTTATATATAAAATTTTAAAAAAGAAAAAAGAATCATATTATACTAGAAGGGGTTTAGAGATCATCTGGTCAATCCAAAACTGAGGAGCTAGAAAGAAACAATGAACTTGGTCAAGATCACAGGGGAACCAAATTTCAACCCTTATCGAAATTGAGGATGGCATCTATGGGAGAATAGCTAAACAGATTTGGTACATGATTGTAATGGGATATTGTATTCTATGAAACAATGACCCTCAAGAATCCAAAGAAGCATAAGAAGGCATATGAATTAGTGCAAAGTGAAGATAAGCAGAGTCTGGAAAACAGTATCTGAAGAGATTATATCACTATAAATGGAGAAAGCAAAACAACAAAACTGAATATTCTCTAATTACAAGGATGAGCCTTGACCTAGACAAGAGTTGAAATTCATCTCGCTTTTTTCTTTACAGAAGTGGGAAGCTATGGAAGTAGAACAACATAGCATATATTATGACTCAAGTAATATGTATAGTAATCTTGCTGAACTACATTTTCCCCACCTCTTTTGTTTTTATTCCTTGTTCCTAAGATTGACTTGATGGATAGGGAAAGAGGAAGGATTTGCTCAAGAAATATTAATTTAAAAAAGAAATGGAGTATGATCTCTGTGCAATTTTCTCTGGATAGTCTTGAATGGATAACACATATCCTTTTCATAATGATGAGAATCATTCTACCCAGTGGCAGCTTTCTCTTGGAATCTCTGTCTTTTTAAGTAGTTTAATGATATAATGAAGACAAAAGATTCTTATATTTGATTTAAACATTTTTAGTTAAAAGCATGCCTTTAGGCCATGTTCATGCCTAGTCTGAATGGATTGATGAGTAAATTGTGGCAAAGGAGAGTTTGCCTTTAAAAACTCTGTTTAAGGCAACTAGGTGGCACAGTGGAATGAGCACCAGCCCTGAAGTCAGGAGGACCTGAATTCAAATGTGACCTCAGACACTTAACACTTCCTAGCTGTGTGACTCTGGGCACATCACTTAACCCCCAAAACAAACAAAAAACCCCTTGCTTCCCTGTTCCAAAGAGATCAGAGAAAAAAGAAAGGGACCAAATGTACATAAATATTTACAGAAGCTCTTTTTGTGATAGTAAAAAATTGGAAATTGAGGGGATACCCATTTAGGTGAATGATTGAACAAGTTGTAGTATGAATTATGATAGAATACTATTGTGCTATAAGAAATGACAAAAGAGACGATTTTAGAAAAACCTGGGAAGATTTATATGTACTGATGCAAAGTGAACTAAGCAGAATCGAAAGAACATTATACAAAGTGACAGCAATATTATAATGATCAACTGTGAGAAAACTTATCTCCTCTGATCAATATAATGATCGATGATAATTCCAAGGACTAATGATGAAAAATGTAATCCACCTCTAGAGACAGAGAACTGATAGACTGAGTGCAAATCGAAGCATATTTTTCTCTCTCTCTTTCTCTCTTTCTTCCTTCCATCTTTCCTTTTTTTCCCCTACAACATGATTAAGATGGAAATATGTTTTGCATGATTTCACATGTATAATGGGTATCATATTGTTTGTCTTCTCAGTGGGTGATGGAGGAGTTGGAAGGAGGGATAGAATTTTGAACTAATGATTTAAAACAATGAATGTTTAACAAAATTTTTAAATGCAATTGGGAAATATTTAATGAAACAAATAAAAACACCTTAAAAAACAAAAATAAAATAAAATAAAAAGGAGTTATCTTGTATCATAGCCAGCTTTTCTGCTTGACAAAAGAACAAGTGAAACTCTGGAGCCTGTGAATAAACCTCGCCTGTCTGTCTGGAGATTGGACTGCTATTCACAGAATGAGTCATTCCTTGGACCTTCTGGCTTTCTTCCCTTTTAGACTGGGGGAGAGGGAGACTAGGGAGAGTGGGAGGAAGATGAGATAACAACTCCAAAAGAACAAGCTCCACATGGTTTGAAAGCCCCATTGCTTGCTGGAATTCTTCATGCAAAACTCTTCTCTCCCTAAAGTCAGTGTTTTGTGAGAGCCAATCCATTACCATTCAAAGAATGTGTCTGTCTGGTAACAGCTTGGCTGGGGTCGTCCTAGAAATGTTCCCAAGGCAATGTAATCTCAGGACCAATTATCATTTCAACAAGTCACACTGGAGAATCAGAGTAGATCAGAGTAGACAGAGTTATTAAGCCTCCCAGTAAATATACACAGGGCAATAGTGAATAGCCTGGATCCATAGTTCTATCTAGGAAATGGAATAATTTCCAACTATCTTGCCTTCTGGGATCCAAGGCAGAAGGAGAGTAATAAATAATTGAAGTCTTAATATCCCTTATCCTTCATTCTCATTTCCCTCTTTGTTCCCCAGGATGTCTCAATACTGTTCTTTCTTGTTGAAAATCCAAAGAAAAAGGTGGGGCCAAATTCCATGAAATAGTTGATACTGGTAATTATGATTATTATGGTGGATACTTGAATTCATTGACTCTGTGGTTTCGTTTCAAATGTGTATTTATGTTTTGTGTCCTTAAAATAATATAAACTTTCATGGTTTACAATGCACATGAGGGGAAGAAAATGACAGGGAGAAAAATAAAAATTTATACTTGGCCCTGTCTGTTTTCTTGGGGCCTCTTATGTGAAGCTAAGGGCAATGTGGGGACAGTGAGTACAGTTAATATACTTGAATTAGAGTCCTCTCTCTGAGTCGCCAGTGTTGTATCCCTTTAACAATTGTTTCCAAAAAGGTTCAGTAGTTATTTTCAGTTAGGAATCTGCTAATCTGAAAGCTCTTTGATAATTTGCAAGTAAAACTGCTCACTTTTTTTTTCATTCAGTGCAATTATATCCCTCTAATAAGCTGAGTCTGTTGCTTACCTGTACATGTGCACTTATCAATCATGCTGAGCCTTTCTGGAAAAGGTAATTGTTAAGTGGGGCTCAGAGATAGACTCATTCGGGCGTGGCGGTGCAATCTGAGGCTGGGGAAATCAGAATTTTAAAAAGCTCCAATAAAGCAGTCAGGAGTTGTGGGTAAATACCTCGCTTCTCTCCCCTTTTGGGCTTCCATTCCTTCTGGATCTTCATTCCTAGATCTTCATTTACTGTATGATGCTGTTTGGAATGGAATTATTTAAAAGTAGTCTACATAATGACCAGAAGTGGGAAGCTTCCAATTAAGCCATTTCATTTGACCAATGTAGACTGCATAATTCAAAGTTAAGTTGAAATCCTTAAAAGATTTTAGATTTGGGGTTTGAAATCTATCTGCTGAGATCCTATCTTATTAAGTCCCAGTTCAAATACTATTTCATAGAGAGACAACATGGAGAATGCAAAAAGTGATTAAGACACTCTAGTCTCAAGGAGTTAATGCTCTAGTAAAGAAGTTATTACTCTATGGAAAAATGAGAATATAAAGCAGAAGATGAGAACAGAAAAGGAACACAAAGCACTATGAAAGATCTAATGAAAAGAGAAGTAGCTTCCAGTTGGATGGAATCCAGAAAAGGTCCCATATAGCCATCAACTCTTCATTTCAATTCAATTCTGCACCTAGTTAAGTAAGTGCTTATAATGTACGAGGTACTGGGAGTTCAATGGATAGAGAGCTGGGCTTTGAACAGGAAGACCTGAGCTCAAATTTGGTCTTAGTCACCTATTAACTGTCCAATGATGATTAATATAAGATGTTATAATATAATATATATTAATATAATATAATAATGACTATACTGGGCAAGTCAGCCTCTGTCAATTTACTCACTTGAAAAATGGGGGTAATAATAGCATCTATCTCTCAGGGTTATTAGGAGAGTCAAATAAGATAATAGCTGTAAAGTACCTGGTACATAGTAGATACTTAATAAATGCTTGTTCCCTTATTTCCCTCTCTGCAAAGCTCTATGCTAGGGATATAAAGACAAAAATCAATAATCTGTGTTTTTAAGGGGCTTACATTCTTCTGAGGTGATACAATAGTAGGTAGATTTTGTGGTGGGGGGGGGGCAAAAGAAGGACCAAGAAAAGAGTTATAGGAATATTTGAGGAAGGAGAGAAAATTGGTAGCTGAGAGTTTCAGGAAAAACTTCATGGAGATGATGATGCTTGAATTGTGCCTTATGAAAAAAAAGATAACTTACATAAACTCATGGGTAGTTTGGGGAAGGACAAGTAATTCAGTCTGGCTAAAACATGAAATTGTATATAAAAGAGATTTATATAAAGTGAGTATAGAAAGATAACCAGAATTTTTAAAAAAAATTTTTTCTAGCACTTAATAGTATTTTTTTCCAATTACATATAAAAAGCTTTCAACATTCATTTTTGTAAGATTTTGAGTTCCAAATTTTCCTCCCTCTCTCCCTTCCTTCTATGTCCCCTTCCCAAGACAGCAAGCAATCTGATGTGGGTAGATTGCCAGACTGTTGATGGTAAGCTTTAAATGCCAGGCTGAAAAGTAGACAATAGGGAGCCACTAGTGGGTTTTGAGTAGAGCTTGGACGTGATAAGACCTGCAGTTTAGGAAAATTATTTTGGTAGTTGTATGGAAGCTGGATGGAGGAGAGGCACTGATTTTATTAGGAGTCAATTATGATAGTCCAGACCATGAGGTAATAAAAGCCTAAACTAACATGGGGACATGTGAGTGGAGAGAAGGGAGAAAAAAGCGAGCAATATTGTAGTTGAGGAATCAGTGCGATTTTTGGAACTAACTGGATATGGATGGTAAGGAAGAGGGATGACTCTGAAATGACTTCGAGGTTATGAAATTGAATGAGTAGGAAAATGGTGGAGTTATGGGCATAGTAGATACTTAATAAAAGTTTGCTGCTATAGGAAAGAAAATCTACAAGTGTTCCCCTAATATGGATTAGGTCTATGCTTCTTCTAAGTGCCAGCATTCATTAAACCCTTTCCCTTTGCCTCTTTGTGCTGGAACTCCGTCTTCCCAGAAATCAGAAAATGTCTTTTATGGTCAAGGTCAGGAGATTAGAGTACCAATGAGAGAGAGAGAGAGAGAGAGAGAGAGAGAGAGAGAGAGAGAGAGAGAGAGAGAGGAGAGAGAGAGAGAGAGAGAGAGAGAGAGAGAGAGAAGGGAGGAGAGGAGAGAGAGAGAAGAGAAGAGAAGAGAGAGAGAGAGAGAGAGGAGAGAGAGAGAGGAGAGGAGAGAGAGAGAGGAGAGAGAGAGAGAGAGAGAGAGAGAGAGAGAGAGAGAGAGAGAGAGAAGAGAGAGGGAGAGGGAGGGAGAAGGAGGGAGAAGGAGAGAGGGGAGAGAGAGGAGAGAGAGAGAAGAGAAGAGAAGAGAGAGAGAGAGAGAGAGAGAGAGAGAGAGAGAAGAGAGAGAGAGAGAGGAGAAGAGAGAGAGAAGAGAAGAGAGAGAGAGAGAGAGAGAGAGAGAGAGAGAGAGAGAGAGAGAGAGAGAGAGAGAGAGAGAGAGGAGAGAGAGAGAGAAGAGAAGAGAGAGAGAGAGAGAGAGAGAGAAAAGAGAAGAGAAGAGAAGAGAAGAGAAGAGAAGAGAAGAGAAGAGAAGAGAAGAGAGACTCAATTTCCTCTTCCTCCTCTACTCCCCCCCCCCACACACACACACAGTCACTTCCCTCTCTTTGTCCCACCAATCAAGTCAGCACAGAACAGCTGGGGAGGGTCAATATTCAAACAAGTTAACAGAGAACCGTCCAATTGGCAATTAGTCTCCCGTGCTCCATTATCCAAATGCATTGCTCAGTTCTAGCCCTTTACATCTTTGTAATGAGATTAATAGGTCTCCTCTGTGCCAGGAATTGTACTAAGTTCTGAGAATATAAAAAGGAGCAAAAGCTAGTTACTGTCATGGAGAAATTCATGATCTAATGGGGAACCAATAAATGAACAATATGTACAAATAAGCTATTTACAGGAAATAAAAAGGAAGGAGGCACTAGAATGAAAAAAGATTAGGGAGACCTTTCTGTAGAAGGTGGGATTTTAGTTGGGACTTAAAGGAAAATAGAGAAGGTAGTAGTCAGAGATAAGAAGGAGAAGCATTCCAGGCACCAGGAATAGTCAGAGAAAATGGAAGAAATGAAGAGATGGCTCAGTAAGAGCATCAGTGTCACCATGTAAGAGAGCTCATGTCAGAGAGTAAGGTATCAGAAGACTGGAAGATTAGGAGACAGGCTATGAAAGACTTTGAATGCTAAAGAGAAAATGGTATATTTGATCCTAGAGGCAACTAGGAGCCACTGGAGTTTATTGAGCATTGACAATTGCAAAAAAAAAAAAAATCATTTTTGTGGTTGAATGGAAGATGATTAGAGTGGGGAGAAACTCAGAACAGGCAGACTTATTAATATGTTATTGAACTAGATCAGGTATGAGGTGATGAGGATCTACATTCATGTGGCAACAGTGTTATAGGAGAAAAGGTTGCAAATGTAAAACGGACAGATCTTGACTATAGATTTGATGTCAAGGATGACACCTACATTATGAATTTGAATAATTGAGGGAATGGTGTTGCCTTTTGCCATTGGATTTGGCAATGAAGAAATCATTTTAGAGAAAGTAAATGATTCCAGAAAAGCCTTGGAGAGACTTATATGGATTGATGCTAAATGAAGTGAGTAGAACTAAGAGAACATTGTACATAGGGAGAACAAGATTATATAATGATCAGCTGTGATGGACGTGGCTCTTTTCAACAATAAGGTGATTCAGGGCAATTCCATTATCCTTGTAATGGAGAGAGCCATCAGCATCCAGAGAGAGCACTATGGGTTCTTTTTTTTTTTTTTTAATTATAGCTTTTTGTTTATAAGATATATGCATGGGTAATTTTTCAGCATTGACAATTGCAAAACCTTTTGTTCCAATTTTCCCCCTCCTTCCCTTCACCCCCTCCTCCAGATGTCAAGTAGACCAATACATGTTAAATATGTTGAAGTATATGTTAAATACAATATATGTATACATAGGACTATGGATTCTTAATGTGGATCATAATATAGTAATTCAACTTTGTTGTTGTTTGCTTGCTTTTTTTTCCTATTTTTTCCCTTTTGATCTGATTTTTCTTGTGCAGCATGATAAATATAGAAATATGAAGGGGCAGCTAGGTGGCATAGTAGATAGAGCACCAGCCTTGAATTAGGAAGGACCCGAATTCAAATCTAGTCTCAGACACTTAACACTTCTTAGCTGTGTGACCCTGGGCAAGTCACTTAACCCCAGCCTCAGGAAAAAAAAAAAGAAATATGTTTAGAAGAATTGCACTTTTAACTATATTGGACTACTTCTTGTGGGAGAGGAGATGTGGAGGGTAGAAGAAAAATTTGGGACGCAAGGTTTAGTTAGGGTGAATGTTGAAAACTATCTTTGCATGTATTTTGAAAAATAAAGCTATTATAAAAAAGAAAGAAAAAAAAATTACTTTAAGGAGAATAGTTTTTCTCTCAGAAACTGGATTGTAAGGAGTTAAGAAGACAGTGAGAGGAAAGAAGGTGAAGGCACCTAATATAGAGGACTATTTCCAAGGAATTTACCTATAAAGGGAAAAGATATATAGCATAATAATTAGTGGAGATGGAAGAATTAAAGTTTTTGTTTGTTTGTTTTCACGATAGGGGAGACATGGACATATTTGTAGGTAGAACATGAGCCAGTAAATTGGGAGACTGAAAATAAGTAATAGAAGGACATGAATAAGGGACAATCTATTGAAGGAGAATGGATATAATGGAATCATTTGAGCCCATGGAAGGGTTAGCCTTGGTTAGGAATAAAGCTTGTGAGACAGGGAGGAAATAGGAGATAGTGATAGAGGTAAATAGATAACATGACATGAGGAAGAGAAGAAGGAGTTCACAAGAATGGCCTCATTTTTTTTGGTAAAATATAAGACAAGGTCCTCTGCTGAAATAACGTAAAAGCCATGGATGGGTTGAGGAGGGATGACAAAAATTGGAAGATCCACTCTGGAGTGGGACAGAGTTACTATAGGAGATCTAGTAGGATTTTCTAACAGCTGTGAGGACCCAATTAAGGTTATGTGACATAAAAATGTAATAAAGGATAGGAAGATTTAATGTCCTTCACCTTTCAGTGGAAACACTAGATACTGAAAATAGGAAGAGTATATTCTAGGCAGGAAGTATCTGTGAAATGTAACCTTACTTCCATCACTGTTGGCCATTGCACCTTGAAGTAGAATTACTCATGTATTGGGACAGACAGAATCTAGCAGGAGGTAGATGCATATAACTCTTCAAGAGCAGAAAAACAAATTAAAGAAGTATCCAGGAGCCCAAGGCCTAGGTTAAGGCTTCCTTAGGTAGCACATATATCTATTGTCATATGTCAAAAATCAATATAACTGTCAAGGATTGGAAGAGGAAGAAGTAATCTTCTTCATCCTCCCCAACACACATCTCTGAGAAAGAACTCTGGAGAATAGGATCCCTCCTTTTTTTTTTTTTTTTTTTTTTCAAATTAAACAAATATTCTTACCTTATTTTATTTTGAACTTAGGAAATAAAACAAGTATTTCCATAATAGAATAGAATAGAAAAAAAGATGATTATATATGAAACTACAAATCTATTATGTATAATTTGTTATTCCTTTTTAAATATAAAATGAAATTTTCTTGTAATTTTCCCTTCTTCCCACCCATGACTATCATTAGGCACAATTATGTACATATATGTCTGTGGATATGTACATATACACATCTATCTATATATGTATATATCTAAAACATTCTATATATACTTTTATGTATCAGTTTTTCCCCTGGATGCAGATAGTGTCTTCCTTCATAGGTCCTTTGTAGTCAAAAGACTAAGTTACTTAAAGTTTTAATATTGCTGTTATTATATTCAACATTCTCTTGGTTCTCCACAATCATGGGGACTAAGGGAAAGCTGTATCAACTCAAAATATTATGTTCTGTAATACTGAAATAGCACATGTGGCCCTCAAGAAGTTCCCCAGAGTCCTGTAGATCAAAGGCCTATATTGCACAGAGATTTGGAAATTTGAAAGATTGACCGGTGAAGAGGGAATATGGATTATGCATAGTATTTGGGACATGTTGCATTTGAGATGTTAATAAATTGTTTAGCAGATGGTTGAATATTTGTGACTGGATTTAGTAGAGAGATTAGATCTGGACACAAAAATGTAGGCATTTTTCTACACAGTATTTTTCTATACAGAAGATATCGTTCAAGCTATGGAAGTATATAAGGTTCTCAAATTGTCTTTGGAATACATGCTTAGAGATAAACTCTCAGTATTAAAGATTATGGGCATTTTAGTCAATTTTCTTTTGATGTTGGTCATTTATGTATCATTGTTTTAAATTTTTATTTGTTGAACATTTCCTATTTATATTTTATTAAAATTTTTAATTACATGTAAAAACATTTTTAATATTCTTTTTAAAATTTTGAGTTCAAAGTCCGATTCTCTTTGTATAGCAAAACAACTGTTTGGACATGTATACATATTTTGTATTTAATTTATACTTTAGCATATTTAGCATGTATTGGTCAACATCAAGGTGGGGGGGAAGAAGGGGAAAGGATGGAACAAGGGGTTTGGTGATTGTCAATGTTGTAAAATTGCCCATGCATATATCTGGTAAATAAAAATTTTTTTTGAGTTACAAATTCTTTCTCCTTCCTATCCTTCTCCCTGCCTTGAGAAGCAATTTAATATAGATTTAACATGTACAGTCATACAAAACATATTAGCTGTGATACAAAAGAAAACACTGACGAAAACAAAAATAAAAACCAAGAAAATTAAAGTAAGTAAAAAGAAGTATGCTTCATTCTGCATTTAGACTCCATCAGTTCTTTCTGTGGTAGTGGATAACATTTTTCTTATGTCCTTCAGAATTATCTTGGATTATTATATTACTTAAGATAGCTAAGTAATTCACAGTTGATTATCATATATTGCTGCTACTGTATTCTCCTGGTTCTTTTCATTTTGTATCAGTTTCTGCAGGTTTTTCCAGATTTTTATGAAATCATCTTGCTCATCATTTCTTATAGCACATAGCATTATGTCATAATCATCATTACTTGTTTATTCATTCCCCAATTGATGGACATTTACATTTTTTATCATCACAAAAAGAGCTCTTATAAATATTTTTGCACATGAAGGTCATTTTTTTTCCTTTCTTTTTAAAAAAATTTCTTTGCAATACAAACCTAGTAAGGATATTTTCTGGGTCAAAGGTAATGTACAATTTTGTAGCTTTTGGGCATAGTTCCAAATTGTGGTCCAGATCACAACTCCACCAATAGTGCATTAGTGTCCCAATTTTTCCACATTCCCTCCAACATTTGTCTTCTTCCTTCCTTCCTTCCTTCCTTCCTTCCTTCCTTCCTTCCTTCCTTCCTTCCTTCCTTCCTTCCTTCCTTCCTTCCTTCCTTCTTTTTTCTCTTTCTCTTTTTCTCTTTCTTTTTTTCTCTCTTTCCCTTCTCTCTTCTTTTTCTTTCTGTCTTCTTTTTCTTTCTCTCTCTCTCTTTCTTTCTCTCTTATTCTTTTGTTTTTGCATAAAAAAGAAAAAAGAATAGGGAAGAAAGAAAAAAGTAAGAGTAATAGAGAAAAAGAAAGAAAGAGTAAGGAAGAAAGAAAAAGAAAGAAAGAAGAAGGAAGGAAGAAAGAAAGAAAGAAATGCAAATACAAAAGACATTCCCTACCCTCTAAAATTCACTTTCTGATAAGAGAAAAAAAAATGCAAAAAAAAAGTGCTGGTCAGGGAAGGGTGAACTCCCAGCTTTAGTGAATGGAATCTTAGGCAGTGAAGTAATGTCAACTTTCCAGAAGCAACGATAGCTTTGATTTGTTTGCAGTAAAGACTTAGCAGTTGGTTTTTTCATAAAAATGCATCAGTTTAACTGTGGAAAATAAGTAACCATCAAGATAATAATTCTCTGCAGGCTACCTTTGTATCATTATTCACAAAGTGGTTGCCAATTTCAAGTTCATCATTATTGATTTTTAAACTAAACCAATAATGCAAACCAAAGCAACTAATTCTGTTTAACACTGTCAAAGAAAGTACAGAGAACAATCAGATCATAAAGGTAGAAAGTTGAAATACTATTTTTTCCTCCATAGTCTTATCAAATCTCAAACTCCCCATCATCCCATAAATGATCATAAAGGTTGTGGGGTTATATTTTAAAAGCATGATAATCCACAAACATTTATGTGACCCCAGAGTGGCCAGCTCATTTGAATAGATATTGGGGTTGTTATAATAGCAGCCATTTAATAGGAACAACAGAATGACTGGAAATACATTTGGGAAATTATGCAGCATTTTGACCAGTCCCTAACACAAAATCTCATCTTCTACTTTAAATATTCTTTCATTGCTATTATTTGCTGATAAATGGAAGATCATAATATTCAAGGAAACAAAATTATAAGTGCCTCAGAAAAAGAGAGAGACATGGTAGGTATTCATCAGCTGTAGCATATTATTCTCACAGATTGTATGCAAGAATGGATGTAAAAAATGTCTATCTAGGAAATATAGGATCAGAAAAAGGGGGAGCACATCGCATAGCACAGATAAGACATGGACAATTCAAATGATGATCTGGTACTTACTTAATATTAGAAGACCTAAAGGAAGATTTTACAGCACTTTAGGTAGGTGTTCTGTGGAGAATCAATTAATTAATAAATATTTATTAAGCACCTACTATTTGCCAAACACTATGCTAAGAGCTTGAGAATTCATATGATAGCACGGACAAAAATAATACGAGAAGCCACAACTAGTTTGCAATCTATATTACTGGGGGGATTACTGAGAAGGAGACCATGACTCCACTGTAGCATGGAAAGAATGAATTAGGGACAAGCACAATATTTTAGACTAGGCAACATAAGAGACAGAAAAACTCATATACAGTGTGTATCAGTCCTATATAGACTGTTTCTACTTCAGTGATGGTAATAGAGCTAGAATTTTAAGGAATATCCTCTCGTGGGATATATGGTATAAGAAATATAAGTATAGTTTATTTGCCAAAATCTGTTACAGAGAACAAAAAAATAGAAACACTCTCTGAAGGCCTTAACAAGATCCTCCAAACTAAGTCAACCTAAAATCATCCCTACTCTCTGTCGTCTGTTTAGTAATATCTACCTATGTCAGCTCAACATAATCTATTCAGACAAGACCATTCTGTTATTTCAATAAAAAGTTGATTTATACTTCACTAGAGCAGATAAACCTTCCCATGCTTTTTTGTATTCTTCATAATCATCATTTCTTATAGGACAGTAGCAATCTATTCCTTTCATGAAACATAGTTTGTTTAATCATTCCCCAATCAATGAGATTGAATTTTTTTTTCTAGTCCTTTTTATCACAAAATATGATGCTAGTAATATTTTTTGGTAAATGTACCTATCTCTGATCTCTTTGGGGGAGTGTGTATGTATTTATGACAAGCACATGTACATATATGTATGTGTTACATATATATGTATTATATTAGACATCTCTGTATATATTGCGCATGTGTACTTCAGTGACCTCACAGTTATATCATGACTTGAATGTGAATTGAATTTAAACGATGAAGAATAGTACAAATTTTTCAGCTTCACTTTCCCTTCCTGAATCATCCAAGTCCAGTAGCAGGATAGTCAAGTGACAAGTCAAGATTACTGGTGATGGTCCAGGATGCAGTGGATGAGCTTCATGTCTTTGATGCTTAAATTCTAAGTGGTCCATAGCACCTATTTCAGCCACCCTTAGGACCATTGAAACAAGTTGTTCTTATCTGCCTGTTCTGCCAAAAGTCTTCACATACTTGGGGTAGATATTCCCCTAACTCACCAAAGGTTTTGAAGCCTATCAGGAATCCTCTACCTGGTCTATCTATCTGTCTGCCACTATTTTTTAGTTTTAGTGGGATGGGGGCATTCTGCAAGTTATATCTTCTTGGAGTCACAAGTGAGAGTTAAGTGACAAGTGGACACCAAAGGGCGATGAACAGATCTAAAAAGGGCTTCGTCAGCACGATTATGTGATGATCAATTCTGATGGACGTGGCTCTTGTCAACAATGAGGTGATTCAGGACAGTTCCAATGATGGAGAAAGACATCTACACCCATCTCTGGGAACTGAATGTGGATCACCACATAGTATTTTCACTCTTTCTATTGTTGTTTGTTTGCATTTAGTTTTTTTTCTCATTTTTTTCCCCCTGTTTAATCTATATTTTTGTGCAGCATGATTATATATATATATATATATATATATATATATATATATATATATATATATATATATATATATGTGTGTGTGTGTGTGTGTGTGTGTGTGTGTGTGTGTGTGTGTGTGTATGTGTATGTCTATATATATATTGAAAATAAAAAGCTTTAATTAAAAAAATTAAAAATAAAAAGGGCTTGGTAAGTTTATACCAGAGGTGCTAATCCTTCCTGAACACTTCATATACACATATGCACAAATATATATACCCACACATAAATTTATACCTAGCACAGGGCATGGACATTTTAATTCCAAATTCACAGCAGTAATTTCTTTTTTTCTAATCCACCTCTAAAAAATTATGAATTTTAGCAAATATAAACATTTTTATATGTATAGAATAGCAAAGAACATTAAAAGCACATATATTAAATTTAACATACTAGTACCAACATTGTCCTGATTATGTTCCTTTCTGGACTTTTTTTCTGTTTTCTGCTATGTATTTTCTAATATTTCGTTGAGTTTCTTCACTTTCTTTTCTTTTCTTTTTTCTTTTTTGAATCTATCATCTCTCGCCTACAATTTCTCTATCCAAGAAAAACCCTCTTTTGTAACAAATAAACACAAGCAAAACAAAATTATGTATTTGCCATGTTTGAAAATGTGTCTTATAATGATCGGCTTCTAATCTATCAATCACTTACTTCTCTGTTTAGCAGTAGTTTCTGAATCAGCTGTTTGTGTTCAGTCAGATATTGACTATTTGGAGAAAAGGTTAAAACAAATACCAAATTAGTAGGGGAAAAATGAGCATTATGGCAGCTCCAACTTCTCTTGTATAAAGAAAATCAATGTTAGCAAAATCAATGATTCTATCAAGAGTTCATAGAAAGGATTAAACAATTCAAAACTGGAAGAAAGAAGCTAAAAGATCCAAGAAACTACCTCAGCCAGCAATCTCCTTGCCAAGTGAAAAAAATATGGTAGCCAAGTATAACATAAATTAAGAGCACAATTAAATTGTGTAGATGAAAATGAAATAAAAATTTAAGTATCATAAAACAAACAGGAAGAAGCAATTAAAGAGAAATGAGTCTATAGAAAGCTTTTATTAGGTTCAGCTAAGTCAGATAATGCCAAAGACATGTGTAGATAATAATAGAAGATAACAAGTAGATGAGAAATGGAGCAGATCCACTGTTACTCCAATAATCATCTCTTCTCATCAGTGGCAATAGAAGAACCACTGCATTCAGACACTATAATTTCAGTATCCATTATGAAGAAGTAGCAATGACACTGAACAGATAAGACCAAGAGAAGTAGAAAGACTTAAGGCCATACCTAGAATGAGGCAGCAAGAGCTTTGCCCCAGGGCACCAAATTCTGAGCAATATATACTTCCTTTCTTTAGTGATCATGATCATACTGAGATGGTCAATGAGCAAGCTGGGGAGCAAACATACCCATTTGGATATCAGGACTTTAGGGAGGAGAAAAGACCCACTATTCCATCTGTCTGATCTCACTTCCTGAGAGTCTTATTGACATCCCATTCTTCTTGGGCCACCAGATCCTGATTATATTGTATTTGATTAGTTATACTTTTTTTTTTTTAATTATAGCTTTTTATTTACAAAACATATACATGGGTAATTTTTCAGTATTGACAATTAAAAAACCTTCTGTTCCCACTTTTCCCCTCCTTCCCCCACCCACTCCCCAGATGGCAGGTTGATCAATACATGTTAAACATGTTAAAGTATAAGTTAAATACAATATATGTATACATGTTCGATTAAGTATACTTTTAATACTTAGTGTTAAGTAATTATTCTAGGGACCTCTGACACATAGAATATCCAGATCAATACTGGCAGGATCAGTAATCACTGGGATATATGTCAGCCTCAAAGTATCCTGGAGTTTCTATCCTATCCCTTTATTATTCAGTTGAACTTATTCTAAACGATAATTTCCACTTAGGACTTTAGATCTGACCCAAATACTCTAGAAGTGAGTGCAAAACAATTTTAATCTTTATTTTTCTTTAATAATATTTTATTTTTCCCACTAATATGTAAAAAAAATTTTAACATTCATTTTCTAAAAATTTGAATTCCAAATTCCTTCCCATCATCTCTCCCTGAGATAGTAAGCAATATGATACGTTATACAATACAACCATGCAAAATATATTTCATATTAGTCATGTTATAAAGGAAGGCACAAATAAGACAAACCCTTCAGAAAAATAAAGTGAAAAATAGTCTGCTCTGATATTCATTCAGATTCTTTTTCTAGATGTGTATAGCATTTTTAATCATGAATCTTTGGAATTGTTATAAATCACTGAATTTCTGAGAAGAACTGAATTATTCACAGTTGACCATCATATAATATTACTATTACTGTGTACAATATTCTCCTGGTTCTGCTCATTTCACTTTGCTTCAGTTTGTATAAGTGTTTTCAGGTTTTTCTGAAATTATCCCATTTATCATTTCTTACACTTCGATAATATTCCTCATAATCATATATCACGACTTGTTCTCCTATTCCCCAATTGATGGTCATCCCTTCAATTTCCAATTCTTTGGTACCAGAAAAGAGCTAGTATAATATAATTTTAAAGGCATTCAGGGAATTGATTTTTTAAAAAACCCCATAAATGAATACATATTTATACAATTATCTTGCTGTACAAGAAAAATCAAGTCAAACCAGAAAAGAAAATGATGAAGAAAATAAAATGCAAACAACAACAAAAAGGGTGAGAATGCTATGTTGTGAACCACACTCAGTTCCCACAATCCTCTCTCTGGGTGTAGATGCTCTTTTGATCACAAGACCATTGAAACTGGTCTGAATCCTCTCATTGTTGAAGAGAGCCACGTCCATCAGAATTGATCATCATCAGGATTGATCATCATATAATCTTGCTCTTTCTGTGTACATTGATCTCCTGATCCTATTCATTTCACTTAGCATCAGTTCATGTAACTCTCTCCAGGCCTCTCTGAGATCATCCTGCTGATCTTTTCTTATAGAACATTAATATTCTATAACATTCATATACCATCACTTATTCATCCATTTTCCAGCTGATGGACATCCATTCAGTTTCTTGCCACTACAAAAAGGGCTGCCACAAATATTTTTGCACATGTGGGTCCCTTTCTAAGGGATCAACTTTTAAGAAAAAAATTTAAAGTAGGAACTTGTAGCAACAGAAAGATTTTATTTTTTATTTATTGATCTGATTTATTATATAATAAGAGGTTTGTTTTTTTTTAATGGTCACAGATAGCACTATTACGTTAAGAAAAATCAATTGAGAAGATGATAGCAATTACCCTTGTGCCTACTTTGTTTTTTTTTTTTATTTTGGTTTTAGATTAACAACTTCCCTCTTCTTAAAAAAGTAAATTAAATTAAAGTTATGATTAATCCTATAGTACCTTAGACTTGCAAACTGGCCTCTAGTGGTTTGAGAGATTCACTTAATGATAAATAAAAAAAAAAAAAAAAAAAAAAGGTGGGGGCTGAGGCAAGTTTCTCCTTTTTGAAAGGATAAGGAAAAAAGAGGAGAATCATGAGGAAAGGAAGATCACATGATATGGGGTCTTTCACAGCAGAATTCCTTAGTCACTATACATAGCATTAATTTAACATATGCTTCTTTTTTTTTTTAAACACTAAAGACAATTTTATAGGCAATACTTCAGAGATTCCTGCTCCATTTCTAAATGCCCCTCCAATGTACTGTTTCTCTATTTTGTGGATCAAGGTCTTGTCCTGTGAGCTTCTGTAGGTTTGTGATGTACAGGCTTTTTAACAAGGTCAGATTTTTTCAAAACCCAAGCCAGAAATCCACATGCTTCACTGACAGATGTAGTTGGACATCTTCCCCTCCAAAGAATCAGTCTAATGATGTAGCGCGAGCTGGCAGCAATCCCCAGGGGACTGATGAAGTCATGGAGCATCTCCAGTAGCATCTATATATTCCATCAGCTCTATATTTCATCTGGCTTCACACTGGAATCTACTTCTCTAAAAAGGGAAGTAATTTCTTGTAATTTCTTCTTTGTCAAAACCCAATTAGGGGACAGTCAGTCATTTTTTCTGTCCTTGGGGACCTGGGATATTTCTCACTATTGCTATGAATTTTATATATCAACTGAAAAAGTTGATCAAAGCTGAATTGGTTCATAATCTCCCTGAATTTTGCCTTCAGTTCATGGAGCTTGGAAGATCTGTTTCTTTGTGATATTGTGGGGAACTAAGGCCAATAAATACTGTAGTATCTAATTTTTCTATGATGTGTAGGGTTTTTTCCGGACCTAATTCTCTTTTCATTGTTTTATTATAGGCTTGGGAAGATTCAAAATATCAAGTCTCATACAAAGAAACATGGAATTTATGACAGTGAACCAAGTTAGTTTTATTCAAGGGAGGTAGTCACAAAATGGGGGACAGCTAAATGACCCAGTAGGTAGAATGCTAGGAATCTGGAGGATCTGAGTTTAAGTATGGCCCCAGGCACTTATTGGCTAATATGGACAAATCACTTAATCCTGTTTGCCTCAGTTCCTCATCTGTGGAATTATTATATAAGCTTTGTGACATTGTTTGATAAACTAAGTGATGTTTAGGTATTATTTCTATAGGAAAATATGTTCTAAGTTTTAAAAAACTAATCTACAAATGAATTTTTGGAAGGTGACCTATTCATAATGTGCTCATTGCCTCTCTAAATTCTAGGCCCATTTTAAACATGTCTATGAATTTGTGGAGTTCAGAAACTGCAGTACACAATGAAAGGCCTCAGGGGGAAAAACCCAACTCATTTGTTCCTTCAATGAAATTCAGGAATGTTCCTTGAGGACTTTTGCTGAGGTATGTACACTTTTATTTATCTAAAATTTGTGAATCAAGTCATTAATTCAGTCATCAAACCAGATAGTGAAAGTTGGAGGTCTATTTTTGGCCAATTTGCTAAACAAATAGGGATGTTCTTGGGATTGTCCTGAATTATTTGGGGAATTAAGATTTTGCAAGGATAGGGAAGTGTTTTATTTAGCCCCATCTAATCTCTTTTCCCCATGGTCTATTTTGCAAGCCCCTTGTGAAATGGCAAAGAATTTGGGAATATCAGACCTACTTAAGCAGAATAAATCAATGTCTAGTCATGTGTGGATCAAATGTAACATGTTCCTATCTAGGATCCACAGATTTTAGAGCAGGAGGTCTTGACTGTTTTTAGATTGGCAATCTGATAAAGCTTATGGATCCCTTCTCAAAATAATACAGCTTCCTTCAAACCTGGACTCAAATCCCATCTTCTGTCAGATGCCTCCCCACATTGGTCTCTTTCTTTGTGTTTTTATCCCTTTGTAAAATGACACATAGTAAACTCTTATTAAATGCTTGTCAATGATGATGATGAAAAATGCACAGAATAAAATACAAAGGAAACCAATTTTATTGAAATATAATGATCAAAATACATATTTTTAAAAATCAAATTCACGGACACCATGTTAAGAACCCCTGCTCTAGAATGACTTTGCAAGTAGCAGCGATAGAATTTGTAAGATCTATTCTACAAATTTGGCTCACTTTGTTACCAAAGGGATATATCCTACACATTTGCCAAAGTAGAACCTAATCCCCTTTAAAAAAAAAACAAAAAAACTGAGGCTGGTTGATCTGTAGTTTTAGGAGATTCCTCTTCTTGTCTTGTAGGCTCTGTGGTTCCTTGATGAAAAATCATCCCTCAACATTGCTTGAAATTCTACTGGCTGAATAGTAAGTATCTTCTTTCAAAATGAAAATACCACTGGGAGAGTTAAGGAAGATAATTAGTCATTTACATTGTAGTATGATTAGTTTAAATTGTTTCCCTTTTACCCTGGAAGAGTGAGGGGCTTTTGCTGAGAGAAAGGGAAGGAAAATGAAATTCCTCTGCTAGTCAAACATTCATTGATTGATCAATTAATTAGATTAACGTTTATTGATGCCATGTGTTTTTATAACATGGTCATTTTCAGATTTACCTTCCTTTCTATCATATAGTTATGTCCTACCTTATAGCAAGAAAAATAAGCAAAAAATAACCAATATAACTGAGAGTAACTGTGTCCAATATCTTGCCCTTGTTTCCTTTGCTGAAAGGAGGAAAGTATATTTTCATTATTTTTCGGGAAGACCAGCACTGATTATTTACTTACATTATGGAAGTCATTGAGAATATTGAGAATATAAAATAGAAGAGAGAGAGAGAGAGAGAGAGAGAGAGAGAGAGAGAGAGAGAGAGAGAGAGAGAGAGAGAGAGAGAGAGAGTGAGTTATGTAGCACTTTCTCCATGTCTTTTCAAGGATTAATAGAAACTTTGTAATCATAATGCCAAGTTCTTCCAGCATGATAAGAATACAGTTCATTTGGGCATATTTACTTTGTCATTGAAAATAACTAGATCCTCTTGCTTCATTTTCTTATTTATTTTGAGTTTCATTTCCCTGTAAATGGCTTTTGTCCCATCTTTTCTATTCCAAAGACTCTCAGTTTTCTGCACTGTAAAATCATGATAATTATAGCACCTACCTCTCAGTCTTATTGTGAGGATCAAATGAAATAATATTTGTAAGCATTTAGCATATGATACATAGCAGGTTCTACATAAATATTTATTCCTTCCCTTTCTTTGAGCTTATTCTTGTCCTCATCTTGATTCTTAAATACCTTTTTGAGCTCTCTTCACCATGCCTGAATTTCCTCTCCTTACCTGTTGTCAATGATCTTATATATTAAAAATCATGATTTCCTCCTACATTTTCCTATCATTTCTACTTTGGCAAACAGATCCCCCTCCCTTTTTTTTTTTTTTTTTTTTTTTAATCAGATTCAGATCTATAGAAGAAAAGTTTTTCTTGTTTCTCCAACTTTTGAAAAATAAAATTATCAGTAAAATGCATGCAATAGGTGATCATTACATAATCTTGTTGTTGTTATGGTATACAATGTTCTCCTAATTCTACTCACTTCACTCAGCATCAGTTCATGTAAATCTTTTCAGGCTTTTCTGAAATCAGCCTGCTCATAATTTCTTATAGAACAAGTATATTCCATTACATTCATATACCATAACTTATTCAGCCATTCTCCAATGGGTAGTTATCCACTCAATTTCTAATTCCTTATAACCACAAAAAGAGTTGCTTACAAATGCTTTTGCACATGTGGGTTCTTTTCCCTCTTTTATGATTTCTTTGGGATTCAGACCCAGTAATGACACTGATGGATCAAAGGGCAGACAATTTCATAGACTTTTGGGCTTTGTTCCAAATTGCTCTCCAGAATGGCTAAATCAGATCGCTTCTAGTTAGTTGTTTCTTTTGATATTTTACTTCCCTTTGTATATTTTTACGATTCAGCTATACTGGAGTAGTTAATCTACACACAATACACTACTCTCATCTCATGTCTTTGCACTGGCTGTCCCCTATATCTGGAATGAGTTCTCTCCTCAATTTTTTTGGCTCTCTGAATTTAATTCCTGACTCAGTTCAAGAATTCCTTTCTTTATGAAGCTTTTCCTAGCTAATAAGGCCCCTCCTCACAAAACTACTTGGAACTCTCAACATATACTCAATAGATAGCCCATATATAGTACACATAGTGTAGTGTGTATAGGCTCTGAATTTATTCTCCCAAGCTTTCACTTGGACTGGCAGTTATGCTTTTTAGAGTTCAACTGTTCCATTATCTCTAGGCTCTAGGATTAATCTTGAAGACTTTCTCTCATAAGCCTCCTCTGGTATAGTTTCCTTCACTCCAAAACTATCCATTGATAGCAATTAGTTAGTTTAAAAAATTAATTTTAATATGTGGAATTTACTAATGTAGTAGAAGAACATACCATGTGTAGGAAGTAGGAGTAGGAGTTTTGGAAATTTATTTCTTGAGATATACACTGGAGTATTTTGCCCTTTCCTTCTCCAGCTCATCTTGCAGATGAAGAAATTGAAGCAAGCACAGATAAGTGACTTACCCAGGGTCTTTTAGCTAATGTCTGAGGCCAGATTTGAACTCAAAAAGATGATTCTTTCTGACTTCATGCTGAGTACTTTATCTACTGTGCTATGTAGCTATCTCAATCTCAAGCTTAGAGAGCATTTACAGAGCAAAGGAATTCCTGGAAGTAATTTTTTAAAAATAGTTTTTATTGACAAAACATATGCATGGGTAATTTTTCAACATTGACGCTTGCAAAAACTTTTGTTCCAACTTTTCCCCTCCTTCTCTCCATCCCCTCCCCTAAATGGCAGGTAGTCTCATACATGTTATATATGTTAAATACAATATATGTACACATATTTATACAGTTGTCTTGCTACACAAGAAAAATTAGATTTAGAAAGAAGGTAGAAATAACCTGGGAAGAAAAACAAAAATGCAAGCAAACAATAACAAAGAGTGTAAAGGCTACATAGTGGTTCACACTCATTTCCCAGAATTTTTTTGCTGGGTGTAGCTGGTTCTGTTCATTACTGATCAATTGAAACTGATTTGGATCCTCTCATTATTGAAGAGGGCCACATCCATCAGAATTAATTCTTATATAGTATTGTTGTTGAAGTGTATAATGATCTCCTGGTCCTTGTCATTTTATTCAGCATCATCAGTTCATGTAATCCTCCTGCTAGTCATTTCTTACAGAACAAAATATTCCATAATACTCATATACCACAGTAAACTATCCTATGTTCCTCTAATTTATTTGTAATCTCATTCTTTATGCCTAAATCATGAACCCATTTTGACCTTATCTTGGTTTATGGTGTTAAGTGTGGGTCAATGCCTAGTTTCTGCCATACTAATTTCCAGTTTTCCCAGCAGTTTTTGTCAAATAGTGCATTCTTATCCAAAAAAGTTGGGGTCTTAGGGTTTGTCAAACACTAGATTGCTATAGTTATTGACAATTTTATCCTATGAACCTAACCTATTCCTCTGATCAACTAGTCTGTTTTTTAGCCAATACCAAATGGTTTTGGTGACTTTATAATATACTTTTAGATCAAGTACAGCTAGGTCACCTTCATTTGATTTTTTTTTTTTCATTAGTTCCCTTGAAATTCTTGACCTTTTGTTCTTCCCTATGAATTTTATTGTTATTTTTTCTAAGTCATTAAAATAGTTTCTTGGGAGTCTGATTGGTATAGCATGAAATAAATAGATTAGTTTAGGGAGTATTGTCATCTTTATTATATTTACTTGACCTATCCACGAGCACTTGATATTTTGCCAATTGCTTATATCTGGCTTTATTTTTGTGGAAAGTGTTTTGTAGTTTTACTCATATAGTTCCTGACTTTCCCTTAACAGATCCCCAAATATGTTATACTATCGACAATTATTTTAAATGTAATTTCTCTTTGTATCTCTTGCTGTTGGATTTTGTTGGAGATGTATAAAAATGCTGAGGATTTATGTGGATTTATTTTGTATCCGGCAACTTTTCTAAACTTGTGGATTATTACTAATAGCTTTTTAGTAGACTCTCTGTGGTTCTCTAAGTATACCATCATATCATCCACAAAGAGTGATAATTTGGTTTCCTCATTACTATTCTAATTCCTTTAATCTCTTTTTCATTTCTTATTGTCAAAGCTAGAATTTCTAACACAATATTGAATAGTAATGGTGACAGTGGGCAACCTTGTTTCACTCCAGATTTTATTGGGAATGGGAATTGGGTTCCAAGTTTGTCACCATTACATAAGATGCTTACTGATGGTTTTAAATAGATGCTACTGACTATTTTAAGGAAAAGTCCATTTATTCCTATACTCTCAAGTGTTTTGAATAGGAATGGGTATTGGATTTTATCAAATGCCTTTTCTGCATCTATTGAGATGATCATATGGTTTTTGTTAATTTGGTTATTGATATGGTCAATTATGTTAATAGTTTTCCTAATATTGAACCAGCCCTATGTTCCTGGTATAAATCCTACTTGGTCATTATCCTTCCTGGGGATGATTTTCTATAATCTTTTTGCTAATATTTTATTTAACATTTTTGCATCAATGTTCATTAGAGAGATTGGTCTATAATTTTCTTTTTCTATTTTCGTTCTACCTGGTTTAGGTATCAGTTCCATGAATGTCTGTGTCATAAAAGGAATTTGCTAAGACGCCTTCATTTTCCTGGAAATACTTTTACTGGAGTACCAAAATTGTTCCTCTGATGGATGGTACAGTCTTTCCACTGGGTTTTTTTTTTACAGCCTTGAATCAGCTCTCCTTAACTTATGTCTGTTCTTGATTTGTCATATAGACACTGCCACCAGCCTTTGCTGTCTGCCTATGAAAAAGTCCTAAATCCCTTTAAATTCATGAAGTCCTCTTTTGGCTAACGATTGGCAGGGAGGAGACCCAGGTTGAGGTTAAGGAGCTTTCCAACCCTCCAAGGAGTTCTTTGTCAGCAATCACTCTATTTCTTCTCTGCTATCATATACTCTAATCTCTGGTTTCAATTAGATGGATGCTTATATTCAGCCTCTATAGGACATAACCAATTCCCTCAGCCAATCTAAAGATTTTCTATATTAGCTAGGGAGATGTCCAGAACTTGTTCACACTTAATGAAAAATCCAGATGTGTTCTCATCTGACAAATATATCACAACATAGCGTCTTGGTACTTACTTTAAATAGGATGGATTGATTTGATAGTCTGGCACATAGTAAACACTTAAAAGAGGCTTGTTAATTGATTGATTGGTCTTACTAATCACAATTTTATTGTTTACTGTGACTTCTTTGGGTTTTGCAGTTTAAAGAGAAGTATAGAGAAATATAGAAAGCACAATAAGAAAAAAGGTAAAAAGACTGGAAATTGAGACCTACATTCAGTGTTGATTATCCATTGTAATAGGGTTGCGGATCATGTGAATAAATGAAAACATAAACCTTGTTTTTGTCAATAATTTGAACATATGTTTTTTCTCCAAGTATGGGTGTACATAAAGAAAGGGAGCCAAGTTTTGTCATGTGATTTAACTTGGCTATGTAGAGGATTATAAAAAAGTAATCTCAAGAATGATTTCCCATGGGCTCATTGACTGACTAGAGCATTAAAACAGTATTAAGGTACTAACTTAGCCCCTCCAGACCCTTTTGCAGAGGCAAAGCAAGTGTTTTGTTCAGTGTGTAGGAGGCAATCCCTATTTACCATTTAAAAAATCTTCCATTAATATGAAAATGAACTTTATAAAGGAAGTAAAAACATTAGTCCCCATCTCCCTCAATAAATGTGCTAACTCTCTGGCAAGGTCTTTGCTTAATTCGTTCCTTTTCCCTTTGAAAATTTTAGGCTGAACAAGGTTTAAGGGTCAGGAGCTTTCTTGCCAGCTCTCTCAATGACTCTCATGAAGTTAAGGGAAATGGTT
Organism: Sminthopsis crassicaudata; assembly: GCF_048593235.1. Taxonomy (NCBI): domain Eukaryota; kingdom Metazoa; phylum Chordata; class Mammalia; order Dasyuromorphia; family Dasyuridae; genus Sminthopsis; species Sminthopsis crassicaudata. The sequence goes on from NC_133620.1 coordinate 142,550,671, forward strand.
GCATCTGTTTTTTCTATGTTTCTAGTCCTTTACTATGAATGCTGCTATGAATGTTTTGGTGGATAAGAGATCTTCCTTTTTATTTTTGACTTTTTGGGGGTTTCTATCTATTAGGAGAGAAGAATAAGTATTTATTAGACACCTGTGTATCAGATACTATGCTAAGCACATATTACCTTATTTGACTCTTACAATAAAAAAAAAAGTAGGGGTTATTATTGTTATCCTTATAGTTTGGGGAAGTGAGGCAGATGGAGATTAAGTGATCTATCCAGAGCTACATAGCTAATCAATGTCTCAAGTTAGTTTTGACCTTAGATATTACTGATTCTAGTCCTCAATCTATTTTTCCACCTAGCTGCCTATTATTACCAATAGTGGGTCAAAGTGTATTTTAGTCATTTAATTTTTAAAAAACATTTTGTACAGTTCCAAGTGACTTTTCAGAATATCTAAATCAATTCAAAGCCCTACCAGCAGAGTATTTCTGTACTTATCTTTCCAAACCTGACAAAGTTGTTCTTATGAAGAATTTGTTAAAAAAAAAAAAAACAAACTACTTTGCTTAGTTGCTAGTACATAGTAAGTGATGTATACATGCTTAATTCCTTTCCCCTTCCCAACTTTGTTTTTACTGAAGTCCTGCTCTGTTCTTCAAAGGAGATGCTGTTCTAATAATTAACTTATGTGGTAAAAGGGGAGGAAATATCATTTATAAAGAGAGGGATGATTCTAAAGAAGTATGAGTCTTGTTGTTGACCACTATTGTGAACCAGTATCTTCCTCAGCTGAAAAAAGAAATCAACTTACTTTAACTCAATCTGAATAAACAGTTTTAAGTGCCTACTGTGTGCCAGGCAATTATGCTAAACACTACAGATAACTAGAGAGGCAAAAGACAGTTCCTATCCCCAATGAGCTCCCAGACTGATGGGGTAGACAACTTGTAATCAACTCTGTACAAATGAATTAGATATAAGATCAATTGGAAATAATCAACAGAGGGAAGGTATTAGAATTAAGGGGGATTCAGGAAAAAGCTTCATAGACAAAGAAGAATTTTAGCTGGGACTTGAAGGAATGTAGACAAGCCAGTAGGTAGAAATGAGAGCATTCCAGGTATGGGGGAACATACCTCCCAGTCACTGGGGGAACAGTCACTGAAAATGCCTGGAATGTGAAGATAGAGACCCGCGTCACTGGATTGCAGAGCACATGGGTATGTAGGAGTGGCAATGTAAAATGTAAAAAGATGAAAAGGCAGGAGGAGACCAGATTACAAAGAGTGGGGGAAAGGAGTGATATGGTCAGACTGGTACCATAGGAAGAACAAATTGACAGCTGACTGGAGTAAGGATTGGAGTGGGGAGAGACTTATAGTAAGACCAACCAGTAGATTATTACAATAATCCATTTACCAACTACCAGCCCTGGACTGGCAACAGACAGTGGCAGATTTTGAAAATCCACACAATATTTACTGCCAAAGGTCATAGTAGCTCCATTACTCATTAATTTGACATCATCTCCTTCTCCTTCTGGAGTAGAAATATATACATGCATGGGTATATTATACATACACAAAATATACATATATTCATCTGTAATCAGGTCTGATTTTAGGGATCTGGGATCTCATGAAAAATCAGATGGACCAAGTCCTGTTGTTCAGGTTGCTGAGGAATTACCATCATCTGACCAGTTACATGTAATAGATTGGGTACACATTACCAATTTTCAATGAGCAACTTTTCTACTTCTTTCCTCCCCCAGGGATGTCTCAATGACCTCATTTTGTTCCCTGAATCCCTAACCAGACAGTGACCTTCCCCCTCCCAATAGCATTTCATTTATCCAAACACATACAAAGATATCTTTCAATGTTGTCTTTTTTTTTTTTTAATGTTAAACATGGTAGAAATATATATTAAATCCAATATTTATACATATTTATACAACTATCTTGAGAAAAACAGAAGCAAAATAAAATGCAAGCAAACAACAGAAAGAGAGAAAATGCTGTGTTGTGTTCCACACTCTGTTCCCATGGTTCTCTCTCTGGGTGTAGATGGCTCTCTTCAGCACTGAACAATTACAACTGGTTTGAATCATCTCATTGTTGAAGAGAGCTGAGTCCATCAGAACTGATCATCGTATAATCTCCTTGTTGCCATGTATAATGATCTCCTGGTTCTGCTCATTTCACTCAACATCAGTTCTTGTAAGTCTCTCCAGGCCTCTCTGAAATCTTCCTGGTGGTCGTTTCTTACAGAACAATAATATTCCATAACATTCATATACCGCAATTTACCCAACCATTCTCCAATTGATGGACATCCACTCAGTTTCCAGTTCCTTGACACTACAAAAAAGGATTGGTACAAATATTTTTGTATATATGAGTCCTTTTCCTTCTATGTTCTCTTTGGGATACAGACCCAGTAGGGAGACTGATGGAACAAAGGGTATGCACAGTTTTATAGCCCTTTGGGCATAGTTCCAAATTACTCTCCAGAATGGTTGGATCTTTTTATAACTCCGGTAGTGAATGACTTAAATTTCAGTCATGAATACACTAAGTACATAAGAAATGTTGAATTGAATTAAAACCTTCATTTCCTTGATGTAATGTTATCAATTTGTTATTGCAGAGGGAAGGATGATGACACTAAATCCAGCAAAGCTTTTAAAGACAGGTAGGAAAGATACTGGGCAGCACTCAGCCTGACATCAAGAACACTCATTCTGAATTTAAATCTAGCCTCAGACACTTACTAGCTTTGGGCAAGTTACTTAACTCTTTATCCATCAGTTTCCTCATCTATCAAATAAGCTGGAGAAGGAAATGGCAAACCACTCCATTATCTTTGCCAAGAAAATCCCTAATGGGGTCACTAAGAGTTGGGCAAGACTGAAAATGACTGAACAACAAGAAAGGATTCTAGTGGAAACTGAGGCTGAAAAAAAAAAAAGGTGGGGAAACTGGGAATCTGCAGTCATAGATTCAAATTCTAACTCTACTCCTTACTGTCTATATGACTGAAGGGGGATGGGGCAGGCAGAGTGAGAGACTGAGGAATGTCCCTGGGGCAGTGGGATCTTCCCTTAATTCATCAGACTACATCATATAATTGATCTCTTCATTCACTTCTAAGGGCATCCACACCAAAGTCAAGTCAAGAAGCATTTATTAAGCACATACTGATTTTCCAGCTTGGGGGTAAAGGGCCCCAATGTAGGCAGAGCCTTAACCCGCATGTAGTAGAAGGAATAACAGATACAGCTGAATTCCTTTTTGTCATCAAGTTGTCCCAGGATTGAACTTGGATTCATTTGAATTCAGAGTCAGAATCCCTCATGCAAGGGGACATTCCTAGGCCATCATCTTTGCTTCCTTCATTACTATTAATTACATCTTGATGCTCTCCTTCACGTAGATTCTTTCTTTCATCTTTAAATAAACATGAAATAAATCTGACAACAAAGTCAATCCATTTTGTGCCATTACTAAAGGTTCTAAAATAAACCAGAGACAGAGGACAAAAGCCAGGGCACAGTCTTCTTATTTCAGTTTATCCATACAGTATTGGACAACACTGCCTACTTTGATATAATATTTTTGAAACTTATTTTATTAAATCTTTTTATTTTTCAAAACTTACGCATGGATAATTCTTCGACATTAACCCTTGCAAAACCTTGTGTTCCAATTTTCTAGTAGCCTTTGATTGGCTGGTTCCTCTCAGAACCTCCATTTTAAGAACACGGTGGCCAATAATGAAGAATAATTTCTTCATATCTCTCCAAACTTCTCTCCTGATACTGGATTTTCTCTACTGGACACTTTTGTTTCTTCTGGACACCTTCATCCCCATCCCTTTTCTCCTTCCTTCTACCTTTTGTCTTTTTCCTTTGTAACATAAAGTCCCTGAGATCAGAGATTATCTTTCTTTGTGCTTGCCTTTGAGTCACCATCCTTACTTTGCCTGGCAAATAGTAATTGGTTAAAAATGCTTGTTGACCTGACTTGAAAAATTTTTGAAAAGTCACTTATTTAGAATTTAGGAGGGAGAACTCTATATTTAAAGGGGGAAAAAATAAAACTCAGTTTTATCAATGAATTGTAAACTCTTAGGTTCAAAATGGTGGCCAAAGATTAATCCATTTTTATTTTAAGTCTTTAAAAGTTGCCTGAAGCTTTGAGAGGTTTAGTGATCTACCCTTAGTTAGTTACTTAGTAAGTTTTTAAAGGTAGATTGTGACCCCAGGCATTTCTGAGGTCTATTAGACTAATGGGATGGAATAATATCTTGGTTGGTATTTTTCCACCTAGGGCAGGTGAAAGGGCATTTAGGAAAGAAAGTGGAATCCCTAGGAAGTGTGCTTCCAAAGATTATAGAATATTTTAAATCTTTCCTAAGGCTGTTCTGATAAAAGAATGGGAAAAAAAGCCGTAATTAAACGTGTTCTGGGTCATATTGAGCTAAACTCTAGGCACGCTTCTGATTAAAGAAAGATGCTATCTGCCCTCAAGGAGCTTACTTTCTAATTGATTGTTGTTGCTCTTTCCCCTTATAAAGGATCTTGATTTTAGGGAGGTGATGCCCTGATAGGCAAAGTGAATTGCATTTATTTATTTTTCTATTGAAGTTTTTATTTTTTATTTTTTTTTTTTTAACTTTCAAAACAAATGCAAGGATAGTTTTTTCAACTTTGACCCTTGAAAAACCTTCCTTATAGAAGAATACTATTCCATTCATTCATATACTATAACTTATTCAGCCATTCCCCAACTGATGGGCAACCAGAGAATTGAATTTAAATGAGGGAGAGTTGTGCTTTCTCCCCCACGGAGATGGATATCCAGGCTGGATATGGATCTGGATGACTGGAGATGACCTTGGATGTCATTGGAGACCTTGACATTTTTTAGCCTGAGCAATGTTCCATTCAGTGATTAAGGATGGATGAGATTTGAGGTAAAGAAGGCCTCTTCTACCTAGTTTATTAAAAAGGGAGATGGGGAGAGGAATCCAATCTAGGAGGAGAGGGCCCTCAGGGTTTCTGGCCAAAATAGAAACAATTACTATTTAGATTCACTTGGAGTCATTTTGGACCCAAACATTGACCACCTGGAGTGTGGTCTGGGACTTGCCTTTGGCCAATTTGAAAGTTGGAGTGATTTGGGTTTAAGATGTCATTAAGAAAGAAATCTGTTAACTCCAAGCTATCTTCTAAAAAAAAGGGAAAATAAGGGATTGGGGCAGAGTGCTTTGTTTTGGATTGTCTGATTGTCTTTTGATTGATGAGTGAAATTGTAGAACGTTCCACTTCTCTCACCCTTTTTGGAGGAAATGAAAGTGTTGATTTGATTTCCTAGATTCTTTAAAGCTGTTTATGTACACGTGGTCCAGCACCAGAGAAAGTCTAGCTTGTGCGTTTTTTGTTTGTAAGAAGACAGGATGGGGAAGGGAAGGAGAGCTGCATTTCCAAAACTTGGTGAAGCAACAGAGGTCGCAGAGGTAAAAATACCATTGTTGTTTTCCTAAACCCCCCCTGTTTGTGGGAGACAGGCTGGTTAAACATGGACAAATCCTCCCTGGCATTGAGAGATGACCCTCTCCAAAGAAAACTTAGGGAATGGATTAATTTTGCTTCCTTGGAGAAGACAAGGAGTAATTGATATGTTTAGCATTCTGCTCAAATAACAAGGCCATGGAGTGCTTTGACATCTCCATGCTTCACTTTTTCTGTGTAATAGCTCTTGGACAGCTGGGTTGGCTGCAGATATTTCCCTAGAGTATCAGTCAGCACAAGTGAAACAGTAAGAGAGAGGGACTGAGAATGTATACTTACCTCCAGCTAATGAATTAAGCAGCATAAGTAGTCACCTGCTTCTGACGGGCTCCATTAAAACTAATTACTCAAGTCATTGCCTGGGTTGATAAACCTTCCCATTCAAGGTCCCAGAGCTACCATCCATCACCATTAATTGTAGGCTTGTAGGATTTGGGACTGGAAGATAATCTTTGAGATCCTTTAGACCAATCCCAATAAGGAATATAAGAAAATTACATAAATAAGGAAACTGAAACCCACAGAGAAGAAAAGACAGGGGATGGGGTCATGATAACTGTCTAAGTATTTGGGGGATTAGCACATGTGCAAATGGGATTAGAATTATTCTGCTTGATCCCAGAGGGCAGAACGGGGATAAGAAGTAGCAGTTGTAAAAAGGCAGATGTAGACTTGATGTTAGGAAAAATGCCCAGAGAGCTGTTACAAAATGGAATGGGTTATGCCGGTGTAATAAGGTCATCCCATTGGAGTTCTTTAAAAAAAGATCAGATGGCCACTTGTCAGTTTACAAAGAGGATTCTTGTTCAGACTTGACTTTCTGAAATCTCAATTCCGAGATTTTTTTTTATTAAAGTTTTTTAATTTTCAAAAGATATGCATGAATAATTTTTCAACAGTAATGCCTGCAAAACCTTGTGTTCCAATGTTTACCCTCCTTCCCCTTACTCACTCCCCTAGATAGTAAGTAATCCAATATATGTTAAACATGGTAAAATATGTATTATATTCAATATAAGCATACATATTTAGACAATTATCTCGCTGCACAAGAAAAATTAAATCAAAAAGGAAAAAATGAGAAAAAATAAAATGCAAGCAAAAAACAACAAAAAGAGTGAAAAATGCTATGTCAGTTCCCACAGTCTCTCTTTGGGTGTAGATGGCTCTCTTCATCACAAGATCATTGGAACTGGCCTGAATCATCTGAGTTATTTCTGAAGATCATGTAAGGAATGTGTAAACAACTGATGCAGGATTTGTGTGACTATACAACTACTGCTCTTTCTTTCCCCCATATGAAATAGCTACAAGGGTCAAAGGAAATGGTGGGTGAGAGTTCATTCTTTTCTTTCTTTCAGAAAAATATTTTTCAAAAGTTTTACATTTGGGGGAGGGAATACTTTTTTTTTTTTTTTTTAAACCATGATATTCTTTTTCTCACATAACAATGGAAAAAAGAAAGAGGAAAAAATAAAGCAGTTGGGCCAAAAACAGTGTGTTTGACAATAAGCACATAATCCCCAACTCCTGAGAAGAAGAGATTTTACATTTCAACTGAGGCTAATCTTTGCCATTATAATTATGCAGTGCTGTTTCTGGTTTTTTGTTCTTTCCATTTATGTTGTCATCATTGTGTATATTATATTCCTAGTTCTGTTTACTTCACTCTATATCAGTTCATATATGTTCTTAGGCTTCTCTAAATTCCTCATCTTTGTAATTTCTCACAGCACAGGAATTCATGTACCAGTGTGTTTAGCCATTTCCCAATAAATGGGCCCTTATTTTACTTCTAATTATTTTCTAGGGCATTAAGTATTACTGTACAATAAGTATTGGTGTACATTATAGAGAAAAACTTTCCTTCTCCCTTTGACTTATTTGAAGTATATGCCTACCAGTGGATCTTAGATCAAAGAGTTTGGACATTGGAGTCCCCTATCACCTCCTTTTTAAAAACCATGACATTGAATTGTATATTACTGAAAATCAAGCAGGGATGTTTGAAAATCACATACTCTGGCTTCCTTGAAACATCTATGTTGTAAAGAATGCTGGACCTCAAATCAGCTTTTATTATTACTTGTGTGGCTTTGAGCAAAACACTTAATTTATTAAACTTAATGTCTATTAAAATTAAAGCTAGCATTTATTAGGAGCTTTTTTTTTCTTTTTTAAAACAGTATTTTATTTCACAAAACCTTGTGTTTCAAATTTTTCTTCCTCTCCTCCTCTTTTTCCCCCTCCCCAACACAGCAAGCAGTCTGATAAATGTTTAACTTGTTTAATTCTTTTAAACATATTTCCATATTCATCATGCTGCACAGAAAAAAAATATCAAAAAAGAAAAAAACACAGAAATGAAAAAAAAAAAAACCAAATATGAAAATACTACGCTTTCAACCACATTCATTCTTCATAGCTCTCTCTCTAATGGATGGCACTTTCCATCACAAGTCTATTGGAATTGCCTTGAATCACCTCATTGTTATTTTTTTTTTTAAAGTCATTTATTAGGTGCTTTTAATGCCATTTATAGTAGCTCTTTTTGTGGTCAAGGAACAAGAAATTTCAGGGATGTCTATCAATTGGGGAATTATTGAACAAGTTGTGGCATATGATTGCAATAGAATGCTATTATGCAATAAGAAATGATTAACTTAGTGATCTTAGAAAAAACATGAAAAGACTTACATGAAATAATGAAGAGGGAAACAAGCAGAACCAAGAGGATGTTGTAATACTATATAGTTGTAGCAATATTGTTTTGAGATGGATTTTGAGGGAATAAGTCATTTTGACTATCATAAATACCCAAATTAACTATAAGGGACAGCTAGATGATGCAGTTTATAGATCGATCACCCGTACTGGAGCACAAATATAGCCTCAGACTCTTACTCTGGGTAAGTTACTTAATCCCCAACTGCCTCAAAAAAAAAAAAAAAAAAAAAAAGTCATATGAAGACAGATGCTATTTGCATCCAAAGAACTGATAAATAGAAATATGGAATAATTTTACACACACACACACACACACACACACCACAGAGACCTATTTGTGTCTAATGGTAGCTATCTCTGGGATAGTGGGAGAGTAGGGGAGAAAAGAAATTTACATGTTAACTTTATATTTAAAAGGAGTAGCATAATAGATTTGCAATTTCATGTGCAATCATTTTCTTTAATGTTTTTCTATGTTATGGAAATACTTGTTTTATTCCACAAATTAAAAATAAAATCAATTAAAACAAGCAAAAAAAAAAAAATAAAGCTAGTATTTATTAGAAGCTTTGTGCCAGTGGTCCTCAAACTTTTTAAACAGGGGGCCAGTTCACTGTCCCTCAGACTGTGGGAGGGCCGGACTAGAGTAAAAACAAAAACTCCCACTCTGTCTCTGCCCCTCAGCCCATTTGCCATAACCCGGGCCGAATCTGGCTCGCAGGCCATAATCTGAGAACCCCTGCTTTATACTGTACAAAACACTTGACAAATCCAAGTCTTTTGCTCTTCATAACAATTCCGGGAGGTAGTCAGTATTATTAAGCTTTATTTGTAAATATCCGAGGTCAGATTTCTACTCTGATTTGCCAGACTTTAGCATTATAGCTGCTGTACCATGTAGGTCTTTTCAAGTCTGTTTCCTCCTATTAAAAAAAAAAAAAAAAAATCGGGGGAATAGCCTTGATGAACCCTACCAGCCTTATCTCTTACTGTGCCTCTCATAAAAGTGCTAGCAGAAGGAGCAAATGAATAAAAATGGGACTTGAGAATCTTAGTTGTTCATTGTGTAGTTTATTGGAATGTAGTTATTGTGAAAAATTGTTGTGCTATCCACTGACCATCCAACCTGTGAAGCAGATTGAGGCAAGACTTAATTCAATGACCTCAATAATCAGAGGTTATCTTGGTTCAGGTCAGATCATAGCCCTTCAACAACTTAGAAGACAGATTTCAGGAGTTTCTGTGGCCTCAAAATACATCACCCTACAGCCAGACTTTAGAGATTCTTTGTCTTTGACTAAACCTTGATTGATGATTTAATCAACTAAATGCCTATTTATTTTGGGTCAGCAAGGTGGTGAAGTGGATAAAATACTAGACCTGGAAGATCTGAATTTAAATGAATGTTGAAAATTATCTTTGCATGTATTTGGAAAAATATATTATTTAAAAATTAAAAAAATAAAAATAAATTCAATTTCAGATACTTTCTAGCTGCATGACCCTAAGCAAGTCTAATAACAAACTAATAACAGCATCCATCTCACAGGTTTTTGTGAAGATCAAATGAAAATATTTGAAAAGCACTTAACACAGTGTGTGACACTAAATAAACATTATATAAAATTCCTGTTCCTTCCTTTCCTATTTTGCCAGGCACTATCCTAGGTCTTAGAGATACAAAAACCAAACTCGAAATACAAACTAATGCCTGGCATTGAGAATATTCAATTGGAAGAGAGAATAGGTAAATAGATGAAATATATATAGATACATTTGGGATACAGGAAAGCAGCATGGTGAGAGTAGGGAGGAAAAAATGGGAGTGTAAGATATTAGAAAAGACTTTATTTAAAGGGTTTCACCTGAGCAAAATTTCAGAATTAATAAGGGATGCTAAGACTCAGGAGTCATGTCCGCCCTGAATGAGTGTGTGTGTGTGTGTGTGTGTGTGTGTGTGTGTGTGTGTGTGTGTGTGTGCAATGTGACAGCAAAAAGACCAGTTTTGTTGTATCATTGAATATGGAAAGAGAAATAATGTTTAATAAAGTTGGAAAGGTAGGTAGGACAAGATTTTAAAGGGCTTTAATTCCCAAAAAAGTGGGGTTCATCCTTGAAGTCTTTCAAGTTTGCTAAAATCTGGCAAAACTTTTGCCTAACAGGAATAATCTTCTAGAATCTGGAAAGAACTCAAAAGTCTTCTCTTAGAAAGGTCATATAGTAAGAACTCTAGTGGAGAGTTTTGTTTTTATTTTTTAATGTTGAATTTTAACAATAGGAGTACATTGGCAGCATTGATGTATGAATCTGGGAATTGTGGCAAAAACATGAAGAAAATATGTCCAAGCTTCCAAATGACTGAGAATTTGCTATGACAACTGAATTTGAATAATTGAATACATTCACTAGTAGGATGTCTGTATTTCTCTCCCACATTGTCTCCCAAATTATTAAATTCAAGTCCCAGGCACTCTGGATTCCTCCCAGTTGATGTATTTAATTGGATACAAATTGAGTATAAACACTTAGTAATACTGGTTTACAAACTACTCTATTCCTTAGAGAAAATAATTTTCCAAATGGTCCCTATTGGAAATTTGCTCTTTTAGGTCCCAACATGTGCATAATGTTCATTGGCTTTCCACACTTCAGCCTAATGGGAACAGAGAACTCCCAAACCTTCATATATTTGTACAGTCTGACTTGACAATTAACATTGGCAAATCCCAGCAGTCTTGAGGCCATGCAGACTTGTTTTACTTCAACAAATCAAACTAAAATGAACAATGTGATCTCATATTGTATCTCAAGGGTTTTTTGTTGTTGTTGGTTTTTGTTTTTGTTTTTTAGAAAAATGCTAATCCATGAGATTGCACTGGTCTGAACCTAATGATAGGAGGCCAAGTAGATCAAGTTCTCAATAATTCATTAGTTTCTCTGAGTAGTGAAGCAAATTATATTACTCAGCTGAAATGCACTAACTACAGAGTTGTAATTAGAATTTTAAAACTCTGTTCACACATTCTCCAAAACTCTCTCTTAATTTAAGGGATAAACGAACAATTGCATACTGCCTGGTATATTTCAAGATTCCTGGTGTATCCCACATTAGGTGGATTGGCCACCCCAATGTTCATGCTGAGATGTCCATTCCAAAATGTATTAGAGACTTGAAGCTATAGTTCACATATTGTCATCAAAGGAGTATTATCTTTAGATCTAAAGAAGCTTAGCTCAAATCCCCAACTGCTTTTTGCTACTTGGGTGCCCTGTAATAAATTGCTTAATCTCTTTCAGTCTCAGTTTATTCATCTCTAAAATGAGAAAATTGAACAAGATAGCCTATAAGGTTCCTCTTACTCTAATCTATGATCCTCTAGCTGATCAGGTTTACAAGATAACCCTCTTTGAATTTTCTTTTTTTTTTTTTAAATTTTTAAAGTTAATTTTATAATTATAATTTTTTGACAATACATATGCATGGGTAATTTTTTTAATGTATTCACTTCTTTTCCAAATTTTCCCCTCCTTCCCTCTACTCCCTCCCCTAGATGACAGGCAATCCCATACATATTAAATGTTTTACAGTATATCTATATGTGTAAAACCAAATTTTTGTTGCACAGGAAGAATTGGATTCCAAAGGTATAAGTAACCTGGGTAGAAAGATAATAGTGCAAACATTTTACACTCAATTCCCAGTGTTCCTTCTCTGGGTGTAGCTGTTTCTGTCCATCATTGATCAACTGGAACTGAATTAGATCTTCTCTATGTTGAAGATATCCACTTCAGTCAGAATACATCTTCATACAGTATCGTTCTCTTTGAATTTTCAGTGTAAAGTACCACTACTTGAAGGAAATTCATTGGCATGAGAAAATACATATACTTTTGAATGAGCTATACTGGGAAAATAAAAATCTGTGAGTATAGTTTGATAGTCTTCTAAGATTTTTCTTTTTGGGGGGGGGGAGGGGTACAAGATTCTGACTTCAATTCCTATTTTTTTTTTTCGAACAAGAAATTATTTTCAACTTAATTGAATAAATGTTTATGAAGGGCCTGCTATTTGAAAGGCACTGGGTTAGGTCAGAGATACAAAAACAAAAGCACTCTGCAATCTAAGAGTTTCCAGTCTACTGGGAGAGGTTATGTGTAATACATAAGATTTTAATGATATAAGGAAATTGTTATAGGAGACACCTGCTAGTGGCTGCTGGGGATCTAATTCGGAGCAGCAGAATAGATTCCTTCAGAGGAAAGGATGATGATGATACAAGGAGACTGAGAGGAGCTGCATTCTCTGACCTCCCTCTTCTTCTCTTTGATTCTGATTTATTTCATTCCCAATTCATAAGCAACATCTGCATCAGGAAAGGCTGATTTGCAGTTCCTTCAAATGTGTTATGATTCACAGCTGTGGGGGTTTTTGGAGAACAAACCTGTCCCTTCACACTTAGGCGTGGTCCTTAACAGGACATCTCTGGGAAGGAGACTCTTATTATGTCATCAATGGGACTTGCATCCAGGTCTTCCTCTCACTGAGAACAGCTCTCTTTCCCCATAAGCCAAAAATTCTTCTTTTTTCTTGCTTATGATTTTGGTTTATAAAAAAATAAATATCTTTGATAACTGTATTTTGATAAAATATTCTTCTAAGATGGAGTCCACAAATTTCAACAGACTGCCAAAGGGGTCTATGATACAAAAAAGGTTGAGACCCCTGTTTTATAGGAAACCAGAAATAGATAAGGACTGGACCTATAATTCCATTGAAATAGAAAAGTCCCTGTTCAAGAAGCTACTTGTACCAATGCAAGTCCATTAGTATTTTCTTTTAGAGAATTACCCATGTTACAGAGATTTGGCCCATTGTTACACAGCCAATGACTTCAAAAGGAAGACTTGAATCCAGCTCTTTTTGATCCTGAGGTCATTGTTGTAACATATAATAATAATATCTTACAATAATATATAACATATTATTATATTAATATATAATATAATGTTATAATAATATATAATAATATCTTTTAATGTACCTGTGTAAGTGAATATAAAATAATCTGAGAAAGAAGAGAAGGGCACTCAGGAAGGGTTTCCCATTGTAGAAATCTTAAGATACTTGGGATTCTAAAAACCAAAGATAAGAAAGCAATGCATTGCGAGTTTGGAGAATGTCATCTCTGCAAAAGCACAGAGACAGGAAATATGAGGATTTGGGGAACAGTTAGTAAATTCAATTGAAATGCAAAGTAAAGTGAATGAAAAGAGAGAAATGTGAAACAAATAAAGGAAGGTAGATTAGATGAGGAGTTGAGCATGACACGGAGAGTTTGAACCTGGGTGAGTAGAAGAATGATGAACCCTTAATAGAAGTAGGGTAGTTCAGAAAAGAAGTTGATTTGCGGAGAAAGAACAAGTTTTCTTATTTCTTCTTCAGGAACATTCTTTTTTTTTTTTTTTTTTTAAATTATATATATATTTTTTATAATATTATCCCTTGTATTCATTTTTCCAAATTATCCCCCCCTCCCTCCATTCCCTCCCCCCGACGACAGGCAATACCATACATTTTACATGTGTTACAATATAGTCTAGGTACAATACATGAGTGTGAATATCATTTTCTTGTTGCACAATAAACATTAGAATCCGAAGGTACATGCAACCTGGGCAGACAGATATTAGTGCTAACAATTTACATTCACTTCCCATTGTTTCTTCTCTGGGTGTAGCTACCTCTGTCCATCATTGATCAACTGGAAGTGAGTTGGATCTTCTTTATGTTGAAGATTTCCACTTCCATCAGAATACATCCTCATACAGTATTGTTGTTGAAGTGTACAGTGATCTTCTGGTTCTGCTCATTTCACTCAGCATCAGTTGATTTAAGTCTCTCCAGGCCTCTCTGTATTCCTCCTGCTGGTCATTTCTTACCGAGCAATAATATTCCATAACCTTCATATACCACAATTTACCCAACCATTCTCCAACCGATGGACATCCATTCATCTTCCAGTTTCTAGCTACTACAAAAAGAGCTGCCACAAACATTTTGGCACATATATGTCTCTTTCCGCTCTTCAGTATTTCTTTGGGATATAATCCCAGTAGTAGCGCTGCTGGGTCAAAGGGTATGCACAGTTTGATAACTTTTTGGGCATAATTCCAGATTGCTCTCCAGAATGGCTGGATTCTTTCACAACTCCACCAGCAATGTATCAGTGTCCCAGTTTTCCCACATCCCCTCCAACATTCATCGTTATTTGTTCCTGTCATCTTAGCCAATCTGACAGGTGTGTAGTGGTATCTCAGAGTGGTCTTAATTTGCATTTCTCTGATCAGTAGTGATTTGGAACCCTCTTTCATATGAGTGGATATAGTTTCAATTTCTTCCTCTGAGAATTGTCTGTTCATATCCTTTGACCATTTATCAATTGGAGAATGGTTCAGTTTCTTATAAATTAGGGTCAGTTCTCTATATATTTTGGAAATGAGACCTTTGTCAGAACTTTTGCTTTTAAAAATATTTTCCCAATTTGTTACTTCCCTTCTAATCTTGTTTGCATTAGTATTATTTGTACAGAAACTTTTTAGTTTGATGTAATCAAAATCTTCTATTTTGTGATCAATAATGATCTCTAGTTCTCCTCTGGTCATAAATTCCTTCTTCAGGAACATTCTTAGTCATTATAATCATACTATAAGTAGTTTGAATGTATTATTTGATTTATAGTATTGTGATTATTATATTTGTTGTTTTTTTGGATCTGATTCTCTGTATCAATTCATGCAGATTTTCAGATATATGATCAGAGCAATAGCTTAACTTCCTGCCTCCTAGTTTTCTCCTTAGAAAAATATTAAGACGAGATAGCCAGTTGGTGCAGTGGATAGAGCACCAGCTCTGAAGTCAGGACGACCTGAGTTCAAGTCCGACCTCAGATACTTAACACTTCCTGGCTGTGTGACCCTGGGAAAGTCACTTAAACCCAATTGCTTCAGAAAAAAAAAAAAAAAAAGTATTAAGATTATTCTTAGGACTTGATTGGTCTAGGCAACTAAGGGCAGTTGATATTACTTTAAGATAACCTGTGACAAAATAGTCTCCAGGACATCAGTCTAGTGCTGGAGCCTGGCTAGGAAACCATAATGGGCACTAGAGAGACAGGGAAACTGTTCAGACAACTCGATGTGTCCTCAATTCATTTTCTTGTCAAATAACCTTACCCTTTCATGTCTAAATAAATCTCCTTTTGTTCACTGTAGAATGACTTTTGAATGTCTCTTTTCATTCCAATATAAAACCTAAACTAGCAGGAGATTAGCCTGGGTCAGGAATAGTCCAGAAAAACTTGCTTTTCTGAATTCCTTTTATCTGTCATTTCTTGCAGTACAGTGATACTCCATTCCATTCATGTACCACAGTTTGAATATTTACTTTTGTTTCTAATTCTTTGTTATCACAGAGTGCCGCCATAAATATTTCATATACATGGGACATTTCTTTCTGTCGTGGCTTCTTGGGGTATATGTCCATCAGTGGGATCTCTGGATCAAAGCAATGTTTTATTAGGTTTAACTTTACGTATTGGAATTTGGCTAAAACTGGGATCTGGGCTATAAGCAAATCATTTTCAATAATTTCAACTTGCTATGTTCTCTTGCAGATCAGAAACTTCATAGGCATTCTTCCTACATATGATCAACCTTTAGCAAACTTAGGATACTTCCAATAAGACTTGGCTATCCACAACCTACCTTAGCACATCTGAAGTAGAAAGTGCAATGGATTTGGAGCCAGGGCATCGGGGTCTGAATTCTTGCTCTTGCTGCTTATTGAGTGATACTACAGAAGTCACTTAAACTTCCCAGATCTCAGTCTCCTCATTTGTTAAATGAAGGAATTAGGATAGAATGTCTCTAAGGTTCCACCTAAATCTTAAAAAGATAATATATGTAAAATTCTTTATAAACTCTCAATTTACATTCTTTGTCACCCTAGAAAGAGCTGCTATTAATATTTTCCCCCCTTCTTTTAAAAATCTCATTGGAATACACACTTAATAGAATTGCATCAAAGGGTATGCAATCCTTTTTATAGCTCTTTGGTCACAGTTTCAAATTGCTCTCCAGAATGGTTGGATCAATTCACAACTCCACCAACAGTGTATTAGTGTTTCAAGTTTCTCACATGTCCTCCAACATTTGTCATTTTCCTTTTCTGTCATATTGGCTAGTCTGATAGAAGTGAGGGTGTATCTCAGAATTATTTTAATTTGAATTTCTTAAATCAATATGATTCAGAGTATTACATATGTTACTATAGATAACTTTGATTTCTTCAGCTGAGAACTGTTAGTTCATATCTTTTAGTCATTTATGAAATGAGGAATAACTAATATTCTTATAAATTGAACACGATTCTCTATATATTTGAGAAGTAAAGCTTTTATCAGGGAATATGTTGTTTTTTTGTTTTTTTCAACCCGATGATAAAATCCCCAAGAGGTTATTTATTCCAAAATATCACTCTGTGTAAGAATCCCTCCTCCCCACAAAACATTTTCAAAAGGTGACATCATTGTCTTTTGAGACAGTCCATTCTATTCTGGACAACTCTAATTGTTAGAAAGTATTTTAAGCTGAAATCTAACTCTTTCAGAGGACTGTGGGAACTGAATGTGGTTCGCAAAATAGCATTTTCACTCTTTTGTTGTTGTTTGCTTTATCTTAAATTTTTTTTTTCTGGTTTGATTTGATTTTTCTTGTGCAGCAAGATAATTGTATAAATATATATGCATATATTGAATTTAACATATATTTCTACCATATTTAACATATATTGGACTACTTGACATCTGGGGGAGGGAGTGGGGGAAAAGAGGGAAAAATTGGAACACAAGATTTTGGAAGGGTTAAAGTGAAAGAATTACCCATGCTTATGTTTTGAAAAATAAAAAGCTTTAATTAAAAAAAAATCTTCCTCTTTCCCTCTCTCTACCCCTATCAACTAAATTCTACCCTGTGGACCAACTCAAGATATATTAAGGAGCTCAGCACCTTCACCCCCTTATCCCATTATGCCTGGCTTTCCTTGTGGAGGTTTGGCTAATCATCTTTTTTTTTTTTTTTTCTCAGAACAATGACCATGGCAGATTTCTGGCATATGCCTCTGATTTCTTCATAAACATGCATTAAAGTTTTGTATGAATCTGATGTAGTTGAGAACCCTTTTCAGAAGAAAGGGTTAGTTGTTACAGAGGAAAAATCACAAAAGTATAAATCGTGCTGATATGTGTTTATGTAAGTACTGTGGAGTTTAAACAAAGCAAGTGGAAATAAATCTAGAAGCCTTAGTTGCAAAATCAAGCTTGGTAACTCAGTGAAATTATAGGTTACCCTTGCCTTGGTCTCTCTCCACATAAAGCCACAAGTTCAGGCAGATTTCCTGACAAATCAGATAGCTCAAATCAGAATCTAGAAATAAATTTCATCATCCTCATCAAATTGTTTGAGAAATTGTAGTTGAGAAACTGAAGGATATCTCAAGTCATATAGACCATCACCTCAAGAGCCCAGAATGCCAATGATCATTTTGATAACCTGACTTAATTCTGATGAAAATGGACAATTAATACATAGTTCTTGTTAATTCAAGTCAATCTCGTAGAGCTACTTCTAATTTCATGAAGCAAGAAACTTGTCTGGGAGTATTGGAACCAGATGGCCCAATGGGTCAAGAAAACCTGACAAACCCAGTCAGTAACATTTCTATTTTTGTTGGAATTTTTGAACTTTGCAAAGAGATTTTTGCCTGAATCCAGCCTAAAGTAATGTGTAGAAATGGACCTTTGATGAATGTGATCTGCTGAAGTGTCTGGAGATACCATCATATACATACTTTTTTTTTTTTTTGTGTGTGTGTGTGTGTGTGTGTGTGATTCTTTTTTCCCCCACTTTTCAGCATTGGGTACAGAAGACAAATAATTAAGAAATAAAGATCAACAGCAGGATGATTTCAAAAAGGAATGGAAAGACTTGCATGACCTGATGCTAATTGAAGTGAATAGAACCAAGAGAACATTGTGTATGGCAACAACAAAATTATGTGACCAATTCTGATGGACAGGGCTCTTTTCAACAAGGAGGTGATTTAGGCCAATTCCAATGGACTTGTGATGGAAAGAGCCATCTATACCCAGAGAGAGAACTGTGGGGATAAAGTGTATACAACATAGCATTTTCACTTTTTTGGTTGTTGTTTGCTTGCATTTTTTCTTTTTCATTTTTTTCCATTTTTGATATGTTTTATTTGTGCAGCATGATAATTGTGGAAATATGTATAGAAGAATTGCACATGTTTAGTTTTTATTGGATTACTTGCTGTCTAGGGGAGGGGATGGGGGAGAGAGGGAGAAAAAAAGTTTGAAGTACAAGATTTTGCAAGGGTGAATGTTGAAAATTATGCATATATTTTGAAAATAAAAAGCTTCATTAATAATAATAAAAAAGAATAACAAAAAAGAAAGATCAAGTACTATAGACACAGAGAAGAAATATTGTTTGTGAACTATCTTTGATTTATATCATGTCACAACAATGTTTTTTCTAAGTGCTTTTATGACAATATGTGGATAATGACATATATGAAATTTTTTTTACTGAATCTTTAGCTTAAAAAATTCCAATCCATTAATTTCAGATATTGGAACCACTTTAGGGTCAAACTTCATTAAGGTAGTCCAAACATCAGGAGGTATTAGGAGCCAAACTGCATAAGCTGCATGGGAGGTTGTGGTGGGAGAGAGAGGGTGCTGACTTATTGGTCTTCCTTGACTTCCCAATTTATGGTATTTGTTAGAATGAGGAAGCCTTTTAGATATCGACAAAGCAGCTATATGATGTAAAGGTTGAAGTTCTGAATTTAGAATCAGGAAGACTGTAGTTTAGTTCTGTTCCCAACATGAACTATGAAGCAATGTCTGTTTCCTCATCTCAGAGTGTTAGAACCTATTTTCCAGGATTGTCATGAGATAACTTATGTGGAACCCTTTCTAAAACTTAAGGTGTTTTATAAGGGCTATTATTAGTCTTACTATGTCATTTTATTGTTGAAGAAACTGAGGTAAGTCAAAGAGTTAGTAGTAGAATCTAAGGCTCATGGCTCCTATTTGAGTGTATTTTCAATCATATTATGCTTCCCTATTACAAAAACTATTTTCAATCCCATGATTCAGGAAACTCATTTAAAAGTGAGTTTCTGATCCAAAATAACTAGACTTGGCCCAGCCTGGTCAAAAACACTTTCTATTTTTATGATATAGAGCAGCATACTATATTAACTATTCAATGGTAGTTAATTTAATGTTAATTAAATTAATGTTAATTAAAACTGCCTTAGTTTCCTCATCTATAAAATTAGCTGAGAAGAAAAATATGATTTTTGTTAAGACATCCTAAAATGGAATGTCAAAGATGTAACTGAACAACTATAAATGGAAAGTCATATTTATATCATTACATTGTTAAGTCCTAAATCCCAGGGTATGCCCATTCCCTCAAAAGGGCTCTAGCCCTGGATCCACATGAACCAGGTTCAGTCCTAGAGGAGTCTGAATAATCCTAAATGAGGAAAGTTGGACTTCTCTCAATTTTTTTTTTTTTTTGTTACATTATGCACCAACTCTAGAATTATGGAGAAATATTTTTTTTTTGAGAAATATTTCTTAAATAAAGATTTACATATAGTTCATATCTAGGGTCTTCTCTAAAAGAGATTTATATCTTTTCTAGTAGAGGTACTCAAAATACAAAGTAGTTATCAGTTAAGGGTTCATACACATTTCTTGTGCCATATATATATATATATATATATATATATATATATATATATATATATTTAAAGTACTTTAAAAGACATAAAAGACTAATATGAATGTATTGACAATACAGTAGATTGCCATTATTTGAAGTAATGTTCCATAAAGTTGCTGAGAATATTGAATTAGTACCTACTGAACCATTTCTCCTAGGGAAAATTTAGGTTAGGTTACTGGGAAATTCTAATCACAATATACTTTAGCATTTTCCTGAATGGCCTCATGTACAGATTGGCAAATGTCCTCTTCTATTTTTCTGATGTGCCGTATGGTTGATAAATTAATATTGACCTTATAGTTAACATCAGTATAACTCACACTGGAATGGAACTTATTTAACAGAGTTCCTCTTTAAGGCATACAATAGCTTTCATGTGTTTAGGAACAGTATAAGAACTTCAACATTATGATTGGAGAGCCATTAAAATGTCAAAATTACCAATAAAAAGCAAAGAAAAAAATTGGGAAAATGGTATTAAGTAGAGAAACAGACACTTGTTTATATCCTGGTAGCTGAATTAATAAGTCAGAGCCCTCCTTGTTCAGCCTCAGCTAAGAATGTGAATGATGGGGAAGTAAAATTTTTTGCTCTCTGCAAATGATCACAAAATCACCTCAGGAATTGATTTTGAGGGTTACAAATAAATTTTAGCAAGTAGATGAATTTGTAAATATGAAATCCAGGAATAATAAGGATCAACTATACTTAAAACCTGAAGAAATAACTCATAGTTCCTATTGTTTTCTCTTAGAATGCAAAGAGAATTTTGTAGGATGATTAAATAGATATTTCATATTCACCTAATATTTATATTGTGTAAACAACTCTCAAGTCCTAGATTTTGTTGCTAGCCAGAAAAACAGCTGCAGTCCTCCTTTCAGCTACAGAATACTAATGCTGCTTCCTTTCTGCTCTGAGAAGTTGTTGTGGAAATCAATTGGGGAATGATCAGCTCCCAGCTTGTCTCATGAGATTACTAATAGCACTAGAAATGTCCAGTTCTCAGGACTGCTGTTTAGTGACCTGCTTTTAGGAGTGTGTGGGAGGACACAGATCACAAAGAAACAACCAAGGAATTGAGTTACAGTTTCAGGATTGCTGATATAGGTACATATTCCTATAGTGTTCACATGTAGTCTGCATTTATTTGGAGGGGAAGTGAGAGTTGGGAAGGGAGAGAAATCCCTCCCCGACTTGAATTCCTAGGGAGAGTTGGAATAAATAATTTCCCCACAAAGAAGGGGACACTTAAAAGTCCAGAACCCATTTTTCCTTATTTTATATAATTTTCAGAACTAGCATTTCCCCCTAATTAATCAATAATTACTTTTAGCATACATAGCCCCCTAGTCCTGGAGAATCACAGAGACCAGTCAGGAATCATTATATGTTTTTTAGCAAGAGGTCAGAGCATATGGACCAACTCAAAGGAGCCAGAGTAAATGCTCAGTCACATCACCCCTTTTATACAATGCCTGTTATGCAACCTCTGTGGTAACATATTTTACCATAATTTATTTAGTTTTTCCTTAATTGATGGACATCTACTTTGTTTTTAGGGTAAGAGTTTAACATACACACACACTCTCTTTATTCAACTTTTTTTTTCTTTTTTTCTTAAAGCTTTTTATTTTTAAAACACATGCATAGAAAATTTTCGACATTCACCTTTGCGAAACCTTGTGTTCCAAATTTTTTTCTCTCTCCTTTCCCTCCACTGCCTCCCTTAGATGGCAAGTAATTCAATATATATTAAATATGTGCAATTCTTCTACACATATTTCCACAATTATCATGTTGCACAAGAAAAATCAGAGAAAGAAAACAAAATGCAAGCCAACAACAACAAAAAAGTGAAAATGCTATCCATACTCAATCCCCACAGTTTCTCTCTGGATGCAGATGGTTCTCTCCATCATAATACCATTAGAACTGCCCTGAATCACCTCGCTGTTGAAAAGAGCCATATCCTTCAGAATTGATCATTGCATAATCTTGTTGCTGTGTAGAGTGTTCTCCTGGTTCAGTTCATCTAAGTCTCTACAGGCCTTTCTGAAATCATCCTGCTGATTGTTTCTTACAGAACAATAATATTCCATAACATTCATACACTATAATTTATTCAGCTATTCTCCAATTGATGGGCATCCACTCAGTTTCCAATTCCTTGCTACTACAAAAAGGGCTGCCACAAACATTTTTGCACATGTGGGTCCTTTCCCCTTTTTTATGATCTCTTTAGGCTAGAGGCCCAATAGAGACACTGCTAAATTTGAAGCATATGGACAATTTGATAGCCCTTTGGGCAGATACACATACACTCTTAAGAACATGTTTCTTCACCTATTAACTGTAACATTTCACTCATTTACATATTTCTAATCTCCTTCCTCTCCTGGGCTCTCTTTATCCTTACTTCCAGTCTTTAGCTTGCCCTTCCATCAGGATAAATGGATTTTTGTCTCCAGTACTGGGCACTGGCATTGTGGTTCCATATTCTCTCATCACAGTGACTGCCTCTTCTAGGAGTCCTCTGCCAATGTAAGATGTAATTTCCTAGCCCCTAAGGTTCTCTTGCCATGAAGATTTCTGGGAACCTTTTCTCTGAACTCCTGGGAATGAGGACTTCTATCTCTTTTGGTCTGAAGTAGTGCAATCTTAAATATCACAGTGACCCATTTCCAGCTTTTTCAAGCCATCTTCTTCATTGCCTGCTCTAGTCATCCTAACTCCAAATTAAAGTCATTCCTAGATTAGTTCTGAATAGTTAATGTTTAGTGATTTTATAGGATTTAGAACTGGAAATACAAGTAGAAATGATGTAGTACAATCCTTCCACCTCTATTTTCCAGATGAGTAAAGTGAGGACCAGAAAGGAGAGCTGTCTCATCTTACAGGTAGTTAAGATTTGAACTCAACTCTGTGATTCCTAATCTAATGTTCTTGACAATGTGCTGCTACTACTTTCCAGGGGCATATCTTTAAATAACTTTATATCATATAGCTGCTTTGTCGATATCTAAAAGGCTTCCTCATTCTAACAAATACCATAAATTGGGAAGTCAAGGAAGACCAATAAGTCAGCACCCTCTCTCTCCCACCACAACCTCCCATGCAGCTTATGCAGTTTGGCTCCTAATACCTCCTGATGTTTGGACTACCTTAATGAAGTTTGACCCTAAAGTGGTTCCAATATCTGAAATTAATGGATTGGAATTTTTTAAGCTAAAGATTCAGTAAAAAAAATTTCATATATGTCATTATCCACATATTGTCATAAAAGCACTTAGAAAAAACATTGTTGTGACATGATATAAATCAAAGATAGTTCACAAACAATATTTCTTCTCTGTGTCTATAGTACTTGATCTTTCTTTTTTGTTATTCTTTTTTATATTATTATTATTATTATTATTTCTTTCTTTCTTTCTTTCTTTCTTTCTTTCTTTCTTTCTTTCTTTCTTTCTTTCTTTCTTTCTTTCTTTCTTTCTTTCTTTCTTTCTTTTCTTTCTTTCTTTCTTTCTTTCTTTCTTTCTTTCTTTCTTTCTTTCTTTCTTTCTTTCTTTCTTTCTTTCTTGTTAGGATTACTAAGTGAGAACTCAGGTTGTCTGGACAGTGACAAGGTGAATACGACTCGTTGGCACCCAACTGATTCCTTCTCCTGCTGAAGAAATACAAGCAAACCCTCTCTCCCACCCCTTTCTTTTGATTTAGATAGTGGGATATGAAATGAAAGAATTTCAAGCAAAAAATGGGCCTCGTTCAATTTCTGCAGAAGTATTTTATATCTACAACATAGTTCAATTAGCCTTAAACTATCAAGCAAGTTGTAGGAGAAGAAGAGAGGGTTTGCTTGTATTTCTTCAGCAGGAGAAGGAATCAGATGGGTGCCAACGAGTCGTATTCACCTTGTCACTGTCCAGACAACCTGAGTTCTCACTTAGTAATCCTAACATCTCCCCCTTTCTTTTGATTTAGAACATAGGACACTTTCTTTCTTTCTTCCTTCCTTCCTTCCTTCCTTCCTTCCTTCCTTCCTTCCTTCCTTCCTTCCTTCCTTCCTTCCTTCCTTCCTTCCTTCCTTCCTTCCTTCCTTCCTTCCTTCCTTCCTTCCTTCCTTCCTTTCTTTCTTTCTTTCTTTCTTTCTTTCTTTCTTTCTTTCTTTCTTTCTTTCTTTCTTTCTTTCTTTCTTTCTTTCTTTCTTTCTTTCTTTCTTATCAATAGTATTTTATTTTTCCAAATACATGTAAAGATAATTTTCAACATTCATTCTGGCAAGACTTTGTGTTCCAAATTTTTTCTCCTTCCCTTCCTTCCCTTCCCTCTCTCCAAGATAGCAAGCAATCTAATATAAGATAAACATGCAATAGTTCATTTCCATAAGCTTTTCATTTTACTTTCCCTCAAGTCTGACTGCAATATCTCATCATGGGATGAAGATGATCCTGAGTCCTCAAAATCTAAGTCAGAGAGATGTACTAGCTCAGGAAGGTTTTGCCACTGGGTGAAGTAATGTGTTATCTAAGAATCAACTTGACTAAATTTGGAGAGATACCCCCATGTTGGCTGTAGGGTAGTAAATTTTTTGATCCCAGAAACATTTGAAAACCATCTAAAATCTTGTTTGTGAGGAGACTCGAGGTATTGTTTTCTGTGCTGGTAGAGTAGTATCTGCAGTGACAAAAATCATATGACCCAAAAGTATTTTGTGCTTTATAAAAGCTTTACCATATAGTGGCTTCAAGGAAGAAACTGATAATCCTATTATATTTTATAGCTAAGAAAATCACACGATTAATAAGTGTCAGAACTGGAGTTCAAACCTAGGGCTCTAAAACTTAAGGTAAGCTGATCCTTCCTCGTAAAGTGGGTTGACAGTGGTGTGGTAGTAATAAATTTCAGGGAGCAAAGCATGTGCTTTTTGCAGGTATTTTGTCCTAAGATCTTGAATTATTCATAGAAATAATGAGGATGAAAACCAGTGGCCATAAATCATCTTTGGTAACCCTCCAAGACACAATAACATCCTAAAGATTTAAGAGAAAGCTGAATTTTTATCGTACTGAAAATGGAAAATCCAGCCATTGGTAGAACTCATGTGAAATAAATGCTCTGAAGGTTGAAAGTCTGTTGATGCTAAAAGGACTGTTTACGTGCTTGAGCTCATTTTAGCTGGAATGGTTCTATTTTTAGCTATACATCCATGAAGGCCAAATTTCTCTTCCTTAGTGGGGAATTGCAGAATAGCATTAATCTGGTAGCCATTTTAAAAGAAGGCCTCTCTGTATAAAAAGGGATTTTTAAAGTGTGTATGTGTGTGTGTGTATGCACGTGTGTGTGTGCTGGACCCTTTTGGCCTTATAATATTTTTAAATATAAATATTTGATGGAAGTACTAAATTCCAGAGGTGAATGAAAATAAATATATAAATGTTTTCCTCATCCTAGTTTATAGACACTCTCTTCTCCTCCCTGTACTCCCCTCAAAAAAATCTATCCATGAATCTCAGGTTAAAAGCCCCAGTGTAGAGAAAGGATCTCAAGCTGAGAATTGTTAGGAAAGAGAGACTGGGGGGAGTCTGGAGGGTGGGGAGGGAAGGTCAAGGGATATTTAGAGTTAGACATTCTGTCAGTGAGCCATCCCAGGAGAATGAGGACAAAGCCCTGTGTTAAACCAAAAAGGGAAATATAATAATAATTTTTAAAAAAGATCTTGAGTCATTTGGCCATAATAGTCATCAACGGGTTGCCCCAAGAGGACCATGCAGGATAGGGCCATGGGTTCTCAGCCTAAGTGCTCTCTCTGATTTAGCTGAGAATGACTCAGGCCTTGAAGCACTTAGAGTCTTCCCTTGATAATTCTTCATAAGCTCTTTGATTTCTCCATTAGGGAATTTTCATGTGCAGCTTAATTTTGCTTTTTCAGTTTCAAGTGACTGCTCACTTCTAATCATATCCCTTTGGGTCCATCTCCTTGAGACTTTCTCCCTTTCTATTAACAACTCATTTCAGAGTTATCTTCTGATAGACTGGAAGAGCCCATTGGCTGATACCATACCAATCCTTCCTACCCTGCCCCCTCCAACATCATTTCCTTTTTGAAATTTCACAGAATTGTATTGTATTTATTTATTTTATATTTAAAAGCAAATAACCCGGTGAAAGGGTTAGGACAGGAAATGACATTGTAAGTTATTATTGGGGAATAAAAAGGACACCCATCAGGAAGGAACCCTCACTTTGCCATAAACTGGTTATATGACTTTGGCAACTCCATTTTCTTAAGCTTGTTTTTGTTTTAAAATATGTGGATTGTTGGTATGAAATATAATACCACTTTTTAAAAAAGTATTGATTAACTTGCTAAAAATTTTTTTTCTACTTCCTCTTTTTTTCTTAATTTTTTTTTTTTTTTTTTAAATAAGGTATGGTTCCCTGAGAAGTGAAGGCAGGGTAAAATCTAGGTGATGGAAAAACAAAAAATACCAATAAAAATCTACTAAAAAATCCCCAGGAAAGCTGATTATCTTTAAAGTTCCTTTTCAGATCTAAAATTCTTATGATCCTGTTTATACTTTAACGTAGAAGGTTTTAACTCCTTTTTTTAGGGCAGGTTTTGACAGGTAGAATTTTACTAGGTTAGATGCCGGAAGGGAGGAACAAAGGGCACCAATGAAGAAAATTAGTGTACATAATAGGGTGACTATGGATATGAAGGTCAAACTTCATCATCTGGGTGGCCAACTCAGATAGAAGTCTTCATTTAACATAAGACACAGGAGACCACACAGTTAGCTTCATTTTTACTTATGAATTATTTCCTTCAAGGCTTTAAACTATAATAATTTTGTTCTGTATAGATAATCTAGTTTGTAATCATTATATAGTCTTTGTTCTCACCATTCTCCAGTAAGTTCCCCAAACCAGCTCTACAAAATATTGTATTTCCAGGAAACCCAGAACTTTGAATTCTAATTGACATATGTGGTATTTGTAGAGAATAGGGTGATATAGGTAGGCACTATGGAAAAGAGCATGAGATTGGGATTGAAAGATCTAGGATTGAGGACTGGTTCTACTGCTAATTTTCTGTTTGACTGTGACATTTTGGGTCTCAGTTTCCTCATTTGTAAAATCCTCAATGTGTAACAACAACAACAACAACAACAACAATAAAAGTTAGGTAGATTTAATACTCTAGCTCTAGAATTCAATTAGTAAAATGATACTGGAAAAGTCACCACCCTTTTCCCTATATTACTCAAACCATTTCAAGTCAATGAATGCTTAATAGCTATTAAAAATATACAAATTAGAACACAAATGTAAATAATGAATATATAATGTTATGTAAGTTGAAATTCAATTAAATTCAACAGACTTTAAGCTTTTCTGTCAAGATACTATACTAAATGTAAAAAAACCTAGTTGTAGTGTGAGATCTGAAGAGGAAGGATATTACTAAGGTTTTATGGAGAACATGGCATCTGATCCGGACTTTAAAGGAGAATTAAGAATTCAGTAGACAAAGAAGGTTCCCCTTCCCCTAGGATAGCAAAATTTTCAAATAAGTACAGAGAAAGGGCATGAAAGTGGGAAAGTGCAGGCCATATGTGAAACAAAGCAAGTAATCTCATTTGGAACACAGAGTGTTCCCTGTGCCTGGAATACTCTCTTGCCTCCCTTTGATTACTGGGGTGATTATTGTTGTTCTATCATTTTGGTTGTGTCCAACTCTTTGTGACACCTTTTGGGGTTTTCTTGGCAAAGATACTGAAGTGATTTGCCATTTCCTTGACCATCTTATTTTAAGGCCCACAGGATTAAATGACTTGCCCAGGGTCCTAGTAAGTGTCTATGGCAAGATCTGAATTAAGGTTTTTTTGGCTCACACTGAATTAGCTTTGGCTTCTTTTAAGTCCCAACTAAAATTTTACCTTCTCTAGGCAGGCTTACCCAAACCTTCTTAATTCCAGTGCCTTTTCCCTTTTAATTATGTCTGATTCATCCTGTTCTGTACATATTTATTTGTATATTGTCTACACCATTAAATTGGAAATTCCTTGAGGACAGGGACTATCTTTTGCCTTTTTTGTTTCCCTAACATTTAGCAAAGTTCCTGGCACATAGTAGGGCTTAATGAATGTTTATTGATTGATTGTATGTAGAAGAATCATATGAGATAAAGATGGAAAGGTAGGGTGAAAAGAATGAGCTATCTTCAATTCTAGGCAAAGGAATTTGAGCCTAACGAGAGGCAGTAGGGAGCCAGATAAGATTTTTGCATATGACATGATTAGATCCTTTTCATGGAATTTTTTGATAGAGTAATAAAATGAGAACTCTATATGAGAAATCATGTAAGAAAGATGATAGTAATTTCAGAGAACAGATAGGATGATAGATGCTCAAGAATAAAATTGTAAAGTCCTGAAAGAAAAACAATTCCAATGAGAGATTTGTGTAAAGAGACCAGTATAGATACATGAGAAACTTACCAACCATCTTGGATTTTTTTAAAATGTCAATAGTATTTTACTTTTAAAATTATACATAAAGATGGTTTTTAACATTCATTTTTGTAATATTTTGGGTTCCAAATTTTTTTTCTCCTTCCTTCTGGTCCTTCCTTCCCTCCCCAAGACAAGCAAGCAATCTGATATTGGTTATACATGTACAATCATTTTTTAAATTATATTAGCCATGTTGTGAAAGAAAAATCAGAACAAAAGGAAAAAAGATCATAGGGGGAAAAAAAGCAAAAAAAAAAAAAAAAAAAAAAAGTGAAAATAATATGTTTTAATTCACATTCAGTTTCCATAGCTCTCTCTCTGGATGTAGAGTGAATTTTCTATCCCAAGTCTATTGGGATTATCTTGGATCACTGTGTTACCTAGAAGAGCTAAGTCATTATGCAAGTTAACAAGAAATAGAACAGAAGAGAAAGCAAGGCTAGCCAAGAAGATGAATATAAAAACATAGAACAACCCTATAAAACAATAGTACCAAGAATTCTAACACTCAGAATGCTCTTTAACTAGTGAGATAAGCTAAGGGTAATCAAAAAGGTTTTTCATTTTAAATTATATTGAGAGAAAAAGGAAAAAAAAAGTAGACTTACTTGTGGAGGAAGGGATGATAAATGACTACAGAGAGAAGGCAATGATACTTAATTTTTATTTTACAGCTGTTTCCTCTGCCAAGCAGAATGACCTTTGCACTGGAAATGAGAGAATAACTACCAGAAAAAGAAATGAGAATTGATACTTGAGATAAATATGATAGTGAAGAAATATGGAAAGAAGCAATAATTTACTAAGTGTCTACTCTGTGTCAGCCACTATAATAAATGCTTTACAAATATGGTCTCATTTGATCCTCACAACAATCCTATCAGGTAGGTGCTATTATGCCCATTTTATAGTTAAGGAAACTGAGGCTAAGGTTAAATGACTTGTACAGGGTCACACAGCTACTAAGTGTCTGAGGGCAGAGTTGAACTTGTGTTGCTGATTCTAAGCTCAGCACTCTAGTCACTGTATCACTTAATGCCATTTTACTGAATACAAACTTCTTGGCTCAGGTTAAACATTCTTTGATATTGAAAGAATTGGTTGGTATGAGTGCTGAGCCTCTGTAAATTATATTTGAAAGGTCAATGTCTCAATTTTTTAAAAAAGGAAAGGAACAGAGTCAGTAAACTATAAGCCAGAAAAAATCTGACATTTATTTCTTTGAAAAATTGCTAAACAGTTCATTAAAGAGCAATCTGAGAAATATCTATAAATGGTATGGTATGATGAACTTTATCAAAAGTTTTGCTCATCTAGATAAACTATATCTTCTCATTGACTAATTTAGTCATTCTGTAAAAAAACCAAAACAATAAACAGAAACAGGTATAACTTGTTCTGGACAAAGCCAAAATGACTTCTTTTAATCACCATTTTCCTTTTGAAATGTTTATCAAACTTTTTTGAGGTCAGAGTTGTATATGATGAGTGTGAATGATACTAGCATTCGGTAGGAGCTGAGGATGGCTATAAATGCTAAAGCCATTAAAAGAAATGATTTAGTTATATAGGGAGCAAGAAGAAAATGAAAAGAGGGAGAGGAGTCTTCTGTTTATAGTGGACAGACCTGACATTTCTCATTTGACTTCCATTTTCAGTGATCCTTGAATTGTCAAGGACAGAAAAAATAATGCAGAATAGATGGATGAATCTAGAGTAAAGTGAACATAGAGAATGGGGAAAATGAATGCCTGACCCAATAACATCAACAACAGAATTTATATAAAGCTGAAAGTTTGGTAAGAATGTTCCTCATACATGTATACATATATTATATTTAATTTATACTTTAACATGTTTAACATATATTGGTCAACCTGCCATCTGTGTGTGGGGGGAATTAGAACAAAAAGTTTGTCAATTGTCAATATTGTAAAATTACCCATGCATATATCTAGTAAATAAAAAACTATTTAAAAAAAGAAAAAGAAAAAGAAAAAAGAATGTTCCTCATGACTTTCCCATGCAGCAGAAAGTACAATTGTTATTATTATTATTTAATAAATGGGGAATCTGAGACTCTGAAAAGGTAAATGATTTGTTCATGGGATGGTATGATTTCTCAGATTTGGACCCAGATTTTCTTTCTATGACACAATGCTGCCTTTTCTAAGATCAATTCACTTGAAAGAATGAAAAAAAAAAAAGAACATATGGGATTCCTGAATAATAATAAGTGATCTTTGAAAAATCTTTGGAAAGTTGCTACAAAAGAGAAAAAAAATAGAAGCTACAAAATACAGAACAGTGGATACAAATAATTTGGGAGGCTGCATGTTATTATGATTAGTAAACTAGTGTTGAAGTCAGGAAGATCTGGGTTCAAGCCCAGTCTCAAACATTTACTGTGTGATACTGGGCAAGTCACTTAGGCTACTCTCCATGGATCAGAAATAGAGAAAATGTCAACTTTCACTGTTATGAAGTTTCCTCACTTAGGAATAACCCTTATTAATGAAATTATAGGTTCAATCCTTATTACTAATGGGATGGTTTATACTCGTAAAGAAAGAGAAGTTATGACCTCTAAGAGCCTGTATGGTGTCTTCAAGAACAGGTAATGTTCAATGAATAGAATTACTTTTTTGATAGGTTTGTAAATTAGGGAAATGCTGTAGACAAAGTATACTTGGACTTCATCAACATATTTGAGGAAGCATGTCATGGTATGCTTCAAGATGAGATAAAGAGGTTTAAGCTACATGACAAGTTAGGTAGAGTCCGGAACTTCTTGAGCCACAAGTTCCAAAGTGTAATCATTAAATGGGTTGATGTCACTTGGGAGGAATGTCTCTGGTTGAGTGTTCCAAGCATTTGCTCTTTGCCCTGGTTGTTTGACATTTTATCAATGATTTAGATGAAAGCATAGATCTACAGATGATATAGAGCTGAAAGTGATAGCTAAAACATTGTATTACAAAACCAGAATACAAAATAAAAAAAGTGACATTAGAATGAGAGGTCAAATTTAGCAAGACACAAATTTTAAAAGCTGCACATAAAGTCATACACAGATTTATAACATCAATTTGAAAAGTAAAAAATAAGGGCCATTGAGCCTGGAGAATTGATGTCATTACTCTCATCACACCATATTTGAAGAACTGTCTTCAGTCTGGCACCATATTTTCTTTATATTTTTTAAATTCTAAAATAAATATTCCCATATATAAGATAGAATAGAAGAAGAGTGGATATATAAAACTATGAATCTCTATCACATGCAGCTTTTTAAAAAGCACATAATGAATTTAACATACTACTTTCAAAACTATCCTACTCACCTGTTTCCTTATGAATTTCTCTTTTGTGCATTTAAAAAAATGCTTCAAAAAAATTAAAAAATAAAAAAGAAATAAAATAAAAAAATGCTTCCATACCCTCTTTTTCTCCTTTCTTTTTATGAAACACTATCAGTTGTTCCCCTTTTCTCTCTAGCTTTTTTTCCCCAAAGTAAAAAGAAAAAAACAAAAACTTGTAATCAAAAAATAAAGTCAAGGAAAACAAATCCACACATTGGCCATGATCAGATTTGTGTGTTTTATTCTGTGTTTTGAGGTCCTTGACTTCAGGAGATTAGTAAAATGCTTCATCATGGATTCTCCAGAGTCATGGTTGTTCATTGTATTGGTCATAATTCTTAAGCCTTTAAAAATTGTTTCTTTTCTTTTCTTTTCTTTTCTTTTTTCTTTTTTTTCTTTTTTTTTGCTGAGGCAATCTGGGGTTTAGTGACTTGCCCAAGGTCACACAGTTAGGAAGTGTTAAGTGTCTGAGATCACACTTGAACTCAGGTCCTCCTGACTTTAGCACTGATGCTCTATCCACTGTACTATATAGCTGCCCCCAAATTGTTTTCTTTTTTTTTTTTTTCTATTCTTGTTACTGTTTAAATTGATCTTGTTCTGCTCACTCTGCATCAGTTCATAAAAGTTTTCCTAGATTCCTTTTTTGAAAATTTTTTTTGACATGGTTTGTGGAATAATAAAATTCCATTGTATTCATCCCCCCAACTTTGTTTCCAATTCTTTACTACAATAAAAAGAATTGGGAACCATATTTTCTAAAGGGCTGTAACATGGTAAAACATCTAGGGAAGGATAATCTTTATGAACGGGACTAGATGAAGTTTTCTCAAAAAAGTCTATAAGATAGAGTAGGTGGTAACCATTGGTCAATGATGGTTACTTCCTTTTAGTCTATCCAATGAGAAGCTTGGGTCTTTTGCCATTTAACCAGTTGTTCTGCTTCTGGTTTATCAAGTGGAGCACATGTTGGGAGCTGGGATGACTCCCTGGTGTGTCTGGGCTTCTCCCTGCAGGGACTAAATAAATGCTTTCTCTTTGTACCTGAAGATGTCTCTGATCAGCTAATATGGGAAAGAGGGTCTAGCACCCATCCCACACATTTAGAACATGATACCTAAAGATTAATTTAAAAACTTAAGGCTATTTAATCTAGAGAATAGAATTCTTAATGGCAGCATTTGGGGATTAATTCTTATTAATATTAACAATTAATTAATTAGATTTAATTAATATTAATATAATAATAAAAATTAACATTAATAGTTTTTGTATCCTAAGGTCCTCTCATGTTATCTGGCACATCAGTCTTTAGCAAAGGCTTGCTTGCTGTTATCTGTGGAAGGGATTTGCTTGACTCCCCTTGCTTTTTTATTGGGGATAAATTGGAATTGGGCTCAGAAGATGCTGAGTCACCATTTTCCAGTGTGCCATCTAGCAGACATGAGACTATCTAACTAAAAACTCTATTTCGTATAGGAGTTAGTAGTGACAGAGGGTGATTATTTCAGCTGGATTACAGAGATGTTGGGAGAATGTTGTTTGTCCTTGGTTCCTAGAGAGGACCAGGACAGCAGGGAAGTGATACCATGACACGCAAGTGAATTGGATTTAAGTGGGGAAGGACCATGCAAAGTCACTGGCTTCAGTTTAGGAGAAAAGTAGTGGAAGTGACCGAAGTAGTCAGTCCTGAACAAAGGCATCAAGCAGGAGCTGCTGCTGTTGCTCTGAAAGGGGATCATGACAGCAGGGAGGTGATTTCATGACATGCAAGAAAATTGTCATCAAGAAGCAAAGTCATTTAAAAAAAAAAAAAGAAGAAGAAGAAGAAGAAGCAAAGTCATATTTAAAGATTTAAGTAAGGGAGGGCTGTGCAAGGTCACACGACTTACTTCCCCTCCAGATCCAAATGAGTCCAGTGGCTAGACTGGAGATGGCTCTGGATGAAACCAACCAGAGCAAGCAGTTTTCTATCAAGGTGGATAGACTAGCCCAGAGAATTGCTAGTGCTGTGACAAATTTGTGAAGTGCAAAGTGTAAAGGTGGTAAGACAAATAGAGGTCCAGGTACTTCATGGGTAGAAAGGTCAATCTAGAGTCAGTCACACCGGAGACTTTGCCAGACTTTTTCCCCTTTAAATAGTCTGAAATCTGCATTTGCCTCTCCCAAGAATACAGTTAGTTTAGGGAATTACTGGGAAGATTAGATTGTTTTCCTCAGGAATGAATGTGAGAGATTGTCCCATTCATTAGCAAATTTTTTCATCCGGATTTAATGTTTTACTTTTAAATTAATTGCTCCTGTTTACTCTCTTCCCTCCTCTTTCTAAAATTTTTGTTATTAGAGAAGTGGGGGGGAGAAGGGAAGGAGGAGGAGGAATTTGTTTAGAAATGTAAAAACAAAAGACAACATTTTTTAAAAGGAAGAAAATATTAAATGTCTGTTTTCTACCTGATCAGCTAACAAAAAGCTGCAAACAAAATTGAGCTGATTTTAAAGGCTGCTCTGGTATGGTCTGCAGTATAAGAATGTGTCAAAATAGTCCCATACTAAACCCAGTGATTGCAGTGACTCTAGGGTTGAATGAAACTAGAAACAATGGATAGAAACACCTTGAGGAAGAGAAATTTTTTGCCTTTTTTGGGGGGGATAGGTATCCCCAATGTTTAGCACTGTGCCTGCCACCTAGTAATTACTAATAGGTTATTAACTGACTTGAAGGAGTATCAAGTTTGTAGTGGTTCTGAAGCCTAGGTGCATCTACGAAGGAGTAGTTAATGCTGCTTCAGGAAGGAAAAAGACTTTTAAAAATTCTGTAGGATTCTTCATAAAAGCATTACTGATGACTTCGAGAAAGTTATTTCAGTTGGGTGGAGTTGGCTGGGAGGGGCAGAAGTTTTAACTGAGGATTAAGGAGAGAATGGTTCCTGGGGAAACAAAGATATTAGTAGAAATTTTTTTTCAAAAAGTTGAGTAAGGGAGAAGGGAGCTGGTTCAGAAAAGGATGGAGGTAGAGTGGTTTTTTGTGGTCATTCAGTCTTTTTTTTGGTTATGTCTGACTTCTTGGGATCCCTTTTGGGCTTTTCTTGGCAAAGATACTGAAGTAGTTTGTCATTTTCTTTTCCAGAATTTTACAGATGAGAAAACTGAGGCAAACAAGGTTGAGTGACTTGCTCAGGGTCTCACAGAGTGGTGTCTGGGGCTAGATAGAAACTAAGATCCAATTTTTCTTGTGCAGCATGATACATATAGAAATGTTTAGAAAAATTGCACACATTTAACCTATATTACTTGCTGTTTAGAAGAGTGGGGGGTAGGAGGAAGGGAACGAGAAAAATTTGGAACACAAGGTGCTGCAAGGTTGCAAACTATCTTTGCATGTATTTTTTAAAATAAAAAGCTATTATTATAAAAAAAATAAATTCAAGATGATGAGTCTTCATGATTTCAGACCCATCACACTATCTACTGTGCTACCTTGCTATCCAGAAGGATCTAGGAAAGGCTTTTTCTTGGGGGGGAGGGGAAGAAGAAAAATGAAGAGAGATTTGGGAAGCTTGAGAATGTAATCTCATGGAAAGAAAACTATGGTGGGGGGTGGGGAAGAATTTGAAAATGCATAAGAAAGGAGATGATTGTGGGAGCCAAAAGGGAATTTTATCTAAGTAGATGGAGGGATTAACTTTCTTCCCTGTCTCATAAAATGATAAATTTAAGTATGGAAGAGATCTCAGCTTCATTTTATAGATGCAGAAACTGAGGTCCAGTAGCTTAAGTGTTTTGCCCAAGATCATATATAGTAAGCATTAGAGATGTCTATTTCCAGAGCCAGGGCAAGTGGCAGTATATTATTAATTATATTGTTTTATCATTAGCATAGTAATGCCATTGCTAATGGTGTTTTTTTTTCTTTGTCTTGTGACTCAAGGGAAGGAGGAGAGAATAGATGATGCAAATGAGACATTTTGAAAAGTGGAGGAGCTAGATAATGGAGCTCTTAAGGTGTTTTGTTCAATCTTGTTCCACTCTTTGTGACTCCATTTATGCATTTTCTTAATAAAGATATTGGAGTGGTCGATCATTTCCTTCTCCAGCTCAATTTACAGATGAGGAAACTGAGGTAAATAGGTAAGTAATTTGCCCAGGATCACTCAGCTATGGCAAGACTTGAATTTAAGAAGATGATTCTTCCTGACTTCAGACCCAGCATCCTGCCACTGCACTGTCCCTGTTCTCATTCTCATAAGGAATGGTTTCAACATTTTCAGGAAAGTTGAAGGCTAAATTGCCTGTTATAAGTTTGGGGTTTAGGAACTGTGATTTGAAGCAAAGGGAGAACAATTTGAAAGTTATTTGGGGAATATGTGCAAACATTCCAATAAACAATAGTGTCCTCAGATAATCTATTTTGTTTTTCATGTCTAGCAAATCTCCATATAGTGAAACTATTTAAACATTGCCACATAAAGTTACAGAATTTTGTTCATGAAACTTTGTTATAATTATTTTATTAGCAGAAGGACTCAATGCACTGGATATGGGCCAAAAGACTGATTTTTAAAATGGTACTACTATATGATTTATTCACCAGTTATGATGTATCAGGAGAAACTTGAAGACTTGAATTTTTTCCTATTTTTATTGTGAATTCAACAGTCATTAACAGTAACAAACATTTCACCATACAAAGAAGTACCAGAAATGATACTGTATAAGAATCTGTAGCACTTTGGGGTTTGATTCTGTCTAAAAAAGTAGCTTCTCTTCTCAGGCCTAGGTAAAGGGCTCAGCTGAATCATCATGGCCAGGAGGAGTGAGCAAACATGAGGAAGATGGGGAGCTCGCTCCAACAGTGATAAGAATCTGTAGCACTTTGGGGTTTGATTCTGTCTAAAAAAGTATCTTCTCTTCTCAGGCCTAGGTAAAGGGCTCAGCTGAATCATCATGGCCAGGAGGAGTGAGCAAACATGAGGAAGATGGGGAGCTCGCTCCAACAGTGTCCACTCCTGGAAAGCTCCAGTGCCATCTCAGTGGGAAGCTGAGCCTCTTGCCCAGTCTTGTCAGAGACTGGCTCCTCCTCCAGAAACTTTAGCTGTTCAGTGCAGAAAAAGGGAATATTGGGCCTCCAATTTCAGGACCGTATGGTACCAGGATGAACATAAACCTGTGTCTCTGGTGCTGAAGAGACAGACAGAATTGGGTCAATTTTACACTCTCAGAATCTGGCTCTTCTCCTGGTCCTCTTCCTTCTCCCTTCCCTTGACCTTAGTCTCTCTAGGTAGAGATAGAAGAATGTGATCCTCTGGAAAGAACCTATTTGGGTTGTCTTTTACTGATTGCTCTAAAAGAAACCATTCTAATACTACATAGTCATTATTATTGTACTGATTTATCTGTGCATGTATATGTCCTTGGGGTTACATACATCCAGAAATCAGTCAACAAACAGTTATTAATAACATAATATGTATCAGGCACTATACTAAGTACTTTTTAAAAATAAAGGCAAATGCATAGGCCCTACCTTCAAGGAACTCCCATACTCATAGGGGAGGCAACATATGAAAAATCATATATATGCTATATGTGTCCTGTAAGTAGAAAGTAATCACAGAGAGAAGGAGAGAAGTAACTTTGGGGAAGGGAGCCTGGGAAAGGCCTCCTATAGATGAATTTTGAGCAGAATTTCTAAGGAAACCAGGAGGCAGCAGAGGAGGAGAATATGGAAAACAGTTCAGACATAAGAGTCAGTAAGTATAAAATGGATGTAAATATACCCACAGAAAGACAGTGATAGATTTTTTTCAGAACAACTAACAATTTTTCTATCCTGGGGATTCAGAGCTACAAAGAAAAGAGATTCTATTGATTTTTAAGTTTTTCTCTAATGGATCTGGATCCAAAGAACTAGGGAAAAATGGTGGCAATTGCAGTTAGCAGTGGAGGGGAGGGGAAATAGATTGAAGTTGGTTCTGGTGAGGCCATTTTGAGGCACTTCTGGTCTTATATGTAAGTTAAAAGAAAGCCAGTCCCTCTGAGGGTCAGAACTGAGGGCATTGACTAAAGAACTCTAAAGCAGAAATTGAGAATGAGTGGCAATAAATTGAGGGGCCAGCCAAGAGAAAACAACTCTTCTTCCTAACCCATCAGTCTACTGAAAGAATAAGCACTCATAAAGAAAATGTTAGAAAAATAACGTATATAAAACTCTTGGTAAACCTTAGAAAGCCATATAAATACAAGATATTGTTTTTATTTTCTAATTCCAATAAGGTTCTAGTGGCAGCAGGGCCACCACAATCATGAAGTGTCAGACTTAGAAATGGAGAAGTCATGAATTCAAAGCCTGCAAGCTGGTAAGAGCCCAGGTATCTAAACTTTACATGCTTGAGCTGATGAAAAATGAATTGTACTATGCATAGTAATAGCAATGTTGTAGGATGATCAGTTGTGACTAACTTTGCTATTTTCAGCAATATAATGATCCCAGACTACTATGAAGGACCTATGATGAAAAATGCAATCCATGCTCAGAGAAAGAACTGATGGAGGCTGAATATAGATTATAGTAGACTTTTTTTAAACTTTATTTTTCTTAGGGTTTTTTTTTGGTTGTTGTTTTGGAGGGGAGATCTATATTTTCTTTTGCAACATGACTTTTAAGGAAATGTTTTGCATAACTTCATATGTACCTTCTCAGTGGGATGGGGATGGGGGAAGGCAGAGAATCTAGAACTCAGTTTTAAAAACAAATGTAAAAGTTTTACATGTAACTAGAAAAAATATATAACTGTTATATGTAATGTTAATGTGATAATTAATATATTACATGTGATAGATACTATATCTAGTGTATATATATAATATATTTTTTTTATATGCAACTTTATGTTTCTAAATATCCACTTTGGGAGTTCCTTTACTTACTCTCTTAATAATGTTCAAGTTTTTAATTCCATTTCTTATTCAAAGTGAGAGGCTGAAAGTGCTGTGTTGATGAGGTTAGGAGATTAGACAACCTAAAAATTTTTTTATCTATGGTTGTCCCAGTACTGGATAAAGATTCCTCTGGAATGAAGGGACTGACACTCAAACTTCATTTTGAGAACTGTTATTTCTTAAGATTAAAAAATTCTGTTTATCAAGCTGTTTGCTTGCATCAATACTAAGTGCTTTAGTAGTTGGAGAGCAAAGATGGTTGTGTGTGTTTCTTACTCTGCAGTATGTCTAGCTCAGGGGCTTGATCTTCTTAATTAATGCTTTCCTATGCTAAATCTTTGCCTGGTGATTTATTACCTGCTTATTGCCTATTCGGGTGCTGGACAGTTTCCTTCATCATACTTATGTAAGTTCCTTGGGGGTGAATCTGGACTTAACAAAGCAATTTGGTCCAAAATGCCCAAGTCATGCTGTTTTTTAAAGTTCTCCAAAATTTTTCTTACCTTTCTGAATGTCAAGGTATATTCTCTCAATTTAAGCAACAACTGAGCTTAGAAAATAAATGAATGAATGGTTGAATATGTAAATAGATCCTTCTTAGAATTCCAAACTTTCTATTCAGCTTATTATTCATATGACTTTGACTATCTAGTTAGTCTGATTTTTATCCTCTTTTTCAAGTCATTAATAAAGTTAAATAAACCCTAGATTGGTATCAATCACAATTTGTAAATACAAGCTAGTGGGATTTCTTTAGGTAATAATAATGGCCTTATTCAAATAAATTCCAAATGAGGTATTAGTGTAAGGCAAAACACATGAAATGTGATTAAAAAAAAAAAAGTAAGGGATTTTGCAAACTTCCAAATCTTTTTTTTTTTTTAATAATTTTTTTTCACAGTATATATGCATGAGTAATTTTTTAAAATAATATTATCCCTTGTATTCATTTTTCCAAATTATCCCCTCCCTCCCTCTACTCCCTCCCCTTGATGACAGGCAATCCCATACATCCTACATATGTTACAATATAATCTAGATACAATATATGTGTGTAAATGCCATTTTCTTGTTGCACATTAAGTATTAGATTGCAAACTTCCAAATCTTATAAGTTAACTACAATGTTATATCTGTAGCTGTCTCTTTTCTTGCCACATTAAGTTTTTAATTTTTAATGACATAATGGGAGAAGACTGGCCAGTGAGGGCCATTCATTAGAACATGCTCAGATTTACCTTCCTGATTGGCTATTCAGGACCTTTACCAAACAATGCATTACTGATTCCAATCCAAAATAAGTAAATTTGGAGAACTGATTTCTAAGATATGAATTACTCAGGTATTGGTATGGTATGATGAAAAGTCTTCCAATTGGTTACAAACCAGGAGAAATTGATGACACAGTAGACATTGAGCCAAAACTAAGTTTGAATATAAAAGAGAATAGGATCTTTCAGGGTTTTTTAATTTTTTCCCTTTGTGGTGGTGAGAGGCAAAAACTGTTGAGTTGCCAGATAGGAGTATCATCAATAAGCTGCATTCTCCCTATCCAGTCACCAAATGTTCATGAGTACCTGGTATCTCTCTTTCTTAAATATTTGTTTTCTAATCATAGGTGAAAAAGGATTCTGGGAGAGCAGTGCCCAGGTGATCAGGTGATTTAGATCTATCCAAGGGAGTGTTGACAATCAGCATTGGTAACAGAGTCTGCTAGAACAGTAGTGGTCAATGACAAAGGAAATACCTTTTGATAAATCTAATTTTAGGGATTGTGACCTTTTATGACAGAAAAATAATAAAGGGGGAGCCTCCTCAGGGGATATCAAGGGATAAAAGGACTTCTGGGGTCCAAAGTTGGAAGGTACTCTTGGTCACATGCATTTTTTGCATATATGACTCAATACTGGTAAGTTTGAACCCACTCTCCTAATTGGAGGATTTGGAATATAATCTAAAATCAGCAATAGTTTGAATGCAATGTTGCTATTCTTGCAATATTTTTCAAAAGCTAGACTAAAATAACTAGAAGCCCAATTTTTATAGTAAGTTTTGTCACACTTTCTTTCTTATTTGACTGCCAGAGAATTGGAAGTAATCTATGGTTGAGGCTACTCAGATAAACAAGTATAACCTCTAATTTCAAATCTAGAAGGTTCTAACAAGAAAGAAAAGGAGAGGATTCTGGGAAGATGGCAGAATAGGTCAGAAAACTTGGGTTTTCCAAATTTCCTCCACAGAAAAAGAGAGAATATTGCCTCAGAGGGAATTTTGAGCAGTGGGGAAAAAAGCAAAGTTAGGCTAAGTTGTTCTAAGACAATTTGAGAAAATCCTAGAAAAGAGATGACCTCCAGCTGCAAATGTTTGACATGAGTACTGTCCAAATACCTTCAGGCCAACTCTGTA
Source organism: Sminthopsis crassicaudata (assembly GCF_048593235.1). Classification (NCBI taxonomy): domain Eukaryota; kingdom Metazoa; phylum Chordata; class Mammalia; order Dasyuromorphia; family Dasyuridae; genus Sminthopsis; species Sminthopsis crassicaudata. Next base: position 142,592,081 of record NC_133620.1, read on the forward strand.
GAATCAACAAACAAGTATTGGGGGCAGATGGGTTTAGGAAGCAGCCTTACTCTTAAAAATATTCAAGATTGAACCCCAGAACAGATTTCAGAAAATAAAACAATAAGAAAGGATCTGAGAGTTGGGGCATTATTTCTCATACATCCATAATGGAACTTGATAATACTAATAGCTGCTAGAAATAAAAACTAAACAAATAATAAAAATAAAAATGAGGAAGCAAAGGAGAAAGAACCCAACCAGAGATAGCTACTATGGGCATAGAGAAGATCAAGATTCATATTCAGAGGAAGATAAAGAATCTAAAAAAGTTACAACTTTTTCATTGAGAGACATTAAATTATCCCAAGCCCAAAAAAGGTTTCTTAAGGAAACTTTAAAAGGATTTTAAAAGTCAAATAAGAGATATTGGGGGGAAATTAAAAAAAAAAAACCAGCAATCCAAAAAATCAAGAAGATTATGAAAAGAAAATCAACCAGTTTGATATAGAGAACCAAAATTTTTTAAAAAGAAAAGAATGCCTTGAAAACTGGAATTGGGCAAATGGAAGCTAATGATATTTTAAGACCTTCTTTCTAATAAATAATAAAATAAAATAAAAAATAGAAAAGAATATGAAACATTTCATCAGAAAATCAACTGATCTGGAGGACAAATAAAGGAGAAATAATGTAAGAATAGCTGTACTACCTGAAAATTATGATAAAAAAGAACCTTGATACATGTAATATTACAAGAAATTATCAAAGAAAGTTACTCTGAAGTTCTAGAACAAGAAGGCAAAACAGAAATAGAAAACCCTCCAGCAATAACCACCTAAAAGATTCCTGGAGGAGACCTTACAGAAATGTCTTAGCTAAGTTTCAAAGCTCCCAGGTTAAGGAGAAAATAGTGATAGCAACAAGAAACCCCCCCCCCAACAATTTAAACATTGTATAGTTACAATAAGGATTACAGAAGACCTAGCAGCTACTATGTTGAAGAACCATAGATCTTGGAATACTACATTTCATAGAGCAAAAGAGCTGGGGTTACAAGTAAGAGTAACTTTAGAGCAAAGTTAAATATAATCCTGAGTGGAGAAAAAAGGGGAGATATTTAATGGACTTTCATGTTTTTGTGACAAAAATAGCAGAACTCAAGGGAAAATTTGACATAACATCCAGAAGAAATATAAATTTTAAAGAGCAATTATAAGGAACTTAATAAGGTCAAATCACTTTTCTTATATATGAAAATATTACCAGTTCTTCTATAATTGTCATTTTTATTTGGATAGTTTGAAAGAAAGGCTTGGGTTGAGTTCAGTTTGATGAGGTGATTCTAAAAAAAAAGTAAAGTTTTGTAGGGAAAAATAAAAAGGAGTAATTATCTCATTCTAATGAGACCAGAAAGGCAAAATGATTACATAAGGTTACTCTCATTATGAATACATTAAAAAGGGAACAACATAAATATCCATAAGGGTATAAATGTCTTCTAAATTCAGGAAGAAATAGGAAGGCAAGGAGGCAAGGACATAGGGTAGGGGGCAGAGAGGATAAGGAAGGGATTTTTGGAGGGATATATAAGTTGAAGAATAGGAGATCAAGGTAGTAAATAGAAGAAAGACTGAGTAAAGGTAGCCTATTAACCCAGTGTCTGTCATTTGAAAACCAGTCTGGCTAGGTGACAAGAGTTTTATTACTAAAAGATTAGCCTTTGGGTGAGAATTTTTCTTTGGCTAAAGTACTGAGTACACTAGTACTCCAATGGATCTAGGACCTCAGTGATATGTCTATTCCTTTCCATAATGCAAAATAGCAACCAATCCATGCTGGCCCAAACTATGTGATTCTCTTTGATATCTTCCTATATGTTCACCATGAGGGTTCTCCCAAAGAGCCTGGGACTTTCATCGAGTTCTCTGAACATCACATACCTAGGCTATTATCCCTAATTGGCTAAGCACTCTTACCATATGACTAACCCATTTTCTTTTTCACTCATATATTTCTCTGATAGCACCCCCTATTCTTCCTTGATTTTTCTGAATAACTCCTTATTTGCAACATGTTATAGCCCATTCTTTGTCTCCCTATTCCTTTTTTTTTGAAGTCCTCAATTTTATTTCCTTGGACACTATTGTTTCAGGATACTACTCATGCAAAATTATAGGTATTTGTTTTAGGGAGAACCTTGGATTATTAAATGGACTTTGTAATTTCTTAAAGGTAAGTTAGCTTTGTTGCCTTCTATTCAATTCTTCATCCAGCTCATTGTCCATTTGTATGTAATATTTTAGGTATTATCTAGTTCTATACCCTTATCTTATAGATGAGAAAATTGAGACCCAAAGACAGGAAGTGTCTTGTCTGTCATTACACAGGTAGCAACTTGTAAAGCCTGTGAGAAATGTCATACAAACACTGGGTTCTTTATATGCTGCTGCTACTACTACTACTACTACTACTACTACTACTACTATTACTACTATAACTACCACTACTACTATTACTACTATCACTACTATTAACTATTACTGCTATTACTAACACTACTACTACTATTATCACTATTATTACTACTACTACAACTATCACTACTACTATTACTATCACGACTACTAACTATTACTACTACTATCACTACTACTATTACTACTAACTACTATTATTACTATCACTACTATAACTACTACTACTATTACTTCTGCTAACTACTACTACTATCACTACTGCTACTATCACTACTACTAATTACTACTACTACTATCACTACTATTAACTACTACTACTACTATTACTACTATCACTACTACTATTACTACTACTATCATTGCTATTACTATCACTATAATGACTACTAACTACTACTATCACTACTATACTACTACTACTATCACTACTACTAACTACTACCACTATCACTATTATTACTACTACTATTACTACTACTATCACTGCTATTACTATCACTATCACTAACTACTACTACTATCACTATTATTACTACTACTACAATTATCACAACTACTTACTATTACTACTACTATTACCACTATTACTACTACTGCTATCACTACTACTATTACTACTAACTACTACTACTACTATCACTATTATAACTACTACTAGTGTCACTATTACTACTACTATCACTACTATTACTATTATCACTAGTAATAACTACTACTTCTATCACTATTATGACTACTATTACTACTACTAATATTATCACTACTACTAACTACTACTACTACCACTACTACTATTCTACTATTACTACTATTACTATCACTCCTCCTCCTACTATCACTACTACTAACTACCAACTACTTCTACTATCACTACTACTACTATCACTACTCCTACTCCTACTATCACTACTACTATTATCAATACTATTACTACTACTACTATCACTACTATTACTACTATCACTACTACTACTACTACTACTACTACTACTACTACTACTACTACTACTACTACTATTACTACTATTACTACTGCTACTGGTACTACTACTTCTGCTGCTGTTGCTGTTTGTCAATAAACATTTATCAAACACTTATTATGTTCCAGACTGGAGAAGGAAATGGCAAAACACTCCAATATCTTTTCCAAGAAATTCCCAAGTGGAGCCACAAAAATGGAGCCAAAAGGGCTAAAAAAGTGACTGAACAAAAAATATGCTAGGCACTATGCTAACTGCTGTATTGCTGCTGGTCTAGTCAATAAACATTTATTTAAAAGTATTTATTTATGGCTGAACAAATTGTGGTATATGGTTGTAAGGGAATATGATTATGCTATAAGAAATGATAACCTCATTGATTTTAGAAAAATATAGACTTGCATGAAATAATGAAGATCAAAATGAACAGAACCAAGAGAACACTGTACATAGTAAAAGCAATATTAAGAAAACTTTGAGCATTTTGACTATTGCAAATATCTAAGTTAATTACAAAAACCATATGAAGGAAAACACCATCTGTATCCTGAGAAAGAATTGTATCTATGATAGCCATCTCTAGATTGGGAGGGAGGGAGAGAAAAAAAAGAAATTTACACAATAGTTTCAGTATATATTTAAAAGGAATAGCAAATTATACATAATAGATTTGCAGTTTCATGCGACATCTACACATACACACACACACATTTATTAAGTACCTACTATGTGCCAGACACTGTGCTAAGTGCTATTTTGCTGCTCCTACAAGGTAACATTTATATAGAGTTTTACAATTTGTGAAGCAATTTTAACTGTCATTAACTCATTTAATTTTAACAATAATCCTGTGAATTAAGGCCTATTATTATTTCTATTTTATTGATAGTAGAATGAGCCTGAAACTGGTTTAGTGACTTGGCTAAGATTACATAGCTACTGAGTATCTGGAGCAAGTTTCAAACTAGGTCTTTCTGTTTCCCAAACACTAATCATTATGCAACACTGCCCCCACAATTCCGCTAGGTAAATTTGTGTCTTCATAACTGTAGGTTGTAACTTCAGAGTGTGTATTATATTTCTAGGATTCTTTTCTCCAGTATCCAATATTCAAGGGAAGTCTTTGGGAGTTGGTTGTTGTGATTAGACAATGTAAATAAGATTATTGAATCAGAGATTTAGATCCGGAAGGGTCCTTAGAGATCAACTACTATAAATGCCTTTTCACAGATGAGAAAACTGAGGTCCAGAGATGTTAAGTGATTGGCCTAAAATAACTTAGCAAGTATATGCTAAGTAAACTTAGCAAGTATATAATTTAGCAAGCTGGGATTCAAACTCAGGTCCCTTAATTCTAATTTCATTCTTTTTCCATTTGTACCATGCTACCTTCTCTCATTTTTCCTTTTCCCCTCTATCCACAACAGTCCAAAATAAACATTCATAAAACCCTCATTAACATATAAGGGTTTTATGTGGGGGTTCATTGGTTGTCCTACCTCCACTCAAAGTGATTAGACCATATTCAGATACATTAATTAGATGATAACATGTTTCGATTAATATATTTATCACACATTATTAAGTGAAAATTCTTGGATGGCTAACAGTGATATTAATAAAAAGAGTTCAGAAAGGCTCAGGAAACTTGGTCTCAGTTGTAGGGTATCTATAAAGTAAGAAACTAGTTCAGAATTCAGGTTATTCAATTATCTAGAGGAGGAGAGATTTTGAGAGTCTGGAGGTGGAGTTGAAGGAGTGGGAACATCTGGATATAAGTCGGAAAGAACCAAGACCTCAGGTACAATCAATGAGAGGAGAAAGGATAACTACTGAGTTATAAAAAAGAAGGGAGATATCAAGGCAGAGCAATGGCCCTATAGACATCTAGAAGTAGAAGACTTGGACTAATGTCAACTGTTAAACTCACCTCCTCATTGATTGAGGGAAGTTCCAAGAAAAGGTCTGTTCTTTCCTAGCTTCTCCTCCTGGGCCATTTTTTCTTTTAAATTCAGTTTTAAATTATCATCAGATCTATTTTCTCCTATCCTACTTTCTCTGATCTATCCATTGAGAAAGCAAAGAAAAACAAAACTTGTTAATAAATATCTATAGCCAAGAAAAATACATTCAAGCAAAACTCATTCTTACTTCAGCTATGTCAAGAAAAAAAAAGAAAAATGTGTATTAATCTACACTCTGAGTTCATTTGCTCTTTATGTACACAGATCTTTCATTGTGAAGTCTTTAGTTTTGTGGTTGATTGTGTTGCGTTGATTAGGGTGCCTAAAACTTTCAAAGTCGTTTATCTTTAAAATGTTATTTCATGAATTGTTCTCCTGATTAATGTCACTTTACTTTGTATCAGTTCATTCAAGTATTCCTAGATTTTTCTGAAACCATCCCCTCCATAATTTCTTACATCAAGAAATATCTTGCTGTCATCTTCACATATAATTTGTTCAATCTTTTTCAAATTGATAGGCACCCTTTCTGTTTCTAATTCTTTGCCACTATGAAGGGTTGCCATAAATATTTTTGTACAAATAGGCTTTTTAGGCATAGTTTCAAATTCCTGGGCTTGTTTATCAACAGACACTGTTGATACACTATTATTTTGCTTGTTGATCTCATTAGCTCCCATGAATTCAATTATCTCTATTTAGATAATTCTCAGATCTATTTATAATTTACCTAACTGCTCTCCTAATTTCCCTTTTGCATCTTTAACTTCCTATCAGACATCTTGAAATCTTAAATTCAACATCCCCCAAGGTAAACTCATTATTCCCCCTCCCCCCAACTCTCCTCTCTTTTTAACTTCTCTAATAATACTGAAGGCATCTTTACAATCACCCAGGTTCAAAATCAAAGTATCTTCAGCAACTTCTCTCTCACTTTAGGTATCTAATCTGAGAGAATTATTATTTCTTGCTTATATTGATAACCAATTATTAAAAATGATTATTTCTTGCTTATGTTAATAATCAATTACCAATTGATAAGATTTTTTTTTCTACTTCCTCATTCAGAAATAACCCCCTGTAGGGAATCCAGCCAGTCTTTGAAGGACATTACTGACCTTGCCCAAAAATTTGTCCCATTTAGACCATCTTATCTAGGTGGAATTGTTCCCCCACTCAACTAGAAAATCTTATAAAGAAAGACTAATCTAAGTAAATTCCTGCCCATTGTGTTCCACTCTAATAACCTTGAATTGGGGGTAGATCCCTTAGTCTAGACTGGGGGTGTTCTGGGAGGAAGAGTAATAAAATCAAAGCATGTTCCCCAGCCCCTCATTAGAATAGGCTCAACTCTCATTATAATGTTCATTCTCTCATTAATTGTTAACCAAGCAGAGTTGATCGAAGCTTGTTGGGAATACCAAGGGGCCTCCATGAGGATATTTTTAATTTATGAGAGAAAGCCAAATGACCATCCTTTTATCAACTATTTGCCAGCCATCATTAATAAAATGATCAGTTACCTAGAAACTTTTATTTATTCCAACCTTTTATTTGTCATAAATCTATTCCCAATTCTGTTTTCACAATAAAACTCTTATAAAGCTCCCCTCTCCCCTCTGACATTGATACTGCCCCAATGCAGTCTCTTTTCACCTCCAGCCTGGACTACTGTAATACTTTTATGGTTGCTTTCCCTTTCTTAAGTCTCTTTCCAGTCCACTTAATTACCACTCAGCTATCAAGTGATTTTTTTCTTCATATTTCTGTACTTAACAGTGCCTGGAACCCAGCACTTGATAAATGCTTATTGACTGAATAATGTACTATACTGATTATTTACTTCTATGTTTCTAATATCCTGAATTGTGCTTCTATCAGAGAGAGAGAGAGAACAAGGGTTAACTAGAAATAAATATAAATTAATTCAGAGAGCCAAACCTCTATTTAAATGCTAGGAATTTTCCTATCTGAAGACATGGAGAAAGATTAAGATTCTATCCCTAATTTTTCATCTGATATAAATTACCAAAAGTTGTCAAGGAAAAAAACTTGTGAACTTGAGGGCCTGTTATATTTTCCCTAGGCTTTAAGTAGGTTAAATATTGTAACAGGTTATTCAGGACGAGGTAGCACAGTAGATAGAGTGCTGGGACTGCAGTCAGAAAGTCTGAATTACAATCTGACCTTAGACATTTAATAACTGTGTGACCCTGAGCAAGTCACTTAACCCAATGATTTTTTCAATTATAAAATGAACTGGAAAAAGAAATGGAAAATATCTTTGTCAAGAAAACTCCAAACAGGGAGTATGAATGAAATGCTATAATGACAAAATGTTTACATCCATATAGATACAAGCCTAGACTGTTAAGCTGTGTTTGCTATATATTCTTTTAAAAATGTATAGGAAATTAATAAGTTCTGATAAGAGAAAAAATGTAATAAGTAGAATATAATATGTCCTTGAAGTTGATGTATCTAGCTGTTTAGTAAACATTTTTGCCTTTATGTATAAATCTGTATGCTAATGCCAGTTTGTTGAACTATAGATTTGACATCAGGGCAATGAGCACATGACTGCTCTGGCCAGACACTGGAAATTTGGCTTTCATTCCTTTATTATGTAAACACTGCCTCTTCACCCTCTGCTTATGCAGTATCACGCCATCTTCTGTGCCGTCTGCAGAGGCTGGTGTTTCTAGGGCAAGACGCTTTTTGCTTATATTTTGATTTCAGGTTGGCACTCTGTTAAAACATCAACAATATATTTGTGGATATTTCTATTCACACATTTTTAGAGGCCAAAGTATGAAGCTAGATGGTTAGAAGGAAGATCAGATACCAACTGTAACAGGAGAGAAATGAAATGAGAACAACAAAAAAAATCCTCATAGTCAGGAGAGCAGAAATCTTTTTTTCCCCCTTATTCTCACAGGGATCATCTTTTTTTTTTTTTTTCTTCCTTCCTTCCTTCCTTCCTTCCTTCCTTCCTTCCTTCCTTCCTTCCTTCCTTCCTTCCTTCCTTCCTTCCTTCCTTCCTTCCTTCCTTCCTTCCTTCCTTCCTTCCTTCCTTCCTTCCTTCCTTCCTTCCTTCCTTCCTTCCTTCTTTCCTTCCTTCCTTCCTTCCTTCCTTCCTTCCTTTCTTCCTTCCTTCCTTCCTTCCTTCCTTCCTTCCTTCCTTCCTTCCTTCCTTCCTTCCTTCCTTCCTTCCTTCCTTCCTTCCTTCCTTCCTTCCTTCCTTCCTTCCTTCCTCCCTCCCTCCCTCCCTGCCTCTCTCTCTCTTTCTTTCTTTCTTTCTTTCTTTCTTTCTTTCTTTCTTTCTTTCTTTCTTTCTTTCTTTCTTTCTTTCTTTCTTTCTTTCTTTCTTTCTTTCTTTCTTTCTTTCTTTCTTTCTTTCTTTCTTCCTTCCTTCCTTCCTTCCTTCCTTCCTTCCTTCCTTCCTTCCTTCCTTCCTTCCTTCCTTCCTTCCTTCCTTCCTTCCTTCCTTCCTTCCTTCCTTCCTTCCTTCTTTCCTTCCTTTCTTTCTTTCTCTCTCTCTCTTTCTCTCCAACTTTTTATTTTCAAAACATAAGCATGGATAATTTTTCAACATTGACCCTTACAAAACCTTGTGTTCCAATTCCCCCTCTCCCCCACATCCTCCCCTAGATGGCAAATAATTCAATATATGTTAAACATGTTAAAATATATATTAAATCCAATATAGGTATACATATTCAATTATTTTGTTGCATGAAAAAAATCAGATCAAAATGGAAAAAAATGAGAAAGAAAACAAAATGCAAGCAAACAATAACAACAAAAAAAAGAGTGAAAATGTTATGTTGTGATCCACACTCAGTTCCCATAGTCCCCTCTCTGGGTGCAGATGGCTCTCTTCGTCACAAGATCATTGGAACTGGCCTCGATCATTTCCTTATTGGAAAGAGCCACACGTCCATTAGAATTGATCATCATATAATCTTGCTGTTGCCATATATAACGAACTTCTGGTTGAGAACAGAAATTTTCCTTCCTCTCTTCAGTTCTATATAGTTCTCTCATGCCCCTCCTCTCATCAACCTTGTTATTATCATCATTGAATTGTATCAGACTTTTTATGACCTCATTCGGGATTTTCTTGGCAGAGATACTGGAATGGCTTGCCATTTCCTTCTCTAGTCTACTTTATAGATGAGGAAACTGAGGTAAACAGGATTACCTGTGACCTCAGAACCAGTAAATGTCCAAAGCTAGATTTGAACTCATAAAGATGAATGTTCCTGACTCCAAATCTAGAACTCCTAATTGGAGTGGCCAATTTCTGCTCTCTTGCTAGTTTTGTTGGGATTCCTGAACTCTATAATGAGTATGGCATCCTGGGCTGAGCTGATGTTATCATGCATTTCTTGCCTCTGGACTACTCTGGGGGAAAAAGCAAAACACTGTTGTGAGTAAAAAAAAACTTTATAAATTTAAAAATACCATATAAACCCGAGTTAAAATGATGCTGCTTATGATGATTGAAAGAAATTCCACATTGATGAAATCAGGGATCAGTGGGAACAATACAGTGATACATTGACTGGAGTACTGGAACTGGAGTTGGGAAGTTCTGAGTTCAAATCCAGAATTGGGTGCTTATTAATTATGAGACTCTGTATGTCACTTAATTTTTGTCTACTTTGGTTTCCTCAACAGTTGAAATAGGGTCAATAATAGCATCTACTTTCTAAGACTGTTTTGAGGATTAAATATGAAAATTTGTAAACATCTTATAAATCTTGAAGTACTATATAAATGTTAGTTATTATTATTTTTAGTTTTTAGTAAGAAGGTAAAAGATTATAAGGAACCCTAAGAGAAGTGTAACTTTAGCCAGGGAGCCTCTGCCCCTGGCAGCTGTAGCCATCACATCTTTCAGAAAGGTCCACCCAAAGTACTTGAATTTTTATGGCCTGTTGGCAAATAGTATTTCATTTGATTTAACTCTAGTCTTATATCTGTTACCAAATGCTTCACAATTTCTTTACTTAAATGAAGCAGTAACACTTCCCATTGAAAAGTTGGATTTCCTAGAAAGAAAAATTGAATTCATAATAATCTGGAGACCTGAGAGAAACTCATTTTGCTGAACATCCAATGCAGACTTACACATCATTGATCTGTTTTCTTGCAATAATTATTATTACAAGGGAATCATGTTGCAATATCTTAAAGAATACATAGACCTCTTAAATTTATCTAGTTTGGGAAACATTTGAAAACTGGTCTAGAGATGTTATTCCTTTAACTATTGAATTTTGGTTATTTACTATGTGCATTATACTCTGCTAGATAATAAGACAAGACAAACATAATTAAAACACTTTTCCTCTCAACATGGACTTTGCAGGTATAATGACCATATTAGCACCCTGTATACCTTAGAATCAGCAGGAGTCAGGCTAAGCAAAAATCCTTGGTCTTTATTGTTGGTCCCCAGGGGTAGAAGTGAAGGGAATGGATGTGCAGGATCTCCATAATCTCTCCTCTTCATCTCTTGCCCAAAAGTGATTCTGGTTAGTCTTACTCCACCCCCTAGTCCCTCCTACAATTCTCTGTATACACCAAATGATTGGACCAGCACAGAATAGTGGGAAAGGCCATTTTCCAAGCATATTCTAATAGAGTATTGTCCAATTGGTAACTAGCCTTAAGTGCTTGGTTGTCCAACCTCAGTGCATCAACTCAGTTTCAGCCTTTTACATGCAGTGACCTGATAGTTTTTTTGTAGTAGTGATATGGCCATCATTTGGCCATTTGTATCTTCACTGTTATTTCTGGCATGATTGAGAACTCACCTAAGAATTTCCTTATCATAGTCTTACTGAAAGCAGCAAGGATTCATCTCATTCTCTCTGGTAGGCTTTTTTTTTTTTTTTTTTTTTTTTTTTGGTAAAGGGTAAGCAAAAATAGTCTAGCCTTTTAATTCACAAAAGTAGTCAGTAGTTCACTTTTGGCTTACATATTTAAGAGAAACTTTTCACCTTCCTTCCTTCCTTCCTTCTCTCTCTTCTTCTCTCCCTCCTTTCCTCCCTCCTTCTTTCTCTTCCTCTCTCCTTTCCTCCTTTCCTTCCTTTCTTCCTTCTTTCCCTCCAGAGTCAACTAACTTAGATTGGTTCAGGAGAAGAATAGTCTTCTCTTTTTAATAGCATTTTATTTTTCCAAATATATGCAAAGATACTTTTCAGCATTCACCTTTGCAAAACCTTATGTTCCAAATGTTTCTCCCTTTTCCCATTCCCTCCTCAAGATAACAACCAATCCAATATAGAAATAGTCTTCAACAGAATACTTCTCTTTTATAAATTTGAACTATTCCCAGTCCCTATTTGGTAGTTCTAATTATTTTTTTATCCACTGCCAATTCAGTCTTAATTAGACAGGCCTGTTCTCTTGCAATTAGCCTGGATGTCTGATCAATACATTGAAAATATTCCAAAATATGTGCAATGTGTAACACTTATGAACCTTCTATCTTCATGAAAGACTAGGTGTTGAACTACTCAATCTTAGTTCTTCCTTAGCTTAATATTTCAGTCTTGACTCTGTGCATTTTCATAAATCATTTCCTATGTCTAGAATGCCATCCCTTCTGAGTGCCTTCTCTAAGAATCCTTACCTTCTCTCAAAACTCAGCTTGGGTCCTACATCTGCAATGAAGTTTCCATGGATCCTTGATTTTCCTCCACTTTCCAACAAGTTGTTAATGCTTTCTCCCTCCTCAGAATACCTATTTATTCATAATACTGTTTTTCTTTAATTGAATACGCTCAGAGATAATGTAGAGTCAAAGAACTTTATAACTCCAGTTAAAGGCAAAATTTCATTGTTGTGGACTGAATGCAAAAGTGCAAATATCTATATCTATCTGTCTATCATTTTCCCTTTCCGGCTTAGGGCAGTCCCTACCCACCCACCCAAAGGTATTTTACTTCTTATAGGTATAATTATGTAATGATATTATACCATAATAATATAATAATATGCTATGTTAATAATCATTATTATTAGTGTGTTAAGAAGATTGTAGTCCTTCACTCTTTCCTTATTGTATATAAAGTCAGTATTATAATGAAGTTATTCTCTGGCTCAATTAAGAAGCTTGACAATGAATATGACCTGTGATTTGCCATGTGAGCTTCATGAGCTTCTCCATACTAATAGCATTTTATTTCTTGAAATGGATTAATGTTTCCCAGTTTTACTTGATTCATTTTTTCAGGCTTCTCTACTTCTTAATTTTCAGGAAGGAACCTTTCTAGAAAAGATAGCTTATTTGATGAAAGAAAGCTATTTTCTGGGAAGATTACCATAAAAAGTTTACTTTAAATTCAAATGATTAGAATTCCCTTTTATAAAATCAATGAGAATGTGGTATGCCTTTATTCAGCACATTTTTGACATTTCTGTGTTTGATAATATGATTAGATGAGAATTGATTATAGTTCTATTATAATCAGTTCTTTGGTTCTACTCTTCCATTGCTATTGTTTCTGAGAGCCAATGAATGCTTCACCCAATTGCATATCCATATACATGAAAACGTCCTCACCTTGTCCTTCTGATCTAAAACAGTTTCCCTTGGCTCATGTTCTAGCTCTTGATCAACTTCACCATGAAATGTTATCTTTTGACCACCTTTCATGCCCAATATGAACCTCCAGTCTTTTATGCTTACATGTCTAGCTAAGGCACCCAGATGGCACAGTGGACAGAGTGCCTGGGGTCAAGAACTCCTCTTTCTGAGTTCAAATCTGGCCTCTGATGCTGTGTGACCCCGGGCAAGTCACCCACCCTGCTTGCCTTAGTTTCCTCATCTATAAAAGGAGCTGGAGAAGAAAATAAACTACTTCAGTCTCTGCCAAGAAAACCCTAAGTGGAATTATAAAGAGTCAATTTACAACTGAAATGACTGAACAACAACAAAATTGATCTCCAATATTAATGAGTTCTTTTTAGGTCTAATGATTCAACCAGTTCAAAATACATTTAACATTTATTTCCCGTCTTCATCTTATCCATCAGTACACAGCAAATGCATTGCTGAAATGAAATGTTGAAAATGACTAAAGCATTCTCTTGATATAATAGCTCATTTATTCTCTCAAAAGATATTAAAATGGTATATGACCTATTCTAGATGGTTTAGTTTTTAGTTTGCATTGCTTCCTTTTCTAATTGCTTACAAATTACCCCCTACTATGTTTTAGAATTTTGTCAGTAATTAAAAACAAGGTCACTAGCTAAACCTCTATTCTTTCCTTTCTCTCAAAAACAGGACATTTGCCTGTCTTTAGTCTTGCTGTCCTCTCATAACCTCTAATATTGTTCATACATCAGGGATAGCTTAGTTATCACATGTGCTAGTTCTCCTGGTGCCCTCAGATAGTCATCCAGGCCTGATGAATTGAACCATTGGCTTTGACTATATACTTATTTGTTGTCTCTCTCTCTCTCCTTTTTTTAATTGGGTTTCAACTCTTTGTTAACCTTTTTTTTTTGCTCTGTATTCACCATCCAAATATAATTTTCTTTGCACTGATAAGAGAAACAAAAAGAAAGGAACTGAGTAATTCATCCATTTCAGCATTGTCAATTATTGTTCCACCTTTTCTTTGAGTTACCTCATGCCTCTAGCACAATGATCTTCCCCTTTTATTATTATTATTATTATTTAGCATTTATTAACAACTTCAGCTTATCTTGATTTTTAATGGCTTCTGAAACTAGTTTCCCATGGCAATGTTACTACATATTTTCATTTTCTTTCTTTCTTTTTTTTTTTTTTTTTTTTTTTGAGGCTAGGGTTAAGTGACTTGCCCAGGGTCACCCAGCTAGGAAGTATTAAGTGTCTGAGACCAGATTTGCATATTTTCATTTTCAATTACTTGCCCTTGCTTCTGAAATAAGTGTCTCAAACCCTGCTATCCCTTTAATATTATTAACTACTCAAGAAGACTTGAATTTAAATCTGGCTTCAGACACTTATTAGCTCTGTCATTCAACCTCTCTCTTGGAGGCAGCTATGGGGCTCAGTAGTTAGAGTGCTAGGTCTGGAGTCAGGAAGTCCCGAGTTTAAATCTGGCCTTAGATACTTACTAGCTATGAGATTCTAGGCAAGTCATTTAACTTCTGTTTGCCTTAATCCACTAGGAGGAAAATAAGATATTCCAGTATCTTAGTTAAGGAAACTCCAAATGGGATCATGAAGAATTGGATGTAACTGAACAACAAAAAAATCAGAATGCTCTATGTTCTGATGCCTTTATCAATTGAAAATGCTCTTTGAGTTAGAAAAATCAAAAACATAAAGTAGATGTGAAGACCTTAATTCAGGAAAAGTGATGTGAGAAGTGCTTCTACTATTTGGACAAAATTAAATGAAGACACATAGGAAATGTAATTTAGAAAAGGGAAGCCAGAAGAAAGGAAGTTTGGATGGGATGGGGATGAACTCAGAGAAGTTATACTTTTTCTCCTAAAGTTCATATAACCTGATGAATTTTTTAAAAATGGGAAGCTTTGAGCTTCCTGGAAGCTTCAGTGTAAAACCCCTCTCTAACTCACTCCAGTAGCAGTGAATCATAAAAGCATTACATAAGGAACTGAGAGACACCCTAAGAATACATTAGATATAGAGAAAAGCCAGTTTCACCCTCAGAGTCCAATAAAAGAACTACACCTAAGGGGAACTTCATGAGAGCTCCAAAAAAGGGAGAAAAGACTTACTCTTCTGGAGTTGTGAGTTTCTCTTTTAGCTATGAGCTCCCTAAGTTTGAGATCTTGTGTGTTTAGGGGAGATTATAGTCTGAGGAGATGTTTTTAAAAATAATTGTCCTTACTATACCTGCTTAGTAATTATGCTCTTTTAAAGGCAAATTAACCGACTGGCTATTTGATAATTAACACATCAGGTGGGCTGTCATGAATTCACAGTATTAGAAAACTATCACATATCTCTTAGGTTTATTCTAAGAATTAAGAGGAAAGAAGTAGACAAATGCATCCTGGGCACCCAATCTGGAAATACTGGTGAGAGTTGGGAGATTGATTGGAAAAGAGTTACACTTCCATTTTTTATGTCTTTTAAAAATCAGAGGTGGTTAATGAGTTCTCAAAAAGTTCATCCTTTTTGGCTAGTTCCCCATCTTCATCATTATAATAATTTTTCTTAGGAATCTTGGTAATATCTCTTGCTTATATTTTTCTCCATAATAGAAACCTATTTTTTAAAAAAAGAAATCTGATCCAGCTGGAAAAAGTTGTAAAATTTAGTGTAAAATTTAGATTATATAGAGTAGCATTTTTTAAATTTTACTTTATTTTCAAATTCTCCCTACTACTCTCTCTCTCCAAAATAATTGAGAGACTAGAAAAATAAAACAAATTCTCACTTTAATCATGTTCCCAAAAGAGAAAGAAAAGAATATATATTTGTTCTACACTGAGTCCATCAGCTCTTTATCTGGAGGGAGACAACTTATTCTGTCACAAGTTCTTTAGAGTTATTACTATTGTTAATACAGAGTTCTTAAATCTTTCAAAGTTGATTATCTTTACAGTATTATTATATAAATTGTTCTCTGAGTTCTAGTCACTTCATTTTGTATCAGTTCATACAAATTTTTTTTTTGGTATCTTTGAAATGATTCTCTTTATCATTTCTTATAGCCTAATAGTATTCCATTATCTTACCTTGTTCAGTCATTCACCCATTGATAGGCATCCCCTGCAGTTAGAAATTTTTTGCTACCACAAAAAGAGCTGCTATAGATATTTTTATAACATGAGTTCCTTTCTTCTTTCTTTCATCTCTTTAGACTTTGTAGTGGTATTGCTGGCACAATGGATATATACAGTTTAATAGCTTTTGCATAAAGTTTCTTTTTAAAAATAAAATTATTTTCCAATTATGCATAAAGACAATTTTTAACATTCATTTTTACAAAATTTTGAATTACAGATTTTTCTTCCTCCTCTTCCTTCCTTTATTCCTAATGTGGTAAGTTATTTGTTATAGCACATATATTTGTGCTTTCATATAAATCATTTCCATATTAGTCGTATTGTAAAAGAAGAAATAGACCAAAAGGAAAAAAGACTCCCCCTCCCAATAAAGGAAGTGAAAATAGTATTCTTTAGTCTGCATTCATTCAGAGTTCAATTCTTTCTCTGGATGTGGATAGATTATCTGGGATCATTGTATTATTGAGAAGCTAACACATTCATAGTTTATCATTGCACAATGTTGCTTTTATTGTGGAAGATGTTCTGGTTCTGTTTATGTAAGTCCAGATTTTTCTGAAAGCATCTGATCATCATATCTCCCCCTCCTCAATAGAATTTTATTTTTCTAAATACATGTAAAGATAGTTTTTAACATTCATTTTTTGTAAATCTTTCTGTTCCAAATATTTCTTCCTTTTTCCCTCCCTCCTCCCTCCTCAGAAAGCAAGCAATCCAATATAAGTTAAATATGTGCAATCCTTTTAAATGTATTTCCGCTTTTATCATACTGTGCAAGAAAAATCAGATCCAAAGGGGAAAAAGCAGTTCATTATTTCTTATAGCACACTAGTATTCCATTACATTCATATACCACAGCTTGTTCAGTCATTCCCCAATTGATAGCATCCTCTCAATTTCTAATTTTTTTTTTTGTAACTATAAAAAGAGTTGCTAAATATTTTCATGTATTGGGATATTGTTTCAAATTGCTTTCCAGAACAGTTGGAAAAATTCACATCTTCATTAATGGTGCATTAAAGTACCTTTCCTTCTATCTCCCCACAGCCTTTCTAATCAGTTCATTTTTTTTTTCTATTTAGCCAAACTGATGGATGTAGGGTGGGAGTTTTTTTTTTTTTTAATTTGCATTTCTCTAATGAACATATTTTTCATATGGTTATTGATAACTTAGATTTCTTCTGGAAATTGTCTATTCATATCCTATGACTTTATCAATTAGGGAATGGATCTTGCTAAATTTTGACTCAGTTCCTTATCATACACACACACACACACACACACACACACACACACACACACACACACACATTTATATTAGAAATGAGATCTTTATTAGAGAAACTTGCTTTTTTTTTCTCTCTAATTTTAGCTACATTGGGTATGTTTGTACAAAACCTATTTTATTTTATGTAATCAAAATGGAGGCAGCTAGATGGCTCAGTGATAGACAGAATACTGGGTCTTCAATCAGGAAGATTTGAGTTCAAATATGGCCTCAGATACTACTAGCTCTGGGACCTTGGGCAAGTCACTCACCACTGTTTCAGTTTCCTCATCTGTAAAATGAGTTGGAGAAGGAAATGGCAAACTTTCTGCTTTCTTCACCAAGATAGCTCTACCGACAATATTAGTGGTCTACAGGATAATAAAGAGTCAGGCAAGACTGAACAAGAACAGCAGCAATCAGAATTGTCCATTTTACTTTCTGTGATCTTCTTTGTTGTTTATCACAAACTTTTCACCCATACATAGATCTGACAGATAATTCTTTCACTCTTCACTAATTTGTTTATGATGTCATTCTGAATGTCTAAATCATGTATCCATTTTGAGTTTATTTTGATTTGAGACTAGTGTGTAAGTAGATTTTGCCAGACTACACAGTAGTTTTTCCAACAGCAGTGATTGAATGAGTTTTTGTTCCAATATCTGGGATTTTGGACTTCATCAAGGACTATTACTATGTTCATTGATTTCTATATTTTGTTCTACTGAGAAGCTGAATTGCAAACCATCAAATAAATCCACACAAATCATCAGCACTTCTGTATATTACCAACAAAATCAAACAGGAGAGTAATTCCACTTAAAATGTAATACAATGTAAATTAGTTTGGAGTCTATCTTCTAAATAGACTTTTACTTACCCTGTATAAATTATTTTGGTGTTTATAGCTTTGTAGTAAAATTTGATATCTTACCTTAAAAAAATTGATTCTTTTGATTATTCTTAAACTTTTATTGCTCCAGATTTTGTTTTTATTTCTGCTTCCCACCCTTACCCCATTCACATCCCAACTCTGTGAAGTAGTACTTTGGTAGTTTGAGTGATATGACACTGTAAGCTAATTTAATATTTTCATTTTATTATATTGGCTCAGTCTACCCATGAGCAATTAATAATTCTTATTTGGATCTGTCTTTATTTGTGTGAAGTGTTTTATAATTATGTTCATATAGTCTCTATGTGTGAATTTAGAGGATATCTAGAAGATAGACTCCAAACTAATTTATATTATTCAGTTATTTTAAGTGGAATTACTCTGTTTGATTTTGTTGGTAACATACAACATTGCTGATGATTTGTGTGGATTTATTTTATGGCTTGCAATCCTGCCAAAAGTGCTAATAGTTTTGATCAATTTTTTAGTTGATTCTGAAGGGTTCTGTGACTGAGTCATTATATCATCTTTAAAAAGCGAGTTTTTTGTTCCCTTTTCCTCATTACTATAGCTAGTATTTCTAGTACAATATTGAATAGTAATAATGGACATGATTGCCTTGCCTCTGATCTTAGAAAGTTTTCTACCTCATTCCCATTTCAGACAATGACTTGATTTTAGATAGATACTATGTGTCATTTTAAGAAACTACATGGATTTCTAAATTTTCTTTAATTTCTAAAATTTAAAAACTGGAATGAATGTTATATTTTATCAAAAAAATTTTGCATCTTTTGAAATAATGTTTTCTATTTTTGTTGTCAATATGGTCAATTTTCCTAATACTGAAACTTTCCCGAATTCCTGGTATAAATTCAACCTGATAATACTATATCTTTGTGATTATATTGGTTATAGTCTCCTTACTAATATTTTATTTAATTTTTGCAACAATATTTATTAGGGAAATTGGTCAATAGCTTTGTTTTAACTCTTGGTCAATAGTTTTGTTTTAACTCTTCCTGTTTTAGGTATCAAGATAATATTTGTGTCACATAAGGAATTTGGTAAGACTAATTTTAAAAAGTAGTTTATGTAGTGTTGGAATTAATTTTTCTTGTTTGATGATAGAATTCACTTATAAATTCAACTGGCTTGTATCCCACTACCTCAAAATGGGAGTTTACCTATGACTTATTCTTTTTCTAAGATAGGATAATTCAAATATTCTATGTTCTGTTAATCTGGACACATGTTATTTTATATTCTTTTAGAATATTTGTTTCATTGATATAGAGTTGGAGAAAATAGCTTCTAATACTTGTTTTTATTTATTCTTCTTTGGTTGTGAATTAAACTAGTTAATGCATTATTTGTTTTATTTTAAAAATAGCTCCTCAAATAAATTCCTGATTTTACTAGTTTATTTAATTTTGCTTTTAATTTTATTCATCTCCGATTTTTTTCAGGATTTATATTTTGGTATTTAGTTGGGAGTTTTAAATTTGTTGTTATTGTTTTTAATTGCATGCCCAATTAGTTCATGTTCTGTTTCTCTCATATCAGTGGTGTTTAGAAATATAAATTTTCTCAAGTATTGTGTTGAATGCTTCCTGCAAATTTTTATATATTATTTCATCATTGTAATTATTTTTAATGAAATGGTTTCTGATGTGTTCTTTGACCCACCCACTTTTTAGGATAAGGTTATTTAATTTCCAATTAACTTTTAATTTGCTTCAAAGACTAAAGCCTTTTATTGAAAACAATTCTATTGAATTATAATCAGTAAAAAAAATTAATTTTCCTGCTCTTCTGCACTTGATTATGAAGTTTTTAATGTCTTAATATAAGAAGTAAATTTTTGTGATATACAAGGCTGAGAAATCATTTTACTCTTATTCCAATTCAATGTTTTCCAGAGGTTTACATATTTATTTCTAAAAATCTATGTTGCTTTTTTTGCTTTTTGCTGACACTTCTTTAGGCTTCAAAGTAATAAATTGTGTTTCCCCCTATTACATTTTTACCATCTAGAACCCACTTTTTCCCATTTTTTAGGTGCTATGCCATATAGTGCATGAGTTAATATTGGTATTAAGTCACTGTCTTTGGTACCTTTTAGCAAAATGTAGTTTCTCTTTTCATCTCTTTTACTTAGGTATGCTTTTGCTTTTGTTTTGTTTGAGATCATGATTGCAATGCCTCCCCTTTTTATTTCAGTTGAATCATGATAGATTCTACCCCAACTCCTTATATTATCTAGCTGTCTTTATTTCAAGTGTTTTTGTTTTCTGCTGGACAAATTTGCATTTCATTAATTGATAGTTGTGATTGATATTGTCAGAAATATAAATATGATATGTTTAGTATAGTAGTGCAACATTTTCCTTATTCTCCATACTTCTTTATCAGATTATCTCTTTGCTAGTGTTCTGGGCTAATAGATATCTGGTGGAGCCTTTTGCCACATTTCCTTTTTTTTTAAACTTCCTTTAAGAAAGACTGAATTACTATTTTAAGGGCAGGAAATATATAAGCTTTTTAGATGTTTAAACATAAGAGCTGCTTAAATGTTTCAAATCAGCAGTGAGATCATTCTGACAATCTTCTAACATTGGTAGGAAAAAAACATTCTCTACAAGCAGAAATCTGGCTATTTAAAAGTGGAGGGGAAGAGAATAAGCTGCTTTGGTATTTGACTTGGGTAAATTACTGATTATACACATACATATATGAATAACACACAAACATACATGTATGTGTCAGATCGTGCATCACTTAGGTAGTAAGCATCATTCAAGTAACATTATAAGTGTAATAACCTGAAGATTCAGTGTTGGAGTGATTTTAAAGATGTTATTTCACCTTTTTTCCTTTATTCAGGGGCTAAGTATGTCCACATTATAGCTAGTCATAAGAAATATTCTTTGGTTTTCCATAATAGCATGGAAAAAGCAGCTTATAGGGTAGCAGATGAATATATTAATGATTTTCTTTGTGCGTGGTTTGGTGATTATAGACTTTACAACAAATGGTATAAAATACTATGAATTCATTTAATTTTTCACAAATACAAATTTTTGACTTGGAATGGCACAATATAAATGTGTGAATAAACATGAAAACTTATATATATATAAAAATGATATAGAAATGTGGCAAGATTTTCTGGAAAGAAATAAAAATTTGTCTTAGCCCTATTTCTGATTTGAAGAATGCTATAGTATGTATCAATAATGTAGTAATAGCTAATATTTATACAGATAACACTTGAAAGTTTGTAAAGTGTTACGCATGTCATCTCATTTGTTTGTCACAACCATCCCGAGAAGATGTTATTACTATTCCCATTTTACAAATGGGAAACTGAGGCAGAGAGGTTAGGTAACTTACCCAGGGCCACATAGCTACTAAATATGAGGTACTAAATATACTCTAAAAGCCTATATTCCATCCACCTTACCACCTATATATAAAAAAAAAGTCAACAAAGAACTGATCAGCAAACTTTCTCAAGAAGGAAATAATTCCTTTAGTGAATCTCTCTCTCTCTCTCTCTCCCATTTTAAAGTTAGTCATGACAATGAACTTAAAATTATATATATTTAGTGATGTGACATTTTTCTTTAATGGTGTAAAGTCATCAAAATCCATAATTTTGTGATTATTTGTTGGTAAGGACCTCACAATTAAGTCTTAAAGAACAGTGGAAATGTTTGCTAATATTAATTGGGAAGTTCAGTTATTATGAGATTGACAACCAGTTTGTCTCTGATGACCTGGTTTTGGAAAGATCCCAGGTCTTGTGGTCAAGTAACCTAAGCTCCAGTCCTGTTCCTACCACTTACAAGGTGTATGGTTGTGAGCCTTTCTGAACCTGTTTTCTCATCTATAAAATGGGAATAAAACTTGCATTATCCTTCTCATGAGGCTATGGCAAGAAGCATTTTGTAAACCTTATAAAATCTGTATAAATGATCTGTATAAAATCTGTAACTTATAAGGTCAGAATTTTTCCTGGAGCATTGAAAGGTCAAGTGAATTAACCACTATCACACAGCCCATTTATGTATGTATATGTGAAGAAGCAAGATGTGAATCCTGGTCTCTTTAACTCCAAGTCGGTCCTACCTTTATCTATACCATTCTCTCACCTGTGACTTATTGCATTTTAATAACTGCCATCCTTAGTAATGCTGCAATCTATGTAACATTTAGAAATATGAAGGACTATATTCTACAATGCAGTAAAATGAACCAGTGTGAGGAAAACTTACCTCTTTCTTCCCAGACAGAACAAGAGTTAAAACAATGGGCTTAAACTGATCACAAATGAAGGGGAAAATAACTGGAAAAAAAAATACAACTCTGAACTTGACCAACATCCCTCTTTCCTTCTCAAATGATATTTTAAAATGTTTCCCTATGCCATTTTCAGGATTTCTGATTTCAATTAGTGTGGGACTACTAAGGTGGAATTTGAACCCCAGGCCTTCCTGAGAGTAACCCTATTTCTTTATCCACTCTGTCAGGCTCTCTTTTTCCCCTCTTAATTTCTCACCATAAACAGTTTAAGATTGGTTTTTCTGATGTTTAGAATTGACTGTCTTTTGAACTCAGAGTTCTAACCATAGGAATTTGGGGGGGAAACTTTTTTTTTTTTTTTAAATAAGACTGGTTTGTTAAATGTTCAGTGCTTTGGAACAATTTATGCAAAGATATACAAAGAAACATTATGGTCTAAGGAAAGAATGACCAGGGTCACTAAAGGTCTGTCAGTGAAGGAAAAATCTGCACTTAGAGCCTTTTTGGAGGATGTGCCTGGGGGAAAACGGGCTATTTGTACTGATTACTTAATTTAAGTTGCTAGAGGACAATAGCTTACTATTGTACTTTCCCCAAACCTCAGTTTTACTGTAAGAAAGAAATTGAAAGGAAGTTAGGGTCAAACATTTTTGGGGAAAAGGAGTGGAAAGGAGATAGTGATTCATCTCTTGAGAATTGAGAGGATGGGGAAAGCAGATATATATATTTATCAATTACCTGACCTTTAAAATGCATTCTCTTTCTGCCTCTGTACCTTAGACTAGATTAAAGACTACTAAGATTTTTCATAAATGAATGGAGGCAATCAAAATAAATCTTTAATGATCTAAATGTTTTTTAGTTTTGCCTTGAAAAAAGCACTGGCTAGAAAATAAATTATGTCTGAAATACCTTAAAACTATTTAATCGTTCTCACAAGTGCCAAATGAGAAGTTGGGAGAACATGCAGAAAGATTTGTATGAACGGAGTGGAGTAAACAGAATCAAGAAAACACTAATGATGTTAATAAACATAATGATAAAAACAGGTCAAAAGTTGGGCATTTAAAATGACCAATTGTGATCTTGGACAAAAGGAAAAGTACCTTTCTTCTTTCCTTGGAAAAGTTGGTGCCCATGTATTGTCAAGTGGCAAGTTGTTGTTTTGCTTAAATGTTTTTCTTTTTGCTACAAGTTTTATTTGGGTAGATAGGGGAAAGAGAAAGGCATATATAGAAATGGTTATAATATAAAAAGATTTTTAAAATATACTATAATAATAAGTAAGATTTCAGAAATAGCTAGAAACAAATTTGCATTTACTTTGGTCAGCTCTTCAAACTCTTTAAAAATAGAAGCCCCAGGAAATGAATATGTGTGTAGGTGTTTCTATATAGCCTTGAATGGTACATATAATTTTCTGCTTCTAAAAAGTAGAATTTTTACTTAGCATTACAATTTTGTTTGACTCATTTATTTTCAGTTCAAAGACAATATGAAAAAAACCCATAGAAGAAAATGTTACATATTTGCATTACAACCTTTAATCTTTTAGTTTTTATAAAACAAACATTCTTAAGAATAAGCAAAAGTAAAATGTTAATTTTAAAGAAACAGAAAATAAATTAATTTCTCTTCTGTCCAGCTTGGTACAAATTTCTCTGTTCTGTGTTCCAAATGAGATATCTTGAATGGAGAAGAAATCTTTGGCCTATTTCACCACAGCTTGGGCACTATGTAACAGACAAAATTCTGCAAAATTCACTTATCCTTCTGGACTGCTGTGAAAAAAGAAGCAGTGGCTGGTTTCAGAAATATGAAAAAATAAAAAAATTGGTTTAGTGTATGAATGACTCCCTTTCCCCCTCCCCCAATTGGTGTCCAACAATTAATACATATTTTGACAAATGGCATAAATAAAATAAAACAAGTAAATGCAACTTTTGAAAAGTTAAGGATGGGATGAGGATACTCAACCTTTCTGTTTATGTGGTATGAAAACTCCTGAAAAATACAATGTGTAGCCAGGAGACAGGATAGATTATCTAAAGTGTACTCTGAGTTTAACAAATGATTTATGGTGGGACCTAAAGTTCCATGCCTTCTAAATCTGCCTTCTGTCTCCTGGAGTTAGTTCAGTACAAACTGAACTTGCATGACTCCAGAATGACACAGCTCCTTTTCTTTGGATAAGCTTTTTTTCTTTTTATAATGACACTAGCAGATATAGATGATACATATGAGCTAGTATAGTAGGAGGAAGGATTGGTAATTTTACAGTTTCAAACTTGCAAATTTTTAATGATCAAAGGTAATCTCTCTTTTAAAAAAATGTAGCTCATAGTATTTAGAATTTAATCTGAATTTATACCTGTGGGAATTTATCTACTGTGTCTGCAGTTCAATTCCACTGAAATATAAAGCTGAACTCCCACAGATTCCTAAACAGTCTGGAGCCAGAAAGGATCCTAGAGTAGCTTCAAAAGGGATGATACTGATGAAGAAAGGGAATTAGAAACTTCAAATATTATTCATTGCAATGTCGGGTTGTAATCAGGAAAGAAAATAATGCTGTGAGGTGATAACAACAGAATAAATAGGAATCATTAAAAAAATTCTTCTTTGATGTTTCACAGGTTGGTGTATGTTCAGTCTAGACTCCAGTGAGAAGTTGGAGTTGGAAGTAGTAAGATCATGTGAACTGGTGAGGATCTGGGGGTTGGAATAGACTAAACAAGCTTGCCCATCTTTCTTTGTCACCTCTGATTTCCTTATATCATATTTATATTTGCTCTATAACAAAATGCTGACTGCTTGTGGTCTCTTGTAAAAAGAAATACTATCAGAAGGATTGGCTAAGATACAAAAAAACTTATCTCTGAGATAATGAATCAGATCTTTTATTCAATAAAGGAATATATGGCAAATAGAATATATGATTTAGTGTATGAAAGGTTTCATTATTATTTTTCCTATTCATTGATGAAACTGGGAGATTGCTGTAGCCATGCCAGTTTGAGATAATATAAACTAGCATCTCAACAAGCAATGGTTTTTAACTATGGTAGTAAGCAGCAATTATTTTTGGTGATAAAAAAAGCAGAAAGATCTAATAAAAAGAGTCAAAATAATAAGAATTCATCAATGAATAGGAAAAATAAAATAATGTTATAAATACCTGGGATTTATATAGTGCAAGGTTTGTAAAACACTTTAATATGTTATTGTATTTGTTCTTCACAATAACCCTATAAATAACAACCCTAATTTTTAATCTCTATTTCACAGCTGAGGAAACAGGTAAAGAAGTTAAGTGACTTGTCCATGGAAGTACAGCTAATTAAGTGTCAAGCGGTAGGATTTGAACTCAGTTCTTTGGCTCAGATAGTCCTGCTGATGAGATCGTGATGGATTTTGAGGAAGAGGCCATTTTATAAATGTGACTTAAGTGTTAATCATGGAATTTTTACTACTTTTTGGGTTCTTGGTATTCTAAACCATGGACATAGCCAAAGTTTCCTCATCTTTGGTCTGGCTGATGGAGGTCTGAGAGATCATGAGGTTAATAGAAAATGCATAATCGTCCATTTTTCTGGTCATATGTCTCAAACCTTTTTCTTAAATCCCAGTGGATTTGCATTATATGCATAATGCAGGCACAAAGAGTAAACACAAAAATAGATACACAGTATCTATGTGATATCCTAAGCACAAAAGGAATTATGATTGTTAACTTTGAATTTTTTTTTTTTTTTGGCAATAATAACATTTCAATTGAGGTTAATTAATAATTAAGTAGCTAAAAATAATCATTGCTCTAAAAAGATGGGAAGTATATTGAAAAGCTGTCCTCAATGGTGCAAAGATCTCTCATTACTTCTGACATCTACTGGTTGTGTGACTAGGAAGGAGACACTTAACCTTTCAAAAGTGTAGGCAACTCTAAGTTGAACAAAGGAGAGATGAATTGCCAATCTGTCTTGGTGTGGAAGTTCTATACATAAGGATAAAATCTGGCAACTTTTCTCCCAGAAAAGGGATGTTACACAAATTATAAATAAAAATGATCAACCTATTTTTATTTAAAAATATAAACTTATAAAACCTTACACACATAGTGAGTCTGTTTTCTTCAGTGAAATACATCAGACTCCAGTCTTATTCAATTAAGTCACCCTCAATCCACCACTACATAAAACCCTAATACCGACAGAATATAGGAAGCGAAGGAGAATGTGATTTGGGACCTATCTCCTTTGGATAAATTGCATGTGCACTTAGTTTTAGGTGCTGACATCCAAAAGAATGAGTCATGCCCTCGTGCTAACAAAAAAAAGAATTGCAGGTGAGATCTTGGACAGAAAGAAAGCTTAGGTTCTGGTTACTTCTCAGCATCTCAAGTTCATATTCTTTCTCACGTATTATCTTAGGAATGGGGCTGGTAAGAGCTGGGATATGAAAGGGGAAAAGGTCATTATATTCAATAGAACAGACTCTCTGTATACAGTGGATGTCACTAGCATCCTCCCTAAGGAATGATAACCTTAATTATATAAAGCTCAATGTATGTAATTTTTAAGTTTGATTGTACTGACAATAAATTATGCGACCCAAACATTTCCTTTTACTTTCAATAGCTTACCTAAGTTGATTAAGGTCCTAACTTAAAATGTTTTTGTGTCCTGCATCCTTTGTTAAAAGTCTTTTTTCTAGCAAGAGTTGGAGTGAACTCTAATAACACTGAGTAAATATGCTGGCTAGCTCATTCAACTAAAGAGTTACAGAAAGAATGTGTGCTTTGTAAAAAAGGGCTTATCTGAGGAGACTGAATCCGTTTTTGGATTATTTGAGCTGGGTCAAATGATGAGTTCTGAATTACTATTCCCCAAGCCTACAAAAGTGCACAGAAGTTCACAAACAGGAAATAGAGCACGGAAACAAAAAACTAAAATCCAGCCAGAAGCTAAAAGTTATTGCCTTTTGCCCAACATTTTGGTAAAAGGTAGAATTTTATACAAAGTTTGTCTTTTAATAGCTAAACTTCTATTATGTTGGATAAAATTATCGACCAGAAGAACTAAAAGGTTTCTCCAAACAATATCAGTTTGCAGGGTGGATTAAGGATCAATTATATTTGTAACCAGAATTAAAATGAGGGAACCATGTGAAGAGATTTAGAAAGTTATTTCTGGACACAGAAATATCCCTGGTAAATGCAGAATTTTGGCAAATGATTAAATCTTTCTGAATAAAGTAAATGCCAGACAGTCTCCATGATGTTTTCAGTATACAGTACAAAATCCAACACACAATAGTTAAAAAACAAAACACCTAAAAAGATGAATAATACAAAAAGAAAATGACAAAGAAAGACTAATGGATTTGATATATATAAAGAGCTTAGGACAAGGATCCATTTTAGTTTAAGAAGGTGGTGATTTTTTCCAACTAGAGTCTAAGAAACTTCACAGTGACTAAATTTTGTTCAGTTGTTTTTAATCGTGTCCAACTCTTTGTGACCCTATTTGGGTTTTTCTTGCTAAATTAGGTCTTGGAATGAGTTGCTATTTCTTCCTCCAGATTAAATCAGGCAGCTAGGTGGTGCAGTGGATACAGCGCCAAATATGAAGTCAGGGAGACTCATCTTTCTGTGTTCAAATCTGATCTCAGACAATTATTAGCTGTGTGATCGTAGGCAAGTCACTTAACCCTATTTGCATCAGTTTTCTCATCTGTAAAATAAGATTACAGTGAAGGAAATACCATTCTGGTTCTTTGATAAAAAATCTCTAAATGGGTTCACAAAAGGTTAGATACATCTCTGAACGACTGAAGAACATCATCATCAATAATTAGAACTAGCACTACAATTTGGATGGTGACAGGAAAAATAAACTTTAACATACACACATACACAAACAGGAATGTAGTAGGGAAATATACTAATTTAAAAAACCAAAACTAGTACTGCAATTACAGCTAAAGATCTAGGACTATTTGGCTGAATTATATTCCTATTATAAAGAAAATCAATATTGAAAGATATCATAACTCTGCTCAGTCTGTTGAGCTAATCACTGATTATTTTGGAGGAACTACGGTGAGGAATACTTCTCACTTCTTGGAAGATAGGGGGCTGACAGGTGTAGAATGAAGCATCCACAGGCAGACATGTTGATTTCTTTTGCTTGATAGTTAAAAGGGAAGGTTCTATTTGTGAGGAGTGTGTGTGTGTTCACGAAAGCAGAGATTTCTTTTAAATTGTTCAGTTTCTTAAATTTAATTTTCTTTTAGATAAAATTTAATTTTTTTTAGATTAAAATTTTATTTATTTATTGCTCACAATCATTTGTTGTGAGCAAAGTACCACCATATCAGATGCAAGAAGATATGTAAAAAAAGAGAGATTTTAGTCTTTCCCCATGCATTATATAGATAATGAACTAAAAGTGAATGCATTTTACCATCAGCCATAGGCAAAGCCTATCTTTAATAAAGTAAGAGATGGACTGGAGATGGAGTTTCTTGTCAATTTAGAAGAATTTTCTAGTTGTCTTTTTCCTCTCTTACTCTTATTTTTAATTCTTACTTTCAGTTCCAAATTCTTTTCTTCACTATATCTCTCTTCTACTATTGGGAAGGGAAAAATACGATACCCACATATGAAGTCATACAAAACTTGTTGTTATAATAGTCTGTTGTGAAAAAAATATAAAAAGGAGGAGAAAAAAAATGATTCGATCTATACCCAGAATCTATCAGTTCTCTATCCTAAGTATAGAGCATTTTAAATTATGTGTTCTGGTTGACTTTGTGAACATAAGTTCATCTACTCTCATCAAGGGATATCCGAATAATTTAACTTGTAATTTTGTACTTTACTAAAATTAGTATCAACTAACCTTAAGAAGTAAGAACATCAAATACAACCTAGACACCCCAATAGCTTTGACAGATGCTACAGAAGAGGGGTTCTTAACTTGGGGTCCTTATGTTCATAAGGGACAGGCTTTTTGGAACCCAATACGTGTTTTATAAAGGGAATTTACCTGTTGACTATATTTAGGGAAACCTTTAGTTACCTTTGCTATTGGTATGTAACTGAAGAAATAACTTAAAACACACCCCCTTCTCTGCTCTGCTATTGCAATCATGGATTGTAGGCTCTCATCACTTCATGTTGTGACTATTCTAACAGTCTGCTGGCTGGTTTCCCTGCCTCAGATCTCTCCCCACTTCAATACATTCTCTACTCAGCTGTCAAAATCATCTTCCTAATGTGCATCTTGGACCATATCACCTCACTTCTTCAATAAACCCCACTGGCTCCTTATCTCTTCTAAAATCAAATGTGAAGTCTTCTATTTGACTTTTAAAACACTTATTAATTTGGTCTTTTAAAAAAGTCTTCTTACATTTACTTATTTATTCATTCTTCTTCATACTCTGTGTTCCAGTGACATTGGTCACCTTGCTCTTTCTCTTACATGATGTTCCCTCTCCCAACTTTGGTTACTTCCCATGCATGGAATTCTCTCTCCTTTTCTCTGCCCTCAGTGGTCCTTGACTTTCTTGAAGTCTCTGTTCTGTAGGAAGCCTTTTCCAGTTCTCCTTAATCTTAGTCTCCTTCCTCTGAAACTATCCCTCAATTTCTCTTCCTCCCTCCTTTCTTTCCTTCTTTCTTCCTTTCCTTTCTCTCTCTCTGTCTCTCTCTCCTCCTCTCCTTCACTCCTTTCTTTTTTTTAGCAATTGGGGTTAAGTGACTTCTCCAGGGTCACACAGCTAGTAAGTATTAAATGCCTGAATATTAAGTATCTTTTTTTTCCTTTCTTTTCTTTTTTTTTAAATTAAAACTTTATTTAAAAAAATAAATATAATTTACATGGATAATTTTTGACATTCACTCCTACAAAACCCTGTGTTCTAATTTTCCTCCCACCCTTCTCCCCACTCCCTCCCTAAGTCGGCAAGTAATCCAATATACGTTAATCACATGCAGTTCCTCTACATATTTCCACAAATATCATGCTGCACAAAAAAAATACGATCAAAAAAGAAAAAAAAATGAGAAAGAAAACAAAATGTAAGCAAACAACAACAAAAAGAATGAAAATACTATGTGCTGGTCTACTAATTATCTTCTTAATATAAAATTGTTTGCTTTGCTCCTCTCTCTCATTGTATTGGAAGCTCTTTGAAAGCAAAGACTGTCCTTGTCTTACTATCTCCAAATTTTAGAACAGTGTCCAGCACACTGTAGGCATTTATGAAGGTAGTAAGGAATTATTTTTATAAGGTAATGGATAGTTAACATCTCAGGGGCTATTGTTCTAACCAAGAATTTCCAGGACCCCTTGGAAAAATCACCCCTAACCCTTCTGTACCCTCAGTATCTGACTATTCTTGTCTTTGCATATAAATATATATCTGTTTTCTGATTGGAACAGTGAGCTGAAACTTACCTCAGCTGGTTGCCAGTTCTTTTAGAACAAGCCTTTCACTTGCTCTGTTTCAGTGTCGAGATCTATGTCATAAAAGCATGGTCGAGTAGGGAGTCCGGGCATGGTGCTCATCTGTGGGAAGAGAAAATCAAGCAGTTAATGACACCGAGGATGCCATGCTAATAATGATGCTACTGAATAATCACATGTAGTCTGCCATTTCTTTCTCCAGCTGATTTTACAAATGGGGAAACTGAGGCAAACAGGGTGATTGGCTAGGGTTACACAGCTAGTATCTGAGGTCAGATTTGAATTCATTAAGGTACCACCAAGATGCCCTTTTGATTTTACAAAGAAACTAAGATTGAGAAAATTTTTTTACTCCCAGATGATCACATGGTTACTAACAGGGGATCTTGGTTCATATTCTATTTCTAAGGTTTTTATCTACAACAACTTTGGGCAAGTTAATTTACCTGGACCTTTATTTCCTCAACTGTAAAATGAGGGGTTTAGATGGTCTGAGGTTCATTTGAGTTTGAAATCATGGTGTTATATTCTATACATAACTTGGGTTACCTTCCTTCTATTCCCCCCTCCAGAAGTTAAGAGGTTAATATTCTCTCTATATTTGCCCTTTTGATTCCTCATCTCTACATTATCTCAATGCTTGCTGGTACAATATATATATATATACAATATATATATGTATAGTGTCATGGTGGTACTATAAGGTACAATGAGAAAAAAAATTAAAGGGGAAGGTGGAAGAGATTGCCATGGGACTATTACCTTGATGCTTTCTCTCCTATGAATGGAATGAAAATAAGGAACCTTTTTTCTTCTATGTTTCCCTATTCCTACAGTCTCTAGACATTCATGAAAACTTTAACCTGTGCCTCAGAGCTGGGCTAAGTATAGTTTTCATAGCCCAAGTTGGAATGCTAAATGCATTTCCCCATGGAAATATTGTTCCTCACAATGTAGAACTACATCAAGTTTATGATGAGTTAAATAGGCTTTTGTAAGCTAGCCTGGAAACCCAATTGCCATATATAACATTATTTCTATGAGGGAATGTGTCCAAGACAAATGACTTATATATAAACTTTTGGAATGCATCCTGTTTGTGAACTGAGGACTGTCTTATTTTTCAAATTTCTTATATTAAGTGCCATATTATCTTCATTAAGTTTATGTTTATATGATAGGAATAACATTCTTCTCTGACATCTAGTTCATGAGTCTCTAAAAAGAAAGCTGTCAGCTGTTTTAGCTTTAAAAAGCCCAATGCAAAGGCTTAGGCTGGAATAGTTCATGATTTCTCTCATCACCTGTGTGACAAATCACATAGAAGTCTATGAAGTTATTCATACCACAATTTCCATATTAATGGTTTTTTAATAAATCAGGAGGGTGGATATGAGGACAGTGAAAGATTATGTTTTTACTATTTCTTAAGATAAAAGAATGACAGAAAATTATGGAATAATATGCAGGGGAAGAAATGGATTTTTGGATGTGGTCAACATGGGAATGTTTTACTTGACTATGCTTTATATTATAACAGGGTTCTCTATTTATCTCTTTTCAGTGGGTGGGAGGAGAGGGGAAAAAACTTTAATAAACTGAAAAAAATTACTTCAAAATAAACAAAGGGGAAAAATCCATGCAAACTTAACAAAAAAACAAAACAAAACAAAACAATCATCAGGATGTGATTCATATTACTTACATCCCTTAAATTAATATTATAAGAGTGCAGCAGTGCTTATAAGTAAATCAATAATGAATCGTAATTTGGCTTTACTATGAATACTTGTATTAAATTTAATACAGATTATAAAGATTAAAGAAATAAAAAATCTGGGAAGTAACACTGCAGACCCGGTTGTCATCCTTCTAGCCCCTTCTCAGAACTTGTAATTTGTTGCATAACTGTACATGGACAGTTGAGCCCTTCAGTATCCAATCCTCAGAGGCTATTCTCAGGCAATTTTAGTTAACTGTGTTTGGACTTCAGAGAAGCATGTCAAGTCAACCACAGAGCCAGGATATCTATCTCTTGGCAATTTTCCCAGAAGAGTCACTATATCAAACAGAATAATTGAGAACCTAGAGAAGGGGAGACACAGGGGAAAACAAAACCCACCACAGTTATCCTATCTTATTGCAATTAGAGTCTTAAATGGCTTCTAATGTCTCTTCCCCATGTACTTCTGCATCAAGATTTTAAGAGATTGATTTTTTATATACCAGACAAGATTTGCATTGTTTTCTCCATTGAAATATTGATTATAAGTAGTGAGAATGACCAAATTTATTCCTTTCCCACTTTTGCAGATGACTCTGTGATACCCATTCCCTCATCCCAATATTAGGAATATGAGGAAGCGCTTGTTATAGACCAAAGCCTAACAAAATTCACTAGAGAGAAGGATTCAGTATAAGGTAAATAAGTCCTGCATTACATCTAAAGTGCTTGTCCTTCCAAAGATATCACAACATCACAACAGAGGCTTGCCTGGGTATTTAGAAATACCCACTGTCTCTAGTTCTCTCATAGAAGGGGAAGAGGGGTTTGAGGGCATGAAGATCTAGTTTTAGAGTTTGAGAAGACCTGACATTAAGATCCACCTCTGACAAATACTGTTGTGGGAGCTTTCAAAATCACTTAAGCTCTTAGTGCCTGAGCCAGTTCTCTAGGATTAAATGGATCCATGCCAATTTGTGATAGTAGAGGAATCTTGTTAATATCAAGAAAATCATAGGTTTTGTACCAAAGTAAAACAAAACAAAACAAAACAAAACAAAAAGCTGTCCTAATGTTACCAGTATGAAAACTTTAATGTAATATTATGTAGTCATAGATGGTTTAAAGGCATGAAATTTTTGTTTCCTTCTGCTCTTGGAGTTATATAAATTAAAAAAAATAAGATCCAAGAAGCTTCTGGTTTTTTCATTCTCCCACAGTAATGATATATAGAAGCTTTCAAATACAAGAAAGAAGGATGTGCTTTCTGCTTGTTTTTAAATTATCTTGCCTATTTAAAACTTATTTGGAAGTAACACAAAATATTGGTATTAGCAAGGAAAATAGCCCAAAGGAAGTACATCATATTGTCATGAGGACTGTTCATCTCTAATATAGATGGAATAATACATTAATATTACAAAGAATCATTACTTTATAAATTATGGATTAACAATAGCTTAAAAAATCAAACAATAAGTGTGGTTATACGGGTTGGCATTGGATCTTAGTGGCATTAATAAATCTACCCTGAAAGCAGCAAAAGAAAATGAATATTCTAAATGAAGCAAATTTAAAATATTCCACCACTGCCACCTTATAGATCAAACATCATTATAGCTCCAAAGCCAGAGGACCACATCAATTGAGAATAAGTGAATTAGGATAGTTTCACATTCTAAATAAGAAGAAAGGCTAATTAAGCTAGCAAATTGGACTGATTTGAGAGACTGTACCATAATATTTTGATTCAAACACAAACAAATGTTAGATGACCATTTGTTGGAAATGCAGAGGAGGAAATTTTTTTTTTTTGTTAGATATGGATTGTGCTAGATGGCTACTAATGCTCTTTTCCAACTGAAATTGCTTTCCTAAATTGCTTATCTCTACAACATGAGTATTCTCTCCAATAACAAAGATCAAAACTTCATTTGTTCTTATCTTGTCAATCTCTTGTCCATCTAGTCTTATAAATTTATAAAATGGGAATTACTTTATTCTTCATCCAAATGTAATTAGAAATAAATATTTTATAGGATTGAAATGGGAAATCATGCATATAAATGTAATGAGAAATATTTCACTTGATCATCTCATATTGCAACATTTAGTAGGAACATTTATAAAAAAACCCACTGGTTAGACAGTTTTTGAATTATTTTCAAACATCTACTGCAGAAAGTGAGAAGACAGAATAATTCTATGAAGAAGTCAATAATGCCCTCTAAATTAAATCAAAATATACTTTAAATCTCACTCGATGTCAACAACTTGTATATTAGAATAGGCAGCTTCTTAGGTTCCTTCTAACTCCAGATCACTGTATTTTTCATCTTTTTAGGTTCTCAAATATAATTACACACACCAGCAAATTAATATCTAATGTTAGGTACAATTCAGAAAGAACTAGAACACTCGAGAGCCTGTTTATTTAGATCAATTCATTTGATCAGAAGTGGAAACATCCTTCCACGGGGTGCTCTCACATAGACTGAGGCAGTCTATCATGTTTCCATTCAGCACAACCAAAGTGACCAGCTATAACTAATAATGAACTACATCTTGGCTCAACTTATCACTGATAACAAACAGGCTACCATCTTTTATTATCTGTAAAGCACCTGTAAATTTCAAAGTGCCTTCACAACCTTTATTTTATCTCCTTTACAGGGAGTTTAAATGTTATTTAACAGAAATTAGA
This sequence comes from Sminthopsis crassicaudata, assembly GCF_048593235.1. Lineage (NCBI taxonomy): Eukaryota > Metazoa > Chordata > Mammalia > Dasyuromorphia > Dasyuridae > Sminthopsis > Sminthopsis crassicaudata. The sequence goes on from NC_133620.1 coordinate 142,627,628, forward strand.
GTTCAAAAGAATGGATGAACTACTAAGTTCTAGGTCTAAGAAATGGGAAAGTGGCAATCTAATTTCCAAGTCTAATGATGTATTCAAGAGACTATAAAACTCTTTGAGGGCAAATATTTTAAGAACTAATGTTTTCTAGGTTTAATGAATTCATTAAGCTAAAAGACTTTCTCATATCATAAGTATAGAATCACAAAATTTAGAAGGTGAAAAGTAGAAAGTGGTGAAATGATAATGTATTCAGAGAATAAGAAACAAAATACAATATATATCATGGATTGGAAAAAGTCACATGGATTCAATTAACTTTTTTTTTTTTTTCCTTGGTGTGAGGGACATAACTATTTGTACTTGTCCTTTTAAATTTACAAATTGTCTACTTTGAAAACTTAAATCATTTGACACAATAATGATATATTAAAAGCACAAGGAATGCATATGAAGGAAAATGGCCCAGTAGAAAAGTTAGAGGACAGAGAAGAGGGAAACCATGATTCATTATATAAAAAAAAATAGAGGGTCAGGGATTCGTTTTGGCTGGAAATGGTTGAGGGAAAAACTATTTCTGTCAAGGGAATCTTTCTGATTTTTTCCATAAGAATTCTCTACTATAAAATGATCACTTTTACTTCTGGCATCCTGCTCTGAAAAAAAAAAAAAAAAAAAGGCAACCTGACCTAAGATCTTAGGTGTTAAAACAGTGAAAACCAAGCAAAACTATATTTTTTTGAGGGGATGTGGGATTGGGAGGAAAGATGGGGTAGTGTGTAGGATAAGGGTGGGATGGAGGGTAAAAAAATTTTTTTATCCTAGAATTTCTTTTCACAAAATCTCATAACAATGCAAATAACATTTAAGGTATAAAAAAACACACAACAGTTTTGCTATTTAAAAAAAATGCAATATACCTCAGAAAAAAATTTAGAAATTGTAATTTATTTTTAGGTAGTTCATATTTTCCCATATAATAAAATCAGACATTATTAAAAATGACTAGTTTTTAAAATAATAAATTACTCTCCACTTCCTAAATTATATAATTTATTTAATATTCTTTTTTATTAGGAGGCATCTTTAGACTTTAAATATATTAGGGATAAGAAAATATTCCTACTCCATTTCGAATGCTAGTTTGTGCTTTATATTTAGAAGATGGCACTTATAATAATCACAATAACAACCAAAAAATTAGGCAGTGTGATATTAGAGAAAGCATATTAAATCTACAATTCAGGAGATCTGAGTTTTGTTAATTATGTTACCAGTTCAGAGCTGCTGTTATGATGGGCAGGTCATAATCTTATTATGTCTCAGTTCTCTTTATATTCTAAAACTGAAAAGTTTCTATTATAATTTCTTGAAATATGATGACCAGGCACTTTATTTTGGTGATAGCTTTCAGGTAGTTCAGTGGAACAGAGTATTGGGATCTAGGGTGAGGAAGACCTGATAAACCTGAGTTCAAAGCTGGTTTGGCCACTTACAGGCTGTGCAATTCTAGGCAAGTCATGTAAATGATTTATCTCAGTTACTTCAACTGTAAAAATAGGGATAATTCCAGTGATCTATTTCACAGTATTGTTGTGAGGATCAGATGAGAAATTTGCAAAGTGCTTTTAGGACCTAACACAGAGAATATGCTCTTTACATGCTTATTTTTTATTACCTTATCTCTCATTGATCTTATTTTCTGGGAGTTTTGTTGCTTGGGCAAGGTTTTGTACTTCTTATGTCAAGCTGTTAATTCCCTTTCCAAATTTTTCTTTCCCAGCTTTAATTTCCTTTCCATTTTCTCCTTCTAACATTCTCACTATATTTAAGAAAAAAATTTCAAGAACTAAGTAAAAAACCTGTGGATTAGCTTCTGCTTTGGGAGTTCTAGTAGCCAGTCAGTAAACACACATGAGTTCAAAACTAGTTTGATCACTTATTGCTTTTAGAGTTCTATTAATCAGTTAGTGGACACAGTCTAACTCTATTGGTTTAGAGTGAAAGAGCTGTAGGATTTGGATTGGATGGAAAAATGACTCACTGATTTTTTTTTTTCTGGGATTTCCAAATTGGGATTTTGTCTAGTAATTTAAAAAAAAAAAAATAAAACTCAGTTGTGATTGATTTCTGCTGCTCTGGTTTCTTGGCTTTGCCTCCCCTCTATTTTAAAACAAGGTCCATGGAAAACCTGAGTACCCCTGTTTACATGGATTGAGCAGAGGTAAACTAGGTGATGCAGTATATAAAACTGGGCCTGGATTCAGGAAGACCTGATTTCAAATTCAGCCCTAGACTACTTCTAAGCTATGTGACCCTGGGCAAGTCACTTTACCTTATTTGCCTTAGTTTTTTCATCTGTAAAATGAACTGGAAAAGGAAATGACAAACCATTCCAACAAAACCCCAAATGGGGTCAAGAAGGGTTAGATGTGAGAAAAATGACAACATCAACTTGTTGGTAAATCATGTAACCACCCTTTGCCTAAATTCTTCAACTGTACAAATAGGGATAACAATAGCATCTACCTCAAAAGGTTGTTGTAAGGATCAAATAAAATAATACATGTGAGCCACTTGGCAGACTTTAAAGTGCTCCATAAATGTTATTATTAATTATTATCATCATAGAGTTGCCAGGAACCCTTCCCAAGTCCACATATATAGCTAATACATGTGTGTTTGAAGCTAGACTTGAACTCAGATCTCCTTATCTTTAGGGCTGATTTTTTCTCCACTATGCCATGATTTTATTCCTCTATATCTTTATTTTATTCAATATTCTTGGATGAAATGATTCTTTAAAACCCACCACAAACACACACACATTATTCATCAGAATACTGACACTGAGTTATGTTCTAGGGCATACTTATTTATTCTTTGCCTTTTAGACAATATGTTTCTAACTGGGAGTAAACATTTACTTAAAAATCCTTAATTCTAATTTAGCTCCAATTTCAATATAAATAAAAATAGTCTACTCTTGTTACTCAGTGGTCCAAAATGGTAGACTGAAAGGAAGAAAAGAGCTCAAAAATTGGGGGCATCCCTTTAAAACCAGATAATTTCCTGTTCTGTTGTGGTAGTATATCCTCACTTTAAACTCTGTAATCAGGTCGCTTAAAGAAGAGATTTCCAGGGGGGAAGCCATTGAAGGAGGCTTTTCATGAACTAAAAAGCCCTATATATAAAATAATTCAAACGGTGAAGGAGGAGAATTTAGGATGACTTTCCCAAAACCTAAAAGGAAAAAATGGGTAACTATAAGACAGAAAAAAACCTTTATACTTAAAATATCACCATGCACATGTCAAGGAATGAGGATGTGCTTCTTGGAAGTAAATTGATGAGGCAGTGACTAAAAGTGGTGAAAGTTTTAAGTAAAGAGTTGGATATTTTGGATAATTTGCTTAAGGAGGAATTTTCTTCTTTAATATTTGTTTAAAGTTTACTTAGGTATTACTCTCTTTTTGGGCAAGAAGACTCAGAATTGGAAAGAGAGCTTAGAGGTCACTGAGTCCAAATGCCTCATTTTTAAAATGAGGAAACTGGGGGTTTATTTTCTTTTTGCTGGGCCTACTCACACATTTCTAGTAGTTTTATATATATATTATGTAAAATGAGAAAGAAAATAAATTTGAAATTTTGGATTAGGGTTTAAATCACGATTGTTCCTTATGCTGTTTGACCTTAGACAAATCACTTTAAATCTCCAAGTCTCAGTTTCTTCACTTCCAGATCTCAATCTATTATCTTATTAAGACCTCTTAAATCTCTGGTTAAATTGACATCTTGCCTCATAAATACAAAGCACTGCCATTGCTGCCACTTGGTAACAATATATGTAACAAAATAACAGGGAAAGGGATTCAATCACTTTAGCATAAAAACGGTGAAAATATATGTCAAGAGATTATAGCATCACTTTTGAGACCCCAGGGACATCTACATGCCACGAAAAAGCATTTTAATCTTGAGTTATTATTTATTGAGATCTTGTTTCTCTGCATCTAGAACAAAATCTTTTGTCAGAGTCATGTCAGAGGTAACAATATCCTTGGGGAGGTACAATATAACAATTACCAAGGAGAAATAAACATTTCCAAGAAGGAACACACTGACAAAATTGATTGGCCAAGATTTCTTCTAAGAGGCAAATAGCAGTTTTGTTGTTCTTCCATATGAGTCAGAAGATATGGATCATTTATCCACACCCCTAAAATGTAAATATTTTTCAGGTTCTGCTGACATAATGTAGTAACAACTTCGAATGCCTTTTCTCTGACCTTTATAATTATAATTATTTTATTTTAAAATATTCCCCCTAAAATTTGCTTTGGTTATGGTCTAACTTATTGGCAAAAAGCCCCAAATTGACACTGCTAATGCATTTTTGCTATGGAGTTCATGCCTCATATAAACTCATTCCAGAAAATATTCATAAAGATCACAAGTTACATAGATGTTAAATTATAGAATTTCATCCTTCATTTTCCCACTGGAAAATTAAGGTTTGTAGAAGAAATGACGTAAGAATTATTTTAAAAGACCCTATGCATAATTGCTGAGTACTTCAACATAGTCTCTAGTAAATCCTTCAGCAAATTCTGGTGACACACAGTGGCAAATCCATTCACCTACTTACAATCACAAAGAATTTTCCACTATTTGTGACTAATTAAAAGACATTGAAGAAAGAAGTCTCCCAAATGAGTTATGGATAGATTTCTGATGAGGCCAGGAGAAATGCTGCACCCTTTTATGTGTTAATAAAAATTTTTTTAATGTGACCAAGAAAATAATTTATGTCTGAAATAATTAGGTATTATCCTATATTTCCTTATTATGTAACTGTAATGGTCAAAATAATTTTCCTGGTCATGCTTAATTTCGAGGCTTACTGGCTTATGGAAGAAAGGAAAGTTTGGGATCAATACAGTTTCTGAATTTGCAAATTTTCATCAAAGAAAGAAAAGAACGGTTACATCATAAAGTATAAAACTGTTTCTAAATATTTCATCTCTAAATGTAATTGGATGGCAAGTCCATTGAGCTATATATATCTAGAACATCATGGCAAATAGATAATGAGGTAGGTCCACAATTAAAGAGGAGAAAGAGAATAGCTGAACGAGGGAAATTCTACAGGGTTTTAAGTGATAAAAATGCTTCTTGGTAAAAAAAAAAAACCTCTATTAAAAAAATTTATTTATGTCCTCCTGGAGAAGCTGTAAATCCTGGAACACTGCTGTTGCCAGAGAACTAGACTTGCAAAGATCCAATGTAGAGAAACATAGCAGATGCAAGTGGGCTATGGTATAATTTCTTTCTTTCTTTTTATGTTATTTTAAAATGTTTGGCATATTTCTACTGACAATATCTTAGACACAAATTGTGTAAAGGGTATCTTAAAGGAAATATATATATATATTTGAAAAAGGAAGCAGGTCAGTAATGGAGCAAGAGGATCAAAACAAATCTTTTTATGATGAAACACATTTTTAGAAAGATGGTAAGGGGTTAAATAGGGTTAAGGGCAATGGAATCAAGGGAACACAGGGAGAAGGATGAGTAAAAGTGAGGAATACAGTTTTCTGCGATCAGAAGAAGGGAAAATAGACCTAGTTATGATGCCAAGGACTTTTCAGAAATGGAAAAAAAAAATCTGGAGGGACTTATGCTGGGTGGCCTCAATTTCAGTGAAACAGAAGAATGAGTGACCTGTTAATAAGTGCTGGGGGGCTGGAAATGGGGGGGAGAGGATACAATCTAAAAAAGTCACTGCAGATGGAGAGGAAGTTGGTAAGGATAGGAAAGGATTGTAGAGCTTTAAAATCCACATGGATGGCCTGAGTACTTTAAGAGGGAAGCCCCTAGAACACAACAGCAAATTATTATTTGGAAAACAAATATCTAAACAAGCTCTCTCTCACTCTCTCTCTTATATATATATATATATATATATATATATATATAAAATTATTATTTTATTATTAAGATATCTAAGAATCACTATTGACATTTAAACCTTAAGAAAGGAAAAGAAAGGCTGAATAAGCATAACTATACGGGCCACCAAATGCACACAGTATCCTGAGGTTGCTGTTACAAAAGGCAAAACTGCCAGTCATTGGCTTGCTTTGGGGGTTTCAGAATGGTCACAGACTGGATGCAGCAGCCAAATCAGTGGTAGTTTTGACAAGTCTGTATACTGTGATATCAGTATCACCATCTGGTTTGGCAGATTTTGTTGTTCAATTGTTTTCAGTCATGTCTGACTCTTCAGGACCCCATTTGGTGGTTTCTTGGCAAAGATACTGGAGTGATTTGCCGTTTCCTGTTCCAGCTCATTTTACAGATGAGGAAACAGAGGCAAATAAAGTTGTGTGACTTGTCCAGAGTCACAAAGTGTTTGGCAGAACTAAACACTAAATAAAATACTTCGGTATTTGGAAACAGAAAACTGTTGAATTAGTCTACTCTTACATTATCCTCATGATATGAAAAGCAACGATTTCACTTGTTAAAAGTGTACACCTAAGAGCGTTTGAATATAAGTTGTATTTAACTCATATCATGGACCAGTTAGCACTAATTTCCTGCTCTGAAAAAGAGATAATAATACTTGTATTCCACTGAGTTATGATTGCAAGAGAAATTCTTTGTAAATTGTGAAACACTATGTGAATAGAACCATCATATTTTTATTTGGAAAAGACACCTTGACCTGCTAAATCATTTATGGCATTTACTTGAGTTCTCTTACTCCCCCCTTCAAAGTTTCTTCTTCAAAAATTCTCATAATTCAACCCTATCTTCTGACCTCCACATTCCTGCTCTGAAATAATAAGTGTTTTGCTTGTAGAGACTTTTTTCTTTTTAAATTTACAAAATGCTAAATAAAAAAATGGATATTTCTATACTTAAAATTAGAACAGAAAAGATCAGACATGAAACTATGAATCTCTATTACAGACAACTTGTTTTTCCTTAAACATTAGTAAATTCAACATGAAAAATTTCACAACTATCCTATTTGTTTATATTTCTGTTCTCTTTTGTGCATTAAAAACAAACAAAAACCTTCTGTGATCCTCCTTTGCTTGGGGTGATACAAGAAGCATCTCAAGTCTGTCAGTTAAAACAAATCTTCCCAGCTTTTGCTGTTATCCCTCTGTAATTTCTTTTTTTTTCTTTTTTCTTTCTTTCTTTTTTTTTTTTTTTTTGCTGAGGCAATTAGAGTTAAGTGACTTGCCCAAGGTCACACATCTAGAAAGTGTTAAGTGTCTGAGGTCACAGTTGAACTCAGGTCCTCAGGGTTGGAGCTCTATCCACTGTGCCATCTAGCTGCCTTTCCCTTGTAATTTCTTACAGCAAAACATTTAATTGGATTCATAAATCATGATCTTTTCATCAATTTCCCAATTCATGGGCACTCTTTAAACACATTTTTAGTTTTCAGTCCCCTACCTATCAGTGTAATTAAAATGGTCATTATCATAAAAAACAAAACAAAACAAAACAAAACAAAACAGGAAAAAACTCCTTGCATCCTCAAAATTTATGGGAAGAGGTAATCTTCTGGCTAGATGCATCTTACTCCCTTATGTACATTTTAGTACCGTGGGCAGCCTGCTGAATGTCTAGGATCCCTTCTAGCTAGGCAGTGCCTTAGTGCATAGAATGCTTGCCTTGGAGTTAGGAAGATCTAAATGGGGCTTTCTACTTTTTTTTTTTTTCCCCCCCTGAGGCTGGGGTTAAGTGACTTGCCCAGGGTCACACAGCTAGGAAGTGTTAAGTGTCTGAGACCAAATTTGAACTCAGGTCCTCCTGAATTCAAGGCTGGTGCTCTATCCACTGCGCCACCTAGCGGGGGGGGGTTTCTACTTGTAGGACCCTGAACAAGTGACTTAACTTCTATTTCAGTATTTATAAAATAGGAATACTTAACAGCACCTACCTCCCAGAGTTGTGAAGATTAAGTGAGATAGTAATTATAATGCACTTAGCACTGTATTATTTTTTATTATATAAATATATAATATATTTAAAATAAATTTATAATAAAATAAATATAATATAGCAATATTAGTATTGTTGGTCAGTTATGTCTGACTTGTTGGGACCTCACAGACCATGACACACTGGGCCCTTCTACTCTCTGCTATCTCCCAAAGTGCGCCCAAACTCATATTTTGAGTTTGAGTTCTATGACACCATTTTTTACTCAGCATCTCAGCTCTGTGACTAAGTAGCTGGGAGACTTTGGGAAAGACACTTTTTCTCTCTCCATTAGTTTCCTTTTCTGCTAATTGGCCTAGTTCTCTCTCTTCTAGCTTTAAATAAAGGTCCTATGAACTCTGGATGAATCACTGCTGCCTAATAAATGGAAGCAAGTATTTTAAACTTTAAGAAAGGTGGCTAAAATTGGTAGCAAACTCATAGTCACATAACTCATGATTTTCCTCCTAGGATATACTACGATTCCAGCTCTGGAGTAAGAGTACATGGGGAAAGTGACAAACTATGTTAAGCAAATACAAGGAAAGAGTTTAGTTATAAGAGGAAAGACAAACAAAGTATGTGTTGATGCCCACGGTACAATGCATAGCAAGAAATGGTTGCTTATAAGCAAGTGCCATTGGCTTACCTGGGGACAAGGCCAATGCATTCATTTATTTCTTCAAATGCAAAATAAATCGAGTGTCAAGGAGAGTTCCCTACCTGCCAATGTGGTTAGAATGATTTACAAGAGAGATGATTGTTAACTTTAAAATAAAACATAGAAAACCCAAAGAAAATAAAACATAGGAAAACACCCATCCCCTCTAAGTTTATGGGAATTAGAATGGGGAAAAGCACATTTTCTCTCATGTTGGGTTTATAAGCCTAACCACAAAAGAAGATTCTTAAGTTACAGCCCCAGGCTCTACTTTTTCTTAATCAAAACAAGCCAGTTTTCTCTGAACTTTTCTTCCTGGCAAGTTCACCACTTCCAACTCACTGCTCTGCCAGTGACACAACCAGCAAGAAACCATTTGAAGTTCAACTTGTCTCCCTGTTGCCCTTTCGCTGACCTTGGTAAATGAAAACTTCCCATGATGGCACATCCTCAAATAAATATGTGAACCAAGCATTGGAATAATTCTGCAGCAAGTTCACGCAAGAGGATCCCATCAGCCTATGTGCTATTTTCCCACAGAAGTCTAAATATCTACCAGAGAAAACTGATGCAGATCGCCCTTACGTACAACCAGTCAACAATGCCCTGAGGAGCGTCACCCCTGTTCTAGGTCAGGAAGGTAACATGTTTTGACCAAAATTTTACCTCTTTTCCTCCTTTCTCCTCATGAACAATATTTGATTGTTCCTTAAGCAGAATATTTATATATAAACAGGCAAATCTACCAAATTTAATATAAGACATACTTATTAACTGAGGAGGCAGCGAGGTGGCAGAGGGGACAGAATGCTGGGCTTGCAGTCAGGAGAATGAACCTGAGTTTAAATCCAGCCTGGAACACTTACTAGCTGTGTCACCCTAAACATGTCTCTTAACTCAGTTTGCGCCTTGCTTTCCTCATCTGTAAAATCAACTAGGGAAGGAAAGGATAAACTATTCCAGGATCTCTGTCAAGAAAATCCCAAATGGGGTCATAAAAGTCACATATATAAATATAAAAAATAAATATTTAATAATCAAACATGTCAAAATCACAATCAGAACAATTTTCAAATGGCAATACTCAACTTGATTAAAGTCTATTTTGTGCAAGCCATTCAAGATGCTAAGATACAAATAATAAATGGCACAGGTCTTTCCCGAAAGAACTTATACTTTAATTGAAAAAGTAGGAAATAGATGCAGATAGGTAGCATACATAGTAATGAGAAGTGGAAAGAGAAATTGAAAGTATTTTGGCAAAATTTAAGATACACACATACATATATACATATGTATATATGTATACACTATATATATTTATATACATTTAAATTTTAAAATTATGGATAATAATGGAAAACTGGTACCTGAGCTGACAGGGAAGAATTTCAAAAAAGGCTGAAGAAGGAGAGAGTATAATACAGACAACATAAAGAAGAAGAATGGGAGAGAAGCCTGGATAGCGAAGATGAAGCGGGGCTGGGCTTGAACTTTATCCAAATGGTAATAGGAACCTTTTAGGTTTTTCATCAGGTGAATCACACAGCCAGATTTGTGAATATCTTGGAGAGATGCCAGCTACAAGACTATCTCAGGCAGAAATGTGAGATAGGTGGAGGGGGGGAGTGAACGTGAGTGAAAGTAAAAATAGAATTAACAGGACTCGGCAAATAAATAGATATGTGAGGTGAGGGAATGAGAAGGTCTGCTTTTCGTGGGGAAGATGATGAATTTTGTTTTGGTCTATCACATCTAAGATACCTAGGGGATGTGTACTGAAGAGTTGGGAGGATAACCCAGAAAAATATATCTCAAGGAAGTTGGAGATTTAAGACTGAGGTTCAGGAGACAGATTTTGAGGCAAGAAATATAGATTTGAGAGTTTTCCATCTAAAAAAAGAAAAATCAAAACCATGGAAGTGGGTAAAGCTGCCCAGAAAAAAGAATAGGGTAAAAGAAGTTAGAGGAAAAGGAGAAATTAATTTTTAGTATGTCACAGATGTTTTGATGTTCAGTCATGTCCAACTCTTAGCAACCCTATGTGGGCTTTTCTATGCAAAGATTGGAGTGGTTTGCCATTTCCTTCTCTAGTTTATGTGGTATAGATGAGGAAACTGAGGTTAATAAGGATAAGTGACTTGGCCTAGGATCATACAGCCAGTATCTGAGGTTGGATTTGAAACTCATGAAGATGAGTCTTCCTGACTTCAGTCCTAGCATCCTATCCACTGCACCACTTGGTTTCCCCTGTTATAAATGGAAGGTTAATTCAAAAAAGACTAAAGGATAGCCAGAAGAGAAAAGTGCCATAGAACCAAGTCAGGAGACAGTATTTAGAAAGAAGGGATTTTATTTGAGATTGTATAGATGAGTAATCAGGGGCCTGTCTCAGTACTATAATGGAGAAAATATTTCCTAATTAGGAGACATGGGTCTAAAAGTAGATCTTCAAAACAATCTTCTCTTTGCTTGTATGTATTATCCATATGTACTTTTAACCCTACTTTGATAATCATTAGAGAAAAGTCAGGGTCACCTGACCATGCATTACAAAGATGAGCTGCATACATGAAAAACTCTGCTTCGAAGCAAGTACCGGACATAAAAGATAGAGTTTAATTTTAAAAAAAGTTGAGGGAGTTAGAGCAGGTTCTTTCAATAATGCCCCTTAAGGGGAGCTAAGGGGAGCACCCCTAAGAGCGCTAAAAATATTTTATTGCAAGGGAAGTATGGATGCCAAGTTCAAAGCAAAAGGTTGACTTTACTGATCTTAAATCTACAACTCTAGTTCATTGATCAATAAATTCTTTCAATAACAAGGAATAACAAGTTTATTATTCTCAATGATTTTGAATGTTCTAGGCAGGCACCAAGTGATAGTCATTTTTGGATAAAAATTTTTTTAAAACAGAATTAGTATTTTACATGACATTATCTTTTTGGTCACACAAAAGAGTAGCTGTTACATTAGAAAGACTGAACAACTATATACAGTCAATTTAAATTTTAAAAATTAGTATTTTTACCAAAAATCTATTTCTTTTTTTCCTCTCACTTAAAAACAAAACAAAATGAAAAAACAAAACCAAAAAGCCAAAACCTTATAACAAATGTGCATAGTCAAGCCAAATAAATTGCCACAGTGGTCATGTGAAAAAAAAAAAAAAAGTAGTGCACATTTTCTCTCTCTCCCTCTCTCTCACATGCTTGTGCACATACTGTATTCTGCACCTGAAGCCCACCACCTCTCTTCATCACAAATCCATGCTCAACTTTTAATAAACTGCCTAGTCACTATATTAAACCTAACTATTCATTTATGCATGTTTATATATGTGCAAATATTTTTTTTAAAAAGGTTTTTCTCTCTTTTTGATTTCAATGATGAAAGGTTCCTATAAATTAAACAAGGAATAAGTACTCTCTTGTTGAAATTTAATAAGTTGACAGTGTGCTATTCCAACTGGGCTGCACACTATTTAGAAACCAAAGGGAGCACTTTTGATTACGATTTAAATATTAATAGAATAATATTGACTTATTGGTGGCTGATATTCCTAACACATTACCTGTTAGGTCTCTAGTTAGAATAATTGGCTCTGATTCTTACTAACTTGCTTATTTATCACCAGAACGCTGATAAATTCTGACCAAGTTATAATCTTCCTGACTATAATGCAAAGAAAAAATTCAAACAGAATAGTCTGGGAAAACTTGGGTAGGGAGGGAACATTTTAAGTTGGAATTTGGGGGATACCAGAGAAGACTTAATTAGTAAAAGGGGAAGCACATGAGCGGAGCATCAAAAGGAGTACCCCAAAAGCCTGAAGGAGAAGATGGTATATTACACAAATGGAGAATAGACTGCACAAATGAATGAGAAGGGAAACAGTATTTCAAGTTTGAGGAAGAGCTAGAAATCTAGATTATAAAATATATGAGAGGATTAATGTGAAATAAGATTGGGAAGAGAGTTTAGAGCCAGAATGAGAAAGCTCTAAATGCCAGAATAAATATTATTTCCTTGGTCTATTGACAATAGCAAGCCATGTAAATTTCTTAAGGAAAAAATGACAGTAGTTTGATAGAGCTGAACACATATGTGCCTTACGAAGATTATTCTGGCAACTGTGTGACAGATGGACTGGAAAAAAGAAAAACCAGGGAATGGGAGATTGGCTAGGAGGGTATTATACTACTAGTCCTCAAAGGCCACATTAGTGAACTGCAAATTTAGTTAAGTATTTTAGCAAGCCAGAAAGGTTTCGACTTTGGAGTTAGTGGTGTTTGCTGCTTGATGACTAGCCTGGCTAAATTCAGAGGCTCATCATCAAGGCGGGCCTTAGAGTTATAAAATACTTATTCATAACTTTTTTCTGAAAACACTTATAAAGAGCTGCCATCTGTATTGGTAGAGGGAGCAATTAAACCAATGGAATTATATGGTCCTACAAGTAGTCATGGAAGTTATTATAACTAAATAAGTCAATTCTGAATGTTTGAATTTCTTAGATCAAAGAAAATAATAAAATATGATTTCAGAGGATTAATGAAGAAAACAACCTCATGACAATAGAAAGATGATGGACTAATACACAGTGTTACTTTTGCTTGACTATACTTATCTGTTATAAGGGAGGACTTCTATTTTGTGAAAGAAGATCTGGGGGAGAAGATAGTGGTGGTGATTCAAAAAAAAAGAAAAGAAAAGAAAAGAAAAAAAGCACTTAGTAAGATATAAAAATATACCAAAAGGAGTGAAAGGATGTTCAGAAGGGGGCACACGCAAGAAGGGCAGTGTGGGTATATCATATTAAATTCCAATATAGACTTACAAAACAAAGCTATACATAATAGATTTATGGCTTCACACATAATCTTTCTTTGTTCTTTGTGTGTGGAAATTCTAATGTCTGATGACATTTGTCACACTCATAGAAAAAAGGGGATTTTAAAACACCACCCACAGTGAAAGAAAACATACTGAAGCTAGAATAAATCAGTTTACAGTCAAGTACTTTTCAAGGCTAGTGATGATGCAGACTAAAACCATTGCTGCTAAAGTCTAGTGTGGGAAAAATTTGCTAGTTGATATCTTAAAAATATTTTGAAGACATAAGAATCTTATCTGTATATCTAACTTAATGAGTTCCTGGTTCTTACATAGTATCCACTAGAGTTCAGCTATCTTAGGTTGCTAAATTATTATTAGTTGTATTTTGAAAAGTACACGTGACTCCAAAAGCAAGATTGAGAAAAGTCTGCTGTAGACAAATATAGCTGGGTTATAGAATTATGATCATCTTCTTCTTCTCTGTCTCTTGGGATAGCAGGAGAGACCAGAAACTTAAAAGCGTACAGAAAATGAACTGAGGTCAGAGAGTCATTCAGAAAGCATATGGTTGTTATAACTGAACCTTTGGATGGATGAAGTTCAGGAAGGAGTCTGCACATGGCAGACTGCTTATAGAGCTGAGGACATGCCCTAAGATTGAAAGGCTTGGTGACATCATTAATCATCCTATAAATGAGCAGAAAAGAAAATATTATAGAAGATTCCAAAGAATCTGTCACTGATAAGACCTTGGCTTGAGCTCTTCCAAACTGTTTTACTGTGGATGCTCAGAATCTCCATGCTATTTCCCATATAACACCAGGGATATCAAAATGTCTCTGACCACATTCAGTAACATGATTTAAGACTATTTAATTACTTGGAGTTTAGCAATATACTTAGTATTAATTGCTCAGAAAAATCTCACCACCAATATTGCATATTTCTTTTATTCAGCTATGCTTGAGGATCAAAACTCAGGCTATTTTTCTCATCCTCTGGGAAAACGTTTCCTTTAGCAAACTTGGAGACTTGCTGAAAATTTCTGATGGGCATCCAAGAATGTCTATCTGCTGTTGATGGGAGCCAGAGTTACTTGTGCAATAGAGGGAACAACTGAAGATTCGTTTGGCAAAGTGTGAGAGTCAGTTCAAAATAATCAAATAAACTATGCTGAAAGCTGTCACCACTCTGATTCTTACTCAAGGACTGACAGAGTGCCATTTCTTGTATGGGTAGATCATATTTAATGTCGTCAATTAGCTTGGTGCTCACCTTAGTGTATATTTGGAAGAAGAGTACTTGACAGTTCTAAGAACACATTTGCAATGTCTGTGAACTATACTTAATATCAAATGGCAAAGCAAGATTATCAGTGGATTCCTAGAGCCCAATGAAACATCTCCAAAGGCATGTTCACTTAGCTGTGGTAGGCTAGATATTTGAGAAAGATGAATAGCAGCAGGAATCTCAAGCAACTGCTGGGTGATAAGCTTTAGGTGGGAGAGAATACAAGTGGGTAGAAAATTTGGCCAAGACATTACCCCAAACAAAGCATTTGAGCTGTAGGCTGTCTGGAACAAAACACAACAGAATGAGCTCTTTAAGAGGCAATCAGCCAACAAGCATTTATTAAACACCTACTATATGTCAGGGACTATGCCCAATATAAACTGCAAAATGAAAAAGAATTATAAATAACAGCAACCAGATGTGTATTTAATGTGAAAAAAAGCTTACTTAAATCTTTTTCCATCTACACTGCCATAGGTATACATCTTCAGAAATAAAAGACACTAAATATACTTTATATTGTTTGATAAAAATATTAAGCTTGCTATCTTATTTTTAGTCAAATCTTTAAATGGGATGTCATTATGTATATTTCTAAGATATATGAGTTCATTAGAACAGAAGAAAACAAGAGGTCACTGGAACCTTCTATAGAAGAAGTAATAAATGATTTGGATAGTGACAATAATAAATGCTAATGTTTAATACTATTAAATCAGGGCAGCTAGGTGGTGCAGTGGACAGAGCGCCAGCCCTGAAGTCAGGAGGACCTGAGTACAAATTTGATCTCAGACACTTAACACTTCCAGTTGTGTGACCCTGGGCAAGTCACTTAAACCCCAATTGCCTGGGGTGGGCAGGGGGAGGGGGGAATACTATTAAATCCCACCTTAAAATGTATTTGCTAAGTTGGTAAACTGTCATAAGCTATGAAATGATGCAATGGTTTAAGAATATTACTGGGTTAAATTAAAAAAAAAAAAAAAGTTAATGCTGTAACTATAACCTAATATCAAATTAAACTGTCTTCTCAATGAAGGGACAGGGAAGAAAGGGAATTTGAAATTTAAAAACTTAAAAAAAATGAATGTTAAAAATTGTTTCCATATGTAATTGGGAAAATATTATGTTAAAAATAAGGCAATTCTGTTTATTATGTGTCATAGTGCTAAAAACTTTAAAAATATTTTCTCTGTTTTATAGTTAAGGAAACAGGTTGACAACAGTATGTGACTTTGCTAGTTATCACAGGCTGGATTTGAACTCAGTCTCCAGGCCTGGCACTCTGCCTGCTGTACCACCTAGATGCTCCATGAAAAAGCCATAAATTCATAATTTCAATTTAACTGGTAGCTCCCTTTCACTGTCACCCTGCCCCTTCCATGATGTCACTAGTGATTTAGAGTGGATTCTCAATTTTAGTACAATGAAATACTTCTAGTTCTTTAAACTTATTATGACTACAGTGTTGTCAATCTTCATGAAACTTTCCCTAAATTCTTCAAATGTAAAGGATTAAAGGATTCCTCCCTCCCCAAGTTTCTTTTAGCAATTTTAAAAATAGAATTCTTCTCCGAATTTAACATTCTGCCTCATATTAGATGACAAACTTTCTGAGGGAAGGAGCTATTCATAATTCTATCCTTTGTGTCTAGCACGAAAGTGCTTATTTTGTTTATTGAACAGAAATTATTGCTTTGCTACCTTCCTAACAACACCTTACACTACCACCTCCTTATCCCTTCTCCCCACCACACTGTTCTGTAAGTGATATTCTAACCAGATTGGACAACTCATATACTCCTGAACATGTCCTGTACTTTCTCTTCTCCACTTACATTATACCCCAAAACCGGAATTCCTGCCTGTTCCCAGTCTCCACATTTTACAAACTCATCTTTCAATGCCCATCTATCCAAAAATCTCTCCCTAAGAACTCTCACATTACCCTGCTTATACTTGTCTCATTCACCCCTACATTCCTCTTATCATTCTTTCTACTAGATTATAAATGCCAGGAGCTTTGTAACAATATATTATAAGGACTGTATTGTAATCTTTATATATTCTGAAAAATTTATATTATGAAAGGTTTGGCCAATTCTTGGTCTCTAAATCTTTTCTTACATTTTCTTACATGCTTACATTCATTATAATTCTTACATTTTCTTATATTCTTACATAGTTTTTGGATTTCCCTATTTCCATCTTTAACTATAATATTTCTACATTTCTGCAGCTTCAACATTGCCTCTTAGACTTTCAAGGGGCTGGCCCCAAATATCCTCCAGGAAAATGGTCTGCAGTGTCTAATCTAACACCGGACAGCTGTTTGTCTCAGTGGTTTCACCTTTTTGACCCCGAACTATGTTGTCTCCCATTTAAATTCTGGTTGTATCCAGCCCAGGGCCTGTGTTGTTCATTTTATTCAATACATATTAAGTACATGGCATATTTCAGTCTGGAGCCCATCACAAGGTTCAAATCAGTTCAAGTATTGATTTACTATCAGATGAATAAAGCTGACAATTCCCCAATGCACTGTACACAAACCAACAAAAGCTTTCCTTCATGATCTCTGTGTTAATATGTACATTAATGCATAGAGCCAGGCCAGTTTCCTGAATTCACTTTTAAATATAGCATCATATATACTTCAGAAACTATTCTAAGAAAACTTTCCTCTCTATATATCTTTTTATGTATTTAAGATCTTCATTAATTTTTCCTGTAAATTACATAATTATACAATCAAATATCTCAGCATATAAAGAGTCCTACCATATATTATTATGGTCCAATCCTTCTCTAGTAGAGTCATTTTGCCTAAAGTAGTGGAAGGATGGGATAGACTTGATTACTGGTCAGAGGAAGCCATTTTTTCAAACAAACAAACAAACAAACAATCCCCAAGTTTTTAATTGATGTATTTTTGTATCAGCATAATTTCCCTCAGTATCCCTCCTAATCTAACAAATAATATTTTTTTAAACATTAAAAAAAAAAAAAGAAAAAGCTAAAAATATGTACAATGTATAACAGTTGGAGACTTCCCACTTCTGCAAAAGGGTGGGGTGAGAATATCTCTTCTTTCAAGTCTTGCTTATTTTTTATAATTTTGACTTTTTTATATGTGTGTAGTTGTTCCATTTATATTGTTGTAGTCAATCTATATTGTTTTCTTGACTCTAGCTTGGGAAGACAATTTTCAAAATGGGAAAAGTTTTTATAAAACAATAGTACTGTGAGAATATTTGTCTATACGTGCACATGTATATACTTTATTGAAATTAGTTAACATTGGTAGGATCAGAGATTTAAAGCTGAAGTTACCTAAAATGTTTTTTGGTCCAAACCATTTATTTTAAGAAAGAACATGATGAGGACAAGGGGAGGAATTTGAGGGACTGGTGGTAGTGATAAAAATCACACAGGCATTATCAAAAGTAGAATATGAATCCTGGTCTGCAGAACTAGTGTTTCTCCTTCTCCTCTTCCTTTTTTTTTCTTCCCCTCTCTCTTCACCCCCCTTCCCCTCCCGGCCATGTTTCTTTCTGTCTCTCTCTCCCTCTCTCTGTCAAAATTCATGACAACAACAATATCTATATAATAATTCAGTAGTTGGGCAATTATACCATTTATGATCTTCTGGATTTGTTAACATGCCCATCCTATACATCTGGCCAGTCTATGCTGGCTTGGCTTGACATAGGTGAGAGCTTGTCCTCTGACATTCTATTTCTATCTCACTGTGTATACTTGCATATGCAGTTGGGAGTGGAGAGAATATAGTTTACAGGCTTATTCATTGCATTTTTTATTTCTGAGCAAGTTCATTCATGTTTTCCCACAGAGCATTTTATATATAGTAGAAAAGTAAGCACATGATTGTGTATTAAGCCCATCAAGATGCTTAACTATTTTCTTCCACATTAAACTACTTTTATCTCGTCTCAAAGCATCTCAAAATAGTGATATATGAAATACTTTCTTGCCTCTACATGCTGGAAGTTTCTGGGATAGATCAAGTTAGCATAAGTTGAGGGACTGGAAAGATAACAACTGTTGACTCTATTAAACTAATTTCTCCTTTTTCTTTTTTCAAACCTTCAAGTCTGCCCATACAAACATCTAAATAGATCTATATCCTAGAAATTTGGGGACTTATGTTTGGACTGTATTTTTCAGAGCTCTAAACATAGTTATATATTATGCTTAATTATCACATCGGCTTATTTCAATACATTAAACTAGATTTTTCAAGAGCAGATTAAATTTTTTTTTTTTTTTTTTATTATATATATATTTTATAATATTATCCCTTGTATTCATTTTTCCAAATTGCCCCCCCTCCCTCTATTCCCTCCCCCCGACGACAGGCAATACCAAACATTTTACATGTGTTACAATATAGTCTAAGTACAATACATGTGTGTGAATATCATTTTCTTGTTGCACAATAAACATTAGATTCCGAAGGTACATGCAACCTGGGCAGACAGATATTAGTGCTAACAATTTACATTCGCTTCCCAGTGTTCCTTCTCTGGGTATAGTTATTTCTGTCCATCATTGATCAACTGGAAGTGAGTTGGATCTTCTTTATGTTGAAGATTTCCACTTCCATCAGAATACATCCTCATACAGTATTGTTGTTGAAGTATACAGTGATCTTCTGGTTCGAGCAGATTAAATTTGAAAGGATATATTTTTTATGTTCTTAAATCAAATGATTAGCTAGAGTGGTATAAAAAGGCTTTTTCTGGCAAGATTAAGAAACTAACTTCCAATCTATACATTTCATATATATTTCGTTTACTTACAATCTACATATGATATGATATTGCTTTTTTTGGGAAAAAAAACGAACTGACTTTTATACACCTGATTTAAAAATGAACATTCAAGGAACACAATGCAAGTTAAGGTCTATTTATTTGTATTTGGGGTCACTGGCATCTTTAAAGCAAAATAAAGGCAGAGTGCTTTTCTGTAAAGACTACGGTATTTGTGAAAGACCTCTGGTTACTATCAATGACACTGGACAAATCACATTTTTTAGTCTCAGTGTCCCCATTTGTAAAATATAAAGGTTGGCTGAAATGTTTATTTTTGAAAAGGGTCTGTTGATGCTATTTCTCACTTCTCCAAAAGACTGTTTCCATGAAATAGAATTCTTCTTTCTAGCCTATAAGCTTATACTTATTATATTCTTATACACATTGAGAGTCTCTGAAAACATGTGATTCCGTCCAAACTTCTTGTGCACTGCTGACTCTTTATCAATAAGAAAAGGAATGCTCTCCTATCAGTCTTCTGAAGTTACAAATGGTCACCACAGTGATTAGAGTTGTTCAAGAAAACACTGTTTCCTTTTACATTATTATGGTTATTGTGCAAAATTTTCTCCTGGTTCTACCTACTTCATAAGCCAAGTTTCTCTGAATTATTCATACTAGTTATTTCTCATAGCACAATATTCCATTAAACCCACATACTTGTGTAATTTAATCATTTTCCAAATGATGAGCACACACATTTAGGTATTTTGTATCACAGAAAGAATGGCTATGAATATTTTTTTATCTATGTATTTAATTGTCTTTGAGGTTCCTGAGGGGTATGCTTTTAGGTGAACTTTAAAGTCCCTTCCAGATCTACTCTCTCTTAAATGAATATGTAGACCGGCATTAAAAGTAAATAAACCTGTTTAATAAGAAAAGTCCAAAGAGTATATAAAAGAAAAAGTAAAATATGATTTTCTATTAAGAAATTAAATACAACTACTACTAGTACAATGGATATGACACATTCAAGTTTTTAAAAACTAGTGTCTCCACAAGTTGTGTTCTTTTATGAGATTCAGTGGGGGGGGGAGGGGAAGGAATGGTATTAAGCTCTCCTATGGTATCTGAGTTAGTAAGATATAAATCTTCCTTATTCTGCAAGGCTATTTATACTTATTAAAACATCAGCATGACATGTTAGCCAAAGGCACTCACTAGAAGGATTTTGAAATTGAGTAAGAAAAGAAACACGAAGCAAGCCTTTAATAAATAAATCATCCTTCAGTATTGATCAGTCAGAAGATGCAGTAATATAATTAGCTGTTCTCATATGCCACTGAAAAGCAGACCTGCTTCTAGTAGTGCTTTAATTTGGGGTGTTGTCTTTAATACACATTTTCCCTTTGTTTTCCTAGTTGGTCTCCCTCTATTTGGGAATAACATAAATCCTGCAAATTTGACCTGCCAGCTTTGCCACTTATGTCAGGTATGAATATGGGCAATTTATACAACCTCTTCAGACCTCAGTTTTCTCATCTCTAAAATGGGAGTATAAGGACTTCTAAAATTCCTACCAGTTCTAACTCCATGAACCAAGAGAGAAGGAAGGTAAGCTGCTATCTTGTGTTTTTTTGAGGGTTCTTTTGAATGGCCTGAAAATATCCAGAGATGACAATTTATTCACCATTTTCAGTTTTTTACAGCACTGGCAAATTGAGGATTAAGCTAGTTAAAACTGGGAAGTTGAAAGAAGGTAATTACAGAGTAAATTATCCAGGTTCCTTCCTTTTTTTATCCCAACTTTTACATCTCAACCTTTCTCCTCCATCTGTAAATTTAGCAAGAGATAGACCCTAGAAAAATCTGTGATGTGGAACATTTGTTTCACCACTTTATATCTTATAGTAAAGTAATTGATCACATTTAGTATATTTCAGTATAACAAATGTAAATTTTATGAGCAGTTAAAAGATATACACTTATGTTCTTAAGCAAACAAACAAAAAAACCCTTTAGAGCTGTAGAAGATAATAAAAAAAATTATGTGCATTTCAGCTGTTCTCTTTATTTCTAATCTCACCTTGACCTCTCAAAGACATTTTTTTCTTCATGACGTAAACATTTCCAGAAATTTGGTAGGGATTAGAGATTCTTAATGCTTTAGAAAGATTTCCTTCCTTAGCCAGAGAGTCATTGTGATTCACAAGCAGGTCATGAGACCCTAAAAAGTCATCTCATCTAAACCCTTTAATTTTAGAGATTAAGAAACTTCACTTTCAGGGCCTCTCCGAAAATCTAGTTCACAAACACAAGGTTAACCTTCCCTACTATAGGAATATTCCACCCAATATTCTTAATTGCTTCCAGGAAAAAAGTGAGGTGAACCATTTTAAACAAAGAACATAATAGCAATGTCATAACTAATTTTTGTGATTATGTGATGGATTAAAAGAATTACAATGTCACTATAGAATGGTATTAGCAAAAGCTACATATGACCTATTTCAAAAATTAAAAAAAAAACAAAAAAAACCAAAACTAAGCCTGATATGATAGAATGTACCTATAATCCCAACTACTCAGTAGGCTGAGCCTAGTAGAACTGCAAAGCTGTAGGAGAGCTAAGACTTATTGGGTATCTCCATTAAATTTAAAACCTAGCATGGTGAACCACAGGGATCAGAAGGATACCAGGCTGCCAAAAGGGTGAACTTGAGATCAATAAATGTTACTTGGGCCCACTGCTATAACAAGCTTGGGAAAGATAGAGAAACCTATTCTTATAAAAAATTAAGTAAAATAGAAAGATAAAAAAATGCCCAGTTAAGCTATTTTTCAAATGAAGACTGGGAGTGAAGCTATTTAAAGGGAGATAAATAGAACAGAATTTTAGAATTCTATTACCATAATATCTGGTGGAATTTTCTCTTTTTTCTCCCATACACCTTTTTTAATTTTCAAGAAAGAACACATTCTATTCTGCCAAACTTGGTCAAAATTAAAATAATGACCAACAGCTGTCAAAATAAAACTTGGGGGAGGGGTTAAGTCATTGTTATGGCTGTTTTTATAAATTAAAGAACTTTTGGCTCCCCCATACAGTGATTTTTCACCCATGTGAAAATTATATTTAATTGAATTAAGTGTTTTAGAAATGGCACAACAGACATAAAATGAATAATAAAGATCCACATACTCAAAATTTATTACATATTAACATGGGAGAAGAATGCCAATAACAACAGGGATCTGGAAGCACTACTGACGTGACCCGTCTCAACCTGGAGAAATGACCCATTATACACAGGCTCTGTTGAGATATAACATAAATACAAATGTATTCAATCCAAACTAAAAGCTGATTTTTAGCAGAAGGGTCAGAGTGAAAATTTACATTCTTTTATACCTCAGGTTACAAAAAAGAACTTTTCATCTATCACACTACTAATGATATTATGGTTTTGCAGCTGGGCCAACAAATTAACTATCTGGCTTTGGTAGTAGTGACTTAGAGGATCAGTCTGTTGGTTCCAAAAAAGGTAAAGAGTAACCGATTGTTACCAAAGGTTAAAAAAAAAAAAAGTATCTTGATCAAATCCTTTTCTTACAGAATAACAGCTAATAAGATTTATAAAGTTTGTAAATCATTTTACAAAGATGATTTCATATGAGTTTTACAAAATTGCAGGTGAGCTTTTTAAGATCAAAAGCCAAAGTCACATATTACTTCAAAAACTGATGTCATTTATATTATGTCTTACGTTTATAGACTGTTAATGTAAAATATCTTATGAGGGAGATTTGGCCATTACTTTGCCCATCAAAGTAAAACTCCAAATACACTTAGTCACTGATTGTTAAGAGTTGAAAATTAGGAAGTTCACTATGAGAAAAAGAACTCTAAATGGATAATTGAACATATTGACTGTACAGCTGTGAGTTATTAGATTTTTCTTAGCCTTAATTCCCTTATCTATAAAACGCTATCTACCTTGCAAATAAGATTACAAAAGCAAAATGCTTGGAAAACCTTAAAGCACAGTGTTCATTACTTGCCTTTTTTTCCTCCTTACAGAATCTTGTCACTTGAAGCTAATTAGATCATTTATCTAGTTTAATTATTGTAGTTCAATGATGCAGAAATATGCTTTAATGGAAGTATTTTTTAAATATGGAATCTATAAACTTGTTTTAAAAATATTTTAAATAACTATTCCTAGTTTACTTTTGCATTCCTATGTATTTTGTTTATGCATTTACAAACATTATTTTAAGAAGAGATCTACTGGCTTCACTGGACCACCAAAAAAGGCTAAGACACAAAAAACATTAAGAATCCCTACTTTAAAGTAAGAAAACAGAAAGTTCAAATAAAAGATGCTCAAAAATACTTCAAAGATATTTCTCTCCTTTACATTCTTCTAGCACTCATGTACCACATTTTTTGTCTTTCATGTACAGTCTTGTGAGATTTTTTTTTGGTATATATATTTTTAAATTTGGACTCTACAATTCAACTAAGTGCTTTATTCGAGACTTTCTTCATCCCTTTATCCTAATGCTATTCATGGCTTCTAAAATCCCAAACTTAGATTATCCCTACCATTCACCTCTTTTCTATGTATTTCGCTGCTGCTAAAAGTGTTGGATGAAGTCACAGCCATTGTGACTTGATTCATTAGAATTCTGTTAATAAAGCTGAACTGGCCCCTCACCATAGCAAGGCAATCCTAGAAATCTTTCCTAACTGACTAATTACCATCCACATATTGGCTGTTCCAAACCTCTCTTTGAAGTCTTTCACGTAATGACACTCCCTTCTCTGCTTTCCTTTGGGGTTGTAGTGAGAATCAAATGAAATAATATCTATAAAAGTACTTAGTACAA
Organism: Sminthopsis crassicaudata; assembly: GCF_048593235.1. NCBI lineage: Eukaryota > Metazoa > Chordata > Mammalia > Dasyuromorphia > Dasyuridae > Sminthopsis > Sminthopsis crassicaudata. The sequence goes on from NC_133620.1 coordinate 142,652,085, forward strand.
TGTCTAACTCAAAGTAGATGCTTAATAAAAATGCTTATTTCCTTCCTTTCTTCAACAGAGAAACTTCATGCTTTATTAAGAAAAGAGTGACCATCAGTTTTGAATTCACTCTTCTCACTTAATTCTACAAGTTAAACCAACTTGACACTCCAATCCATTGTTTTAGTCTCTGACTGGGGACAGCTAGGTGACACAATGGATGGAGCGCTGTGCCTGGAGTCAGAAAAATTCATCTTCCTGAGTTCAAATCTAATGTCAGGCACTTCTTAGCTATGTGATCCTGTGATTTTCTCAGCAATAAAATGAGATGGAGATTTTCTTTTCCAAAAAACCCCAAATGAGATCATGAAGAGTTGGACATTGATTGAAATGAATGAACAAAAAGTTTCTGATTAAGAAGTGGCTCTTCCCCTTGATCAAAGTGAATACTTTCATTCCCTCCCTTCCTATCTCCTACAACAGCCTGTACCCACAATTGCCCACTTCTGGCTCCAAATTTAATCTTCCCTTCCCTGATGCTTACAAACATGATTAGGTTACAATTACACCAACAATAGCGCTCATTTAAGCCAATCATATCTGTAAGTTCCACTTCTGCTCTGATTGTCTATTCTCCTTCAACTCTCCCACCACCCATGACACCGTTCAGACACTGACTTGATGACTAGTGATTCATTGCCTAGAATTTTCTTATCACCAAGGAATAAGTCTCAGTATGGTGTTTATTTCCTTTCTGGCTTATTGTCTGATCTAATCTGTCTCCAAGTGGGCTGCTGCCATCCACTTTCCATTTCCTCTTCATTTGTTTTCTTCACTAAGCAGAATATAAGCTACATATGAGTAGGGTCCATCTTCATTGTCCAATTTTTGTATAAATAATACCTGGCACATAGCAAGGACTGTCTATATATCTGCTTGTGTCTGTCTGTATGTCCATCCATCCATCTGACTGTCTATCTTCTCCCTTTGAAATTCAAATGCCTAAAAAGGTGACACCATAGGCAAATTAGAAGAGCAAGGAATAGTCTACCTGTCAGAACTATGAGAAAAGGAAGAATTTATGAGCAAGCAAAAGAAATAGAGTGTTGCAAAATGTAAAATAGATAATTTTCATTATATTTAATTGAAAAGCTCTTGCACAAACAAAATCCATGCAACCAAGATTAGAAGGAAAATAAAAAGCTGGGAAACAATCTTTATAGCAATTATCTCTGATAAAGGCCTAATTTCTCAACTGTATAGAGAACTGAGTCAAATTTATAAGAATACAAGCCATTCCCTAATTAATAAGTGGTCAAAGGATATGAGCAGGCAGTTTTCAAATGAATAAATCAAAGGCCTTGAAGAATCACTTTTGATTAGAGAGAAATGCAAATTAAAGCAACTCCAAGGTACCACCTCACACCTATCAGATTGGCCAATATGAAAAAAAAAGGAAAACAAAATAATAATTGATGGAGATGTGGGGAAAAGGGACATTAATGCACCACTGGTACAGTTGTGAATTGCTCCAAACATTCTGAAGAGCAATCTGAAACTACTCAAAGGGAACCAAACCAAAAGGGTTCATACCCTTTGATCCAACAATATCACTACTAAATCTATATCCCTAAAAGATCATAAAAAAAGGAAAAGGACCTACATGTACAAAAATAGTCATAGCATTCCTTTTCGTGGTACAAAATACTAGAAACTGAAGCAATTCTCCAATTGGGAGACTCAATCCCATACCTCTCTAGATTTTGGTTTTTACCCTAGCAATTTCCCCTAGCAAAAGTACTCTTTTAACACACAGCCTGCAGAAATAGTTTCTATGCCAATTTCTGTAGAAACTCAAAATCAGAAAAAAAACCTAATAATTCTTTCAAGGGTTTAAGAGTTTGGTGAATGCCTCCAAACTGATTGATTAGCACAGTGTGCAATATTCTTGAGCAATGTTTCTAGGTACATTAACATTGTGCTTTAATTTAACAAGGAGATCTGGCTGGCTGAATGAAATAAAGCCACACATTAAAAAGAGTTACTGGTTTTAAAATGATAAGCAGAAAATAGATGCCATTTCCTAGAGAATGTTTTATAACCTACATCTAACAGGCAAAAATTTTTTGTAAATATTTAACCATGTTATTCACTCTGGGGAACAAATGGAAAAAATAAATGAATAATTGTAGATATGCTTCAGGCTGCACAGTGTTATGAGTTCCAAGCATTATTAGTTACAATTAAGGCCAAAGCTACATTAACTTAGAAAAATTTACTAACATATTTTCTTTATTAATCTGTCTTCTTCTTTTCTCCATCTATGACTGAATCTCTGTCTGCAAGGGTGGTCCAGCTATTCAATCTCCAAAAACTGCTATTTTTTTGTGCAAATTATATTTCCCTGCCATAAATTCCTTAGTATGTTCCAATTATATGCTTCTAATTAAAGTTAGAGATGTTATACTAGAATAAATCTAAGGAAGAGACATACTGATAGAAATTTAATGAGCAACAATTTTAAGGGTGCCTTGTACTGGGTTTTAAATTTGGAAGATTTGACTTTCTAAAGAGTTCTGACTCTCATTCATTTTACATTATTGACCTAAAGAAATCAAACATGAAGAATAAGAGGAGCTGGGAGAGACAAGAAACAGGTTATGACAACAGAAGAGCAATTCTTAGTGAAGGAAATGAGAAAGGATTAAAAGAAGAATTCATAGGGCCAGACCATAAAGGGAGTTAGAGACAATTGTCTCACTGTAGGTTGGAAGTCCTGAAACTGAGGGACAGAAATGGGTGAGACAGCATAAATTAGCATGAGTAGGTAAAAGCAACTGTCCATTCTACAAGTAGAACACACCACTGATTTGTTGGCAGTCAATCCATGTAATATTGATATTCAGCATTATATATATAACATACCTTGAGGCAACTTATAAATGTGAGTTATTATTTCTATTATTATAATTGTTATCCTGCATCCTATACAGATGCCCCACTGTGGCATGTAGGTGGTGTTGAATTGTTGAGAGCTATGTTTGAGAAATAACATGGTATAAACTAATAGGATGTTGGACTTAGGAGTACCTAAGGTGTACCTGAGTACGTATCTCAGAGGGTTCCAGTGAGACTTAAATAAGACATTATAGTTAAGGAGCTTTGTAAACCTTAAAGGGTTTCAGTTATCATTATGTAAACAGTGTATTCTATCATTAGGTAAACAGAGCTCAAATGCTGGCAGGTTCTACTTAGTAAGAAAAGTTTCAATAATTGGTCTGGCCATCAAGTATAATCTGTCACCCAAGAACTAGCACCATTTCTGGCACACAGTAGGTGTTTAATAAATGATTATTGATTGGCTAGTATACCCAGATCAAAGAGGCTCAACTCTGGAAGAGTAGCTACCAGGTGGCAAAACATATGCAAGGAAAATTCCCCCCCACCCTGAGGCTGGGGTAAAGTGACTTGCCCAGGGTCACACACATTTGAACTCAGGTCCTCAGGAATTCAAGGCTGGCGCTCTGTCCACTGCGCCACCTAGCGCCCCAAGTTTAATTTTTCAACACTGACCCTTGAAAAATCTTATGTTCCCATTCTCTCCCCCCATACCCCACTCTCCCCTAGATGGCAAGTAATCAAATATATATTAAACATGGTAAAATATATGTTAAATCCAATATAGGCATAATATTTATACAATTACATTGCTGCACAAGAAAAATCAGATCAAAAAGTAATAAAATTGAGAAAGAAAATAAAATTCAAGCACATCACAACAAAAAAGAGTAAAAATGCTATGGGTGGACCACAACATAGCATTTTTACTCTTTTTCTTGTGATGTGCTTGAATTTAATTTTCTTTCTCAATTCCTCAGTTCCTACAGTCCTCTCTCTCTGGGTGTAGATGGCTCTCTCCACCACAAGTCTACTGGAACTGGCCTGAATAATGGTGAGTAGTTTTAATCAGTGAAATTAAAATGCTGTAGAAGTGTAAAAGCTATACTGAAAGGAATGCACATGGAGAAACTACTGATCCTTCAACGTATCAAATTAGCATATTTATATTAATAAAAATATAAATATGCTAATTTGATACATTGAAGGAACCTTGTATCAAACTTAAGGTCTAGCCCAACCATAAAAATTCATCAACTTTATTTATTTTTTTTTTAAGAGGCAACAGGGAAATTTGAGAGACAAAAGTGACTTGTCCAAGGTCACATGACTAGTACAAGTTAAGTGTCTGAAGTTGCTCAGATCCTATTGATTCTAGGGCTAGTATACTATCCACCGTGGCCTCTAGCTGCCCCAACTCATTAACATTAAATAGGAAAATTAGGTAATGAAATCCAAAGGACCCAAAGAACCTAATAAAGACAGGCAAAAACTATTACCTGAGCATTAATTTCCTCTTATGAATTACGTAGGCATGCATGCCTATATGTGTGTATTAGTATGTAAATGGAGAAACAGACAAAGGGAACTCTAGTTGAGTGAACTGGTACTAAAGCAGATTTAACAACTTCTCAGCAGCACCAAAGTCTTAAAAGGGCTTCCTGGGGCTCAGAAGTTATGTGATTAAATCATGGCCAGCAAGTATGGGAATCAGGATTTAATTCCAGTTCTTCCTGACGAAGGGCAGTTCTCCATCTTCTGCATCGTACTTTTCACTACCGTGAGCATTTTTGGGAAATATATTCATGAGAACCATCTTCTTTCTCCAAAACATACAGTTAAAGGTCAATGTTCTGAAGAGATGACACTTACAGGTGTATGAAAATTTCCTGTCTGTTCTAGGGACATGTGCAGCCAACTTTCAAATAAGATCTAAGTAACACCTCAGTTTGGTCATAATGGGAGAAGATCTGGATGACAAGAGCACATGAAAGGAATTAGGCAACTAAACTCCAGGAAGGTGCTGACAGGAATGAGAGAGAATAAGATAGAGGAACTGGCCTGTATCAAGCTAGAGAAAGAGCCTGTGAGGTGGGAACAGGAAGTGTACCTCTGCGGTGGAAGAGCAACAAGAAGCTGCATGATATGTGCAAAAGGATGAAAGGAAGAGGAAACCTGGCAGTAGCTCTCTAACAGAGGACAAAGGGGTGAGAAACAAAAGGACCCCAGACAAGGAGGTCCTCCTCACAGATTATAGGTCAAGTCTAGTCTGTTTCCTGACCCAGTGCAGAATTAGCGATTCCAATTCCATTTCCAAATGGCCAGCTTTCAATTAAAAGTTACATTCGAGATCCTGTGTACTGTAGGAAGAAAAAGGAATGGGAAAAGCGAAGGGACCTTTTGTATTTTATCAATAGGCTGAAGATTTGACCCATAAATATGGTGTGGGGGACTCCAGGAAAACAGTGACTTTCCTTGAGTCACAATGATTTCTGTAGAACCCTTAAAACACATTCTAAGATAAAAGTGGCTGTGGATGTTCTTTTTGACTTGTGATGGGTGCTAACATGTTAATAAGGATGGTGTTAACATCTCATTTATAGTGTGGTTTGGGGTGTGAATGTTAAAATTCCTCGCTGATCTAACTGGGTATATAAATCACTTAACAGGATGGGGTGGAAATGGTTTGGACTTAAATTCACATGGTTTGGATTAATGCACCTTAGTGAAGGTCCATAACAACTTCGCAGCTCTGAATCCCTAAGTAAGGGTGGAGGCTTAGACAAAAAAACATCACCACTCAGTTTGGAAATAGCATCTCTGGCCTGAACCTAATTCAACAGGAAACTAAACATTCAGCACATACTTTTACAGAAGAGGGAGGAGAACAGAAAACAAAATGAGCTGAACTGAAACGTGAGAAAGTACAACATAGCAATTACTTTCCTGGGTGGGTCAGCATCTCTCTTTTTACATCCCCCCAATCCAATAATTCTCCACCCAAGCATTAGCCGAGAATGACCTCACTGGTTTCCTAAACACACTTCAACAGCCTTCCTGCTCTCCCAGAGTCAAGCCAGCAATGATGTCAACAGTGCACCTGTGTGAGTGATGTGGCCCAGGGTCAGGGTTACATGGCTCAGAAGATAAAAGCCTCCCTCTGTCAGTGTTAATGAAATGAAACTTTTGTTTTACTGCTCATCTTTTCAGTTTAATTTTCCTGGAAAGACTTCCTTATTTCAAAGGATCAGAGTCAAGTACAACAAGGTTACTATCATATCTACAAACAGATTTTCCACAGATCCCCTTCAAATACTTCACCATTCAGATTTCAGGGGAGATTGTAATGGAGTGTTGAAGAGAAGGCAGCTATATGGCATCATATTCTGGAAAGGACTATGGAAGATAATTAGAATCTGCTGACTACTCAGTCTTGTTAGTGTAAAAGGATTATCCCTAAAAGTTCTGATAGTCAGAGGTTATTTAGCTTGGCTCCATACTCTTTACTTGATTCCTATTCCTTTGGATGAAGGAAAAAAACAAGTTATTTATACTTTAAAGCCCTATTATTTCCTTGAACATTACAGATAATTAATGAGTGTTGAATGCTATCATTCCTTTTCTTTCTCTTTTACATAAAGTACAAATAAACTAATTCTAAATTTAAAAAAAAACCTTAAAGTCATATCAAAACATGATTAAATTCTAATGATTTAGAATTGAACTAAGACTTTGAGGTCATCAGATATATAAAAACTGACACAAAAGAGAGGTACTAAAACACACATTCTTCTCCCTCCTTCTCCATACCCCAATGATACTAGTTTTGGGTGGTATAGGTAATATGGAATAGTTATAAATGTAGCAATTTAATACTTTTTTGAGTACTATGCATAGTAACGTTTTAAAAGTATTTGAAAACAAACACAGTAATTTGTAGAATGATGGAACTAGAATAAATCTTCATGGTTATTTATTCATCTTTACCACAGTGGTTCTGTCTGTTTCTCAAAAATGTTTAAAAATACATATTGAATGGTATTCTATGGGCATTAGTCAGGATTGGGGTACTGTTCAGCATCAATGGATGGATGAACTAGACATTTATGTAAGTTTTATTAAAATCACAAAAGTAAATGAATGGATGACATTTACTAGAAGCAAATGAAAAATGGCTTTTTGGGAAGAATACTTAGCTAATTAGTATGAGGCAGAGAAGGACTAGCTATATATTATTAACATAAAAAAGAGACTTATAATCGTAACTGCCTGTAAGCTGAATTCCAATCAACCATGAGGAACTCCTGTAATGCTCTATAATTTTTTTTTTAATTTAATTTTTTATTTAATTTTAACACACATTGCTTTATGAATCGTGTTGGGAGGGAAAAATCAGAGTAAAAGGAAAAAACCATGGGAGAGATAAAAAACAGAAAAAAGAAATGACTATAGCATGTGTTGATTTACATTCAATTTCCTTAGTTCTTTTTCTGGATGCAGATGGCATCAGTTCATGTGTATCTTTTCAGGCCTAAAATCAACTTGTGCATCATTTTTTAAAAATAGAACACTAATATTCTATTACCTTCAAATGTCACAACTTGTTCAGCCATTCCCCAATTGATGGACATTTACTCATTTTGCAATTCTTTGCCACCATAAAAAGATGCTCTATAATTTGTTACACAGATTAGAGAACCACCACATTCATCACTACTTTAGGTCTTTATCATTAACAGTGAAGGGATTTGGACTCTACCAATTAAGAAGAGAGTTCAGCAAGGATACAACTTAAATGATGAAGTGGTTAGAAAGGAGAATGAGGGAAAGAATGGTTATAGAATACGGAGGAGAAAGGGTTAACTTTCTCTTTTTTCTCCCCATAACATTCAAAAGTACTCACTGGACTTCCAATTTACACATAAGGACTCCTTACCCAAAAGAAAGAGAAACTAGAAAAAAAAAAAACTACAGAAGAGCTAAATCTTCCCTTTTCCTTGCCATTTAGTGTTTTTTAGTGTGCAGTATGTATATAAGCACTCAAAAACTTGATATCATGACTTGCATTCTTCCATGAAGCAGTACACTCATTTTCTTGACCTTACTAGAGAAGAACAGCATTGTTTCCTGAAAATAATTGCTGGATCTGGAATCCAATGACCTGGTTCAGATCCCAGATCTATCACTAAATGACTTTGTTTTTTTCCCTCTGAGCATTTAGGGTATCAGTTTCCTCATCAATGAAATGAGTGGGTTGAAACAGATGACTTTTAAGAGCTCTTCCAGCTCAACACTAAGTTCTGTCCTTCCATCCTAGTGAGCATCATTTCTATTTTCTTGTCTACATTCACCCCACCAAGAAACAGCAGTTACAATCACTGTCATAGCTGTTACATGAGATCAAAAAACAATCAGTGTCCTTCCCGTATTAGGATATTCTAGGGACAAGTGAAGAAATTCACTTGTGCACACTCACTGTTTCCTGTTCCGAGTCCTTAGAAAGTACTCCTCTCTAAGGCCACAATGTCCCAGTGGCCTCCACTCCAAAAACTCTTTTTCGTCAGGAACTACTTCCTTCCTTGTTCCTCACATTCCATTGTCTCAGAGGAATTCTACAACAATAAACCCCAAACTCATCACCATTCCCCAAATGTGTTTCTACAGGAGGAAATCAGCCTCTGTTCTGGGAAGAGGAGATAACTGACAGAACTCTCTCTTCCGGAAATTCAGTGAGTCTCCCAGTCCCTATTCTTGGGCCATTCCACACATTCATACTGTAGCTAGTCATAACTCACAGTGATGTCAGAAGCAGCTTGGCTATTGTTCAAAAGCAAGATGTAGCTGGAGATCAAAGGCTAACCTTAGAAGCTTCTGATTTCTCCAGCTCTGTTTTGGTTTTCTCATAGAGGGCAAAAAGGCCAGACCATACATTTATTCTATGTCTTTTGTATTTTAAAAATAAAGGAAGAAAATTGGCACATTCAGCAAATAACTGCTGTAGGATTCATATGTTTTCCATTCACTAAAACTTTTCTACTACTGTTAAACTCACTTCTGGCTGCTTATATCTAGAGTGAAAATTTGCTGTTTTGTAAAACTTGGTATCCTCTCCATACCAAGCACCTAGGTAACTCCAAACATAGGACCAGTCCCATAGGCTAGTCCCCAGCCCCCTATGAAGGCTCTCCTTTGCCCTTCTTTCTAAACCCATCCAGATATGGCTGAAAGTTTCTGCAAGACACCATCACATGTGGCCTGATCTTGGAACAGCATGCATTGCTTTGGAATATAGACCCAGCCTTCCTTCTAATCTACCTCAAACTCTCCCATCTTAGGCCCTTTCAGCTTTTGCTCACTCTGTGCTTCTTCCATAGCTGAGCTAGTAAATCAATTAGGGCTTGCATGACAAGATATTAATAATTTAATTTGTCACTAAATACATGTGCATTAACTAAATAGACTTCTGGAGAGAATGTTTAGCACAAAGAAGTATGGTAAGCCAGAAAGACATATTAGTGGCAAGTACTCCTTTTTCCATCTTTCAGATGAAATAGGTAGTCTCTCATTTCATACATGCATATAGGACTGACTTTTCACATACCACTAAGTTAGGTCTCCTACTTGATACTTATGCTGACTTGAGTAAGGGCTTTTACTTTATAAGGTCTTAGTTACATTGTCTATAAAATGAAAGGATTGGAATAGATATCTTCCAAGGTTCCTTCAAGCCCCAAATTTATGATTCTATAATTTAACAAGAATGTGGTTAGCCTTTCACTTTCATTTTCACTGAATATTTAATTTTCTTCAAAATAGCTGTAAAGCATTCCATAACTTTTCTTCCCCATGCCTAGATTTTTTCATTATTTCTAACTACTTAAGCATGGGGAATGAATATGAAACAATATTATCCCCATTTTATGGGCCAACTAGGTGGTACAGTAGAAGGAATACTGGACATGGAATCAGATCTAGCCTCATATATGTTCTAACTGTATGACTCTGGGCAAGCCACTTAACTCTGTTTGCCTCAGTTTCCTCATCTGTAAACTTAGTTGGACAAGAAAATGGCCAACCTCTCCTGTATTTTTGGCAAGAAACCCCAAAAAGGATCACTGAGACCTCATTCAGTCAGGCAAAACTGAAAAATAACTGAACACCATTTTACCACTGAAGGAATGAATTTAAGCTCCCATGTGGCAGAAGTGGGAACATGGAAGCAACCTTAGATTTAGAGTATTGCACATTATATCTATTTTCATATATTAACTCTGTTTCTTGCTACCTATGAGACCTTGGACAAGTAACTTCATCTTGCTAGGCCACTTTCCTCATTTACAGATGGAAGAGATTGAACCAGATGTCTCTTTCTTTCCCTTCCTAATCATAGCTGGTGATTCTCTGTATTTAACCCAAACATTCACTACAGGACTCTTGTTCATCCCTATATCCCATATTAATTTTGAGACTATTTCTATGATTTGTTTGATTTTTTTTTCCTCATAGAGTTAAAAGCTTTAAATGTTTTATCAGTTACATGAGAAGAAACAAAATTATTTAAGTTTAAGACAAAAAAGAACATTTAGATGTTCATCAATTTCCTTTGAATTTAATTCAGTTTTCTAATTAATTTCAACACTTTAAGTATGGAAATACTTTCACCATGAATAATGCCTCACTTTTTTAGTAAAACCCATATGGATCAGCACTCAGTAGCTATTTATAAGTAGGTACTGAATTGACTAAATTTGGCTGTGAAAGACTTGGTCTATTTAAGGAAATCAGATCTACTATTATAATACAGAGATTTGCTAACACTAGAATTAAATAATGTGCCTCAGGTTTTGATAAAGTGTTTTGACCAACTGTGGCATGTTGGCAAAGTGTGCCTACTTTTTTAGGGGACTGTTTATAAGAACAATAGCTCTTTGCATAATCTACCTGGTATGCTTATTATGAAATCAAGTATATTACTTTATTCAATTCAAAAGATACTTACTGAGCATCTATCATTTGCATATCACCTCATCAGATGCTAGAACTACAAAGATGAAAAATTATTAAGTCCCTCTCCTCAAATGCTTAATGCTCTTAGTCATAAAGTTCATTAACAACATATGAAAACAAACCTGCTCTAGGTAGTTTGTATATTATTCTTAAATGGTAAACTTAATTTTCTCAAGCAATTTTTATCCTCTGTTAACAATTAAATATTCAGTATAAATTGCATGTCAGGTTTTAAATACCAGATATAAGCAATTTAAAAAAAAATTTGGTAAGTTGAAATTATTTTTGATATGAAAAGTGACAAAAGCCTTCAAGTTAATATATTCCTCAGTTCCCCCTGGTCTGTATGATTTCCAAAGAAGATGAAGAATCAGAGAAATTGTCTTAATAAAACAAGGGATGTAAAAGATTTATGGGGCATATCACTCACCGTTCCAACCAATGGGTAGATAAATCCAGCACCAATGCTGGCCCGGACATCATTAATCGGTAAAATGAAACCAGTTGGGACCCCTTTCTTCTCAGGTTCATGAGAAAGAGATAGGTGGGTTTTTGCCATGCAAATGGGCAAATTTCCAAAACCCTGAAAGAAAAAAAAAAGAAAATATGTAGAGTGTATATATTTTTTAAAGAACAAAAATACTTCTCTACATGTTTTCAATCTTAACTTATAATTTAGGAAAAATACTATGGTGAATGTCAAACCTATGCTAAGCAAACAGTAGGTGTTCAATAAATACTCATCGACTAATTGCTACTAGGCTACATATTTTAATTTCTGCCTACATGAAGCTGACAGCACCTTAATTATCTTTTTTTTTTTTTTGAGAGCTAAATACTCTTCATACATAGATTTGTGATAAAGTGTGTTTGATTTTTAGAAAGGATATCCAATTCTTTAAGGCAGTCAATTCTCTATAGAAAAGTGATCTGGATAAAGTATCCTCCAATAAGAAACTGTTAGTCATGTGCTTATTAATTCTGAATGTACCAGAATGCAAAGGGTGCCCCCACTGTGTTAACTTATGACTCATAGCTTTTTGATCTGCAGTTATCCTCTAAGAACTAGAATGAGGTCATTCATTAAAACTTCTTATTTTCAAGGACCAAAAGCTAAACTTGAACCAGAGTCCCAAAGATTGAAAGGGCAGGAAGTTACATGTGAAGTCTGACAAAAGTACAATGTACTCAAGCATGATTTTGATTAAATAGCCTATAGTGCCCCCTTTAAAAAATGTTTTACTAATTAATTATAACTCCAAAGTTGACACATAACTTTTAAAGTTCATTTCCTCAACTGGCCCAGAGAAAAGGAAAAAAAAAAAAAAACACATGCAAAGGTAAAGAAATTAAAATTTCTTTCAATCAAGCTCAGATTTACTTTTTGAAAATTTTACTGAGAATTATAAATAGAAATGTGTTTTATTATTTTTTTAAGAGGGCCTGCCTCACTTTTACAGACTAAGAAGACTCTTGCCAAGAAGTAGATGAACTGGATGTGATGCATTCCACAGCCCAGGAGATCAATGCAATCACTCCATCACAGTCACTCTACAGGACAACATGAAAGCAGAATCTCAAGTGGACTAGTGAAGCACACAGACCATCCTAAGAATGTTTGATTTGCTGTCAGCTTTATGAAATGTGGAAAGTCTTGGGCAAGAACTCTGGCTAAATCCAAGATCTCTGTAGTAACCATTTACTTTGATGGTATTTAAAAAAAAATCCCCATGACAAATAATGAGTTAAAAAAAAAGGGGGGGGGGAGAGGAGATAAGAAATTCAAGTCTGAGGGCCATGAAATGCAGAACAAATTGTCTAATCTATCTTTTCTTGTATGAGAATACTACATTCTACCAGCCTTTATAGGGAAAAGAAAAGACATGTGACTTGATTGACTTTTTTGGGTAATGGCAATTGCAAATGCATCTCTAGGATCACAGAATCCCTGATGCAATCAGCTTAATTATTAGTCCTAATAATCCCAATTAGGATTAATAATCATATTAATTAAAACAAATTATCCTAAGAATAGTCCTATCAGACCTAAAAAAAAAAAAGGATCAATAAGGGCCTATTAATACCATGGCATAACGAATTCCCATGTCACCTGATAGGAGTAGATGATGCAATAAAATATCATGTTTTCAACCTTCTAGATTCTTATTTATTCATCTTTGTGTAATACTAATATTTCAGTGTCATAGCCTAAACTCAGCAGAAAAAAAAGTCAGTCTGCTGAGTGAGAAAGACTTAATCAGTCAATTTAATTCAGTTTAACAAATGCTTACTAAATACCTACTACTTTTCGTAAAGGCACTGTTCTAAGCATCTCAACAGAAGGACTCAGTCTTTGTTTTCATTTGGCAGAAGGATGAGACAGATAGAAAGAAATGATTTCGTGCCTATAAGAAGTCAAATGAATGACTCAAGATATCAAGGGGGGAACAATGACTGCTGGCTAGATTTTATGGAGAAGCTAACATCTTGGTGGACCTTGAAAGAACTGATCTTGCCAATAGTTGGGAAAGGGTGGGATTGGGAAATGTTCATTTCAGGCATGGGAGGCAGCATGTGAAGAAGTATCAAGTCAGAACCTTAGAAGAGATTAAGAAACGGCAAGCAAGGTTACCTGCAAGAAAATACCCAAAGCATGGGGCATATAATGAAATGTTTGACAGGTAGGTGGAGAAGGCCTCGAGGAAGGATAGTTATACAATAAACAGTGGATGCTAAGGATGGCAGGTGGCACTGATATACTGTTTTTTGTATAGTATTTTGTGGAATCCTATCTCATTTGACCCTCACAACCACCCTGAAAAATAGGTACCATTACTGTCCCTAGTTTACATATGAGCAAACTGAGGCTGTTAGAAGTTAATTCTCCAGAATCAGGAAGCTAGTGTCTAAGGTCTGCTTTGAATTCATATTTTTCTGATTTCAGACTAGTGCTTTTCATTTACCTACTTAACTGAAGGCACTGATGAGATGAGACTGCATAAATTTGTAGCAGACTGAGTTAAAGACAATTTTATAACTTTCTAGCTTTGTCCAAATGTGGATAGAGAGCTAACAGTTATTTAAGTTGATAATCACGAGAGCAGAAACAACAGAAATTTAGGGATTCAGTTGCAAATTAGTTAAACTTAAAAACATAGATAATATCTTTACCAATAATTCTATGAAGATTGATTCCCCTCACTTTGAACTTAGATAACATTTTTACCCAAAAACCTTAAAGTAGGTTGTTGAAAATAAAAGTAGATTTTAAAAAGTTCAGTTACCAGACAAGTTTTTAATGACTCTCTTTATCTACATTACTTTTACCTGTTGTGTGTAACGCTGTATTTTAGATTGTGCCTCAGGGGAAAGTTCAATATCTTGGGCTCCATAGACTTTTTGAGCAATAGTTCTTATTTTTTCAACAATGGGAAGCTGTGAAAACATAGATGAAAATAAAAATATTAATTGCAGCCAGCTGAAAGAATAAAATTTTTAAAAGTTTTTTGTTGCTTTGCATTTAACTAAAATGCATTTCTAATATTCCTCTACCATTTTAACATGATAAAAGAAAAAAACAAAACCCTTGTACCAAATATGCAATTAAACAAGACAACTCCCAATATTGTCTATCACTTCCCTCAGGAATTAGGTACATAGATCAAAGTTCTTAAATCTTTTAAAGTTGTTTGACAATATTGGTTCCCCCCACCAAATAGTTCTCCTAGTTCTACTGACTTCATCCTGTATCAGTTTATTTGAGTCTCCCCAAGATTATCTGAATTCATCATCCACACATCACAATCTGTTCAGTCATTGACCTCCAAACAAAAGTATTGCTTTTAAAATTTTCATTATGAACATTTACACCCCAGAAATTGGCAAATGCTACAATTCAAGGTTTAATTTGCTGTTTTGCTAAAAAAATACAGAGAAAATGTTATTAATGCAGAATAAATTTAAAGATCCCACTCAAGAGTTGACTGTTAAATATTTACCAAGACACTCACCTGAACCTCACATCCTTCCTAGGCTATCCCTCAACTAATGTGAACTCTCTCAATTTTCAGTTGTTTGCCACATTGAAAAAGCTGCTGCAAATATTTTTTGTACATATGGGTTCTTTTCCTTTCATCTCTTAGTAAAGATATATGGGTCAAAGGATATTCATAGTTTAAAAACTTATTGGGGTGAAAGAACAAATTATAAGGGGTCCATTCAATTTTTACTTTTCTCATCAAGCTTCTCAACAAGATCCTGAACAACAGAAATGGCAATATCATTAAATTATCTCAGGCTACAGTCTTCATTTTTTTCATAAACTGTTAATTATATCCTCTTTTAAGGTCATATGTCAACCAAGAAATAAAAGCCTTAAAAGCTTAGTCTCTTAGAAGACTGGCTGAATAGTTTCTAGTACCAGAAAGTTGTAACCAAGATATACAGGAGAAGACTATTTCTTTTATATGCTTTCATAACAGATCATATACAAGAGTCCTCCTTAAGGAAAATAGCTATCATTTTTATAATAAATAAAACTTTACTAGGAAGAAAGTACATAGGTTTAGTCTCTGAACTAAATTTAGAATTAGATGGAAGAAAAGGAATATAGGACTGAAGGATAAGCCCATCTTGAGAGTCAGGCAGGATTCCTGAAAAGCCCAAGTGGATACTGGCCAGTTAGTATCACAGTAAGTAGAATCCTAGCCTTGAAATCAGGTACACTTGAATTCAAATCCTGCCTACTTAATAGCTGTGTAACTTACGGCAAGGCGCTTAACTTTTCTCAGACTCAATTTCCTCATCTGTAAAACAGGAATAATAATTATACCTATCTCTCAGGGCTACTGTGAGGATCAAATGAGATAATACATGTAAAGTGTTTTGCACATCTCAATGGGCTATTTTAATTGCTTCTTATCAGTCTTGTCAGACTTGGTAGAGATAGTGAAATGGTTTGACATTTTTTTCTCCAGCTCATTTTACAAATGAGGAAATTGAGGCAGACAAGGTTCCACATTCTAACTCAGGTCTTCTTGACTCCAAAGTTGATATTCTATCCATTTTGCCACCTAGCTGCTCAGGTATAATGAGAAGCTAACTTAAATGTACTGCATATGAATGCATGATCTCAGAGCCACAAGGTATAAAAAACCTAGCATTAGAACAGCAGTGATAAAATCTATACCATCTCAATTATTCTTTAAGTAATCACACAGAGAATAGGATAGGTAGAGAACACAAGAGATAGGTACAAACTCAGAGCTAGCAAATAGTAGATTACACTGGCTACATCCAATTGGGTTTCCAGTTCAATGCTCCTCCTGTCATACTGTATTATGTTACCCCTCAGTGTCAAGTGGGTCAGAAGTCAGCAAAAGAGACATAGAAGGGGTAAGAGAGGTAGGAAAAAGAGAATAGTATTGATGAAATTGAGTATTTAATTGATGAATATTTAGTAACATTGAACAGGATGTAATGATAGACTAGAAATAATACCAAACTATGGTAATATTAAAAGCTGCAGAAAAAATATGGAAGATGAATGTTGAACAAAAACATAGGCTTGCACAATCATGAACTTAGAAGCCAGTTGCAAGAGGGTTAAAAGACATACCAGCTCCCCTTTCTACATTTTTGTATCTATCATTCCTGGAATGCACTTCCTTTTCATTTCTGCCTCATAAAATTACTTAAGGACTACTTAAAAAAACAAACAAACAAAAAAAACTTTTACTGATGTCTTATTTTTGCATTACATATATTTATAGATTACTACCACTTCCTGAGAAGTCTTTGTTACAGCAGTTAAGAAAGATTAATACAGTAACCTTGTCTCAAAGTTCATGCAAAGTTTTGCATCTGTATTACCCCACCCACCCATCTAAAAAAAAAAAAAAAAAAAAGAAGAACACAAATCTATTTTTTCTCCCTTCCACAGTTCCCTTCCTGCATGGCGGGGAAGAAGGAAAGCAAACTTCTTTTAAGTACCATATTCTACAAGAATTTTTCCCTGATCCCTCAAACTGTTAATTCCTTTCCACCCAAACTACCTTCTCTTGAACTGCTTTACATTTATTTATTTATCCTTTATGAGAAGCTTCTAACCCAGATACTGAATATACATGTAACTTACATGTATATACATATGTATAAATGTATACACACATAAATACATATATGTATACATACATATATACAAACTCTATTTGGAGTAAGAGATCCTACAGCATAATACACATAATACATATATACATACATCTACACACATATATACATACATCTACTTGTGTATACACACATATGTATATCTACTTGTGTGTATATATATATATGTAAAGCTGGAAGAAATATCAAAGATGTCCTTATATCTAAATCTTTCATTTTAAAGAAGCTGAGAGCCCAAGTCACTCAGATAGTGGGTGCCAGAGGGAGGATCTGAACTGAGATCTCACTTGAGAGTTAGTGTTTGTCCACTGGACTCTCTTTAAAGGGTGGGATAAGTAAAGAGTTTGGAATTTAGACCAGATGACCTTTTAAGTCCCTTCTAAGGACAAGATTTAATGACTTTATGTAGTTGGAGAAGAAAATTTAGCTGGATTTAAATTTGAAGACAACAAAATTATCCCAGAATGATTTTAACAGTTGCCAAAATTTTTAAGAAATCCCAAGTCAGTTTAAACACAAGGCAGTTTTTGGAAATCTTTGAAGGAAGTGTTGTCATTTAATTATGTCTGACTCTTTGTGACCCTGTGCAGCAAAGCATGCCAATAACGTCTATGGGATTTTCTTGGAAAAGATACTGGAGTAATTTGCCATTTCCTTCTCTGGCTCATTTTACAAATGAGGAAATTGAGGCAGACAGGTGACTTGCCCAGGGTCACACAGGTAGGCAGAATAAGGCCAGAGATTCAGATTCAGGTCTTCTTGACTCCAGATCCACTGGTCCATTCACTGCGCCACCTAGTTGCCCCATCCAGGCAAGTGACCTTTCCATAAATAATTAGATCATATACCTACAACAAGATAGGACCCTCACTCCTAAAGATGGGCCCAGAAGTGTTTTCCCTTGACATTATACTTTAACATTACATCCTCCACAGTTCCCTAAGTGCTTGGCAAAGAAATAAACTATTAAAGTAATAAAAATTAGCAGGAAGCCTGCTTTTCCGTCAGCAAGAATAAAAAGCACAGAGGAAACTCAGTGGTCATTTTTAATTAGAGCAGGCCAGCTCTTCCAAACACTGTATCCCCTTTATGGTCCAAAAGAAATGGAAAAGAAAAAACAAGCAGGTTCCAACCCTCATTCATGCTCAGATTCCACCCTTTCACTGAGAGATCATAAAATTATAGTAGTCAGGCACAATAGTAAAAGTGATTCTCATTTAAGAGTGAGGGAAATTTAAGGGAGTGAAAGAGAAAAATTTAGAACTGAGAATATCATAAAAGTAAATGCTGAAAGCAAAATTTATATGTAATTGAAAAAAAATACTATTAAATGGGGAAAAAAGAACAGAAAAGAAAAAAAAATTGTAATAAGTAATAGCTCCCCAGGAGGGATAGCAAGGATAGAGATATGTAAAAACAAAATATTCAATAAAAGTCAACTTCTTAAAAATAAAAAAAGGCTTACATTGGAAAGGAAAAATTTAAAAAAGGCAGTGGTATTATTTATGATGATACAGATTTTCATCTACAATTCCTACTACAGTATATTATAAACCTAATTCCCCCCAACATACACCCCCCCCCTTTAAAACTGAACTTGGCCTCTAATTCCATAGATGAGGAAACTCAGGTTTACTGCACAGTCACACAGAGAGGGGATAACAAGTTTGGGTTTCAAGGCTCCGTCTCCTTCCATGACAACACCGACTCTACCAGTCCAACACGTGCTGTCAGCTATTGAGTGATCACCTACCATACTCTTATGCTATGTCTGGAAATGAAAAGGCTAGGTAATTTTTCTTACAATTAGGATCTTTTACAAAGTAAACAAGCTTATTTATTTTGATTCCCATTCAACTCTGATCCTCAGGTGTGGATAATCAGTAGCTGGCCAAGGAGGAAATAGGATTGACTCACATATCTATTCATGCCCTTCCTCCTCCAAATTCCCGTTACTGTGGATGACCCAGCCATAAGTTCATAACCTTCATCATCCTAGACCAGGAATTCTTAAACTGCAGCTAGGTGGCCCAGTGGATGGAACAATGGACAAGTCAGGAAGCCTTGAGTTCAAATCCAGCCTGACATTTACTGTGTGACTGGGCAAGTCATTTTACTGTATTTTCCATATTATTCATTGGGATAATAAAGAGAGAGTACATATCTCCTATTATTGTGATGATCAAATGAGATAATATTTATTAAGTACTTTGAAAACCCTAAAGCACTTAAATGATATTACTGTGAACTTTAAAAAAATATTTTGACAATTATATTTCAATATAATTAACTTTCTTTATAATCCTATGTATTTTATACAATTTAATTTGATCCTTATAATAACTACACGGGGGGGGGGAAGGATTCTGCTATTATCTCTATTTTATGAGGAACTGAAGCAAAGATTTTTTTTTTTAATGAGTTGCCTGGGAGAAGGAGTGATGTCACATAGCTAAGAAGTATTTTGGCATGAATTTGAACTCAGTTCTTCCTGACTCCAGGCCTAGAACTCTATCCACTATGCTTCTAGCTGTGATTGCAAGCTGAATATTAGGTGTGTGATTATGTGCGTAAGCTATGAAATGCACAAATACATATGCATAAAAGTATGAGCTAAAATATATTCTATTCCTTCTCTACCCTAATCATGCCCAGGCTGCATGTATAGGACCAGAAAGTTCCTTACATACCAACAATACATTCCACAAGCATGATTCCCCTTAATCTGAACTTCACTAGTGCTGAAATAGCTGAAATCAGAGATGAGGCCATATTCTTGTCTTCGGGCTCCTTTCCAGGTTTCAACACGCACAATATTATCTACTAAAAGCCGGAGATAATACAACATAAACATCCTGGACTCAATTCCTGGCAGAAGTGTCCTGAATGGAACATTTCAGTTTGTACAGATAGCAATCTTGGGATCCAAATTCTCCTCTACCACCCCCTAGACAATGATCAAAAAATTCTTTTATGACAATCACACTTGTAAATGAATTTTAAAAACAATAATGCTAGAATACCTTGATTATTATGCCCATCAGATATAACATAAAGACTAAAAACCGCTGCCATCAAAGTATATCCCATTGTCTACAAACTAAAACTTTTTGTCCTGTAGATGATTTTCTGTTCTTTTATGTTGATTTTCAAAAGTACTTATTATTGCCTTTGAAAAATAAAATATAATAAGCTTGTAAAATATCTATCTATGCAGGATTTCTCATAGATTTCAGAGTTTGTTAATATGAGAGTAGATTTAAAAAATCAGTATATATGATTAATTCAGAATGCAATATAGTATATCCTTATAGAAATAGATAAATCCAGTTGTATTGCAATCAAATGCGCTTTTCAGTTTAGTAAATTCTATCTTTTGGAACCTCATGATACACTTAAAAATCTTAGATTATTTCTTTAATCCCATGCAATATAAAAATTATCATTCCTTGGTTCTATAAATATGCCCTAATTAATATGGTTCCACCAACAAGTCTAGTTTTCCTTATAAGTATTATTGCTTGATTTTATATTACTAGTATTTCATCACTTGAAAGAATAGAATTTTAAAATACTTCAAAGGACCAAGCTGGTCAATCGACATAGTGTATTTTAAAAAAGAAAATCTCCAAGTCAAAGGAATTAGAGAAAACTTTTATTTCAAAGCAAAATTCTATTTTGCATCAATCGATAGTTGGCTTTTGTTGTTGTTGTTGTTGTTGAAAGGGGGACAAATGGTATCTGGCCAGGTCAGGAAGACCTGAGGTGTAAGTTCTACCTTAGATACCCACTAGCTCAGTGAATATTGTTCATGGGGTTTTCTTAGAAAACATACTAGAGTGGTTTGTCATTTCCTTCTCCAGTGAATTAAGGCAAACAGAGGTTAAATGGTTTGCCTAGAGTCACACAGCAAGTAAATGTCTGATGCTCAATTTGAATTCAAGGTTCCAGGCTTCAATCTCTATTCACTAACTCACCTACAGTTTTGGTCCCCAAGGCTTTAGGCTTGCTTCCACAAAATTACCTTTCTCCAGAATCTGAGCTATGATAAACATTACAAAGCATACATATATTTCGAGTACTTGCATTCAGTTGATTTTCAAAAGCAATATTTAACCAAGACACTCAAAGTGCCTTTTAGAGATTCTCCAGGGCCACACTTTTTCTCTAGCCCTGAGCTTAACTACTTAACTGAAAAAAATTTGTCATGGGTAAAAATACACAGAATTCATACAGGGCTTTTCTTAGTTCAGTTTTCATACAACCCAACTGTTAATCACTGCTGTTATTATTCCACTGGAGCCTTGAGACTTTGGACTGATTTTGCATATCCATAGTTCAACATAGATTATTTATTTTAAAAATTATATATTTTTTAAAAATGGAGATAATATAAAAGTTTCCAAAGTCTCCTTCAGCTCTAAAAATTACATTCAATAGAAAGAACTAAGTTCTCCAAAGAAGTATGAAGTTGAAAAATATTAAACTTATTAAAGCATCACAAGTAATTTGATGTATTAAAATACCTTATTCTATATTTCTGAGAGACCAAATAAGCACAATGAAATTAACTGAAGTCCCTTTTTTTTAGTTAACCTTTTAGTTGTATGATTTAAGATAAGAAATCCCAGTAATTCTTTACGTATAAACACCTCTGTTAGGCATTTAAACATCCTTTTTTGTCTTAATCTATCATTTCAAACTCATCATATATATATTCTGTTCTCCTTTAAGTAATCTTTGGTACTGTTCAGTTGTGTATAGCTCCTTTGTGACCCCATTTGGGGATTCTAAAGAAATATATTGGATTGGTTTGCCATTTTCCTTTTCAGCTCATTTTGTAAATAAGAAAACTAAGGCAAACAGGATTAAGTGATTTCCTCAGTGAGTGTCTGAGGATTTGAACTCAGGAAGATAAATTTTCTTAACTCTAGATCTAGACTCTTATCTATCACTTAGCTGTCTAATGAAATCTAGAGACTAATTTTCTTATAATTTTGGCTATATTGGTTTTGTTTATGTAAAGTTTTAATTTTATGTAATCAAATCTCTTTGGTCATGAACTCTTCCCTTATCCATAGATCTGACAGATAATTTCTTTCTTTTTTTTTTTAAATAGGTTTTATTTACCAGATGTATGCATGGGTAATTTTACACCATTGACAATTGCCAAACCTTTTGTTCTAATTTTTCCTCTCCTTCCCCCCCACCCCCTCAGCTGATAGATAATTTCTTTCAAGCTCTCCTAATCACCTTATAGTTGAAACAAGATTAAGAGAAATCATATACATCTATTAAAGTAAAAAAAGGGCCAATGAAATTTTTTACCTATTGGGATAGGGCAATGTGTCTAGGCAAAGAAGACCAGGAAAATTATGTCTAGTCATGATTATATAATGACCATTTTATATTTTGCCTCATATGTGCTATGGTAATTCAAACTTATAAAATTTGTAATTTATCTATAAAATTATGATGATAAAATTAATCTTTGTTTCATTGTGCCCTAGGTGGCAATGAGAAATGTTTGACCTTAACATAATTTTCATTGTAAAACTAGAAAATATTTATTTTACAGTAAATTTTAAAAACCACTCAGAACACTTATCCATCAATTTCTATAAAATGCTCTACAAAGATGAGTTGCTATAAGCCTTGTATTTCCATTTGGTAAATATAAAGATGAGGACAGAGAATCTATAACTTAAGAGTAAGATTAGAAAGAATTTCAGATCAATCTACTTGGTATTTACTTGGAGCACACTTTTTCCTACTGAGGATAAAAGGACTTAAAGGAAGAAATAATTTTAAAAAATTTTGTTCTTCTGAATTCTGCTTTTAAGGGAAAGTAAAATTGATATAAAATTCTAGAAGAGATCTTTTTAAAATTTCCTAACATTTGAAATCCATTATTACAAGGGTAATATGAAATGAGATGCACATAAAGTTAAAATAAACTTCAGCTATAAATAGATGGGGAAAGAGAAGAGGTAGCATGGCTTTATATGGACAAAAATGTTTAAATGTGAATGAAATGTTTAAGTAGAAGTGATCAGATGATAAACTTATAAGTTGAATGGGAAGCTTCAGACACAACTATTTACTTAAGGGTGTATTTTTTTTACATGTATTGGGCACGTATTTTAAATGAGTTTTGATACATTAGAGGTAAACATAAATAACAGTGAACTCCTAGTTATTAAATAAAATGACAATAAAAATTATTGATGTTCATTTACGAAGGATATGACAAAAGATGGAAAGAAAATAAATTATACACAAACTTTCTAATGCTGAAGCAGTTCTGTAATTGTTACTAAGGACCATAGATTCCTATAACATTGATCAAAAAAGCATATACATAACTCAGACCAATCCATCCTTGGTTCACAAAGGTGTATCTTTGCTTTCATGAGACTGATTCTCAGAAGATGATAGCCAGGAACATTAAATAAGTAATTAATTATGAGTCCCCTAACAGACCTCGCCCTCCATTGGCAAGTATAGTTTTTACGGACTGCTTAGATTTGTTTCCCAGAAATGTACTTTAAAAAAATTCCGCGAGAAAGATTACTGTAAAGAAGTCCTAAATTTAACCTATTTTATTACTCAAATATGAAAAAAATTATTAATCGCCTATTATGTGCCAAGTACTATGCATTATAAACATAAAAGAGTAAGTAAATAGTTAACAATATGGTTATAGAAATGGTGAAAAGTAGAAAGGGTGGCAGTGACTTAGTTATGATAGTAAAGTAATTAATATTTAGTAGATGGTGAGAAGATCCTTTTTTAAAAAATACTGACCATTATTTTTATTTCAATCACCTCATTTATTTATTTTAAAAACATTCTTTTTTTAAAAATTAAGTTCTAAATTCTCTCCACCACCACTCCCCCACTCCCTGAGAAGTCAAGTAATATATCAATTATATATGTGAAACCATACAAAACATATTAGTCATATCCCTCCCAAAAGAAAAAAAAATGATGATAATGTGAGAAAATTATACCTCAATTTGCACTAAGAGTTCATCATTTCTCTCTCTGGAGGTAGATAGCATTTTTTTTTTTTAATCTTGCATCCTTTGAAATTGTCTTAGATTACTGTATTGAACAGAGTAATCAAGTTTTTCACATTGTTCTATTGCACACTGCTCTCCTAGTTCTCATTACACTTTGCATCATTCATATAGGTCTAGCCATGTTTTTCTAAAACCAATTCCCTCATCATTTCCCACAGTACCATAGCACTCTGTCACAATCATATGCCACAACCTGTTCTCCCATTCCCTAATTGATAATTATCTCCTTGATTTTGAATTCTTTGCCATCTCAAAAAGAGCTGACATAATATATCTATATATGTACATGTGGCTATAAACACATACATATGTATGTATATAACATTTAGGTTCTTTTACTTTTTTTAAAAAATCTCTTTGTGATATAGACCTAGTAGTGGTACAGCTAAATCAAAACTTATCCACAGTTTTATAGTCTTTTGGGTATAGTTTCATATAGTTTTCCATCATGAGTTAACAATTCTGCTAATAGTTTGTTAGTATATCTCTTTTTTTTCCCATCCATTTGTCATTTTTGAAAGGTGTGAGATGGTACTTCAGTTGTTTTACATTTCTCTAATCACTAATTATTTAGAACATTTTTTTCATATGACCATAGATAGCTTTGATTTCTTCTAAAAACTGCCTGTTCATATCCTTTGACTATTAATCAATTGGGGAATGGTTCTTTATTTTTATAAATTTGGCTAAGTTCTACATTCAGTATAAATTTGACCCTTTAGTAAAATGTAACTTTCCAGATAATTTCTTTAATTAATTTATTTTTACTTTTGGTTTGTCTAAGATCATGATCACTATCCCTGCCTTTTTAACTTCAGGAAAAGTATATAAGATTATGATCCAGTTTTTCATTTTTAACTCTGTGTGTCCATCCATTTCTAGTAAACAATATATTATTGGATGCTTTTTTCTAACCCATTCTGCTATTTGCTTTCATTTTATGGGTGAGCTCATCCCATTCACATTCACAGGATTACTGTGTATTTCTCTCCATCCTATTATCTTCTGTTTCTTCCTCCCTCCCTCTCTTATTCCTCTTCTACTCTATTTTTGCATTCCTTAACTTGTCCACCCTATCATTCTCCCTTCTCCTGTCTTATCCACTTTCCCTCCTACTTCCCTATTGGGCAAGTTACATTTCTATACACACACACATTCTCTGACTGAATTCTGATGAGATTGAGGTTCAAGCACATAAAATTGTTCCTTGTGTGCCTCTCTTATGGGAGAAAATTTCCCTTATTTTATTTATCTCTCCCTTCCTCCCTTTCCTACTCCTTCATTTTTTTCCCAACGTAACTTATACCTATGCCCTTGTCTATATAATTCTTTTCCACTACCTTAATAATGATACATTTATGAGTTACACATATCATTTTCCCATACAGGAATATAAGCAATTTAACTTTGGATCCCTTATGATTACTTTTTTATGCTTCTCTTGAGTCTTCTACTTAAATGTTCTATTCAGCTTTAGTCTTATCAGCAATACTTGAAAGTTTTCTATTTCATTAAGTATCCTTTTAATTTTCTGCTAAAAGATTACACTCAATTTTGCTGAGAGGTGATTTCTGTTTGCAATCCTTGCTGCTCTGCTATCAGGAATATAAAACTCTAAGCCCAATGTTCTTTTAAGCCACTAAATCTTGTGTGAACCTGTCTGGCCTCACCAATATTTAAATTGTTTCTTTGTGGATATTTGAAGTATTTTCTCTCTGACCTGGAAACTCTGGAATTTGGCTTTAATATTCCTGGGATTTTTCATTTTGGGATCTCTTTCAGGAGGTAATTGATGTATTATTTTGATTTATGTTTTAACCTCAAGATCTAAGATAGCAGGGTAATTTGGCTTTATAATTTCTTGAGGTATGATATCCAGGTTCTATATTACTTTTCCTTGATCTGTTTTCCAGGTCAACTGTCTTTTCAATAAGATATTTCATATTTTATTCTATTTCTCTTCTATTTCAAACTTTATTTTATTATTTCTAGAAAAAATAAAGTTTTTTTTAATTGCATCTAGAGCCATCTCCAGTTGTCTTACCACTAGACCCAGATGATTCTGAAGGAGAAAGTGAAGATGGTAATTTTGCATAGCCCTCCTACTATGTCTTTGAAAATATAGAATAAATAACCATATCTGTGAGTAGAGCTACCCTACTTGGGGACTCAACTGGAACTGGTAGAGTGATTAATGAGTTCACTCTTTCTTTTCCTTCCCTCCGTACACATTAGGGTACCAAGCTCTTACGTGTGACTGCTCTGTCCAAAAGAATGCAAATTCTTTTTGATTGCTGGAATGTCCCTAGAAATCTTGGGCTAAATTTCTAAAGGATTAAGCCTTAAACCCAGATCACTCTGGCACTCATTGAGTGACCAATAATAGGTCCCAGCTAAGCCCCTTTCAGTCATGATTTGGGCCCAGACTGACTCAGAGAGAATATAAATAGCAATTATTTCTCTTTTGGTCATAAACTTGAAAGATCTTCCCCTCTCAGGTTGAATTAATTTTTTGTCTAGGTAAAAGAGGCCATTCTTAGCTTCAAGTCTTACCTAGCCTTAATTACTGAATGGGCAGGGCCTCAGTCAAACAGAGACCTGTTAAAAGGCCTTAGCTTTAAAAAGGCCAAGATCTCCCACAACATCCAGGGCTGTCCCTAGTCATCCTGATATTTTGTCTTGAACAGAGACTCTCTCATGTAGAGGACTGGAACTCCGGAAAGGTATAGTTGAATCAAGGACAGCAGGGTTTTAAGTTAAACACCTACTCAGTGTGATTGATGGGATAATGGTTCTCTATAGTTAAACATATACTTAGTGTGATATGGTGATGTAATGGCTACAATTGGCACCTGCTCAGTTGCTGTAATGATGTAATTGTACTGAGGTATTTAAGGCCTGAGGACTGAGAGTCTCTCAGCCATAGATACAGGGAATAATACTTCACACTCAGACTGCAGATTCCAGATTCCATCTTTGACCAACCTCGTGGTGGCTCTCTTGACTTCATCAATTCTCCACCTAAAGATCAAGGCCCTTATAGAGATCCCCTAGAAAGCTAGCCTGGACATTATCCTCTCACTTAAATCCAATTCACTTGCTCTGATATCACGGTCCTCTTTGAGAATGAAGGATAAACAACAACATTGTTTCTAAATGTCCATTGGAGTCATTAGCTTCCACCTGTCCAATCTAATTTTTTAATGAATTATCTTCTTCAGTGAGCTTTTGTACCTCTGTACCTACATTTAAAAAAAGATGTAGTAGTGGGTACATCAAGGGTAACTGCAGTTTTGTACAAAAAATAGAAAGAAATATGCAGAACAAGAATCATTTTTGGACGTGGACAATAATGGAATTTACTTCATTCTTTCGTTCAGTCATTCATTTATTGTTGTGGTGTTTTTTCTCAGAGAGGGAAATGAAGATGGAAAATTAACCAATCCTTGTTAATTGAAAAAAAAGTAAAACCATTAAGAAAGATTATTTCACCATGGGAATTTAGAATTTAATAACAGAAGGGCAGAAGAGAAGAATGTTACATTCAGGTGGAATGGCCAAAATTTAATGGTTGTAAAGGATGTGAACAAGGTTTCCTCTTCCCCTTCACTTCTCCCATAAAATTGGTCAGATCTTTGGGATAGGACTGAAATGACTTAAGGGAAAATTACAAGGGATAAATTGAGGTAGTAATAATGATCAAGGATTCAGAGTCAAATGGAGCCTTGGTAATCACTCACAAAAAAGTTCTAACAAAGAAAAATTTAATCATCTCTTCTGAGTACAAGTAAGAGGTTGAAAGTCAAGAATATGTAAAATCCTTTCCAAGTAATGTGACTGAAATCTATAAAGCATTTGCAAAGAAAAAGAAGGTCTGAATGATGGATATGTAAGCACTGATGAACTATAGATAAGCAAGGAGACCGAGGAAGGAGCTGGGCAGGATGTCCAAAGACCCTCCAAAGTGATGGATACCAGTAGTAGAGTGGGTAATTATGTGAACTGAAGTTCTTTCCCCTTTGTATGTTTTTCTAATTCCTTTCATAAATATGCCATATTTATTTTTCATCTTGAAGCTCCAATTCCAGATGATCTAAGGCCAACTAAAGGTTGAATCTCAAAGCTCAAGTAAAACTTGGCACATGATCAAGCTGGAAAGATTTAAAAAGCACAAATAATCTTTCAACCACTCCCTATCCATATAACCCTACCAAAAGAAAAAAAAATCACTCTCAAGAAAAACTAGCATCTCCCCCATATAAGAGTTCACAAATTGCTGTCTCTGCCTGTGACCTGAGATTTAGACTTTATTGACTTATCTTCCTCCCTCGCCATCCAACCAGAGCTGTGTTCAAGAGAATGATTTCAAGAAAAGACCAGGAAAGAAATTTTAATAAAAACAAATATGATCCCAACATAATATCAAGGTCATACTTGGAAATTTTTCTAATGCTGTAACAAAATGACAAGTACTTTCTGAGCATGTAATGCAGCAAAAAGATTTTGCTCTAAGAAGTAGGATTTTGGGACAAGGCTTCTCTTTACTCGGGAGACAGATCTTCTGCTATCTAATTACACCGTCCCCAATTCTAACTGAGAAAATGGAATGATGCCAAATGTATTGGCTTAATTTGGTGGTGCCCATGGATTATTATGAGTGCAGAGGGAATAACAGCTTGAAATATATCCCCATTTTTATAAGACAAGTCAGAATGTTGAAACAACAGCTTTGATGACTGAAAAAAAGATGTGAATAGAAAATTATCATAGCATAACAAAGTTGCATGGACTTAGAGCACAGTTTCTTATTGGTAAAAGACCAGATGATAATAATGATGATAATAATAATCAGCTAATATTTTAAGGATCATAAAGCTCCTTTTATATATACTATTTTATTTGATCCTTACAGCAACTCTATGAGGTAGGTATTATTATGAACATTTTGTAAATGAGGAAACTGAGGTTGAGAAAGGTCAAACGACTTGTCCACAGTCATATGGCTAAAAAGTGTTTATGGTAGGATTTGAACTCAGGACTTCCCTAATTAAAAGTCTACTGCTCTGTTCATCATACTATCTACCTACCTCAGTTAGAACAATCATCTTCTGCAGGGAGAAAAGTGAAAGTTGGGCCTGTCAGCCCAGAAGAGAAATCATATTTATTGGATATTCTGCTTTGTGTTCTTAGAGATTTCTTTTCATGAAACTTTTTTCCCATTAAAAACATCAAATGTTTAAAAAAAAACACCAAATGTGAAACTGGAAAGGGAATTAATTATACTAGAAAAGTTGGGAAAACCTTTCTGTATATATTATTTCTGACTGGTGCATAATATTGAACAAGTGTACTGAACTTCTACTATCAAGCTAGTTGTTAAACATCTAACTAATAAACACCCTGCTAATAATTCTCCACCAATGTGTATTCTGTTATCTTATTATAAGGGTGATAAGTTCTATAAAGCATGAAAATATAAGCCCTAATCAAGTTGGACAGGTTTTGAGTAGTGCTAGTGATGTCTATTGCCAGAGGACCATTGTAACTAAGGTTCAAACTCAGAACCAAAGAATTGGTTGTCATGCAAATTTTTTGGGGGGAGTCATAACAATTCATTCCACTATAACTCACAGTAAGAGTGTCTTGTACATGATGGGAACTTTCTAAAAATTATTTGAATAAATCCATCTACTGAAATACAGAGGGACTGCAAATACCATCAGTAGAGGGAATATACTTGACTGGGATGAAATCGTGGTTCTTTTTAATAATATACTAAGAATATGTAAAATAGCTAGTTGTTGGGTTCTTCTTTTTAATTTTCAGGTTTTATAAGCTATATATTTTGTTTTAGAAATTTGATCTTTTGCATTTAGATGTCTTAATGCACCTGAAGTTAATTCATGCTGGTTATATGTAATAGAGTAAGTTTTCTAAGTTGATTAACAATATACTTGAAGTTTATATGCTGCTAGATTTGTGAAGCATATTAATTTTTGTTTATCTGTGGATGACCATCGGATACAATGTCTACTCTTCTCCCTCTCAAAAGCAGCTTTTAATCAGTTTCCCTAATTCTAGATGGGTTGTCCTTTCTCTAAAGAATAACACATTGAGTCATCTGGCTGTCCTTTTCTACCTCCTTTGTAAAGGCTCAGCTCAGTCTCCAAATTCAGGTTTTGGAACAATTAGTAACTCACCCACTTTATCCAGAAAAGCATCTCAGCAACCACTCCCTGAATCCCAACAATTTCCTGTGTCTCCTAAGTCTCCTCATGTTTCCTTCTAAGAGAGCAAACCAACCCTACTTTCAGTAATAGGAAACCAGGCATGGGGGTGGATGTACTAAGGCAGAAACCATCATATTGCACTGAATAAGAGCCTAGACAGACTGAAGTATACAGAGACAATTTAGGCTGACGGGTAGCTCAGCTTACATTAGGAAGCAAAGAGGCATCATAGAGCAAAACCCCAAAGGCAGGAGGGTGGGCTGCTCCAGCAGACAGAGAAGAAGAGCTTCAAGGGATCTTATAAGAGCTCCTCTGAAACACAAGCCAGCCCCGAAGAAGATACCCAGCGTGAAGCTAGATCTGGGGAAAACATAAAAAGGTGAAAAAAAAAAAAGGCTTTAGAATATGAATCTAGAGTTTGGAGTTCCAAAGGCATTACACTTTTGAAAAAATTGCACAATGTAAGGTCTGAGTTTTGGATTTCACTGTATTAAATAGTTTAGACTGTTACAAGGTGGGATTTAGTAGAGACTGGATTATGCAAAGCTTCCTTCTCTCTGTTAATACAAACTAAAGGGGGACCACAGAAAATTGTCAGTTCAGGCTTTAACTGCAGCCAAGGTACAGACTCCTCATGTGTTAATCTTTCTTACAATACTCTATCCCTCAAAAGAGTGATAAATACAAAATAATCATCAAATATTGCCCTTTTGTTCCTTGTGTGGTTTGAGCCATGGGGTGGCCACCACAGATAGAATGTTGAACTCAGAATCAGAGAGTCTTGAATTCTAATTCTGCCTTAGATACAGGACAAATCACTTAACCTCATTCAACCTAAGTATCAGGTACCATATGCAAAATGTGGGTGGTAAGAGGTCCTACCACCTAGGGTTGTGCCAATAAAATAAGAAAACTAAAATGTAAAATGCTTTGCAAATGTTAGTGCTATGTAAATCTTAGTAAGGCAGCTAGATGGCTCAGAGGATAGAACACTGGAGCTGAAGTCAGAAAGAACTGAGTTAAATGTGGCCTCAGACACTTATTAGCTTTGTGACTCTAGGTTAGTCATTTAACCTGTTTGCCTTAATTGACCAGAGCAGAAAATGGCAAATCATTCCAGTATCTTTGTTTTTTTATTGTTGAGATATGTCTGACTTTTCATGGCTATGTGGACCACAACACATCAATAGCACATCGGAGACAGTATTGATGTGCTATGGTCCACTGAGTCAGGAAGAATCAGACATAACTAAGCAATAAAAATGTTACTGATGATGATGATGAAGATTCACAGAGGAAGCAGGGTTCTAGGCAAGACAGCATTATGAAGGCATTTTGACATAACCACTTGAAATAAGAAATAAATGATTCTGCCAGTAGAAAAATTATTAGACTTAATTAGGAGATTGGAATCTTATTCCCATCTTGATACTTTGTTGGTGTGACTTTGGTAATTAGGCTGAAGTCCTTATAGTCAATTCTTGGCTTCCTTTAGTGTAATGCAACAAAGATAAAAATGTCATTACAATGAACCAGAAGCAACTATTGAAATATTTTTGTACTAATATTTTTTTTTGTCATGATGAATGCTTATGGAAGTATCCTTTTGTATAATGGATCAAAATCTCAATAAAATAAACTTTTTATTCATTTTTGTAAAATTAAAAAAAAGCTCAAATAGTATAATATTCCTGACATAACATACTGAATAGAAATAAAACATTGGACAGGGATAGCTAGATGGTGCAGTGAATAGAGCACCAGCCCTGAAGTCAGAAGAACCTGAGTTCAAAATCTGGCCTCATACACTTAACACATCCTGACTATGTGATCCTAGACAAGTCACTTAACCCCAATTGCCTCAGAAAAAAGGAAAAATAAGAGGGGAAATAAAACATTGGTTTTGGGGATGAAAAAAAAAAGCAAATTAGGATTTATGTCCTAAAAAAATACTGTAGGCTTTATTTTTAACTAGGCCACCTATGATGACCATGTGCTCACAAACTTTGTTTTTTCTCAAGGATCCTAGATCCTACATCTTCTCCACAAAAACAAAACAAAACAAAAAAAAAACAGGCTGCAAGAAAAACTAAACACCTACGTCATTAAAATCTAAGCAGAAAATAAAAAAGGTTCATCTCAGGGTTAGTATACTTCTGATACTAACAGAACCCACCCCCCAACACTTTCTTCCTACTTAACCTTCTTTTTACCTGCAATGTTTTTCTTGAGAAGAGCCAGAACATATTTTAGAGTGCCATCATCACTTAGAGTGGGTAGCAGTGTGTGAAAAAAAATGTATCACTAGCCAAAACAGTGTGGGAAGAATCTGTGTGTGGTTTGAGCACATGGCACTGTTGGTGGGGCCAACAACATCTATAAAGATTAAGTGTCACAGACAAATAAGGATCTGTACCAAATAAAGAATAATACCAATACAACAACAGTCCATTAACAGCCCACATATAACATATGACTAAAATATGATAATGATAACAAAAAAGTTCAGGTTTACAGAGGACTTTCCACACTATCCACTACTGCTTTTTGTGGTAGGTAATACTATAATTAACAATTAGATAGCACTTGAAATTTTATGAAGTGCTTTATATAAATTATTTCATTTGGATGTTGAAACAATCCTGGGAGTTAGATGGTCTTGTAGGTTACAATAGTTGAGGAAGCTGATGATGAGAGAAATTAAAAGACTTGTCCGTGGTCACATAGTTAATGAGTGTCTGAGGCTAGTTTTGGACTCAGATCTTTCTCACACTAAAATTGGTGCTGTAACCACTGCATCATCTTGCAGTTATGTGTAAAATTTTAATATTTTACATAGATTTCCATTTTATAGCTATGGAAAATGAGGCTTAAAAAAAGTTAAATACTTCCTCTGTGGCTCCTAAGTATACACTAGGATTACAACTCAGCAGAAAAAAAGCATGATTTTTATTTGCTTGTACAACCATTAAGAAAGTGTACTAGCACAAACTGTGAGAGGTAAAAAGATTTGAGGAATATATGTAGTCATGAAATACATAAAAATACAAAGAATTTATCAAGATCTGTATGTCATTTGAAATATACAAAATAAACACAGTATCTCTTTATATACAGAGATATTGTGTATATTTTATATATAGACTTCTACATCTATGCAGATATGTAGATTCTCTGTATCTATTTCTCTATATACATATTTAATATATATATAATGCATATACATAATATACAAATATATAAAGATATTTTTGTAAAGTTAATGTGTGTACATTTATATTTAGAGGGTAACATCTATAACAAAAATGAAAGCAAGAAAATTTTTAAGTGAAGTAGAGGAATCAAAAGGACTAATATTAGATTTCTAAGAAGACACAACTCTTCGAATTGTTTATCTAGGAGTGATGCTGCTAATCTTACTATAGGTCCATCAATTAGAGAATTTTAAAAATTAATTAAATCACATCCAACAAATTTGTAAACATTTGAAGATAGTAGAGACACAAGGTGGTAATGATCAAGATTGGATGGACTGTAAGGAAGCAGGCACAATAATATACCGCTAGTAAAACTATGAATTAATCCAATTATTCCAGGAAATAATTTGGAATTATGCCAGAAAATTCACCAACCTATTCACATAAAGCTTTTAAATCATTAACACCACTGCTGGGAATTACACATCAGAGTTCAAAGACAGATAGACAAGTCCCATATATATGAAACTACTCAAGGTAGTAAGTGTGTGTGTGTGTGTGTGTGTGTGTATGTGTGTGTGTGTGTGTGTGTGTGTGTGTGAGAGAGAGAGAGAGAGAGAGAGAGAGAGAGAGAGAGAGAGAGAGAGAGAGAGAGAGAGAGAGAAGAAAGAGAGAGAGAACAGCAAAAAAGTCCAAATCAAATCAAAACTAGAAATAAAGTGTATGTTCATTGATTAGGGAATGGCTGAAGGCATGAAGAAATGATGAAAAATATATTTTATTAAAGAACTAAATAAGCAAAACTAGGAGAATAACACCCACGTAATTATAATAATGCATAAAAGAAATTACCACACTGATACGCTTTGGCTATCTTCATGCCATACCACATGAAAATCTTTTTCTCCAACTACCACTTATCCCCATTGCTCGATGGCTCCATTCACCTTCTTTTAGGTTTCCCAGTTCAAATACCTCTCTCCAAAAGTATACCTTTTTATAGGTGCTATCTTCCCTTTTAGGGTCCTTGACAGCAGTCTTTCTTTTTGTATATGGCACATGAGTTTTTTCATTCATTCATGAAAAAAACATGTACTCACTATGTACAAAGCACTTTTTATTTTGTCCTTTCAGTCAAGTCTGATTCATTGTGAACCCATTGGGAGTTTTCTTGGCAAAAATACTGAAGTGGTTTGCTATTTCCTTCTTCAGCTCATGCTACAGAGAAGGAAACTGAGGCAAACAGGATCAAGTGACTTGTCAGGGTCACACAGCCAGTGTATCTATGCCACGTTTGAACTAGGACCTCCCTGACTCCAGGCCCTGTGTTCTCTCTCCCCACTGTGCCCCCTAGATGGCTCTAATTGTTGTTTAGCTATTTCAGTCATGCCCTACTCTTCGAGACTGCATTTGGGGTTTTCTTAGCAAAGATACTGAAGTGGTTAGTGTAAATCACTAGGACTAGAAAAGACAGTTCTTTCTGACTTGGAGCATTTATTTGTCCATTTCTTTACTAAAATGAAGTCTAACTGAGTAATGACTAATCATAGTACGGGAGGAAGAGATGATGAAAAGCACCTCTCTCTTGTGGATAAGGAGGTGGGAGACTTTGAGTGTGGGATGATGTATATGTTATCTGGTGAAGTTGCTGTGTTGGTTGGTTTTGCTATACTATTTTTCTTAGCTAACAAGGAATTTCAGTGGGGGTGGAATGGGTCAATCTTTCTAAAAATGGCTGAAATAAAAACAAAAGGAACAAACAATACTTTTTTTTTTTTTTTTTTTAATGGACCGACAGTTCTAGAAAATTCCATAAGGGAAAAATTCTTCTATTGAAAATATCTGATTATTTTGTCAGGTCCACATAAGGTGTGAAGATACTTGCAAAATCTTGGCAGGTAGCCACTGATTTACCACCTTCCTCCCTCCTCCCCATCCTTTTCCCCTCCTTCTTACTTGGACATCATAGAGGAACCTGAAGTGACTTCTTTGGTTTGCAGCTTCCCTCACAGCATGAGCCAAGTCCACTGACCCTCGACCACCAATGGACCAGTGTTGGCAGGGGACAGCATCAAAGGCTCCAGCCTGCTTTGCGAGTTCACAGACCAAGTCAATCTCAGCACGTGTGTCGCTCCTGTTGGGGGATGGAAAAGTGGACAATTTGGACTCTATTTAGGGAGTGGTTTTTAAAACACTAGAGGCATGAACACCTTTAAACAAATGGGACTTCATATTTTTGACAATTCTCAAAAATGTTCAATGAGTTACCCTCAAGTTTTTATCAATTATGTTCTGTATCAGTGGTATTCAAAAAGTATGGTCTAGGACCTTCATAGTCCTTGAGACACTTTCAGGGGGAGTCCATGAAGTCAAAACTGTTTTCATATTAATACTAATCATTAATCATTAATATTCTTACTTTAACAAAAATTTTAGGGAATTCTCGATAATTTTTAAGAATGTAAAGTGTCCTGAGACCAAAATATGTGAGTGCTGCTGTTCTATAATTACTCTAAGTACACTTACTGGTTCTTTTTTTTTTTTTTTTTAAGGAAACTTAAAGAAGAAAAAGTAAAATAGTTCTTTTTGAGATCTGAAGTTTTCTTTTAATTTTAAAAAAGGATGAATTGTAAAAAACAACAACTAAACAAATAAACCATAATTAAAATATTCATCTAGCTCTCATAATTAAAAATGTACAATATGACACATTCGCTATTCCTGGGGAAGTAACCAAACCAAATCCTAAAAGATCAGTTATTGGTGATATTCTCTTTCCCTCACCTCCTAAGTATGAAGTCCCAAAAGAACAGAGAACAGTTGTTTGCCCCCAAGTAAAAAAATAATTCAAAGAGAAACCTAAAGATCCAATATGGTTTAAAACATGAGGTTTTACTTACTTGAAGACATTTAGAGCAACCACAACTGGAACTCCAAAAAGTTGTGCAATCTGAATTTGCTTCTGAAGATTACAGCATCCATCAGCTACCAGCTGAAGGTTCTGTAAGAAACATCATTTGGCCCAGTGTGTCTCTCATTAAACTTTGTTAAGCCAAGAAAACCAAGTACAGCAAGATTGCTTTGGAGGGGGTTTTATTTACAATTTATTTTTACTTTTTTTTTTCTTTTTGGAATTTATAAAAACATGAAACACTTTTTTTTTTCCCTCTCAAAAGAGAAGAAGCTCCTTGTGAAAAACTTTATCAACTGACTTAAATGTGTAAGTCAGGCTGCTACTTTTTTTGGGATTCACGACATCATTTCTGTCTTATTGGCTGTCACACCAGGAACAACATGCCAAATACATCCGTGGGCTGATTGACACAAGGCACAAATAATTAATAGTATGAATCAAGGCCAGTTTTTCCCATCATATTTTTTGCTTCATCTTACTATCTGGCTAAGGGAAAGATTACTTACAACAAAGATAGCCTCAAAATATATCATTTTTTTTTCAAATTCAGAAATCCAATTTGATGTCCTTTAAAAAAAAAAGACTTCCTGTTTGTGAGTCATGTTGTACTCAACAGAATAAAACATTGGCTATGCCAGGCTTCATTTATGTATCTGTACAGTACAACTATCCAATAATTCATTCTTCTGCCAAATCCCTACTAGCCTATTAAATAGCCAGTTTTTACTGGATCACATCTGTGAGTAATTTTCAACATGAAGCATCCTGCTACTACTGTTTCTCCTGGGCTAATCTGGTCCAATTAGGTTAAACTAAGAAAATATGGTTTTTCTTCTTAGATTAGCACAATTTAAAGTTTGAATATAGTTCAGAGTTCTGAGGTGCCTAGAGAGACACTGCATTCTGGGTGAAAATAAGAGGTTGCCAAAGCAAAGAACTCACTATAAAGTGACTTTGTCTATCAAATATATTTATAAACTTGTGATTTTTTCAGGTTGGGGAGAAGGTCTTGTATATTTCATAATATCTTGGAGACTGAGAAGTCATTGTTTCAAATTGGCCATGTATGGATTGCATAATTCCAGCCTGTTCCCCAGCTATGTCACCATCTTCTTTCAAAAGTTGATAAACGAAAATGATTGAAATGATTTTTACACAGTTACTCTTACCTCTTCTATATATTCTTTCTTAAGAGGGACACCAGCAGTCACCTAAAATTAAGGAAAATTCCATTAAAATGTTTAATTCAATTTATCAACATTTTAATTCAACATAGTATCTTATCTTGTCTTTTGTGATGGGAAAAATATCTATAGATTCTTATGAGATATAAGCTGAACACAAGCAAAGATCATTACCCAGAAGCCCCAAAGCTCATGTAATCTTGTCTAGTTATAAAATAATGTCTACAACAAAGGAAGTATAAGGCTTCAGTTGCAATGTAGTGTATATATCACATTTGTTACCATCAGCAGATAATGATTTTTGAAACCATTTTTTCAGCTCTTCTATGCACCATATGCTATCAAAAAAATCAGAGATGAAAATGCCAGTATACCATAGGATAGAATTGTACAGCCAGGGAAAGTGCTGATAAACTAGAGACTTTACAGAACTGAATTCTTTCTGTGAATTTCAAGTTTTTACAATTTAAAAATTCTTAAAAACTGAAAAACAAATTTCAACAAAATAAACTTTAGAGAGAGCAGGGCATTTCCTTTTAAAAGACTGAGTTCTTGAAATAAATTCTCTGCTAAAGCAATCCAATCCACTAGGACATAATTAACAGCAACAGAACAACATGATTTTCAGATAATTGATGAAAGATGATGCATCAATTAAGAAGATCACAAAGCCAAATGAAAGACATTTAATACTGTAATTCTTCAGTTTCTTTTTAAGGGTAAGTACCTTTAGCCATTCCACAATTTACTATGTAGTAGTAAAATGAGATAATCAAAAAATTTACACTAAATGCAAAGCTAGAGAACAATTCTGTGGATGTCATTTAGAATCTTTCAGCTTTTAAGAAGCATATCCTCATTGATGGATGTTAAAGAAAAAATTCAGGACAAATAAATGTATGGAAATGGATTACCAGCTTTGCATGAAAAGTTTCAATTACTGTTTATTTCATGGATTTTAAAAAATTAACCTTTTTGTTTTACGAGGCAATTAGGGTTAAGTGACTTGCTCTGGGTCACACAGCTAGAAAGTATAAAGCCAGTCTAAGGCTGGCTTTGAACTCAGGTCCTCCTGACTCCAGGGCCAGTGATTCATCTAGCTGCCTCCAAACCAAACTTAGGTGAAAATAGAAAATGAACTTACACTTGGGCCACCTCCATGCATCTTCAATGCCCTCACTGTTGCAACCAGAACAACCACATTGGGAATCAAACCAGAAGCTCTACACTTGATATTGAAGAATTTCTCCATGCCAATATCAGCTCCAAAACCAGCTTCAGTGACTGATGGGAATAAAGTAAGATATCATTATTTTCGAAGAATATGATCACTAGAGCAGCTATTGAACATCAATCAATGGTATTCATCCCCACTGAGTGGTAAGCCAATCTTTCTACCAGTTGGATATTAGTTTATATCATCTAGTGCTTGTTTTTCTTGGCGTCACACACAGGTTTTGATTGGAAGGACCACAGGCACAATTCATTCCACCCCTCAAGATCATATAGGTTTTAAATGACAGGGTGGATTTAAACATGGTCCTCTGATGCTTTACTCTTTCCATTTTTACCATATTGTTTCTCAAAGTCTTTTCTCATTTGCTGACATCAACACTTAAAAGCAGTAAAAGGGAATATCACCCAAGGACTGACAAATTTTGCAGAAGTATGTAATCTGAAATCACTCTGTGGGGAGAACTGAGTATATTTTTGCTACAATCACACAATCCACTCAGATATGACTGAGTCAGAAGGCATCAAATATGTGAATGATAAATTTCTATTGTCTCCTTCTCCTCCAATGGCTTCAGTTTCTCACAAAATTACAGGTTTAAGCTTGCTACAAACAGTACCACTGAGAGATTGGATGCCACATCATATCCCTCTTCAGAGTTCCCAAAGCAAGTTGAACCTTCTCTGCATCACAACCATGCGCTGATGCATAAGTTCCTCTTCTATAGCTAGTTGAATGTGTGCATTAATGATCTACAAGCACCTCAGGCAGGGTCAGGGATCTGGCCTGTTTCTCATGGCCTCAGCACACAGGACATCATTCACAATGCAAAATTCTTCAAGCCTGAATGGGTGCTGAATATCATTCTTCCTTCAATTATTTCCTTTTATATTTTCACTTTTTTTCCCCTTACCAAACGGGGAGGGGATAGGTTTACAGAAAAATCAGATGCAGCATCTGATAATGGAATGAAACTCTTAAATACACATTGTGACTTGCTATATTTAATTTTTGTTGAGAACCTAAACTAGGGGGGAAAAAAACAAATCACTACATAACAATGCTACATATGATCAGCAGGGAAAGTTTAACTCCAGCTGGAGAAGGAAACAGGATGTAGCATGAAAGGTGAAAGGATGATGGCTACCAAGGGCAAATGAAGAGGGTAACAAATAACTCAACAAGATTAGGAGGAAGTGACAAATTCTTGTACACAGAAAACTTTTTTTTTGCTCAATACTTAATGCAATCATTTTCATACTATTTTCTCCTTTAAAATACCAGCATTTCCAAAGAAACTGGAGAACATTCAATCATTACATGATATAAGAACTGTTGAATTAGCCATAACTAAGACTTATTAACTTAAAAAGAGTTACGCACAATCTGTTGCTATTACCCATATGGGACCATAGTGAGAAGGATGGAAAGAAATTACTCTCATATTGAAGCTCTACATATCTTAACCTTTTCAGACATGCCAGCAACTACTCAGTATATGAGAAATATAACTTATTAAGTTTGCCTAGTGGTTTGAAACTTAATACTCACTAACGAAGTCTGTGATTTAATAAGTTTTGGAATAAATTCAGCATAGCCAAAGGCAAATATTTCTTTCAACAGTCTTTTTTTGTGGGGGGGAAGGGAGGTTTTAAGCTATTCAATTTGCTACAGGAATAAAAACAGGAAAGAGAGAAGTAATATTCTTCTTAAGTAAGCACAAGGTTATTAGATACTGCTGTATGGCAAAGGAGGAATCAAATTGTAAAAACCCACAATTAGCTCAAAAGGGAAGTTTTAGTGGATTAGAGCTGGGAAGGGAACTGGCTATTTGGACAACTATTACTAGACAAACCTGCTCTCAATAAAAGTAGCTAGCTGTAGGTCAGGTTTAAATCCTTCTATGCCTTTAAAGTATGTATCAGGGTGGAGGAAGGGGATAGAAAAAAAGGGGAGAATATGGAAGTTGGTCATTATCAATATAAAAGAATGCACCGAGAGCTATACTGCAATGTGTGCTGATTATCTATTGGAAACCTGTCAAAAAGCTGGAGAATATTTCTGATTCACCAAATACTTGAAGGAACACTAAAGTATCTATGTCACTTTAACTAAGGACTGCATTGTGATGGTTGTTTTTTAGGGGAGGTGTAGGTTGGAAGAGAAGAAAACCAGATTGTTGATCTTATTTTTAATATACTGCTTCTCATCTCACATATACCTTTTTTAAAAAATTTTATTTTCTTTTATATTACCTACATCTCTCAATGTATTCTTCTTCCCTTCCTATCCCTGAGGGTAATCCCTTTTAATAAAAAATTTTTAAAAGAGGAAGGAAAAAAAGTTCATCTAAACCAATGGTTGCATGGATATATAAAAGTCCCAAGATCTCTTCAGAGGGATTCAGGAGGTCAAAAATACCAAGTTATTTTCTTTTTATAATCCTCCTTCCATTTCCAACTAGATATCTGTTTGAAAGAGCAGGATGGATAGAGTGTTGTACCTAGTGTCAGGAAGACTCAAATTTCTGATTTCAAATCTGGTTTCTCTTAGTAAACTTAGACACTTAATAGCTGAGTGACTGTGTGCAAGTTATTTAATTCTATTTGCCTCAGTTCCATCATCTGTCAAATGAGCCAGAGAAGGAAATGGCAAGCCACTTCAGTATCTTTTTTAAGAAAAACTCAAATGGGGTCATGAAGAGTTGAACATAACTAAACAATAACAACAAAATCTATTTGAAGTTGAATTTTTCCTCATCTGCTTCAAGCAAAGCAACATCTTGGAATAGACAGAATACAGAAGCAAATATAAGAATCCAGCAGTCACCTATTAAGTCATAAATTAAAGATTTAGTAAAGATGTGTAAAAACAATGTCATTCTCAGTTTTTTTTTGTTTTGGAAGATGGTTATTAAAAAGTTATTTGTGTTAATATGTACAAAATTAACAAATACTTTAAAGATTTATCATTTTTCATTTCAAATACAGTAAATATCAATACAAATAAAAAATTTTCAGTATTTAATAATATGAAGGTTTCTTGGGACCAAAGAGTTGAGAACCACTGATTTACACTAACAAATATGTCTAGACATTCTTGCAATACATGCAGTATTGCATAGCCACAGTTTCCCTACCATTACAAAGAAACATGCAGAAATATCTTAATTCTCATCTTTCTAAACTTGGTCATTATAAATTTGCAGTACTCAATTTTGATTTTTTTTTTATTCCTGCTATTCTCTATATTTTATTCATGCAAACATGGTTTTCCTACAAAGGACAAAAAAGGGTACAACTATAGTAATCTAGTGTTTGATAAACCCAAGGATACCAATATTAGGGATAAAAATGCATTATTTGAAAAAAACTGTTGGGAAAACTGGAAATTAGTATGCCAGAAATTAGATGTGGATCCACACTTAACACCATATACCAAGATAAGATCAAAATGGGTCCATGATTTAGGCATAAAGAATGAGATCATAAATAGATTAGAGGAACAGAGGATAATCTACCTCTCAGACTTGTGGAGGAGGAAGGAATTTATGACCAGAGGAGAACTAGAGATCATTACTGATCACAAAATAGAAGATTTTGATTACATCAAACTAAAAAGTTTCTGTACAAACAATACTAATTCAAACAAGATTAGAAGGGAAGTAACAAATTGGGAAAATATTTTTAAAAGTAAAGGTTCTGACAAAGGTCTCATTTCCAAAATATATAGAGAACTGACCCTGATTTATAGGAAACCAAACCATTCTCCAATTGATAAATGGTCAAGGGATATGAACAGACAATTCTCAGATGATGAAATTAAAACTATATCCACTCATACGAAAGTGTTCCAAATCACTACTGATCAGAGAAATGCAAATTAAGACAACTCTGAGATACTCCTACACACCTGTCAGATTGGCTAAAATGACAGGAACAAATAATGATAAATGTTGGAGGGGATGTGGGAAAACTGGGACACTGATACATTGTTGGTGGAGTTGTGAAAGAATCCAGCCATTCTGGAGAACAATTTGGAACTATGCCCAAAAAGTTGTCAAACTGTGCATACCCTTTGACCCAGCAGTGCTGTTATTGGGATTATATCCCAAAGAAATACTAAAGAGCGGAAAGGGACCTGTATGTGCCAAAATGTTTGTGGCAGCTCTTTTTGTTGTAGCTAGAAACTGGAAGTTGAATGGATGTCCATCAATTGGAGAATGGTTGGTAAATTGTGGTATATGAAGGTTATGGAATATTATTGCTCGGTAAGAAATGACCAGCAGGAGGAATACAGAGAGGCCTGGAGAGACTTGCATCAACTGATGCTGAGTGAAATGAGCAGAACCAGAAGATCACTATACACTTCAACAACTATACTGTATGAGGATGTATTCTGATGGAAGTGGAAATCTTCAACATAAAGAAGATCCAACTCACTTCCAGTTGATCAATGATGGACAGAAATAACTACACCCAGAGAAGGAACACTGGGAAGTGAATGTAAATTGTTAGCACTACTGTCTATCTACCCAGGTTACTTATACCTTCGGAATCCAATACTTAATATGCAACAAGAAAATTGGATTTACACACATATATTAAATCTAGGTTATACTGTAACACATATAAAATGTGTGGGATTGCCTGTCATCTAGGGGAGGGAATAAAGGGAGAGAGGGGAAAATCTGGAAAAATGAATACAAGGGATAATGTTATAAAAAAATTACTCATGCATATATACTGTCAAAAATGTATAATTATAAAATTAATAAAAATTTTTAAAAAAATGGTTTTCCTGATTCTCTTTATTTCACTTTACATCAGTTCATATAAGTCTTCTCCTGGCTTCTTTGTATTCATATTCCTTATTTCTTACAGAATAATAATATTTTATTATGTTAATGTAAAAAAAAGCAGCATAATGTAGTAGATAGTGGATGAATTGGATTTGGCATTAGGAAGCTCTAGGTTAAAAAGAAAATCAAAACCTAAAACAAAATCTGCTGAACATTTACTAGCTGTGTGACCCTGTTTCCTCATCTGTAAAAATGAAGTGTTAGACTTAATGGATTCTAAAGTGCTTTTGATTCTGTGAACTTGTTTTTCCATTATTTAAAAGTTAGGTATCTATTTTGTTTCTGGTACTTTGCTAATACAAAAAAAAGTATTTTGGTATGTACAAGGTATTTTTGGGGAGAAGGGGTAGTTGGTGTACTATCAGTTTTCATATACTTGTGGTATATGCTCAGCAATGAAATCTCTGGGTAAAAAGGTATGGGTTTTAAGTTACTTTCTTTGGTATAATTTTCCATTTTCCATTAAGAAAATGAAGATGTCATCCAGTCCACCACCATCACCTTATTCATAGGTAATCTGAGATTCAGAAAAGTAAAATAACTTGCCCAAAGTCATAGAGTCAAGTAATGGAAAGAGCGGGGGATGAATTTATTTCTAATTCAATGCTTAACTATAATATGATGTCCAAAACATTTGCCATTCTATTAGATAGAATACTGCCTTTTAATGAGTACTTTGGGATATCATGTGACTCCAAAACTATGGCAAGATTCTAGAAGGCTTTCTAAAGAATCTGATTCATAACACCAGGGTAAACTTTTAAAATACAAATTATTTGAAAAGTGATAAGCTCTGGATAGGTGTCATCTTACTAAGTAGTATATTCTATTTTCCACTCACATTAGATCAACAAGAATTATTGCAACATGCTAGGCCCCTATTTGTGAATGGTTTAAGAGATAAATTAACATATTACCTAGTTGGTTTTATAATGTGAGAGAAGGGATCTATAGACAAAAATCAAATATGGTATTCTAGTCTCCTTGGGATCCAAATAATTCCTTGACAGTGTCAATAAGAAGTGATAGCCAATATTTATGCTATTTCTTTTCATCAATAAAGTAGTGAATTCATATAACTAGAATAGTTAATAAATTATCTGATTGGCTGTTCTGCTGAATAAATGATCTGTAGTAGGCTGAGTTACAAACGTGTAAACATTTAACTTTTCTATAAGATAGTGATACTTTATAGAACTGTTAAAATCTGCAATTCAATTATCTAGCCA
The DNA here is from genome assembly GCF_048593235.1 of Sminthopsis crassicaudata. Lineage (NCBI taxonomy): Eukaryota > Metazoa > Chordata > Mammalia > Dasyuromorphia > Dasyuridae > Sminthopsis > Sminthopsis crassicaudata. Next base: position 142,697,071 of record NC_133620.1, read on the forward strand.
ACCAATTTGGAAGTGATACATCACAAATCCCCCCACCCTCATTTTAATAGAGGTTTGAGTGCTGTAATTTTGTCATCACCATATACCTTTCTTGGAAGTGAAAGGAAAAACTGGTTTAGAAGCAATCAGATCTTCACTTTCTTTTTATAGGAATAATAACTCCACAGACTATCTCACAATCAAGGATATCAATGTGACTTGTACCCAAGTATCTGGTCATTTGGATACATAATAGTAAGTGTTCTACAATGAAATGACAGTCTGGTTCAATGTCACTGAGTTGTTACTATTCCATTCCAAGACATGAAAGAAATCAGAATGGTGTAGTGGTCAAAATAGATGGTCAGATTTCACAGCCACTTTTTAAAAGCAATAATTTCTCTCCTCATGAAAACTAATTTACTAACTCAAAAGTTTAATATAGTATACTGAATTGTCAATTATCTTTGGTATGAGCTCAAATTTATGGGGTGACATAGGGCTCACAAAAAAATTAGGACTTGCTACACCCAGAGAGAGAACTATGGGAAATAAGTGTGGATCACAAAACATTTCTATTCTTTCTGCTGATTGTTTGCTTGCTTTTTTGTTTTCCTTCTCAGATTTTTTTTCTTTCTTTTGAGATCCGATTTTTCTTGTACAGCAAGTTAACTGTATAAATATGTATACATATATTGGATTTAACATAGTTAGTGTGTATTTGACTACCTGCCATCTAGGGGAGAAGGTGGGGGGAGGGAAGGGAAAAGCTGAAACAAGGTTTTGCAAGGATCAATGTTGAAAAATTACTTATGCATAGGTTTTGTAAATAAAAAGCTATAAAAAAAAGAATTAGGACTTGCAAACAGTTAGTCTTGAAATGGTATGAGATAAGAAACCTTCTTGCCCAAAGCAGTCTTGGTTTACTCAATACTCAAAAAGAGTTTCTCATAGACAGAAGAGGAAATAAAAGCTGTAACTTTAATTCAGTCAGCACTGTACTTTCTCCCATCAAATCAGCAATAAAAACAAAACTTTTGTACTGGAAGAAGAGGTATATGTTGGGGTATACACTTCAATATTAAAGTCATGAGTTACAATTCCTGAACAATGCTAAAGGAAATGGAAACTCAACACTTCAAGAATTGCTTCTTTACTCCTTTAAATAAACAGATCTGGTCTGCTGCAGCTGCCTGCTGATAAACTCAGAAAAAATCGAGTTCTAAGTCACAGAAACACAAATCCTGAATCTGAAGCCCAAGGTGGGTTAGCCTTTGAGGCTTTACATTCCTTCTCCCGCCCATGACTAGTAATGGGAAGGCAGCAGTCAAAGTAAAGCAGGAAGAATCATTAATTTATCTATATCTATATATCAGGGTCATTAGAAAAGTTGTCAGGAAGAATGAACCAGATATTTGGCTATTTTAAATTCTGGAGATCTTTGCCAGTTGAATTTAAACTTGGATCTATTAAACTTCTTAGAAAACTGAAAGTGTTTCTTGTTTGTGGTATTTGTACTTGTAGCCCTGTTCAGGTTCCTGGAATGCCCAAAATGCTCAAATTTTCACCATGTGTGCATATAAAACTCCCTCTACCAAAGGTATGCCTGACTTGTTGGGGTATAAATATCAGAAAACAAACCAAAATGAGGGGAATTCTGGAAAATTGTGTTTATGTTAGGACCATGACTGCCAAAAATTACAAATTTAATGTGATAATTTGTACCTTTTTGACCTCAAAGGGGACATCCCAAGAAGTTGCATTAGAGAATAGAAACAGAAAAATTTGTCTATAGCCTACTTGGGAGTTTCCCTCTGAATAACTGTTTTGCTAGGTATCCTTAAGTAAGAGATCATAGAAATTTATCTTGCATATAAATGAAGTCTTCAGAACCATCTCCAAATAGCTTTTTAATGTAGGTAATCTAAATGTTCAATTCTCCCCAAAATGAGTTGACACTGATTTTTTTTAAACAATCCTATAAATAGAATTTGCTTCAATCATACAAAAAGGAACTTGAAGCTTTTTCCAGCCATCCCAATCACTCTTTGTAATGCTGAGTAGTTGCAGCTTGATATCAGCAAAAGTAGGGCTGGAACAAGGAAGGAACCCAGATTGAAAAGAAATGAAAGGGGGATCAGAGAACCCAGCTGTTAACAGTGGCAGAGGAAATGAACAGAGTAGGAGGTGGGAAGTTGGAAAGAGAGAGAAAGAACATATCTACAGGAGGATGGCTGGGGAAAGGAGCTCTGGTGAGTGGAATGATAGGGCAAATGATTGACATGACCCTGGGAGTGAGTGGGGGAGGAACTATACACAGGTGCCACCACATAGCTGCAATGTGGTGGGTCTGGGTCAGCCTAGCTACAGAGAACTTTTTGTTTACATTATCATACTAACTGTGTACATTGTTCTCTTGGTTTTGCTTATTTGATTCTTTAAGTTCAATCAAGTTCTGCATGTTTCATTGAATTCTCCATTTTCAGTATCCAAGCATAATAATGTCATTATATTCATATAACATAATTTCTTTAGTTATTCCCCAATCAATGAATACACATTTTCTTTTCAGGTTATTTTGCTGCCATTAAAGTGCTGCTTTAAGTATTTTAGTATGTGTGGGACCTGTTTAACTATCTTTAACTTGAGGTATATATTCCCAGCAATGGGATCACTAGGTCAAAGGATGTATATGAAACGGTTTGTGACTTTTCTGGCATAATTCCAAATTATTTTCCAGAATAACGGGAATAATTCACACATGGACTAACAGTGTATTGTTGTGCCTTTTTTCCCAAAGAAGATGGGAGTAGAAGAACAGGCTCTCTGAAGCATTCAGAGAGTTAAAAACACCTTACATTAAAACCAAGTAACTTTGTGCATAATACTAGTAAGGAAGACTCTGCATTACTAATAATTTCATTTTTAAATGCTGAAAAATTTCAGTAAACAAAATAAAATATAAACAACACTCAGCTTCATTCATAAAATTCAACTGTTATAAATTTATTCTCTAGTTTTCCAGGTATCATTGATCCTACTGTGGACAAAACTATTATTTATAATATACTATTAATGTTCTCAGTATCCAGGCAAATTTTTGACAATGAACCAAATTTATTCTAAAATGTAAGGATTTTAATGCTCACATGGCATATGGATGGGGTGTAATGGTAAAAGTTTAACAAGGAGAAAGGGAGAGAATGTATTATACACTTTAAAATATAATATTCATCATTAACAATTTCTCAAGTCTAGAAAATCAATAAAATAACCTATCAAGGTCTGACTGGCACTATTCATCTTTTTGATATAGAGTTCTTATACTGAAAATAAAATTTAACAATTGGCTCTCAGAGCTGGCTTCAGCACACTCCTGAGACTTGTTCTCTTACATGTATAATGACACAAAATCAGGATAATGGCGAGAAATGCATTAAGGACTTTTATTTTCCAACAAAGTTATACAGACTTCTCAAATTAATTGCATAATTATTTACCAAAATTTTTATTAACCAAATTTCAATAAAGGATCAAAAGGAAAGCATAAAATTTGGCAGGTGGATGGGAGGGAAGGAGGACAAGTAACATGCTATTTAAGGCAATTGTGAAATTCTTTAAGGCAAAGTACTGTGGAAAAAATACTAGCCATGGAGTCAGGAGACCTCAATTAGTTAATCATCAAGCTTTTATTAAGCATTTACTACATGTTCTGCATTGGGAATATGAAGACAAACATGAAAGGAACTTCTATTTAAATCCTGACTTTGACACTCTGTGTCAAAGGAAAGAAATTTTTTTAGAAACTGAAGCCTCAGTTTCCTTAATTGTAAAATAGCTAGATTCATTCTATACTTCACATAAAGTGTTGCTGTGAACAAAGTACATTGTAATCTAAAGATACCATATAAATGTGAATTATGTGTATAGTCATAGAGACCTCTCTGAGTGCAAATTGAAGTGTAATTTTTTCCCCTTTCTTCACTATTTTTGGAAATATGGCTAACAAGGAAATATGTTTTGTGTGACTTCACATATATAATTGATATCATATTGATTGCCTTCTCAGTGGATATGGGAGGGGATAGAAAGGAAGGAGAGAATTTGGAACTCAAAACTTAAAAAGAAAAGAACTCCAAAAGTAAATAAATAATAAATCACAATGTTCTCAAATAAAGAAATAAATGAACTCTGAAGAAAAAAAAAAAAAAAGAGTTACTGAAGTCATCCAGTCAGAAGAGCCCTAAATCAAATGTGACGGTAGAAGTTAGCCAGGAATTTATGTTAGATTGAAGAGCTATTAAGATACCAGAATATGTGACCAAATAAGGCAATGCAGAACACATTTTGGGACATTTCCAAGAAGATGAAAATAAGGTAGAAAAAGAGATGGTCTTGATGGTGATACACCAAAACCTTCCAACAATCACAGGAAAAAACCCCAATAGGGACAAAAAGATACCTTAGCTACTAAAACTCCCAATACTTCTTGATGAGTTTCTAAAACTAATCATTGGTCTAATGTGGTCATTTAGTGAGTATTCCAGATAAATATTATCGTCATTATTCCTCTAAGTGCAGTGTGAAATCTCCTTTGAAGGAAACCCAACATGGTCTATGAAAAGCAGTGCTGCATTATGTAGAAAAACACTAGGCAATAGTTTCAAGGGTTAGTCATCAATTGGAAAACAGCTGGAGGAGCTGGGCATTGTGATGGAATGCTACTGTGCTCTAAGAAACAATGGACTCAATGATCTTAGAAAAACATAGAAAGACTTGCACAAAATAAAAGCAAAACAACAGAACCAAGAGAATGATGTAAACAATAAAAATAAATATTGTTTTAAGGATAACTGAGTGAATGTTATTTTGACTATTTTATTTACTAAAATTAACTATATAGGACATATAAAGACACTGTTCTTCATCTAGAGAAAGAATTGATAAATAGAAGTGTGTATAGAAAAATTTTACCCACACACCTATTTATGCATAGTAGGGGCCATCTGTAGTGTGAGCAGGGGAAGAATGGGAAAAAAATTTACATGATAACTTTTTAAAAAAATAGCAAATTATACACAATATATTTGCTTTCATGTATAATCATCTTTTTAATTGTATTATATTTTGGAAATGCTTGTTTTATTCAGTAAATTAAAAACAAAATAAATAAAAAGAAATCAAGAGTTAGCACACTAATTTTAAACTGTGCCACATGGAAGTTGTGTAACCTTAAATGATTCACACAATGTATACATAAACTAAGAAAGTTGTGCTAAGGTTCCTTCCAGCTCTGTAACTGTGTGATCTTCCATCTGCCACACAACACAGAGCTTTGCAAGGGGAAAATATACATAAATATCCGGAATTACATTTCAAGAAGTCTGCTCTATAGTACAGGAAACACAGGAGTCACCTTTGGGCATCCTTTATATCCTATAGGGTCATATGAAAGAGAACTAAAATAGACACCAATGACTCATGGTTGTTGTTGGGTTTTTTTTTTTGTTTGTTTGTTTTGTTTTGTTTTGTTTTGTTTTGTTTTGCCCAGTAATCTCCTGGAAATGTTTTGGAGGTAGGTAAGAAAATACTCAGGCAACACATCAAGAAGTCTAAGAACTGCATAGAAGAGGTCTAACCTAATTAAGCACCTTATCTCTGAACAATGCAGAACTTCTTAAAAGAGATGGGGAACTAATCAAGAGTCAGGCCTAACCATCATCTATACAGGCAAAATAAGCAAATGAAGAGTGTTCATTGTTCAAACTATGACATGTTAACAGGACAACCTTTAAGCTTTGTCAGTAGCAAAACATTATGTGTATATGTATATTCATATGCACATACATGTATCTGTATACACATACATGTATGTTTTTATACACAGATGTGTAAACACACACTAGGGGAGAGTTATTTCTAAGAAAGCAGATTTTCACTTAAATATGCATGTATGTTTACATATGTAGATGTGAATATACACACCAGGAGAGAATTATTTCTAAGAAAGTAGAGTTTCACTTAAAATATCTCAAAAATTACACCTCACATTAAATTTTATGAGTAGGTACTAATCTATGAGTTGAAATAAAAATATTCTTTGTAACTTCATATTTTTTTATTTAGAATTTTTCCCACAGTATATATGCATGAGTAAATTTAAAAAAAATAATATTATCCCTTGTATTCATTTTTCCAAATTACCCCCCCCTCCGTCCACTCCCTCCCCCTGATGACAGGCAATCCCATACATTTTACATGTGTGTAACTTCATATTTTAATATAGTAAAAAAAATTAAGATAAAATTAAGACAAATTATTAAAAGGTATGAAATAACTATTAAACATTAAAATATAGCTAACTTTAACAAAATATTAGTTTTATGAAATACTTTAAAAATGTTTATTGGATGCCGTTTACTTCTATACTAGTAATTTATGATACAACTCCTTCCTCTTTCCCCAAACTCTTTAAAGGCACTGAGCTCTCTCTTGTATCAAAGACACACAGTTAAGCAAAAATAACTGATCTGACAATGTATCCAATATTCTTTTCCAGAAGAGCCAGATGATTCCAGATTATAAAAACAATATCACTAATAGGTAACAAAGAATGATTTGATTTGCTTAGGGAAAGCTCTTGAATAATCATTGTAGTTTGCTCATATAAAATGAAGGAATTTTGATTTTTTTTTCTCCTAGTTAAAGTTTATAGAAATTTGACCTTCTTTTAGGACAATAAAGGTCATCCTCTCATATTACAAAAATTTATGCTCACATATATCAAAGTACACAAAAAGAAAAAAAAGGTAGTAAGAAATCTTATATTATTTTTAAAAGAAATACTATTTTTATTGTTATTATTCAGTCTCCTCAGCTCAGTCTGAACAGAGAAAAACCATATCATGACCACATACTTCTTCAAATTCTTAGATAAGCTATTTTGCACACACCTGCCACTGGGAACAAGGGCACATGATGAGGATGGCTCAGGACAACACTACAAGGGAAGCATCTATCTTATGACTCCGGTTCATCAGTAATATTATGACTCATTCAAAATATTAATCATGTTTTATGATTTCATGTTTACCATAAACCTTGTCCATTTAGAGGTTACACATTTTAAAAACATGTTATATTTGCTTATTAGAGCATTTCTACAGGGAAGCACAGGGGGTGGGGAAATTTGGTTGTTGGCAGTGCTGAGACTTACATCTGAATGAACCAAGCAGATAGTATTTCTAACCAATCAGAGATGTCATAAAGAGATACTGTATATTCCCTTTATTTTGTTAATGATACCCTCAGTTTTCTTAACTAACTGCAAAATTAAGGATTCAGATAATCTCTAAGAGCTCTTTTGTTGTAACATCATACTATTAGGATTTTTGATTAAGGACAACAAAGTATTATTCTGACATTGTTTATTGCTAAAAAAAAAACTGAAAAAGCAATACAATTTAAAATTTTCCTTTAATATATGGGCAACCAAAATACTTATGTTAGGAAAATGATATCTAAACTCACAGTTGAATAACCAAGAAAAGGGGAGTAATATCAAACAACAATCATAAATAATTATGTCAAAGATCTGTGTTAAAACTAGAATGAAGAATGTCTAGATGGCATGCTGATCAAATTTATAGATGGTATGAAGCAAGTAGGGTTTGCTACTTAGATGAAAGGGGTTGGGCCAAATATAATGACATAGTAGTTTAAAGGGATAAATGAAGGTGCATATTTGGATCCAAGAAAATCAACTTCATGAGATGCATGGAAAAAGTATCTCTAGTGACTAATTAATATAAAGGCCTAGGAGTTATAATCTTAATGACTTAATGCAATCATAGACTGTATGAAGAGACTGAGTGTCCAGAATGCAAGAGATGAGTCTTGTATTATGCTTGGATTAGATCACAACTAAAGGATTCTGTTCCATTATTAGGATACTGTTATTGACAAAGAGAAGTAATGTCAACTAAGGAAACTGATGATGATGGACATTATGGGGATTATGCCATATAAAGAATGGCTGAAATAACTGGAGACATGATATATAGAGCTTAGCATTGCTATAAACTTTTTTGGTTTACTACTACTGACTACTGCAGAAAACTATTAAAAAAAAAAAAACAGTAGATTTTGGTTGGTTTGTCCTTAAAAGGCAGAACCAGGAGTAACATGTAAAAGTTACAAAGAAAAGATTTTAGTTTTGTTTAAAATAAATCTTCCTAAAATATTAACTATCTAAAAGTTCAACTTGCTGGCTCTAAAGATAATTTTTATAGAAATCATTAAAAAGATTACTGTAGATACAAGCATTAGAGAACAGAAATACAGACTACATTATAGTTCTCTTTTTTTTAAACGAAGCATGTTGAAAATTCTCAAGAGTAGTTAAAATAATTTGTTATATTTTTAAGGACACTTAAAGTCTTATTCAGTGACAATGATGGCACATTGATAAAAGTATCTGACTAAATAAATACAGTTGCCATTAACACTATGAGCCTTAAGCAGCACTTTTATTTTAAAAGTGTTCTCTCAAATTCCCAATGAACTAGATCAATATCATTTTCAGCTTCACATACCAAACAAGTTAACTGAAAATCTGTCTCTTCCCTCATGGGAGAGTCCGTTAGGACTTTACACAGGACCTATTTACACAATTCTGACAAACTTGGTTATCTAGTTTTGCCATGGGCAATTAAATAGAAGTAACACATTTGGATAGGAAAACTGATATGAGCAACTTATAATGGGAAGAAAAATGAAACTACAAAAAAGTAGAGAACTCACAAAATGAAGCAAATTTACATTAGCTTAAACACCAATTTTTGGGGGGGAAGGGGAAGGGCTGGCAACATGTTTCTATATTATTAAACAGCATAGTAACTTTTGTTCTTAACTATAGGACCATTCTATAGATTTATTATTAGAAGGGACCTTGAGGATCTAGATTCAACATTCTAAATTTTACAGCTTAGGAAACTGAGGATCAGAGGTAAGTGACTGGTTCAAGATCAAATAAATGGCATCTGTTAGTTGCAGGATTTGAACTCACAACATTCTATTCAGAAAAGATAAAATTATTTTTCATATGCTTTGTTTACGAAGGAAAAGAAATGTATGGTATCTCATTTGTATAAATTTCCTTCTCACTTTTTCCCTCAGTGAGTTTCAATGATCAATTCACCTATACCTATACCTTTGCCTCTTGAAGTTTCCAGGTTTTTTAAAGACTCAGTTCAAGTGCCACTGCCTATTCCAAATTAATTTTTATTGATTTTACATAGATTTTGGAGTCATAATCCCCTCCCCCATTTTTATATTAGCTTCTGGAGGGAAGAAGTAGTGTTTTCTTTTCTTTTTTCTTTTCTTTCTTTTTTTTTTTTTTTTTGGTCTTTGTATTTTCAAGTATAGAACATACAAGGTACTTAATAAAGGCTTTTAAGATTTTTTCTTGGAGCTTTAAAAAACTAATTTTAGTGGTTGTTTTTGGTCCCCCCCCCAAGCAATTTGGATTAAGTGACTTGCCCAGGGACACACATTTAGGAAGTATTAAGTGTCTGAGGCTAGATTTGAACTCAGGTCCTCCTGACTTCAGGGCTGATGCTCTAGCTACTACTACTCCATGATGTTTTTTTTAAATGGGGAGCTAAGGTAGTATGTGTGACATTGGATTAGCTGTAAGAAATTTTTATATCATTTTTCAGAAACATATCTTTTAGTAAATGTTTTTTTAGCATCAAATCTCTAAGCTCTAAATTTATTTGTTGTGGCTGAATTGTTAGGTCTTTAGTCATATCTGACTTGTTGTGATCCCATTAGGAGTTTGCCATTTCCTTTTCCAGGTCACTTTACAATGAGGAACTAAGGCAAACAAGATTAAGTGATTTGTCCAAGATCTCCTAGCTAATAGAAATGAGGTCAAATTTGAACAAGGAGATGAGTTCCTGATTGCAAACCCAGTACTCTATTTTTCTACCACTTTTGCTGCCCTAAATCTATGGAATGATCCTAAAATATGGAACATTAGTTCTTGTCCTTGAGGACTCTGAGTGAAATCATCTCAACTTTCCATAAAGGGCCAGATTTCAGTAGTATCATGAAAGCAATTATAATTTAAGCCCTGTCCAATTGTAATCAACTAGTGCCTTATCTAGGGAGATAGTGAGCCAGGGGCTGGAAAATAGGCATTATGACTGCTACCAAGTCCAATGTTGCTTTGTAATGTGGATGTTTTTTATTGTGCCTAATAAAAAGAGTCCTTTTTCTAGAAATTAAAATTCATGGTAAAAAACAAAAAGCAGAAATTTGTTAAAGACTATATGTTATGGTACTGTGTTCATTTGCATTTCTCTCTGAAGACTGGACGATAGTGTAGTGGGGAACTAAGAAATCTAAACTTTAAGAGGAACAATGCATAGAATTTTTGCCATGGCATTAAAAGAAAAAGTAAAAACATATGGGCCCTTGAATTCTACACACATATTAAACTTATCATACATTCTGTTGGTGCCAAAAGAAATCTTGACTAAAACATGAAGCTGTATGTAGCTCCTTATTTGGGAAAGACAGACTACTAGGAATGAGGGTAAGAGTGGAATTTCAAAGTTTTTTATAACCAGAAAAAAATCTAAGGGATATTAGTCACTGAGTACACACTATACATTTATAAATTTGTGGAGTGGTTTACCAATGTATGTTACATACCATTTTGTTATAATCTATGAACATTTGGGCCTTTAAAATCAAATATCCTTTATGCTAGTTGAATCACTTAACTGACACTTCAATATATTTACCTTAGTAAGACCTCTGACTGATAATCATACAGCTTAAAACAGCCTATTTCTAGTTGAGGATTTTATATTTATAGTAAATCTTAAGTTTTGATGACTATGGTATGAGAATCTCATCTAAGGGCCAAAACTCATACTAGATTGTTTACATTAGGGCCTAAGATCAACAACATAAACTTTTGGCAAGAATTTTAATTCTCTTGCTCACACTACAGTGTATTTTAACATCTTATGATATCTGAACTCTTACAGTGCAAACTATCATGCTGAACCTAAAAGATTTTTCACAAGGGCTAAACTAGACTTGGAAAGGAGACTCATAAAGGATCACTCAACAAACACTTATTAAGCACTGTGAATAAAGCACATGTGAATGGCAAACCATTCCAGTGTCTTTGCCAAGAAAACCCAAAGGATGTCTACAGGGTCACCTAGAGTTGGACATGACTGAAACAACAACAGCAGCAATAGCAGGTGTTAGGCATTGTGTTAAGTGCTGAGGATGCAATAAGGCAGAAAAACAGTCCCTGCTCTCAAAGCTCTTATAAACTAATGGAGAAGATAACAAGAAAACATACACACACACACACACACACACACACACACACACACACACACACACAAAACAAGCTATATAAAGGAAAAATAGGAAATAATAAACGAAGAAAACACTGAATTAGGAGGCGCTGAGGTTGCTTCCTGCTGAAGGTAGGATTTCAGTTGGGACTTCAAGGAAGCCAGAGAGAATGACCATTTTCCCCTTAAAAACAATTCAGCAGAGTATCTGGCTATCTGATTTTTGTTTTTTACTAAACCAAGGTCAAATTAGGAACTTTACCAAACTTAACTTGAATAATTAAGTCTTAATTTACCAAATACCTTTATTTCACCTCATATTATAAACACAATAAGTGGAAGTTGAATCTCTATTTTCTTTTCTTTTACTTTCACTTTTCCTCCCCTGAAGAAGCAATTAGGGTTAAGTGACTTGCCCAGGGTCATGCAGTTAGAAAATGGTAAATGTCTGAGGCTATATTTGAACCCAGGTCTTTTTGACTCCATGGCTGTTACTCTAACCCCATAGCTATCTAACTGCCTCTGAATCTCTATTTTCTTGTCAAATGAACTAATCCAATTCAATGATTTTTTTTAGACTTCAATCAGATTTTTAGGACACCCTGTAATAAAAAGGTTCCAGGATTTTAGAATAGAAATTGAAAATTCTTAGATGTCAAACAGCACAGTAACTTAAACATAGCAGATTTTATAAATATCTGACTAATTCAATCTATTTCATTAGAATGAAATCTGATTAGTGAACCAATTTTTCATGAAAAGTGGCCAAAATTTTAACTTGTCTCAATGGATTAATGATGGATGGATGTAAAAGGAAGATGTTCACAATGACACTAAGTCTGCAAACACCCTGCCAAATAAACAAAAATGAAAAGGGTTTGTAATCCTGTTGTCAATAAAAGATTACTCCTAAATAACCTTTTTCAAGGGAAATCTTAATGTATGAAATCTGGCCAAAAATACTAATGAAATAATCTTCAATGTAAAAAGCATCTATTGAGGGCTATTGTATGCCAAGCAACTGTTCTTGTAGCCATTGATGGCTCTACATTGATGGAGGCAAGGCAAGGGGATTCTATATTAAAGCCTTCCTATATTAATGAAATCACAGAACAGAACCTGCATTTCAATGAAAAAACCCCATAACATTTTGATATCTGTTGACAATTAATCCATCAAAAGAATTACTCTTTGGGAAGAAAGTCAGGTAGAACAAAAAGGCTAGTATGATTTGGGATAGTGTTAAGAAAGAGAAAGTTTACAGAAAAGGGATGTGTCAGTTCCAGTGTACGATGTCCAACTTATATGAGGTACTGTGTTCAGTTCTGGTCAATGTGGTTTAAGGATACTGATATACTGTAAAATGTACAGAGTTAAGTAACTTGGATAATAAAGGACACCGAGTCCATGCCATATAAACATTCAGTTAAAGGAAGTGGGCATTTTATTCTTGAGAAGGGAAAATATGGGAAAGAAAGATCAAGAAGAAAAATACTGATAATTACCTTCAAATATCTGAAGATTTATCATGTAGACAGAGGAACTATGTTCAGATTGACTCCAGAGAAGAGAACAAGGAGCAGGAGGTGAAAGCTTTAATGACACCAATTTAGACTTGAAATCAAGAAAACCTCCTAATGGCAGGAGATATCAAAAGTGAAATGGTCTACATTAAGTGATAATTCTTAAATGCTTTTAAGCAGAGGTAGAGGAACACTTCTCTGGTGTGTTTTAGGGGACATTCCTTTCTGCATCTCTCTCAATACACAAAGATCATCTAATAATTATCTAGATCCCAGTGTTATAAATCTGCATAAAATCATCCAAATCAGTCCGAATATCTGTTTATTCCCTGAGATTGAACAAGTGAAAGGAGTCTCTTCACACATTAAATTATGTCAATTGAGGCATCCTGGACTGTTGCTAGATTCTTTTTAAATTTAAGGTTCCTTTGTTACTTCTTGGACCTGGGATCTGAACATCTATCATGAAAGTAGAATCCATGAGGCACCACTGGACTAGAATTTGAAAATCTTGTTCTAGTCACTGCTTAATTTCTCATCATGGGAATTGAGAGAATACAGCTAGACCTGCAGAGTGATGGGGGTTCTACTACATGATCTTCTTTCCATCTTTGAAATTCTGATCTTACAATCCTCCATCACTCAAGTTTTAGAATCTTTTTAGAATTTTTAGAATTTAGAATCTTTTTAGAATCTTTTTCTGTAAAATGAACATGATGTTATCTCTCTTCTCTACTTCATAAGATTATTATAAGGATTATGTGAGAAAAAAATTTGGAAAAATGCAGAACTCTGTGTAGATGTAAGATATTAGCATTTTTAAAAAGCTTCACTGAATTAGATTTATTTACTAGGTACCTATGAAGTGCAAAGCAATTACAATAAAGATGACAATTTTCTGAACTGTCTATATCCAAAAGTGTCTATATCCCTGAAATGACAGATGAGAAAAGAGGCTATTTACAAAACAGCATTCAGAGAAACCAAAAAGCAGGTTGTCTTGTGAATAACTCAGAAACAAAACAAGAGGAAATGAGAATAGACTTATAATGGAGATAAATTTCAAAGGTGAATATAAGCACCTCTGAAGAAATCAAGACTGGTAGGGAAAAGCAAATTCCTTCTTCATGTTTCCCTGTGTATAGGGTGAAAAAAATTATTACTAACATTAGGTGTTTTATTTCCTGAATGGCACATATGACCTTCATCCAGGTTTTTCTAATACCTTATCATCTACTATTCTGATTTAATTACTAATAAAACTACCAAGGAAGCAATTTGGAATTACAGTAAAACAAAAATGAGGTCTAGGCAGAGATCTGCATTTTAAAAACTCTGGAAAGGGAGAGAGAAGTGAGGGTTGAGTTACAGGGAAGACAGCTTGATGATTATTTTAGACAGTTATTTTAGACTTAGTCTTTTCAAGGTGCATAAAACAATAGGAATGTTTATTTTGGTCTGACTTCATTAAAGATTTCAGAGGGATTAAAAAACAAATGGAGAAAAGACAGGGGAACTAGAAGCGGTGATAAAAAAAATTCAGGAAAGCAGAACTAAGTAGCTCAAAGTCCAAGCAGAGAAGTGAAAGAAAAGGAGAGTCTCTGGAATAACACCTAAAATTTCACTTTTTTTGAGAGATATAGTATTAGCATGAAAATAAAATTTCACTGTAGAAGGGAGAAAACCCCTTGGGCTTAGAATCAAAAGACATTTGGCTTCAAATAATATTTTATTTATGTTCTATGATCACAGCAAATCAATTAACCTCTTGGGTTCTCAGTTTCTTTATTTCAGAGGGTTTTTATAAGAATGAAATCATATTATGCATATAAAGTATAACAATTATTCATAATAACAGTACTGCTAAATAGAACTCATAAATTTCTCAGGTTCTATATTAGCAGGGCAATAATCAAATAGGCAAAAAGAGCCTGCTGCAGACACCAAATATGTGTGTGTGTGTGTGTATTTAGCATATGTATTCAGCATACATATTACATATATATTCAGTATATATTTATATGTACACATTCAGTGTGTGTGTGTGTGTCTGTGTGTGTGTGTGTGTACACTGAAAATAGAGAATATTGAGATCAAACATTGTAGTGTCAGCTTTGGAACTGAAAGGGGGCTTTAAAAAAATACTAGTCCAATCTTTCCACCCCACTGCTACCCTCCTTTTTTTTTTTTTTTTTTTTTTAACAGATGAAAAAACTTAGATGCAGAAAATTTAAATGACTCAGTCACAGTGTTATTGCCTGTGTCTGGAACAAGTCCCCTTCGCCTCCCCTTTGTCTCAGAGAATATGAAGGACTTCCAAGCTATGAGTAACATATCACCTCATACACAAAGTTTTTCCTGATCTTCCTGATTTACTAACCTTCATCAAGAGGAAAACTTTTTGAAATTACTTTGTATATATTTTATATATATATTCTCACATAAGAATGCAAACTCTATCTAGGAAGGCAGTTTCTTTCATTGTTTTTGTGTTTTACTAGTGTCCAGCATATTGCCTTGCACATAAGTATTTAAAAAAAAAAAGCAATTTGTTTAGCTGTTGAAGTAAAGTGGTAGAGCCACGATTCAAGTTCAGATTTTCTGCTTACAAATATTTTTACTGCACCAGGATATGTGAGTTTGGATGAGGTCAGTTGAAAATGAATCCTGCTTGATCTGCTCTTGCAACTCCTATGATCACCCTTGCTGATGTCTACTCTAACTCAAATCCATAAAATATATTTACCACTACTTAAGAATTTCATTATCATATTAAATACTAGGGTGTTTTTTTTTTGGGGGGGGGTATCTATTCTTAATTTATATGTGTGTATGAGGGGCAGCTAGGTGGTGCAGTGGATAGAGCACCAGACTTGAATTCAGGAGGATCCGAGTTCAAATCTGGTCTCAGACACTCATCATTTCCTAGCTGTGTGACCCTGGGCAAGTCACTTAACCTCAGCCTCAGGGGGGGAAAAAAAAAAAAAAGAAGAAGAAAAGAAAATATATATGTGTATGTAGGCAAGGACCATTATTGTGATCTTTGTCTAGCAAGGAGCCCTGTGGCTCATACCACTGTATGCTGAATGGGGATTTCTTTTTTTTTAAATGATAACAGCAATAATAAAACTCAGATGATATGCTAATAAGATTTACCAGCTAGAAAGTGCAAGAGAACTGGAAAGAGAGTAAATGCAAATGCTTGATTTGCAAAATGAAATTAGCATGAATCAAAACCAACACAAAAACCCTCAAGAAAACTTAAAAAAAAATTCAAAAGGACAAAGAAAAAGGAACATATTTCAAGTACAAAGCTTATAAAGAACAAAAGAGAGATATGCATGAGAGTCAGTATAGAAACAACTACTAAAAACTCAACTCAGCCTTTTTTATAAAGCATGATTAGGGTTTGATGCCAAAGATATATGCTCTGTAGCAATAAATATGTGGATTGCTGACTGGGTAGAGAAACAGAAAGTCCTTGGAATGACCACAGCACTTAAAAATAATGGTCATGAAAACTTTTATTTCAGTCTGAGAAAACTGTCTAATTAATTGAGAAGATTTCTGCTTACTGTTGGCCTAAATGGAGTATTGATTCCATTATACTGGAATAATTAATGTAGACAAGACACAATGTTCCTAGCCAATGTGTATCATCAATGTGTCGTGTAGTACTAAGAGTCTAAGTGTACATCAGCAAAACTAACAATAGAAAGAAAACTCTTCTTGCTAGTCAGTATCCTTTTTTTTATACCACCACCCCCCCACCCCGGTAAAAAAAACCACTATCTTTTAAGGCTTTAAGATTGTCTACAGAATATGATCACAATAGCATTCATGAACTTTTTTGAATTGTTCAAAAAAGACTCAAATGATCAGACATGATGTTTTTCCAAAGTGCAGCTAGATCATAACCCCAATTAAATGGACTACTTTTAACATCAAAAATCAGTTTCAGTAGAAACCCAAATGCCACCCATGAAGGCAATATAAGTCTCTGGCATATAGGTCCTTTTGAAGGGCTTAGATATATGAATTTGCAGTGCAAGAAGAGTTTCATCTGGATATTGTAGCACGAAAATAGAGGGCAAGTTGAATCATCTGAGTTTTTCTAGAAGGGTATCCACTATATGTAGGGCAGACAACTAGATCTAAAAATTTAACTTCAACACAAATAAGCCTGAATGTTCTCATAACAGAGGGGAGATGAGTCTAAAGTAAATCTTCTGGAGCAATTCAGAAAGAAGCATGCCCTAAGGATGCACATTAAAACTGGTTTCTCCTCATTTAAATAGATTTGATGGAACTCACATTGGATCATTTAAGTACGATGCTTTTATGCCAGAGAATATCATTTATGCACTCCTCATGAAAGTTGTTTTTTCCCACAAAAAAAGAGTAACACTGGCATTTTCATTTAAAATAAACTCATTTATCTTTCCACTACTAGTATCTTTAATTTATATAGCCTTGATAATAAGAGCAGGATTTATTTTTTTTTAGGCTATGGTCATTTCAGGGAGTAAGAATTCCAGTATCAAGACTTATTTAAGAAACCAACAGTAATAAAAAGTCTAAGTTATATCTTCAAAACATCCTCTGAAATAATATCAATATTCATGTTTTAACAAAGCACAGATGCTTACATGTTTCAATGAATAGACAATTTGCCATTATAAAAATAGTTCTGTATATTCAGCACATACTTTTTGATACTACCTAAATATCTTCAGAAAAAGCATTTTTTATTAAAAAAACAACAGGAAGGAAATACACAAAGGATGGGAATACTTTACAGAGGGTATTAAAGGTTAAAAAAAATACATTCCTATTTCATTAAGTGCCTTGTCAGCATAAAAAAAAAAATCTACTTTCTATAAAGTCTAAAGTTTGAGGCATTTAAATGACCATTTGTAGCACTTTATTTTAATGCTCAATTTTCATTATCTGATATTACTCAGACCCACTTAGTTCTATGATTACTATAGTACAATCAGAGCAGTCCATTCAGACATAATAATAATCACTGAGTGGATCCAGTACAAAAATGACATGAATGGATTACAGGCTTTTGAAAAGTAGAACCATAATCAGAACTAATTCTGATTTTATTTCTAACAGGAATTTTTTTTTTTAAATTGGACTATCCTTTATTCATGCCTATTATAAACCCATGGCTCCTTAACGTCTGTGTGCCATACAGAACCAGTTGGTTGACTGTACTGAACTAGTTTTGGGATTCAGCCACACTGGAAACTGTCACATCTAATTATTGTATTTAAGAGGAATTCTCAAAAAACACTCCTAATGACCATGAATGAACTTTGGATCACCAAGACTAAAAACTGACGAATTGAACCTATTCTAGGAAAATTATGAACTTGAGAGCCAACCAATCAAAGGCCCACAGCCTAAAATACTCTGTTCATTATAAAGTAGTTCTGAAAAATGCTACTAAAACATTTGCTGATATAGCTAATAACAATCATTTATTGACATTTGCCAAAATCACACAAACAACAATGCTTTAATTTTTATGAAAATCTCTTTGAGAATGGTAACTATGTTTCTATCTCCCAAATGGCTTGGTATGACATGAGATAGGGGAGGCAGGTGAAGACAACAGAAATCCTGAGTGAAAAGGAGGTACCATAGTCAACTGTGTTCACCCTTTGTCCACTGAAACCCTGAGAGAGTGATGAAAGGGAAGATGGGATGGCAATAATAGATGGATAACATAAGGATTCAAATTCTAGTAATTGATAAAATAAAACAATATTTATAAAGTCAAGTACAAACTTTAAATCAATGTTTAGTTTCATCTGACTCTGGACATATCCTTTGAGGCAAACAGGGTTGAATGATCTGCCTGTGGTCACACTGCTAGTTAAGTGTCTTGAGAACAGATTTGAATTCTCCTGACTCCAGGCCTCCTGGCATTCTATCCTTTGCAGCACCTAACAGCACCATGAAAACCTTAAAGTGCTATGTAAATATTGGCAGCTGCTAGTTCTACTGCTACTGCTACTACTGTTATTATTACTTCCACCACCAGCTCTATCTCAAAATTTCTTGTGATCATAGGAAAGAAAGAATTAATTCCGTTTCAAGCTATTTCAATACTACAGATTTGTTCTTAGGAAATATGAAATCTCATGTTGTTTTACATGATAATGAAGTTTCTATGTCCCATTCAACTGGTACTCCCAATAATTATAATGAATGAAAAATAACAATATTAAAAGTAAAGATTTCTAAGGGGGAGGAAGATTTTCGTGAATATTAAGATCAACATTTTCTCCTCCAAACTTATTATGCATGGAAAATGTCTCATAATTATCATGTTCTACAACAATAAAGTACACAGACACACACACATTTAGGGCAAGGTAAATGACTTACCTACAAAACCTTCTTTACCAACCAGTTTCAGTGCAATTTTATCAGCCAATACTGAAGAGTTGCCATGAGCAATGTTAGCGAAGGGACCAGCATGAACAAATACAGGTGTTCCCTACAAAAGTAGAAAAGTAAAATAAAATTCAAAGATTAAGAATGTACAATAGTTTTGAGCATAAAGAACAGTGGGAAAATGACCAGTGTGGAAATGTTTTGTATTATTGCAATGCAATATCTGACTGTATCTATATCTGATTGCTTACTGTCTCAGGAAGAGAGGAGGGGAGGAAGGGATAGAATTTAGAACTCAAAATTTTGAAAAATAAAACAAATGTTAAGAAAATTGTTTTAACAGGTAATGAGGGTTTAAAAAATATTGTAAAAAAAGAAAAAGGATGCTGGAGTTTCAGATGATATATTTAAAGCTAGAAAGGTCTGTAAAAAAGGTCTAATCCAAAATACAACAAAAACTAAAGGCACTCAATTGGGAACCAGGAATCTGAAAAAGGGATGATAGAAGTATCATGTGCTAAGAGATTTACAAGAATTATCTCATTTGATTCTCATGAAAACCTTGGTACTTTTATTATGTTCATTTCACAGTTGAAGAAACTGAGGTCTTTCCGACTCAAAGACCAGTATTCTATCTACTATATCATCTAGTTGCCTCTAAGAGGGACAATACAATATATTCTAGAGTTATTTCAAGAGCAATTGCTTCATTAGATTTGAATAAAGAACAATCAGAGGGGAAATGGCACTCTGCTTCTTTTGCATAAACACTTTAAATTTTTAAAATTAACTTACTCATGAATTTTGCTTTTTTTTTTTTTTCCCCCAATGCCTGTCATGGTACCTAGCACACAGTAAGCATCTAAATGCTTTTTGATTCATTTATCGTAAAAATACAGATGAGAGAACCATAAAAGTTGTCCAGTTAGATATCGCCCTTACAGATGAAGACACGAAGCCACAAGGGACAAAAACAACTTGCATGAGTTCAATATGGGTGCCAAACAGAAAAGGTAGATGTTTCATTTCCAAGAAAATTTGTTCAAAAACAAATTAAATTAACAAATCAATCCAAAAGAAGCCACAGCCTTCAGAATACCTATAGAAACTAACATTCTTAAGCAGAGTTTGAACAGTTGTGATTCAAAAGTTTCTTATAAGGTTAAGGTCTTTTCCTATAGGATTTGCTACTTGGAAATTATTTATTTCATTTAAATCCTCCAGAACATTTTAATCCAAAAGATGGTTCTTACATATACTAGAAATTTGTTAGCTACTGAGATATCAAAGATAAGAGAAAGTATAATTCATTAAATGCTTTATTAATCCTTAATAAAGGAAAGAGAAAAGAATTCCCACAAGGGGGCCAAGTTTGACTTTATTGTACTTTTAAGCTCATCATTTTTACCATAATTATATTTACGTTTCATCTACACTAGTGTATTCTTACACTTCAAACAGACAGTGGAGTTTTATTATATGAAATCCTCCTAGACAAAGCTGACCCAACACTATTCAGGGCCTGAACACATGAAAACAGGGGCTCCATCTGTGAAAACACAGGCTGTCCTTTCATTAGCTCAGTGGGAAAACAAGGATAGAGGTAGGGGCCACAGGGGTAGGAAAGATGGAAAATTCCCATGAACCACAACAGGCTCTTTGCTGAACATGTTTCAGTGATGAAACAACAGAACAAAAGCCGGAAGAAAACAAAAGAAAAATCATTGCTGAGAATGAGAATAATATAAGTTATCAGCATCACTGGATTCTGGCCCTTTAAACTCAATGTTTATTCCCCATCCTTCCAACATACTCAGGGGATGCAACAATAAGGCATTGAGAAGTCATTTACATTTGTGTAAAACTTATTGGGACCAGAAAGATCTCCAAATTAATCTTTGCTTTATTAAATTCCATTCCTAGGCAGGAGAATCTTTTTAAGCCTTTGGGGACAAAAGAAACTTTCCCAATCTTAAAGTTTTTTGGGCCACAACAGATAATTCACTGTTAGATCAAGCTCACTAGTTCAATCATCTTCAATAATAGCAGTTGACTTTTCTGCTATACTGTGGTCAAAGACTGAACACTTTTACCTGCCACCATTTATAATATAACAATGTAATATAATGCAATATAATGTCACATTAGTGCAATATAATATGATAATAGAAGGCCTGGGGTCTCTTAAACAAAAGACACCAAGTGACAAGGAAGTGATAGATCTCTGCAAATTGCCAATGCTGGAAAGAACTCTAGAGGCACATGGTCGCTAGGTCAGTCCTGATCTTTTTTATATGATCCTGTTGATCAGTCATTTTTTAGTCACGTCTGACTCTGTGACCTCTTTTGGAATTTTCTTGGCAAAGATACTGGAGCAGTTTGCACTTCTTTCTCCAGCTGATTTTACAGATGAGGAAACCGAGGTAGGCAGGATTAGATGACTTGCCCAGGGTCACAAAGCTAGGAAGTAAAATAGAACTCGGAAGGTCCAATCGTCCAACACTGCAGGCCCTGCACTCTATGCACTATGGCGCCACCTAGCTGCAGCACATTGAATAAAACATGATTCACAGGTAACTAGGGGGAGTTTATGATAATATGGTATAATTCGGAGAGTGTAGGACTGATAGGAGTTCTGAATTCAAGTTCTGGCTTTGCCATGACTAGATATAAAACCCTGGGCATGTAACTTAGATTTTCTAGAGCTCAATGTAAAGGATTTGGCTTATAAAGTTACCATTGGCTCTAAATATCTTTATATGGTAACTGAGGATTTTCACAATTTTATATTTTTCCCTTTCAAATGGCTTCTTTTGCTCTCTAGGTAAAAACACATTAATGACTTATTAGTAAAGATATTTTATGAAGGCAAAATACAGCGATACATTTTAGCTGTTGGCACACCTCTTACAAGAAGCAAAGGAATCAGAATCATGGATTAATTCAACTGAAAGGAAACCTAGAGCCCATCTAGTCCCTCATTGAATCAGGGGGAGAACTGGGGGAATTTAAAAGTGGCAAATAGAAGGTTTAAGAATAGCAAAGTGAGCTAAAAGCACAGTGGAAAGAGCACCAGGCCTGAAGTCAGGAGGGCCCGAGTTCAAATTTGGCCTCAGACATGTTATTAGCTGTATGATCTTGAGAAGATCACTTAATTTGAATGTCTTTTTTTTTTTTAAAGAAATAATAGCAAAGTGACCACAGAGTCCAGAATAGAGACCTTAATTAACTTCTTTGTTTTTCTAAATCTGTTACCCTGTGAATTTTTTGACTCTTTCTACCCCCATTATTTAGTACAATACTCAACAATTAGTGGACACAGTAAATATTTACTGATTATATTCTCAGGCCCAAAAGAAAACCAGAACATTGTTTGAACTCGAATTTTCTTAAAATGTATTTGCATATATAAGAGAATGACTGTATGCTTTCTGAAAATCCAAAGACCAATTTAATTCCCAGTGCTTAGCACAGTTAATGTGTGTAAAACAATACCTTCATTTGGGTATTTGTAGGTTGAACTCTCATGACCTGATGAACGAACCTCATAATAATCGGCCTGATGGACTTCAAAGAGATAAATGATGAACCAAACTCTAGTTGACTGTTCCTTTTCCAAGGATTTAGAACATACATCATGATAAAAGTCATCTAGAACAATGTCCTAAGACTGAACCAAAGGGCGATTCATAGTTAAGTAGGAACAATGCTAGTTACAATCAAGAGTTCCTGGGTCAAGTTCTCCCATACTCAGTTGCTATGTGACAATCACTTCAGGACTAACAATCCCCTCTTACCCTTCCTCAAGGGGTTGTTTTCAAATATTATGTCAACCACAAAAGCCCTGTGTAAACATGAGCAAAGATTATTCTTCCTACTACTCTGCAGGCAGGACTTCCCCTTTGTCCATCCTTTTGGCATGTAAGTTCCTTACGATTAGGGATTCACTTTGATTTTTCTAATTGTATTCCCAAATTTCAGTGTGATGCTTGGTACAGAGTAAGTGACTAATAAATGCTCTCCCCTCCATTCATTTATTCAGTTAATTCTCAGAATTTACAAGGATATTACTCATCATAAATCTATAATCCCTCTAAAGATAGTGTACTGCTGTAGATTGGACACTGCACCTGGAAATGAACACCTGAGGCATATGCCACTTCAGATGTGTTACCTTGGGCACATCATTTCACCACTGGTAGCCTCAGTTTATTTATTTGCAAAATGGAGGAGTGAAGCTAGATAACTTGTAAGTTCTCTTCCACTCTAGAGCTGTGATCTCTTTTGTCAACAGAGAGAGAAGCATCTTAATAGTTAATGTAGCATTTTGTAATGTCCTAGAACAGTAGGTAACATATTACATGTACATTCACGATCACACAAAAACCACATTGCAGAAATGAAATTATTATTAGGTTATTCTTTTTTTTAGACTGAAAATACAATGAAGGAAATCCTTTCCATCTTGACCGTACTTAATACAAGGATGGTAGAGTTCATTCAGCCTTAAAATATTTCATCTGAAGCTCACCTTGTTTGAAGTGCCCACCTTCTTAGTAAAACATTTCAGAATATCTTGTAGATTAAAGCAAAATATTTCTGATTTTATTAAGAATAATTAAGATTTTCCTACTTGTAACTTGACTAATTTCCTGAATGGGATGGGTAATTTGGACCATTAAATAGCTAATCAATTGAAACTATGAATTAAATCATCTCTCTGACAAAAAGCTGCCTGAAGAGGAAAAGAGAGAGAAAAGAGCACTGAACCTCATACACATTTTTTTTAACTTTCCTGAAATAATGCAAACTTTATTCAGCTGTCTATAGGTCTTCTCCTTCAATTACACTATCTACTTCATGATGGCTGGAAGGCTTGTCTCATCCAAGCATTGCATCTTCTTCATTATCTAGCACAGGGCTCTATACACAGTATTTAATCAATGTTTATTCAAATGAAGATGTGAAATGCTAGGCTTCTGACTTTGATCTCAACATGATCATGAGGATATAATGAAAATATTATTTAATGATTGTACATGTATAACCTATATCAGATTGCGTGCTGTCTTGGATAGAAGGGAGGTAAGGAAGAGAGGGAGAAAAAAAATTTGAAACTCATAATCTTAGAAAAAATGAATGCTGAAAACTAATAATTGGAAAAATAAAGTACTATTAAAAACATTATTTAATTCTTATTATCAATGGACAGAGTGAAAAGAAGTGAAAGAATAGAATAGCTCCTAACAATAATAATACCTGTCATATTTGAGATAATTACATGTGTTGCAGGGAATTGTTGTCTAAGATTCATCTGGTCTGTGAATAGTTTTATTAGTTAGCTATTTAACAAATATATATATATGCATATATATATTTATTATTAATGAAATATTAAAATATGCTCTGCTCCTCCCCCAAAAAAACTAGTGATTTCATTAACTTTGGGAGTTTCCTCTACACTTTCTGGTCCTGATTGGCAATTGCTTTTCTTAGAGAATTGACAAAGAAACCAAAAAATTTGTGAAGACAGTATACCAAACAGTCCTGATTCTGAGGTTAGCTCTCTATTCTTTACCCTCTCATCCTTTTATATATACCTAGATCTATAGTAATATATAGCCATAATGATTATATATGGTTTTATATATGTGTGTGTATAGTCATAATGATTACACTACATACAGACACACACATAAATCTCAAATGCAGAAGGCTAATACTCTGAATTATTTAAAAATTACACTGCAATCACATCACAATTTAAAAATTATGTAGTAATTTAAAATTACATGGTAAATCGGAGAAAAGAAATAAATAAGATTAGGTTCAATTAGGACAACTTCAGGGTTAATTCCCTTCAGAAAAAGAAACAATCCATAAAAATGAAACTGGATGGAAACTGCATCATTCTACAACTTTCTACTTACTTACTAGTTTAGTTAGGAAAACAAGATCTCCAAGTTATAGTGTGCTGAAAAATAAAACTGGCACTGTAAGCAAGTAAACTCCCTCTTTTAGTCACCACTTGAAGTATAAGTTGTCCCCTGATTTGATTTTTAACTTCTGTCAATAGCCCCTTATCAGCTGAAACACTGCCAAGGTGGCTGACTTTGAGACAGATTACATTTCTTTAGCTCAGAAAAGAACTGGCTGTTGTATCTTGACAATGGTTGCAGGGAAAACTTGTAAGTGCAGATATAAGAGATACTTAAGATTTAGTGGGAGAAGGAGGGAAAGGGATAAGAAGGAGGAAATTAAATTTTAAGGAAAATTGTAAAGAAATAGGTGAAATCAGTCAATAAAAAAACCAAAACAAAACCCACCTCTAAAGTCTGCATCAGAGTTGGCTTAATTGCATCCTTCATCAAAACAGTCAAAGCTCCAGTCACTCCCTAAAAGAAATTAAGTCAAATTTTTAATGCTCATTTTATTGTAATCAGATGTAAGTATTAAGCTCTCCATCCTCACTTGAAAATGTGCATGCAGACACAAATATAAAGTCATATTCCAATTATTTATTTCCATTCTTTAAATAAAGCCAACAAGCTCTCCTTCCCCCTGCCATGCTTTCTGGATAGGATTCACACAAATAACTTATTCACTAACTCAGTTACTCATTCAATCCATCATTCCCCTCTTGGTCCTGCTCCTGGCTCCTAGCCTTCCAAATCATGCTTTCTCATCCTGAAATTTCTCTTAGTGCCTGAGGTCTGAAGCATCACCCTTGCAGACTTCTCTCGACATGGAACATCCTATGCTAAGGAGTACCACTGGCAAATTCTTACAGGAGACTTCATCTTGTGGTAGGGTACAAATCAGCCTTCAATCTCTTCTTCTCCTTCCTTCCAAACCATTCCCCTTTATTGGCTGGTTTCAACTTCCAACTTTACAGCTCTTTGGGGTATTGTCTTTTCCCATTAAATGTGAATTCTTTAAGAACTATTGTTTTCTTTTTCTTCTGTTTTCTTTTTATTTTTTTGCTTATCTTTGCATCCTTCATGCTTGGGATAGGGGCTTGGACCCAATAAGTACTTAAATGCATGCTTTCTTCCTGTTAAATGCTACCATGACAGTGCCATGGGAGATAAAATAATAATTAGGACATAGTTTCTAATTCTTAAGGAGCTTAAAATCTAGCAAAGAAAACATAGTGTACACAAAATGCAGAGATCAGACCTGAGATTTCATTGAGTATAGGGAATTTCCTGGTGAGAAACCTCTTTTTACTGATGCAAGTTAGCCTTTTCCCTGCAACTTATAGCGTGAGAGTTGCTTAGAATGCTTGGTAATTAAATAACTTGGACAGGGTCACATAGCCAGTATATATCAGAGGCAAGATTTGAAGCCACGTCTCCCTGTCTTTAGGATCCACTCTATAGTAAATATGCATTACATATTAATTTTTTATTTGTATATATAATTATACATTAAATAACTACAGAAGAGTATATATTAAGACCATCAAAGAGTGGCAATATCCTATAGAAGGTTAGAAAAAGAAAAGATCGCTTCTTATTGTGGTGAGAGAGAGTAGTGGAAGTGGTGAGCAAATCACCAAAGGTTTCTTGGTGGACTTAGACCTTGAGAATGAGCAGGACCTCCAAAGGAGCAGGCAGTCTATATAAAGGGTGTAGACAGGAGTAAAAGCACTGAATACTTCCAAGGAATGGTGGGCATTATGTGCAGTGTGAAGAGGTAAGAGTAGTACCTGGAAAGGTGATAGGGGGCCAGTTCATTGTCTGGCTGGAGGATCTGAACTTTATTTAAAAGACAAGAAGACATCAAAAGATTTGGGAAGACAATTGTCCTGAATATATGCAGTGTTCTTACAGCTTTTGCTGTTAGCACTCTACCTGTGTAATTTATTTTCTTTGTCCTTGCATTGATCTGAGCCATATACTTCCAATAAAGATACCCTTTGACCAAAGAATCCCTCTACTGGCCATTATGAAAAAGAAAAACTGGATCTCTGTCAACTGCAGAGACCTGAATGCCATGCCAATTGTTATCTCTAAAGACAGGATTATTCATTTAAAGAGATTCCTAAAGTTTATTTTCCAACACTGGCTTCCTTGCTGTTCCTTGAACAAGACACTTCCTCTAAGGACTGCATGTATTTTCATTGGCTGGCCTCATCTCTGGAAAGCTTGTCATCTTTGCCTCTTACTGGTTTCCTTCAAGTCCTAGTTAAAACCCAACTTTTTAAAGGAAGCTTTTCCCAATCTGTCTTAATTCTAGTGTCTGTCTTCTACCAATTATTTCCTGTTTTTTCAATTTATTACATAGTTGTTTGCCCATTGTCTCCTCCATCAGTCTGTGAACTCCCTGAGAACAGATAGTCTTTTATCCTTCTTTATAATTCTGTTACTTAGCATAATGGCTGGCACATAGTAGGTGCTTAAAAAAATTGTGATTGACACTACATAGCAGATTGATTAGAAAAACAAAATTTTAATGGCAGCTTTCTGAATCATTAATAGTGGCTTGGCATGGCCAGGTAACCATTTTGTCGTAGAATCTTCCTTTTTTATTAGAACATCTAAACTTTCACACTTAAAAAAATAAATAACCTTCTGTGACATAAGCAAATATCTATTACTTCTACAACACAACACTTATTAAGAAAAAAAGGCATTCTCACTTGACAAGTACATTCCACACTCTGGTATCCCCTTGAAGTTTATAGACAAAAAAATCTCAAGCTGGTAATGCCGTCTCCCTTACATGACAGGAGCAAAAGAAGTGTAATGGCTTTATTTCCTTCAAATCATTTCTGCTTGCAATCTGCAATTGTATAATATTAGCTGGGGAAACTAAAGAAAGAAGAGCGATTCATTGGGATAGACTTACCCCAAATAAGATGGTAGGTTTACTATAAACGAGATGCTGCTCATTTATATGTTACACATTCCCTAAATGCTGCTCCTTAAAAATTTATAGAAGTCAAAATATTATAAATGCCACCTTATTGAAATGGATGAAGCCCTTTGTGGCTACAATTCCCAGCATTAGCTACAGTGATCCTTAGTGCACTTCTAGTAAATGGCATTTTTTCTAAGGTCCCATATCTTATAATTCATAACAAAGAGCTGCTTGGAAGTACTCTTTCTTCTTTAGTCATGGAAAGCAAGTAACTTTCATTACTTAAAACTCTACTTAATTTTGTATGAAAACCTCTTGTGGAGATTTCAACCAAGAGGATGACGATAATAAGACAATAATAATCTGAGAACTAAGAAATGTAAATAATTAGAATTAGCATTTATATACCACTGTATGCTAGGCACTATGCTAAGTACTTATCTTATTTGGTCCACCACAACTCTGGGTGATAGATACCATTATTATCCATTTACAGGAAAGGCAGACAAAGTAAGTGATTTGCCTAAGATCACAGCTACTAAGTGTCTGATAATGCATCTGAACACAGGTTTTCCTCATTCCAGATCAGGTGTTCAATCTACTGTACCACTGAGCTGCCAATGATGTGCCTGAGGTCCAACAGCTAGAATCTGTCTGAGAGAGGATTTGAACCCAACACTTTCTGATACCAACTTTTATTTTTTTGGGTCTACCTTTTCATTGCTATACCAATCCAAATTGCCAAAACATTATTTTATAGAACTAGAAAAAATAACATTCATTTGGAAGAACAAAAGTCAAGATTATCAAAGGAATCAATGAAAAAAAATGTACAAAGGAGGTGGCTTAGAAGTACCAAACTGAAAATTATACTACAAAGCAACAGTTTCTGACACCAACTTTAGCATTCTACCACACCAAGATGGTTATTGTTGATTTTGCTCATTGCTGTCCTCTGGGACCCAAATCTTCATTTACTGATTTCTCAGCACTCAACTTAGTCTCCCATTAATATGTTAACAAAAGCAGGCCCCTGCAGGAGCTGCTCACCCATTACAGTCTTATTTGCTTCATCTCCGGCTGGCCTGTATTTCCTTATCACAGTGCAGCCTACTCTGCCAACTCTCTCCCCATGCATAGAACACTCTCCCTCTGCAAATCCCCACCTCTCTTATGAGGCAAGAGGGTGATCATAACAGCACCTTCCTTCCAGAATGCTGAAAAAAATGAGATAGTTGTTTGAATAGAAAACTGGAAGGAATTAAGGGATTATAAAATGTAGAAATGAAGAGGAGAAAATGGCAATGGATTGGACTGGGGAAACACCTTTGAAAGGCAGACCAACCAGCAGGCTACAGCAATAGTCCAGATGTGAAGGGATGAGGGCCTGTACGAAGTGGTGGTGTTGTCAGAGGAGAGGAGGGCACAGGTATAAGAGATGCTACCAAAGTGTAACTGACAGGCCTTGACAAGAGATTGGATAGGGGGGATGAATGATATTGAGGAGTCAAAGATGGTACCTAGAAGTAGCAAGCCTGGGGAGAGGGGGCTGGGAGGATGTTGGGGCCCTCAAATGTAATATGCAAGTCTGGAAGACATGAGGGATTTTGGGGAAAGATAATGGGCTTAGTCTTGAGATATGTCAAGTTTAAGATATTTACAAGATGTACAAGGTAAATGGAGATTTAAAAAAAACAAAAAACAAAACTGGGTGTCACAAGAGAAGGTAGGGATGGATAAGTAGAATTGAGAATCACCGGCACTGAGATAATAATTCAGTTTATGGGAGCTGATGAGATTATTAAGTGAAATGATATAAAGGGAGAAAATAAGAGCGTGTGGGACAAAGCCTTGTGGGAAATTCAGTTAATGACCCTGACCTGGATGATCATATAACAAAGAGATAGAAAGGAGGAGAATCAGGAGAGAGTAGAATTAAAAAAAAGCTGAGCAAGAGAATCCAGGAGAAAAGAATGATTGGTAGCATCAAAGAAGGGTTGCAGAAAGAGTTCATTAGCATTAATTTATAATAGATCACTGATACTTTTGAAGGAGGGGCAGCTAGGTGGCACAGTGGGGCGGGAGTCAGGAAGACTCCTCTTCCTGTGTTCAAATTTGGCCTCAGTCCCATATTGGCTGTGACTCTGAGTAAGACCCTTAATCCTGTTTGCCTCAGATTCCTCCTCTGCAAAATGAACTGGAGAAAGAAATGGCAGATCGCTCCAGGATCTCTGCCAAGAAATCCCCAAATGGGGACACAGGGGAAGTGGACATGACTGAATAACAAACACAACTAAAAAGCAAAAAGTATAAATAATATTTATATGATAAATAATATAATATAATAAATAAACAAAAATAGCCTGTGTCCCCCCCCCCCCTCCACTGCCAAATTTAGCAGAGAAAGGGAACATAAAATAAAAGATAAATATGAAGTAATGGCTAGGTTCATTGAAGGTTTTTTTTTAAGGATGAGGGAAATCTGGGCGTATTTGGAGGCAACAGGGAAGAAGCTAGTAGATAAGAGTTTGAAGATTAGGAAAGGGAGAAAGATTAAAGAATCAAGAAAACCAAAGAGGAAGAAATCAGGACCTTGGTGAGGAGGAAACCTACTTTATTCTCAAAGACTCAAAGAAAGAAAGAAGAGGTCAAGGGAATTTTGGGTGTAAAATTGAGAAGAAACGGGAACTTATAATGGATGATTAAAAGGAAGGAATCATTGAAAAAATATTTTCTTTCTCTCCATTCTTTATGAGAAAAGACTAGCAACTTTTTTTGCTTCAAAGTGGAAGATAACCTTATCTATTTGAAAAAGTACAGCTTATGGAAGGAAAAAAAGGATATATTTCTTCTTAAATCTTCAATTATGCAAGTATTTATGTTAATTCTTTAAATTCCTAACTTGCAAATTTACAGCACTCTTGCTAATAAATCAAAGGAAAGAGTTACAAAGCAGGAGTTTTTGACCTTTGACATCACTTATATGCCTACCAAATCATCAGCAGTTACAGGTTGTCCTTTCTTGTCACTGGCCACTACCATTCTCCCCAGACGGTTTTTCATATCTTCCAAGCTATCCGTTAGTGCTAAAACAGCCATGATCTCACTGGCAACAGCAATGTCAAACTGGGCCTAAAGCAGACAAAACAAAAGAATTTATCAGTCACAGAGGTGCCTTTTCCATACTGTTCTTAAAAGAAAAAGATAAATATTGAGCCATAAGAATAAAAATTAAGTACATATGCATTGGTGACTGTCCTTTTGTTCAATGTTTCAGTTATCCATTTAACAAATTAATTACTATTTGTCTTGGAAAACACCACCAATGTTTTCCTTTCCTATTCATATTTTCTGCCTTTCCTCTTTTATCAGGATCTATCTGATGAAATGAGATTAATATTTGTAAAGCTCCTAGCACTGTGCTTGCCACCAGAAGGGCACTATATAAATGCACATACTCTTCTCTATTTCCTTTCTCTTTTGCATGAAGTCTATTAATCAAAAAGATTATATTTGCTTCCCAAGCAGAAAAGGTGAGGAACAGAAAAGGGTAGACATTTATGAAAATGAACAAAAAGAAACTAACCCTTCCCTCCCCAAATGGAAGAACTTTTGTGAATTCAATTGAGATGTTTGTAAAGCATTAGCAGTTACTAGCACACAGTAGGCATTAAATAAATGCTTATTCCCTTCCTTTATTTCTTTACTCCTTTGCACTTCATCTGTCAGTAAAAGACTGTATTTGCTCCCTAGCAGAGAAAAAAGAACACAAAGAAAGAAGGTAGGCATTCATCAAAACAACACTGTTCTCTCCCCACCCCGCCTACAAACAAAGAAACATTTGTGAATTCATTCCTTCTAATCCCAGAAACTTTGTGGAAACTGTTTTTTTTTTTTTTTTCCCCCCTCCTAGCTCATTGGATTTTCACAAGTGTTTCCAAGTCTATGGTCCTGATTAAGAAGTAATGGAAAAACCTTTTGGATTAGCTAGATTTCATTAGGTGAAAAGTTCACCACAGAATCAATTAATTTTGCAGATTGCACAAAATCTCTAAACTTTTTAGTGGTTAAGACAAGATGAACAATTTTATTTTTAACAGCCCAAAAGATGTTCTTTTCTCTTATGACTGTGCTCATAAAGCAAGTCAGAAAGCAATAGAAGGACAAAGAAAATGTTCAAGAACATTGGGTGGATTTCTGGGGTCTCCTTCAATATATTAAACATTGTAAAAGTTCTTTTGTTCAAAAGCATTCAATTCAATGAATGTTTATTAGGTACCAACAATGGACAAGGCTCTTTAAGGATGTTATTGTTTGGTTTTTATTCTCAAAAAGGACCAAGACAGAAGGGAGATGATGCTCTGATTTGAAAGTGAATTGGATTTAAGCGAGGGGTGACTTTCACCAGGCTAACTTCCTCCTCAGTCATCTAAGTCTGGTGGCCAGACTATATAGATCAAGGGAACTGGAGATGGTCCTAGATGAAATGGGAGATACTGGCCTTTTAAGCAAATGTCTCAGTTTGAATTGGGAAACACCCTTCAGTGATTAAGGATAGGTAAGAAAGAAATGAGGTCATAAGTAATCTGGGAGGAAAAGATCATGAGAAAATAAAGGTGAAAATGACAGTTCTAGGAGCAAGTATTTTACTATTTAATATTCAAACTGTGAGCCAAATTATAAATTAAAACTAAGATAACCCTAAGAGGAATCACAGCAAAAAAAAAAAAAAAATACTATTAGTTCCCTGCTTTAAGCAGGGAAAAACTGAGCACTTTTAAAGTTAATTTCTGTCAGAATTTCAGTTTGAATTTATTATTTTGGTCAAAAGGATGAACCTCCTCTGAAAATCATAAACACTTAAACATGCTTATGTAAGAAACAATTATAACCTTGAAAATTTGGGGGGGGGAATGGGGAATGGACATAGGATTATTCACTTTAAAAATTATGATTATCAAGTGAAGATTCCCTCTAAAATAATAAAAATTCAAAAGTCAGTACCAAAGAGCCAAAGGTCAAATCTGAATGAGTAACTTATAAAACCAAAGTTAAAGACTTATCATTTTTTGTGTGGGATGGGTGATTGACCCCCTTTCCCAAATTACCTAATCAGAGACATCTTCAGGTACAAAGAGAAACCATTTATTTAATCCCTACAGGATTGGCCCAGACATACACCTGGGAGACATCCCAGCTCCCGCCATGTGCTTATGAACTTGACCAGCCATAAGTAGAACACCTGGTTAAATAGGTAAAAAAAACCCAAGCCTTTTCATTGGATAGACTAAAAGGACATAACCATCCTTGACCAATAGTCACCAATGTTGTCTGCTTCCCACAGGTCACATCACTTCTTGTAACTGCCTGCCTGACTTTTTAGAGATCATGTGACTTCTCAGGGAAGATCCAGAGTCCAAGACCTGATCTC
Source organism: Sminthopsis crassicaudata (assembly GCF_048593235.1). NCBI lineage: Eukaryota > Metazoa > Chordata > Mammalia > Dasyuromorphia > Dasyuridae > Sminthopsis > Sminthopsis crassicaudata. Next base: position 142,730,667 of record NC_133620.1, read on the forward strand.
CTAGCTCTGGGAATATGGATCCTGAAACTTGAGGCCTGAGATTTCATTTTCCCACTCTGGGTATAGAGATTACATGACTTAGTCTCAATACTGAGAAATTAGTCCCATTCATTTTCAAACTTCACTTTTAGTTGGTCACTTATAAACAACTTTTCTTTACATCAAAAGACTGTTATAACTTCTTACTTTTTAAAAACAATACAAAGAATTAGAAATGGCTCTTGAATATGATAATAAAACTTAAAAAAAATAGAACCCCATTGTATTTGGCTGGAATATAGTTTTTAAATCAAGAAATTTAAGAGCTATCATGCTACAAAGGTGACATTAATTTTTTCACTTTTCATCTTATTCTTTTAGTGACCTATAGACATACAGACAATTCTACAGAAACTACTTGATAATAAAACTATTAAAAATTAACATTCCAAGGAACCTCTCCTTTCCAAGAAAGATAACTGGATAAACCTCCAGACTGGAGATTATGGAGACCTTCCCCAAATCCAGATAAATAGAATAGCAGGAATGGTAATTAATCAGTCATTGTGAGTGAAGAAAAAGGCAAAGCTATATCAAATTAATTTAATTGCTTCAAATTGGGAAAGAACCCATTAATTGTAAATTCACTCACTTGACGAAGGAATCCTTTCTCTGTCTTAGATTGCCCAATGGTTATTTTTCGTAGAAATCGGTCATTTGTGTCCAAAACTGAAAGACAAGAAAAAATATTAAAGTAGGTTAACAAATTCTAGTTTTCCTAAACTTCTTTATCCATTAGTGCAGATTGTGCTATATATTTTATACTGCATGAAATAGCGAAATCAGCAATTCTTAGCAAATATACCAAAATGTCTTAAACCACTGAATTTAAGTTACCGCAATTTAGACCTGTTCATAGTTCTCTCTCTCTCTGCATTTTTAACTTTATTAATCAGAACATTCAATATAGTTATTAAGTACTTACTACTATAAAGCAACAAAGTTTGATATGAACTTAGGGGAGGGGAGTAGGCACAAAAAGACATATATATAACACAGATCTCCCTCTGAAGGAGTTTACAATCTAATAGGAAGGAAAGATGAAATTTCTTAGAAAAGAAGAAATCTGGAAATAAGACCAAAAGGCATACTTATATAATAGAAAGAGAACTTTGAACCAGTCACAACTTCTTAGATTCTCTGATTCTTCAAAAACGGGAGAGTTGGACTAATCTCTGATAAGCATTAAATACAAAGGACAGGTCTAGGACACATGAGGGGGAAACTCAGAATTTCTGATGTGGAAGCAACCCCTGAGACGAATCAGTTCAACCCATATTAAGTACAATGTACTTAAGCAGTCACCCAAACCTTGCTTAAAGATCTCCAGTGAAGAATGACTTTCCTATTAGGAAGTTTTTCCTTAAATCAAGCCCAAATTTGCCCACTTGCAATTTCTCTCTAAGTCCTAGTTTTGTCATCTGGGGCTAAACACAACAAATTTTACCCTTCTTCCATAGGACAGCCTTTTAAGTACTAATGCTCTCAGGGCTCCACCTCCTCCCTGACCCTCTCTCTTTTCTCTAGGATAAACATATCCTGTTTGTTCAACTGATCTTAATAGTTTGGATTCTTTAACATTTTGGCTGCCTTCTGGTTTATCAATGTTTTTCTTAAAATGTTATATTAAAAGCTGTCTACAATGGGTTGGTGGGGAGGGAACTGTCCACTCCAGATATGAATCTACATAAAAAGATGGATGGCAGAAAAGACAGAATGTGGACAAAAAGGACAGTTAGCAAGTTAAGTTAGCTAAGAAGGGATGAGGGCTTGACTAGGGTTAATTGACAAGGAAGTTGAGAGGAAGGGAAAGACATGAGAAAGACAAGGGAGGCAGAGCTGACAGAACTTGGGAGTTGACAGGATGTGTGCAATGAGGTAAAGGAAGGGCTCAGATTAGGAGCCAGGTTCACTGAAAGGATGACTGGACCTTTAACAGAAATAGAGAAATTACAGTGATCCAGTTAAGCTAGCAGTGGTATTAAGGTAACTTTGTAAAAGGGAGAAGAAAACACCTAGAAGCTAAAAATTTTCCTTCTTACTTTAACTTGTCCATCCCTACTTGCCCTTTAACTAAGCAATGACAAAGCAATGTAAGTCAGATTTGTAGACATAAAATCTCATGGAAAAAAAAATGAGAAAGGATGGGAAAACTTATTGAATTTCTTATAGGCTGCTGCTATTTTTTCCTGAGGCCTGTAGCAATTTGCATGGCAATATTAAAATTTATCATTTGAAAAGATTACAACTTGGTTAAAAAAAAAAGAAAAAGAAAAAGAAGGGAGTTCCTTCTCAGATCTGTACTACACACAACCTTGGCATAGGATTGAAGTTTTCTTTTTATCAAATTTCAAAAAAAGGCCAGCAACCAAAGTTCAGCTGTTTTTCATTTTAAAAAGTTAAAAAACACACACACACAAAAACTTCAGACAAGAAAGCAGCTGGGGAGATCTTTGGGAGTCGGTGGCATCAAAAGCCCATCTGCATCTTCAGGATGCCATCTGTACTGGAGAGTTTCTCAGAATTTACAATTTTATTGATGCTGAGGAAAAAATATGTGTAAGAGCCAGAGAGAAATAATCATAGGTTACATTTACATAGCAGTTTCAATAAATGAGAAAATAACTCAAACGATTTCTCGCAAGTTCAGTATGAAGACAGTTGAAAGAAAATTCTACAACTTATCTATCTAGTCAGCTAAAAGGTAATCTAGTCAATCTATGGAATTTAATTTCATTTAGTGAGGTTATTTTTGCTGCATAATATTCTTTGAGCCCTAACTAAACTACAATTATAGCTAATACAATTTCAGCTAAGTCTCTCATAGCTGAAGTCACATGACAAATGTGTCAGTTTTATTTGCTCTATTTTAAAAATTTAATTGACACTATGCAAATGATCAATGCTGACACTGGTGTTTTCAAGCTGGATTAAGTGAAACTTGTTCATTGAGAGACTGTTGTTCTTCCTTCTTGAAGAGGACCAAAGACATGAAGAAGGATGATATCTTGATTTGCAAGTGAACTGGATTTAAATGAGTCAAGCTTCAATTTCTCTTCCAGTTATCAGGGTCCAGCGGCAAGACATAGGTCTGGACAACTAGCAATGGTCCCAGATGCAGTGGGAGATTTTGGTCTTTTTAACTAAGGTCTTTTTTCCAGTCACAGTATGTTATGGGCCAGAACTCTGAACTTGAAATAAGGATTCTTACAAGGTGCTAACTCAGTGGATAAAGACAATGGTTATCTAGTTTAGCATGGTGATTAATAGTTCTCTAAGTTCAGTATGATTGATTTAATCTTACAACAAATAAGGTTTCTTAGTGATGTAATGATTGGTTTATACTCAGCGTGGAGCATATAAGCAGGGACTGAGAGTCACAGAGGAAAAGCTTTCAGAGGGCAGAGCTCAAGCTCTCGGAACCAAGGACAGACATTCATTCCATCTTCAGTCAGGCCACTGGTGGCAGGCTCTCCTCCTGCATTTTCTCCACTGAAACTAAGACTCCGGGAGGCCTCTAAGAAAGCTGTCCAGCCCCAGGCAAGGAGACAATAAAGGATTTGGCCTTCAACACCCGGCTGTCCTCCTGGTGATTACTGAACTGAAACGAAAGCTGCTCCCAGAGACCACCAGGAAAATAGAAGAACATTACAACAATACGTTTGGAGCAACACTCATTCAGTAGTTAAAAAGCTAGGTAAGAACTAAGGTAAATGGACTACTTTGCCTTCATAAAAGAATCAATCAGGGAGGGGAAGATCCTCAGAATTTCTGGCCAGAACTGAAATAATTGCTATTTATATTCTGAGTCATTAAAACCCAAACAATAAGCAGGTGAACCTTGGGTCAATTGGCCCAATCAGTGAAAGCCAGGGTGCAAATGAATTCAAAGGTAGAATCTAGTAACTCCATTTGAATCTATCAAAGCCTGGTTTTTCAGAGCTATATTTCAAGAAATAATAAATGTAAACTATCTGAGGCAAAAAAAAAAAATTAAGTGTCCCAGTTAAAAAACAACAAATAAAACCAAAACAGTGATAGAATAAATAAGTAGGGAAGATAAAAAAGATAGCAAAACCAGTAAAAACTTTTTGAGCACACACTCATTACAGGACACTGCTATGGAATATATATATATATATATATATATATATCTACTTGGGCATTTGAATTTGTTTCTCTAATAGAAAACACAGATCTACAGTAGTACACAGAGGTTCCTCAAAGTTCTGGCTTAATAACAAAATGTCTTGAGGCACAACTTCCAATCCAATGCTTCCTTTCTAATCTAGCTATCTAATAAGATTTTAAAATATCTTAAATCATAAAGGCAAAGCCTATATTTGTTCTAGTGAAATAAAAGGTGATGGTGATCAAGTATCATGGGTTTCATCTCCCACACCAATAACACTACATAAGCTCAAGATGGTGAGACCCTGAGCAGTAACATGATACTTGTATTTATTGGAATAACTTTTAAAATTTGTCATGTCCTTTCATACTGATCCAAGGCCACAAAATACTTTTGACTCATTCTACCTTCTCAGAAATAAATCAATCTGAGAATTGGTATTTGGCATAAGTTACCACATGGAGTTTTTTTTCACATCACAATCCAAGAATTGAGCTCACTGCTATATTTCTGAATCCTACTCTAAAATGAGATCACTAATTGAAGAGGACAGAAAGACACCAAACTTTTTATTTGACTTTTACCTGCTTTGTGTTTTTCCACAGAAAAATATCAGTGAAGTTCTTAAAAAAAAAAAAAAAAAAAAAAAAAAAGAATCCCAAGCCTAATTCACAAGTTATCTACTATAAAATAACTTAACACTGATTTTTTGAAACAAGTTGTGTACTAGTAGTGTGCTCCTGAGAACTTTACACAATTAGAAATTTTTTAAAAGAAAAAAAAAAACTAAGAAAAAAAATTCCCTGGGTTATTCAAATGTGAAGCCTTTTAGCTGATTAGGTGGATGAGTTACATAAATACTTCTTACCATTTCTTTGGAATTTTCTTTTCACTATCTCATACTGGATTTGAGAAAAATCTCTTTAGTCATTTTTTCATTTATAAAAACTACTATGTAAATGTGACCTTACATGATTTTTTGTGTTTTTTTTTTCTCTCTCAACATCAATAAACTTGTAAAAAATGATTAAAAAAAAAACTTTCTTAGAACAATAAAATCTACTCAAGAAATGTGGCCAAAGCTGCTCCTGGACTAAGGCCTTGGCAGAACACAAAAGCACAGTCCTGTCTTTTGATCTAGCAACAGAGGAAAGGTTTATCTACACTGATGAACTTGAAAACAAGGAAACAAAAATAAAACAACTGATGTTAAAGGAACAGAAGAATAGTTGCAAACATTACAAAGTAGAGTGATAGGGAAAAAATTTCAGGGAAGAAGTCATTGAATTGAAGAATAATTACTGGATCAGAGATTTAGAGCTGGAGGTCAGGCAGCTAGGTGATGCTACAGGGCCAAGTCTGAAGTCAGAAAGACATCTTCATGAGTTCAAATCTGGCTTCAGACACTTACTAGCTGGGTGACCCTGGGCAAGTCACTTAACCCTGTTTATCTTGTATCCTCATCTGTCAAATGAGCTGGAAAAGGGAATATCAAGTCACTTCAGTGTCTTTACCAAGAAAACCTGGAGTGGGGTTATTCTAACACCTCCAAATGGGTCAGAATAAGAGTCAGACATGGTATAACAACCTCAAAGATCCTTAGTCCAAACCCCTCATCTTGCAGATGAGGAAGTGAGGCCTAATGAAAAGAATGACTTAGTCAAGGTAAAGGGAGGAATAAAGAAAGGAAAAAAAGATAGATGGATGAGTAACAACTATTTATTAAGAACTTACTTTAAGTAGCAAGCACTGTGCTAGATGCCTAACAAATATTGTCACATAAGATCTTCACAACAGCCTCATGAGGTAGGTGCTATTATTTCCCCTATTTTACAGTTAAAGAAACAAATAAAGATGATTATTTATTTCCCAGTATTGGTATTCCCAGTGTCTAAGGCCAGATATGAGTTCAGATCTTCTTAAATCTGGACCTTTGTCTTCCAAATCTAGCATACTTTTCACTAAATTCTACTGCTTCTCAAGGTCAGTTAAGCTGTGAAATATAGGTATAATCTGGATCTGTACAAAGTGGGATATACTTGTGTTTGAAAGAGGGTTAGTGAATGGGTCAGTTTGATTAGAGAGACCACATGTTGAGCAGTGGGCGGGAGAAAAGGTTATAAAAGAAGATTACAAACTAACTGTGAAAAGTCTTGAATCCCAGGCTTTGATATACAAAGTCTGGAGTTGATCATGGAGGCAGTGAGGAAGTCCGAGAGGCTTCTGGGTAAGAAGTGATGAAAAAAGAGCAGGGCTTTTAGGATGATGAGCCTGAAAGCAATGTGCTGTCACAGAAGGGAGGAAAAGGGCCAGCAGGAGGGTGACTAGCTAGAACAATGTCACGGTGCCTTGTAAACTCAACAGAGGAAAAGCAGGGCTAAAGAAATTTCAGGGTAGGAAGATTCAAGCAAAGTTGTCATAGAAGGCAACCACAATCTTTAACCAACTCATTTAAGTCCCAGGGAGCTATTTATACTGTTGGTGTTGATTCTTTAATATTGAGACTACTCCCCTGGAAATTTGCCATGAAGTCTGGATGCACAATTGTTTGGGAACTAAGCTAAAGAATTTTTACTCTTTTGGGTAAATTCCTCCGGACTGGATGACTGGAATGGCTTTACTTTAGGAAAAGCATTAAGAGAATGCTGTTTCCTCTCAAATTAAGTCTTTTGTATCCAGGCTGAGGCTTTAGGCACATACTTGGAAGACAGCTTGGGTGGAGATCTTTCCATGCTGCAGAGATCTGTGATGCTAAACATTTTTGCACTGACTGAGACAAAGACTAGGATTTATCAAATTTGTACATCACACAAAGCTGAGTGATAGTTAACACTGGGATCAGGGATTATGTTTTTACCTTCTTTTCTGAACCTGGCACTTAGCAGAGTGCCTGACATATAGTAAAAAACACATAAATGCTTCCTGACTGACACTAACAGGTTCCAAAAAAAATATTAACAGACTGAAGCATTTGGTAAAATGAAATGTAATAGGGATAAAGGTTTCCCCCCCCCCCCCACTTTAAGTGCAAAAACTTAAAGATGGAGATGTTCTGATCAGACAGTAATGTAACTGGAAAAAGATCTTGGTGTGTTAGTGGACTCTGAGCTCAAGGTGATTCAATATTAAGCTATGGAATTCAAGAAAGCTAAAAGAGTACTTCGGAAATGGGAGGGAAGAAGAGAGAAAATTTAAAATGTAAAAAATGAATGTTGAAAATTGTCTTTAGATGTAACTGAAAAAAATAAAATACTATCTATTGTAGGGGAAAAGGAAACTCAAGTAGTCTAAGACTAAGACTAATTATAAGAAATATATTGTCCAGGACCATGACAGTGTTATGAAGGATTATATACAATTCAAAAGGATGGAGGCCCTCAAAAGTATGCAGTATGACAACCCCAAAAGAAACTTGGGATTGTTAGCTTGGAGAAGAGGAGACTGTGGAAATAGGATAGCTGTTTTTTTTGTTTTTTGTTTTTTTTTAACAGCTGTATGAAGGGATATCCTGAAGAAGAGGGATTAGATTTGCTCTTCTTGGCCCTAGGAGGCAGGCCATAGTTCTAAGGAGGCAAATTTGGGTTTGATAGGGAAAATTTCCTAAAAACTGAAGCTATCCAAACTAGAATGAACCTCGGATGTGAATTGAATTTCTCGTCACTTGAGATCTTAAATTTTCTTTTTAAAATGCTTTTTGTTTTTACATAATTCCCATGTAACTCCCTATTTTCATTAGACAAAAAGTTAAGCAAAGTTAAGACCACAGTCTGACAACGTATATGATTTTTACACTCATAGAATCACACCTTTTTCTTCCTCCCCCCCCAAATAAAAAATCATGATACATTTTTGTAGAGAGCATGAACTCTGAAAAGATGTACTTGAATCAAGGACCTTATAGTTAATATATATAGCTTGTAGTTAAGCACCTACTGAGTGTGAGATAATGGTTCTCTAGTTTACATATACTTAGTACTTAGTATGGTGATGGAATGGGTCTACAGTTGGCACATGCTCAGTGTGCTATAGTGATGTAATTGTACTAAGATATATAAGGGCTGAGAGGACTTGAAATAAGCAGACTCTGGATATAGAATCCAGGGTGTGTGTGATGTGTGTGTGCGCTGGAGCTCAGACTCCAGAGAAAGCTAGCCCGGACATGACACATTTTCTTGGTACTAAGATCTTCAAGCAAAGGTTAAATGATTACTTATTGATGAAAACACAGGATTCTTTAGGCACATGGCCTGAATGAACTCTGCATTCCCTCCAATTAGGTTCCACAATTGTGGTTTCAGTGGCTCTCTGGAGCATGGAAGTGGCTGAGGTCTTGAAAGCTCTGACAGAATAGCACAAGCTCTCACAGGTACTAAGCCACGCTGGAAAAGATTAGATTCCAAGGGGAGACTCTCTCCTAAGCTTCAGAAAAGTCTGGTATGAAGTTACTTTAGCCACAGCAACTCATGGGGTTTCTTTATTGAGAAAGATAAAATTCAAATTTGGCCTCAGACACTTGACATTTACTAGCTGTGTGGTCCTGGGCAATTCATCTAACCCCACTGAGCTGCCCCCCAAAAGATTTTATTGGGAGAGGGAAAACTTCTTTCCTGCCTATAATTTACAATGAGTTTCAATACTCCCAAGGATACTTGCTTAGTGATCACCTTACAATGTTCTATGTCAGAGAATTTATATTACCAAATTTATATTATTACCTTAATTTAGACTTGTTCATACTTCTCTCTATATATATTTAACTTTATTAATTAAAATATTCAACATATATTTATTAACACAGTTGCCATAAGGCAAGCACCGTACTGGGAGCTACCTTGTTTGAAAAGTACCTGCTAGCCTTTCCCCGCTTCTATGACAGCACACTGTTTTCAGGCTCATCCTCCTAAAAGCCCTGCTTTTGTTAGCTGTACTAATCAGCTGATGTAAGATTATATGTCCACATCTTTGTAATAAATTAGATTCTACAAACCACATTAAAATAGGCTACTTATTGCAGTGGTTTTAAAAAAAAACCCATAATTCTTAATTCAGCCTTTGCATCAACTTGGGTGGGCATCAGGGAGGAGGCATTTAGTAAACATTCATTGATAAACTGATTGAAGTCACTTAAGACTTGGTTTCTTCAGCTACAAAATGGGGATAACATGCTTTCCCTACACACCACAGAGAACTATGCTGAGGGAAGGGTTTTGTAGACCTTGAAAACATCATAAATGTGACTACCTCTCTGCCATGTGATGGTAGATGGGTCAATGTCAAGCCGGGCAAATCTGGTCATTTCCTCTTCTGTCAGTGTGCTTGGATCAGTCTTATTTATTCCTAATTTCTACAAAAAACAAAACAAAAACAAAACCAAAAAGAAAAATAAGAAAATACAATGAAACTTACCAAATGTATGCTAGATAACTTTTTCTCTTGGTTTTAGATTCTTTCCCTACAACTCTCCTTATATTACCTTATATGACCATTATATTTAGGGGAGAGAAAAAATTCTGCCAGCATAATTGACACTATTTCATCAGACTAAGATTTGATGCCAAATATTGCCATTTATTACCATTTTTTCAAATAAAATCTGTATTTATATTTTTCCAGGCAGTTTCCTTTCAATTTAGCAAAAAACACAAAACATTTTTTTAGACCTGCATATTTCCCAGTGAATGAGAAAAAGAATAGGGAAGGATAAAAGCGTGAAAATTAACATTAAGCAAAAGAAAACATAATTACATGTGATATGAATCAAAGGGGAATGGTATACCAATCATGATCTCCCAAATAGTTGAATATTTCAAGTCATATAGGGCAGAATACAAGTATTTATATGAGTAGTTTAATCAGCTTTTTAAATCAGATTTCTAATGTGGGCAAGAGAGGTTCAATGTGGTAATGTGGATTTAGGGTTAGGCTTGATGTTAGTAGCCCTGGGTTGGAATACCTCCTCAGATGCTTACTAATAGCTGTGGCCCTCTGCAACTGTCTTCTGGTGACCCCTGAATTCTTTTTATTTTTAAATTTGTGAACCCATGGGCCTCTTAAAATTCACATTTTTTCTGAAATGAGGCTGCTCAGCCTATATTAACTGGGACAGGAATTAATTTTTCCTTGCCTATAACTCGCACTGGGCTCCTATTCTCTTAAGTTCCACTTGCCCAGTGGTGTCTTCTATTCAGAGCTGGGTTTTGATACAGCATTATAAATATGTTTACATGTTCATCTTGTTTATATTAGCAGCATACTCGGTAACTATAGAAGTCAATTTTTTAATAAAAATTTGGAATCAGGATAGTAAAGCTTTGACCTCATCTTTTGCTACCTAAGGGCTGTAAACCATGACAATCATAGTTAGACTTTTTCTCTGCTAGAGAACTAAAGCAAATCAAGATGATAATTAATATGTACCCAGACTATAGGACTGTAGAAACAATTAAAAAACATTTAAAGTGAATTATTGATAACTCTTCAAAAAGTAAACTTGTATCATGAAATTCTTTCCTGATCTCCTCAGCTGCTAATCCCATCCCCACTCCCCACATTTTGTTTGTGTCCCCTTTTCAGATTTTTTTGGCAAAGATACTAAAGTGGTCTGCCATTTTCTTCTCTAATTCATTTTACAAACAAGGAAACTGAGGCAGAGTTAAGTGACTTGCCCAGCTTGTATCTGAGGCAGATTTAAACAAAGGGTTTCCTGATTCTAGGTCAAACACTCTATCCCATTGTACAACCTAGCTATCCTTGCATTTACTTTGTATTTACCTACATGTTGCTTACTTTTTCCCAAACATTACAAAAGCTCTCCTCAAAGACAGTTTCAAATTCAAATCAGATTTGTACCTTCAGAACCTAGCACAGGGCCTGGCACACTCTACTGACCGGTAATGCTAATTTCATTGATGTACAGGGAACTATTGATGAGAAAACTCCTGCAACTAAATTTAGATTAGCATTTTAGAGTCTACAGAATCTTCTCTGGGGAAGTCACTGGCCAACAGTCAGACCCATGCACTTGAAATCCAAGGATTCCTGATTCTAGGCTAACTCTGCTCCATAACACTCTGTTTCTGATTTTTGGCATAGAAGAGGCAATTAATAAATCTTTGGTGACAGATGGAGTGGTTATATGTATTTTTGTGGCTGTCTTGTTGATTAGTTGTATCCAACTCTTTGTGACCCCATTTAGGATATTCTCAGCAAAGATACTAGAGTGATTTGTCATTTCTTTGTTCAGCTCATTTTACAGAAGAGGAAAGTGAGACAAACAAGGGTAAGTAATTTGATTAGGGTCATGGAGCTAGTAATTGTCTGAGGACAAATTTGAACTCAGGTCCTCTCCTGATTCCTGGCCCACATTTTATCCACTGTATTACTGCCTGGTTATATTCATAGCAATAACTTTTCAGTATTTTTCTACAGAAAACTGAGGATTACAAACTAAAGTGATAGCCCTTATGAAAATCACAATTCTCATCTTTAGAGAAGAGGCCAAGTATAATAAAATTCTGATTTGCCTATTTGTTGACTCACTAGAAACTTTGCAGCACATATTAGATCTATCTTATCTTCAAGTAAGTTTCAGAATATGAAAACCAAATGGAGGGAAAAATTGTTTTTCATTTTATTCTTCTGTAGTCCCCCCCCGCTTTGAAAAACAAACTGGAAACTTACTTTCAAACGATGGAGCTGAATGCCCGAAAACTCTCTCACACCATTTACTAATGGCACCAATCGATTAAACAGAGCCTGAGAACCAATGAAAAAGACAATAAAATCAAGTTTAAGGGACATTTAAAATTTGCATCATTTACAACATGATATACTGTCATTTGAGATTTAAGCTGTTTAAATCAGAATCCACTAAAATCCTTTGGCTTAACATAAAAAAGATGAAATTTTAAATCAATTTTTTTCACGAAAATTCAGCCAAATTTGAATAATATTACAAATTACAATTTGTATTAACACAATTCCATAACAGAGATCTTTAAAATTCTTAAATTAACATCTATCTGGACATGTGTTCTCTATTTCTCATACCACAACACCAAGTCTTAAAGTACAGACACAGAAGACGTCACCATACAATGCAGAAATGTTGACTACCTGAACTCTCTCTACAAATAATTAATTGTGGTACATTTGTATACCTCATTGTTGAAATTTTTATCTCAGACTATTTAAGTCCCAGGATAATATTTATATGTGCCCGACACTCAGTAGGCTGATAATAATAAATGCTGATTCCATTTCCCTTCTTTTCCCATGCCCTCTGAGAATATGATTTTTTATGTACAATAAGAGTTTAGCATGATTTGCTCTTATAGGCCCTATATAGAACATCATAATGCTTAACTGCACTCCCAATGTAGCATTATTGCTAAATTCAGGAACAAATGAATTGGCTGTAATTAGGGGAAAATTTTTTTTCTTTAGCATGGGCCTGTATTTTGATCCTCAAAGAAACTCTGGAAGGTGGGAATTATTTTTATTATTATTATTATTATTATTATTATTATTATTATTATTATTATTATTATTATTATTATTATCATCCCCATTTTACAGCTCCAAAAGCTGAAGCAGACTCTAAGATACAGTGGCTTACCTGGAATCACATAGCTAATAATAAGTGTCTAAGGCAATTAGGTCTTTCTAATTCCATATTTACTGCTGTATTCACAGTATCATTCAGCTGCCCTAATTCATTCTCATCACCATTTCTTATAACACCATAATATTCCACAACATTGTTCAGCCATTCCCCAGTTGATGGGCATCTTCTCAATTCTCTTTTGTAAAAGAGAAAAAAGTTCACAAAACCTTCAAAAATCAGTAAGCTCACCCTCCCCCAATACATAAGCAAATCTTTTTTCTTTCAATAATTGATTAGAGAAACAGATGACATGTGAAGATGAAAACGGAGGGTCTTCCTCACCTTATCTGTCTGAGTACTTTCATGTAAAATCCGTGTATCAATAGCAGCAGCCAGCAAATTATTAGCAGCAGTAATGGCATGAATGTCACCAGTCAAGTGAAGATTGAACTAAAAACGAGATGAAAAATTAATTTTTGCTGTTCTAAACCACTGAATCAGTGTTCAAGGCATTTCTGTAATTACAGAATTAAAGCAGAATAAGCAAAATGAATTGGTTACAAAATTTTAAAAATAAACATATATTATACACATATATAATATAGTTTATATGTCAATCATATAATTAGTACATATAAATTCATGTATTAAAATATTTAAATTTATAAATGCAAGTTTATAAAAAGAAAAAATGTTTACTTTTTCCCCACATGAAAAAGGAAGACAATAGGAATTTTTAGGTGTACTTGTATTTCAATTAAATGTGAATAATATCATACTCCAAATAAAGGAATACTGACAAAGACACTGAATTAAGACTTAGAAATTTTCTTTTTCTTATTCTAAGTTACTATACTTTTATTTAAAAAAAAAATTCTAAGGAAATTTTATTGAGTCTGAAGTGATACCTGGCCTAAGTAATTTTCAGCTCATTGTTTTCCAATTCACTGTTAATTATCAAGGGGATTCTTATCTTTTAAAATATATATAACTTTATTTTAATATTTGCTTTTAAAAATTGAGTTCCCCACTGGGAAGTGAATGTAAATTGTTAGCACTACTGTCTATCTACCCAGGTTACTTATACCTTTGGAATCTAATACTTAATGTGCAACAAGAAAATGGGATTTACACACATATATTGTATCTAGGTTATACTGTAACACATGTAAAATGTATGGGATTGCCTGTCATCAAGGGGAGGGAGTAGAGGGAGAGAGGGAGGGAGGGGATAATTAGGAAAAATGAATACAAGGGATAATGTTATAAAAAAAAATTACTCATGCATATATACTGTCAAAAAAAAATTTATAAATTAAAAAAAATTTTTTAGTTCCCAATTATTTCCCTTCCTCCATACTTCTTGGGAAGGCAAGAAACATAGTACCAATTATACATGTCAAGTCAAAACATATTTCCATACATGTTGAAGGGGAAAAAGCAAGGAAAAATAAAGCAACTGAAAAAAAGTACACTTCAATTTACACTCAGTTCATCAGTTCTCTTCATGAGTCCTTTGGACATTTTCAAATTATTGTATTGGTTAGTCTTTCACAATTGATCACTGTTAACGATACTTTTGTTCCAATATATTATGTTCTCCTGGTTCTGCTTTCTTCACTTTGTGTCAGTTCATTTAAATCTTTCTAGGTTTTATTAAGAATATCCTGCTCATCATTTCTAATAGTGCAATAATATTCCATCATAATCATATCACAACTTATTCATATTCCTCAATTGATGGGCACCTGTCAATCCTTTATCACAACAAAAAGAGCTGCTATAAATATTCTGTACAGATATGTGTTTGTTCTTTGATCTCTGAGATACAAACTTAATATTGATATTGCTGGGTCAAAGCTGTTTTATAGCCATTTGGGCACAGTTCTAACAACAATGCATTACTATTTACCAGTGTTTATCATTTTCCTTTTTGGTTATTTTTGCCAATCTGATAGGTGTGAGGAATAACTTCAGAGTTATTTTAATTCATATTTCTTTTATCAAAAGTAATTTAAAGCACTTTTTCATGACTAGCTTTATACTTTTATTTTTGGAGACTTAAAATTATCTTTTGGATTAGACAGTTATTTACTTCTCAAAGGGTTAGAAAAAAATCTTCATGATACCTTTGGAGTTTTTCTGGTAAAGACTGAAGTGGTTTGCTATTTCCTTCTCCAGTTCATTTTACACTCAAGGAAACGGAGGTAGACAGGATTAAGAGATCTGTCCAGGGTCACCCAGCTAGTAAGTGTCTGAGGAAGATGGGTCTTCCTGACTCTAGGTCCAGTACTCTAACCACTGAAGTACCTAGCTGTCCTTGAGGAGACGAGGAGGGGTAAAATGTTAAGGTACTAATATACAATGCAGTCTCCTTTTCTGCTCTTACCTCTTCCATGGGGATGACCTGAGCATATCCACCACCTGCAGCTCCACCTGTGTAACATAACAATAAACATTTTAGCACATCCTGTTAATAACTGGCATAAGATTGTTATAAAATAATTATGTACCACACTAGTGAATGGAACTATATATGATGCTAAAGTAGATAAATTACAAACTTAAGCAATATGGGGAGGGGAAAGGAACAAGCATTTATTAAGTTCCTACTATGTGTGCCAAGCACTATACTAATCACTTTACAAACACCTCATTTGGGATGTTGGTGCTATTATTATTCCCCATTTTACATTTGAGGAAACTGAGGCAAAAAGACATTGTGATTTGCCCAGATAATATCTGAGGTCTGATTCAAATTTGGGTTTTCCTGACCCTAAGTATAGCATTTCATCCACTAGCTGCCTCTTAAAAAAAAAAAAAAAAAAAAAGGCAGGGGGTGAAAGGATGAAGAATCAGAAATCTAGCAGGAATTATAGTCCATACATTATTCAAATATATTAGCTATAATAGACAATAGAACCACATGAACAAAACATCTACAAGACAAAAACCCAGTAACACAATATTCTCTTATCAATTTCACAATTACCTTTATGTATTAAACTGCATACTGCCTGGAATTAAATATATTATAGTATGAAATCTGTCATTTTCATTATTATCAAGAGGAAAAAGTCATCTATTTCTCAAGTAAATAAAAGATGAGAAGCTCCATATATTTATAGGATAAAATACCTTTAACACCAAAAGTAGGTCCTTGAGAAGGCTGCCTCAGACAAGCAAAGGAATTAACATGCAGGTGTGCGGTCAGTGCTTGAACAAGCCCAATCGTGACAGTGCTTTTCCCCTCTCCCAGTGGTGTGGGGGTGATCCTTATACAAAAACATACACAAATATTGAATTAACCCAAAGTAACCATAATTAGGTGGTATCCAATGATGGCAAAGCACACATCATTCCAGGTATTCATTTCTTGATCTGTTATGACCATTGGAATTTGGTCTTCTAAGGAGCAGTCTAACAATGCTCTCTTTACTCATTACTTTCAATTTTTTAATTTAATCTAGCAACAAATGACAGTTCCTAAAACAAAGTTTATAAAAAAAGGAGTTAAAAGGGAAGTGCCAATTTTATGTACTGAATATTTTTTCTTTCCAGACTTCACTATTCATCAAACCTGCCAAAGACAAATATGTTAAAATACTTACGTGTTTTTATTTGTGAAATCTTTACCACTCACCCAATAGCAGCAAATAAAAAAAAAGGAAAGCTGCCAGATCATTAAAACCTGCCCATACAGCTCAATTCTTAGATAAAATCAGAACATATATGAGTCCCTCACACCAAGAGGATAAATAACAGGCAGTGATACTAAGGAAATTATAAATTTCTCTCACTTCCCAAGACAGGGAATTTAAAAATCCTCAAAAGAGTTCAAGCATGTAACTTCCTCACTCACTGTCAATAGTAACTCATTAATTCAACAAACATTAGTAACACAATGTATGTCTTGGTGCCTCATATATATCTTGACAAAAATTTGTTGAATGAATGACAGGATGCAGAAGCAAAAGATAATAAATACCAAAACACATGTCATATTAGAGCACTCTGATTGGTATATTCTACTGGTAATTTCTATTACATATGGGCTTTAGGATCTAAGAAATAAAAAGGGGATGAGGAGCCAAATAATTCCTGGTCTCTTGAGATTCTGACAGAGCAAATGAAATACTGCATGCAAAGTCTTAAAGCACTATATAAATGTCAGTAACTGCTTATTATTACTATTGACCAAAAATGAGGCTGAAACGATTCTGAAAAATATTCCATTACTGTATAATGTAATAAATGAAAAGTTTGAGAGAAATTTCTAAGTATTCATGTCATTAGTCATGGCTAGAGAATAATGTTTAAAAGGATGATCACTTTTGTAAACCAAAGATGGATCATGGCAACTTTTGTAAGCCCTTTGGAAGAATGGATGTCCTTCACAGATGAGAACAATGAATATTAAAGAGAGGTAGACCTATTTTAAAAAGGGGCTGGGAGCCTTTGATTATATCACTCTTACTTCCAGAACAACCCATCCCAATTTAGACAAAGGATTTACCACCCCCCTAAGCCTGAGTAGAGCAGGGCTTTCCCAGTTGGGCGGGGTCTGACAACTTTGAGAAGAATGTTAAATCCAATCTCATTGGGGGTTAATTTGACCTAGTAGAGAATAAGAAAATAAGGAAAAGAAATCTTGGCCCTCCTCAATAGTAAGTGATTATTAATATAAGAGAGAAATAATAATTTCTCTCAATAGTTACTGCATTTTTGTGTCTATACATACCACCTCTCCTTACCTTAGGGACCCTAAGAGCCATGGGGCTGAAACTGTCTTAATTATTTTAGCTGAATGAATGAACAATTCAAAGTAGGACAATGTTCTGTGGACCTAGCAGGCACTTAGTAAAATTGTTACTTACTAAATAAATATATACAGAAACCAAGGTAATTGCAAAAACGACTGCTAAGATGAAGCCATCATTAACACAAATTTTGAAGTATACAAACACTTGTCTTTGGCAAAGGAATAGACAAAAGGGAATGGAAGAACCACTTCTTACAGGCTTGAACTCAGAAAGGGCCAACTCTTGCTGGATACTTGGTATGAAGAAAAATGATAGGTTAAAAAAGGCATTGCCAGATTGCTAGATTAAGACAACGTTATTTTAAAATATCCATTGGAATGATAACATGAAGTCTAAGAATTTTAAACTGAATGCCAAACTCTATATTCAGCATCCATCTCTGCTCCATCTCTGGATATGTCCCATTATACTGATTATATTAAAGACCCCCCCCCCCCCTCAGACCACCATAGCAAACAGGCTTTCACTCCAGAGAGTCTCCTGAAAATAATCATTTGGCCAATGAAACTGAGTACTCCTAAGAATTCTGAAGAAATTTCAAAACTACTAAGGATGTTGACATAATATCCACATTCACATCTGTTTATATGGCAAATTCTGGAATCATGTCAACACCTGCAACCAAAAGGAGACTCAAATCACAATTCTTCTATCTTCCTCATTACCCGCCTTTCTAGGAATGATCTGAGGAGTTCTGATTTCACAGCCTTCTTGCAAAAAGACATGAAGGAAAAGATGGTGGAGTTTAAAATTCTTCAGAGTTCATATTTGTGAGGTCTTTTATTTTCTGCAAATGGGATATGTGCTTTATTTCAGCTATGTGGCATTAAGCATTTCATTTTTCATTCTCAAGGAAATATTAGGATACTTGCCTAAGGGAGCCAAAAAGAGACACGCCTAGTTAGTGACCTCCTCAAAACTTGGAATAAAAAAGACAATTCTTAATTAGAAACATATTATTTCCCAGGTTTTTTGGATGTGTTTTTTTCTGCCATTGTTATTACAATTCAGCAAAAGTATGAGAGGAGCAAAAACAAAAATGCCTTACTGAAATGATGAATGACATTAAAAAGAGATATACCAAAAAAAAAAAAAAAAAAAAAAAAAAAAGTCCGTTCATTCTTTATATATAATACTTAGAATCAAAATCTGGTTTGATTTTTTACAAATGAGGAGTTTATATTTAATCCTTTTATCCTTAGCTTAATATAAACTAGGTTATTATAAAAACATATAATGTTACATAAAATAATGACAAATTACATTATATCATATAGTACAAACTGGGTTAATTAACTAAAGAACTCTTGATTATTCTATCTCAAGGTCTATCCTGTTGTGATGCCTCATTATGATCTGAGAGTCTAAAAAGCTACATATCCAGGTTGATCCTTTGAGAATGTGACTGGAAATAGATTGTGTTGTGTGTCTGCTGTCCAAGAAGGAGCCTGGCTTTCAGAATGGCCACAGGATGACAATGTTTTTCAGCCATAGTACTTCTCAAAATTCATTTATTAAGTTACAAAGTGCTTTTTGTGGGAATCGAGAAAATGCCTCTACTGATACAATTACAAGTTCCTAAAGAACAGAAGAAAGTCTAAGTTTGAAGCATCATGGGATCACAGCTTTTGAGCTGGAAGAAATCTTAGAGGTCTTTGAGCTGGAAGAAACCTTAGAAGCCTTTAATTCAACTACATTATTTTACACATGAAGAAACTGAAGCTTACAAAATTTAAATGACTTGCCCAGGTTCACATAGTAACTAAATGCCAAAAAAAGTAATTATTTAAAAGCTATTTTATTTAGGGCATCAACTTTCATTTCCTGTTCAGTTCCTAAGCTATAACAACGTTTTACTATGAACAACATTAAAATCACAACAATAATACTCTAATTTAGAATTAGCATAGTTCCTAAATTCATTTTACTTTGCTGTTTCTAAGAAAACAGGGTTCTCTTAAAATTAATGAGTAAGACAGCAGGAAAAAGGAGATAGTGAACTTACAAAATACTCTGAAGAATTTAAAACAAATAGAATGTTTATTACAAAGTATTCTTTTTTTTTTTTTTTTTTCCTGGAAAAGCAATCAGGGTTACTTGACTTGTTAGGTCTCACAGTTAGTAATGTTTGAGGCTACATCTGAACTCAGGTTTTCCTGATTCAAAGATCAGTATCCTATAAAAAGTATTCTTAATAAGTCATGAAAGCAGATTCCCAATAACCTCTTCCTAATACTTTGTTCAGATGGCACACAGACACTGTCTATACAAATATATCCTTAAAAAATGCTATTATTAGACTTTTTATTAATCTTATTGGTATAAATTAATTTATTTCTAAGAAACACCTAACATAAACAAAATTGAGTGGTGTTTTTGCTAATTCTTAAAACAAAGTAAAAAGAATCCCATTCATTTGATAATTTATTCAGAGGACTCTCCTACTTTTTGAAAGGCCTAATAATAAAAAAGTCTAAATAAATTACAAATTTTCAAATATTTTGTATTATACTCGATTTGATAGTTCAGCCAGAGCTGATCCTTCCCATGCAATTGTCATCAAATCATAGACACTGATTTTAGGAAACTTTCTTTTAGAATGAACTAAGTATATTATTCATCAGAGGGCACTCTGTCAAGAATTGGTCTTTAAGAAAGAAAACCAATCACCTGTATAATGCCTTAGGATTCAGTGCCCTTTACATTTGCATTTCTTTCATAATGCTCAAAAGTTCAATTTAAGAATACAAAGTTCAAGGATCCCAGAGAATACATCTACTGTCTAAACACAGCTGTTGTATTTTGCAGACAACAAAAACCCAAATGACCTAACAGAAATAAAGCCCAACAGAAACAGCTTCAAGAAAGCTGCAAAGAGAGCTCTCAAAGTAGGTTCGGTACATCAAAACAAATGACTAAAAAATGAAAAGTTTAGTCAAATCAATTATTTGACAGCAATTTAAGGGAGGTTGGAGGAGGAGAGAATGAAGGTTTAATTATTTAACTGGGAAATTAAACTGGGATATTTTGGTTTTTGTAAGCAAAACAAAGACCTAAGCAGCCAGGTAGGTAGCAAAGTAGACAGGGAATTGGGCCTGGAATTAGGAAGAGCTGATCATCAAATTCCAACTTACATTTTTGCTGTGTAACTCTGACCTTAATTAATCTACTACAAATTCCTTTAGGTAGAATGGGAATAACATCTACCTTTCAGGGTAGTCTTGAAGGGGAAAAAAAATGAGATTTTAGTAAAATATTTTGTAAATCTGAATACTTCATAAAAATCTTGACTATTATATTATGTGCAGACAGAAACCTAAGTGAAGTTTTTCTGTCAATGTAACCCATGTAATTCCAAGAAACCAATGAATTTAAATTGCTTTTTTAAAAACCCAAATTATCATGAATAAATGCCATTACATGTAATAGACATTATACATGAGTACTTACACACATCTATTATGTACAATGTAAATATATATAGTCATGCATAAAATATGCATCATATATAGTGCAAGTACATGTAAATGTAAATCCATATATACAGATTAGATATATACACACCCTATTTATGTATGTGTGTGTTTGTATATAATCCTCTCTCCCTTTCCCCTCATCTCACCTTTTATATCCAAAATGTCACCCTATTTATCAACTAGCCTATATATCTTCCTCTCCTTACCTCCCTCTCCCCAAACCAGAAATCTCTCAGCAGCTGCCACCAGAGATTAGCTCTTGGGGGTCTGTTGGGTCAGTGAAGGCTCCCAAATCTGCTTGTGGTACAGATTGGGGAGATGGAGTGGGTAAATGGCAGGAATCCAATCAGGTGGGGAAGGGGAAAAATGTTCAAAAGTTTATTTTAGGACTGAAGTGGATCTACAGAGAGCATCCTAGTGGATCCTGAATGGAGTCCATGGTGAGTAAACCAGGTATTAGGTGCACAGGGGAGAGACCCTCCCTCCAAGATGAGTCTCAAGGTGACAGTTGCCTGAATAAAAACAGGAAACTTCTCTTTATTCCTAGCATTCCCAGAAGCTTCATCAAGAAAGTGCCAGGTCTCCCCCTTCCCCATTCGCCTCCAGGGCTCCCTGGAGAGGTTGCCTAGCCAGATCAATAATCAATAAACATTTATTAAGTCCCTACTATGTCCCAGACACCGTGTTAAGCACTGGGGGTACAAAAAGAAGCAAAGAGCCCCTGCTGTCATTTGTCAATAACACATGCCCTGTCTGCTGTGTAGCTAGTCTATACCTTCTGAGCCCACTGGGAGGTAGGATAGGGACAGACTCAGGGGACAGGGGGGCAGTTGGGAGGGCTGAGGAGCTAGACTCTCCCTCATGTTTTAGCTGAGAAAAGAGGGAGGGAGACAGTTACCCATAAAGAAACTTTCTCTGCTCCTCAATTAAAAATTGAAAAAAAATTACCATTTAACAAATATAAATATATGTATCTCCTCCATTCTCCTTCTTTCCCCCCCCCCCCAAGGAGATAAATTGGAGGACATAAATAATGGCTCCAGAATCAAGATGAGCTCCAGGTTAAGTGAATTTGGGCAAAACACTTACTTTCTCAAATAACTCTTTAAAACTGTGAGTTACAGAGAAAATGACCTATAGTTTCCTTCTCTAGGAGTTCCCTATAACAGTGAAATCATAGCTTTAGTCCCTCTAGCTAGCCTAAGGTACACAGGTAGGTATTTACCTATGTATCTATTTGGCCAACACACACACACACACACACACACACACTCACACTCACACTCACTCACTCTCTCTCTCTCTCTCTCTCTGTCTGTCTCTCTAATGTGACTGTGGCTACAGTGTGGGTCTAGCTCTCAAACCAAATTCCTTCTTGTAAAAGTAACTGGGAAAATATGCAAAACTCAAGAGTCCTTAAGATTCTGTTGGCACATTTCCCTGAACAATTCCCAGCACTTTTCATTTTGTCAGGCAAAGCAAATAAAGAGATGTGTAGGTGTAAATACCATGAGATGTGGAGCTGATGAAATACAGATGATTCTGACTGAATGAGAATGTCTAAAGTTTAATCTGTTCAGCATTTAGGTTATTTGTACTATGGGTTCTTTAGAGGAATAACACATATTCTAAAATTCAATAACAACATTTTAAAAAAATGCAAAAATGAATTTAAGACCATTCAAGAATTTATAGAGTTTTACTTTGTATTTGTAAAACATCAAGTGAAATAAGTATCACTTTATAGCAAGGAAGAGACATATGAACCAAATTTTTAGTAAATTACAATGATTCAATAACAACTAATTTTTCCACTAATAATGTCAGAAATTTAAAAAAAAATCATGTTACTACACATAGGAGAGGTTAGGTGACCCAACAGAGAGCACAAGTCCTCTAATCAGGAAGATTCATCTTCCTGAGTTCAAATCTGACCTCAGACATTTAGTTAGCCATATGATCCTGTGCAAGTTACTTAACTCTTTGTTTGCCTCATTGCACTCATATGTAAAATGAGCTGGATAGAAGTGGCAAACCATCTCAGTATCTTTGCTAAGAAAGTCCCAAATGAGGTCACAAAGAATCAAGCAGGACTGAAAATTTTAGAGCATCAACCCTTTCCCCCATCCCCGCCAAAACTATGTATTTTTGATGTCCTTGTAAAAAAAGGATAGATGTTAAAACTAATCTTGAAACCATTTAAAAATGTCTAGCTATGAAGAATTATTAATTGTGATGGAGTTTATTTAATCTCCCCCTGAAAGAGTCATTTTGGTTTCTCAGGGCAATTCTTTCCTTTTTTACAATAAGTCAATCTAATAATTTATTTTTAAAAAGCCCACAAAAACAAAATCTCATAATCTTGAATTGTGTTGCAGGGGAAAACTATTTTCAAAACTATCTGTTGCCATGTCTTTTGTTCACAAATTAAATTGGATGTTTAATTTGTATGTCTTGAAGATTTCCTTTGGGGAAGCAGCTAAGATTTCCATAATGAAAAAAAAGGAAAGAAGTTGCTCTCTTGAGGTTAAACACACACACACATTCTGTAGTTCTTTTGCCGAATGCTTGGCAATGGTACAAAACTTCCCAAGATAGTTAACTTCCATGAAGGCTAACCATAAGTATACTGAATACACTGCAGCTAAATGGGCAAGAATATGTGAACATCTTAATTATCAAGGACTTTGAAAAAATTACTTAGAATATCACTAATACAGCCAGATATAGTCTCCTGAGCTTTAGATAATATCACCAACTGTCCACTGGACATTTCCAATAGAAGTTCTATGGCTATCTCTACTAACTATGTCCCAAACAGAACTTATTTTCTGTCATTCTAAACTGATGACTTAGGGGATCACCAATTCCTCCATAACTTTAAGTCCTTCTTGGCTCTTTACTCTCCCTCACATCTTTTGTATCTTCCTCTTCTAAATGTTCACAAAGATACCAATTTAACTCACTGCTTATCACCTGGATTACTAGCTTCCTTCATGGTCTGCCTCCTCTCCAATTCACTCATCTTCCACAAGGGTGATAAAAATAATATTCCTAAGGCAAGTATCATCAAGTCACAATCCTATCTAAAAAAGCTCCAGGGATTTCCTATTGCCTGTACAGTAAAACAAAACCAAATTCTGTTTAAATTCTATCACAAGAACCAAGAAAACATCAATGTAAATACCATGATCCACTACAAAACAATTGAAAAAAATTACAAATAACAAGCATACCCTCAAGAGATAAAAGAAATCATATCTCTTTTTCTGAATTAAAATTTTAAATTAAAATTTAACATTAAAAATGAGACAGTGGTCCTCAAATGTTTTTAATAGGGGCCAGTTCAGTGTCCCTCAGACTGTGGGAGGGCCGGACTATAGTAAAAACAATAGCTCACACTCTGTCTCCGCCCCTCAGACCATTTGCCATAACCCAGGGGGCTGCATAAACATCCTCTGTGGGCTGCATCTGGCCCGGGGCGTAGTTTGAGAACCCTGCCCTAAGACCTTGGGGATACTTTAAGTAACTGCAATTTTTTAGAGGTAAAGATCCATGGGTGAAATGTAGCCTAAGTATTTTTAGTCCTTGATGTAGTGATTGCCTATTTCCCCCTTATTTTTCATTTTTCTTTAAAAAATATTTGTTATATAGGATGGTAGGAGAGATGATGGGAGAAATGTGATGTGATGTTAAAAAAAAAAAAAAAAAAAAAAAAAAAAAGATCTGGTCCTACAAAGTCTACATTTCCAGGATTATCACCACTCCCAGTCCCTTCAATCCCTAACTTTTCAAGCAATTAACATTACAGTTGGAAGGACCTATTTGACATTCACCATATTCTATATTCTACCTCTAACCTCAGTTCCTTTACTCAGTCTATCCTCTATGCCTTGAATATACTTTTCCATTCTGCTGCTCAGAATTCTTAGTTTCTTTCAAAGATCAGCAAATGCAATGGAGATTCTTTCTGATCTTCCTCACTGCAAGTGATTACTCTACTCCAATATTTCTATGCACTTAGGATCACAAACCCATGGAACCTTCAAAAACCATTTAATCCAGCCCTCTCATTGACAAATGAGGAGTCCCACAGAGGCCAAAACCTGTTCTTTTTTCACTATACTGTGCTTCTTCCCCCAGATATTCTGTACATATTTTTGTATTCCTTTGTGGTAAGATAAAATGTAAGCTCCCCGAGGACTTGGCCATTTTCATTTTTATCTTTGTGCTCCCCTACACACAAAAGCACTTAATACTGGCTAACTTATCCAGAAAGGAATGTTTAAGGATACATATCTCTTCCTCATTTTCCCCACTGTGGTTTTAATATATGATGAGTTGGTATAAGAAATCATTGGGAATTTGGGGGAAGCCCATAGACAACAGCAGACGACACTAAAACATACTTAATACAAAGTTTACAATAAATTCAGATTTCTGGTATGGAGGGAATGATCATATCACAGGTGTAACATACCCCTAAATCTGCTGTGATGTGGAACAGCTAACTCTATTAGTAATTCAAATGTAGTGACCATGTACCAACAACCAAATACTAAGGATGACGACATTTTTTATATAAAATGTAAATGTAAACTATGTTCTTCTTCTTCTTCTTCTTCTTCTTTTTTTTTTTGTTGCTGAGGCAATTGAGGCTAGGTGACTTACCCAGGGTCACACAGCTAGGAAGTGTTAAGTGTCTGAGAGCAGATTTGAACTCTGGTCCTCCTAAGTTCAGGACTGGTGTTTTACCCACAGCACCAACTAGTTGCCCCTTCTTCTTTCTTTACAGAAGAGGAACCGAGGTTCAAAAATAACACAGAGGTCCAAAATGACATCCCTATGCTGGAGTCAAGTATAGCATGGCCGATCAGACCAATCCAAGCTTGGACAGCTTTATTACAGGTTGGGCACAGATAATGCATGTGAACATTTAGGCTGGGTTCTCTAAATCTGTGAAACTCAATCTTGTAGTGACTTCTATTCTGCTTTGCTCACAGACCACAGCACCTTCTTGATGAGGGTCCTGTGCCAGTGTTTCTCACATTGCACAATCAATTCCAATCTTCAGTCCTTGAGAGCGTCCTTGTATTGCTGTTTCTGACCACCACACCAGTGTTTATCCTATGTGAATTCTCCATTACTACATGTCTTTTTGGCAAGCATATATTTGGCATTCGAACAACTTAAGCAAGAGTTGCACGCTGCAGTGTAGTTTGAATGCTTGGTGGTTTGGTTTGAGAAAGGTAATTAGAAATGGGTTTTGAACTGGATTCATCTGATTGTAAGTCTAATGTTCTTTCTTTCCATTAAGTCTCTCTAGATGTACTATTGACCAAGGCATAGAAATAAAATTGAATAGCATAAGAATATGGGTTAAAGCAAGATTATCTTTATTCAAACTATGAATGATATATTGGCTCTTTTTCTCAGAATTCAACAACAAATACTGAATAATAAGATATATAAGATATCTGAATATCTGCCTGTCATGGGGGAGGGAGTGGAGGGAGGGAGGGATAATTTGGAAAAATGAATACAAGGGATAATATTATAAAAA
This sequence comes from Sminthopsis crassicaudata, assembly GCF_048593235.1. Taxonomy (NCBI): domain Eukaryota; kingdom Metazoa; phylum Chordata; class Mammalia; order Dasyuromorphia; family Dasyuridae; genus Sminthopsis; species Sminthopsis crassicaudata. The sequence goes on from NC_133620.1 coordinate 142,757,305, forward strand.
AAATTACTCATGCATATAAACTGTGGAAAAAAAATTCTAAAAAAAAAAAAAAAAGATATCTGAATATCCATCATAGAAAATGAAATGGATGAAGCATTACCTCTTTTGAAAATGAAAGATAAATGCAGAGTGAATTTGGGTCAAAGAAAGGGCAAAAAGAAGTGCTGAAGTGAGATTATGTCTTGGGGACAGGATGATGTTAAAAAGAAGGATTAAGGGTGGACTTACCCAGCAACTAAGACGTATTTTCCATCTGCTTGATCTTTTAGCCTTTCTAGCAGGGACAAGCGTACTTTGGCTTTGCTCTGGCCATAGATTTCAATTTCATCTGCAAGCAATCCTATCTCCTTGGCAAGGACATCAACAGCTTTTGGAGTCTGTCCTCTGGAAATCTCAATATCACTTGAAGAAAAAACAAATAGAAGACAAGGGACTTCTCAACCTAGGTGGTCGACAACAGAGCACAAAAACAAGAATAGTCCACCAATCAAATTAACATAACCTGTCTGTTTTTGGCTTTTCCCCTGAGTAAAAGTGATTAAAGTTTATTAGAAAGTACTTTTTAAAAAAGCAACTTATTGCACTTTTCAGAACTAATATAGGCAATTCAGTATAAAGACAATACATTAATTCCTTCCCTGCCCTCAAAACTCTACATGTCCAATGTATTGTTTATATCACTGTATGCCCTAAAGGATGCCTAACTCTGTGGTGGTATAGTTGGGTCCTTTTATGTTCTTTAGTCATGCAAACATCAAAGATTTCATAGAGTTTTCATGATGGTCCAAGGCAAATGTGTCTCTCCAATGTTTAAGAATACAAAATTGGAATTTCGGTTTACTTGTGGACCATCTGTTTTCTTCTTTCTACCTGAATTGTCTCCTCCCAGATGAATGAGATGTCTGAGAACAAGAACTGTCTAACTTTCCATTTGACTCTCCAGTGCTTAAAATGATGCTTTGTAAAGAATATCTGCTTCATACATGTGTTTTTTCCCCAGCCCATCACTATACATCCAAAAACATGCTTCAAAATAATTCGTTAACTGCATAGTTCAGGCAAAGAGACGCTACAAGGCAGAGTAGATAGAAAACAAATTTCAAAGTCACCAAAGGCCATGTTTCAAGTCTGGTCTCTTACATGTGTTTGCAAATGGTCCATAAGTAAAGTGAAATTCCAATTTTGTATTCTTAAATATCAGAGACACATGCACCCCGACCATCATGAAAACACTATGAAATTCTGGACAAGTCACTTAATGTCACATTGCTCTCAGGACATTTTAAAATTATAAGGATTATAAATTTACAAGCCACATTTCACAGCCTAAGCCATTCCCTTTATAGAGAGAAAACTGGAGGTTGAGAAAGATTAAGTGAGTTTCCTAAGATTAGTCATGTAACAGGACAATAAGGTGGGACGCACATCCTCTGGTTCCAAATGTAATGCTCTTTCCACTGTACTGCACTGGATTTTTGAAGGCAGCATAATTTGCAGAGCATTTACCAGAAACTAGAGGGAGTTTTTCCATTGAAAAATTTCATTTTTCATTTTATTCAATGGTATTAAATGCCAATGAAATCACAGGTTACAGAAAAAATAATGAGTAGTTAATTCTGAAACAAAACAATCTAGAGATCAATTTCATATTTAGTAAATCTGAGTTTGAACTGACTAAAGAATACTGTGAAAAATCACAGAGCCAATCAATCTAAATCCATATAGCAGAGTGACATTCTGACAGTATTGTTCAGCTCTGATGACTTCCTAGCATGCTGCAGGGACTATTTCAGACAGGTAGTGAGTCCCTTGTCTCCCATTCCTAGAGCCTCAGGCACCTTCACCATGTAGCCTAGACACCAAACCCCATGCAGTGGTTTTCCCCATGCTACTCTATAAAGGATATGAAGCCAGCCACATCCTACAGGTGGTCTGCTGTATTGTAGGCATGCAGAGGGAGTGAGATCAGTGTCAGGGAAAAAGGACAAAATTATCCACTGAAGCAGAAAAAACAGAATGATACTCAAGGAACAAAATGTCCAGACCTTACATGGAGGAACAGAGCAACACATGTCTTTCCATGGACTTAATCAGTTATTAAGATTGCTTTTTATCTTCCTACTTCTTCCTTTTTTCCCTTCTCTATTCTAACTTTTTAAAAAATCTTCTCTTAGTCTAATAACAAGATAGTAAGGCAAAATTTCAAAATTCTTAAAAATTATCTTCTGATTAGCTAAAGGATCCAAGCTAACTTCATTTTTTTTTAATAACCTGAAAATTACCTTAATATGTCTTAGTTTCTGTGGCAGGGAAGTCAAACTAATTGAATCAAACTAATATGGCTTTAAAAGAAAATAATTCTACTTTTTAAAGGTTAATTCAGGGATTGAAAGGCTATATACTGATTGATTAGAGATAGATAGTGAATCTGCTTTAATTCTACATCACACTGTGAAGAACTCTACTTTTGTACAAAACTGCTAACTATAATAGGTAAAAATGGATTCCTACTAGAAACACAACACATCTTAAAATAGGGGCTTATGGCTCTAAAGTTTAAATTATAGAATCTTTTTAACTATTGAGAAAGACTAATTTAGCTACCTTACTTTTTAAGAAAAGACAAATGTTGTAAGGTAAATAGGAGAAATAAATGGTTAGCTCCTAAATCACATCTCTTATAATCCAGTTGTCAATTGTGCCCCCTGATGTCAGAATAATATAGACATCTCTTTACCTGGGTACTGGTGAAAGTGGCTGAAGCTTCAAACTTCGGAGCTTCCACCTTCTGTACTGCTGCTCCCGAAGCCACCTCCTCCCGCTGTTAATTACATTCTTGAAAAAGAAATAGAAAAAAGTTCCATATTTTCAAGTTATAATAAAAATTAATAAGAATAAGAAGAATGTGAAAACAGAACCTCACAGAGGCTAAAACATCATATTAATATAGTATTTTTCTCTTAGCAATCTTCTGAGGTGGATGAAAATAGTCTAAATACTAAAAGGTAAAGCTTCATACAACATATTTAGACTTTATGGGATGGAGTGGGGGGAGTGGATAGGATAAGAGGTTTAAAAAATAACAACAACAAAACTGGAAAATCTGTGTGCTATTAGAAAAAACTGAAACAGGGGAAGGCAAGAAACAATAAGCAAGCTATCTTCCATACAATTATTCCAGGCTTAGTTTGTTAGCCCTATATGTTGTAGGAGTAATTCTCTCCCTTCCTACTTTCCAAAAACTGGGATTTTGGGAGAGTGCCTTTACTTTATCCTTCATTTTCTAGGAAGCTTTTCATGCCTGACTAAAGTGGAAGAAACATCAATCTCCAGATACTAATAAAAGGCACTTCAATTGAGATTTGGTGGAAGCTAAGGAGTTAAGGTTTCCACAAAGATAGGGAATAGCTCTTTTATTATTATTATTATTTTAGTTTGTTGCTTGAACTTCAAAGGATGAAAAACAGGAAACAATGGATTCTTTTAGTCTACAAATCTCTCCTCCCTTTCAATTTCTCAACCTTTGTCCATTCGATCACCACTATTTCACATAAAAGTTTCAGTAAAACTGTATTCTCATGAGCCCAATTAAGTGTAATAAATCAAAACAAATTAGTTTGAGTCAAATGCTTCACAATTTCTTGCTATCAGTATATGTTTTCTTTGAAGTGGCCAAATATATATATATATATATATATATATATATATATATATGTAAAGTGAGAAATATATAAGACAGAGAAAGGCTGGTCATGTTCCAAGATATCTGGTGAACAACCCCTCATGTCCTCTTCTGGTACCCATTAAATGCCAGGAGACCAAAGAGGGATACCTCCATTAAGCTGGGTGGACACAGTATGGAGGATGTGTAGGAAGACATGGTCAAGAGTTACACAGGATGACTAGGGTTAGGTTACTTATGGGTAGGGGTGTTTTGGCCCCTGGAGGAAATATTCTCACATATATGTCTTTCAGAATAATGGAATATTTGGTCAGCAAAAGGTAAAAAGTTTAACAGACATAAGAAAATTCATTTATGAACAAAATCTTGATAAGGGATAGAAGTACATAAAAGGAAGATATACTGATCTTCTAAATTTCTCCAAGTCCAATTGTTACAATTAAATTATTCTTGATTTTCTAATACCCTAAATCAGGATTAAAAACCCATAATGCTTCCTCCCCATCAATAAAACACAAGGTTGCTATGAGTGGTCAAGATCGTTCATTGCTAATATATTTATTTGTGCAGAACATACACTCTTATAATACAGCTGATACTTTTAAAAATACTTACACTTGAATAGTATATATATATATATGTATATACACACACAAAATAATATTATATATTATATATAGTATATACAAGGTCACACTTAAGGAATGTCATTAAAAGCACAATGTATTAGTTTTTTTTATAAAGATCTTGGGTGTTCAAAAATAATATTGTAATATTTCATGGTTTAAAAGCTTCATCTGCTTAAGGTTTTTGTAAAAAATTGAGAAATGAGTCATATTTTGTTTGTATAACAATTATCCATCCAATTTATGTCTCAGGTTTCTTCCCTTGTGAAGACTATTTCTGCCAATTACTGGGAACATTTTGCTTTTCATCAAACATGGAACCCAGTGAACTGCATGAGAGGCAAACAAACCTGGATCCTCAAAGCTGCTGCAAGAAGTCCCACATCATCTTCTACAGTCAGGCCACCAAACTGAACACCATATTCATGCTTCCCTGCAAGCAAAATATTGGGAAATCATTTCAAAAGTTTATTTTGATGAATGAATAATCCTTAAGAAAAGTCAAAGGAGAAAGGGTCAAAATTTAAATCTCTAATTCAGGCCTTTTCCAATATAATAAAACCATAATGAAATACCTATGACTCAAATTTTTAACCATGAAACAAGTGAAAACGGTCATTTGTTATCCTACCTAACTTCTTCTACTAACAAAATAAAGTATATTACGTTACAGAAAAAAAGTGTTTTAGTTCTAAAACCTCACCACAGAAAAAGACATTCTATTTACTCATTAAGCAAATTCCTTGAGCATAATACAGAACACTATAATTAAAACTGTTCATGTAAAAATTTGGTTAAATTAGGGATACGGCTGATTGCTCAAAACAATAAAGGCAAGACTTTTATTAAAACAAATGATTCATGTGAAAATTCTCAGTGACTTATACCTTTCACAGAGAAATTCTTCAATATAGGAATGATTCTCTTGACTTGAAATTTCAGTCCTGATTTCTTCTTTACCAGACAGTGTAAATAAACTAAGAGATTTTGCTCTAGGATACAAAGTTAAAAAACAAAGCATCCTTCTTCAGTAACACCCAAAAGAAAGGAAGAGACCAGAGGACTTAGTAAATCAAGGGAACAGGTTTGCTTTGAGAATCTCAATGTGATTTGCAAAATTGACTTGTCTTATTTTTCTTTCAAATTTATTATATGTAGTAATATAAAACTATTAAATTCATGAGCTTTCTAGTGAAAAAAATCAGACTATACTTATTCTACTTTTTTTTCCCTCTGAAGTTTTAAAATCTCTCTCTAAATATGTGTGAATAAATAAAATTAATTTAGATGACCCTGTCCCTTTTTGGATTTTCTTTCTCTTTAGGTTTTTCATAATACCTTCTCCTATCTCCGTGACCACTCCTGTCAGATCTTTGGCTGGTCCTTCATATGTGTCATGCCCAGTAACCATAGGTTTTCCCCAAGGGATACATTATCCATATTAGACCATGAATTCCTTGAGAACAAAGACTGTTTTAAACCTTCTTTGTTTCTCTGCTGTTCAGCATAGGGCTGGAAGCATAGCAAATGCTTAACAAATACTCATATATACATGCATGGATCTATACAAATATATAATTTCTAAACATCATTAAAGGTAAACATATAATATTCTTTAAGACATCTCCCTTGAGTCTCTTCTCATGGAAGAAAGAAATATCTCCTATGGTCATGCTCTGAATCAAGGATCATTTTCTTTGCTTTGGAACTATTATGCTCTTAAATTATCCATTTTGTTGACAACACATTGGAAAAAAAAAAGAGCACAAAGCACACGAAATGTATGTTTTTACATCAGATTTCTTGCAGGCATTATAAAGTCATTCCCCTCAGGTATTTTGTGAAAATTAGCAGCCCTTCACTTTTATAAATCATCTTTAGGAAAAGGCCAGAAGTCTAGTTGGCTGGATAGTTTCTAAGTCTCATCCACCCACTAGTGAGAAGAAATGTGCTGCTCTCATTCTTGTCATCTGTTTAAATCATAAAGCTGGGCTGGGAAATGGAGAGCAGTAGAGGATACCCACAGCATGAAATTATACTTCTTTCTAATTTATCTTTGTTCTTCTTCTTCCTTCCCTTCCCTGTAATAGATATAATTTAAGTGTTGTCCCACTGGTAGCAGTGTGGAAAATCTCTCATGTTTTTATCCATATAATGTTTCTTTTTTTTTCCCCCAGGCCTTTCCCTTCATAAACATTTCAGAAATATGCAAAAGCTGTTTGCATTTATGTGTTATATAGGTGTACCATAATTTAACTCTATGGACATTCTCAGAAAAAGAATTAAATCACTCCACAAACAATCCCAAAAATTGTTAGGGCAAGTAATAGGTGTTAGTTCCATTTAAAAAATGAACACAAAAGCTCTGAGTTGAGAAAATTCAACTTTTATTTTATATATAGTATTTTAGAAGTAGAAGAGGTCAAATAAGCAAGTAAACACGGAGTGCCTACTATGTGCCAAGTACTAAATATATTAATATGTGTGTATATGTATATATGTATATGTGTGTGTTAATAAACAAAATAAAGTCACTAGCAATTGGAAGAGTTGTCCAGAAAAGTGCTGAAGGCAAAAGTCAAAGGAAACCTTGGATTCCAAAGAGTTGGAAGAGAAAGAGCATTTACAAGGATGGGGGGGGGGGGGAGAGAGCCAGTACAGAGATGAGATAAGAGTATCATGTATGAGTAACAACAAGGGGGCCAGAGTAACTGGGCTGGGTCCAGATCTCTAGAGCCATTATATCATGCAGTCTTATAAAACAAGTCCACAAATTATTTTAAAAGATGATCTTTCCTTCATAATTTTCTTATATTAACTGGACTTTTGGAAGGTTTTATTCCTTATTTAAGGATAACACATTGCAAGGTTTTTCCTGGAACCATGAGCAGCTTTTACCCCGGTCACTAACTGATACTGGTTGTTTTGAGATTGCCCAGGGAATTTTGCCAGCACAATAAATGAAGTGGGAGGGATCAAGTCAAATTCCTTTGTCCGACTGCCATCTCTGCTTCATAGAAACACTTTATAGCTTTTTATTTGACTTGGCTGTGGGTGCTTTCCTTATCAAGAGAAAGAGTTTGGGCGAACACAGAATGAACCTCTTTTATCCTGGGTCTGTTTCTCTCAGTATGGCTCACATAATTGTGCACCATTTATATAAAACTAGAAATGACTAAAATTTAGATGCTCTACTCATTTATAGAGAAAATGGCTTTTTCATCTTTGATTGGGCATAATTTTCAAAAGGTGAATTTTAAATGAGCATCTTAAAGAGTACTCTAATAGGTTCCAGAACAAAATCAAAAGGGAGCAAAGAGGCATGTAGAAAGGGATTTCCTCTTCTTCAATTGTACCTTTTAGCATTGGGAATCAATTAATTAGCATTTAATAAATACCAACTAGGAGTCAATAGTGTATATATGTATGTGTGTGTAAGAAAATGGAGCCACAGAATGAAAACATTTGCTATTTGTAAGTAATCAGTTAGAATTGAGGTTATTTCTAACTTTCTTTCCTCCTTTTCTACAAAGTAGCTGATGAAAAACAAGATAGGAGACAAGAAGCTGTAACTGAGGGGGACCAGCAAAGGCTTCATGTAAAAGATGGCACTGGGGCTGTGTCTTAAAGGAATACAGTGATTCTGTGAGAGAGAGGTGAAGAGGAAAGTGAACTGAAAGTGTGTGAGATTGCCAACGTGAAGACACAGAGATGGGTCACGTAAGGCATTGAGAGGAGGCTAGTTTGGTTGTTTTGTGGAGTGTAAAAAGGAGAATAATGTTGAAACTAAAGAATTCAGTAAGTCAACAAGCATTATTTGGGTATTATATCAAATGCTGTATGCTAAGCTCTGGGGATATAAAAATCACAGTAAAGAACCCCAAACCAGTTCTTCCTCTTCAATGATTCAGAGTCTAACAACATGAAAACAACTCCAAATAAAGAGATATAAAGGATAATTTGGAGTTAATCTCAAAGAGAAAGAAGATTCAGGAGGAATAGGAAGGGCTGCTTGCAGAAGGTAGAAGTTTTAGCTGACACTTGTTAAAAAACAAAAAAAACAAAAACAAAACAAACAAAAAAAAAAAAAACAAGGAAATTAGGAGCTGAGATGAGAAGGGAGAGTTCTGAGGCAAGGGGGGGAAAAGCCAGGAAAGATGCCTGAGGTAAGATGAAGCAGGGAGACCGGTGCCAGAATATGGCAAGGGGGAATAAAGTTTAGGAAGACTCGAAAGGTAGAAGAGGGGATCTTACATGTAGTTTTAGAGGTGACAGGGAACAAGTGGCATTTAATGAGTGGGAGGAGATAGAGTTTGGAGGATAATGATCCTAGAGGGGAGGAAGAAAAACCATTTTGGTAGAGGAGCATGGGATGAACTAGAGATTGGGAGTAGAGTCTTAAAACATAATTAAATGGCAATGAATGAGATGCTATGGTTCAGTTGTCTTCGTTCTCAAAGAGTACCATGACATCAATGAGGTGATGTCATGACATGTAAGTGAACTGGACAGAAGTGGCAAGATATAGATTAGGACAACTGGAGATGGCTTTGGATGCAGTGGGAGACCTTGGCCTTTTTAAGCTGAGTCTGAGTGATTGAAGCAAAGAATGGGCTCTTTTACCTACTTAAAAAAAAAATCCAATCTGGGAGGGGAGGACTCTTAGGGTTTCTGGCCAAAACAGAAATAATTTCTATTTACCTTCACTCTGAACCAAATCAGGGCCCAAACAATGACCAACTGGGGCTTGGCTTAGGCCTACCATCGGTCAATCAATGAAAGCCAGAGTGATTTGGGCTTAAGGTACACAAGGACTGGTAAAGAGTATGGTAGCAGTGTCAAGAGAAAAAAGAGGGCTCATAAGAAAGGTATTATGAAGGAAGAAAAGAAAGGATTTTTACAATTAATTAGAGAGAGTAAGCAGCAGAAGATTGCTAAAGTTTGTGAGCCTAGCTGACTGGGACAGTGGTGGTGCTGTCCTTAATAATAGGGAAATTTGGAAGAAGAGGGGAAAGGTTTTGGGGAAAAGATAATAAATTCTGTTTTGGGTATTTAAAGATGCCCATGACAGCCCAGTTTGAGATGTCAAATAAGCACCTGAACAGAGACCACTGAAGGTTAGCAGAGAAGTTAATGCTAATCAAATAGATCTGAGAATAATCAGCATAAAGAAGATAATTAAATCATGGGATCTGAAGAGCTCTCAGAACAGAGGGCTAAAGGACACTCAAAGTTATCAAGGACCACTTGGATGATAATCTAGCAAAGATAACTGAGGACTCATTAGAGAAATAGGAGGAGAACCAGGGAAGAACCAAGTATCACAAAAACCTAGAGATGAAAGAGTATGAAGGAGAAGAGTGTGATCAACAGTGTCAGAGAACTTCAGGGAGGAGTAGGATGAGGATTGAAAGAAAAAAGATTAGACTTGGCAATTAAGAAATTACTGGAAATTTTGGGGAGAATATTTTCAGTTGAATGATAAAATTGGAAGTCAGTCTGCAGTTAAGAAAGCAAGAGTGAAGAAAGTGTAAAAAAGTATTACAGATGGTCTTCTAAAAACTTTTAGCCACAAAGGGGAGAAAAAGTCATAAGTCAACAACTAGTAGGAATGGACAGATCAAGTGAGAGTTTTTGGAAGATGAAAGAGATACAGACATGTTCATAAACTACAGAGAGGCAGCTAATAGATAGGGAGAGATTGAAGATTGAGATTTAGGATAACAGAGAGGACAATTTGCTAGAGATAGAGAGCGGATATGAAGCGCTTCTTCATATGAAATAGGTATGAAGGAAATGGCAGTAAAAAGCATCTGAATGATATGAAATAAGGTGGAGGGAAAAAGAGCTGGGGTAAAGGGGGAGGGGAAGAAAGGGAAAAATAGAAATAGAGCCATGGGAAGTTTAAGAAGGGATGAAAAGTTTTGGAAAAGTGGCTTCAGTAAGTGTGGTTTCAGTGAGTGGAATAATAAATTTTATAGGGAAATGTAAAAAGATTACCTTGCCACAATGAGATTATATAATATAAATCTGTACCAGATCCACTCAGCAGTTTTATGATTTTTTTTTCTTCTTTGTTCAGCAGCACATGAGTAAGAGTAAAGGCAGTGGAAAATAGGAATAAAAGCTAAAAAGAGAGTTCACATTGCTAGAAGCAATAAGAAGTCACTAGAACAATGAGTAAGGGAGTCATTGGTAGGATTTATGCTTAAGGGAAATATTTTGGTAGCCACTTGGCATGCTGGATTGGAGAAACTTGATGGAGAACAATTAGGAGGCTGCTGAAATAATCTAGGTAAAGTGATGAAGGCTTGAACTAAAGTGGTAATCTTTCACAGGCTCCTCTTCATAATCTGGCCTTAGCCTAATCTTATTATTCACCTTCCTGTTCAACTTTCTTCCCTACTTTAGAGAATCCAGAGCTTCCTGCAGGACTTACCTGCTGCTTCAAGCTTTTTCTGATCCCCTTATTAATCCCTCTCCTTAAATGATCATATACTGATTTGTCAGAGTTCCTAGCTTCTAGATTGTAAGGAAAGATTTCTTTTTTTCCCCTCAGTCCATTCAGCACCAAGCTTAATGCTTTTTATACAGTAGGCAGAAAATAAAGGAGAAGAGAAAGAAATTTAATCCATAAGCTCTCCTCAGACTTCCACCTGGGCAAAAATCTCTGCCTTTATTCTTCCTTAGGAGAAGTAAATTTTGCTGAAGCACAAATGGTCATTATGGTCCTGAAGTCCAGGACCTGTGTCCCTGGCATAAGACAAGCAGCATTTATACTGGGAGCAGGATAATGGACGAACTAGACATAGAGGAAAGAGGTAGCTTCAGGGAGCATGACTCCTCAGGGACAGAGATAAGTGTCATCTATGGGATCTTCCTTCAGAACCCAGCAGAAAGCTTCTTTATGAGGATTCTATCAAAAGACCCTGTAACCTCACGAGTTATTCCTTTGCTGTGTGTTCTCTCTAAGTGTACCTCTGTATTGTAAATTTGAACCTTTTCACTCTAGAGACTTTGTGTGCTCATGGTGAGAGCTTTGTGAAAGTACTGTTCTTGTTATGTCTTCTCAATAATAATCTTTTCTAAAAAGCAGAGAGAGATGGAGACAGAGAGATATGGGAGTGGGCTAAAAGACTTCTGCTCCCCTTGCTGAGAACTAGGCTTGATCATGAGACTCAGCTGCCTCCAGAAATCTGGACAGAGGAATCCATCTCCACCCACGGTTGGTTTTCTCCTCATAAACTAGGTCATTCTAACTCCAGTGGAGGAGTGAAAGGACATGGGCTTATTCTCTCAAATTTATCTAGATTAGATTCTGTTTACACTTCAAACACAAGAAAAGCCTCTAACTTGGATGGGGTCTTGCCCAAGATTGAGAAGCATGTACCCTGAGGATTAGGGCAATCTCCTCTGTCAGTTTGCCCTTCAGGCACTAGCTGACCAATATACAGGCTAATCTCTGAAAAAGAAAATAAAAAGCCTAAATCCTAACTAATAATGGGTTGTTAATTATTTCTTTCAACCAAAAAGACAGAGTTACTGAAGTTTAGCCTGAATCTCACCAGAATCTAATTTAGGATGCTACAACATCCTGGGATCTCTAAAAAGCTTAAGCTAATTTTGTCAACAGTTTTTGTCTACCAAATTTCATGTGACTCTCTGGCTTGACAAAAGCCAAATGAAATCCTCTATGACTGAGGATTATACAGGAATCTCCCAATCAATCACTGAGTCCTCTGGGTCCACCTGGATGCATCTGAATTTACACTCAATTGTTTTCTTTGCAAACATTATTGTGTAATGATGTCACAGCACATTTCCTAAGTTTTAATTACAACATTTAAAATCATTCTTATAAAATATACAAGCCGTTCTCCAATTGATAAATGGTCAAAGGATATTAACAACTTTCAGATGAAGAAATTAAAACCATTTCTAGTCATATGACAAAAATGCTCTAAATAAGCATTGAAGAGAGAAATGAAAATTAAGACAACTCTGAAGTACCACTAGATACTTCTCAGATTGGCTAAAGATAAATGTTGGAGGAGTTATGGGAAAACTGGGACAGTAATATATTGTTGGTGGAGTGATGAACTGATTCAACAATTTTGGAGAGCAATTTGAAACTATGCTAAAGGTCTATCAAACTGTGCATACCCTTTGATACAGCAGTGTCTGTACTAAGCTTGTATTCCAAAAAGATCATAAAAAAGGGAAAAGGACTCACATGTGCAAAAATGTTTGTGGCAGCCCTTTTTGTGGTGGCAAGAAACTGGAAACTGAGTGGATGCCCATCAATTGGGGAATGGCTAGATAAGTTATGGCATATGAATATTATTGTTTTATAAGCAATGATGATTTCTTAAAGAAAGGTAAGGATGATTTCAGAAAGGCCTGAAAAAATATAACCAATATAACCTAATGCTAAGTGAAGTAAGTAGAACCAAGAGAACATTGTTGCACAGCAACAATAAGATTATGTGATGATCAATTCTGATGGACATGACTCTTTTCAATAATGAGGTGATTTAGACTAATCCTAATTGACTTGTAAAGGAGAAAGCCATCTATCTGCATCCAGAAAGAGGATTTTGGGGATTGAACGTGGATTACAACATATTATTTTCATCTTTTTTTGTTGTTGTTTCTTGCTTGCTTTTTGTTTTCTTTTTCATTTTTCTTCTTTTTGACCTGATTTTTCTTGTGCAGTGTGATAGTTGTGGAAATATGAACAGAAGAATTGCACTTGTTTAACATATATTGGATTACTTGTTGTCTAGGAGAGAGAGGGAAGGGCAAAGGGAGGGAGAAAAAATTTGGAACACAAGGTTTTGTAAGAGGGAATGTTGAAAACTATCTTTGCATATATTTTCAAAATGAAAAGCTATTATTAAAAATCATTCTTATGATAGCTGATCACTAAATGTTCCAATTTCCCTGTTTTAAAATATAAATGTTCAGCTCATACTACAACAAACCCATTGGCAAGGTTCAACAAGCAAGGTGGAATGATTTTCAAATGGATTTTCTGGGATACCGGCCATATGGGACCTTTTTCTGAGATTAGTTATTCAATAAAATACCTCTACAGAATTATTTCATCATAAACGACCATATGCCATTTAGTTTTTATGGAGGAAAAAAATAATAAAGATTAGAATGAAAATCTCATTATAAAATTCTTGTCTTCATCCAATCATACATTTATTTAAAAAAAAAAAAAAAAAAACCCTCTTACTTCCTGGGATAGAGTTTGTAATTGCTGGCAGGAATAAATGTGAATGACTTTTCCCTTTAAGAAGAACCTGAAAAAGTCTTTCAGTTATTTTGAGTGGCAAGAGTAGAAAATAGTATTTTCCCTCAGTAACCCAATGAATATAGTTCATGCAATTTAAAAATTGCTAAAGTTGAAATTTTACACCTTTAAGGCTGGGAATATGTTACCATTATAACACTAATTTAATGTCATTAGATTTTTCTTTGTTAATTATTCCCCAATCTCATTTTTAAAAAATTAAGTACAAAAACGTGTTAAGATATTGTTGTGCCTGAGGGCATTTCCCCCACTAAATGTGAAAGGTGAAAACTGCAACCACAATATGTTTTTGAATTTGTCTTCAACAGAAATCCACACCCCCACTTTAAAAAGCTGAAAAGGAAATTCAATGTATTCACATATTTAGGCTTAAGTGAACTTAAAATGAACTTTTAATGATCTATCTATTAAGAGGACTATCCAAAGTATCAAAACTTTTGACATCTCTAGATTATTTGTTCAAGGGAATTATTCAGATTAAAATCTAATCTTTTGATTAAAAACTAGATTCTACAAAGGAAATCATCATAAAGTACTGTTCAATTACAAAATTGCATATGCCATTTTCATAAATTTATAGGGATTTGAAGAAATTAGACTTTCTAATCTCATTGCAATCCTGAAAATTTCTGCAGATGTGAAAGCAATTCCTAGCTTTAACAATGCAGAAAATCAGAAATTATGGACTAGTAATAAACAAGATAGTAAATAGAGAGCTTTGATGTCAGAAAGACCTGTACCCAAGTACTATCTTTAATACAGAGTGATCTTGGTAAAAAGCCATTCATCTCTTGGAGCTCCCATCCATTCTCTAAGAATAACTATTGCAACATTTTCTTCTAATACCATACAAAATAGCATAAAACGTTTATTTCATTTATGATTCTACAAATGTTACGTATGTGTTTGCTTTTCTCCTCCTACTGTTTTTGGATCATGGAGAAGTTTCCTTCCTCTTACTTTTATTTCACTCACAAAAGTAAAAACATTTATCTCTTGATTTAAGCCATAAATTACTTGGATCGAAAGAGATTAGAAGCTGAAATGAGAGAGATGGAGAGATCTGATTTGGGAATCTCGCTTTGGGGAAAGCCAGGAAAATCAAAATAGGGATACCAATATGATATCAATGGTACTGACATGATTTTGCTTTTTGAATAAATACCTCTCCTTAGCAAAGATTCCAAGAAAATATGTTGAAGCTTACCTGACAGAAAGTTGTGGGAACAATTGAGAATTGTTGTTCCTGGTTGTATCCAGCTAAGTGGAATTTCATCTGGCTTAGGAGAGCCTATCACCACAATTTCAGCCTCATTAAGCTAAAAAAGAAAATCGACAAAATGAGATTTAATGAATACTTTTCAAAAATATTCACTGTGTTTCTTTTACTTTGGTAAAAAGAAATTGATAACCATTCACTTTTATACAGGGCAATCTATTTTATGCCATGGAATCCGAATTGGATTTATTTGTAGTTGTCAAGGTATACTCACCTTGTATTTGAACAACATTATTATAAACCCTTTTTAGGAGCTTAAGTGACTCTTGTTTATACTGAGAAATTGGCTACTTGATTGCTAAACTCCCTATCTTAGCCAGATAACAAAGTAATCATCACAAAATATATTCATCATACATATTGATTCATTTTCCATAGATTTTACAAGGATTTGCAGCTAGGCATTAGGCCTGGAATAGGATGGCTCTACACTGATCTCAAAATCAATAAAAGCCAATTACTCCAATATCTGGACTGAAGGAAGGAGAATAATTTGAAGTTTTAGTAATGCAAGCCCTCTCACACTTCATTTCCCTGTTGGGATAGTTAAAATAGGTGAGAACCTTTATGTCTTTCACCTGCATTTCCCCTTACTTTTCATTTCCTGCTTGTCTTTATTTTCATCTCCCTGTAAAAATAGACAGGAAGAGCTAAAAGAAGAGAGGGGACTGGTATGGCACCTTATTTCTTTAATACTTTATGATATGTTCTTTTAAATTTATTTATTTATTCTTTGGGTTGTAGAAAATACTATTCAAGGATTTACAGATAAAGTCTCAATTTACAGACTTTTTTTGTTCAAGGCTTTGCATAGACAAAGGGGGAAAACAAAGAGTAAGTGCCTTTGGGTGAACTTAGGACTAGGGGGAAAAAGAACAATCACAAAGGAGATTTTTCATAAAGTATAATTGTACTTCAGTATCTGAATGTAAAAAAAAAACCAAACAAACAAGAACCAGTTCTCCAAAATATCCTTAAGTAAAATATCAATGGAGCATTACATTATGAGGCATATTTTCAGGGGAAATTCTTAATAGTGTCCAGGAAAAAGAAGTGATGAAATGATGACCATATCTTGGGTTTAGTAGCTTATATTAGGATTTTAGTTCATCTTCTCCCTCTCTCCCCTCTTCTTCCAGCTCCCAGACAATTAAAAAATAACACTTTCTAGGTTTTTAATGACACTACTCTCGCTTGGTTCTTCTATTCCCAGTTCCCTCTGAAAGGTCTTTATCCAGGTCATCCTACTAATACTGGATGTCCCATAGGCCTCTGTCCTGGGTAGTCTCTTCTCTTATTCACCTAAGATAAGAATCAGGTTTCCTCAAATTATGGCCAAATCAAGCCAGACCCCCTTTTAGGATGGCTCTTGAGCTATACAAAAAAGAGGTTTTTATGTTTTAAAATACAATAAAATATTATTAAAAAGTATAAAAATTCTTCTTATCTCACAGGCAAAAAGAGGGTGGCAGTTTGCTCACCATTGCTGAATATTAGTTCACATGGTGATCTCATCAGCTCTTATGGATTCACAAAACCACTTATTAGACCTCCCCTCTCTCTCTTGACCTCCAGCACTCCTTACATCTCCACATCCTTAAAAGACATCTCAAACTGGATGGTCCACAGACATCTTAAATTCAACACATCCCAAAGCGAATTCATTCTTTCCCCCCAAAAAGTCCTCCCTTCTGTTCAAATCTGGCCTCACTTATTAGCTAGCTGTGTGACCTTGGGCAAGTCACTTAGCCCTTTTTGCATCAGTTTCCTCCTTGGGCAAATTAACTTCAGAAGGACATGGCAAACCACTTCAATATCTTTCCCAAGAAAATCCCAAATGGTCTCACACAGAATAAAAGTGAATAAACTCCAAAGGTTTCCTTTCACCCCTGGTACCAAATATAAAATCCTCTGTTTGTATTTCAAAGTCCTTCAAAAGCTTTTGAAGGCTCCCCACTCCATCCTTACTTTTCCAGCCTTCTTACACATTAACCCTATCCCTCAACAGTCTCTAATAATGGCCTCCTTACCGTTCCCAAACAAGATGTACCATCTCTTGGTTTGGGATTTTCTCTGGCCGTCTTCTCCCTCTTCATCTCTACTTCCTGGGTTCCTTCAAGAATCAGCTAAAATTCCAACTTTTATAGAAGCTTTTTTTGATCCTTCTTAAACCTAGCATTTCCTTTCTATTGATTAATTCCAATATATCTTATATATGTTTGTTTATACACTGCTTTCTTCCATGTTATTTCTTACGTCTAGACTATTATATTTTTGAAGTAGAGACTGTCTTTTTAACATTGTGGCTTTGCACAATGCGAGGCACATAGTAAGACTTTAATAAATGTTTGCAGACTGACTAAAGTATATAAAGTAATGAGATAATAATTAATCTCTAGAAAGAAACAATGTAAATAAATATAAAAACAGGGATTAAAAATAAAAAAAAAACACAACCCATAAATCCTCTATAGAAAACAGATTTGTTATGATTCATTTTTAAGTGTCTATATAGAGTCAATTAATCCCCACTCTAAAAGTCAGAATCCAGAGGGACTTGATCAGTTTGATGGTATTCAAGGGAGGGAAATACAAAACAAAATATGTTTTAAGGTTGTTAAAAAAGGAGCAGTCTGATTAATCACACTATAAAAGGGCAAAAACAAAACAAAACAAAACAAAACAACTAACACTTGCCTCAACAACCACTCTAGTTTCTATAACTACAGGACCACAACACAGCGAAGCTGAACAGAAGACATGGAACACAGTATTTTCTGTAGCCCATTATTAACACCAGTTGGGTCAGTTCAAATTGCACATGCTATCTGCAAGCTTTATCTAAAAAACAGCTGGATATGTGGGTGATGTCACAAATGAGAAAAAATTTTCCAGTGGGTGGAGGGCTTTTAACATCTGCATAAAAACGACATCTCTTCCCTATATATACACCGCTGTCAGAAGCTGAGCCACAGTAAAGGGCAAGGTTTCAGAAGGTTGTATAAAAAAATAATCAGTTATTCAGGAATTCAATGCTAAGAGACAGTCTCAGACAAGAGTAGCAAAAATGCAGCCCTTTAAATCTGTATGCAAGACAAGATCATATTACCAAGACTTAAATGTTCAATTTAAGAACATGAAGAACTGCACAAGGCTTCTCTCAGACTCCCTAAGAGCTTTTGTCTACTACGCATTGTATCTCTGCTACAACCAGCACTTTTTATTACTTATAAATCACTTAAACATCAGTCTTACCTCCTCCTCAAACTCATAAACATGCATACTCCTAAATCAGCAATGTTAATATACAACTGGGGACAGCTAATCCCACTGTGCAAGAGAACACATTATCTTCTTGTAGTAATAATTACAAGGCACAAGTTATAGTATACTGGGGGCAAGGGCAGGGAGGGATGGAGCCAGAAAGGAAAGCAGAAAGTTAGACACTCAAATGAGTATGCAATCCACTACAAAACAAGGAAAGATTCCAGTGGGTTAAGATTCTAGATATATAAAACCTACCTCAATGTCTTTCTTTTCCCCATTCTCCAACTAGGAGGAGACTTGTGCCAAAAAATGACTTAAAACTGTTTTATAACTAAATGTTGATTTTTCCAATGAGATTAATACTTAGAATGAACCACCCATTCCCAGGATGAAAAAATATTAAAATGCTATCAAGACAACAGATAATACTTGATGGTATGGAATTACCATATGCTATGGATAGTCTTACACCTATTCTCTAAGGGCTGAATTTTTAAACTTTTCCCCATTACCTTATTATATTAGGAAGATGGACTTTGAAAATATGAGATAAATATTGGATATGTTATCATTGAATATGTTCTTTGAGTTTTCTTAATAGTTTTTATTTCTCCTTAGAAGAAAGGACTGGGAAGAGGAGTGGTTCAAATGATATGAACAAAGAGTTCTCAAAAGAACATCAATTATTACCAACCATGTGAAAAACTACTCTAAATCAAGAATAATAAGAGAAATGCAAACCACAACTGTGCAGGGGAGTAGGAGAAATGTATTTAAAACTTAAAGTGAAAAAAACAAATGAAGTATGAGCAAAATTAAGTAATAAAATTATTTTTTTTAAAGATTAGAAGACTTATTATTTATGTTAATATCAATTCCATTTTAAGCTATAACCTTCTAGAGAGTGGGGATCTTGTGTTTATTTTCTATAGATCACCTCTAACAAATTCATTACTTCTTGGAAATTAAACAATGTAAAATTTTATTAAAGGAAGAAATAATAATATCAAACCATTTTCACTAAGATATTACACAAATACTTAGATTTTGGCAAGATAATTTTACTTTTCAACAAATGGTATTCCCCTACTTCACAAACACTCAGTGAATGACTTGGTGATCTCACTGCAGGAGAATTTTTTCTGCCTTTCAGAAACTGGGTGTATCTGTTATCCCTTTTCTCATTTGTGATCAGAAAAGATTATTAACTTTTAAAATGAAAAGCACATCTTCATGTTATGTCACAAATTAGATCTACCACAAGCCAAATGGATTCAGGGGGAATTGTGATTATGATATAAGTCCACCAAACTTCCCCTCCTCCCCCCCCAGGATTGTAAATAATCTTTCTTTAACTAAATTCTACTCCCAAGATTACCTCTTAGTTCATCATTAAGCTTATTCATTATAATAGAATCAAAACTATAGATCTGAGCCCAAAATGAGTGCAGTCTTTTTGAGTGAAAATTAAATTCTTATGAGTGAGAATAGATAGAATACACTAATTATGACAGAAAAATTTTAAAAAATATAACCAGAAATATTGTGCAGGAAACATTACGTTGCTATTTGTTTAAAATAATTTTCTTCCATGAAGGAAAACATTACAAAATGGGTGGGACCACTCTCTTCTTCCCAAATCAGAAAAATCTGAAGTTACGGTTCCCAGAGCAAGTCAACACATGTTACATGGAGACAGAAGAGGGCTAGTGATTTATATTTATGCTATTAACCACATATTTTAATATACACAGCACGTTCAAGTTAATGTGAATTAAAAATACAGCTGTGAGGCTTTAGGTCTTGTATCCTGACATTTAGGTTTTTAAATTCTGAACTTCCCATTATATTAATAAGTTTCTTCATGTCATGCTGTTTGAGATTTTAAAAGCATTCTCTTTGGTAAATAAAGTGGTAAGAAAGGAGTCCATAGCAACCCATGCAACCCATGTTGTAAATATCAGAATAAAAAAAAGATTCAGTCCTTCACATATGATAATGCTACAAGACACATCATGATTATTGGTCCTGTCCCTTGTGAATGGAAAGGGTTAAGAGGGCAATAATGAATTATTTGATGAATGAGTGGCTATAATACTGAGATATATTGACTTTTGGGGGGAGTCCACTCCCTGTAAGCATGGATTTAAGTAAAGCAAATCTAGAAAGGCAAGAGATCAACAAAATATCCTGTGATGTGTTTGGGGCAAAAATGGAAAACTTGGATTAAAAATCACCCACTGGTTTTAGGAAGACTATATCTCAAGATAGAATCAGAGATTTAGAACTGGAAAGGACTTTGGAGGTTCATTCAATGAGAGGGGTTAACAAGAGGCTTAAATATCAGGGAATCACCTGCTGAGAACCAAATGAGGGACATTGAGGTTTGACTTCCCTTCTTCAGACTCTTCTCTCTAGGTTTCCACAGTGCTTCCTGATTCTACCTGTTGAACCACTCCCTAGTCTCATTTGCTACATCTCCATCCAGAAAGTGCTTGCTGGGTAGGTGTTCCTCAGGGCTCTCTCCTGGATCCTTTCCTTTCTCCCTCTATGCTATTTACCATGCTGATCTTTTCAATGGTCACAAATTCAATAATCTCTAAGCAGCTGATTCTCAGATTTATTTATCTTGCCCAGATATCCTGGACCTATTATTATACTCACACCTCCAAATGCTTGATAATCTGAATTGTAGATATTTAAACATCAACATGTCCAAAATGGAATTCATTATCTTCCCTTTTCCTTATCCATCCTCAACTTCCCTTTAAGTGTCTAGAGGACCGCCATCCTCCCAATTACCCAGACTTACAGGCTAGACTTCATCCTCCATTTATTATTGTCTCTCAACCCCACCCCCCATATCCAAGTTGTTGCCAAGACTTGATTTTCCCTTTATAATATCTCTTGCACATATTCCCTTCTGTTCTTTGACCTTGCAAAACACGCTGGTGAAGGACACCATGTCCAGACTCTGCTGGTTGGTTTCTCTGCTTTAAGACTCAGACCCATCCTATACTAGGAGTCAGCAATCTTCCCAAAGCTCAGTAAGCTTCAGTGGCTCCCAATCAGCTCCAGGGTCCACTAGAAAATCCTGTATGGCATTCAAAGCCCTTCTCCCATCTTTCCAAGTCATTTTTCACTTTGCCATTAATCATCCTCTCACACACTCCACAATCTAGTGACACTGTCTACTTCCTATTTGCACAAAAGTCAATTTCCCATCTCTGGCCATTTTCCCTGAATATTCCCTAAACAATGACAATCAGCTTGATTAAAAGCTAAATAAATGTTTTTATTTTCATTCATTCTTTCATAGAAACTGAATTTTTGTGCTAGCTATCCAACTTGTGCAACATTTTCCTTAAATGTTTATTGGGGCTGGTTTTAAATGATCCCAAAATAGGAATAGAATTTAAGTAGAGGAGGGTTAGGTTTCTCAAACCCCTGACTTAAACAACATGTTCTCCACACAGCTGTAAGTTTGAAAAAGTGCCATTCTTGCTGACTCTGGACATGTGAATGGTCAAATTCTCTGTTAACTGAAGGTGAAGGGAAGAACATGGGAGTTGGGAGCCTGGAGATCTGAATGAAAATCCTGGCTCTCTCACTTCACCAGCTGTGTGATCTCAAACAAGAAAGTTCACATCCCTAGACTTCAGATTTCTCATCTATTAAATGAGGGCACTGGACCAGATGATCTCTAAGATGCCTTTCAGCTCTAAAATCCCTTTCAAGAGATTTAGCTATTATTGACCTTCCTCATTTCCAGTACAGTGAATGAAAAATGACATGGAGGGTGGAGGCAAATGGTCTTTTCGTGACATATCCAACAGAATCAGGAACCATAAAATGATAACTTATCAGCAGGATTATTACTACTAACTTTAACTAATTTCATGGTTTTAAGGAAAGTTCAGATAATAAAAAATTGAGCTGACATTTATAGAATATCTTTTGGCTTATAAAGTACTTTATATTGTTTTCTTAAATGCATTACAAGTGCCATAAGTAGGAAAAATGCTGGACTGGGAACCAAGAGGCCTGGTTCTGACCTCTGGCTTAGCCACACTAGCTTGCTATTCAGCTTTTGGCAATCTCAGTTTTCTCATTTGGAAAGTAGAAACAATAATACTTGTATTATCTTGTATATATCACCAAGTTATTGCTGTGGGGAAAAGTCCTTCCTAAATCCTAAGGCATTACATAAATGAGTTATTACTAAATGGTAAGAGAATTTTGGTATTATTACCATTTTCTTGAGACATAAGTCACACTGCTAGACAAAGCTTAAAGAATCTAGCTGAGGCATAAAAATTTAGCTCAGTTAATTAACTGGTTAAGTTATAGAAAAAATTTTAGCTCAGCTTTAACACCTTTATTTATTTACAATGAACATTTCTGCTATCGTTCTAGTATTCATGGTCAGTCTGCAAATTCCAATATTAAATCCTCTAATGCTTGCTGATCAGTTTATTATTTTACCTGCCTTAGATCTTCATTTTGATTCTTTGATACAAAAATCTTTTTCTGCCCTCTGTAAAATTCCAAAATATCCATCCCACTGGTGTCACTAAAAACTATAAAGAGTTGCTGAAAATATCAGTTGAGATCCCTGATTTTTATGTACCATGGATCTATGCTCATAGCAAACAATAAACTGATTATTAAAAATCCTCTCCATGTTAAGTACAATGGACAGCAGTACCTATCAACAAATCCTTGGACAATTTTTATGGAAGCATAAATAATGATAATGATGATGACTACTATAATGACTTACCCTGTCATAGAGTTTAGTTAAATGGCAAAGCCAAAATTTTCTTCTATTCTGCAGACTCACAAATGTCTTTAATTTCTTTAACATAATCTAATTAAAATAATAATGGTGATAAAATAGAAAAGTCAAAAGATACCAAGAAAAGAAGAAAATTGGGGTGGGGGCTGGGGACTAGGAAGGATAGCATACCATAGCTGGGAAAGGTTCATTGCTGGTTTTTCTAAGAATGCTTCCCAAGAGTCAATAATGGTTTTTACATTTCAAATACAATAAAAAGTTTATTTAAAAAAGTAAAAAAAAAAAAAAAGAAAAAGAAAAAAGCACAATTCTTAGCTCCCAAGGTGGAGAAAAGTCTTAGTTTGCAAACCCCTGATCTAGAAAAAAATTAAGTTATCAATACATGAATACAACAACCCTCCTTTAAAAAAAAACCACATAATCATTGTTTAATTTTTACACTAGAAAATCAAGTAAGGATTGTTTTATTCTATTTATTTCTATCTCACATATCTATCACAATGATTGGCACACAACAGGTATTTAATAAATCCTTACTGCTTGACAGTTAATTCTTACTTAACTATTAACAGAATAGTCAAGACATTAGTTTTGTAATTTGAAATACAAAGTTTGAACCTAAGAAAGTCTAAATAATTTGGACTCCCACTACCAATTTCTAGCACAGTACTCTACTTACACAGAAGTACTTCATAAATGCTTACTGAATGTAATTTATTTTCCAAATTAAAGAATCCAGATTATGGTGACAAGGGGTCATCTTAT
Organism: Sminthopsis crassicaudata; assembly: GCF_048593235.1. NCBI lineage: Eukaryota > Metazoa > Chordata > Mammalia > Dasyuromorphia > Dasyuridae > Sminthopsis > Sminthopsis crassicaudata. The sequence continues at coordinate 142,781,044 of NC_133620.1, forward strand.
CCAACTTACTCTATCACCTACATCATGACAGTTGAGCTAGCACAGAAGGAAGACTAGTCTTTAGACCCAATCACAGGGCAATTCATCTAAGACTGCACTGTAAGGTAAGTAACAGATTATATTAGATCATATAACTAGAAGTCTTGAAATCACCATTTCAATGATACACCCATCAGATTATAATTTTTAGTATCTAATATGTAGCATTATGTAAGGTGTAAGACTAATAGGAAATGAGATGAAAACATGGTGTTTCCACATTTGACTCCTATTCTCTTTTATCTATCATCTATAGATAATATCTAATTTTATCTATATAATTATCTATGTATTTATATTATTTTATATAAAATATAATGATCTATATCATTTTACCCATTATCTATAGATATTTTATCTCTGTAAGTATCTATATATTTGTTATATTATTTTTTATGTAACACAATAATCTATATAATTTATTATCTATTAGCGTCTCCAATTTTTTAAAATGGAAATTTAACAAATGGAAATGCTTCTTCTGGAAGAGTCTAGTGTTAACTTTAAAAGCACTCTTTTTTTTTTTTTTAAATTTTATTTATTTATTTATTTATTTTTAAATTCATTTTTCCAAATTATCCCCTCCCTCCCTCCACTCCCTCCCCCCGATGGCAGGTAATCCCATACATTTTGCATGTATTACAATATAACCTAGATACAATATATGTGTGTAAATACCATTTTCTTGTTAGCTTCCGAAGGTATAAGTAACCTGGGTAGATAGACAGTAGTGAAAAGCACTCTTTTGATAAATAAAATTACCACACGGTTCACTGGAATACCTAGAGTAAATGGGAAAGGAATGCCATAGAGATGATAGTTACAATCACTCACCGAACTCCCTAAATCACCTTTAGAACCTTTTTCCAACCACATCACAATTAGAATTTGGTCTCAAGATCCATTCTCTTGTTGAATTTATGTGAAGGACCTAATTTATTTTTACTTCATGCTGATATACCTCACATGTGAAAATGGCCTTTTTTGAGGGCTTGTGGTTTGGGAAAACTAGAAACAAAATCCACTGGAGCAGAGTGAAACAAACAGCCCTCTGTTTTCTGGCTTATTTCTTCTGCACACAGTTGGGATTTACCTGATTTGTCACAGCTGGAAAGCCTTTAAAATATGACCTTCCAGCTGTGCCTTAGATCACAGCCTTAAACCTATCACAGGAGAGCGTGGGCGTGTCTCCTTCAATCCCTTTGCCCAGCAGCCCCATCACTTTACGGACAGCGTGATAGATTTGGCAGTAGGCGGCTTTACAAGCAATAAATGTGTATTATATCTATCGGATTTTGGTGGGAGTGGGAGAATAACCTCTAAAGCATAGACTGGCCCTACTGTCCCCAAAATGTGCCCCAGTAATCCAAAATAACTATTTTATATGTATAATACATAATCTATATAATATAGATTGTAAGAGTTCTAAAGACCAGGAAAAGGTCTATGAGCGATTCCTTCAACCTCCAGGGCCAGGCTTCAGTTTCAGAACAACCAATCAGCACTTTTTAGCATATGGCTGAATTGGCTACAAACCAAGGCATTCCCCTCCCCCACCCTGGGAAATATGTTGAACTCATTCCCTTCCCCCCGGTTCAGGAATTACATGATGAATGCAAAATGCATTAGGAGGATTGTAGGTCGTCCTCTGGCACCAAGCCTTAAACTCGGCTCCGAATTCTCCCGGATAACAGCAGATGCTATTTCATAATGCCGTTGTTCACTTATCCATAGAACTCTAAATACACAAATCACAATTCCTGCTACTACTACAGGGGGATCATATGGATCGTTAGGCTCTATTTTTTTAAATAGCAAAATACTTTAAATTGTAAGCTCCCAAAACACGGCTCACAACCAAGAACAAACATTGTGATGTGTTTAAGATGAAGCTTTCCATTTGGATAACATTTTCTAAACACAGGACCACACAGGAGCTGGCCAGCTCCCTCCCTAATATTATAGGTAAAAAAAAAAAGAACCCTACAAAAGTAAACACAAGTTGATGAACTGAGACACTCTATTCCCTGGACTCTCAGTTTTGCCTGTTGTACCCTCCCATCACAAGCCATGAATCCAAATTCCAGAGGAACTAATTATTAAATGGAGACTGGTGTCCAGTATTGCAAGATTCAAGAACACCTAAACTCTACTTACTCTGCTCATTCACTTATAATTTTGAATAACTGCTAGTTTATCAGTAGAGAAAAATTGGCCTACATTCTCACAGAGTGCTAAGTAGTACATTATGGTGGTAATAGAAACCCAGGGGCACTAAACCCTATACAGGGATCTTTGTGGGTCACATATTGACTTAGAAAACCACATTATTTACACTAGCTGTCGTACTGTATTTTTGTTTATTTTGTTAAATATTTTTCCAATTAGAGTTATCAAGTCTGCCACCCCTTTTTATACTAGATAATGTGCTGAACTTGGAGTCAAGAAGACGAGTGTTCAAATTTAGCTTTTCAGAGATTTACCAACTGTGTGACTCTGAGCAAGTCTCTTAAATTCTCCTAGACTCAGTTTCCTCATCTGTTAAGTGGAGATAATAACTATCTCCCAGGACTATGGTAAGAATCAGATGAGGTCATTTACAGAAAGTACTTTGCAAGCCTTTAAATAACTGTAAAAGACTATTTATTATTGGCCCACTCGATAAAGAAGTTTGCTGAACAATAATCAGGACATATGTCATCCTTTTTTGGCAGCCAGCCCAATTTCCCAAACTTACTTGAGTGAGTATATTTTGGGAAGTAGAGGGGAAAGAAACATTCATTAAGAACTTACTACAGGTGGCTAGAAACTGGAAACCAAGTGGATGCCCATCAATTGGAGAATGGCTGAATAAATTGTGGTATATGAATGTTACGGAATATTATTGTTCTATAAGAAATGACCAACAGAAAGATTTCAGAAAGGCCTGAAGAGACTTACATGAACTGAAGTTAAATGAAATGAGCAGGACCAGGAAATCATTATATACTTCAACAACAATACTGTATGAAGATCAATTCTGATGGAAGTGGCTCTCTTCAACAATATGAAGAACCAGATCAATTCCATTTGTTCAATAATGAATAGAACCAGCTACACCCAGTGAAAGAACTCTGAGAAATGAGTGTGAACCACTACATAGCATTTCCACTTGCACTTTTGATTTCCTTCTCAGGTTACTTTTATCTTATTTCAAAGTCCGATTCTTCTTGTGCAGCAAAATAATTGTATGGACATGTATACATATATTATATTTAACATATACGTTAACATATTTAACATGTATGGGTCTACCTGCCATCTGGGGAAGGGGGTGGGGGGAAGGACAGGAAAAAGTTGAAGAGTTGAAGAGAATGTTTTGCAAAGATCAATGCTGAAAAATTATCCATACATATTGATGTGGGTTGTGGTCCCTTTAAGAAACTAGTCCTTTCATATTGATTTATTCCTTTCTGATTCCCAACCCCTCCTAGCTGATGCATTATCAATACAAGAAGCTAGGATTTTTGATTCACAAATCCTGGTCAAAAGCACCCTTTTGAATTCCAATAGGAGACATCCAGGCTCTCCCAATTGCCATCAGATCTGACCGACTTGGGCTGTCCCAGCCCCCATTCTAATGATCTGCTCAGGTTTCTCAACCCCCACCTAGCAAATTCTAGCCCTCGATGAAACCCATCGAGGAACCAACTTGGGACTCCACCCACAGGCCCCTTTAGCTAAATCTCTCCTTATAAAAGAGCCAAGCTGGAGTCCTCTCTTTGCAGAGGATCTAAACATGGCAGCCTTACGCCTGGCATGCCAAGGGTCTCTGCCCACTGGAACACTGTTTCTGGTGCCCTCTTATCTCTACCTAACACCTTAGACTTTACCCTTATTTCCAAACCCCATAATAAACCTCTTTTATCAATCCAGGTTTTGGGGTCTGTAAATTCCTTTACAGAGGACTCGCACCCCAACTAGACCTCATTTAATTCCATATCCTTGTGCCAAATCCAAAGGGGTTGCAGGAGAGCTCTATTTGACTCCCTGTACCCCGAACCTGCCACTAGACCTCAGTTAAACCCTAATTTCATTTAGGTGCCCCAATTCTAAACCTCATCATTAAGTACATTAATAATAATACTACTACTTAATAAGTACTTAAGTAAATACCACCAATTTCAATGAGTCATTATGAAGAAAGCACTCTATAAAGCTATATAAATGTGATTATTATTCTGAAAATTATCATTCTGGTAGAAATACCAAGGACTAGGGAAAGGATGTCAAAAATCAAGGACAAGAAAGGAAGAGGAAAAAAGATGCCCTGAGTTCATGCAGGGTATAATCAGGATTTGCACTTCACATTGTGCAAACTGCTTAAGTCACAGCTACAAAAGACCTCTGTTTTTGAGTTCTAGCAGGAGACTAGTATGAATAAGGAAGGAGGCCAAGGAGAGGAAACTGTAAGTAAGATCATTCCATATCCCAGAGCCAAAATGAAATTTTGAAGGCAAACATATGGAACCTCAAGCCTTTTTTTGGCAGTAAAATGTAAGAGAGATTGCTACAGGAAGTTAATGATAGAGGCTGGTGACTGGCACGTACAGGATTCGTGACACCCTAGATGTAAACTATGGATGCTAAAGCTTCAAGTGTTTCTATATTGGCTCTTGATAAGAACATGTATATGTATATTTAAATCCACATGCTTCTGATAGAAAAGCCTGAAAAATGTTTATTTTGAAAAATTAAGATATTAGGGAAGAAACTTTTTTTGTTGTTGTTTTTAAAGAAAGTGACAATAGCCTTTTTTCACTTTAGATTCAATTAAAAATAAAAAATCAGGGAAGGGATTGATGTATGCTAAAGCTTCAAGTGTTTCTATATTGGCTCTTGATAAGAACATGTATATGTATATTTAAATCTACATGCTTCTGATAGAAAAGCCTCAAAAATGCTTATTTTGAAAAATTAAGATATTAGGGAAGAAACTTTTTTTTTTTTTTAAAGAAAGTGACAATAGCCTTTTTCACTTTAGATTCAATTAAAAATAAAAGATCAGGGAAGGGATTGATGTACAAAATAAAAAGGATTTCTTAAAATGCCACATTGTTTCAAAAATAAAAATCAGATAGCAAAAGCATCTGTGGCAGCTGTGAAAGCATTCAGTTGCCAATGGAGGTATTTTCTCTTCTCACCACAGCTGTTCAGCTCAAGGCATATTTTGTTTTCCTTTTCACTGAGCTTCTGAACCCAAAATACTTTAAAATACTACGGGTCCGTTTGAATTTTCTTGAATTGGCTGCCACCTTGTGGCACTCTCTGGAAAAATAGCTTGTTCAAAAATCAGAGATGTATGACAATGTAATAAGATAGGCTACTGGCCATTTTCATCAATTTCTCAGAGCTAGAAGGGACCTCAGAAGCCATCTAGTCTAAGGGTTCTTAGATTGGGTCCACAGATGCCCAAGAAATCTATTTTTTAAAAAATCAGCTTGTTCATCATTTTTTATAGAACCATAATGTTCCATTACCTTCATATACCACAGCTTATTCAGCCATTCCCCAACTTCTACTTGTTTCCCAATTTTTTTTGCTACCACCGTTTTGCACATGTGGGTCCTTTCCCCTCCTTTACAATTCAAGAAATCCATTGATAGATTTCAGATTTATTAGCTAAATGCATGTTGAATAGAGTATGCCTGGACTGGAGTCAGAAAGACTCACTTTCCTGAGTTCAAATCTGACCCAAGGCAAGTAACTTTATCCTCTTTGCCTCAGTTTTCTCATTTGTAAAGTGAACTAGAGAAGGAAATTTCAAATCACTCCAATATTTTTGCCAAGAAAATTCCAAATTAAATATTAAACACTTCTGAAAAACAACCAAATAACAGATTTCAGAAATCCTTGAACTTGGATGGAAGGAAAAAATATATTTATTTTCATTACCTCTAACAGAAATTTAATTTCTCTTTCATTTAGGAAGACAGACAGTAAACTACAGCAGTATTAGTTGTTCTTATGACTGTCACTGATTGAAATCCCAGATATTTCCATATTCACATGAGTTGTTACAGGTATCTTGAAGTAATATATACCCATAACTATTTTAAAATTATTGCAATTATTACACTCTTTAACTTGCCTAGATTTTAAATGCATCACATTTTGTTATTTAATGCACTAAAGGAACCCAAATTATTTTATCTAGTTTGGTTTTAAAAGTATTTTGTAACTATTTTCAATATAACTGAAATTTATAATCCGATACATTTAGTTTCATCATAAAAGTATTTTTCTGAGAACGGAAGCACCCAAGGCTTCATTAGACTGTTTAGGGGGTCCAGACCACAGATTGGTTAAGAACTCCTATCCTAATTCAGCTTTTAACTGATCCAGAATTGTATTTACTATGAAGTGGTCATATACCACCCTCACATGTATTTTAGATAGGGATTGTGCCAAACTCTATTAAGAATTACAAGAGTATAAATAATGATTAAGTCAAATAATTTCATCATTTCAAAGATCTACTTGAAATACAAATTAGCATCTTCAATTTTTTACATGACAGGTAAACTCTACTTAAAAAATAAAGTATGAGGGGGAATAGACTACTTGGAAAAAAATTAATCTGTGAGGCCAGTTTTATGTGTCAGACGCTCAGTTCAGTAGAGAACAGGGGTCACTAACTTAAAAAAAAAAATCATCTATTTTCCAAGTTCATAAAGGCTTAAGACTGATTATGGAAAAAGAAAGGGAGGGGGAATGGAACAAAGGAGAAGAGCCAGGATATGGAGGGGAAAGAACTTTGTCCAAATACTGGCAGTGAATGGTGGAAGCCTAGTGCCTGGACAGGGTGGGAAGTGTAAGGGGAAAAGAAAATAGGCTGTTATGTCCTCTCTCCCTCTAATGTATAATGGCCCAAACTTGACAGGGAAACATACTACAGACACCAGCTCCATAATCAACAGATCAGGCTTCAACCTAGATTGGTCAATCATGAGAACAATAGCTGGGCATCCAGTACAGACATTTAGTAATAAATGCATGATGACTATTAAGAGCCTAGACTCTCCAAGACAGGATAATCATTCTCTTCTTAATGGAATAAAATGCACTAAGAAAATCTTGTATCCTAGAAGCATTTCAGGAACAGAAAGCTCGTGTATATTAAAATGAGCTGGAGGAAAACAGCTAGCACAGAACCATGATTACAATCTAAAGATCAGAACCAATTAGGGATGATGACCATATTCAAGCAAAGTTACACTAAAGCATCCATTTACTTTTTGACATAAATACAGGTAACTAGGATAGAGTCATACATTACAAATCCATTAAAAAGATTCAGGACAAAGGGCTACGGGAGTGGTGAAGGTCAATATCAAAGTGAGGAGTGAAGGAAAGCTTCATGGAGGCTTTAAAGGATTCAAGGAGCAAACTTTGTATGTTGGGGAAATGGAAAAGGAAGGCAATTGTGGTTTACCATATGTTGAGGGAACTGGGCAGAATGGTCTTAAATGTTAGGCAAAAGAAAATAGACTTCACTCAGCAGACAACAGAGAGTCTGTCCAGAGAATTCTTCCCAGGTGACTGTACTTAGTAATCCCTTTTATGTTGACTGAGTCATGCCCCTCCTTTTTTTTTCCCCTTAATATAGCAACATGGCACTCTCTTTCGTCCCTTCTTCCCTAATCCTGGTCGGACAGACACCAGGAAATGAAAAGTGTCTGAAAGTTCCACAGAGTCTTGCCCCCCAGTCCCACTCCAACAAAGGAATTCAGTTGTTAGCTTAAGACTTAAAGAGAGAACCTATTAGTATTACTTGAAAATAGCTACTTATTAATTCTAAGGATTTCTGGCCTTGGGGGTGGTTCTTTCCTATATAAGGGTCAATTATTCTTAATATGAATGGATGTTGGATTTTATCAAATGCTTTTTCTGCATCTATTGAGATGATCATATGATTTTTGTTACTTTGGTTATTAATATGGCCAATTATACTGATAGTTTTCCTAATATTGAACCAGCCCTGCATTCCTGGTATAAATCCTACTTGATCACAACGTATTATCCTAAAGGTCACTTATTCTTAATATTTTAATTTCCTGGGAGGATACTTCCTACTCATAAACACCAAGCTTCATACCCATCTTCTCAAAAAATTTTAGGCCCAATTCCAAATTTGAGGAAATAACTCAAAATTCTGTCCTGCCAGGGCTACCTCATGGGGACTACTTACCTTGCTTTGAAGTTGAGGAGTTTTCCATGAGCAGATCATTGTCATGGCTCCCTTCCTCTGGAACAGGCATTGTAGGGCAGCTTCTAAAGGTCCGTGGGCCCCTACCACCAGCACCTTCTTTCCTTCTATGATGAAATCTAAAAACAAACAAAAAAGTCCCAATCTATCATTATCATCAAGACTTTTGGCCTTTTCTAGGAGTTCTAAATGTAAAGAAACAAAAGCTCCACTTTTAACATGAAACCACGTGGAACTAATCTATGATGGAGAAACAGCAGGAGAGCAATCACTCCTAGAATGTTCCTCTGGGGAGCAGGATGTTCTGTTCTCCCCACCCCTAAGGAATAGGCTATTCTAACTATAAGGATGACTGATAAAAATCTGTTTCAACTCTTGCTATTGGAAAAATCTCCCTATAATGCATTCTAAAAATGTACCCTCTCTACCCTAGAAAGTACAGCCTATGTATCAACAGATCTGTTATCTTACTGATGTGATTAATTCCTTCCACTGGTACAGAGCGTAACCAATACCCATTCTTCTCAGTATAATTATTCTTCATATTTTCCCATAGTTCCTTCAAAGAGAATCAATCCAATATGAGAAAAGCTTTCCTCTGACTCTTACTTTTACAGTGTGTGGATACCAGGACAATAGTTGGCTTGCCCATGTTATCCTTCCTTTTCTGAAAATACATTTTCTCATTCATATCCTTTATGCTCATGAAAAAAATCCACAAAAAGTATAGCTTATAGCATATAATTCTCTTCTTTAAAAAAAATTAATGAAAGTTCTTGTAGAACCTTGAGGATAAGCCTCTGATAATACAAATGAGTTGACCATAATGTAGATGGTGTAGGAAACTAGGCTTTCTGTGTACACTGACCCCAGGACAAGTCCTGGAAGTTGACTCTTTAATAAATGCCTGATAAAATCTTGCTTGTCATTTTTCTTTTTTCTTTTCCTTTTAAAAGTAAATGGTTTAAAATAAAATTTGAGTTCCGGTTAATCAAGATTTTATGTGTGCTATAATTAAATAGCATATTTAATATGCTAAATATCCTACAATCACTTATTCATTACATTGAACACTTGTGAAGCAGAAAATACCAATATCTTTTATCTTAAACATAGAAAAATTCAAGGCCAATTGGATAAACCTGAAAATAATCCCTGAATGGTAGCACTGCTTAGAATGAGGCTGCATGTCGACAAGGCTCTTTTAGACTCCTATTCATTGAACTAAATAAACAATAATTTATTTTGCAATGAAAAGGATGTTAGACTAAGAGTCAGAAAATACCTGGACGCTAATCTAGCTTCTAACAAGAGCTAGCAGTAGGATCCCAAGAAGGTCACACACCTTGAATCCTATTTTCCCTCCTCTCTTCAGCATTATTTAAATGACAATTATTACTATTACCTGATTTCTCAAGAAGTTCAATCACAGCTTTGGCAGTAGGAGAAACAAAGCATTCATGGGCATCTCCACGTACCAACCTTCCCAGGTTTATATCTGTCACCCTGAGGAATAAAACAAAAAATTATGTAAATGAGATAGTAGCAAATATTCAATTAAATTCAGCAGAGACATTTAAAGGAAATATAAGCCAATGTTTGATAAACTGAATAATTAAAAATAAGATTAAAATTGAGTAGAGAATGAAAGAAATTTACTTTGTAAAAAACACTGCTAGAAGAGTCTTTACTCTGACCCCCACAGGCCAACAAGGAAATAGCAATGAGAATCATAATTTAGTTTTTAAATCTTAAATTCATGCGTCAAGTCTAGTTCCCAGATCTACAAAACCCATACATTCATCAACATGTGCGTGGCATTTCTGTGACTTAATTCTGTGAGACCTTGGCAAGTCACTAAAATTCTGTTTCCTCCATTTCCTCAACTGCAGAATAAGGACACCTTATTTGAAAATCTTTTAAACCAATCACTGAAGGTGATAAACTCAATTTCAAGTTTTAGTTCTCTTCTGTTGAGGATAATACATTATAAAGAAAGAATACAAGATAAATACATTTCCTATTTTCCCTCAACCTAATACAAGATAGTCTGTCCCCATGACACCTCAAAATTTTATTACTGTCTTGTGTCAATTATCAGATAGTGAAGTGGAGAGGTTTTTTTTTAATGTAATAATTAACAAATTTGTATTCTTTTTATCTAGATATGTTTAACATATTTATTAAACTCTAGGCCCAGTACTCTATCCACTGCATCACCTGGTTGTCCCATGTGGCAGATACTGCCACCAGAAAACTGACAGGTAACAGAAAAGAAAGCCATCTGTCCTTACCTAAAGTTAGTGTTAGGAAGATCTAAAATATGTTTCAGGATGCTTGTGCTTTTTTGATTGAATATGGATAGTGAATTTAAGAGTATCTTATCATAAATATCAAGCACATTCTCATATGGTATTAGTAATAATAAGAAATCCTAAGAAACAGAAATCCATTTAATTAAAAATAATCATGAAATACTTAGGAATTAACTTATCTATACATTTGCATGAAAAGTATAAAAAGAGCCAAAAAATTATGATAGCTGAAATATGGAAAGACCTAAAATGCTAGAGGGCCAATTAGTATTTATAGGATAGATTATGTCAATGCAATAAAAGACAATTCTCCCCCAATTAATTTGCATATTTACTTAAATATTAATTTAAAAATAAAGAGAGGCAGCATGGAACAGAGGTTAGAGAACTGATCTAAGAAGTCAGAAATAGCTGGGTTCAATTATACTTATGGTATATAGTGGCTGTGTGATCCTGGGCACATTATTATATTATAACTGGGCAAATTATTTAATCTCTGTGTTCAAGACAACTAAGGAATTAAATTGTAGAAAAGGTACTGGCTTTCATGAGTAAAAAGAGTTCCTTATTGAGATAAAAAAAATTTTTAAGGTTAAAAACTATTTTAATATTAATTGATTTTCTGTAACATAAAAACAGTATGGTAAAATGGAAGGAGCCAAAGGACAGCTGTAAGCCTCAATATCTTCACCTGCAAAATCAGAAGGTGAACTCTAGATGACCTTTAAGATTTATTCTCTCTTTCAGCTCCAAATCTATGGATCTAGCATTTTAAGAATGTACCTCACAATCCCTACTGCTATAATGTATGTGCTTACTCAAGTTCTATCAATCCAATAATATTCTGGGATCCAAATTAATGATAGACATTTTTTGTTTTGAGGGTTTTTTTGTTATTTTGATTAAAAAGAAAACCTTTTATGTTTGGTGTTTTGGTCCTAAATGGGGCTGAAGAAGCTGCAATATACATTGCTGGGAAATTAAGTCTTTGGGTGAGTAAATCATAGGGGGACAACCAAGGGAGCAAAAAGAGAATTTGGCCATTGTGGGTAATGTACTAAATGACAATTTAGTGATTCAGAAGAAATCTTATCAAAGATTTAAACTTGTTCCTTACAAAGAATCAAACCACCTATACAGATTCCATAATTTCTCAAGTTTTCTTTTTGACTTGAACAAACAGAACAGAAAACTAAGTGAAAAAAAAATCATATATTAAAAATGAACGAACATTGAAAGTCATTTAAGTTCTCCATATACTTAATAAATGTTATATTCAACAAATAATGATAGTGACTACTTACCCATCCACATCTTTATCTGGTTTCAAAGCATTTAGTATCTTGTTGCTAAATGAGCTGATGGGCAGTTGAAGGGCAAGGCCATGAATTCTAACATCTTCATTGAGCTTCAAAATTTCATCTATTATCTAAATTGAAAAATATCAAATACTAGTTTGACTAAACAACCAATAACCACACATTTTATTTATTAAGAAGCATTTTGATTTAAAAATGAATTCCTATTTTGTGCTAAATGTTGAGTAAAAAGAAAAGCAGTGTTGAGTTATTCCCCTCCACTTTTTCTATGATACAGGATTTCAATAAAAACATGACACCCTCTATGACTCAGGGAATGACATTAAATTTCCTTTCCATGATTCAATTTGATTTTACAAAGGCTTCTTGAGGTCTACTCTTTGCAAAGCTCTGTAGAGGATTCTCTGTAGTAGAAAAAAAGCTAACTTAAGATGCCTTAAATGAGAACACAAAGTTGAAAGAGAGTTTTAACATAAAAAAACCCAAAAAACAAAAACAGTGCATGACAAATACTTCAAAGTGTTCTCTCCATCCTGCCAACCATGGAATTTAAGTACCACAGGAAGAAGACTAAGAAGCAACCTTATTATAATTGCAAAGGGCAAACCTCTATTAATAGATTCATTCCATGAGCCAAATATAGCAAATATTCCACAAAACAGTCAAGAATGGAAGCAGATGAGTCCTACAAGGCCAGAGCAGAGCAGGACTATCACATCCCTCATTCTGGACACTATGCCATCCACTACTTTTTGACTTGACAATCAAACTGCTGGCTCTAACTAAGCTTGTTTTAGGGTGGGTACCCATTGCATGAGGACCCTATCTGGTAGAGGACTACACAGAATATTACAAGCTGGAAGGACCCTTAGTTGGTTCAAGTCCATACCATTAATTTTTACAGATGAGAAAACCTAGTTCCAGGGCATTCAAGTGACCTGTAATTTGTTTTTCAGATCAAAATACAATATTTTTCCATTCTACTATGATGCCTCCATGTTTACTATTTTGTAAAAAGTTGGCAATATTTTTCTACAATAAATATTTCTCTAATTTTCAAAACTTATACCCTGGCAAGTCTGATGAAAAGCTGAAGAAAAGATTGTTCAATAGAGTAATCTATGCATTCTAAAAATTGTTGGCTTTCTCCTTCTCAGTAAACAGATTCCTTCTATGTCTCTCATCCAACCCCAAATATAAAAAGAAAATGAGTGAGGAATGTCAATCTTGCTAGCTTCTTCTGAAGGTGAATTTCTGCATCACTAGAAGCAAGAAGAGGCTTGGCTCTAATAAAAATAACATAAGATTATTTAAGTACTAGTTAGGTTATGTGGTGGAGAGAATGCCAGGTGTGGAGTCAGGAAGATTGTTTCTGAGTTCAAATCTGGCCTTAAATACTTGCTACTACGTCATTTAACGCTATTTGCCTCAGTTTCCTCAGCTGTTAAGTGAGCTGGAGAAGGAAATGGCAAACCCCTCCAGTATCTTTGCCAAGAAAAATTCAAATGGGGTCATAAAGAATCAGGATTGAATAACAACACTTTTAGTATTTTACTGTCTCTTTTGCTAATCTGAGTAGTTCATATTTTTGTAAATATTCATCCATTTCACTTAATAATAATAATTATATGCCAATTGCATATAATTTGAGTAAAATAACTAATTGCCTTAATTTCATCATCAATGGCACATTCACCTTTTTCATTTTTGATATTGTTTTTCTTCTTTCTTTTTAAAAAATCAAATTAATCAATGGTTTGTTTATTTTATTGTTTCCCCCTCCCCCATAAAACCAGCACCTCATTTTAGTTACCAATTCAATAGTTTTCTTACTTTCAATTTTAGTAATCTCTCACTTGATTTTCAGGATTTTCATTTTGGTGTTTAATCAGAGATTTTAAATTTGTTCTTCATCTAGTTGTTTTAGTTGCATGCCCAATTTATTGATCTGTTCTCTCTTAAAATTTTTCCTAAGTATTGCTGATTGTTATCTGTCCAGTTTATTCTTTAAAAAAAAAAGTCACCTTAAAGAGATATTAACCAGAGTAAGTGCATAAAGACTAACTGCCTGAATTTTCTATTCTTTCTATTGAAAGTTGATAACTTTCTAGAGGGAATGCAACTCCTTCCCTTTAGGGTTGCATTTTATTTAACCTCTATCTCACCAGAACATACCACTTAGCACAAAGGCCTTTGATACAATCAAACTAAAATCTAATCACATAATAGAATTTTATATCTAGAAAGGCCTTTAGAAATCATCCGATCCAAACTCATAATTTTAAAGATGAAAATACTGAGATCTAGTGAACAAAGACTGAGATCTAGTGAAATTAAAAAACTATTTCTACTAAGTAGAAAAGATATACTTTTATATTTTATATTCTTTTATATTCTTAGCCACAAGAAAGGGCTGGATCTCTTCCAGCCTGGCAATATTAATAAAACAAAGACAAAAGCACATTACCTCATCTTCACTGCTGTCAGGAGGCAGGCAAATGTGAGTAATGTTCAGACCAGCCTGAAAAGAAAGAATAAGGTTATTTTAAAAACCTAAATATATTATTCAAAATTATAAGGGAACAAAAATTTCCAATCCTCACCTCTTCAGCCAAATTCTGGTTTATCTCCTGCATCCAATTATCATCACCTACCTTGAGGGAAAAAAAAAAAGTTAAGTACATTAAAATACACATTAAGAAATAATATGCAATTAGTAAGAATAAGCCTCCAGTTCTACGAAACATTTTTTTTTAAATTTTGGTGGGGGGTTTTTGGTCTGTGTTTTCTTCTGCAACATGGCTATTAGGGATAATACATTTTGCATGACTTCACATGTAAAATTTATATCAAATTACTAGCTCTTCAAGAAGGGGAAATGAGTGAGGGAGGGAGAGAATTTGGAGCTCAAAATTATAAAAAAAGAATGTGAAATTTTTTACATGTTATTGAAAAATATTTAATGAAATATGTAAAAATATATTGGGGAAAAAAGAATAAGTCTTTGATTATAGAATAGAGGGGAAAAGAAAGAATATACAAAAGAGGACAACTCTTCAATGAATTTATATGGACTCTCCTCAAAAGAAACCATTGAATTACATTCCATTTATTGCTAAATTTTTGATGTACCAGGCATATGTTTTGTCAATAAAATGCTATAATAAATAAATAAATAAATTTCTGATGCAGGCACAGCAGTATCATCAGCATCCCTTTACAGATGAGAGCACTGAGGTCAGAAGTCCATCAACTAGAGACTGGGGGATGAGAACCTAAATCTTCTGTCCCTTAACCTCTTATTACAGCCCTAACATTTTTATTTCTGTGCCTCAGAAGGGACATGAACACCTAGTGCTAAGACTGCCAGATAACAACAAAAAGAGTAATAATAAAAATACCTGGGGGCAGCTAGGTGGTGCAGTGGATAGAGCACTAACCCTGAAGTCAGGAGGCCTCAGACACTTAACACTTCTTGGATGTGTGATTCTGGACAAGTTATTTAACCCCAATTAATTCAGCAAAAAACAAAAAACAAAACACCTTAGTATTTATAGAGTGCTTTAAGGTTTGTAAAGCACTTTACAAATTTGATTCTCACAACAACATGGGAAGTAGGTGCTATTATTATTCCCATAGGAGAGATAAACAATGTAGAACAGAAAGAATTATCCCTTTCACATCATGACTTTTCCCATTACTTGATATATATTTGGATGGCTGGCATAAGAAATTAAATGGAAATATTTTTGGAGTTTTGGAGTCAACAGGCAAAGGTCAGCAAATGACCAAAAAAGTTTAGAAATACAGAAATGTATAACATATATGTGTAGTAAACTAATATTATTATATTTCATTTTTTAAATACTGTAAACACCTCATAAAAGAAAAAGAAAAAAATTCAGACTACTCTGTATAAAGGCAGAATTTTATGGAGTTATCCCAGAGCTCAGGGTACCACACCCTTAGCCCTCAAGATGTGGAAAGAACAATTAAATATTTATTGAATTGAATAAAAATTACTTCTAAGCCTATTTAAAAGTTTCAAAGTATAGGTGAATACTCATATCTTGTGAGAAATTATTAACTCCAGGATGCACAGATCCTTTAGTTTTCAGGCATGGGGAGGAAGTGTCTTGTGATTTAGAATGGGAGAAAACCCTACATACCTATTTTCATTACTTCTAACAAAAAATTATCATTTTCTTCATTTATTTACAAACATTATTCTGAGAGTCCATAGTGCATTAAAAAAATCAAGAACTTAAGTAGAAATTTCTTTCTCTTCAAAGACTTGGTGAGAGTACACTCAGGGACATTAATATCAGCACAAAGTGTGACAGAGGGGCAGGCAGCCGGCAGGATCACAAAGGCGGCCCAGTCAAATCAATAAAGAAGCAAAGAGGATCAGAGGCAAGATCTGATGCTATGTAGGCAGGCAGCCCGAACATTTACAGGGGCTGAAAAGTCATTGTGAGACAGAAATGATTTGGGGAGAGTATTTGGCCCCAAGTCACATTCAGGAAGATCAGCATACTGGAACAGACAGTGGTGTCCAAACAAGAAGGGACCAGGGCTTCCCAAGGCTTCTTCAAAGTGATGGCCAGGGTTCAGAGTTCCCAGATGAGATGGAGCTTATAGTCTAATGGAAACTTCAAGGAGGAGCTTTGAGCTTTCCTATATGTAGAGTAGTGTATTGGGCTTAATATAGACATAAATAAAAATAGAACCAGCTCAGGGTATTAGGTAGTGCTTAGAGTGCTGTACCTAGAATCAGAAAGATTCATTTTCTTACATTCAAATCTAGACTCAGAGACTTACTAGCTGCAAGATCCTGCTAAAGTTAACCCTATTTGTCTCAGTTTCTTCATCTGTAAAATGAACTGGAGAAGGAAACATCAAACCGCTCTAGCATCTCTGCCAAGAAAACCCCAGATAAAGAGTCAGACATTACTGAAATGAACGAACCAGCTCAACTACCACTTTGTAGACCAGGTGGTTCAACGTGGTGGGAAGAGTGAAGGATTCCATGAGAAAATTTCAATGGCTAATAATTTCCTCTAAAACACGGAAATGTATAAAATTTTAGCATATTTAATATTATAATAAGAGTATTTATGGTTCAATTTTATTTTTTCCCATTTACTCAAGATGAGCATCGTAGGGAACTAGCTAAGGTCTGGAAAATTAACCCAAGATATCAGGATATTAACTGGTTAGCTGCTATTTTGTCACTCTACAAATTTATAACTTTAGCTATCATAGCTCCCTACTAGTTTCCTGTTTTACTTGATACCAATTTTCCCTTTCAGCCAACTGTTCTTTGGTCTATAAACCATCACCTTCCCTTATTTACTCTTTTTGAAATTCTAACTCATCCTTTTAATGTTTATAATAATGTTATTATATATAAAAGAACACATATAATGTTGTTGAAAGTGCAGCTCAGGGTTGACTGATATGTACAATTAGTCTATGTTCTGATCATAATAAATGAGTTAGTATTGTATCTTTGCACCATCAGTGTCCTCAATTTTTGTCACAGTAGGCACTTAAATATCTATTGAAACCTATTTTTTTCCATATCAAAATTAGGTGAATTTCTTTCACTATGTTCTAGAACATTCCTCCAGAAAAGTCATTCAAAGAATATCCAGTTTGTGCTGAAATGCTACAGAGATTTCATTAGTGATCAGATCTTTTTAGACTACTTTAAAAATAAGAAACACAAAATCTATTTGCTCCTTCTTAGTCTCTGATTTCAAAACTAAGTTTTTGTAGGAAATTTTAAAGTGGAAATATATTATGAAACAACAATTCTAAATGATATTCTTAACTTTACCTGGACAATTGCAAGTACTGGCTTAAACGTAGGATTTCCTTTTTGCAGTAAACTTAGAACTTCTTTTGAATTCTGAATTATTTCTCTGCAATGAGAAGAAATACAATTTAACTAAACAAAAGATATATTGCAACAATGTATTAATTTGTCAAAAAATGTAAAAAGAAGGTGAAATAACATGAGGTGGGAAGAATGAATTTTAGGATGAAAAGAAAAATTACAATTAGTAGTAGCAAAAAACATTAAGTGACAATTATGTCTAGATCACAATACTAGATAGCTAAAAAGACAAAAAAAAATGGTGATTAAGCTTATAGTCTAATAGGTGGATAATTCAACAATGAAGAATTCTTCTTCTTCTTTTTTTTTTTTTTTTGCTTTTAAAATTATTATTTTTTTAAATAGTTTTTATTTACCAGATATATGCATGGGTAATTTTACAGCATTGACAATTGTCAAACCTTTTGTTCCAATTTTTCCTCTCCTTCCTCTCCGCCCCAGATGGCAGGTTGACCAATACATGTTCAATATGTTAAAGTATAAATTAAATACAATGTATGTATACATGTCTAAACAGTTGTTTTGCTGTACAAAAAGAATCGGACTTTGAAATAGTGTACAATTAGCCTGTGAAGGAAATCAAAAATGCAGGCGGACAAAATTAGAGGGATTGGGAATTCTATGCAGTGGTTCATAGTCATCTCCCAGAGTTCTTTCGCTGGGTATAGCTGATTCAGTTCATTACTGCTCTATTGGAATTGATTTGGTTCGTCTCATTGTTGAAGAGGGCCATGTCCATCAGAATTGATCATCATATATTGTTGTTGAAGTATATAATGACCTCTTGGTCCTGCTCAACAATGAAGAATTCTTGATATGATTTATTCTATAAATGCACTGCAGAGAAACAAAACAAAGTCTGAGAGGGAAGATCATTATCAAGACTGAGAATTTTATTATCTTCTGACCCAGATACATATTTTTTTCATCTCAACAAAAATTTTAAAAAGAACAATCACGTATTAAAGGCTTCCCTCATGAAGGTATAAGAAAAGGGACATGTGGTTTTTTGCACAGCATAGCAAAGTGCCTAGGAAGCACACAGTAGGTTCTTAATAAATGTTTATTGAGGATAATATTTTATAGAAGCCTATATTTACCAGTAACATAGTAACTGGAAAGTATAGTGAATACAAGATTGCAGTATAGTGGTTGATTATAAAAAGCATTTGATTCATTAGAGTAAAATATTTTTTTTCCTATGTAAGACATCTTCCATGCAAATATCAAAATCATACATAATTCCTATAAAGATGTAACAAGAGATTATTTTGTTCACTGAGGCTCTGATTATTAACAAGTTAGACATAAGCAGTAAGATGTATCCTGAAAGATGTTTTTCACTGTTATAGATGATGTTCAGTGCGTAGTCCAAATGTAAGAGTTTTCTTTAAAGATAAGGTATTCCAGACATCAAGGTTTGTGGCTTATGTTTTGCTGACTTTGCATCAAGTGCAGCAGAATGGGCCAGATCTTTTTAAATGTGAACCACAGCTACACTTAAGAGTTTGGCTCAAATCATGAAGGAAAAACCAAGTAAATGAAGAATGTGTCTTAATCTAACTATGATAGATGGTGCCATGAAATAAACTTGCAAATTTGGTTTGCAATTAGATTGTGAAGGACCTTAGACATTTAGCTGGGGAATTTCTCTAGAGGCAATGGAACTTAACTAAAATTTTTTGAGCAGGAAAGTGAAAAGGTAATATTTACATCTTAAAGAATATTAAATTGGTAACTATGTGAAGAATGAATTAGAGAAAAGAGAGACTAGAAGTAGGGAGATCTAGGGAAGAAACAATAAGGCCCTGAACCCTGGAGTAGTGGAAATATGGAAGGGAATAGACATGAGAAATAATAAGGAAAAGGAATTAACAAGATATAGAAACTGACAAGATAAAAATTAAGCACAAATGTGAAATTATAAATTTGGGTGATTCTTAATAGAAACAAAGATTTAGAGGAAGGGTAGTATAAGTTTAGTGTAAGAAGATTAATTCTGCTTTGGAAACAATGTTTGAGATAGGTATAGATTTCCAAGAGGAAACTTGGGACTAGAGTTTAGAAGGTTAGAACAGGATAAATTGACAAATGTTGATTAAGTTGAAATAATAGGAGTTGATAAGATGACCAAAAGTGAAAGGTTTTATACACAGGAAAAATATTACATGAAAATCAACCAGTAAGTGAGCAAGAAAGACATCATGATCTCACAAAGAAGACCCTCAGAGAAGAAGTCATATGATAAGTAAGAAAAGAACCACAAAGGACCAATTTTGCTCAAGTCAAGGAGAGCTCCATGTGCCAAGATAAAAGTTTAACTTTTTGTTAAAGAATTTAAGTCTGCTAAGTGACAGAATCTGAATGACCTGTGTTCAAATTTGATCTCTGCCACATACTAGTTGTAAGACCATAGCAAATCATTAAATACCTATTTGCCTCTTATTTCCTCAACTGTAAAAATTAGGTTATAACAATGGCTCCAAACTCTCAGGACTGTTTTGAGAATCAAATGAGATATTTGTTAATTTTTTTTTCTAAATAAAAGCATTTAGCACAGTAGCTGGCACATAATAGGTGCTATATAAATGCTCTCTTCCTTTCTATTTCTGAAAGAAGAGTGGTTGAAACAATTACAGCATGAACAATGAGAAAAAGTTTTCAGATTCAGGAGTCAAGAAAATACAAGTCATCTGATAGATACTTGGGAGAGATCCGTTTTAACCTAAGGTTGATTTTAAAAGATAAAAAAAAAAATAAAAGCTTAAGAATTTAGGAAGAAGTGAAAATATGGAGATTGATTTGAGGTGACTTTTTCCAGGAATTTGGAAAAAATACTTGAAAGTTGTAGTAGAATCAATGAAAATATTGTATAAGATGGGAAGAACTAAGTAAAACTGTGGGATCAAGAAAGAAGTTGTTACCTAAAATTATTTTGATATGAGAGGAAATGACCAAAGAGGCAACGAGCCTCAGATCTGTTACACAAATAGAAGCGTTGACTTTGGTTAGAGTTACCTCTTCCTTAGAAACTCAAATCAAGAAGAGGGAGCTTCATTGGTTGCAGAAGGACTAGAAGTTCAAAGAGGCAAAGGTAAGAAGGGAATTGTATACTTGAAATGGAGTGAGAGGGGAGAGAACATATAGAAAAATTAAATATTAGGGGCAGCTAGGTGGCGCAGTGGATAGAGCACCAGCCTTGAATTCAGGAGGACCAGAGTTCAAATCTGATCTCAGACACTTAACACTTCCTAGTTGTGTGACCTTGGGCAAGTCACTTAATCCCAGCCTCAAAAAAAGAAAAAAAAAGAAAAATTAAATATTGATTCCACAACTTTCCCTAGAGATCTGCCTTAACTTCAAGTAATCTGAGGGAGAGACAAGCTTTGCACTGAGTTATTTTAAAGACCTAAGGAGAGCAGCTCTATTTGAAGCAATTTCTGAATATTTGTTTTTAACAGTACATAATAGCAGCATTCCCAATGGATTTAATTAAAGAAATTTGTTAACTGAAATATTAATGTTCCTCATTATAACATTTAGCAAGGCACTATTAGAGCTTTTCTGCCAGTGTTTAAACATTCTACTCAGTAGGGAATTTGGTTTCTCTAATTTCTATTTTTAAAGATTGTCACTTAACCCTGTTTGCCTCAGTTTCCTCATCTGTAAAATGAGCTGGAGAAGGAAATGGCAGACTATGGCATTTCTTTGCCAAGAAAATCCCAAATGAGGTCATGAAGAGTTAGATATGACTGAACAACAATAAAAGTCACAAATGATGTACTCTGGATTATTCTACAACTTGTTTTCTAGACTGTGGATTAGGCATCCCCGTATTCATTTTCTTCCCTCTAACTCCAGATTGCTGGACATTTTACTTGTAACTAGCCTCCAGAAGAGAGCTGACAGGAAATAAAATGAAGTTTTATATGAAATCAAACATTTCTCTTGGTTAAACATTCCAGCCTAAGCTTGTCTGGGCAAGTAGGTTAAAGGCAAAAGCCAAAAGAAGAGCTAGAGTTTATTTTGGACTTCAGCTACTACTATAAGGTACAATGAATGCCTTTCGATCAGAAACAAAATTATTAAAGAGCCTTCTGACTGGAGCCTTAAAGTTTAGTGATAATTATTTGATTAGCAGTAATGTCATATATCGATGGATGATAAAAGAATCCTCCTTTTATATCACAAATCTGAGATTTTATACACAGATACTCAATAAGCAGATCACATTTACTTTCTGGAACTCAATTTTGGGGAGATGAGGGTAGATGTGGGGAAGAGTTCAGACTAGGTGGTCTTTAAAATCTCTTTCAACTCAAAGTCTTTGCCATTATAACAAGTTTATACACACCTACTTAGATTTTATAATAATCATTCTACTTAGTAAATGGGGGTGAGTAAGGGGGAGATAAAACATGGTGGATAAGGTAAAGGACTCCAAAAGCACATATGTAATAGCTTATACTCAATTTCATATCAATTAGCTTTTAAACCAAAGATCCTTTAAAAAAGTATAAGGTTCATAATTATTCATTTAATCTGCAAATAGGTCAACGTTTCTGGAGGTTAGAGTGCCAGGAGAGGAATAAAGCTAAAAAGCTGGAAAGGTGAGAAATGGTGAGGCTATATTTAATCCTGGAGGTAAACAAAAAGCTCCCTGAGTTTCACTTTTGAAAAATTTCAACAAAACTAGAGGAGATAGATAGATAACAAATAACTTTCTATTTGCTTCTAAGTTTACAAAATTTTAAAAGAACAGTCTGACACAATGGAATCAGAGCTTATCTGGGCTAGAAGGTAACCAAGACTAGAAGATGCTTATTAATAGCAATGTATAGACTAGAATAACAAAAGCTTGATTTCACTTTGTTAAAATGTGTATGTGTGAGCTTGAAGAAAAACATCCACAGTACTAATATGTAAACTTCTCATAAATAGGACAATTTAAATGGGACAATTTTTAACAATATCAGAAAATATGTGCAACTAATTTGTTTGCAAAGTCCTTTCTCTAGGACTTGCCCCAAATAGCTTGGGTAAAAAGAATCACTGAATCTTCAACTTTTTCAATTAAAAAATACATTTTTCCCCCAAACCTTACTTTAATTTCTAAAAATGAATAAGTAGCAAGGTAGTGCAATGGTGTGCCTAAAGTTAGGAAGATCAAAGATCAAATGTGGATTTGCTATGTGCAGATCACTTAATCCCTCTTTGCCTCAGCTTCCTCAACTTTTAAAATGGGAATAATATTTGTAAAGCATTTTACACAGTTCTTGACCCATAGAAGGCATTATATAAATACTTATTCCTTTCCCCTTACTCTTCTGAAAATAATGTATATGAGGTAGCTAGGTAGCCCATCAGTTGACCCACTCA
Source organism: Sminthopsis crassicaudata (assembly GCF_048593235.1). Taxonomy (NCBI): domain Eukaryota; kingdom Metazoa; phylum Chordata; class Mammalia; order Dasyuromorphia; family Dasyuridae; genus Sminthopsis; species Sminthopsis crassicaudata. The sequence continues at coordinate 142,804,246 of NC_133620.1, forward strand.
CTGGACTGCATTAAGGGCTGGTGATTAGGTCTTTTTCACAAAGTCTTTCGGACTCCAGACCTAGTGCTCTCCGCTTGAACATCTAGCTGGCATATATTATTACTTTTACAAACAACTATAACAAGTTTTCTCCAGCTACCCATACAAACTACATGCAGGGGAAAGGGAGAGGAGGAAGAGACAGGAAATGTAGATACAAGATTTTTAAAAAATTTATGCCAAACTGGTAAATGATATCATACCTAAAAACAACTAGAGGTAGATAAAGGCCTAACAAAGTGCTTTTACATACAAGATTTCTCAGAGTTACGTGATTTTTTCTCTTTTTTCACAAGTAGAGTCAGCTAATAGATTTCAAAGAATTCTCCAAAGGCTAAGCTTTACTTCCAACCCTATGGTTTTTTTTTCAGTCATTTTGGGGAGATTGTTTCAATTGAGGCTGTACCCATCAACCTAAGTAGGAAAGTACAATGAGGAAACAGGTAAGCACTGAATGATGAATGAAAGAGGTTAAGTAGCTTGATCCAGGTCCCACAAAATAGGAACAATGTGAATTTGTTTTTTCCTGACTGCAAACCCAGCAAAGTATCCACTAGACAATGCTGACCTTCATTAAATAAATGTTTGTTAAATGGAAACAAAGTAAAAGTAGGTTTAAACAAAGACAAAAGCTTTGACCTCTATTTTGCCACTATCTTTTTCTAATGGAAACTAGTTACTCTGATCTTAACTTCCTACAGAAGCTAATGGACTCAATAATTACTCTCACAGTATCCCCAGGCCAACCAAAGAACTTTTCAGGGTTTCTGTATTCTTATATGTAAAATGAGGGGGAGAAAGGAGTGTAAGGAAGACAGTAGACTTTAAAAACAGATCATCTAAACAAATAAATTTTCTTCTCCCTGCACCAGCATAAATCTTTCCCTACATTCCAAGTTCAAGTTCCCAATTTCCCTAAACTGACCAGGAAAAGACCCCTATAAAAATCCACTAGAATTTACTTAATTCTTCCCCTCTTAACTTTACTCACTCCCCTGTAAGCCTTCTGACACAAAGATTATCTTCCCCTCATTATTAGTCCTCAATTTGATGTGGGCACCTACCATGTTCTTCTTTATCTCTGTGCTTCCCAATGCAGCTTTCATGCATCTTCTCAGTTGCAATGCAATCCTACTAATTCACTTATGGGCAAAATGTCACCCAATTCAGTCCATAAAGGTCCATGCCTGCCTCTTCACTGTTAGCTCCAAAGTTCACCTTATGTACAGTTAGAAAAAAAGTTTCTTATTGGTCTCTCTGCTGTCATTTTGTTACTGTGGCTACCCTTAACTGTGCATTTATTCATTTCTAAATTTCTGTTGCTTATGGTGTTTGTGAAGCAAAAAATCCTGTCAGAGCTGTTCTGGTTTTTTGTGGAGGGTTTTTTGTCGTTGTTCAAAAAATTTCAAGTACTTCTTTATTTTTTGAATATCTATGTTTTTTAATGTACTGTTAAATTCAAATGTGCAGGCAAAGTAATCCTGAATTTTTCTTCAAAAGGCACTATTCTGTTCCCTCCAACATTTTCAGGTGGGTGCAGAATAATCTTACATCATTCAAGTTTAGTTTCCTTTGCAATTAAAGGTCTTTTTCCTAATCAGTTGCATAATTTGTTTCTGAAATGAATTATATACACTACAAGTGTTGAAATTTATAGCCTTGGGTATTTTCTTGGAGGAAAACTTAAGTTCTTTCAACTGGAATTTCATTTTTTACATTAAGTTCTGGGTAATTCTTCTCTATCATTTTCTGCATTATTGTGTTAAGGTTTTTTGTTTAGGGTGTTCTTCTGGGAGGCTTATGATCTTTAAGTTATCTCTAGGCATCTTGTCCTTGAGATTGAAATGTTGATTGCATAAGGGAGCATATTTTGTTTCTTTTTCTTTATTTATTTTCTTTTTTTTTTTTTTTTTTTTTTTTTTGGCTTTTCTTTTTCTACATTAGGAATGTACTCTTATGTTTCTTTGAGTGAGTCTTGTCATACTAAATTTTCTACCCTGCCAAGCTGTGCAGGCCTTAAATTCTGAAGCCATAATTCTCTTTTGACTAACATGTGGTTCCATATTTTCCTCACATTTTACCTGTCTCTTCAAGCAATGGCAGTGGTTTCTCTACAGCAATGGTCCTCAAACTTTTAAATAGGGGGCCAGTTCACTGTCCCTCACAGTTGGAGGGCCAGACCATAGTAAAAACAAAAACTCACACTCTGTCTCCGCCCCTCAGCCCATTTGCCATAACTCGGTGGGCCTTGCGGTATAAATGTCCTCATCGAGCTGCAGTTTGAGGCCCTCCGGGCCTAGAGGGTGGGTCTCAAAGCATCCTAATCACCTCATACACCCAAATTCTTGGTCTCAAGTGTATAGAACTGGCCCTAGCAGGTTCTGCAATCTTCCTTAGAGGAACATTAATGAAACAATTATGTGAACAAATACTTCCAAATAAAATCTTTCAGCTTCAAGTCTATAACTTTATCGATCATGTTCATTACCTGATTACATTTAGGAGATCAGAACCAATCAGGCTTTCTGGTTGTTGTTGTTGTTGTTGTTTTTTTTTTTTTGGGGGGGGGCTAGGACAAATTCATTGAAACCATTTACTAAGGGGCAGCAACTTTTGCAGGGAGAACAAACAAGGTGGGTACACACTAACCAAAAAAGTCACTGATTTGAAGTATTTGTAGTAACTAAGCCATCATTATACTACTTCCCAATCAATCTCATAAATGGCTACTATGACAGGCACTATCACTATAATATATATACTATGACATATACATATATACATATATACTATGACAACCAAAAGATCTTAGCCTTTGAGTTACTATATCTGTTCTATTTCTGACTAAAGCATGAGATGATGAATCTTAATTAAAAAAAAATAAAATAAATAAAAAGCTCTGTACCGTTTCTAGGTAGGTGGGGAACAGATGGATGACTCCACACCTGGGGTGGCTTGGGGGAGAAGTCCCCCAAATACTAGCAAGTTCAGACATTTTAGGGGATGAAAAAATGAGATTTTTTTTTTAAAACAAATGAGCCACTTTTACCCATTTGCTATATCCCGTGCTTTAAGATTCTCCAACCATCCTCCCCTCCCCCACTTCATTAGCTTTATCCTGGTCATCCCTCAGGAAGACACTTTGTTGCCTCTAACACTTAAACATTCCATAAAAATACCTGGTATGTAACTTATTTGACGGCTAGAGTTAATTTCTTTCAAAAGCCATAGATGCATCTAATTATGAAATTACCCTATTAGAACATCTCTTCCAGATTAATTTTTTCGAATGTTTTGAGACATGATTCAAGTCGGGGGCTGCCAGGGCAGGCTGACCATCACTAATGGGTGCCCCAGGATGGAAGAACAAACAGAACTTTCTAGCTGGGCAGCGCCGCCCCGGCGGGACGGGCTTTTTCCAGGCTGGCAAGGAAGGAGGCGTAGGCGCCTGCCGCTGCAAGGTGGGAGGCGATCCCCTCCACGCCAAACTCCCGGCCTTTCTCCGGGGCAGACAGCTGCCCAGTACTCGGGCGGGGGAAGGCGGGAAGTCTGATGGGGCCTGCTCTTTCCGTCTCTCGCACAGCGTTACGTGGTTGCATCAGCCTCCGCGGTGAGACGCAGCAGCCCCGACCCGTGCCCCGGCCCGGCTCGGCGCGCCCAGGCGCACGTGGGGAGCTGTGTGAGCCTAGCACGCGCGCCGCTAGACTCCGCGCGGGTGCGCAGCGCCGGGTGCGAGACCGCACGTAGGGCCTCTCCGGCTGTACCTGGCCGGCAGCAGAATGCGCACGGGCCCCTGAGACGTCCCAGCGGCGGCCGGCTGACACATCGAGGGCTCCAACAAGTAGTCACCAAGCACAATGTCCTCCCCTCCCCCATCATCCGCTAGCTACCCGGGGCTCTCCCGCCGCCTAAGGGGATGGAAGGGGAAGCAGCAGCCAGGCCTCTCCGCCCACCCTATCGGCGTCGGGAAAAGTTAGCGGGTTTAAGGCGCTCACCTGACCACGGCGTCCGGCTTCAGCGGCGCTTTCCCGCCCGCGCGGCCGCGGCTCCCGCTCTGCGGCGCCCGCAGGCCCTCGCCTGCACTGCCGCCGCCGCCGCTGCCAGCCCGGCAGAGCACCTGGAAGCTCTCCCACGGAGGGAACAGCCGCCGGGAGGCAATGCCCTGTGGGCAGGCTCGGGGAGCGCGGGGGGCCGGGGGCTGCTGCACCCAGCGGAGTTGTCTGAGGACCCCTGGTAACCTCGTGCTCATGGTGGGCTGGAGATGCTGCTGCTGCAGCCGCCGCCCCTAATGGCCCCGAAGCCAAGGATGCCGGCCGGGCTGCTAGAATCCTCCGCGATGCTGCCGCGCCCGCTGCCAGAGGAAGAGACGCTGCAGCTGCGCCAAGTTACTCAGTGCTGGGGCTCTGCGCCGCGGAGCTGGGCAGGGCGGAACTCTTGGGAACTCGGCAGCGAGAGAAGCCGCAGGAAGCGAGCGGGCGCTTCCTTCTTAGAGGGCCAGAAGCCAACCCCTAGAGGGCACTCCGCCCAGAAGATCGGGCAAGCTAGCCAGTCCCGGCCCAGTGCCGCCCCGGGAGCTTGCAGCGAGCACCTGCCAGTCCAAGCTGCCCCGACGCCGTCCCGAGGGCGGGCGTCACCTCAGACTTTTAAAAACGTGAAGCAAAGGAAAAGCTGATGCTGATGCACACTCCCTGTCAGTGCACACTCCCTTCTTCTGGGAGCGGATGGCTAAAAATACAAACAAAAGTGTACAAAGTAACGAGCGTCAAATTAGCGCTGGGCTTTTAATGGAAATAACCCGGGACTCCTTGACCAAGGCTTTCGAGGGATCCTCCAACACACTGGGGGAGGGGGAACAAATTAAAAACAATTTCCTTCTGTTATTCTCACAACTTTTGAAAGTGATTCAGGGTTAATAGGCAGTAATTAGTGCAGAACGACCATAAACTAGATTTTCTGATTTTAATATGGAATAATAAAATTATTTTTAAAAGTTAATCTTCTAAATTAGCATAAATGGAGACAGGTTATTAAAGGCACCAGTAGGCAATAGTTCTATCAATATTTAACAATTAACTTTTAATTGGCTAGTTCTGCTTGTGAAAATTTAATTTTTATCTAAAAAATATCATGGAAAGTGTTAAATTTTTGGATATTGAAATTCTAAAACATTGCATTTTCCTTTTATTCCAATGGATAAATTCAGCTTTTCCTCAGTGTTTTAAAGCTCCAAAATAATTTGTTGATTGACATGAGAATGTTTCTGACAGTAAAGAGTGTAATAGGTGATGCTGACATTTTTGGCTGTTCCTTGCAATGATTCTTACAACGTCATTTGCTGGTATTCTTACCTAGGTGCATAGAGGATCACTCTCACAGACCTGGGCCCCAGGGCTGCCTCTGACAAATAATGGCTTATGGCTCTTGTACAAGGCAACTTCTAAGTTTGAGAAGAGAAATGCTTATTTGCATTTCTGAAATTTCCCTTTGCAAATGAAGTCACAGGTCCAGTCTGTTTTATCTCCTGATTTTCACATTACAAACTCATAAAAGCTATCTCATTTCTTTATTGCATTGCAAGTTTTTGAATATTTGCCATAAACATGGTTTGTAAACTTTGGATTTCCCTTGGGGTTTGACATTTATTTAAATTCAGCTTGGAAGAAAAGCAAAAATATGAAGAGATAGGTTTAAGAGTACATACTTTATTTTTAAACAAAATAAGTCATGAAAAAAAGTGCAACAAGAAGCTCTAAGTCTCATCCATAGGACAAGATATGACAAGGCTAAAATGTAAAATGTACACACACACAAAATACACAAAGAGAGAAATGTTGAGGAAGTGACTTCTGTCATGAACCTTTCTGGTTGGTGGAGATGAGTGTAGCTGCTCTTAACTCAGATATAGGACCATTAACACAATGCAAGTGAATTGGAGAGCTCTCTCATCAAAGTCTCATTAACTTTTGCTTTTTGTAATGTAAGAATCTCTCTGGACCAGATTCTTTGTGTCAAATAATTTTTCTAGCCTTTATTATACTACAAATAAACATGTTACTTTAATGTCTGGTTATATCACCTGTATTCATGGCTCATTACAAATTAACTTTTAAAAAGTTATTCACATTTTCTTTCCTCTGTGAGGCTTTAGTTAATTCACATTCTTCATGAGGGACATCAATCTCCTCGTCACCAATTTCTTTAAATTAAACATTACTAGAGCCAATCCAAATCAGTTTTTGCTTTAGGGTCAAATAGCACAAGGGAATATCTCTCTGGTGGACCTACAGTCAAGTTTGAAATCCACCTTTAAAAAGTCTTCAGAAAAGTTTTTCCTTCCACTCTAACTCCCCCTTTACAAGTACAGTCTGGATGAGTTTATAATCAAGAATGTAATTGAATTTAGGTGACATATTCCACCAATCCTAATATGATATTTTAACAATCCGGTTTCTCTTTTCAATGAACATCAGATAAAATGAAGATTGCAAGCAATTGGCTCTGGACATTTTTTTTTGCACATTTAAGAAAAAAAAAACCAATAAGCAAATATTTCAAAGTTAATTGTCATGGGGGATAGGGAGGAGGAATGAGTATCTAGTGTTGGCTTTAGGCCAATTTGGCTACCTACTAGACCCCACTCCAAAATCAACTCTAATATATTTATGTACTGCAATTACATAGAAAATTACATGGACTAGCCCACTGGAAAATTTGCACACTGTTCCGACTCTCATCAAATTTTGTATCAGTCATATTCATAAGATATGAGGTTATTGACTTCTGTAACTAAGGGCAGTTAAAAAAGGGAAATCTGAATTTTTTGGTTAATACATATTGATTCACACTATAATTTATACTTTACAAACTTTATTAAATAATGGGCATTGCTAAGGTTCGTTATCTTATATACACTATTTTAAATTGTTTTACTAGAGGCAATTTCCACAGGTAGTATTCTATTAAGTGAAAATTGATTTTTTTTAAATTGAGTATCCAGTACATGGATTTAATAAGACAGAAGACACATTTCAAAAATGCACAAAACTTTTGGTTTCCTGGGACCTTATACAATAATACAACATGTCCCTGGCCATTTAAAAACTAAGTTAAAGCATAGAACTGATGATTTGCAGCATCGAGTTCACAAAAAGGGGTATATATACACAGTCCTCAAAATCTGCACCCTAATAAAAAGAATTCATTTGAAGACATAAAATACAGCTTTGCCTAAATGTGTAATTACAATGATATATACAAATGCACTTTATACAATAAAGGGAGCTATTTTTAAAGCTCTCATTTGCAGGGTGTATGCGAGGTGTCTTATATTTTCAATAGTAGACATCAAAACCATGCAATTAGCAAAGCAGCATCAATTTGAAGAATCATTTTTATAAAATGAAAAATGATCAGCTCATTCTTCTCAAGAATTCAATTCATGCCAATCATAAAAAAATGGAGTCAACTTCATGTCAGGTATATTAATATTCAAGTATCTGTTTGTTTCCCAAGGACACTGAATGATCTTGCTATTTTTTTTAAAGACTTTATGAAGTCCAGAAGCATCAGATCTTTATAGTTCTCTCTCTTTTTTTTTCAGAAACAGCTTGATTTTGAAACTTTAGGATATTACATTTTTAAATATTATCAAATGGGTTCAGTGTCATATTAATATCCTCCCAACATTAACACTTTGGGTGAAGAAAAAGAATAGATATTAAGGAAAGAGTGATTTGAAGAATGAAATATATAGTTAAAGTGTCCTAACCATCCATCACTAATAATTTATGCTTTGCATTTAAGGAAATGAGGCATTCAATTTAATATAGAAAATGAATTACAAGTAAGATGTCACCTTTTGTATTTTGTTTCAGTTTCACTCATTTTAATGAAAATAACATAGATGTCCCTAAATATCATACATAATTATATTTGCCTATCTAAGTGGAAAAACATGTGGTGGTGACGGGAGAAGGAAGTAAATAAAGGAAGTGAATATCTATAATTGCTTTAGAAAAGCCTTTGTAGTCCACATTTTGAAAGTTTATCTTGTGCATAAGATCTTAGAATTTCATTTTTTATTCATGGGACTTGTGATTAAGTACGATCTGTTCAAATAAAAATTAAATAAATTTCCTACTACATCCCCCAATTTAAAAAATTTCCTAAATAAAAAACTGTGAAAAGAGACCTTATGAGGTCCTGTGTATTTGGTGTCTGTATAGTAAGTATTATGGCACACTGCTTTTTAGATACAGTAATGGCAATGCAAGGTTAAGATGCCAATTGGAAAAAATGGCAAAGAGAATTTTGTAACAAATCTCTCTTTGTAAATATCTTTAATATAGAGCTGTATGTGTATAGACACAATCACATACTACATGCAAATAAAACAATATTAAATGGCATTCCCATATCTCTAACTCTTAATAAATGTTTTCAGTCACGTCTCAGACTCATGAGGGTGCATATAGAGAATGCCCTTTGAAAATATAAATTTTGGGGGGAGAGGAGCAGTTAAAAATGACTTGGCTTTAGGTAAGAATAATTATTTTCTTTGTGTGAAATGTACTTTAACATGTTTAAAAAAGATTTTTAAAAAATTTGCCTGATACTAATGGGAAACAAATTATTTTAATACCATGTCATCTTTAATACCTAACACAATCTGACTTTTGACAATTTAATTCCTTGTGGTCCTATAATTTTTGCCTACAAAAATTAGCAACTTATCTGAGCTCCCAGCAGAAACCAAAAAATGGTTCAAAAAGTGTACCACACATTATACTATCCCCTAGAAAAGGCTGTTTCCAACAGAAGATTTTGTCAAGAATTGAAAAATGCAGTAGTGATGAAAACTTATAGCAGATATCAAATTGACCCAGACATCCTTTAGATCATAATATCCTTGGTCTTGACTTTTAACCTAAAATGCTTTAAAATTTTAAAATGATGCTTGTTCTGTTATCTGTAATAATAACTGCCACCCAATTATACATATTCTTGCACAGAAGTGCTAAATTTCTTAGAATCTGGACAATATCGTCAAAATATGGAAGAAAGTGGCCTGACCATAAAAAAAATGAAACTTTGAGGTGAAAGTGGAGGATAAGAAGAATAAGCTAAGGATGTTCAAGTAAAATTGACTTAGGATAAATCAATCATCCTCATAAAATATACCACTAGATGTTAATTAATATTCGTTACTAGTACAGTCCTGTCTGTTTCAACCTTTTCAACATAATGTGCCATATCTTATACATCTACAGTTTCATATTGCTGTGTGAACACTACATTGAAATATGTCATTAGTATTTGTAGTACATATGTATTGTAAAAAGACAATACAGTCAGAAGCTCTGAAGTACTTTAGGCAAAGCTGCTTGAGCTGAGACACTGAAATTTTTCTCTTAGGGCCTGAACAATATTCTGCTGATTGGGTGAGGAATTACTCCATAGATAGTCATTCAGTTTGTCAGAGTCACCATATGTTAGATAAGGTGAAAGGTTAAGTTTGCTGTTGACCGGTTTTGTGGAAGAAGTACTAGGGCTGCTTAAAGAATAAGAAGTGATATTGCTATCATGATCATCAGATAACTCCTCATCTCTAATCTTTAGATCAGATTTCCGGGTGTGATTCTGAATTACCTCTAGGTCTGATTCATCTTCTTCTGATTTTATCTCTACGTAGTCATCTTCATCTCCTTCTACCTCTTTGAAATTAGAAAAATAGTTCTGTGTGGCTATCTGGGCATTTAATGGCAAATTTTTGTTCACCACCAGAACCTTTTGCGAATCTTGAAGAGTCATATCAGAGCATTTTTCAGTATTTTGTTGACCTGAGATAGTGGTACCTACTAACAAATCCTGTTGACTATCACACCTTGTGCTTCTGTGTGAAGAAAGCTGCTGCTTTTTCCCCATTTCATTTGGATAGTTGATAGAGTCCACCAATTTATTTAGCACAATTGAAGAAGTGGACTGGGACCAGCTATATGACTGGGATTTATTACTCATTCCTTTCCTGCCCAAAGAATTATAAATATGGATGTGACGCAGATTTTCTTTATTAGGCTGGTTTATCACAACACTACGTCTTTGGAGAGGGTCTTGCAGAGGGGTAGATGTTTGAAGTGAAGGCACAGAACAAGCTGTTGGCAACTGCCTTGGAGTACTTTTTGCATTCATTTCTGAAGAAGAGTATCTTGACTTGTTATCTTCATGAGACCAGGAACGAAAATCTGCTAATTCTCCATTACTGTATGTAGAATGAAAAAGCCAATCTTCTGCTTGAGAGCATTCACCATCAAATTGAGAATGGGAAAGAGATGTTGGTGGTGGTGATGAAGACCTGAGAATTGGTGATTCTCCAGGACTAGCCCAGCCTTCCTTCTTTGTTTTAAGGGGTGTGCCTCTGAATACAATTTGATCATAGAGTTGGGAATATTCAGCAATCCTGGCACCTAGAAGACATAAGTATTTAAACAATGAAATATCCATACGAAAATTTCCATATCCACCTAAGATAAAAATCAATATTTCATATGAATACTAAATATAATATTCAGGTTAAGGCTGAAGATGATGAAACATTAAGCAAATATCAATATAAAAATAAACTATTTCTTCTTCCAGATCTAGGAAGTCATTCTAACTAAAGATCACTTTAAATTTTATAATTTTTTTTTCCTGAGGCAATTGGAGTTAAGTGACTTGCCCAGGGTCACACAGTGAGGAAGTGTTAAGTATCTGAGTTCAGATTTGAACTCAGGTCCTCCTGACTTCAGGGCTGGTCCTCTATGCACTACTCCATCTAGCTGACCCTATATTTTATAATTCTTGGGTGTCTAATACTAAGGGCACATCATAGTCAGGCATCTATCATAGTCAATACAAATTCCTAATTATTCTCACAAGTTTAAAATAGTGATAACATGATGAAATGACACCACAAGATTAGAATTTGGGTATGTAAACACTAACCAAGATTTTTTTTGATGTATTTATTAAAACAGAAGTAATTACAACTTGTAGCCCAAGGACTACCTTTAGTTACTGAAGATTTTTGATAGCTGATCAACAATATGACTCAGAGAAGCCTATTTACTACAACTATTCCTGCACCCAACCAAGTGGATAAAGCATTAAATAGAGAAAGACCTGTATTCAAATTCTGCCTCATATAGTTAACCTGGTGACCCTGAGCATTTGTCATTTGACCACTGTTTGCCTCAGTTCTCTTATCTGTAAAATGGTGACAATATTGGCACTTACATCCCAGGGTTGTTGTGAAGACAGAAGGAGATAGTATTTTTAAAATGCTATATAAATTCTTGTTTAGTCATTTTCAGTCATGTCTGACTCTTTATGAACCATTTCCAAGTTTTCTTGGAAAAGATAGTAGAAAGGTTTGGCATTGCCTTATCAAGGTCATTTTATAGCTGAGCTGGAGAGGGCTAACCAAATTGCCCAGAGTTGCACAGGTAGTAAGTCTCTGAGGCTAGATTTGAACGCAGATCTTTCCAACTCAAGACCTAGTACTCTATCCACTCTGAACCATTTTTACTTCTCAAATTACCCCAATTTTGTACCACTTAAGAAGTTCCCTTGGTTCTGCTCATTTTGCTCTTCATCATTTCATGCAAGTTTTTCTATACTTTTCTAAGATCATTGAGCTCATCATTTCTTATAACACAGTGTTACTACATTCATAATGAAAAGGTAAAAAATAAAGATGAAAAGGAAGATGATAATGAAGAAGAAAACAAAGAAGAAGTTCCTTGCTTTGTTGTCTAAAAATCATGCATCCATCTTGAACCCTCATGACCTGGATCTTTTCAAGGAAATAGGTAATTTCACTCTTCTTAGTTATTCAATATCACTCCTACATCCTCCACGCAACTAAATGATATAGTTCCCAACTCTAAAAAGTGAATTGTCCTTGTACTAAATCAACTGTTGTTGTTCTTTTTTTAAAATTTTATTTATAATTTTTTGACAGTATATATGCATGAGTAATTTTTTTAATAACATTATCCCTTGTATTCATTTTTCCAAATTATCCCCTCCCTCCCTCTACTCCCTCCCCTTGATGACAGGCAATCCCATACATTTTATATGTGTTACAATATAACCTAGATACAATATATGTGTGTAAATACCATTTTCTTGTTGCACATTAAGTATTAGATTCCGAAGGTATAAGTAATCTGGGTAGATAGACAGTAGTGCTAACAATTTACATTCACTTCCCAGTGTTCCTTCTCTGGGTGTAGTTGTTTCTGTCCATCATTGATCAACTGGAAGTGAGTTGGATCTTCTTTATATTGAAGATATCCACTTCCATCAGAATACATCTTAATAAACTGTTGTTGTTCTTGATATCATTATTAGTTTGGTCACTTAGTACTGTTCTTGAGAGGTGCTAAAGTTTCTACCAAAAAAGCTTTCAGTGCTTGAAATTAAATTATGAGGCTTTTATTTGCTATTCCTTTTTCTTTCTCCACTTATATGTGTAATCATTTCTAAGTGGATTAAATAAAACATATAGCATACACTCAGTTGTCAAAGCAAATTTTTGATTTTAAGTGAAAAAAGCCTTTGAGATCAAGTTAATGTAGTTTCCTCCTTTTGCAGATGAAGCAGCTGTGCCTTAGAATTGGGCAAAATACCATTCTCCCAGAAATCTAAGAAGCTCATAAGAATCATAAGCCTCTCTGTTTTTGTTTGTTTGTTTGTTTGTTTTGCAATCAGAAAGACAAGACACCATTGATCACTAATATTATATGCCCTTTGTAGACATTTTTTTTCCTATTATATGCTTTTCTGTAGCATAAATAACCCTGGTTTAACTTTTACTTTAATGGCACAATTTTCCAAATCTTTCTTTCTCTATCCCACATTTTATAGTAAGAATGAGATGTTGAGTTTAAGTATCCTTTGTCAAAAGAAAAAAAAAACAGCAACATAATCATATTATTCCCTAAAAGATAAAATAAAAAGTGGAAATTTGGCAATGCAGTTAAGAGACCAAAGGTCACATAGCTACCTCAAAGTTCATATTATACAACCTGAAAGTGGCAATGTTTCACCAACCTTGTGACGCCTAACCCAGGGAAAAGAAACCCAGTTATTCACAAAAACATTAAGTGATATTTGGCCAGACCTTACTTATTCTAATCTAGACAAAAGCGGTATAAATTGGCTTTTGGAATATTTTCAAAAGGCATCTGAGGAATCCCATGATACTATACTTTTAAAGGGAAAATAGGCAGTGAAGACACATTAAAAAGTTGCTATTGAATAGTTGCACTGTGAAAATGTAAAAATACTTGGAAGAATAATCAATTCTAGATTACCAAACCTTAAGGGAAGTAGTTACCATGAACTATGGGTAATAAAAGAACTCATTCAATTTGGATATGGAGTGCATTGTTAGATATACTGCTTCTCCAAGTCAGAAATATCCACCCATTCTTCATGAAGCTTCTCTGACTCCAAGTACTCCCTTCTGAATATACATCTTTGTAAATGCTCAGGATTTGATGACACATTCATATTACTAACAACTCATCAGGGGGGAACTGTCCAGACTCAAGAAATTACAATGTTAATTGAGAAGTATTATACTGTTAACAAAAGTTCATTTAAAGATTAAAGGGAAATAAATTAGGCAAAAAAATTGCTTAAAATCATGTAATTTAAGAGAAGAAATATACTGTTAACAAAAACAACAATAACAACTTTTGTTAAGATTTTGAAAGAACAATAATGTACAGCCTAACAGTGGAAAAAACACTTGGACCCAGAGACGAGTCCTGGATTTTGACTCTGCTACCACCTCATTGTATAAATTAGTCTAAGTAATTTCACTTATATGGGCCTCAGTTTGCTGCTGTATAATTAAGGGAATGGTATTTGACATCAAAGATATATATTTTTAAATATAAATCTGATTCTATGATCTCCATGTTATTTTTGTGAAAGTGACCAAAGGATTCTATTTACTTGTTGACTCTGATAATATACAAGGAAGTCAGTTTCCTTGTATATGAAAACAAAAGGGATAGATTTAATGACTTCTAAGATGATATTCCATCTCTAATTTTTGATAAAGCTATGATTTAATCTTATTATTTGGCCTTTTAAAACATTACTTCTAACCTAAGAATTATCAGCTATTTTATTACTTGTTTCACAATGGAGAGCTTTCTTACAATTTACACTACTTTTCCCAGAAACATTAAAGTTCTCAATTACTTTGTTACTCCCTAATTTATGAAAATAAAGTGATATCATCTTGGATCACACCCATGGTTCAGCAAAAATTTTGCCCTAGGCAAAAAAATCCTAGATGTAGACCTGGAAGGAATCTAAGCGGATAATAATTCAACATCCTCATTTTACAAACAAGGAAACTGAGGTCTAGGAAAGCTAAAGCTAAAGCTAAAGCAGTTTGAACAGATAACTATGATTAGAGTTTAACATTTGAACCCAGATCCTTGGATTCCAGAGATGGCGATGCCTTCTAGAAGATTTGTATAAATACTCTGATGTCCTCAAAAATGTGTATTACATATAACAAATTACTATATTACCATATGAACCTTCTTGTGGATGCATCCATGAATTTATATAAATTTTCTTGAATCTATTGAATATATTTTTGAATCATTTAATTGTCCAAAATATAAACAAAACCTAAATCCATCTTTTTCTAGCTTTGATGGAAACCTTCTAGTTTTAGCTTTATGAAACAATAGCTCAGCGATTTTTATAGAAAATAGATTCTGTCACTCACTAGCTGTGTGACTTTGACCAAATTACTTATCCTTAATGTCTCAGTGGTTTTGTTTTTAAAATGAAGGCATTAAGGGGCAGCTAGGTAGTGCAGTGGATAGAACACCACCCTTGAATTCAGGAGGACCGGAGTTCAAATGTGACCTCAATAACGTTTAACACTTCCTAGCTATATGACCCTGAGCAAGTCACTTAACCCCAATTGCCTCAGGGGAAAAAATGAAGGCATTGGACTAAGTGATCTGACACTTCTAGCTCTAACAATTCATGAATTTATAATATTTTATTAGTCTTTTCTCCTCAATTCCATTGTGTGCTTCTTTATCTCCCAAAATCGATCCCAAAATCTTAGTGTTTTAAAGATTTTACTAGCTGAGACTTTTGAGAAGTTAACCTAAATGCCCATCATGATATTTGACCTAAAGTCAAGAAGATTTGACTTCTAATTCTTCTCTAATTAAGTGGCCTCAGGAAATTCATTTATTTTCTCTCTCACTTTCAGTTTCCTTATTTGTAAAATTAGGACAATAACAGCACTCACTTCACAGAATTGTTGTGAGAATTAAATGAGATAATATTTGTAAAGTCCTTTGCTAGCTATATAGCTGGAAATGAAGAAACAACTGGTGATAACTAAGGTGTTTTTAGGATGACATAAAACATACCTTCCCTTTTTCTGAGATCAATATTAAAATTAATTTGAATTTTCTTAGTATGTACTATTTAATAGCAACAAAAATCCTAGAAACACATTACATGGAAGAACAGAAATTAGTCAACTTCTGGTTAAAAACTCATCCTAACAGATAAAGTATCAAGGAGATTATAAAATTGCATGAAATTCCTTTCAGCTTTAAAATTCTGTAAGAATTAAAAATTGTCTTTATATACAATTTTGAGTTTGGGAACATGGTACACTACAAAGTAGAAAATAGGATCTAAGAATTTCCCAGTGAGACCTGATGAGAAGCTATACATAGACTTATTGTCACCCTACATCTGATAAAGCTTACAGAAAGAAATATTTCTAAGAAATAGATTGTCACCTTTACAAAGAAGTTAGGATGTTAACAGGTAGATTAGGGCTCCTTCTACTTCTCATAGTTTTTTATATCTTTTTACATATTTTATTGACTTAATTAGAGGAATTAACATGTATACACAAATATATGTATATCAGGTAGATATACATCATCATTAAAATGATCGGAATAATGCTCAGATTATTCATGGGTATTATTTTTTTCTTTGCTGCAAAAATTCTTGGAGTTTTGGGAGAAAAATTTCATGTCACCCTTGCTAAAAACAAGTACAAAGAGGATGAGATGACTGAAACAAAATCATTAGAGTCAACTTTTTTGTGTGTACAATTAAATTTAGAAAGATATCTAGGATAAGATTTGGGTTTTTTTGAGACGGGTCCTCCAATTTACATAGGGTTGTTCCCCTACATGAACTACCATAAGAATAATAATTCAAAAGTGTCCTTTGCCTCAAAGGATCTCAGAAGGTCTGAGAGCTCCAAGGCTGCCAGCATGCTATAAATATGTTCTAAAAATATGGGAATGAATGGACCTGCTTGGGTGACTTTTAGGCGAAAACCTGACCCAGGCCCTATAGACCCAGGCTAGGCATTCAATAAAGATGTTCGAGAGTTTCAGCCGGGGGATAGCGTGCTCCTCCTTCCGCACAACAGCGAGAGCAAGCTCCGGGCAAAGTGGCAAGGCCCATACGAAGTAGTCTGGAGAATCGGTCCAGTCGGTTACGATTTCCTGTGCCCAGATAAACAAGAAAGAGAAAAGGATTCATCATGTCAACTTGTTGAAACCCTAGTGGGCACAGGAAGCTCTCTTGATTCACCCAGACGGAGGAAGCGAGGATTTAGGTCGTCAGGTCCAAGAGATGGCAGGCCCTAGGGACGTGCCCATATAGGGCAGCAATGGGAAACAGAGAGCTCTCAGGAAGATTTTGGAGATGTCTTCTCTTTGTTGGGGAGAACGTCGGTAGTAGCCCACCATGTCAAAATGGACCCAAACACAAATGTGTCCCTACAGGAGCCCCCAAAGAAGATGCCAAGAAGAAAAAGAATCACTAATTTGGGTTGATGTAATTAGGTAGATTGTTATAGACTTCTCTGATAAGAGAAGTCTCTGAGAGGTCACCCAATCTCTGAGATCAAAGCTTGTATCTAAACTATCCATGATAAAATAATTTTAAAAATAAATTATAAAATTGGGAAATTATAAATAAAAATATAAAAATTATAATTTATACTATAAATTACACTTCATTGGTCACACAGTCTTTCCATACATCTGAGCCTTACAACATCCTCTTTGGTAAGTTATTATTATTCTTAATGTTCCTTATGTAAATAAGAGTTTAGACTGAAGTTCGTTAAACTGACAGGTTGAATGACTTATCAACAGTCATAGTTATTAAGTGGTAGTTGAACTCAGATATTATTATTATTATTATTATTATTATCATTTTTTTTTTGCCAAAAGGAAGATTTATTTAGGAGAAGCATTTGTAGGCAAAATAAGAAATAAAATAGACACCAGGAGTAGCAAATATGAAGCAGAGTTGGAAGAGCTTATAGTTAACCAGGAAAAAGATAAGCTCCCCTGGGGAACTTACAATTAACCAGAAGAAAGGAAAATACTCTATGAGGTAGGAGAAAGTCATTGATTGGCAGGTTAGACTAACCAGGAACTCAGGTATTCTATTACTTAAATTCTCTCTTCTATTCTGCTATTCTTTCTTTAGAAATCTCTTAATAGGATGATTCAACTACATTCCTCCATTATAGCCCTCAGGATTCCTACAATCTTAACTACCAAGGAAATTTCCTCATGTCTACCAGTGAAAAACTAGTATGTATGTGACAAGACCCAAATCCTTTCAAATAGCTGTTGGTTTGATTCAAAAATTCTATTTTTGAATATACTCCTCTATTCCTGTCTCAAATGATACAAACAGAAAAAAATCTCCAATGAATGCTAATGGGACCAATATGGTTAAATCTTTTAGGTCACTAAGAAGCAGCTTTTTTGGAAGTCTATCTTGAATATCCTAAATTAGTCATTATATCTGAAAACTGACTTTTTTTTGGGGGGGGGGGAAATCATGACAATTCCTTCTCAGAAATCCACTAAAAAATACCCCATGCTTTATTCAAACAGATACTCTACCGATAAAATATGATGTGAGGAACTACTATGAAGTTTTAACCTTAAGAAATCCTAATAAAAAAAGATATGTAGTTCTCTAATAAGAGAATCACTCAAATCTCTAGCACCAGCTTTGGGAAAAAAAAAATACACAGAGTATCCTAGTTCAGGCTTCCCCCACCCCATGAGAAGTCTTATGGAAAGGTTTTATTAAAGATATTTTTAAAACTTTTTATTGATGTCTAAGCTTTTTAACCTTTATATCACAGACATGTCCACCCACTTCAAGACTGAATCCTTCTCTATTTGATAAAGAAAGTCAACTAAGCAAAAGTACCCACTACATGTCATCTGCCAATATGCTATCCTGTACTAACCCACTTTCACTGCTATGAAGGAGGAGGCAGGATGAATTTTGTTAATTTATTTATTTTGACAGTATATATGAGGGAGAGAAAAGATAGGTAGTTCTCTGATGAGATCGTCCAGTCCTTGGTACCAACTCTGCCAAAAAAGGCATGTGATAGAGAGTAGAGATAGAGAGCCAGTTTAGTTATTATTATTATTTTTTCAAATAACCATTAACTAAAACACACGAGGAATGAGAAGAGAAGGCTAGTAGAATATTTCTGAGCAGAACAATTGGGAAGATCTGAGAAAAGATGCTCATTCTCATTTTAGGCCTTTATTAGAATAATAAAGCATTTTTGGTTTGAGATACACTCTCACCACTATACACCTCTCCTAAAACTCCAAAGATTATCTCAGCTCTAAAAATCCTCTAAACATACTGACAGTCAAAGGAATCAAATTCTGTTTCTTTGTTTGTTGGTTTCTTATTCATTTAGAGAGGGAATCTTTACTGACAGGAAATATTACAATTTTCTAATTTTCTAATTTTCTTTTTCATTTTTCTTGATATGACAACTATATTACTAAGTTACATTTTCAATGACAAATTCTTAAATCATTGTATAAATAGAGATGATAATCTTATAAACCTAAATCTTGCTAAAATTTGGAATCCACTCCACTGAATCAGTGGTTTATGGAGACAGAAAGATATCACAGTTTCTCCAGCAGTTGGACACTGGTACCTATGAAATCAAAGTGCTGAACAACAAGAGAACACAGCCACAGGTATGCCATTTTCTTTAAAGATCATATGAATTATTTTTAAAATTCAAATTCATTTAAACATACATATTGCTCTCAAGAAAAAAAAAGTTTTTTCAACATACCAATGGCAGGACCTCCTTGCTTCTTCTCTTCCAATATGGCTGCAAGATCTTTGTGTCTTGACTTATGGGGCTGACTGGTTGTTTGGTCTCCCTCTGGACCTTTCACTTTTAAAAGCTGATTAGCCCTCTTAATCTTCTGACTGTATTGTCTTGCCATCAGAAAAACTCTGCTTTTGGTTTTATCTGCACTGTTCCCTCTTAGATCAGTACTTTCAGGATCTGCATGGGACAAACTGCTATTAATTGATTCACAAGGGCTTTCTAGAGAAGGCATTTCACTGGCCAGAGAAAGTCTATTAAGATTCATTAATGAGTTTTCTTTGTAAAGCATATCTTCTTCAAAAGGTAGGTTGCTCCTGCTTAACCTCATAGCTTTATTTTTTACAGGCTTAAGGAAAACAGGGTTCTCCGGCAGGGAGAGAGTAGATATTGCATAGTCTACATCTTTACTGAGTTCAGGTGTGCTTCCAGCATGTAACCTTTCTTGGACATCATCTTTACTAACAGGAAATGCAGCAAGGAGACGGTCCCTTGTTTTTTCTTCATTTTTCTTGATGTAGTTTTCCAAATCATTCCAAATTTCATCTACTTCTTCCGATAGTTTATCGGCTACAGATTTATGAGATAGGGAATCAGAATTAGAAGAACTGTACAGCAAACTTAAATAATCATTCTCCAAGGGCCCATGACGATAAGGTGTTTCATCCTCACTGAACTGGAGGCTCTCTTCAGAAACAAATGGTCGCAAACTGTCACAACAAGCAAAGTCCGTTTCTAGTCCTAAAAAGCTGCTTCGTTTTGCACATTTTAGGTAGTTGCATTTAAAATCCAGTAGTGGTGGGTCTGGGAGCTGTATAGTGTCATATATATTTTCCTCAGTAATATTGAGCTCGTGAGAGCTTAATTTGGAGGCATCTTTACTGGATAGATTTCCATCTCTTTTTTCAGGCACAATGATATTATCTTGACTTTCTTGCTTCTGGGGGGAGGCTAATAAGTTTGGGCTGCTTTGATGGTGTACTCCTTGCAGAGAATCCATGTTTGATCTCTGGGGAATATATTCAGGAGCATCCCTTTTGGTAAAACCCATTCGTTTTAAATCTTCATAACTTATATTATCATAGACATGATCTATGTCAGAAAGGGGCAACTCGTTATCAAAGTAACCCTTCCCATCACTTTCTATTCTAGAATCTCTCTCTACTTCTCTCCGTGAAGCTTGTTGAACATGTTCACTGTCTCTATTTCGTGCTTCTGGTAGACACGTATTGCTTTCACCAGCACTGCTGGCTCGCCTGACAATCCTGTGACCAGCAGTGGTGATCCCTGGGTCCCTGGATTGCATCTGTCCCAAATGCCAACTACAGGGTCGACTGGAACCATTCTCCTCACAAAGCCTGGTGGAATGCAAATCAGATGAAGATAACGATGGCAAAAACAGCTGGTAATCATCTTCGTCTTCCTCATTCTCTTGAGGTGAGCGTCTACTGGGAAATAGGGCTTGCCTGATCTGGTGGTCAGTCCAGATGTTTCTCACACCAGCACTACCACCTCCCAGGACATTCAAAATGACTGGGTTATTTTGCTGAGAGGTCCGCTGTGATGGAGGATTTCCAGCTGATGTAGAACGTGGAAGGTCTGTGATTAGTGAGGAAGATGATGCTTCATCATCTTTGGAAATCTGAAAAAGATTTTAAATTCAATAAGTGAATGAAAGTAACAGGAAAAAACAAAATTTAAAAAATGTTATTTATGCTCAGTCTTCTCAATGGATTGTAAATTCATTGAACTCAGGGACTGATTTATTTATTTATTTTTTGCATCCTTCATAATATTCTCCATGTATTGTAAACAGTAGACACTATTTATTGCTTTTAGCTGAATGGAAAACATTTTTAAAAGCCTATAGAACAGCAAAATTGAGCTAAGCATTTATGTTACTTAAATACTTCAAATGTTCCAAATGTGTTAGCAAGATGGGAAAGTAAGTACATAAGCATGCGAGGATTTCATACTTATATTCTACCAAAGACATGAAGCTGAAATTCAATTCCTACTTATGTTCAGAGAAACCCCAATGACTATTCTTTATAAAATTCCTTAAACATGTTTTAGCATCAATATAATTAGGAACTTCTTAAAGATCAGGGATAGGAAAGAACAATTTACTGGGTGACAGGACAATACACAGTCAATCTTATGAAATGTTAAGAGAAATTTTCAAATATCACATATGTATAGCTGTTTAGTAGACTAGAAACCCTTAGCAATATTAGGTTATGACTATTAAAGAAAGCAAAATTATCTTTTGTTTCCAAGATACTTTTCTTCACGGAATGTGATGTATGGTATAAATATCCAGACTGATTCACTTAGGAAATTACTTTTTGGCAGTCAATCAAGTACTTTTATTGGTCTGAAAGAGTTTAAACTTCTTGCTAAATACATAATAATCCTAAAGCATGAACTTTTTCCTTTTCACTATGGCAATATATTATAAATGTCAAATTTGTTTTAAAAAAGATTCATCAGTCTGAAGGATGTTATCCCATTGAGCTTTAAAAATAATCTGCTTTTGTTAATTAATCACATCCTCTCACAACAAATGCTACTTTCCTAATATGACTGAATATTTTAAAAAATAGATCCTACCATTTTTGGGGGGCAGAAGTAAAATAGATCATATAATAATAGATCATATATAAATTATGTTGTTATTTTTATTAGTGATATCATTTGAAAGACTAATGCTTAAAAGTCATAGGTCTAGCATTCATTCACACCCTGCTTTTGCTCTTCTCTGTTTGACTCTGGGCAAATTCCATGGTTTTTCTAAATCTCAGTTTAGTCATCTGTAAAATAAAGAGGTCTGACATCATGATGTTTAAAGTTCCTCCTATCAATAAATCTTTGAGCCTAGTCTAACCTATCTAGTTGCATATAATAATAAAAGTACAAAAGTTTTTAAAGGCAGTTAGATGGCTCAAGGGTAGAAGTCTGGGCCTTGAGTCAGGAAGAATGAGTTCAAATTCTTGTTCAGACCCTTACTAGCTGTGTGTCTCTGGGCAAATCACTTAATCTCTGTTTGCCTCAGTTTCCTCATATGTAAAATAGGATAATAATAGCCTCTACCTTTCAGGGTTGAGGATCAAATGAAATATTTGTGAAGTGCTTAGCCCAAGACCTGGCATAAAGTATTTAATATTTACTTTCTCCTTTCTTTCCTTCCTCCTTTCCTTCCTATTTTTATAACTGCCAAATCCATCATCATGTCAGGTCTTTTGATAACAGACATAGAAGTGCTTTAAGAATTATAATAACTTGACACGTCATTATTAAAATGTCTTTCCAGAGTGATAGAGTCTTGGCTGAAATGACAATTATACTATGCCTTTTATTTTATTTAAATTCCTCTCCCTCTCTCTTTTTAAAGATTATGTCACCATTTAATTTAGAATCAGAAAGATTACATCAAATAGATCATTAAGAGAATTTAGGTTAAGTTTTTATTTTGTTCAGCTGAGAATCTGGAGCATCTAATTTTCAATACTTTTTGCTTTTCAAAATTTTCACTAACATGACCATTTAATGTTTTTCTACTTTACTTTTGATTGCTATTGGGAATTTTATTGCATACCCCACTGGGAGGAAGAAGATTAGACCTTTAATAATGAATAATTATTTTTAATGAACTTTTGAACCATTGATAAAAATAAATAAAGCTATAAGAGCAAGGGATAGAATTTAAGTATGGAGAAGAGAGCTTAGAAGATCTTGTTTCCTTCTTGTCATCTGGATTTACCTGTGTAATTGCCTCAAAGCTGAGATTTGAATCCTGATTACTGCTATAGACTAGTTCAAGAAATTCTTCAAATTATTTAGGATGCTCTAGTCAAATAAACTATTTCTCTGATGCTCTCCCTCTCCAAAACCGAGAAGCACATTATGCCAATCAGTCAATAAGAATTTTTTATTTTTGTTGATTTTTCAGTCCTGTATGACTCTGTGACCCCCATTTGTGGAGTTTTTTGTGTGTTTTTTGTGTTTTTTTGGCAGAGATACTACAATGGCTTGCCATGTCCTTATCCACAATGAGCATCTTTTAAAGATATAGGACATTCCAGCCACTGTGTTAAGTGCTAGAAATTCAAAGAAAGGCAAAAGATAATTTCTGCCCTTAAGAAACTCACATTTTAATCAGGGAGACATATGTGAACAATTAAATGAAAACTTACTCTATATAGAATAAATAGGAAAAAAGATTACAAAGATAAGAGGAGTTGTTAAAGGCTTATTTTAGAAGACAAGATTTTAGTTGGGATTTGAAAGAAGCCAGGAAAGTCAGGAGGTAGAAATGAGGAAAGAGAGCATTCTAAGTATTCACAGCTAGTGAAAATGTTGGGAGCCAAGGAATGGATCGTCTTTTTCTGGGGAGGGCATGGGAGTCAGAGTCATTAGATGAAAAAGGTTAGGGGAAGAGGAATAAGAAGAGTAGAAAGGTGGATGGCTAGATTATGAATGGCTGGAGGATTTTTTTGTATTTGATCCCATGGAAGGGAGAAAGATTAGACTATTACTGAATATTATGTAATTATATGTAATTAATGAATTATTATGTAATGATCCTGATTAGCTGCCTGGGAAGAACTATCCATATAAGCATGCTTTAAGAAAATAAAGTAGATAAGTAATCAGAACCAGAAAGTGGATCACATCATAAAATAGGCCTTTATTTTTTAACGGTCCATGGCAATTAGATTTTCAATGTAATCAATATATAAAAATTCCAAAATAAGTTCAAACATACAGCATTGATTTTAGGATTGCTGAGCTATAACAGGTTAAATGAAAAGTCTGGCAGTAATATGGTGAATCTCTGGGAGAAAGAGGCTAAGTGTAGAAACTAATAGTAAATATGATATTATGTCTTTATCTTATATTTCTTCACAGTCCAAATGATAGCAACAGGAACTTGTCCCTAGAAAGTGGCTCCACAATTGTGTGCTTGGAGTAGCAATCAGTACTCAGAATAAGCTAAGAAAAGTTTCTTTAAGTAAATAAAGTAGCCACTAGCTAGAGTGTACTGTGGGGTATATTACAGGAATGCAATCTCAGTGGCTCTGAGAATTTGGAATTAGCAAAAAGGACATGCAAAAATGGTTAAAAGAGATGGGGGAAGATACAAGGCAGAATGTAGGAAAGGAGGGAAAGAAGGAGATAGGAAGAGAGAAAAGAGGGAAGCAAAGAATGAAGAGAAGATTAGGGAGAAAGGAAGGGAAGAAGGGAAGGAAAAATGAAGGGAAGAAAGGGAGAGAAAAAGGAAGAGGGAGATGGAGAAAGGAAATAAGCATTTTATTATGTGCCCATTATGTAACAGGTGTGGAGAGTCCTATATCTAATCCCCTGAAGGCAACCCCAAAAAACCAAGAATAGAGACTTTTGTAGAGACTTTTGTTTATCCTGACTCCAGCAGATTCTAAGATATCCAGGGTACTAACACAGTCACTACACCCAGGATCACAGAGATAGTAGGGTATCTAAGGCTGGATTTGGATTCAGGCCTTCAGGAATTCAAGTCCTGGTCTCTATCCACCTAATTCTTTGCTTGGAACAACTTTAAAGACAAAGCTTGTTTACCCTGAAGGTAATATTGTACCCAAGCTAGGGCTTGAATATATGAAATAAATACTTCACAAAGCAAATATGAAATGTAACAAGTCTTACCTTTTTCATATCTTGTGTTGTTTCTGGAAAAAAATTAAAAATTAATAAATCAATAAAAACTATATCCTAGCAAATGGTAATTAGGCTACAGATATCTTTATGACTCCTTATATCACCCATTGACACACCACAAAATCCTTTAAAAGCTTTTGGAAATACATCAGTGATCCAGATAACAAAGCCTATACTATACAGTATATCACAAATATTAAGTTAAGCATCCTTGGAAACCCTGGATTTATTTTTTCTGGTTGATTAAGTAGATATCAATTTTACTTTTTAAAGCAATCATGGTAGAATGTAGAGAAAGCTGGTCTTGAAAGCAGGGGGATTAAAGGTTTAAGTTCTGCCTTTGACATATATTGGCTATGATACAAGTTATTTTGATAAATCTTAGAATCTAAGGTGCAAAGAAAGTGCTGGTTTACACTGATAATAGAGAGTTTCCTCTTCTGCAAGGTCTCTGTAGATCAATGAGATTTACAGGTCTGGTCTCTATACCCAAGATGGGAGGTAGCATGGCTTGGCTAATTTGAGAGCCAGCTTTGAAATCAGGAATACCTAGGCTTAAGTCTTGTCTCAATAAATACTAATTACATTATCTTGAGCACATTAGTTATTCTCTTAGTATTCCAGACATTGCATTAAGGCTATAAATTAAAAATAAAGAAAAAAATTAAAAAATAAACAACTGGAGGCTATATACCCAGAATTCTGCCTAAGCAGATGAAATCATAGATCTAGACCAAAAAACTATAATAAAAAACCCCAAACCCCAAAAAACTTAAGAATAAATATAATAGTTATACTTTCTGACTCACCACTGGATTTCAAAACCTTATGCATTCTTGAGGATGGCTCTGGGGAAAAAAAAAGCCATTATCATTGATTTTCATGAACAATTCAAATAATATTTTAGAAAAAGTAATCATCCAGGCATTGGGCTATTCTTATTTACCTGCATATACAATCAATCAATATTTATTATGTGCCTACTGTGTGCCAGGCATTATGGTAAGAGCCAAGGATAAAAAAAGAACAAAAAATGGTCCTTGCCCTTAAAGAACTCACAATATAACAGGAGAAATAATAAAACCATACAAACAGATAAATAAACACACATACATATATAAACACATACAACGGACATGGGTTCTGTAACGCCTCTATTAGCCAATTAATTTATCAATATGTTAAAGCTTCCCTTTTTCACAGGGGAATCTGACAATAAGTAGTCAATCAGTATGCTTGACACATAGACTGATCCTTTGAGAGTAAACATTAGCTGAACTTGGAGATGCAACTGGTGAAACTAGTCTGGATCAGCTAAGAAAGAGCAGCAGACATCTTGGTTCTTATCAAAAGAGCAGTAAATTCTAATTCACAGAGGAAAAAAAAATGGGAGTAAAGCCTGTCTTCATTAGGTTTGCATTTTAAAAGTCTGGAGACCTGAGACTACACAGCTCTGAATGGGGGAAAGTTAAAGAGAACAAAGAAAGCTGATATCAATTAAAAAAAGAAAACCTGATGATAAGAAATGAAGAAGAGTCTTCTTCTGGAATTTCTCTTAAATTTTAAATTTGTTAAGCTTTTAAAAACTATTTTGTAAGGTTATTATCCCTGAGAAATAACTTGTTTGAGTTACCTAGGTTCCAATGAAGGAATGAGTTTACTGATAACCTACAACTTTGTTAAGTAGAAACAAGGTAATAATTGGCTTTTACATCAGGAATGTTGAGTTTAAGGCCACCTCCTCAGATAGCAAGATGAGTTTGTAAATTTTATATGATGAATCTCTTACAATTATATGAGACAATCACTATTAAATGGGATGTGCTAGAATTGTGAGTTTGTTTATTTTAAGTGCAAGATCTTAGAAATTTGCTTGCAAATATTGAAACATTATTACTGGAAATTTAACTCTGTATTTGATTTGATTTTAAGATAAAAAATAGGTTATTAAAACAAAGTTCTGGTAGGTTACCTTAGGAGTCACATGTTTGTATCCTCTAATTAAATAAAATATGTTGCTTTCTAAAATGTATATTGGGTAATTTATAAAAATTATGAACTATGCTTTAAATTTTTGTCAGTTCTGCTGAATATATATATATATATATAAGTTCTATGAAATTTGGACCAAAGTTGTTTAGATATTAGCTACATTGTGAATTTTAAAGTTAAAAAAAGAGGTGATTTTAAAAATAAGGGGCAAGAAAGATTGATTTGCAAAAGCAATTGATAGCTTGATTGGAACATCTAGTTAGAATATCACAAGGTAAAGTATTGATTTTTAAAATAACTTTTAATTGGTGTGTATGTTAAAATTGGAAATTGGAAGTCAGGTGCTCCTGACTTCAGGGCTGGTGCTCTATCCACTGCACCATATAAAATTACATGAGATTCCTATCCATTTTTATGATAAGCTATGTTATGTTTATTTGGCTATTACTTGCGAAATTGCTAATTAAATTATTTGAGGTTATTGTCATAATATTGAAACCTAAAAATCGTTAGGTATTATAAATAGGGTAATATAGATACCAGATGATATTAGGCACTGAAGTCATGTGAAGAATTTGCATTGGTCATTATCTTTGTAGATTTATTAAGGAAAGGGGCAAGCTCCTAGTGGAACTTGCCATTTACCAGGGGAAAGGAGATACCCCATGAGGTTGGGGAATGTCCTTATCTGACAGGCTAAATCGTGGGGGGACTTGGCACCCTAAAAGAGTTAGATATAGGGAAAATAGGGTTGGGAAACATGGTAGAGTTAGGAGAGACACCTCTTAGAGTGGGGGAAAGGAAAGGAGGAAAGGAAAAGGAAAGCTCTGTCCAGTGGGGGAATGGGAAGGAGCTTTGTCATCTGGAAAAGGTGAAGATTTAACTCATCCTTCCCTTCCCCTACTGGGTGTGGCTGGTTCTTAGCAGAGAGAGAACAAACACCTGACTTCAGGGCTGCTGCTCTATCCACTGCACTATCTAGCTGCCCCTGTTTTTATTGTTTAAAAGAATAACTTACATTTACATGGTGTTAATAACTGAATTTGTTTTTATTTTTCAAGTTTATGGCTGCTTTAAGGCAAGGACATCTTTGATGCTATATCAAAGATTTCACTGTTTAGCAATGCAAGAAACTTTTAAGAGATTTGTTAGAACTGCAAGTTCTCTGAAAATGATTATTTCTACTAAGGTCTCCACCTTCTTCAGGAAATTATTTAGTACTTATTTAAGTGTATCATGGTCTCCTTATTTAATGACTATGATGACGAATATGATCTATAGATTTCTTGAAGTACGTAGAGCAGAATTTTAACCTGATATCCCTGCACTCGTTTTGACTGTTTTGCAGGTACATTTGATAGGTTATGCACAATGGTTTGTAAGATTTTTGTTTGTTTGTTTGTTTTTATATAGACCTGAAACTCCTTATTGGTGAAACTTGCTATTGAGATGAAATCTCTTGGGACTGTAATTAATATTGTTTTGAGTTTCTAATTGAGGAAGCTCCTAAGCTCATCCTGGGCTAATTGTTGGAGATTCAGGCTTCCCACAAATGCTTCAGAACATTTTGCCTATACTGGAGCTTTAGAACTGGGGAAAGAAATGAGAATGCATATCTATACTGACTTCAAATACGTTTTTCATGTTTTGCATGATCATGAGGGCTATATGGAAAGAAAAGGGATTTTTGACAGCCAAACAATTCCCCACTAAATATGCAAGCTGTCCATGGACCTAGAGAGATTTTTGTTGTTTTGTAAAGGAAGGGGGAATTCACTTCAGGCCAAGGGAAACAAGCTTGCAGATTCAGCTGCCCAGGCTGCTGCCTGTTTGTCTATGACCATGGCATCTTTAATTCCCCAACTCCTGACTCCTGCATTCCCGCATATAGCCATATAGCAAAAGGGCTGTTAAAAAGGCCCACACATATGCCCCCTAGCAGGGGCCTCAAACTGCTTTCAGTTTTGTTAACACCTGTACTAATTGGATAGAAACCTTCCCTTTGTAAGCCTGAGGACTCCGTAGGTTTAGCTTAAGGAGAGCATATTCATTTAAGGCCACAATGTTCTGCCCATTGCCCCTATTCCTTTGAGGAAACAAAAGCAGGAATTTGGGGGAAACCTCCTTTGGTATCTATCCTAGGAAAAGCTGGCTGCATGAGAGGCATTCATGATAGCCTCATCTCCCCCCCAATCTTCCTTTGGGTGGGGTTCCTGGTTACTGTCCCCAGTAACCTCCGTATTAACTCCACTTTTGTTTATTCTTGTGCTCATATTTAGTCCTTGCATTTTTAACCTACTAGTGAGAGTTGCTTCTTTCAGACTCCAAGCCATGAAATTCCAACCACTTGGTCAACCTGAGCTCACCTGAGACCTGATTCTGACATTCAGCCCTGGATGCTGCTGACGCCTACAAGTCACTTGTCTCCCCTCCTCAATTTGGACCCCACTGGGTGATCAGCTCTATAGTCCCTTGTCAGCTTGAAGCAGCTCTAGAATAGTAGACCTTTGTTCCTTTGTCCCAAATGAGTCTGGGTCTGGACTGCTTGAGGTGGGAACGATGGGACAATGGCTCTGAGGCTCCCCAGCCTCCACCGTGCTATAGTTCTACAGATAACTGGCTGCCAGACGCCAATCTGTCGGTCTGTGATGACTGTTTCCAAGACCAATAGCGGGAATTGGTGGAAGTGGAGGCTCTGATTCCTGCTCATTGCTTTAAGCAGCAATATCTTGTCACTCGATTGCTTATGCACTTAATCATTAGACTAGTTCAGGATTTCCTAGCTAAAATGGCTCCTAAAGCTTCCACTGATGTGTAGGTTTGGTTCTAAATGGTAGAGGACAGGTTACAGTTAATACTGAAGAGAATGACCAGCCTGAAGGCCTAGGTAACAAGGATGTCCTGGTGGAAAAAATGTATCAGGAATGGTGTGAGAAATCTTTAAACATGGGAAAAAGAGGAGGGACTGAATGGGACCAGGTGAAGATGTCTCAAAAAGTCTGTGAGATAGAGTGGGTCGGACCCTAGGCCTAAACTTCGGGAAGTCATGTATCCCACAGAAAGTAGACAGCATTGCTGACCATTAGTCAATGGTTACATCCTTTTCAATCCATCCAATGAACCCAAGTCTTTTGCTATTTAACCAAATTCACTATTTCTGGCTCTCTAGACCAAGTACAATGCTGGGAGATGGGAGTTGAAAGGCTCTGGGCTTGCTCAGGTGTGCTTGGGTCTCTTCTTGCAAGAACTGAATAAATGCTTCCTGTTTGTATCTAAAGATGCCTCTGAATAGTCAATTTGGGTAAGGGAGTCTAGCACCTAATTCACACAAGCAGCAAACTTCCTACTTTGTATTTGCAGATGTTTTCTCCATGGACCCTCACTGCACTGACTTTCTGTATTTCTCCTTTAACCTCCCCCCCCATTAACCATGAATACCTCAACTAATCATAAATACTTCAAATATGTATATCCTTTTCCACTCCCTTTTGAGCAGTTGAGAACTGTCTCTCTGCTCCAGCTTGCAAATTTTATGTCCTCAAGCAATAAATGTAGTTATAATCTTTGTAAACTGTGATCAAACTCTGGCTTATTCCTGGTCCCCCTTTTTGGACCTGGAGTTTCTTCTGTTTTAGCAATTCACATGAATATTTATTTTATTTTTTCAGGAATTTAGGGCTGGTTTAATATTAAGAAAACTATAAGCATAATTGGGATGAATATTTATTTTACAATACACACACACACACACACACACACACACACACACACACACACACACACCCCCTAACAATCTATAACAGGCTAAAGAAAAAAGAAGTAGCAGAGGGAAGGTACCAGAATTAAAAGGGGCTACTTGGAAATATTTAACAATAGCCCATGTCTAACTTTGGCAAAAATGTGAAATAAATGTCAAACCTTGAAGCAGGTCAGCTTTATCCACATCAGACATGTAAAATACTAAGTAATTTCCCTGAGCACATCAAAATTTAAGAACAAAGAGACCACAGAGCACAAGAGCTCCAAAGGACATCAGGAAATGTCCCCCTTGGTCAGCAAATGATGGGTATTCAAGCGACCTTCAGCCTCCAACTTAATTGATTTTCTTTACTATGCTAATCATTGATTGAGTAAATGTGGCCTTCTTCAATATATTATTTGTTAAGCATACACATATTTATTATTCCATGTTATATAGCACAGATTTTTGTTATGTAATTTTCTAATATTAATAGCCCTTCACAATCCTGTTCCAGTGCATTGTTTCAGACAGATTTAATTTAACTCTCTCTAATACCGTCTATTTTTACAACCTAATTGGTCAACTCACTGTTCCCATAAAAACGGTTTCCATACCTTTGCACTGGTTGTTCCCTCTTGCCTCCCCTCCCCTCGCTTCTAGGAACCCCCAATTCCTTTCAAGACTGAGCTTGTTACCTCCTTCATGAGGCTTTTCCTGATTCTCCTAGTAGTTAGTGCTTAGGTCATCTTTTGTCTCAATTCTTACATAGTTCCTAATCATTGAATGGGTGTTGCCTCAAACAAACTGAGCCCTGGGAAAGATCTTCATTCAGTTGTCTTGCCACTGGATTTGATGACTCCAGAGGAGAGAGTGAAGTTTTGAGTAACTTTGCCTCATTCAAATCCAATTAAATTAAATTCATGAGTGTATCAAGACATCACCCTGGTGATGTTCCAGAACAAAAAACAAAAGACAATTTTGTAAGCATATTGTATTTACTTATCTGTGTAATTATTTCTGGATGTTCTTTTGTTTGCCAATATCTAGTAATGTCATTATAAATATCAAAGGAACCTCTGTATGTCCTACTTCTCAAGTCTATTAGCCTGACAATACATATATATGTTAATAATAAAATAAAAGATAATAATAAAACAAAAACAAACAAGGAAAAAAACAACTATATACTGATTGGTAAAGAGATTGCTTTAGGAATTGTAAGGAAATTCATGATTTTTAAAACTGAAAGGGGTAATGAGATTCCCAAAGCAACTACATTCTGACTATTTGCTGACTTGGCAGATGAAGATGGGGCCCTTAACTAGTGATATGTAGAAAGAATACTGGACTTAAAAACCATGGGGAAAAAGTTAATAAGTCCTTCTGTAAGTAGGCAGATTGGAATTGTATTTAAGACAAACAAGTCCTAGTTGTATACTTTTCAAAAGATTGCACAAATGTATATGCAAATTATATATTTCTTAATATATTTCTAAGTTATTCCTATGAAACTCAACACTACTGAGAAAAAGGAAGGAATGCAACTTAATTTTTTAGGTAAGTTATATAAAATACTCAGCTAATCATACTTTCAATGCCACCAAAAAGGCAGGCTTTGACTTTTCAGGTTATTATGTTTAAAAAAACAAACAAACAAACCAACTACAAAGCATTTGGTGGGTCCTCCCCTTCCAAGCTGAGGTGAGGGACAATAGACTCAGGAAACTACATTAGAAAGATGTCAGACCAGGATGTTTAGTTTGACTGAAATTCTTTCTCCCTCAAACTTTTTTATTCTTTATTATGAGGGTTGACTTCTTGAGTAGGGAGGAGAGGTGGATATTCAAAGATGAATTTTTAAAAGTTGATGTAAGGAAATTATTTAAGAAGTTGATATAAAAATAAAAAACATCAATAAAAATATTAAATATATTTCTTAAAATTTTTGGAGGATGAATTCCTTTTAAGTCCAAAAGATACTTACTCCCTAGTAGGGGCTTTCTACTTCAAAGATGTAAAGTACTTACAGAAGGGATAATAACCTGGCTCTAAGAATTTTATTAAAATACTGGTTGGCAAATAAATGTGCCTAAAACAATTTTGTATCTATTTGCATATTTTCCATCCTTTCTAAAAACATCTCTTTGAAACCTATCATCCGAAATGTTGTCTACCATTCTGAGTTAATTGTAGGCTAGCAAGGAGAAGAAAAACTCTCTGATAACAATTATTTCTAAACTTTAGACTGTTTAAGAAGATTCTAAGATCTTGAATATAAAATACATTAAAATATCAATAAATATAAATGATTCTTAGTATCAGGCTCTCAACTTTTTGGTTTCTAACTTTCAGGAGTGCAAAAAGTTCCTATGTGGGGGCAGCTAGGTGGTGCAATGGTTAGAGCACCAGCCCTAAAGTCAGGAGGACCTGAGTTCAAATTTGGTTTCAGACACTTAACACTTCCTAGCTGTGTGACTCTGGGCAAGTCACTTAAACTCAATTGCCTCAGCAAAAAAAAAAATAAAAAATAAATAAATTCCTATGTTTCAAGAATAGCAAATTCAAGAATTTGGCAGTGAGAAATAAGCTGTTCTTTACTCACACAATTAAAATGAAATAAACCCATCCATTTTGAAATTATTGCCAAAAAAGGACCAATCCCAAAGCCATACAAGGTAGATATTGTTTGTAGGCCTTTAGAAGGTGAGGCTCACAGGAAGGAAACAAAAAGCTAGAAGCTTTGGGTGTTAATTTATATATTTCTCCAATTTATGTTTTAAGATATAATTTTAGGCACTATTGTTTAGCAAGAATGACCATAGTTCCAAAGTCTACAGAGTATGATATCCTCTTCTACCTAAGATCATCTAGAGGCCTTACCCTACTCAAGAGAGTTTTAATGGATACTTCCCGCCTACTTGTCATTATGACAGATTGTGATAATAAAGAATAAAACATCTAATTTACCAGATTTTCTTCTCAGGCGATGGGGAGCAGTGCTTTCTTTAGAATTGGAAAATGCCTTCATTTCTTTCTCAGGGCTGTAATAGAATCCTGGATGATCTGTAAGATAACCATGTTTCAATTAGAATACAAGATTCTGTGATATACAAATCACTGTCATTAATCTGTTGCAGGATCTCATGAGTTCATTTCTATTCAGTGTGGGGTTATTGCCTTTCACAGGGCTTTTCTATTTGTCACAGTAGGCCTTTTAAGAACTTTTCAGAGAATGCAAGCCCTGCAGGAAAAGTGATCACATATTTGGCTCCACTCCAACACTTCCTGGAGAGTTCATTAAAATGTGCAGGGCACAAATGCCCATTCTAGTATGGCAATTGGAAGCATTTGCATGACTCAGAACAGTCACAAACCCCGCTTAAACAAATAAGAAAACTTGTGCTTGATATTTAAAAATGACTTTTAATAAAATGTTGGTTGGAGTGAAGAATGGGAAAAAGAGAGTCCTAAGATGGACAAGTCGTAATATTTCAAAAGTTGTCTTTCTGACTTTACTATTTCTTCCTGTGGTACAAATCATCCATTGCATCTCCCATGGTCAAATAGATATGGATTCTTCCTTCTCTCTCATATATGATGCCATTTGGTAGCCATTGACTTTTTCTAATGTGTCTTTACACAGTGAAACAGTAAAATGATAGCTCTTTGATTAGTAGGATTCTTGTAACTAGTCTATCTAAATAATTCAGCAAAAAAAGCTTATTTTTCTTTAGGGCCCTTTAAGTATTTCCTAAATTGTTAACAAATATGGAAACAGACACAATTAGTTAAACATCAGTTAATTCACACACAAACTAGAAATGAAAATATTTGTGTTCAGAATTTTAGGTAACAACATAGGGGTTTGTAACCCTATTTTCCATCTCAATAATTATAAAGCTACCATTCTCTTCCTTTAAACATTCCATTGATTTTTGATTCTATTATACTTATTGAGTTCTAACTTAAAATGCTGGAAATTTTATTCTTAAGGAAAAAAAACTTACGAATGGCATCCATTTCCAGAATTGCTTGCTTGGCCTGAAAAACAGAAAATATGATTATTATTTACTAATTTTTTCTACTTTAGGTGCTAAACCCATTATAGACTTCAGTCATTATTTATTATTCATAAAGATCATATCTTTATGTCTTTTAAAAAAGTTATTCATGCTAAGAATTTTAATGCAACCTTTATACATTAAAAAACTCCACAAAATTAAATAGTTTTGGCTAAATAGTGAGATATTTATATCTTTATACAATGTAGATAGATTCAAGGTATAGAAAAATATATAGTGTCTCTCTCTATATATTTATATTTTAATATAATATGTACTTTATACAATTGATAGATCACTGATGACTTTTTTCCTTTCTGTTCTCTTCCCTGCTTCCCAAAGTCAAACATCCCTCATATTATACTCCTGAATTGTTAATATTTCTCTCCCTCTGGTAGAAACATAGATTGAATGGGTGTTGCCTAATGCAAGCTGAGATCTGGGAAAGACTTTAGTAGTTAGTGCTATAAATATACATATACATATACACATACATATACACATGTATATGTATATATACATATATGTATGTGTATATATGTATATGTGTGTAAATGTACATACATGTTTCCTCTTGTATAAGAAAATAAACCGCTTTAGACTGGACTAATATTTTTGTCTTTGGATCTTCAGTTCTTAGCACAGAGCCCAATATTAAAGACTTGAAATAAATGTTTGTTGATTGATGATTTCCGGAATTTAGTGTTCAAAATGATATTTCCATATTGGCCACTAGGTGTCAGACATGAACTATCTATGTGCTAAAAGAGTAGAAAAAACAGGTTTTTCCAACAATTGCATGCCATTTTCCATTAAGTGGCAGCTGTATATATAGGGATAGGGACCCGTGAGATGGTTGCAGTGGTTTAAAGAACTCCTTCATGAGGAAATTCAGGTCATCACCCTGTCCACAACTTCCAGTCACAGAAAATTGCCTAGAATAATTCAAGTGGCTTGATCAGTCACACAGGCAGGACTTGAATCCAGACCTCTTTGGCTTTGAGGCTGACTCATTATCCAATATAGTATTACAAAATGTCACTAATATGTTCACATTGCATTCGATAGAAACAAAAATTTTCTGTTTCTAAAATTTAGCTAAGCTATAAATAACTTATCAGACTGTACTAACTTTAGCTTATTAAGTCAAATAGGAAATGAGCATCATTTACAAGTTAGCATCTTAAATTTATCAAATCAAGATATTTTAGTAGTTATTAAGGACAGAAGAATGATAGCTAAAATAATTAGAAATGTAGACTTCCTAAAATATATTTCAGTTTTAGTAAGAATACCAAATACCTAATATAGAAGGTCTTTCCTTTTCTCTTCACATGCTAGTCATTTTTTTTTCCCCCCTGAGGCTGGGGTTAAGTGACTTGCCCAGGGTCACACAGCTAGGAAGTGTTAAGTGTCTGAGATCAGATTTGAACTCGGGTCCTCCTGAATTCAAGGCTGGTGCTCTATCCACTGTGCCACCTAGCTGCCCCCTCTCTTCACATGCTAAAACCATATTTTGTATGTATCTATTTAGTGGCATGTCATTTCCCTCCTTAGATTATAAGCTTCTTGAGATCAGGCACTATTTTTGCCTTTCTTCACATTTTCTCTCTCTTGAATGTAGCACAGTACCTGGGACATAGTAAGGACTTAATAAATACCCTTACACTCATAGGATCATAGATTTGGAGAAAGAAGTGACTTAAGAAATTTTTTAGTCCAACTGTTCTACATCATTTTCCTTATGAAGAAACTGAGGACCAAAGATCATACTTGAGCAAGAATGTCTGGAATACATATATAGTGTAGGAGAAATGTTTAAAAGGATGCACAAGTTATTCTTTTTTGCAACAGAAGTCTGCTGATTACCTTAAAGAGTTCTAACTTTTGTCTTTTACAGGAAGCACATAAAGTATGTCAGTTATACTATGCCATTGTTCAGAGGGATATTACAAGGCATGAAACTGAAATGATTAATAGCAAGAAAATATAATCATCAGTCTCACATGAACTATCTTGAATCACATCATATTCTGAGAAAATGGAAGGCACACTCAAAAAGCACACACCTGTGCATTCATTTCCTGATTACAAATTGAAGACTGACGGTTTTTAGAAACACACATACATTAATGGGGAATGTTAGTATGCCTTCTTCACAATATATTGAGGATAAAGAGAAGTACTCTCCCCAAATAGACTAGAAAATCAGCCCTTTAAAATTCAGGAGCAAAATTGTATGAACCAAAAAGGGATTCCAGAGACTTGGGGAAACATTCTGGGAGAAAAAAAAAAGGGCTAGTGACTTTCCCAAACATGATCCAAGCCCCACAGTACTGTTCAAAATTTTTATCATTAGATAGCAATTTCCTTTAAGTCTCTATACAATTTTCCCTTCATTATCAGCCCCCCACCTACAGCAATTTTTTTTTTTTTGGTGTGTGTGTGTGTTGTTTTGGTAATGTGGACTTCCAATTTCATTGGTATGGCAAACGTTTAGTGTGAAGATTCCTTCCACTAGTGCAAGGCAACAACTCAACCACAGCTCATTGGGAGTTTGCCCTGAGCATTGAGAGGTTAAGTGACTAATACATTACACTATATGCATCAGAAGCAGGACCTGTCTGAATTTTACTTAGATCATCCTGACTCAAAAACTGGCTCTATATCCACCAAGCCTTGCTACCTTTAAAATTTTCTAATATTAGTCATCTAAACACTTTCCAACAATCTACTTTTTGATTTCAATTAACCCTCTACCCAAGGGAAAAAAAACTGTAGGTTTTTGTTTTTGTTTTTTAGGAAAAAACTAAAATAAGTAAATATTTTCAATATTAGCAGTGAGTGCTGCTCATTTTTCATGTGTATGTGGTTTTAAAAAATTATATCAAATTACTATTTTCTATACTTCTCCCCCCCAAACCCTCAAGATCCCTAAATGGACAAGTCTAGTCAAATTCAAGATTCATAGATTGAACTCATAATAAAATAGGCCCAAGAATGATCATATCTATAGCCAGAGAAAAAACTGATTAAAAGAATATGTATAGAAAAATTTTACATATATATATTTACTTGTGTCTAATGATAGCCATCTCTAAGGTGGGGGGAGAGTAGAAGAAGAAATTTACAATTTAGCTATTATATATTTAGAAGGAATAGCAAATTGTATACAATATAGTTGCAGTTTCCTGTATAATTATCTTTTTTATTGTACTATGTTTTGGAAATACTTATTTTATCCCATAAATTTGAAATAAAATAAATGTGAAAAAAAGAAGACAATCATCCCAGCACTCAGCATAATGCCAAAGCTTATTAAAAATTATCTAAGTGGAAAGAGGCTTGACCTCAGAATGGCTCTAGGCTGGGTCAGATTCACTTAGAGCATCACACACTCTTGGAGTGAGACAAAGAACAGTTGAGAGTCTGGATACATTGCTTTGCTCCAATCATTTCACCTTTTTGTGATTTCCATCCGTTCTCTGGGTGTGTACCTATTTTCATGATTTGGCTATATCTGACTATAAGTTACATTATATATTATCAGTCATGGAAAACCAATTTAACTATTTCTACTTTGACAAGTTTCTGTTTCTTCAGTTTTATACTTTAAAAGAGAATTTTCCTAAAATTGAGATAAAACATTTTTTTAAATGTGTTTTTTATTCAATTATTTTATTATTGCAGAAAATGTTTTGATATTGGATAATATTTTCATATTCCCTAAAAGTTTAAATGACGATTTTTTTTTGATCTTTCTAAAGTAACTTTGGATACAGCATTCTAAGGACTTTGTGAAAATCTTTGAAAATGCACTTCAGAGCTCTTAACAGGCAACCTTCCTGAAGCAGACAGCATTCACATCTATAAAATGATCACAAATCAATGAAAGATTTTGTGAATTCTCTCAATCTGTCCTGCATTACTGCCACAAAAAATTCAGGCCTTATGCACCTGAGTTGGGTCTTCTATTTCCCCATATGTTCTTTATTTCAATGTTTGTTTAATTTTGAGTAGAACATTTCTTCTGGGTCAGGATGCGTTCCTAGAGTTTGAAAAGTTTTAAGTTACATTTTTACCTTAGCTGGAATTTTAGCGGCATGATTTTCTAGGATAAGTCTCTTCAGGTGAAGAATCCAGAGTCGTTTATCTTGTTGGGATTTTGCCTGTCAGGAGCAGATTGTAAAAGTAAGGTAACTCATATTTGCAAATCCAGAGGATACTAAGAGCAATGGTTATTTTTTTAAAAAATTTCCTCTGCTGGGAAACATAGAGAGCAGATCAGATGTTTCACAGAGGTCATGGAATATAAAGCCTCTCAAGTTAAAAGAATCACACTGAGAAAAAAAAATAGAGATTTTTTTTTTTTTTACCTGCACTGTGTGTTGAAGCTTGGGATTCTTATAATGGAAAACACTAAAACTAAGTGGTTCCTTGGGAATCATTTCCACAAGCATGAGGTTGCCACACTATAAAAAAAGGAATATGAAAAGTAAGACACTTTTGAAAAGGAATGAGGACCCATAAATTGCTTCAGTTTCTATAGCATTTCCAACACCCAGACATACCAGAATATGAGCTTTGTATGTGAAGGTTTCTTCTCTTTTCTTTGTGATCAGAAGCAGTTTGTCAAAAAGGAATAATGTTCGCTCATTTTTAGCCCGCTGGATGCGGAATGTTCCTTCCAACACCAGCTCCCCATAGCTGGTCAGGTCTGGTCCTTTCCAGTTAGTCAGTAAACTCTGTATCTCCTGGAAGAATTAATATATATTTTACATATTTTAAATAAGAGGAAAAAGTTAAACAATTAATTAACAACAATTATATTAATATTTCAAGTATCTGATGGCATGATAATTGAAATAAATACATTTGTCAGTTTAGGGCATTACACAGAAGATTAGTTTTCACTTAAAGTTTAACAAAAATCAAATGTAGGGGTAGTTTTATCTAACATTAGAACATAGTTGGTCATCCACCTACCCTATCCACCTACCCTCCACTAGAGTTAATATTACTAGTTATATTTTTTCAAAGACTACACAAAGGGGCTAATATGTGAACTACCAGTGGAAAAAATTGCTCTCTTCCCTTCTTGAACTTCTTCCCTTTCCAGATAAATATCTTGGAGTTACTGATTTGAAAAAATTTCCACTGAAAATTCAATTCCTCATATTATATATTGAACTAAAAACTAGAGGAGGTAAAGAAATGATGTAAAGAAGATTTCTTAAACCCTCCCAAAATAAATAATTATGTAGATAAAGGAAAACCAATAATATGATGTTATCAGTCATTCCTATAAGGAATGCTGGGAGATAAGAAGCAAGATTTAATATTCCCTTAACATTTAGTAAGGAGGAATAACAATAACAACAAAAAAGCAATCCACAGAAAAGTTCAAAACAAGGAGACAAGATTTTGTGAACTTACCTGTAATCTGATGGCATGCTCATGTTTCCTCTTCATGTCATTAATATGCCAGGCTACTCTCTGCATTGTGTCTATGGCCTCAAGCACCACATCATAGCCATCAGTCTCCTTGTCAAGGTGGTTTTCTATTTCCTAATGAAGTCAGCAAAGAACCATCTATTTTTGAAACATGTCTTCCACATACCCTGTTACACTGAGAAGATACCTATATTATTTTGGGGAGTCTTAGTTTTTTCATCTTTCAAATAAGGAATTCCTAACACATGGTCTCTCACACCTTTTCCAGCTTTAGTCTTATATAGCTTTTCTTTTCTTTCTTTTCTTTTTTTTAAATACTTCATATTACTATTGTATCCCAGCACTGGAATACTGCAATTTCAGTGAAAAGAAAAAGACAGAAAACAAACAAACAAACAAAAAGAAGTATAAGGCATTCCAATGTTTAAATTCCAGGACTGGAGTGATCTTCCAGAATAAAAGGTACAGTAGAGAAACAGAACATTCCATTCTCTTTTATTCCCAGATAGTATAAGCCAGATAAAAAAGAGCAAGAAAGGATAATTTTGCTTTATTTTATTTTTATTATTATTACTACTACTAGTAGTATTATACTAAGAAATGACTCATTTTATTTCAGAATAGATAATGTAGCAAGGGGGTTTCTGCTAAGCTGGGTCTTCCCAATGGAGGTTCATTATTTTGCTTCAAGTATTATGGATTTATGAGAGGACATACACAAATCCAATAATAATATGCCAATACATGACATACCATAATTTATTTTAAAATTTGGATACTGTTTTAAGATTACTCCTGCTTTTGCTCTATCTTTTCCCTTCTCCAGTTTTTTCTCACAGCTAGTCAAAAGTTACATTATATATTATATTAACTTCAGTAAGATATAAAAAAATATATTCCATTGGGAAAATCTGATTTAGATGCTGTATTAATCAAGCAGACAAAATAATTATCTGGAGGGTCATAGTAAGAGAGAAAGTTGTTCAATGCTGCAGTGTTGGTATTAGGTGATATCATGGTGGGATTATTGGTACGATTGATATTTTCAATATTTATTTGGATGATTGAATAGCAAGTAAGTCCATAGTTGTCAGTAGCTTTGCAGGACTTTTAATTCTGAAATTAAAAATACTTGATGATGTGTTTTGAAAGGCAAAAGGATCTCAAAAGATGAACTTCCAGAGCAAGCACAGCTAGCTGAGTAATTTCAGGTGAATTGACTGTCCTGTTATATAACTGGTCCCAAACTATAATTACACAGTTTTAAAAGCACGATCTGGCTTAAGCAAATATAATATGGACTAAAGTAAAATCAATTTACTTACAGGCCACAAAATAATTTTAAAAGAAAAAGTCGTAAATTAGAGTCATTTTGTCAACAAAATTAGCTTGAAAGGAAAATTATCCAAAATTTACACATTTTTGACCTTCTTATCAAAAGAACAAAGGAATTACAAATGCAACTGTAGGAAGCCAGAAAATGGAGATGAGAAGGGAGGGAATTTTAGGTATGGCAGAGAGCCAATAAAAATGTCACTAGTAGGTACACAGTAGGTGCTCAATCAATATTTGGCAAATTAAATAGATTGGAACCGTCTGAATTTCCTCATCCACAAAGTGAAGGGGTTAGATTAATTGAGTCTTATACTACTTATAGGATGTTTTGTCCTAAAGCTATTTACAATACATCACAACCTAGCTTTCTCATTGCCATTTCAGTTTTATTACACATTGTTGATGTAATCTACAATTCAACCCTATTAGCTTTCTGAGTGATTTTCTATACATGGCAATGCCATTTCCTACATGTGTGGTTTTGAACTGGTTATATTCCATGCCTGGAATGTTCTCCCTTCCACCCACCTTTGTCTCTTGGGGTTCCTAAAGCTCAAATACTAGTGCCTTTTCTTTCCCCCCTCTAAGTTTAACTTGTATCTGCTTTGTATGTATCTGTGCTCACACACTTTCTTTCCCCTATATGTTTCCTGAGGGCAAAGGACTCTTGTTTCACTTCTGTCTCTGTATCCTCCAGGAACCAACAGAGTTCTTAGCAGACAAATATTTTTGAATTAATTAATTCTTCCACCTCAAAAAATTGTACCCAAAAAAAACTTGCCTTGGGCCTGATTGCTTTGACTATCAGAATATACTGAGAAAAAGGATTATGTAGCCGTATTTCAATTTAAATTATCTTGTATCTACAAAGCTATCTAAAACAGTGTAAAAGTATTGAGAAATAAAACAAGAACATTTATTCAATTATTCCTGAGAATAAAATTTAACGAATTGTTCACTAGTCATCCTGTTCCCATTTACGTCCTTGTTGGTTATTGCCCCACCAAATCAAACCCAGGACAAATAAATACTTCTTTTTCCCAAACCACCCACTAAATCTGGCACGTGGGAAACAACTGCTTTTTTTTTTTTATTATTACTTTCTATATGATGCAGTAACCACCCAGAAAGATCACGCCCCAGAATGTGTCTAGTGGCCAATGACATTT
This sequence comes from Sminthopsis crassicaudata, assembly GCF_048593235.1. Taxonomy (NCBI): domain Eukaryota; kingdom Metazoa; phylum Chordata; class Mammalia; order Dasyuromorphia; family Dasyuridae; genus Sminthopsis; species Sminthopsis crassicaudata. The sequence goes on from NC_133620.1 coordinate 142,846,987, forward strand.
TTAAAAAATGTCAAAGGTCCCAGAAAGGCACTGGTAGTCTGCCAGGTGATTCTCCCAAGCAAGAAATGAATTATAGAGTTTTAAAACTATCTCATTACTTGGACATATTCAATGCTGCATGCTCAGTATCAGTATTTCTAAAACTTCTTAATTAAAATGTATTAGTCAACTGTAAAGAATGGACAAGAAAAATATTTCCAGATGTTTTCAGCTTTTTTTTTTTTTTTTAGCATTTTTTGTTATCAGCTCAAAATACAAAAAAAGATAAAAACCTTAACTCCACTCCTACATATTAAAGTGTATTCAAGTATATCAGACATAAAGAACTGTACATTTTGAAGATGCTTACATGTAAAAGCAGATGATACTTGAGAATCCGCTGAACAGGCTTCAAAAGGTACGATCCTAAGGGCAGCGAATGATGAAGAGTTTCCTGACGTTCTCTGAAGAACTTGGCTACCATTTTGTTCCTCATGCATTCTGTTAGCACAGCTACTGATCTGCAAATAAAATCCATGAAGCATAGTGCAGACTCATCAATAACTGAGTTACTTATTATATCATTTAAGCATGTCATATGAAGAAGATGATCACCTGTGAGGCTGTGATAGGCCATTTTACATCAAGATACCTGGATTTAAAAGAGCAGCCAAACTCATTTGTCAGCTAATCAGATGATGAGATCAGCTGAAATATGTGGCATCTTACAAATTAAGTACAACAGGAAGCACAGGCTTTGATACAATAAAAGGAAATGCCTTTAGTGTCAAGCTATGCAATTTGATAAGGGCATAAGGGGCTTTTCCCTATCTTTTTTATGAGTTGCACCATTGACTTTGAATGCCTTTTTAAGTTCTGCCAATCTATTTTCATTATCACCTTCGAAATTTTGCTCAACATTCACCCTTAATGTTTGCATCTGACTGATTATTCGTTCTCTATATAGATTCAGAGCTAGAAGTGATCTTAGAAGTCACAGTATTAAACACTCTCATCTGTAAAACATTTAAACCAGATGACCTCTTTGGTTCCAGAAGGTGCATCTTGAAGGGAGGGCCTGTGTCCAGTCTATTCCTATGTGTTCTTTTCATTCTCTCTCTCTCTCTCTCTCTCTCTCTCTCTCTCTCTCTCTCTCTCTCTCTCTCTCTCTCTCTCTCTCTCTCTCTTTCTGTCTCTCTCTGTTTCTCTCTCTCTCTCTTTCTGTCTCTCTCTCTGCCTCTCTCTCTCTCTGTTTCTCCCTCTCCCTCTCTCCCTCCCCCTCCCTCTCCCTCCCCTCCCTCCCCCCCCTCCCCCTCTCCCTCTTCCTCTCCCTCTCCTTCCCTCCTTCCCTCCTTCCCTCCTCTCTCTCTCTCTCTCTCTCTCTCTCTCTCTCTCTCTCTCTCTCTCTCTCTCTCTCTCTCTCTCTCTCTCTCTCTCTCTCTCTCTCTGTCTCTCTCTCTGTCTCTCTGTCTCTCTGTCTCTCTCTCTCTCTGTCTCTGTCTCTCTGTCTCTCTGTCTCTCTCTCTGTCTCTCTCTCTCTCTCTCTGTCTCTCTCTCTCTCTCTCTCTCTATATATATATATATATATGCTCTTCACATAATAGACTCTTGAATGCTGTTAACTGGTTGTTAATTCCAAGCATTAAGCATGGAACAAAATAAAAGAAAGTCCTTGTGGGCAGAAAACTCTAAATATGGCCATTCTATTTTTTAAAATAAAATTTTCATTACTAATAAGATGACTTAAAATACGACCACACCACAGATAATTACTATGCTCTAAGAAACAATAGCAGTTATAAATTGTAACTAGGGAGCAAATGCAAATACATCCTACTTAAAGGAAACCCAAGAGAAAGATCACCAGGTATCCCAAATAGCCAAATTCACTGATTCCAACCTTCACTATCTTATCAGCGGCAGAAATATTTATTGGCATCAAACTTAGGAGAAAAGCTGAAAGTCCAAAGGCTCTGTTCCTACAAAGGTGCCATGTATTAATAATATAAAGAAGAGGCGTAAAAGATATCAAGGAAATGTGAAATCAATAAAGGAAGTAAACAAGTAATATAGGGAGAGCATAAAACAAAAGAAATAGCCCAAATTCCGCAATGGAAAAGATTCTGAATGAAAACCTATAATACATGATGTAAATTCTTCATAGATGAATTATGGGAAGATCTGATCAAAAATTACATCTCTTAGAGTGGTTGCAAAATGCACCACTTGAGGGCATACTCTGCTTTTAAAATGTACTCTGGAATGGAGTACTCAGACTCCTTACCTTCAAAGCTCAGATCATATGCTATCTTCCCTTAATGCTCATCCTCTCTCCCTTAATTTATCATCTATATATTGATCTATCCATAAGAGGTATCACTTGAATAGAATGTAAATTCTCTGAGGCTAGGATCTAGTGGTTTTTTTTTTTTATTATTCTATGAACTCATAGTTCCATGAACAAAGTTGTTGCTCAATAAATGTTAGTTGTTAGTCATATTATCTTCATGGATGTTGATACAGATCCAACAAAATATCCTTAGACTCCAGAGAAATATATATTTGAGCAATTATTAAAACCAACTTTCAAGAATTTTAAAGCAAGCCATAAATTAATTTGGGTTCACAGAATATCATTCCATAAGATTCTGTTATCTTTAAGATTGATTTAGAAATGATAAATAATTGATACTGAGGGAGAACTTTATTGATTTAGCTTGGAAAATGTCAATTTTTTTTAAAGTACCAGTCCATTAATAGATGGGTTTTTTATGCATTTGTAACCTGTTTATCCTTTTGAGTTTTTAACCCATTCTTTTAAGCTCATATCAAATGCCACTCTCTCTCCAGGAAGTCTTCCTCATACCCCTTTTCTTTCAGTTAGGACAAAACACATTTGTAAATATGGATTTTTCTTGCATCTCAAATATCTACCTTGGATAGTTGGTGCAATATTGTGTATAAATGTGAAAATCTTCACTCTGCAAGAGAAAAAAAAGTTAAGATTTAAGTAAACAAAGACCAAAGTAACAGGTAAACAAAGGTTACATTTCAGGTTCTATATACATTTATACATCTATATACATCTATATAAAAATTTTAATAGACAGGTAGGTGGAACAGTGGATACAATGCTCACTGACCCTAAGTCTTAGACATTTAACCTTGTTTGCCTCAGTTTCCTCTGTAAAATGAGCTTGAGAAGGAAATGGTAAACCACTCTAGTATCTTTGCCAAAAAAAAAAAACCAAAAAACACCATAAAACAAAGCAAAACAAAACTCCAAGTAGGATCATGAATAGTTGGACACAACTAAAACAACTAAACAACAACAACAACAAAACTCAAGGGTTAAAAAAACTATTCATATCAATTCCCTTCAAAACAACTCTTTTTCATTAGTGCTCATAGTTTGCCAATATCTTTTCTTGACAATTCCTTAAATAAGTCAACCTGATTCAGCCCTAAAAAGTAATATTTTAGCAAAGAAACAGCATAAAAGGAGTTTTGCACTTGGAAGGAATGAGACATGTTTGTTTGTTTGTTTGTTTGTTTGTTTTGATAGAAAATACCATGACAAAACAGATGTTGGCAATCTAGTAGATTGTCATGATAAAAATTTAAAAGGAATTACAAATTATAATTTTTGTGTCATGTAAAAATGCTCATTTCAGACTATGCAAGGCTCTTTCACTGTCTGACCTTCCAGTCTCATCATTCCATTTCACACATCAGACAAAATTTAAATAATAGGCTCTTTAGGAACAGGGCTGAGTTTGCCTTTCCTTGTGCCCCCAATACTTAAAAGAGTAGCTGGTACATAGTAAGTGCTTAATAAATACTGACTGATTGAATGCTCAAAGCCAATTTTATGCCTGGATGAATGATTCAATATCAATCTTAAGAGCTATATTTTAAACTTTTATGTTTTAAAGAAGTCTTTTTCTGTACAAATCAATTTATGACTGATTTATCAAAACTATGCCATTTTCCAAAAAGGGAGTAATAAATACATTGTTCTGTCAAAGATTTCTCAAATACACTTAGCCCCATAAAAGCCTTTGTTTTAGCATTAGTTAACCTTGCATACTTGGAATAATTTTGCTATTGGCAACATTTTTCATGTATCTTTACAGGTGCTCAAACATCATTCAGATAAAGAGTTTTGGGTTACAGCCTATCATGGAACATTCCTGGAAGAACAGTTACAGCCCTGAAACATTCACCAAACTTAGAATTGTGACAAAATTTAATTTGCTTACTTTTCATAAAATCGCTAATAACAATAATCATCTTCCTGAAGTCAAAACTACAATGAAATGAATGCAGATTATATAAATGATCCACTTTACCATCTAGAATTATAGATTAATTATGTTATACTAATTAACATGTTAATTATAATTAAATTATATATAAAATTGTAAATTATAAATATGTGCACAGGGGAACTAGCATCAGATCAGAAAGGTACCTTGAATCCAATCCTTTCATTTGACAGATGAAACTGAAGCATTGAGCAATTAAATGACTTTCCTGGATCACAAAGTTAGGCATTTATAACAGTATTCAAACTCATCTCTTCCTGACGAAGTCCAGCATTCTATTCATTATGCTACCTAGCTACAAATATCCATACAAATAGAATAATATTGTGTAGCTGAGTCATTTCAGTTGTGTCTGACCCATCATAACCCTAATTTTTGGGTTTTCTTGGCAAAGATACTAGAGTGGCTTACTATTTCTATTATTTTTTCTATTTCTTTCTCCAGTTCATTTTTGTAGAAGAAAAAACTAAGGCAAGCTGGGTTAATTGACTTGCCCAAGGCCACACAGCTAGTAAGTGTCTGAGGCCATATTTGAATTCAGGTCTTCCTGAGTCCAGGCCCAGCAATTCTATTCACTGTGCCACCTTGCTGCTATTACTAGTAGATTCACAGTAATCCAGACTATTCAAATTCAGAATTTAGAGGATACTTTAACTAAATTTGACACCACAAAGCTCATTTATAAGTATGATAAATTAGAGCTTATTAAACTTCTCAACAACTTAAGCTCAAAAGTATGTAACTCATTTACCAAAAGAAAAACCATTTATGCAGAGTTTTTCAGAAAAATATCTGAAAGTATTTCATAATAAGTTAACCAAGAATGAAGTTTTCTGGGGCAGCTAGTTTGGTGCAGTGAATAGAGCACCAGCCCTGAAGTCAAGAGGACCTGAGTTCAAATGTGACCTTAGACACTTAAGATTTCCTGACTGTGTTAATCCTGGGCAAGTCACTTAACCCTAATTACCTCAGCAAAAAAAAATAAATAAACAAACAAATAAATAAAATTTAAAAAAAATCCTTTGTAATTTTCTGACAAATTACAAAAGCCCTTAAGAGAATTAACATAGGGGGCAGCTAGGTGGCGCAGTGGTTAGAGCACCAGCCCTGAATTCAGGAGGACCTGAGTTCAAATGTGGTCTCAGACACGTAACACTTCCTAGCTGTGTGACCCTGGGCAAGTCACTTAACCCCAGCCTCAAAAAAAAAAAAAAAAAAAAAGAGAGAGAGAGAGAATTAACATATTGACTTAAATGAATAAAACATATTTTGAGGGGAAAGTTTTTAATGTGGAACAGGATATAGATTAAGAAGAGATGGGAGAGTATGATGTTGGGTGAAGTGGAAGGTGACGTTCTGAAAGTGTTATAATTAGGTTCTTCAATAAAGAATTTCCATTTCCATCACTACTCAACAATTCTACCATGGGAGACTTTCTTCTCTTTTTTTCAAGGAACAGGTAAGGAATAATTATATTATTCTTCAGTGGAAACAGTTTCATTTAACCTCAAAGATCCCTACTCCACCCCCCCAATAAAAAAGGTCAGAAATGAATCCCTGTGAAGGCATCAGTGATTCACATGAAAGTAAGAACCTGTTTAACATCTTTCATTAATGGCTGCTCAATTTAAAGTAATCTTCTATGCCTCCCCCTGGTTAAACAGCTGGTTTGGCTTCACAACACCTAACAGCTTCTAAATTTCAGGGTGCTGAGTGAAAAGTATTCTTTGCCAGAACCAAACTCTCTCAGTGCCTTCCTTACATGTAAATGTGTGGAGTGCTTAAGTAAGCCTTCTAATTAAACCTGGCAACATTACAATGAAGAAGGAGGCTTGGGAAATGCCAGTGGGGTATATAAACAAACTTTTATGTGAATAATTAAACCAAGGATAAGCTTATGTTCCCACCCCTTTAATCATTGCCCCTGATTATAGTTACCCTTAAAAGCTAAATGTTTCCGAACTCTTCTGTATAGCTGATGGTCTATGGCTCCTTGAACATATACCTTCTTTGATGAATAAGAGCATCTCTTTTGACTTGTTTCTTTCTATCCTTTTTTATGCTCCTACCCTTCAGTATTTTACAATGACTAATTATGACATGTAGGTAAATTGTGAAAAGAATAATGAATATATATATATATATTGTAGTTAACTTTTGCTTTACACCTAATACAACAATCACTTTTAAAAACTGTAATAAAATACAGGGTGGTATGTTTAGATTAAAAATCACTCTCACATTTTATAGTCCTGGAGTCATGGCTAGGGAGAGGGCTTCCCCATTTAGATAGAATTAGATTTAGGCTATTTGTATGACATCATCCAACTTGAGGAGCAGGATTAGATATTATGACATGTTATTAGATTTAAGAGTATAAGTAAAATACTAGCCCTTTAGAGTGATCAAAGCTACTCTCAAGCAGCCTTTGCTAAAAGCTGAGTATATTTGAAACTATAATTGCGCAAATTATGTGATAACATGTTTAAATTTTTTTAAATTATGGAATAAAACAAGCATTTCTACAACACAATTCAACAAAAAGATGATTTATGCATGAAACTGCAAATTTACTATGCACAACTGGTCATTCCTTTCAAATACACAACAAAATTATCAAGTAAATTTCTTTTTTTTTCTTCTTCTCCTTCCCCTGTCCTAGAGATAGCTACCATTAGGTACAAATAGATATATACATGTAAAATTATTCTATACATCTATTTTCTTTGGATGCAGATAGTGTTTTATTTAAGGTAGATTTGAAGATTTTGCTGTGTAATAATCAATTATTTGAAGACTATTAGAATTGCTGAAAATTTAAGTGAAACACTATTCTTTTTCTTTATCTGTCCCTCAAACTTCACTGGGCTCAGATATACCAGTTATAGTCTTTTCTCCAGAGGAAGAACTTCTTGACTATTTCAATGTCATGCAATTTCCCATTTCCTCCCCACTTTCCATCCATTTTGTAGTGCCCCTTTCTGTGTCATTTTCTACCCTCAGAGTGTAAGCTCCTTGAGGGCAAGAACTGATTTGATTTTTTGGGTTAGCATGCCCAGTGCTTAGCATAGCACTTATCATATAGTATACAATTAATAAATGTTCTATCTATCTATCTGTCTATCTACCTACCTACCTACTTAATACCTATTATCATTTTTAGCTCTCTGGATCTGATATACATGAAAATGTTAATTTTTCCCATCCTATGGTTTTCCCATGTCTCTGTCAATCAATTGTTGAAACATAATCTTATTTTCTAATATTCCTTTATTCTTGCCTCTCCCCCAATCTCCAAAGGCTTATAGTTTTTTGTGAGATAAAACAAGCAATTTATTTCAACTAAAAACTACATTTAAAATAATAAGTTCCTTTTTTCTCTATAATTGATCTTTTTTTTCTTTGTAGAAGAATGCAACCATAAAATTTAGCCTTAAGAAAAAGACTATTCTTTTAAAATCCAAAACAAAAGCAATTATATTATTGCTGGTCACCATTGGCACAAACTAGCAAATCATTCTTACCTTAGATACAAAACATTCTGCTATGGCCACGGGATCATTTTCACAATTTTCCAGATCTTGTAAAAGTCCACTAACAACAACAATAACAACAACAAAAACAAGTTAAAGATTAATTTGTAATCTTTCATAATGAAGGATATTTTATTCAGCTATATACAAGGCAACTTGTGGAACTAAGTGGGACAGTAGATAAGAGGACTGAACCTGAAGGTAGGAAGACCTAGTTCAAATTCAGACTGATATTTTGACACTAATTATATGATTATGGGGCAAGCCACTGTCTGCCTTAGTTTCATAACCTGTAAAATGGGATAATCATAATGCCTATTTTCCAGGGTTATTGTGAGGATTAAATGAAATAAAATATTTGAGTTTGCTTTGTAAAGTATAAAACACTATATAAATGCTGTTATTATCTTTACAAATTAAAATGTTGCATTTACCTTTTTTTTTCAAAATATGATAATCACCTTAAATACCACAACAAAAATCAGATTTGAATTAAAAAATTACCAAGAGCAATTAATGGCAGCTTTTTTTCCACTCTGTCACTCAGCAAATCATATGTAATTCTGACCAATTTTGATGAAGCACACTCTTAAAAAAGAAAGAATTCTTCCTTACCCAGCATAACAAAAAGGGAATTAAATCAGAAGAGTTGAAGTCAAATACTGTTTTCATATGTTCTTGTTTCCTGACTTCATCTTGTTCCATATCACCAACTATTTTTTGGACACCTTGGATGTCTTAAAGGCATCTCAAACTTAAAATATCTTACTTCTTAGTGTACTCCACGATCCCACAACACTGGCCATTTTGCTCTTCCTTTAATATGGGTCATGACATCTTTAATAAATTCTAGTGCCTATTTATTACCTTCAGAAACAAATATAAGATTTTCTGTTTGGAATTTTACAAACTGTGCTTTTTCCAGTCATCTTTATATTTTACAAACTCTACAATCCAATTACATTATCTACTGTTTCACAAAAAGGAAACTCCAACTCTAGATTCCTTGTTTCTGCATTGGTTAGCTCCCTACTTGGAATCCATTCTCCCTCTTCCCTTACAATTTCCGTGGTTTCCTAACTTCTGTCAAAATTCAGGTCAAATTCCATTTTCTGAAAGATTTTCCCAGGTCACCTTCTCTCTTCTTCCCCACAATGCCATTCCTTTGGGAATACTTTCCACTTACTTTGTGTTTATCTTGTATGTACAGAAGTTATTTACCAGTTGTCTTTCCCATTAGAATTTGAGCTCAATAATGTTTTAAATTTTATATGCTAAAGATGTAGTCCAGTGCCTATCATATTAATTTGGTTAAACTGGCTAAAAACCGATACCTGCAAAGAAACTCTAGATTGAAGATGATAACAATGAAAACAAAATTTTAAAAAAATTTCATAAAGGAGACTTCTAGGACAGGTTCCTTATTAGCCATATAATAAAGTAAAATATTGATGATTTATTATAACTGACAAGAAATCAACCCTCTATCTCCAAATTTGAAATTATCAAGGTCATATGAAATATAAATTTATATCCATTATCATTAACAATGAAATTCATTTAAATGGTTAACAAGAATATAGACAGATAATTTTCAGACAAAGAAATTAAAACTATTTCTAGGCATATGAAAAAATGTTCTAAATCACTATTGATCAGAGAAATGAAAATTAAGACAACTCTGAGACACCACAACACAGTTAGATTGGCTAAGATGACAAGAAAAGATAATGACAAATATTGAAGGGGATGTGGGAAAGCTGGGTCACTAATACATTGTTGGTGGAGTTGTGAAAAGATCTCACCATTCTGGAGAGCAATTTGGAATTATGCTCAGAAGGTTATCAAACCCTTTGATCCAGCAATGTTTCTACTGTGCCTGTATCCCAAAGAGATATTAAAGGAGGGAAAGGGACCCACATGTGCAAAAATGTTTGTCCTTTTCGTAGTGGCAAGAAACTGGAAATTGAGTGGATGCCCGTCAATTGGAGAATGGCTGAATAAGTTATGGTATATGAATGTTATGAAATATTATTGTTCTGTAAGAAACAACCAGGAGGATGATTTCAGAGAGTCTTGGAGAGACTTGCACAAACTGATGCTAAGTGAAGTAAGTAAAACCAGGAGAACATTGTATACAGCAACAACAAGATTATATGATTATTGATTCTGATTGGATGTGGCTCTTTCAACTGATTGAGACCAGTTCCAATGATCTTGTGATGGAGAGAGCCATCTACACCCAGAAAGAAAACTGTAGGAGCTGAGTGTGGATAACAACATAGCATTTCCATGTTGCTTGCATTTTGTTTTATTTTCATTTTTTCCTTTTTGATCTGATTTTTCTTGTGCAGCAAAATAATCATGGAAATATGTATAGAAAATTGCATATATTTAACATATATTGGATTATTTGCCATTTAGGAGATGGGGTAAGGGGAAGGGAGGAAGAAAAGAAATTTGGAACCAAGGTTTTGTAACGGTGAATGTTGAAAACCAGATATATACTTTGAAAATAAAAAAGCCTTAAAAATAAAATAATTGAAAAAGAAACAATGAGCTTTGTTATAGGCATATATTATACCTTGAGATTATCAGTATGAAGCTATTCTTGACAAAAATACTATGTCATGCTATTATGGGCATCATTTAACTCCTCTGGTCCTCAGTTTTTTCAACCTTTAAAACTAAGAGATTAGACTAGATGATTTCTAAGGTGCTTCTTAGATAAATGATCTAATTGTAAAAACTCCCATTTCCATATACTTAAATTTGGAAATGAAATTTCCTAATTGGTCAAAAAAGCTTCAAAATGAAAAGTTTTTTGTCCATTTACTAAAAATACAAAAATGCAATATTTTCCAATTAATTTGCTTGAACCAATGAATTGATATCAGAGAAGATGGAAATGTACTAGCTCAGTTTCAACAGCAGCCAGGGCATTATTGATAGGTGGGATTGAAAAATGAGTACCATCACAGTCAGAACAGCAACTATTGTACATCTTTCTTTGGAATTGATGTGTCTTTTTCAGTTATGACAACTATGAAGACAAACAAAACATCACAATAAACAAAACTTAGAACCAGACTGTAGAATTGTGGCAGCAGAAAATATCAAACTAAGCTTTTTAAAATTAGGAAAGCAAAAAATATTTTTGCATGACTAAATAAAAATTATTTGAGAATATTATTTTGCCCATATTTCATCTTTTAATATTTGCATTTATTTTGTAATATACATGATATATTAATATAGCAGTACATGCATGCAATTTATAAATGAACATATATATGTACACACACATATGTACACACCTATATTTGAAGCTCTGTTCAAATTTTTTTCCCACTAAACTATGGCATGATCGGTCAGTCAATTACATTTATTAACTTTCCTACTGTGTGACAGCTGCTGTGCTAAGTCCTGGTATACAAATATGAAAAAGAAAAGTTCTTCCTGATCTAAAGGAGCTTATAGTCTAATGGGTGAAGATAATACAAAAAGAAGCCTAGAGGGAGGAAGGGAAAGAAAGTATTCATTGCAGAAGTCCACATGAGTGAAAGCACATGGAAAATGAAGAGATAGCTGGCTAAGCCTTCTTGAAATAAAGGTTTTGGAGTTCATGCTGCCACTTTCTAATCAGAGAGGTAGAGGGAACTGATGATATGTGAGGGTCAAGGCTGACTCAGTCTTGTTGAATATTTCTAAAATATTGAGAGACTGATAGTCTACACAATCTGTTTAGTGTTTAATTATCATCTTAGTTTTCTTTTAATATGTACATTTTTTTATTTTTTCAATGAAACTACTTGTTTCTTAACCAAAAAGTCTATTTCTTTTACTTCTTTGCATTTTTTACTCATGATAAGTCAGTGTTTTACTCATGATAAGTACTAAGAAAATAACGATTGATTACTACTTCTTATTCATTCATCCTGGATATAAATGAATATGCTTTTGCATTCAAGCCAAACTGTGTATTTATTTGCATTCATTAATTCTTTCTTATATTTATTATCATTTTACTCTTTGTTTTACATTTCTCTGACTTAATATCACCAACTTTTTTTTTTTTTCAAAAAAAATTTTTTTTAGCTATTTTGTCAACAAGCCTAGCTGGAAGGGTAAAAGTAGACTTTTCTAGTATTAATCTCCATCCTACTGTACTCTTGCCCAATCCAAGTCACCAAAGGCAACCAAAACTATAACAGAGGAAAAGAGTGTATGAGAGCAATTGGATTGTAGGGTCCAGTGGACTTAACAGAAGATCAGAGGAAAGAGATAAAGATGATGGAAAAAAATAAAATAGGCATTCCAGTTTGGTGGCCAGGCTTGGAGTCAGGAAGACCTGATTCCAAATTCCACCTCAGACACTTACTAGACTGAAACCTTGGGCAAGCCTTTTAACCTCTGTCAGTCAAATGTAATAGCACCTATTGTGGATAAAATGAAATAATAATTGTAAAGTGCTTGGCACAGTGCCTGACACATAGTAAATACTATATAAATGTTTATTATTATCATTGTTCATTATCTTCGTCATAGTTAATAACAATTCTTATTCATACAGCACTTGGTAGTTTGCAAAGAATTTTTCTCATAGCAGTATTGTGAGATAAATAATCAAACATTTCTCAGAAAAAGAAGAAGCAATGGGGACAAGAAAGAGGGTATGTTAAAGAGGTGAAGGTCATGTCTTAGGCTTCAAAGAAAAGAAGGAGGATTTGTTTGCTACCAGTTAGATGAATAACCTGGGAGGTGTGGAGTTTGAGGATTCTGATAAGCCCAGTCTACCCAACCAGAGTGTCTCCTCTGCTGCTATGAAACTGAGTGCACTGGAGAGAATCTCCCTCTCACTACATTCTTATCCTTAAACTGGAGAGTCCCCAACTTTAAAATCATCTCATTTCTGTCTCCTGTCCATCAATTTACTGCTAAGCAGTTAAAAAGAGTTTGTATTGTATTGTATAGTTGTTTATCCCTTATTTTTGAAAGACCAATGACATCATGAAGTTGGGATAAATTAGTAGATGATGGCTGGATGTTTTAACTTGTGCGTGAATTGGTCTTAAATGAGGCAAAGGCATCAGCTTTATTCTGTCTCCTAGGATCATCTAAATCCAGTGACAGGACAAAGGTCAAAATGACTGGTGATAATCTGGGATGCGAGCGATGATTTTGAAGTCTTTGGCAACCGACCAAGCTCTAACTGTTTGCCTTCTCAAGCATCTGCCCTGCTCATCTTGTGTTGATTACCTAAGTATTCAGAAATGTCTTTCTCATATGGATGAAATAATCTCTACCTTTAAAGAGCTAAAAGGGTAGATAAGGAATATATAAATACAGAAATATTTTATTTCAAAATTATAAAAGTGTGATAAAGGGAAAACTCAGGTCTCTTTCTTCTCAAGACAGTAACAATATAATCATTTTCCTGGCTTCAGGGTTGGGATATTTTTTCTTTTAGCCTGACAATCAATCATACTTTTATTTTTTTTTTAAAGTAGAGTAAAGGTAGGGTGGAGATGGGGAATTGAATGCATTCTTCAGTGTATGCATGTATATACCTGCAATTAAAAAAGTATTTCCTCTTCTACAGTAACCCTATCAAAGTGTCCCTGGACCATTGATGTAAATGTTAAAACAAGTATTATTTCATGGCCTTGAGTATTTCAGCACTTCTCTGTGAATGAGATCCCAAAAGGGAGCCACTCCCATTCAAATCTGAAATTGGCTCCATATAACACTTCCCTTCTCCACCCTCCTAACTGGGTCATTTGGCACCTGAACTTGGAGCATCTGCAAGGGATCCATGTGCCCGTGGGAATATAAAATGTAATGAACTATAAACAGCACCAAATTCCCCTTGAATTTCCTAGCTACATTAGCTCAGACTAGGAAATCTGCTTTCTGGGAAAGGGGAGGGACAAGGAGGGAGAAAGACTATGTCTACCATTGTCTGGGAATTACAGACACTCAATGATGCCAAAGTGTACTAAAAGATGGAAGAAAATATTACAAGTTGAGTCTTACTGGTACAGAACAGGCTATATAATTTTATCTGTCCTTTGCTTCACCTTTTTTAACATGATATAGGCAGGAAAGACAATGGGCCCAAATTCATTTTGTTTTTAGAAGGAATAAACTGTAGCGTATTTGGATGAGAAGTAATCATCTGAAGAATTCTCAATTTGAAAAAGAACATTTTTTTTTGTTTTAAAAGAACCCAAGGAATGAAGAAATTTTGCTCTGACCCTTTTTGAAAAAGAACATTGGGAGAAAACTTAAATGCTTTTGATAAGAGGAAGTTTTCTACTCTAAGTAAAAGGAAAGCTTCTTAATAATTAGAACTATCCAAAAAAGTAATAGATTGCCCCAGTGTGTATATGTGCATATTTTACATACATTTATGTATGCATGTAGTTGTTTCTTAAACAGAAATCAGCAAAATAGCCTAAAATCTAAGAATATGATAAATCCCTAAATGTCCAAAAAAGCTGACATATGGGGAGTGGGAGAGTACAAAGGAATCCATCCACTTATCCCCTCTCCCCATTCTGAGAACCAAAGGGGAAGAAATGCCAAATGTCTTAAATAGCATCACTTCCTTAGAAAAGGAATTTTCTAATGTTGATTTGAATGTATCTGTAATAAGGTCTCTGTGAATCAACCTAATTATCTGTGTTGACATCCCTGGATATTATATTGTCAAGGCAAATGAGCTTATCCACGTCATTCAAAATTATCTCCAATTTTGTAACTAATGGTTCCATGTATGAATGATGTGATGCTGGCCAGTGGAGAACCCCTATTTTCTTGGTGTTAATTGTTAGGCCAAAATTAACTTGAGTGGCAGTGACTTGATCCATACTTTGTTGCATTTTAGCCTCACTGCACAGAGTGCACAAGCATCTATGAACAAAAAGTCTTGCATCAACTCTCCCTCCACTTTAGTCTTGGCTTGTAACCTTTTCAAATTAAATATCATCAATATGATGGTTGACCCTGATGCTATTTTCATTGAAGGCATACAACAACATTGCTAAAACCATCATACTAAAAAGCATGGGAGCAAGTCCACAGAATTGCTTTTCATGATGATTAAGTTGATGCACAATGTACACACATATAAATATATGTAAAATACACACATATACAAACTAAAGTTTGTCTCTCAATTAAAGCTGCTATATATATGTGAGAATATATATGTAAATATATACTTAAACATACTCACACATTAAGCATATTCTATCATCTTTGACAGAATTCATGAAATATTACTTCAACAAGTCAATTAAAGAATCCAGAAGGAAAAAAAAATCAGTATCTCCTTTTGACTGACTTAATTATAAGATGTCAAGTCTTTCCATTGCTTTGACTGATGTGTGGAAAATCTTGCAAATAAACTATAAGTGGTAAAATATAAAGGTCCATAGTTTTGTCTTATACCAGGAGTCCCAAAAGTATTCATGATAGCTTAAAATCACAATAGAAATTTTGGGACACTTAGTATACACTAAAATATCTGACATAAGAAATACAAATCAAGACCTTAAACTGCCATGGAAGATAGTATTCACAACACTCTTCTATGTGTAACAACAAAAAATAATCCCACATTTTCTAAAAGGAGATATTGGAGCACTTGAAAAGTTTTGACTTTTAGAAATAAGATTTAAAACTAAGAAAATAAGATTAGCTATGCAAAATAACAGACAAAAAATCTCTTCCATTAACATTGAAATAATAGAACAACTCCCTTCAAAATGATTACCAGAACTTGAGACGACATGAAATAAATTTTTTAAAGTGAGACATATATATGTGCACATATAAACATGCAAAAATGATAACCACATGGATACCTCACAATAATGTGTCATCAATTTTACTCATTCATTCCTGATAGAGGTTAATTTTTTTCTTTCGATTGTCCAGAAAAGATCTTTATAATAGACACTTCAGAAATGCAAAATTTTTCTTGGCAACAAAACTCAATTTTATTTTTATTTGCATGAAAAGTAACATGCCCCACAGAGCACTTTCTATACTTCTCTGATGTTTTAGTTATTTATCTATGGCGATGCCATATCGTTAAACCAAAAGATTTGTCATACAGAGTAAATGAGACAATATACAATGTGCTTTATAAATGTTAACTATTTTTATTATTTATAACATTTTGGTTATAGTTCACTGCATGTGTCTTAAATCCTTACTTTACTATGAGCACCCTGAGGTCCGCATCTCCTGCCTCCTTGTCATCAGACTCTCATAAAAATGCCCTACACATAGGGAGGGATTAATAAATGTTTACTGAGTTGAAATCAATTTTCTCTACTTTCTCTAGTTCATGGAGTCATACTGATGTTCACTATTTAGCAAAGGTGAAAAACAACCCTGAAATATATCATACAATCTTCAAAGATCTAGAAAAACACAAATATTTCAGTAAACTTTGAAAATGAAATGGCATAACTCCAGTTTTCCAAAGAATCAAAAGCTTAATTCAATCAAATTTGAAGTAAATATTTTTAACACTGGCATATTACTAAAAGACTATAAAAATAATAAACCCTAAATTTACTTTTTGTCTCTATGGTTAGTTTTTTTTCCCTTTTTGTTTGTTACATATTGTAATCTTCTTTCATTCCACACATCACCACCATACTAATATGTAATTTAAAAAAAAAGACTATAGAATATTAAACTACAAAATTAAACTTTGCCCTTCTCCCTATTATCCCAATGGATAAGGGCAGTGTGCTATAACAAAAAGAGAGACAAAGAGAAGACGACCTGACTTTAAGATTTTTCTCTGATATTTACAGGTTTTGTAACTCTGGAGAAATCATTTAACCTCTCAAGGAAGTGGGCAACTCTCTAACTTGTAAAGCCAGTGCCCATCACATTGGTCAAAGTACTTTCCAGGAGCTCCCCATAATGGAAACAGGTTCATTTCCTCTGTCTATAGCAGGGGTTCTCAAACTACGGCCCAAGGGCCAGATGCCGCCTGCTGAGGACATTTATGCGGCCCACCAATTATGGCAAATGGGCTGAGGGACCGAGACAGAGTATGAATTTTTGTTTTTACTATAGTCTGGCTCTCCCACAGTCTGAGGGACAGTGAACTGGCCCCCTATTTAAAAAGTTTGAGGACCACTGCACCTTTTAGTGAGTTCATCAGCTCCTATACCCTCAAAAATCACCTTGCTATAGATAATTCTTACATTTCTATATCCTCTCTTCTGATCTCTGCTTCCACATTACCAACTACCCTTTAGATATTTTTTGTAACCATTTCAAACTCAACATGTCCAAAATAGAACTCATTCTCCTTCTCATAAAAACCATCTCTCTCATTCTATTTTTCCTATATAGAAGTATAGGGAGCTATTGTTCTCACAGATACACAAATTCTCAATCACACTGTCACTTGGAATTCTTTATTCTTTCTCTTCTTCTATATAACAAAGGAGATACCAAATTGCACTGATTTTTAACTCCCTAGTATTTCTTACACCCTTTCTATTTATCCCCACTCATACCACAACCACCATAGTCCTAACTCATCATCCTCTCTCATCTGGACTATTGCAACAAATCCTGATTGGTGTTTCTCCCTCTAATCTCCTTCTCTAGAGTCCATTCTTCACAAAAGTATCAAATTAATATTCCTAAAGCTTGGGTCTGACCATGTTATCCTCTCCTTCAAGGAGCTCTTGTGATTATAAAATGGAAATTTCTTTTGACACTTAAAGTCCTTAGTAATTTGGCACTAGTCAACTTTCCAACCAAAATGCTCTATTTGCTCTTCTATTTAAATCAGATTAAATTTCCCATCTTGATGCTTTTTGTACCCTTGCCCCCCTAGCCTGGAAAGTACATCCTCATTTTTACCTTTTAGAATCCGTTGCCTCAAGGTTTCAATCAAATACCATTTCCTACACAAGGTCCTTAAAAAATCCTCTGAGCTGTTAGGTCTCTCTGGTCTCCCAAATATTCCTAGGTATATATGTACACACACATACACATATAGTCTTTACTTATCTCTAAACCCATTATTTCTTTCCGGTAGAACATAAAACTTGAAAAGACAATTTGCATTTAGCCTTTGGATCACCAGTACCTAACACAGTTCTTGGCATATTTTGTAATTAAATGGTTACTGCAATCAGGAATATAATGTTGGACTATTTGTATCCAAGGCATATAATTTTTCTCCCAATACTGAGGGACGCTGTAGTACCAAAAATGCTTTGCAATCAGATTTAATTATTTCAATCAACTAATGAAATATGTTTCAAATATCTCTGGGCTCAGGATTGCAATAGATACTGCAACAGATACCAAAAAAGTATTTGAGAAAAAAACTTTTAAACTTTGGACCTGTACATTTTTTTGCTATGGAAGGAAAATGATCCTGATGATTCTGTGGACCTATAATCAGATCATCTCTCTGGGGATTGCAAGATAAAAGAGGTTTGATGGAGAATAAATATTGTACTTAGGAAACTATATAAGTACTTAACCCAGATTCAAGTTTTCAAAGAATAGTAATCCTCTGAAAAGAGAAGGATTACAGGCGGTCAGTTTTCATGTGCTAGATCCCTTAGGCCACATAGATCTTAGAAACTAATAATCTGGTTGTTTTCATGTTGTCCATATTTCAGTATTAACTTACCTGTTGAAATGGTAGATATCTTGTATGTTTCCAAAAAGGGCGGATCTTTCTTCAGCCCCCAAAGAAAGCTTGGATTGGTCTTTGATACAGTCAAGATAATCCTGTGAAATTAACAAGAAGAATACCTTAAAAACTCCAGTCTCTTTCAGTGTCAGTAATGGAGTTATCTTTAATTATGTAAGAGGAATCCTTCATATCAGTTTCAAGTTGTCATTTCAGTAATGCATGTAGTAATTTCACTGTGAGAAAACAGTCATTCTTTTATTAAAGATAATAATACTTACCTGTTCACTGACCTCAAGAAAATAACAGAGAAATTGAATAGTGAGTAATATAGAGACAGCATGATGTATGTTTATGTATCTACTTGCAGAAAACCACATTTAGATTTCACTCTATTGTGACTGTACAATAGTCACAATTAATTAGCTGATAAAGTCAAAGTTTTCCATAACGAAATATTGTTTCTTTTAATAACTGATATGAGAGAAAAGCTCAGTCATATTCCCCAATGTAATTTCAGAACAGTTAAATATCAACTTGTTTTTAAAATTAATCTTCAATAAAAAGAAATTCTCAATGGTCTTTCACACAAACATTAATTAATAAATGAACATGTTTTGTTAAGTGAAATAACTCAGCATGTTAGCTTTGGTTATAAGTATATAACATTTAATGAAACAGAAGTAAGTCAGTTTAAAGAATTTTTTTTCTCTGATATAATAAAAGTTTCTATATAAAACCTGGATTTCCATAAGGTTTTTGATCTAGAAAGAGTTGAATTTTATCTGTCTGAACTTAAGAGACTCTGAGTTGTTGACATAGAGGAAAACCATTCTCCCAAGACTGAAAGTACTAGTCAAAAGAGCTCATAATGAAATGTCCCCCAGTAATGTTTGCAAAAGGACTCTGTAGGAGGCAGGAAAAAAATAAAGGAAAAAGTGAAAACAGCTGAAATAACGTAAAATGAAAAATAAATAAAACCCCCTACCCTGAGCTGAACAATGTAGTATGGCATTCAACCAAGGGCAACATAACATTCCATGGCCCCTCACTCTGAGGAAGTAACCCCATGAAATGTCAACTAGAGCATGAAAATCTTTACACCATAACTGCATTCCAAAGTCTGATAACAAACACACCAGTATTTTGATGCACCAGTTAAGGGAAAATTAAAACTTAAGTACATCACAAATTGTTTTTTATACCATTCTATAATCAACATTCATCATCTCAATTTCTGATAATTCTCAAATAAGAGTAGCTTATCTTAGCTTCTTTGTCAAAAAGAACACCTGTCTGAATCATGTAACTGGCAAGCAATCTGAGCCAGAGACTTCAATGATAACCAAAGCTCTCTCTCCAAAAAGGAAAGCTCTTCTTTCTTACCATCCCAAAGCAACCTCAAGGAACCCACATGGGTACTGTGCAGTGTTTGCATAATGAATAATGAGAACAAGGTCCTGGGGCTTCTCAACCTTCTGACATTTTGTTTGTATCTTAGGAACCACCCAAAGGAAGTCAACAACCTTAGGAGTCTGTGAGCCAAGAGTGTAAATTGCTACAAACTGAGAGTCACGGAGAGCAGCAAGAACAGGATCTCGTCTGACTTTCCTTTAGGTTTGTGTTTATTTGAGTACTGAATATTAATTGCCAAAGTGGAATAAAATTGAATTCAAAAGCGGAGTAGATAAGGGATTAGAGTGTGTGTGTAGAAAGAGTGGAATCTCAAAATAAAAGACAAAAATGTATACAACAAATGGCAGAATCATTGGGTTTGTCCTCATATTTCTAGAAAGAATCATAAACATTCATGAATTGGAGTTTCCTATATCCTATGAAAATTGCCATCATTTGAAAGGCTTTGATTCTAAAGGTTAATAACCATAAATACTAACTGATTTGACCTGTTGGAAAAAACAAAAAAACAAAAAAAAACCAAGTTATATGAAATTTTAACTTACTTCCAAATATTTTCTTTTACTGATTGGTGAATTGGTATTAGGTAGAAAATTTATTTGGACTTAAGCAAAGGACTAAAATAAGATGCTTTTGAGTTAAAATTTAATGAGTTTAATAACTGCTTTTAAGATGACAGACATGTAAATATTAATGTCATCATTGTTTGTCATCATTATCATTAACAACAACCAGTATTTACTGAACACTTTCTCTATCTCAACTCTCAAGGAGCTCCCATTCTAATAAAATTGGAGACAACATGAATACAAGATATGATATAAATGGGAAGTAAACTCAGAAGGAAAAAAAACCCTGCATACTTATTTCCTTTAGGTTATCTTTTGGAATTTTCAAATTTTATTTTTTAACCAGGTCAATTTGCCTAAAACTTCAGTGTTTTTCAGACATTTGAAAGCCATTCAAATCCAGGGGGATTTTCTAATACTTTTGGGACAGGGGTGTTATTTGGACTAGCTATTAACATGATTAGGTCAGCAATTCAGGTCTGCTAAAGATTACTTTGAGTCTATTTATCAATATAAGAGGAAAGTTCAGATTCACCAATTTCTATAGTTTCTTAAAGTCTGACTTGCCAAAATTAAATATAAAGTGCAATTAAAGAAAAAAGACCATTACAAACATGATGAGACAGAAGACAAGGAGCAACAAGGGCTTAGTTCACAGATTCTTTTTTGTGGCATGAACCCTTCAGTCAGTTTGAGAATGCTTCTGGTCTTTCTTCTTTGGAAAATGTTTTTATATTTTATTTTTTAATAAAGTTTTTCATTTTCAAAACACACACAAAGATAGTTTTCAGCATTCACTCTTACAAAACCTTGTGTTCCAATTTTTTTTTCTCTCTCCCTTCCCCACCCTCCTAGATAGCAAGTAATCCAATTTATGTTATACATGTGCAATTCTTTCATACATATTTCCATATTTATCATGCTACACAAGAAAAATCAGATTAAAAAGGGAAAAATGAGAAAGAAAACAAAATGCAAGCAAACAACCACAAAAAGTAAAAATAATATGTCTGTGATCCACACTCAGTTCCCACAATCCTCTCTCTATATGTAGATGGCTCTCTTTATCACAAGACCACTGAAACTGGCCTGAATCACCTCACTGTTGAAAAAAGCCATGTCCATCAGAATTGATCATTAAATAATCTTGTTTCTGTGTACAATGTTCTCTTGGCTCTATTCACTTCACTTAGTATCAGTTCTTATTCATATACCATATACCATATATCATAACTTATTCAGCCATTCTCCAACTGATGGGCATCCACTCATAAAATGATAATGCATAGTATCACAAAGAAAACTAATTACTAAACTAAATAAATAAAACTAAATACTGAAATGCAGTAACAAAATACAGTTTTTTAAAAAGCCTATGGAACCCAAGCTAAATTCCTGATCTAGCTATATTGAATTCCACTGCCTGGGTCCCAGAACAGCTGCAGAAAACTACAGAATAGGAAACTAATCCTCCCTACTCACTTGAAGTTCAAGGTTTGCTAGATTTGCAAGAACCAGATACTAAATTCCTCTTGTGGGGAAAGGATTGAGTTAAAAAGTACTAAGAATTTCAAATGGGGCTAGGGACAAAGAGCCATGGCTCCCCTCCAACAAATTATGGCTCCCCTCCAACTGAAAAGACTTCAAAACACCAAAGCCTATAGTATAGAGAAACTGTATTAAAAAGGATGCTTATTTTCTGAAATTGTTCAGTATATAGAGTGTTAGGAATCCAACTTTATGTAAGCCAACTGTTGAAAGCCGATCAAAGTTGTATGGTCACAACTTGCTCCCTTCACCAATCCTAATTAAGTCTTTTAAATATGATACTTTAGCCCTAAATCAGTTACTGAAAACTACTATAGAACACACTATATTAACGGTTGTAATTGTATGAAACCATAATGAAAGGTTTTAGCTCCCAGATAACAGGCCATGCTGTATGCATAATGACAGTACAGAAACCAGGGAAATTTATTGGCTCAAAGTCACACTGCTTATTAATTTTATTTGTTTCTTGTCAGTCCTTGTGACTACTCCACTTCCAAAAAAAAAATCTATGAAAAATCATAATGAATTCCCCTGTTTCTTCTCATCAACTACTTTTTTTTTTTTTTTTTTTTTTGCTGAGGCAATTGGAGTTAAGTGACTTGCCCAGGATCACACAGTTAAGAAGTGTTAAATGTTTGAGGTCACATTTGAAGTCAGGTCCTCCTGACTCCAGGGCTGGTGCTTTATCCACTGTACCACTTAGCTGCCTCTCATCAACTACTTTTTAAATTAAATATGCAACTTCTAGATAATGGAAGTGTTTAAGCAGAAGTTGAACATTCACCTGTCAGGGGTGTTAAGGAGGACATTTTTTTGTGGAATAAAAGTATATGAAGAAAGTTGCTTAAAAAAAGGATATCATCATACCCTTTTACCCAAAGAGGTCAATAATAAAACAGAAAGATTTTAAATATACCAAAATATTTCTTAGATCACTCTGTAATAGGAAAAAAATAACAAAAACTAGGAACAAAGTGAGCATACAGTTTAGGAACTGAATAATTATGTTATGTGGAGTAACAGTAATATTGTATGAATATTCAGAGAAGATATATAGAGAAGCATGAGGAAAACTTGATTGAATGGATGCAGAGCAAAAAAAAAAAAGCAGAACCAAGAGAATAATATACAAATAATACAAAAATTGTACATTAAAACAACAATAACACATTAAAAATCAATTCAATGCCATGATCAGTCTTATTTTTTTTCCCTGGGGTATCAACAATGAAATAGGATAGGTAGATGACACAATGGATCAGAGTACTGGGTCAATAGTCAGGAAGACCAGAGTTCAAATGTAGCCCCAGAGACTTGTTAGCTGTGTGACCTGGCCAAGTCACTTGATCCTCTTTCCCTTGGTTTTCTCATCTGTAAAATGGACAAGAGAAGGAAAAGGCAAACCAATCTATTATCTCTGTAAAGAAAGCCCCAAACTGAATCATGAAGCGTCAGATATGACAGAACAGTAACAACAAATAATGAAATATATTTCCTTCCTTTCAGTACAGATGCACCAGAATATAGCAAACCCTATTAGAGGCAGTTGTGCTGGTTGTTTTTGCTTAACTGGAATTATCCATTGCTCAAAAAACCAAAAAGCAACTTGAAAATATATAAAAGATTAAATTGATTAAGGAACTAAATTATCTTTTTAAAATTTCTTCCAATTCTAAAGTTGTAAAGACAATTCATTTTGAAATAATTTCTTCACAATTATATTGTGAAATTATATTTAAATATGTATATATAAATACTGAAGCAGTCAAATGTACCTGTGATTTCATAAATTCTTAAATTCCTTTCAATGTTGCCAATCATCCCATATCTGTATTGACTCATTTTGTAATATTCTCATCTACATCTTCCCAAAAGTCTGCCACAAGGGATTGATTTAACCTGTTGGAGGCTTAATTCATCTTTATAACAGAATCACAAGTAATAATAGGTACCAGAACTCTGTACAACCATAGCTCACAAACAAGCTGACAACCATGTGTTTAACCCATCTTCCCCAGCATTTCTTGATAATACCCTTTTTAATTGTTATTCTTGAGAGTTGCTGGTTTATTATGTATAGAAGCTTGCTCATATTCACCATGGGCCTTTCCACAGCTTTCAAAATGATTCATTTTAAAGTCTTCAAGGGCAATGATATCCCAGGTCTTGATGTTATACAGCAACATCAGTGAAATGTTTGTCTTATTGACATTGGAAGTTTGTAGTAATTAAAGGGCTTTGCAATTTTCTGAAAACAGTCCAATTTCTTCTACTATGGTCCAACTCTGCGCCCAGATCATTGTCTAAAAGAAAATGCTGTCCTAATTTGTTATGTAGTCTTATTGAGATGCATACTGAAATATGGGCTATAGAAATTCTTCATCCGTTTGGTTTTTTCTGAGTGATTTGATACGTCACACATCATTGAGTGATTACAAATATTTAGTAAGAGCCTCTGCTCTTGGGACTTGATGAAATCAATGTATTATCACCTGCATACATGAGTAGCTCACATGTAAAGAGAATTAATCACTCCTCAATCTGGGCTCCATACATGATCTTCATCAAAGTGGAAACTTTTTTTTTTTTTTGACAAGTCTGTATCTCTTGCTATTTTATACTTTGCCTGATATTTCCATAATTTCAGAAAATTACTAAATAGGGTTCTTTTTGTTATTTCTGATTTCTGAATGATCTTGATATATGGAAGGTAGATACTTTGTTGTAAAAGAGCTTGTAAGCCTCATTTTATTCTGTTGACTACTTTTTTACAATCAATAAATAAGCACAACTGGAATATGAGATCCTTGAGGTCAAAGTACTTGTCCTTTACTTTTTTTTTTTTTTTTTTTTTTTTTTTTGTATTCTCAGGCCTCAGAAAGCCTGGACATAATTAAATGCTTATTGCCTGATAATGAAATTTTATATTCTCTGTATCTTTCATATTAAATGTGGCCCATTTTTAAATATCACATGTGAAAGGTTGCTTGTTTCCTAGAAATGTCTTCCTCAAGGATATCCTCCATATGTATATAATTATCTTACATGAAGATTGACATTTAGTCATTATGTACTAAAATATTAATGACAAATATTTATAAAAAGACCACTACCAACATTGTCTGTTGATTACAAAATGAGAGGGAAATTCTGTGAGAAACTTGATAACACCCTCCAAATCAAATTGGCTGATAATAAATGGCAGCTTTAATTACTCTAATAATTAGTGGTGACTTCAATTAAAGGAAGTAAAAAGGCAAGGATAAATGCAGGAAAGCACATGTTTTAAGAAAAAGTAAAGAGAGAGGTCAAAGCCTTATAGATTATACAGAAGTCTCTAACTTCTGTATCATAAATTCTTCAAAAAAGGATTAGTAATACTGATCATAGATAACAAATACTTCACAAATAATGACATTTAGTAGCATTAAACAGACAGGAAAAGACTTACTATTCATGTGGGAGTTATCCTTAAGTGAGCTGTCTGTTCACAGTTAGACTACTGACTCATAATAGCTAAAATCAGAATTTATAATAAACAAAGAAAAAAAGAGTAGCAATGAGAAAAATACGTGGCATACAATTAAGACGATTTAACTCTGGATTATTTAAATAAGCTATTGAAAAATGGAAAAAAAAACAACCCCACAGAAATAAGAGAGTGAACTAGATTGTTTTAGGTATTTTGACACAACAGAAATGACATTGATGCTGATTATAAATTCATCTTGAAGTCAAATCAATATAAATAATCTACTACACAAAGAAACTGAAAGATATATGTATAGATATCATAGCCTACTTAACATGTTTGTAATTTGTGATTATTATAAACCTAGTCTATTAATATATTAACAATTTTTTCTGAATCTTCCTTTTGTAAATTTCTCATAACAATATAAATATAAATTATCAATTCCTCTCTTTCTCATTTATGGAATTTATTTATGGAACTTCCATTTTCTCCAATAATTTTTCTCCTTGGCCTTCAGACAATACTTCATTGAGACTAATTTTTAAAAGGTTTTACTTGTTTTACTCGTTAATTCTGTGGGATGAGTTCTCAACACTAATGATATTTTGATTCTTTGATTGTGGAAAATACTCTGGGATTCACTTATTCTTATTCCTCTTTACTCAAACAGTGTGAGGCAGTGGAAAAAATATTGGATTTAGAGTCAGAACACCTGGATTTGAGTCCTGTCACCCTTATTTACTAGCTTTGATCTTTAGCAAATTATGAAATTTCTTCCTAAAGTCCTCAGTTTCCTCATATATAAATAAGATGATTTCAAAGGTCACTTAGTTTATATATCTATAGCTACAGTAACCACAATATTTATTCTAGGAAGCAATCAGTAGATTTTTTTTTTTTTTTTTTTTTTTTTGCTAAGGCAATTGAGATTAAGTGAGCTGCCCCAACAGATTTTTTTGGGTGGGATGAAGGGGGTTAGGCAGTGAGGTTAAGTGACTCATTTAGGGTCAAAGGTTAGATCTGAACTCAGGTCCTCCTGACTCTAGGACTGGTGCTTTATCCATTGTGCTACCCCAGAATTTTTTAGGGATTTATTTTAGCCAGGTACTGTGTTAAATGCTGGAAATGTAAATATAAAAGTGAGGCAATCTTTGCTTTGCCATCAAGGATTTTACACACTGCCAAACCATTTGTTTTATCCAAAACATCCTTATCCCTATCGCTTATCTCCAGGAGTATTACACTAATAAATTCTCTTCAGTCATTTGTGAGTTGAACCTGGATCTTTTTAGGTGATTGTAATATTGATTACTGATATTTTATTTATTATTATGATGATCACATAAATTTTCATTAAAAATGATATATTGTTACTGTCAAAATCTGAAACAATTGTATTTTTTAGATAATAATTTAAGAGAAAATCCCTTTTAAATCATATATAGATATATATGCCCTTACATATATAGCCCTCATAACATAATATATAATATATAAGCTCAATATAATAGCCCTTATATTTTTTTTACTAAATATACCTACATGAGGTTTTACATATTTAATTTTCTTCATATTTTTAGCAATTTAGCTCAAACTTATTTTATATTTTAAAAATATTTTTCTTTGTAATATTTCTGTTCTATACCACATTCTGTGCATACATTTTGTATTCATTTTCAAGCTTCCTTTGTCCAGTTTAGATTAAAGTGAGGTTCATGGGATATTCATTTACCCATCCCTCTCTTCATGTTTGTATAACGGTCATCTCTTACACCTCTATTATGTGATATTGTAAATTCCCTTCTTTTTCTCCTCCTCTCCTTATTTATCCTTCACATTGCTTCTTCTAAGATTATCAAAACAAAAAAATATATACATTCCCAGGCCCTCTGCCTATCTTATTGAATTTAGGATTCTTGAAAATATTATGGTTCTGAGATGACTTTTTCTTCTTCCCCTATAAGCATGAAAACAGTTTGTCCTCACACAGTCCCTCTGTCTGCTTTGTTCCCTGTGTTTCTTTCCATGTATCTATTCAGTTTTGGTCTTTTTTTTTTTTTATCAATAATGCTTGGAAACTCTACATTTCATTAAAAGTTCATATATTCCCTCATAAGATTATTGACTTTTACTGAATAGCTTATTTTTGGTTTTAAGTCATTATCTTTTTTCTTTTTAGAAGATTGTATTCCTATCTTTCCTCTTTGTTAAGATGTAACAGCTAAATCTTGTGATCCTGATTGTAGCTCTGTAATAGTTAAACACTTTATTTTTGCCTGATTAATATTTTTTTTTGAATTGGAAACTGATGGATTTTGGCTATTATGTTCCTGGGAATTTTCATTTTGGAATGTCTTTCAGGAAACATTTATTTTTCTATTTTTCAATTTGCCCTCTGGTACAAGGAAATCTGGGCAGTTTTCACTTATGATTTCTTGAACTATTTTACATCCAAGCTTCTTTTTTTTTCCTTTTGAGGAAGTAGGTCATAATCTTTTTTTTTTTTTTTTTTTTTTACATTTTTTTTATTATATATATATATATTTTTTATAATATTATCCCTTGTATTCATTTTTCCAAATTACCCCCCCTCCCTCTATTCCCTCCCCCCCGACGACAGGCAATACCATACATTTTACATGTGTTACAATATAGTCTAGGTACAATACATGTGTGTGAATATCATTTTCTTGTTGCACAATAAACATTAGAATCCGAAGGTACATGCAACCTGGGCAGACAGATATTAGTGCTAACAATTTTCATTCCCCTCCCAGTGTTTCTTCTCTGGGTGTAGCTACCTCTGTCCATCATTGATCAACTGGAAGTGAGTTGGATCTTCTTTATGTTGAAGATTTCCACTTCCATCAGAATACATCCTCATACAGTATTGTTGTTGAAGTGTACAGTGATCTTCTGGTTCTGCTCATTTCACTCAGCATCAGTTGATTTAAGTCTCTCCAGGCCTCTCTATATTCCTCCTGCTGGTCATTTCTTACCGAGCAATAATATTCCATAACCTTCATATACCACAATTTACCCAACCATTCTCCAACTGATGGACATCCATTCATCTTCCAGTTTCTAGCTACAACAAAAAGAGCTGCCACAAACATTTTGGCACATATATGTCTCTTTCCGCTCTTTAGTATTTCTTTGGGATATAATCCCAGTAGTAGCGCTGCTGGGTCAAAGGGTATGCACAGTTTGATAACTTTTTGGGCATAATTCCAGATTGCTCTCCAGAATGGCTGGATTCTTTCACAACTCCACCAGCAATGTATTAGTAGGTCATAATCTTAAAATAGTGTAACAATTCTTAGATTTTCTATAAACTTGTTTTATAAGTCAGTTTTTTTAATAAAATTTTGCATATCTTTTGGTTTTTTACATCTTTTGATTTTATTTTAATATTTACTATTATCTCATGGAGTAATTTTCTTTGGCCTATTATAATTTAAAGAGAATTAATTCTTACATAATATTTACCTTCATGTTATGTACAATGTTAATCCTCCTTTCCAGTTTTTCTTCTCTAACCATTTCATTTTGTATCTCTTTTTTTCATTTCTCCCAGGTACTGCTATAATCCTTAGAACTAAGATTTGCTTTTCTCTGTGGTACTACTTGGACTTGTGAAGTTATTTTCTTCTTTTGGGTTTACTCCTCCCCACTCAAGATATTTCTCCATTGTGTTTAGTGTCTGTTTTTTGTTTTGTTTTGTTTTGTTTGCTCATGTTTAGTTTCAATTTTTGGATTTGGGGCTCATTCTTATGTCAAGTTCCACTCCTGTATTTCTGAATGGTGTGCTAAAGCTCTGACTGATCCTGAACTCAAGTGGTTAAGGACAAGCTCCATTTTCAGGAATAGACTTATCTTCTACCTATCTAGGAGACCTGGGCTGTCTGGATGCTGCTTTGTCATTATCTCCTGCCTCCGATGGGGGCCTTTTGGTAGCACTGCACTGATCTACTCCTATTTCCTTCCAGAAAGGGATCATTTTGGGTATCCCTACACTGATCTGGAATGGACTAGAACCTCCCTGTTACCCAAACCTAGTGCATCTGACTCTCTCTCTTGCCTGAATAGGGATGGCTGTCTTGTATTACTCACAGTTGCCAGCTGTTCTAGTCTTCTCTTTGGATGTGGGAATAAGCTATTTCAATTTCCCTTCCACCTATCTTAGCTTTTCTCTAATTTAGCATGCTGCTGGATTCAGGAATTTTTTTTTTTTTAATATAGACTTAGACAATATGGAGGAATTTTTAGCTGATTCTTTTGATTTTATTAGGTTCTAATATCCTGCCATGTCCCCACAATTCCTAGCTCAAACTTATTTTGTTATTTTATATTCCTGAGTTCCCAAAGCATTCAGCATGCACCAATCTGCTACTCAACTGTTTCATGTAGGAGCAAATAAGAGAATATTTATGAAGTGTTTTATGAACCTTAAAGCATTTTATAAGATTAGCCATTGTTGCTGCTGTTGTAGAACGCCTTAACTCTTTGATCAATTGGAAGCTCTTAGAGAACAAAGACTATATTACTATCAATGATAACATACTGAATATATTCATTGGCTTAAAGAACTTTTTTCTACTTCAAAAATGTCAAAATTAGCCATGGAGATAGAACTACTAAAGAATGTTTAATAAATGTCTTGGAGAAAAAAAAGGAGATAAGAAGGATACAGGATGAAAGTAAAGAGAACATATCTTTACTTAGTTCCCTCTAATAAATCACATATGTGATTTTCTTTGCTTTGGTCTTTGGAAAAACATCTAACCCCCAATCATTCTCCCCACTGGTCTTTACACATCAATGTAAATGGGAGAAAGAATAACTCACACAAAAAAAGAGAATGAGGGTTTAGGGTGCCTGATCACTTTGCCAGAATACAAAGGTTTTTCGTGTATAAGCACTGGTTTATCTGTGTGTGTGTATGAGTGTAATTGATATAAACACAGAACACACAGTGAATATGAATTTCACAAGGGAATTGTACTGAAAATATCATCTGTAACAAACAGGATAAAGTGTTTCTGTCAGTATGTTTAAACAGTAAAATCTCAGGCCAGAAGCCAGGAACAACTACTTTCTGATACTCTATTTGACCTTAAGCAAATTTGGATTTCTGTGTTAAAGTCACCTATGCCCTGTCATTTTGACCTTTTTAAAAAAGATATGAAAATGCTTACAAATACCCTGTGATATTTGGAAGAATAGTTATAACAAATGTATCCAAATCTCTCTGTTTTATTTTTCTTGTATAATAAAAGCAGTACTATATGGGGACAAAACTCAGATTCTGCACTGATTGAACATAACTGAAAGGAAGCAGAAATTTGGAAAGACAATAGGTTTGGAATCACAGATTTATTGATTTATAGCTGGCAAACCCAGTCTTCTCACTAGACTAAGATGCTGAAAGTTTGCGTTTGACATGTCCTTATAACCTTGTATAGATCGTGTATAGAACATTAGACTCCACATTTCTATATATAGCAGGACTAAAGTAAATCATTGTTAAAGTCTCTTTCAGCTTTGAATTCCTATGATTCTATGAAAAGTTTGTTACTATCCTTTAAACAGGGTGATAAGAAAAAGAAGAAAAATCCTTCATAGCACTGTTTGGTACCTGGTAGGCATTTCATGATTGCTCAGGAAGGAAAAAATCATTTTTCCGACACCATCCACTCACTAATTGCTCTGAGAACAACTGCTCCAGTCTATCTATTTTTCTCCTGTCATCTTTTTTGTGTTTCTCTTAAAGTGGATTTTAGTGTCTTATCTACTGGGCATGTTGGTTACTTTTATTAACCTAAGTTTCGCTCTCTTTGCTGATTCTTAATCAGCAATTTTAAACTGTATTCAGAGGAAGAATGCTGAGGCTTTTAAATTTTGCTGTGTAGTCAAAACAGATAAATATTCCTCTCCTTTACCATTAGACAATCCATTTTTCTGTTAGGGTCAAGAATAAAAAATAATTGCTATAACCATTAGGAAAGAGTAAAATCCTCCTCCTCCATCTCTAATTTCACTTCTGTTTAAAACCCCTTATGAACCATTTCCTTACCTATCTGGAAGTTCACAATTCACAGAAGCCAATAGACACTCATAACCTTCAAAAGGAAGAAAGGAGGTACTGCCCTATAGAGGTAGGAAGGTTATGTCTTGGCAAAATTTTAAGCAACTGAAAATCAGGAACTGAATCATCTCAATTATAACTATGAGACTAGTAGGATAACTTGAAATGTGGTGATTAAGAGAAATTAAATAAAAGCTCTCATGTGAATGCATTAGAGAAAAACATATTTTTAAAAAATATGTCCTACTGAATGCTGCTAAATTTGACATTCTATGTAAGGTATTATTTTTCAATGAGAGGTTTAAAAAAATTAGAAGCTTTGCTGACAACTCTCTTAGAGGAAATGAGTCCATTCCTGCTCTTTTGGGCATGATCTAGCAATCTATTACCAAATGTGGAAAAGTAAAGATTTCTGTTATGTCTCACTCTTTGTGAACTTTTCTTTTCAAAGCTATTGGAGTATTTTGCCATTTTCTTCTCCAGCTTATTATACAGATGAAGAAACTGAGGCAAATAGGGTTAATGATTTGCCTACCATCACACAGCTAGTATGTGAATCTAGATTTGAATTCAGATCTTCTTGATTCCAGGTCCAGTGCTCCATTGTGACACCTTGCTGTCCCATAATAAAGATAGTGAATTTTTTTTTTTTTTGGTCTAATCATTTTAATATAAGAATCAATTGCTCCAATCATTCTGACTTCTTTTATCAATTAAAAATACAACTTACTAAAAAGTACAACCTAGTTTTTTGTTCTCTTTTTCACTAAGAAGGTATGTTTACTTCCAGCCCCACAAAGATTACTTTCTTATTTTTCTAAATGTTTGCATTTGTTCTTTTTCTTCTTTTCCACTAAAAGAAAGCTCTTCTTTCAAAACTCTCTGCACACTTTAGTAATAATATCCCAGTCATTATATTCACTGTGTGATCTCAGAACCATAATTATGGGATGGCAAGTGGGTTTTTACCTTAGAGTGATGACATAGAGAAGTGTTTCTCACTGTGTTGATTTCAGTCTCCCACTCAATTTGCAGTTTTTCATGATCCATGAGTGGTGCTGACACTGTAGAATAACCACCCCAGGGTTCTATCCTAAACACTATCCTAAATTCAACTGGGAAATTAGCTGGGAAGAGGACCAGCTTCTTTTCCCAGTGTGCCAATCCATTCTGACCCTTACTTAATTTTTGCTCCAGGTTTAAAAATTCCTAGTTATGATTATTTAACTTCCTAAAATTTTTATATACTCTTTAAACTACTGCAATTCATTAGGCATAGTTATGTATTTCATGTAAAAATATGAATTCGCAAAATTCATTAGGGAATAGTGATTCATATTATGTCAGTTCCTATAAAGATCTTAGCTATCCAAAATGGTTAAGTATCTATATCCAAGTTAATTTCATAAGGGAAGATTATTTAAACTTTAAAGAAAATGTGGGATAAATTGGAGATAATTGCAGTAGGAAGGCACTGACATTAAGGAGGACTGATAAAATCTTTTTGCAAATATGGGACTTTAGCTTAGACCTGAAGAAAGCCAGGGAAGCTGGGAGGAGAAGATGAGGAGAGAAAAGGTTCCAGGCAAAGGGAGAGAGGGTTGCTGCCAGTGAAAATGCTTAGAGGTGGGAGATGAAGCCAGGGCCAGCGGATCACAGAATATATTGAAGGAAGTGAGGATCAGAGTGCTAGAAGAGTAGAAAAGGAGATGTTTGGCTTTAAAAGTCAAATAGAGGATTTTATATTTAATTCTGGATATTTTAGGAATTACTGGAGTTATTAATAAAGAGGTGAAATGGTTAGACCTGTGCTTTAATGAACATCATTTTGACTACTCAGTGAAAAACCATTTGGAATATGGAGAGATTTGCAGCATCAGGAGCAACTATCAGGCTACTCTAATTGTCCAGATATTAATCTCAAATTTTAAAAGCCAAGTCAAGTATTTTTTCTTATTATTTTTCTTTTAATTTAAAATTTTTCTTTTTTAAAATCAAATTTATTTTATTTTCAAGTCCACATTCTTTCCCTCCAACATTCTTCCTTCTCACTCCCTGCCTTTGGAAAAGCAAGAAAAACAAAACCCATTATAAAAATGCAACAAAATAAATTCCCATATTGATCATATCTCAACAAATATGCCTCAATCTATACCTTGAGTCTATCACCTCTCAGGTATTGGATAGCACATTTCATTGTAAATTCTTTCATTGTGGTTGGTCATAGTTCTTAAGTAATTTAAAGTTGTTTGTCTTTACAACATATAATTATTACATTACTTATACATTGTTTACCTGGACCTGCTCATTTAATCTTTAGCACTTCTTAAAGTTTTTCCTGATTCTTTTGAAATTATCCTTAGTTGATTTTTAATAGCATAATAGCATAATATCACATACATATATCTTAACTTGGTCAGCCATTACCCAGTTGATGGGAATCTTCTCATTTTTCAACTTTTTTGCCACTACAAAAAAAATTTGCTATACATATTTTGTTACACATTGGGTATTTTCTTCTTTCTTTGATATCTTTGGAGGATAGGCCTAGTAGTAGTATTACTAGTTAATACTTTCTAAGGCATAGTTAAATTGCTCCTCAAAATAAATGGCTAGACCACTTCACAATACCAATAATATGTTTAATTATGTGTTTCCCCACAGCTCCCCAGAATTTGTCATTTTTCTTTTTTTTGGTCACTTTTTTTTAACATGAAGGGTATAAAGTGGTACCTCAGAATTTATTTTGCATTTCTTTAATTATCAGTGATTGAAAGCATTTTTTAATACTACAACTAATAACTTGGCTTTTTTGAAAACTGCATGTTTATATTCTTTAATCATTTATAATGGGGAAAAGTTCTCATTCTTATGAACTTAAATCAATACCCAATATATCTTAGACATGAAAATTTTTTTAAATTTTAATTTAAAATTTTTTTGGCATGAAATCTTTATTAGAGAAAATTTGTGCAAAGATTTTTACCATTCACTTCTTTTTGAATGTTAGTTGAATTAGTCTTGTGAAAAAACTTTTTAATTTTACATAATCAAAACTTCCCATTTTCCTTTTTTGTGAACTGTTCTCTTTTATTTGATTATGAACTCTTCTTTGATCCATAGATCTGACAGGTAATTTCTTCCATGTTCCTCTAATTTGTTTGTGATGTTACCTTTTATGTTGAAATCACATACTCACTTGGAGTTTTCTTTGTATACGGTATGAGTTCTTGACCTTAGTTTTGCCAAACTTATTTCCATTTTCCCTAATGATTTTTGTTGAATAGTGTGTCTTTACACCAACAACTAAAATCTTTGTATTTGTTAAACACTAGAATATTATGCTTTCAACAAGCATTTATTAAATACCTACTGGATGCCAACTACTATGCTAAGGATTAGGGATAGAAAGGCAAAAATTAATTTCTACTTTCAGGGAGTCTATAGCCTAAGAGGGATGACAACATGCACAAGCTATATACAAATAAGATCTATGTAGAATAAATAGGAAATAGTTATGGAGGGAAGGCACTTGTATCAAGAGGGATCAGAAAATGTTTCTTTTAAAGGGCTGAATTTTAATTGAGACTTGAAGGCAAGACAGAGAGAGAGAGAGAGAGAGATACAGAGAAAGAGAGGGAGGGAGGGAGGGAGAGAGAGAGGGGGGGAGAGAGAGAGAGAGAGAGAGAGAGAGAGAGAGAGAGAGAGAGAGAGAGAGAGAGAGAGAGAGAGAGAGAGAGAGAGATACAGAGAGGCAGAGAAAGAGAGAGAGAGGTGGAGAGAGAGAGAGGTGGAGAGAGAGGTGGAGAGAGAGAGAGAGATACAGAGAGGCAGAGAAAGAGAGAGAGAGAGAGAGAGGTGGAGAGAGAGAGAGAGGTGGAGAGAGAGAGAGAGAGGTGGAGAGAGAGGTGGAGAGAGAGAGAGAGAGAGAGAGAGAGAGAGAGAGAGAGAACTCCAATCATGGAGATAGTCACAGAAAACTCTAAGAGTGTAGAGATGTTCAAGGAACAACAAGGAGTCTAGTGTCACAACATCACAGCAGCAGGATAGAAGGAGAGTAAAGTGTAAGAAGATTTGAAAAGTAGAAAGGCATCAAGTTTAAAAGAAGGCTTTAAATGGGTAGCTCTAAATTTATACCCTCATCTTTTAGACAGGAAATGCAAATTATGAATGACATTTTCAAAGTTAGTTGTGTAGTCCAATGCACACCTGAAAAGGAATTCCCAGAAAACCATACTAGAAAAGTTGTCATCCTAATTCTTCCTGAAGACCTCCAAAGAAGAAAGGAAGAGCCAGTACTTCTTATGGAACTCTGTTCTATATTTGGATAGCTCTAATTGTTAGAGGATTTTTTTCCCCCTGAAATCAAGCCTAAATTGATTCTTTGCAATGAGTTAACTGCATTTGGAAATACTCCACTAGTGTTCACAAAATAGGAGGATCTATGAACTTATGTTTTTAACTTGAGAAAAGAAAAGAAAAGAAAGGGCACTTTTTTTTTTCTTTTCTTTCTTTCTTTTTTTTTTTTTTTTTTTTGGAGATACTCTCTTTGCCTGAGATAGTTTTGCAAAATGAGCATTCATCTTTCTACATCCTGGCTAATAATATTCAATACTTCCATTGCAATGTTATTCACCTGCAATATTAGGCAAAAATGCAGCTAATTTTTTTTAACATCACTTATGTTGCATTAAGACTAATTTTATTTTCATTTTGACAATTTACTAGATATAATTTTAATCTACTAACAAAACCACTCTTTTTTATGAGCAACTAAATATTAAAGTAATGTATTTTTTTCCTCTGCCAAAACCAGTAATTTCAGAATGCAAAGCTTAATTAAATTAACTTCTAAAGTTGTTGAAGAATATTAAGCACTTCTAAAAAAATAGTCAATTTCTTCCTATTTTTGTCTAGAAAATCACATAACCATTTTGACTGGATCCCCTACAAATTTGTTACATAACATCAACTGGGCCCTCATTGCTACTAAACAATCCTTTAATTAATCTTTTAATCTGCTTAACTCTCTGAGTTACTCACTCAGAATAACTAAATACTCACTACAGAGGTTCTTCCCTTCATTTCTCATCAAACCTCTCATGATTCCTCCTCTTTCCGTTCTCTCAACTGAGAATCTTACCTTGTATTTCTCTATTTTACTCGTGCTCATTTCATATCACTCAGAGGCTTCCTGTTCCTATCGCTCCCTTCATCCTTGTTTCATAAGAAGAAATACCCTTCTCTTTGATGAGATAAACCCCTATACATGCAGAAGTGATGCCATTCTCTCCCATCTCCTCCTCCTACATTTATCCTCAATTTCTTCCACTTTGATGGCTACTTCTCCATTTCCTATAAACAAGCTCATTATCTCCCCAATTCTCAAAAACCTTTACTTGATTCTTCCATCCTGCCAACTACTTTTCTATATTTCTCCTGCCTTTTGTGGCTAATCTTCTTGAAAAAGACTATCTATCATAGATAGATAGATGTCTCTATTTCATTTCCCTTTACTTTCTTAACACCCTACAACCTGGCTTCCAACTTCATCATTCAACTGACACTGCTCTCTCCAATGTTATGAAAGACTTCTAGATTGCTAAATCCAATGACCTTCCCTCAATCCTCAAACTTTTTAACCTCTCTGAAGCCTTTGACACTGTCAATCATCCCCCTTTCCATGATATTCTTTTCTCTCTAGATTTTCAATACAGTATTCTCTCCTGGTTCTCCTCCTAGTATCTGACTGCTTTTTTCTGAGTCTGTTTCTGTTGAAAATTTCCTCCAGATTTTACCTGCAAATCTTGAGTGTCTCATAGAGCTTTTTCCTGGATACTCTTTTCTTCTCCTTCTATACTATTTCATTTGGTGAGGTTCCCATACTTGCTGTTCATTCTCATATCCCCTCATCTAGTATCCCTAATCTCTCTCTGTCAGTCTCACATCCCCAACTCCCTATTGGACATCTCAACCTGTTTATTTTGTAGACATCTTAAATTCAACCTTCCCAACATTGAACTCTTTTCCCTCAAATCCTCCCTACTCCCAAACTTCTCTATTGCTATCGAAGGCATTACTTCATCTCCAATCTCCAAGTATTATGAACTTCACAAGGGCAAAAAGGGTCTTTTGCTTAAATTTGTATCCATCTTAGCTCAATGTTTGATGTGTGGAGGTGCTAATGAATGCTGACTCCACCTCTGCTTTATAATACCAAACTTCTTAAGGCTCAGTCCAAGCAACTTTCTAAGTTCTTAAGGCCCACTTTCTCTCCCCCTTTTTTTCTTTATGTTTACTTATCTGTGTATATATTTCCTCATAATAGAATGTGAACTCTTTGTAGGAATTTTTTTTTCTTTTGTTTGTATCCTCAGAGTCTAAAACAATACCTGGCACATGAATGCTTCATCAATATATGTTGCATGAATGAGAATTTTTTAAGATTCTTGTTGATGCAGTCAAATAGAAAAATACCTCAAGAGGTATTAACACACATTTAAAAGAAGGAAACTATAGCTTGCTTTATAGTTCAGATCATGCCCATCTCCCACATAAGGTCTTACCTGACTCACATTCTCCCCTTCCCCAACTTCTAGTACCTCTCTCCTCATTGCCTTATAATTACTTTTAATACATTTATACAGTATATCTACAAATTGTTTCTCCCATGGAATGAGAGTAGAGGCTAATTCATCAAAATAATGAAAGAATCACAAAACTGAATTTAAGAACCTAGGACCAGTGTAATAAAAATCAGGGGCTTCCTTCTTACTCTTTTCAGACCCAACTTTACAATCCAACAAACATCAATGAAGCACCTTCTAAGTGCCAGGGTTTGAGCTAGATTGCCTTCGGTAGATAGCACCTGCCCTCCAGAAGCAGATTTACCAAACTGATTTCCATTAGTGACACCCATCTAGTCATTTTTGAGTAACAAACCTAATAAGGTACTCACATAATGCAGATCAGTTTAGTTATTTTCAAAAGAGACATTCTACTTTGAATCTCCCAGTTTGTTTTTTTTTTTTTTTTCTTACCCTATCACAAATAGGCGGTCTCTGCTATTTCTCTGGAAAATATCCAATATTACCCTACTGCAAATTGACTTTCCCAGGACTACTATATGCCCTTTCTAACAAAAATACAGTTAACACCTGCAAGCTTTGTCTATCTGCTAACAGGGGAATAAATTTGAGGCTGAGGGCAAGGGTTAACAGATTCACTGGCTCTTATACACCAGCCCTTTAAGCAACAAAGGTTTTCAATACACTTTACTCAATGGCAACCCAATCTGACAACCCTTCCAGATTCCTCCCCCCTTGACTCTTTAGTGTCAGAAACACAACCTACTCTCTGGGAGGACAAGGGGTCCTAAATGAGGCGTTTCACTTTTAACTACCCTCCTACCCACCTTACCCACGCCTTTCTAAAAAGAAAAGAATCAAAAGCTTTTCAGATCAAAAGTAGATTAACTCTCTCTCTTTTATCTTCAACCATTTGCATTGAGAGTCCCATTTGCTGGGTTGTAAACATTCAGCTTGGGGTGATTCATCCATAGCTCTCTGGAACCGCAGACAAAAGCAAGCCTTTTCAGAAGCTCTAGTGTACTGTAGCCAGAGGACCTTCCCCGCCATCCTCCCCTTCTTCTACCTCAACTTTTCCAAAGCTTAACAATAAGCTTCAATTATTACTAGACATGTTAGTAACATCTCTTGCAAACTCCAAGAGCAGAAGTTGTGATGTGAAAAAGGAAATATTTCCAAACTGAATTTTATACAATTCATGTCCGTTGGAGTGTTTGTTAACAAGTATTTTTAAAAAGTTGGGAATGGATTTTGCCTTATGAAATGATGATGGCCAGTTTGTCTCAAGTAATCTGGCCAACTTCATCTTAAATTTGGGAATTGCAAATTATTTTTATATCAGTTTATTTCATAATGATTCAAGATGAGATAGGGCTTTAAAGTTCACAAAATGCTTTCCCAGAAGGACCTGTAAGTAAGACCAGTATTATTTCATTTTACATATGAGGACAATGAAGTTCAGTGAATTACTTACAGTCTATTTGGTGTCAGTCAAGATTCTAAGCTGGGGCGCCTGGGTCCAAATTCTGTGGGCTTTCCAAAATTGGGTCCAGTTTGGCATATGCCTATATGCATTGTAGATAGAGTTTCTGGCCTGGGGTCAAGAAAGTCCTGAATTCAAATATAACTTTAGACACTTACTAGCTGGGTGACCCTAGGCAAATCACTTAATCTTATTAGCTTTAGTTTCTTTTTCTATAAAATGCCCTGGAGAAAGAAATGACAAATTATTCCAGAATCTTCGCCAAGAAAATCCCAATTAAGATTATAAACAGTTGGACAAAATTTAAAAAAACAAAAACAAAAAACTACACAGATCCTGGGATATAGCAGGTATTTAATAAAAAGCTTTGTTTGTTAATTTTTATTAAATAAGCTATGTAGGTTTTTGAATTGAGTTTAACAATTTAGAAAGATAACTGCTACCCATCACTCCTTTATTATCCATGGTAAGGGAAAAAAAAAGACTATTAAAAAACTCAGCCCTCACTCATTCCGGGTCACTGATGTAAGAATCACTTTGCAGAATAAATCAACTCACATACCAGTAAAGCACCTATAATATTTCGAATTTAAAGAGTTTTGACAATTATTATCACATCTCATCTCAATAGTCTTAATAAGTAGGCAGTTCCAACTTGCCCAACTTTTCTTCAGAAATAATCATTGTAATGATCTTCAATAGTTGTATTTTTCTGTACTACACTGTCTTCAAGAGCTCTGGTTCAATGCCAGTGGGCTTATTTTGATTTCTTATCATAGCACTCTTTTTGTAGAAAGCATGACTTCCCTCCTCTCGGTAATTTAATGCAGACAGAGAAATTAAATTGTGTCTACACTAAGAGTAAAACAAGATCTGAATGAGGGCTTGAGAAACTCTCCTACAAATAAAGCTTCTAGTGTAAAGACTTTGTGACACACACAATATTTCTGCTTAGAAACCTTTTTTTTTGGTAGCATAGGAAAGGTCATAAACTTATTCTTAGTTTCTGGTTGTATTTCTTATAATATTTGATTTTTTTTTATTTGTATACACCTATAGTTTCATATATGTAGGGAATTTGTGCGGAAACAATAATTAATGAAGATTAACAACTAGTATAAAAAGTAGAAAGTCTTTGAGAGCCGAGTAGGGTGCTACCAAGTCTGCATATCTGGTATGAGTCAGAGAGGTCTTTCTAATTCCAAAATCTGCCCCTCTCCATCATATTACATTCTCACTTACTTTAGAAAGTGAAAATTATATAATTTGATTTGCATTCTGACTTCATAGTTCTTTCTGTGGATATAGATGGTACTTTCCATCATGAGTCTTTGATCATTGTATTACTAAGAAGAGCTAAGTCTATCAAAGCTGACCATTGCACAGTGTTGCTGCTACTATGCACAATGTTCTCCTGGTTCTGCTC
This sequence comes from Sminthopsis crassicaudata, assembly GCF_048593235.1. NCBI lineage: Eukaryota > Metazoa > Chordata > Mammalia > Dasyuromorphia > Dasyuridae > Sminthopsis > Sminthopsis crassicaudata. The sequence continues at coordinate 142,888,115 of NC_133620.1, forward strand.
ACTTCACTCAGTCTTAGTTCATGTAAGTCTTTCCAGGTTTTTCTGAAATCTGCCTGGAGCTTATATTCTAATTAATAAAAACAACACATAGAGAAGAATGGAAGGAATAGGGATGAGTTGGGGATGAAGTTTGGGGAGGCAGAGAGTTCCCTTGCTAGGACAGTGTGACAAGTGCAGATAGAGAGTGAGCTTTAAGGTGGAATTTTCTCCACAGTAGTAAGGCATCAGAGAAGGAGAAAGAAGTCTAGAGCACTGAGTCCATTTTATATTCTATATTTCCATTTCTGGGCGTGTTTAAAGCTTTTGAGAAGCTATGCTTCTGGCCGACCACATGTGTACAAGAATCTGTGTTAAAGGGGTGGAGTGTCTTAGGAGTGGTTGCTTCTGGCCATACATGACTGAAAGAACTTAAGGCTTCTTTATGACCCAAGCAACCACAAACACAAGGACAAACAGTTTTTGGCTTAATCTCTTCCTTTAACACTCCCATCTGCCATTGTGTAACTCTAAAACTTCTTGGTGGGATGAAAGGTGTTCTTCTCTACCCCATCCACATGATGACCATTCCCACTCACCAGCCAAAGGATGGGCATTCAGCTAGACAAGCTTGGGCTTAGGTCACTGGCTGCCTTTTCCTCATTGTGTTTTCCCTCCAGAGGAAGTAACTATAACTTGATTTCAAGTCTTGACTTGAAGAGCACTTGTGAGCTGGAAAGACCTAGGTTCATCATTGTAACTGGCAACAAGGATAGTTCTTCTATCAGAGAGGATATGATATTCAGCTGAAGGAACTCCCTGACACATTGGTTTGACTTGTCAGGAGACACTGACTTTAAGACAGACAATGCAAAGCTGGGATGAATGTAAAATGTTCAATCAATAGTTCTGCAAATTGCTTTATGTTTAGATTAAGTTATCCATTTCCTAGCAGATTATAATAGTAGTTGTACTAACAACTACTATTTTATTATTGCCAAATGCATTCAAGGAGGTGTTCTGTGTTTAAAATTTCTTTTGTGTATAGGAAAAAGTTGGTTTACATTACATAAGACTTACATAATACACTGAATATATTTTTATCCCATACCTCCCCTCCCAATTTTGAGTAGAACATTAACTGCATTAAGCAGTTTTTCACCTTGGTTACCGCATTGGGGAACAAAGAGTCATTGAGTGAGAGAAAAAGAATCTGAATTTGCAAGATGTTATTGAGGTCTTCTAGAATTGAATCTAGTCTGAGGTATCTTTCTAGATCCAGAGTAGATTATAGGAACTGAGAGTAGGTCCAACATCAGTTAAACAAAACTTCTCACATGGTATGTCAAAAGAGTAGGAGATTTGGAGATATGGGTCATGGGTGGATGTGAATCTTATCTTTTTTTTCCCTATATGACCTAGAACAAATCATTATACCTTTCTGGACTCAGTTTTATCATCTGTATAATATGTAGAAGGTTAGACCAGGTGATCTCTAAGGTCCCTTACAGTTGTAAATCCCATAATCCTAGGGGTGTTCTGGCAAGTTGGTCAAAAATCAGCTATTTGTAAAACTGCATGTTGCTTCCCTGATTTCAAGTTTTAAATTGGAGAGGAACCCAACTAAAATTTTTTGGATAAGATATTATCAATTTTGCTTTGCAAAAAAGATAATTTTCTTTTAAACCTACAAATCACAAATGATAATTTTCTAAAAAAATTATAATAGATATTACAACATTACAAAAGCACACTCTATTAAAACTTTAGGATATTATGAATCCTAAAGTCATTGAAACTTTAGGATATTACAAATCCTAAAGTTGTTGAAACTTTAGTATATTATGAATCCTAAAGTTGTTGAAACTTTATGACTATATCCACAGGAGAGGGAGAAACTCTACAGGTTCTACTGAGCTATAGTTTAGATAGAATTTATCTTAGTGATCATAGTATCAGAGATTGAAAGTTGGAAAGGACCTCCGAGGTCATCATTACTCTCCTTGTCTCTCCCTCTACTACCAATAAAGAAAAACTACATTTTGCAAGTGAAATCCCGGGTTCAAAGAGATCAAATGACTTGCCTGACTAAGGTCACAATCCAAGTTAGTGATAACTTAGATTATTTAATTTAATTTCCAAATTTAATTCCCAGGCAAGTTATTTCCAGAATACCATTACTCACTTTATTGTGCTCTCTAACCGTAGGCAAAGATACTCTTTTGAAAAGCTAAGTTTTTAGTTCTACTAAGATGATTTATCTTAGGTGATTACTTTTAATTACTTAATTAAGGGTGCTATTAAAGCTGTTCTTGTGGTGCTTTAATAAACTTTGTGAAATTTAGTTTTCAGCCAGATATCAAGTGTCCTTTAAGAAAAGACATTAGGTTCATAACTAAGACTTTTTTTCTAAGTATGGATTTTCATTCAGTAATGGACAATTGAACCTTAACACATCATATATTGTCAAAAAAACATTATACTCAGAAGACTTGATTCCAAGTCTTAACTTCAATGCTTTCAAGCTATATAACTGAAGGCAAGTCATTGAATCTTAGTTTAGTTTCATCATGGAGACTAATACAGGAACATGAACTTTATTACTTAGAGGTTTGTTGGGAAGTCAACATGGCTTTTGAACATGAGTTATATCTAACTCAATCTCTCTCTCTCTCTGTCCTCTCTCCCTCCCTCCCTTTTCCCTTCCCCCCTCTTCCCTCCTTCTCCCCACACCTCTTCTTCCTCCTACCCTACTTTTTTAACCAGACAAATTATTTCATCAGTTTATGTAGCTCACTCAACTAATGCAAATCATCACCTGTTCTGCCATTTAAAATATTACAAAGTTGCCTGGGGCACTGGGAGGCTAAATAACTTTCCCAGGGTCAGTAATATGTGTGAAAGAATGCCTGTTGGTTTATTTTTTTTTCTTTTTAAAATTTTTATTTTAAACTTAAATAAAAATAAGAAAAGAAAAAAAATTGCCATGTGCATAGCACAGCATAAGAGAGGATTCAAAATATAAAGCATTAAATTCCATTTCAAGAAAGCCTATGTAATAAATACTACACATTGTGTTCAAGCTGTCCATCTTTTCTTTGCTTCCTTGTAGGTTTTCTTTTGTTCTCTACTTTATTTCCCTCCACTTTTCCCAAGAAGGCTACAATTAAGTGTATATGTATGTACATATGTATGCATATATATTCCCATACACATATATATACACTATAACCATATATATATATATGTATATATATATATATATATATACACACACATACATACACACACATACATTCACATGCATATATGTAAGACTGTTATAGTTATTTCCAGTTACTCTCTGTTTCTCTGAAAGTGGATAGCATTTCTTTCACAAATCCAAGTCTTTACATATTTTTTCTTAATTCAGAGGCTCATCATTTCCAATACCACAGCAATATTCCAACTTTATATTGTGTAGTTATTTTAAATAGTCTAAAACAATATTGATTAATGTGGGTGACATATAGCATAGCTTCCCTATTTTTCTCTTTTGATTAAAGTTTTTTAGCTTTAACTTTTGTCTGAAATCATGATTATTAGCCTACTTTTTCACATAACAAATTCTACTCCAAATCTTTATTTTATGTATGTGTAACTCTCTTTTTTATACATTTCCTGAAAGCATCATATTGTTGAGTTCAAATTTTAAACTACTATCTGTGGATGAATTCATCCAATTCACATTCTAAACTGTGATTATTATTCTCTTCCTTACTATTTTCTTCACTATCCTTTTCATGTACATTTTGAATCTGCTATCAATTTCTATCTTATGGTTAAATCCATCCCATTCATACTTTAAGCTCTAATTATTTATTATATGCTTTCCTTCCACCTATTTTCCCACACTAGCCTTCTCACCTTAATTCCTCTTTCCTCCACTTAACTTCTACCAGCTGCCTTGCCATTCTATTTCTTAACTAATCTACCCCTCAAGAATCCTTCCCTTATCCTTTTCCATCCATCCTATCCCTTTGCCCTCATTTCTTTCTGAATTTGAAAGACTATATATATATATATTATACATATAATACATATATAATTCTCTCTTTTAAATAACTCCTGATGAGAGTAAGGTTTAATCACTATCTGCTTTCCTCCCTTACTAATTTGTTTGTATCAATTTTTTCTTTTTTGCATCTTTTTTTTGAAGATAATTGCTTCTTTTTCTCTTTCTAAAATTTTATTTTATTTTTTTAGAATTACCCCATCATACTCAACTCAATCCAAGCCTTTCTTTCAAACTACCCTAATAAAAATGTCATAAAAGAACTGATAATATTTTCATTTATAAGATATAAATGATTTAACTTTGAGTCCATTATAACTGGTCCTAAATATTTACACATTAATATTAATATATATTTAAGTATATAATATATATTGATGTGTCAATTTTCCCAATCACATCAATTAGTTTTTATAGCATGTTAACTTCTTTTTTTCCCCAAGTAATAAGTTCTTTGGTTGTAATGAATTTGTCCCTTCAATTCTATCCCTACCCAGCATCAAGCAATTATTTTTTAGAAACCTAAAAAAGAAATTATTTTACACCTAATCTGACAAAACATATGACCACATTGGCCATATATGAAAGTGTACATCTTTCTGCAATTTCAGGCTATCATCTCTCTATTAGGAGGTGAATGGCATATTTCATCATCATTCTTCTTTCAGATTGGTGATTCATCAATATCTATAGTTCTAAAATCTTTTGAAGTTGCTTTTCTTTATAATATTATTATATATGAATTGTTCTACAATTTTTGGCTACCATGAACAGAATTGCTACAAATATTTTTGTATATCTATCTATATCTTTATACATATTTTTGTTTATGTATATCTTTATATATATATATATTATTGGGTGTGTGTGTGTTTGGAAGATAAATCTATCTTCCAGTATGCCTGGGACAAAATTTAGTAACTTTCTGGGCAGAGTTCAAATTTGCTTTCTAGAATGGCTGGACCAATTCATAGCTATAACAACAATGTACTAGTTTATCTATTTTCCCAGGGTGCCTCCAAAATTCATCATATTCCTCCTTTCTAACCCTTGCCAGACTGATTGATATAAGGTTGAATCTCAAAGTGGCTCATTTTTCTAATTATTAGTGGTTTATAGAATTTTTTTCATATGATTGTTGATAGCTTTACTTTTTTCCTCTGAAAACTGTTGGTTTATATTCTTTGACCATTCATCTTTAAACAATTACATTCATTTCTGAATACAATTCTTCCTCTGTTCTTACAACTTAACAATCTTATAAATCTTAATAAATATCTTCAGAAACTATGTTTAAGACAAGAAGCACAAAACACCTTCGGATTCAGTTGGGATGATGTTGGATGCAAAATCCCAGAATATAACAAGGCTACTTTTCTGTGGTAGGGTAGGGATGAAGGTGGGGGTAAGATAGGGAATAGATCAGTGGGGATGGGGCAGCTGAGAAGAGGAGGAAACTATTGGAAACTTCCTATTTTAAGCCATAGCTCTTGTCATTTTGGTACTCAGATGTTTCTACAGTGCTGAAAACATATAATTACTCCTAGCCTGTAACTCAGAAATCTTAATAAAGAGACACTGAAAAATGCTACAGTATTCATAATGAATACTAGTTATTTTCCCTTTGCCACTATGTTTAGTATACATAAAAACTGTCTCTTGGTAAAGGTATGTAGCATTACTAACAATCTGTTATTTCACCAGGGGCATGTTCATTTTCTAAAAGTTAGCCTCTGAAATGTTGACTGCAAAAAAAAAAAAAAAAAAAAAAAAAAAAAAAGAGTAATTCTTTTGAAGAACATAATGGGGGAGGAAAGAAATGGATATAACCAATAATATAATCCACAAATGCTCTCTTAAATTTTTATCATTCTCATATATGAGTCTCTAAATATGATCCAAAGAAGGATCTATAAAAGGAAGAAGGGAAGAAAGAAAAAAAAGGCCATTTGTTTTTTGTTAGTCTTATTTACATAATACTATTAATATGGCACTAACTTAAATAAATACTTTGGAGCTTTAGGTGGAGCAGTAATTTAGCTATATTTGTGTAGTAGATTACTTATCACTAAAGGGTTAGAAGCTATCAAGGGGTCTCTTGTACAGATTAGATCAGACAACTTTGGAGGTCCCCACTAACTCTTGACATTCTGTGAAACTATTACTTGGTGGATTCCCTTTCACTTACTTAAACCTGTCTGCTCCAATGTCATGGAACCACTACGCAAGGGTAGGGAACACACTGACTTTAAACCTGACAGGACTCCATAATATTAATCCATGAGAGCTAAGTAATACCTCTAGTTTCCATGTCAGGTTTTAAGAATAGCTAGACTAGGAAAAAGAAAAGAGGAAATTTGGGAGAAAAGAGTAATGAAAAAGGTGACCTTGGAGGAGTAAAGGGAGAGAATATTGATCTTGGAGATGTAATTCAATATTAAGATTACAGCTACTGGACTATGGAAAGCTATGTAGTACAGAGAATATCTAATAATAATAATAAGCATCTATATATTGTTTTAAGACTTACAAAATGCTTTACATATTATCATCTCACTTGATTATTGAAATAAACCTATGAAATACTTATTATTATCCCCATTTTATAATGGTTTTTTTTTCCCCTTTTGATCTAATTTTTATTTTGCATAGAATGACAAAGATGGAAATATGTTTAGAGAAATTGCACATGTTTAACATAAATGGATGGCTTCGCTGTCTTGGGTGGGGAAGGGGGGAGGAGAAAAATTTGGAACACAAGGTTTTGCGAAAGTGAATGTTGAAAAATATCTTTGCATATATTTGGAAAAATAAAATTTTAAATTAAAAAAAAATTAAATTGTAAAAATGAATGAAAGAAAAAAAAAAACTCCTAGTAGCCAAGTTCTCTTTATTTCTAATGCTTTTATCCCTCAGAGAAAATCTCCAATGCATCCTGTCTAAATCTTGTTTATAAATAGCTGCTTGCATGTTGTCTCTTCCTGCTTCCCTCTCCCTCTTCCTCTCCCTCTCCACCCACCCTCCCCAGGCCCATATTGTAATGCTTCTTGAAGATATAGGTTTTTGCCTTTCATTATACCCCTTTCACATTGTACAGTGCCTGGTACATAGTGGAGACTTAATAAAGGCTTGTTGACTTGATATCACTAGTAAATATTTGAGGCACATCTGAACTCAGAGCTTCTGGATTCCAACTCTAATTAATATTTTATCTACTCTATCACCTACCTGTTCTCAATTCTAAAAATTAAAGTAATTAAATGTGTATTCCTGATATGAGTGGAACTGAAAAGCTGAGGCATTTTCCAGCTATTCAAGAAGGATATGAGAGCAATGAAGGCATCTGCAATAAGAAATTTAGAACATGGAGAGACTTAACATGAATTAATGCTGAGTGAAATGAGCAGGACCAGGAGATCGTTGTATACTTCAACTACAATACTATATGATGATTAATTCTGATGGATGTGGCCATTTTCAACAATGAGATGAACCAAATCAGTTCCAGTAGAGCAGTAATGAACTGAACCAGCTACACCCAGCGAAAGAACTCTGGGAGATGACTATGAACTACTACACAGAATTCCCAATCCCTCTACTTTTGTCCGCCTGCATTTTTGATTTCCTTCACAGGCTAATTGTACATTATTTCAAAGTTTGATTCTTTTTGTACAGCAAAACAACTGTTTGGACACGTGTACATATATTGTATTTAATTTATACTCTAACATATTTAACATGTATTGGTCAACCTGCCATCTGGGAGGGGGGGAAGGAGGGGAAAAATTAGAACAAAAGGTTTGTCAATTGTCAGTGTTGTGAAATTGCCCATGCATATATCTAGTGAATGAAAGATATTAAAATAATTTTTAAAAAAAGAAATTTAGGACAGATGTCACTAATTCCATAACCCAATTATTCCACTGGGGCCATGACAATAAGGGGTGAATTACTCCCTTACTGTGAAGCTCTAGTTGAGGTGTATCAAACACACAACCTATCTACTACCTATACCAACTTCCAATATAGCCCAAACAAGACTAAACATAATTGGGAGAATTTTAACAAAATAAATATTATGATAAAACATAGGTATGTTAATATGTGGTTTTCTAAGTCAATATTTGGCCATTAGGGATTTTAAGAGATTATTTAGTAACCCCTATTTTCTATTTGAGTTTGATACCACTAATGGCTCAGTGTAGAGAACAGCAGATCTGGAATCAAGAAGAACTGAATTCAAATTGGTTTCTAACACTTACTAGCTATTTGACCCTAGGCATGTCACTTAATTTCTGTTTACCCCTAGAGAAGGAAATGGCAAATCACTCCAGAATCTTGGTCAAGAAAAACCCCACAGACAATATGGGATCACAAAGAGTCAGACAGTGAGTGAATGAATGACTGACCAATAATAATCACTGATGTCCTTTTCTACCTTCTCTTTTAGGAACACAGCTCACTCTTAATTATAGGGGGAGGGGAAAAGAGAAGAACAGCATACTATATTCAGGTACCCTGAAGGGAACTTATCTCACTTTATTAGTTTTCAATATTTCCTATCTCTGACATAGTGGATAGAGCACAAAGTGGAGTGCTATATACATGCTTATTCCCTTCCCTAAGTTTCTAGCAGAGCTGTTAAAAGAAAGGAACAACAACAACAACAAAAAGATTTATTTGAGTTTTTCTTTCTTTGTTGATTAGAAACTGATATCTACTAAAAGATCTTAAAGGTAGAGAAAGGGATGAAAAGGGAAAAAGAGAAAAAGCCATTGGTTATTGGGATCATCCAATTCAGAGCTGAGTTTACAGAAGGAGCTGGTCTTGCATAAACCCAGGAATACAAAGTGAATGATGATCTTTAGATGATTTACCTCTAATCAAAATTTCAAAAATTGACTATATCTCAAACAGTAATCCCAAGTTTAGGACCAGAAATGATCTAGGAGTTTTAAATCAATGCTATAATTTACAATGTCATCTCAACTAGAAAAAATGGGACCAGTTAACATCTTTAATTGGCTATTTGAGGAAAAAAAAATTTTTTTAGTAACTAGCAGGCCCAGATTAAGCAGTTTACTTCTTACATGGCAAATGTGCTTAAATTGAACAAAATAAAGATCTCATTCAAAAGGCTAAATGAAAAAAGCTTTTAGAGGAAAAAAATGAAAATGACATACTACTATGAAAAGGATCCAAATGTCACTTAGAAGACAAAGCCCATTAAAATATGCACAGTATTATAATGTAAGTTCTTTATGTAACTGACTCATAAAACAAGCCTTATTAAAAACATTCTCCTGCTAGGTTTTATACTGAAATGTTGATCATGACCACATTTGTCTCCTTGGTATTCAAAACACTAAGCTCCCTGGCAAACCTTCTAAAGAAATCTCACAAAATGAGAAGTTTTGAGGAAACACTTCTGAAAACATAAAATTGATCATTTATTTCTTCATTCTCTTCACTAGTTCTCACCCCTGAGTCAAAAATCGTTTACAACATATATGCTTTAGTATGTCTTAGATCAGGCACAGACACAAACCTTTGCTCATTTATTTGTGCTTTCTCACTATCCTTCTCCTTAAATATAATAGTCTAGTAATTAATTGTCTTTAGTCATCACCTGGAGGGAAATGGATAATAAAAACATAGGAACCAACTAAATGAATCCAACTGAATTATATCTATTGCATGTAAAGATCTTTATTACCTGGCCTTATACTATCTTTTTAATCTTACTGAACATTATAACTCTGAAATCTAGCCAAAGCAGCCTTCTCTCTTTCTTCCTCTATTTCTCCTCTCCATTTTTTTCTACTGGCCAGCCCTCATTCCTGGAATTCACTCATTCTTTACCTCTGCCTCCTAAAATCACTTCCTTCCAGATGCAACTGAAGTATGTAGCCCTTTTACAAATAAGTCTTCTGAATACTAGTGTCTTCACTCCCTAAACTGTCTTACATTTACATTATTTATATTTATTTGTATTTATTATATATTTTTTTCTATCTCTACTAACATACCTAATAGTTTACTGCATAATCTGCTTTAGAGAAAGAATTGTTTCATTCATTGTATTTATATTCCTAATACCTAGCTAAGTACCTGGCACATAGAAGTTTAATAAATGTTCATTGAGAAAGAAAAGAAAGCCCTGTCTTCAAGGATCTTACATTCTAATTACAACTAACTATACAATAAACTAACCACAAAGCAACATAGTCAATTTTGATACTCTTTTATCCAAAAGTCATGTTTTTTATCCTGAAAGAAGTAGGCTATGGAATGATGAGGGTCTAGGTTCTTCCACAAAAATCCAGGTTCAGAGAAGTTTTCTCCTCTGAAAATGAGATGGCTGAATTAGTCTCTATAATATCTTCCAGGTCCAAATCCCGCCGTCCTATGAATTTGGGGCTAGGTTCTCTCTATACACTCCAAAGTGTCATGCTGAGTAAGGTAAATCACAATCACTTGTTGCAAATGTTGTATTTCTTTCAGATTGTTAAGTTCCTCTTTCATTATTGGAAATTAATTGTTTTTTTTTTAAATCCATGTCCTTTTTACATATCATAGGATAGAAGTAAGATATCCGAAGGTGGGAGGATTTTTATTTTTAGTAACTTTGTAACTTTTTTCTGAGAATTGCCCTTTCTCAAACCCCACTCTTCAAAAATTAGGTTCATTTTAAAAAATAAGTATAAACACAATGAGGAAAAGTATCTTCCCTTCTTGAGAATCTCCATGTTTTCTGTTCTGAGTATTATAAGTGAACGATATGGGAAGTCTCTCTTTTTTTTTTTTTTTTAAGGACAAAACTCCAACTTTCACAGGTTGCATGAGGAAGTCTAGAAACTCAGAAAAGATTGCAGCAACATTTTAAAGATTAAATCAGTCATAAGTTAAGTAGATACCTTATTTAAAATAAAATAAAAAAAACACCCAGCTTTTAGAACTATGTAAGCAAATATATACTCTACAATCCCTGGATAAACTCACGAAATTCTATAATTCCTCTCACTTTTCTCCACTCAAATTACATTCCCTACAAATTTATGAGAAGACCTGCCTCTCACAACTAAGATTTTCTTTGCTTCTAATTTGATATCTCCAGTGTTTAAGACCACCTGCTTTTCAAAGCTAAGACAATGACACAATGGCTTTCAATTGTGTTTCAAGTAACTGAGTTTATGAAAAGCCCTTTTCTCTTTCTCCACCCACCCTATCAACTTTCTATTTGATCATACAATAAATGGGAAATTGTTGGGACAGTTTTCCCTCAAGCTTCGTCAGACATTGAAAATTACAAGGGTAAAAAGGACACATTTACACTCAATATAATATCTAACAAATCACAGTAGGTAGGCTGAACGTGTCCTTTCTGTCCTTTGTCAAAAACATTTCATAACAAGTTGTCAGATTTTTAACATCTATTGATACGTTTTATTTTTACTTCACCCTAGTTTCCAAATACATTCCTCTTCCCTCATCTACACAGAAAGCATCCCTTGTTGCATTTATTCATTCATTCATTTATTTTGCTATATTATTAATATAATTCTGATTTGGAGGTTACAAAATATATTAGGAAGCTGTGGCTGTTTTCATTCAATACAGCTCCAATGTGATTTAGCAAAAGATGTCAAGGACAATACATCTATCCTTTGATATAAGGCCAAACATAGGACATTATATCATTAAGAAATTGGTCAAAATAGAGAATATTTAAGTGTAAATACTGTCCAAAGAGTCCTCAACTAGAGGTGCAGGAGGGTAACCCAGAAGAGAGCAGCTAGGTTGCCCAGTGGATAGAGTGCTGGGTGAGGAGTCAGGCTGACTCATGTTCCTAAGCTCAAATCTAGCCTCAGAAACTTACTAGCGGTGTGAGTCTGGACATTTTACCCTCTTTGCCTCAGTTTCCTCGTTTGTAAAATGAGCTGGAGAAGGAACTTCAATAGCTTTGTCAAGAAAATTCCAAATGACTGAACAAAGGCCAGGAGTAGGAACGAGGGAAAGACCCTGAAAGATGACAGGCTTTCTCTGCTAAAGATTGGCTTATTTTTACAATTTATAAATGATCATGTGAGCTTAAAACTTAAAGACTGGTCATCAAAGGAACTAATTCTTTCAAAATTACCTTAATATTCACTTTTTAGAAATGTTGTTTCTTTTTAATTATTAATTTCATAAGAATGAAATTTTTGGTCCTCTTTTATTTCAGCAAATAGAGTTGTGTGAGAGGGGGCAATGTGACTGTTCAATCAAGGGGATAATCTTACCTTGTGCCCTTCCTTCATTGACCACATGCTTCCTGATCTGGTTACTAAATCTCCACAAACTTCCATCAATCTCACACTGCCTGTGTTCACACCTTTTATGTACTAAGACAATTGTGCATGCCAGATCTTTCTTAATAGATTCTATAAGGGCAAGGAGAATGCTTGGGTGTAACTAAATAGTGTATTTCCCCCTAATACTTAATACAAGTTTCTGCAAATTGTAGTCACTTAAAAACTAGTGAGTCAATGACATTAGTGAGTATGGTAGGTAATTTGGAAAGATTAGTGCTATGAAGCACTGAACCTTTTGATGTTTTGACAGCTCTGAGAATGTCACTGATGTGGCTTCTCCCTCCTATGGTGCAGATCACAAATAACCATCCATCCTTTCTTATTTCTATGCAATTCTTATGGATGTTTTCCCTAATTTTCTCTGCTGGAGTTCTACTCAGTGTTCAGACAGCTTTCTTCTAGATCAAAAGTTCTTAATCTAGGTCTTATAAACTTAAAAAAAATATTTAATTATTATAAATTTATTTTATTCACTTAAAACTTTTTATTAGGAGATTATTGGCTAATAGTCAATAAATTGAGACTATTGATCAATAGTTCATAAACTTATTTAAACTTATAGTATGTAGTAGACCTTGTTTTAGGTACTGGAGGTACAGATAAAAAAGAAAAGATAATTCCTGCCTCAAGCAGCTTATAATCTAATGGGGAAAGACAACAATAACAAAAAAAAATAAAGAGATAAAGAAGGTACTTGATATAGACATCTCCAGGGAACAAGATGGCTTTCTCAGGATAAGCTCTATCATTCTACTTCATCACAGTCCAGATAATTCAAGCCTTGATTGATACCACTGCCCTCTGCCTCCTCTACCCTCTGACTGGAGGACTGGACAGTCCCAAACTCCTTCCAAAGCCTTTCTTTCACACAGAGCAGGAACTGGACTCTAAGCCCATTCCATTGAATTTGCATCTGTGCCTCCAACTCTGCCATACAAGATGCCCTTGCCCAGGCACTATCCACTGGTTGGTGCTTACAGTCTAATGTGGAGACAACATAAAGGGAAACAGGAAAGTGAAGAAGGGGAGGGCACAGAGCAAGCACAAGTAGAGGGAACTATCTTCCTTTTCCTCAATTGTATCCCCAGTGCTTAGCACAGCACATAGTAGGTGCTTAATTGATTTGAACTTAATCTGTCTGCCTCAATTTTCTCAACTATTATATAGATAATAAAAGCATCAACCTTCTTGGATTATTGTGAGGATGAAAAGATATAATATTTTGTTAGGTACTTAGCAGCTAGGTGGGGAAGCAGCTAGTGCTTTATTAGGAAGACCTGAGTTCAAATCCAGACTCAGGCACTTACTAGCTGTGTGGCCCAGGGTAAGTCACTTAGCACTTATTTTGCCTCAGTTTTCTCATTTGTAAAATGAGATAGAGAAGGAAATGGCAAATCACTCCTGTACCTTTGCCAAGAAAACTCCAAATGTCTGAAAAAAATGAACTAACAACAAACCCTTAGTACAGGGCCTAGCACATAGTAGGCACTTAATAAATCTTTATTGAATTAAATTTAATTCCCTTAACTTTATAATGGGGATAATAATAATAATAATACCAATCTTCTGGGTTGTTGTGAGGATCAAATGAGTGAATATTTTATAAATCATTTAGCACAGGGGGCAGCTAGGTGGCGCAGTGGATAGAGCACCAGCCTGAAGTCAGGAGGACGTGAGTTCAAATCTGGTCTCAGACACTTATCTCTTCCTAGCTGTGTGACCCTGGGCAAGTCACTTAACCTCAATTATCTCAGTTTAAAAAAAAAAAAAAAGCATTTAGCACAGGACCTGGCATATAGTAGGCACTCAAAAATGCTTTTTCTTTCCTTCTTTCTACAGAAGTGCAAGGAAGAAGTGGAATGGAAAGAGGAAGCCCAAAGGGACAAGTATATGATAAAGATCATACTTGCTAAGAAGTTATTAAAGGACCAAGTCTAGTGGTATGCTTTTATAGTCCTTGCTGCTGAGGAAATTGAGGGGTGTAGAACTGCAGAAGGGTTAAAACCAATAGGATTTCCACTCAATCCTACATCCATGTGATGAACCCTGGGAGCAGAGGGCCATTAGGTTGTTGAAGGAGGGGAGAGTAAGCTCAGATCTGAAAAAAGATCAGGCAAGACCTTTCCTGAGGATCAGGTCAGTGGATGAGGAGGCTCTACAGTCTACACTTTCAGGTTAGTAAGATAGTGAGATCCAGTCTCAAAAAAAAAAAAAAAGTCATTAATGGTACATTTCTAGGATGGCACAGGGAAAAGAACTGTGGCTTTGGAGGCAAAGGACCTGGAAACAAATCCTATGTCTGATGATTACTATCTGTGTAACATCAGACCGCTCACTTTAGCTCCCTAGGCCTGAGCATTACAATGAGGGGGCTTGTCTGAATCTATATGCCTATATTCTTCCAATGAGAATGGCAATGAAGACTGACAAATGTTCTACAACTTACCAATCTTACAAACTGACCAGGACAGTGAAAAAATAAAGGAAATTTCCTAGGTTCATAGAGCCAGTGTTAGAGTTGAGGCTTGACCTTGAGGTTTGTCCTTAGATATATAGCTGGCAAAACAGAAGTATTAGAGGAAACCTTGAGGACATAAACAGCATAAAACGAGTTAGAAAATCCTAAGTCATAGGATTGTGCAAAGGAATGGCACAATTGAAGAAAAGCCTGTCATTCAACATGTGGAGAAAGGTTTTATTGGGAATTTTTAAAATGAATTTTTTCTACCTCTGGCTAAAGTGGGAACAAATGTGAAATGCATTCAATGCAAGAGGCAGCAAAGAATTAATTGCAAAGCCTGGTTGCCATCAGTGAAATAAAATGATATAGTGTCATTCTCAGGCAGAAGTTTGGCAGAGTAGACAGCTTGGACATCATGCCAAATGATCATTTAACCTTCAGATGCACTTGCAAAACTAGTTCAGAGAATAAAAATGTCACTGCTTTTAAATATATAGAACTTTCTGAAAAAATCTGAAAAACATATACAAATATACAAATAAGATGACAGAAAATAAGGAGGCATTTTTTATTAGAGAAGAAAACCAATTTAAACAAATTTAGCTAGTCATTTAACTTGACTGGATAGAGTTTAGTAAAGAGTTTAGTAAACAAATCAAGAAAAGAAAGAAAAAAAGACATGAAGATTAGATAAGGATATTATTCTTTGAGGAATAATTTCTATGTAAAAGAGTAAAAAAAAAGGTATATTTTGAATATAACATATGAGATCATCCCACTGGTAAACAAAGTTGATGATTATGATCAATAATTTTTCCAGTTTAGAATATGGCTTTTAAAAAATTTTATTTGGCATCTGGACTTCTGATTTCATAATTCTTCCAATGAGAATGGCAATGAAGACTGACAAATGTTCTACAACTTACCAATCTTACAAACTGACCAGGACAGTGAAAAAATAAAGGAAATTTCCTAGGTTCATAGAGCCAGTGTTAGAGTTGAGGCTTGACCTTGAGGTTTGTCCTTAGATATATAGCTGGCAAAACAGAAGTATTAGAGGAAACCTTGAGGACATAAACAGCATAAAACGAGTTAGAAAATGAAATAATGAGGTTAAATTTTAAAAGGAGCTAGGTATTGATCTTTAAATTTTTAATTTTAATAGCATATTATTTTTCTGAAATATTGACCTTTTAAAAAAGTTTAACCTTCATTATTTAAAATTTTAAAATTTATTTTATTTTTAATTTATGAAATAAATTAAATAAGCATTAAATAAATTAAATAAGCATTTCTATAAATAGTATAATAAAAAATGATTGCATATGAAACTGAAAATCTATTACATACAACTTGCTATTCCTTTAAAATACATAATAAAGTTTTATAAATTTATTTTTTCCTTTGTTTTTCTTCCCTCACTTCTCTATCCATGGCTACGATTAGACACAAATACATACATACATACATACATACATACATACATATATATATATATATGTATATATGTAAAATTATTCTATACACACTTTTATCTATCTGTTCTTTTTCTGGATGCACATAGCATTTCCTTCATATGTCCTTTGTAATTAATTTGGCTTTTTATAATACTATTGATCTTTCAAAAACAAAAACGTCACACCATATATATATATATAGATGTAGATTGAAAAATAAAGGTAAATAGTTCTACATTTATCTAAATTGTGTGTATGCTTATCTATATCTATATCTATATCTATGGGACAAGGAAGAGAAAGAGGGAGAGAGGAAGGGACCGAATAGGAAAACAGAAGGACAAAATCTGTACTAATATGTTAAAGTGGAAAAAATGTAAAAAATGTAAAGAGCTCTCCATCACACTATTACACAGAAACAAAATTGACCATCAAAGAATGTTGCATCTTAAGTGTTACATTTGGAATCAGGAAGAACTGGGTTCAAATGACACTTCATACACTAATTATGTGACTGCTCAAGTAGATTAACCTTTTTGTGGTTTAATTCCTTTACTTTTAAAAAAGAGGGTTGGACTAGATGGCCACTAAGGTACCTCCCAGGTCTTAATCTGCCAACCTAGGAGTTTCAGTGAGTCTATGTAAGAACACTGCTTTTGTTTTAGTCAGGGAAACACAGTTTTGTGGATAAATCTTGGTTCTTGGGGATCCTGTTTTTCCCCTCTGGGAAATGATTAAGAGTTCAGAGAGGATAAAGGACATTTGTAAAGATTAAGATGAAGCAAAAGCTAGCACACTTGTAGTTACCAGGGCATCACAAATGCTTTGCCTTTTTTAAAAAATTATTTCCCTTCATGACATTTTTATATACCTGCTCTACTATTATTTCCTACATCCCCTCATTAATCTTTTACATACAACTTACTATTCCTTTTAAATATATAATAAAGTTATTATGTAAATTTATGTTTACATTTGTAATGTACAATAGTACCATTGTAATGTACAATGTACTATACAAATGTAATAGAATGGATATTTTAAAAATAAAAATATGCAAACTATTTTAAAGTGGGTCAAGCAATGCATTATTCTGTGGCCAGAACAGAGTGAATGAATTGAGTGTTTTTTTTTTTAACTCATATTTATTTGTAGTAAAGGGAATGAACTGTTGATTATGTGTCCTGGCAACAATTCAGATAAAACAAATTATGATTATTGTTAAATTGAAAACACTGTTAGCTAGTACATCTGGGTGGAACATGGCAATGAGCATCTGGGTCAAGAAACAAGACCAGAATATCTGGAGTGTTTAGCACCACTCAAGAGTCAAAAAACAGGAATCTGCAATGGGAGCAAGTGCAGACTAAAATGAATAATGTAAAAAAAACTTGGAGCATCAAAACAAAGTAGTCAGTGGGAAGAGTGAGAGAGACTGGGCACCTGTAACTCCAATCCACCATCTGGTAGCTTCCTAGTTTAATTAATTATTTCTGATTACTAGGTGCGAAGTTCTGTTGTTTCCATGCTGCTAAAAAATTGCAAGGGTTCTCACTGTCTTCTTAATTTGTCATTCTTGAAATAAGTTCCAGTTTCTGGGCCCTAGTTATTGTTCTGGCACTATTTTAGATAAAACGTCTTTAGAAAAATTGGATTGAAAAATTCATTCACAATTTCTTTCCATCTGAAGTTTATCAACTTATTTTTAACAAACCCAATAATACATGTAATAATTTTCCAATTAACTCATTTTGTCTCACAGTATGAAGAACTTATTAGGTAGAGAGTTTCTTTTAAATTACTTAGAAGTAAAGAATGTCTTGAGAACCATAAGTGGCTTTTTTCATAAGAGCTTGTAAAATTGTTGGCAATAGCATAGGTATTTTTATTCAAACAAAAATGACATCATTGCTGAAATTTCAAGAAGATTGGCTTCATTTACTCTACTTTTGGTACAACATATTGTTTCTGCTGAACATCAATTGGCTTTTCTATTTCTATTGGAAGATTTATGTCATAACTATTTTTAGCATGCAAAGTCTGGTTCTATCACTTTTGGAATTCAACTAGCAGACAATCACTCTTTAGAATTTGTAGAAAACTAAGAGTTTTCTAGTGGATGATGTGTTCATTAGCAAATAATTAATCCACTCTGACTCATACTTGAGTAAAAATATAAAATGCAGTATCGCTCAGGCAAATGTTATTTATCAACAAAGATGATATGGTTGTATAGGATGAAAGCTCGAGACCTCTTGGTCATGTTTTATTACACCTAATATGTATTGTACATTGAATTAAGCTTAACAAAAAGAATAAAAAAAGAGTTCTATGCCCTTAAGGAGTTTACAATGCAATGGTGAAAGAACATCAAACAAACACAAAGTAAACTATATCCAGGCTAAATAAGAAATAATTAATAGAAGGAATGTGCTAGAATTAAGAGGGGGTTGGGTAAGGCTTCCTATAAAAGGTGGGATTTTAGTTGGGACTGAAAGGAAGTCAAAGAAGTTGGTAGTTGGATGATATATTAGTTCAGCTTCAGCATCAACCTGTCATTGTCACCTAAAATTCAATTTGTTATCCAAATTAACTAACAAGGACACATAAAAAAGATGCTATCTGCATCCAGAAAAGAACTGATAAACAGAAGAATTTATAGGATAATTTATATATATACATACACATATTTGTGTTTAATGGTAGTCATTTCTAGGGTAAAGGGGAAGGATAAGAAAAAAATAAAAAAATTTACATGATAATTTTATTGTATATTTGAAAGGAATAGCAAGTTGTATACATTAGATTTACAATTTTATGTACCATCATCTTTTTATTGTATGATGTTATAGAAATGTTTATTTCATTCCATAAATTAGAAATAAAATAACATAAAAAAGAGCCCACAAAAATGAATCCTGATGATTGCTTTTAAAATGTAATTGGAGGAAAAAATACTAAATATATTTTTAAAAATTCCATTTGTTGTCAAACTCAAAAAAGTGATCCATGTTCTGTATTAAGGATTTAATAAGCGCTTAGGTTCACCCAAATTTACCCATAATTCAATTATTCATATAAATCTATTCTTTTACCTGTTTACCCATGATTCAATTATTCACATAAATTCTTTTTTTTAGCTTAAAAGGTGAACAGCAAGAGAATACCCCAAAGTGGCCAAGTTGTTTTCCCTTGCTGTCAATGATTCTGGGTCAAAAAAGAACTGAAGATGGCATAACCCAGACAGTAAAAGATTATAACAACCAAGCAGTCAAGAGACTTCCGGTCTCCCTTTTTCTGAATGTTGACAAAGTACAACCTTGACTTTTTGTCTCTGTTCTATTTGACATTTTGAGATCCTTTGATGGAAAGATTTATGAATGCAAAATATTTTTTGTATGCACAGACATATTACTTGGAAGCATCATTGACTATGATTCTAACAGGTAACCAAAAGGTAGCAATATTAGGGTTATTCTAAACATAAGTTTAGTGTGGTCCTTGGATGCCTTATAAGTAAGACAAGACTAATATTAACATTTATATAAACCAAATAAAAAGACAACAGGGATTCTTACTTTTTGGGGAGGGGAGGAATTCAAGTCATTTCTACGATATGAGTAGCATTAGTCTTTGTTACATCTATTTCATTTAAAAAAAAATTCTCTTACCTTCACAATGCTTTTTAAATCTTGTACATAAGTCCTCTCAGTCTCCAGAATTTCTTGGACTACTCTATCTACATAGAGAAGTTTAGGACTTGTAGTGGATTCTGCAACTAGGGAGAGGGTGCCATTATTACTTGCTCCTTTTGCTTCGGTTGTCCTCAGCACTCCCTGCCACTTTTCAGTACTTTCTTCCATGTTCTGTTTCTCTTCTGGGGGATTCCTCCGAACTTCACTGCTGGAAAATCTCCTCGTCGGCATCAGCTCAAGCTTTATGGCCCCTGTTTCCTTATCCTGGTTATTACATAAACTCAAATGGCCATTGGAAGCTAAGGTCAACCGGCTGCCAAAGGAACAGTGGCTGTCCCTGGAAGAGGCAGAGGAGGACGTGGAGCTAAAACTCACTGGTCGGTCACTGTCTGACAGTTCCATGGTCTTTGGTCCACGGTAGGAGAAATGTCTTTTCTCTTGGTGAAAATCTACCTTGGAAACAGTAACCTCTGTCACAGCTGGAGAAGCCTGAAAAGGCAACTGGTACTCATCTAAATGGAAACATAAAAAAAATAATAAAATTGTTAAGGAACAGGGCAGAATAAAATTTGTCCTAACCAAAATCTTAGGCAGTATCCTTGAGAAGAGTTATACAAAGATATGAAAAAGTCCCTGCCATCCACTTCCATGAAACTTTCTCCAGTATCTTCCATACAATAATCACCTTGTTTTTCAGACTTCATGAGATATTTGTTTTGGCAACTTTCTAATACAATTATCATATAATATACCTGATAGTTAATCATTTGTATTTTATTCTCTTACTGAATTGCATATGAAAACAGGAACTCTGACATCTAAATTTTATATTTCCTTTAGCATGACATGCTATATAGAGTAGGCACTGCTTTTGAAAGAATGTGTGAAGTGACATTTATAGCAATTAACCTAGAAGATTCTGAAGTAATTACTTGTCAAAGAAGAACACGACATTGAACAAAATTTATTCTTGTGTTTTGTGTTGTAGTCTAAGTTCTTAGAAAGTGAATATTCTTTGTGTGATAAATATATTCATTATTGGGTAACTAGAATTTTTATTTAACCAAAACACTCTAATCCTTACTCATGGCTATTAAAATATTTAATTAAATGAGTAAATTCACAAGGTTAATGTGAATAGTTGAAATTAATAACTGAATTGGAATTTATCTAAACTTGGAAAAATATTTTTTAAAGCAACAGGACCAATAATGTTTAGAAAAGAACATTTAAATATCGTTCCAAATAAATATCAATTTAAATATATTTAAGAGCCCAAATACTCTACAAATTAAGTTCACTCCTCCTCCCCCCATTCATTATTTCTATGGTCCTTTCCATATATTCTATAATCCTCTGGAGTTTAAACTATTTGCTAAGGATTACTATGGTAAAATACCATTTATTTCCCATTACACACAAAACATTGTCTTTGGTATCTCAGCATTTTTCAATCCTTTTATTTACCAGTCTTCTTTCCTTCCTTGTTTCCTTCCTTCTTGCTGAGGCAATTGGGGTTAATCGATTTGCTCGAGGACACACAACTAGGAAGTGTTAAATGTGTGAGGCTGGATTTGAATTCAGATTCTATGCTCTATTCACTGCGCCAGATAGCTGTCCTTATTTAACAATCTTAATAAAAACATTCCAGTTTACAGAAGATGAAAAATCTTGTAAGAAAAATCATGATTTATGTAATAATGAATTGTAGTCTACTTCTTACTCTGATTTGCATTCATGGTTTTGGTAAAACAAAAAAAAGTTATTTACATCTCCATTAAAAACTCATGAGTTTGACTGACAGTTTGAAGATTAGGTGAAAGAGTAAAACCAGAACATAATTCTATCAGCAACAAAGAGGTCATTTCAGCTATATCACAGAGAACTCCTTTTTAGGTGGTGCTTACCTACCGAGAGCTCAAACAATTTTTACTTTATTAAGTCCCTGTAGATCCCACATTTTTCTTTTCTTTTTTCTTTTCTTTCTTTTTCTTTTTCTTTCTTTCTTTCTTTCTTTCTTTTTTTTTTTTTTAACAAGCATTATGGCTTATTTCATTGTGAAAATGGTAATGACCAGTAATGTTCACATCATAAGCACTGCTCAATTTATCAACATAAAATGAAGAAAACAAGTGGTATTTGATTCCAAAGGAAGGAATAATAAAGAAATACCTAGAAGATGATGCAGTATTCTACCAGTAACTACAGCCACATGGTATGTCTGCAACATTTTTTTTTAAAGCTTTTGTAATCTTCTTTCTGCTTGCTTTATAACAATTTTATGGTCTATAAAACATGGATTAGTTATCATAGTTAAATGCACTTTCCCTTAAAAGCCTGCTACGGCATGATTATGGCAAAAATCCAAAAATACAGCAGTGCAAAATGCACTTGTAGGAAAACACATTTTGTTAAAAGTATATGCCATTTTTTAAAAAATATGAGAGTCATGGGTAGTTCAAATGGAGAAAAAAAATGAAATGACATTGTCATTTGATCTGTCTTCTCCATTACTACTTGCTGACTCTACTCTAGTAGGTTCTATTATAGGAAGGAAAGTGGATCTCCAAGTATCCTCAAGGAGCCTTGCCTAGAGCTTGGTTCTCTTACTGTAATAGATTCCAGTGAGATGGCTATTATTTAGAACTAAATATTGGTTTGAGGTATACTTTGGTGTGGTCTAGGATTTATGATTTGATCTAGCTATGTCTGTACAAGATAGTGCTTTATAAATTTTAAAAAGCCTAAAAAGACCATCTGGTTCTGGAGGGGAAAGTGAGGTAGGTGATCTTGCACAGCCCTCCTACATTTCAATTCAATTCACTTGCATGTCATAGCATCACTTCCTTGATATCATGGACTTCTTCAAGAATAAAAGACAAATAAAGACCAAAGGCTAAAAGAACTGGTACAGATTTCCTAGCTAAACTAGGTTATCATCAACTTAACACTGATGGGTCCTCAAAACTCAAAGAATTCTAATCCCTTCATTTTATAGAGTTAAGCATCAATTATTTCTCACTAGTCTAGTAGAGAGGTAACAAATATAGCAGATAAAGGAATTTGATCCCAGATATTTTTACTTCTTTACTTGCCTTCCAACATTTCCAGCTACATAGCTAGCAAGGGCTAAGGAGAGATAAAGAGGAGGGGGGAAAATAGGATTAGTAAGGGAAAGCAACAAACATTTATTAAGTACCTACTATGTGTCAGGCACCGTGCTAAGCACCTTACAATATTACTTCTTTTGATCCTCACAATAACCCTGGGAAGTGGGTGCTGTCATGATCTCTACAACACAGTTGAAGAAACAAGTAAATAGAAGTTCAGTAACTTGTGAAACGTAACAAAGCTGTGAAAGAGATGAGAGCAAATTTAAACTCAGAGCAGTTGCTAAATTCTAGCAGTGATCTGAGGACTTGGTGGATATCAAAGTTGTTTTTCCATTTAGTTTGTTAATATAGTGTGATGAACTTGCATAGATATATGTTTGTGCTATTAGGGGCAAGTTAACTATACCACTGATTTTCCACAGTCATTCTTAAGTCATATTCTCAGACAGATAATTACAGAGGAAGAAAAAGGGTGAAAGGAGTTTGTTTTGAGGGAAAGTAGATGGCTATATTATCCTGTTGGTGATTCACTCTTCCCCAATAATAAGGCTGAGAGCATAGGTGGCTTCTAGATTTCTTTGATATCCTCTCTCAACCACTATACTTTGGGAACTTTCTGACACATCACAAAACAAATTAGGAAAACTTCATAAGCCCGTAAGCCTGATATTTTATTTGTGATAGGGAAAAGAATATAAAAAGGGCTATGTTTCTTCTTTTTGGCTCTTATGATAAGAAGGAAGCTAGGGTGGTAAAACTGAAAGTAAACATTATAAAATAACAATAATGTTAATGGAAAGAACCACCATAAGAAAATTTCTATAATAAATGGTGCAAAATTACCAAAAACCCCACAAGCTTGATTCCCCAAAATATGATGAAATCCCTTTTCCCCAACCCCACTCCTTTGTAAAAATAGAAGGAACACTAGTGTGGAACATTGCATATGTAGTCAGATTTTGAAGGGGAGGTGTAAATTTACCCATTTTATTGATTTTCTTCTCTTATTTTTCTATAAAAATCTTTTTTTATGAGGAATCATTATCTGTGAAAGGGATGTATATGGATGAAATATTAGGTTTGTAAAATAATAATTTATTATTATAATAAAATTTATTTTAAAAACACATTGGACCAGGAATTGGAAAATGTGGGATCAATTCTCCCTTTGAGTTAGTACAAATTGGATGTTGGATTCTGGGGGAAGTTACTTTAAATTTAAAGTAATTAAGACCCTCAAAGAAAAAGAGAGGAAACTGAGCTAGAATTCTAAAGTCAAGTACAGGTCTAAAATTTTCATAATTTTGAAGATCTTTCTCATGATTCAGCTAGATTCAACAGATTGGGGATTAAAAAAATGAAAAGAAGAAAGGAGGAGAGAACAAATGCAAGAGCTATGATAGTACAGGAGAAGATGCTAGAATGTGACCATTGGTTATATATGGGTGATGAGGAAAAGGAAAAAAAATTAAAGAAGAATCGAAAGTTTTGGGGGTGGGTGATTGAAATATGTCAGGGAATGGGGAAAAGATTTTAGAATAAAGATGAATTAGGTTTCAGTAACATTAAGGCTTAACAGGCCAAATAAGTTCTGATGTTTGCTTGCTTGCTATTGAAAATGATGTATTGGAAGACATAAGAACTAGAGATAGAGATTTAGTAGGCATCCATATAGAAGTGATATTTGAGGATGTGGGAGCAGATAAGGTCACAAAGGGAGTGTGGTAGATGAGATCACCAAGGCAGTATAGGAAGTAGGACAAGCGATGAGGACTAGGACTAGAAACTTGGGAGATGCCCAACTTGGGGGAAAGAGAAACAAGAGAAAGTAGCCAAAAAAACTGGAAGTTTTCAGAGAAGAATGAAGAAAGAACAGAGAATAATGTGGAGAGAGCTGAGAAGAATGAGGAAAAGAACACTGTCACAGAAACACGAGGAAGCTAGAATTCCTAGAACATTTATTTGACTGAATTTTAACTTAAAATGCTGTTTAATGTGATGAATATCTTCTGTGTTGTCTTCTGTAGGAATAAAAATTTTTTAAATCTCCACGAAGTTGTGCTTATTTTTATGTGTATTACATTTTTAAGACATCATCTCTAAGATTTCTTTTGTTCCTAACACTGAAATTTATTTGCATTTCCTTTCACAAGATTGATTCTTCTTTGTACAAAAAGATGAGTCCACCTTCCTGGAGCTTGCATGAAATACACAGCTCTGATAAGAAATGGAAAAGAAGTAAATAGCAATAAATACAAAGATGACAAGAAACACTTTTAAAGGAATTCTAACAAGGATGATATTCCTTTTATAACAAAGTGGTCAGAAGAATTGACTATTCCACTCTAAAGGAATTATATCAAAGGAAGAACCAAAAACTGTTATCTGTGGATAGATAACACTATTTAAGTCATATTGGTTAGATGAAAGTTAAAAAAAAAAAAAAAACTGCACTATGACGCAAGGAGGGAATCCAAAAGTACTCAGAGTTCATCAAGAACTTATAATTTCATTGAATTATAGAGCTAGAAATTGAAGAGATGTCATTTTATGAAGAGAACTCATTTTATGAAAGATAAAATGATCTGGAACTCAATTGTGTCACCTAAACAATGAGGAGATTGCACTAGACAACCAGCTCTTCCAATTCATAACTTTGTGTGAACAATTTAGCAACAATAGAAAAATTTGTGATTGCATGTTTGTATTTTCCACCAATGAGCTATTATTGCGAAAAACAGCAACTCCATTATACTTGATATGTCCTCTACCATCGCCTCCACCTCCATCTCCAAGTCTCATCTCTGATGCTGCATCCCATCAACTTCCTGAGTTTTAACTAAGGCAAAGAGAAAGGTACCAAAGTGAGAGAAGTCCAATTTAGAGGGTGCTGAAAGGCACTGACTTTCCTTAGCAGTTAATAAACAACAGAGTTGGTAACAAAAGTGAGTTACAATGGAAAGCTGGAAGCTAGTGTTCTCTCCTATTCTAGGTAACGCAGTACTCCTTCCCTTGTTGCAGCTGTCAGGTTTCTCTCCACACTTCTTTCCCCAATCTTAGAAGATTATTTGAAGGCACACTCTGTACTACTTGCCCTCTATAAAATAAAAACACTAGTTATATCTCTGGTCTTTCCTCAAATTATGTTTAATTTATTTATCAATTAACAAGCATTTATTAAATGCCTATTAAGTTACAGGCACTGTGCTAGGCTTAAGATAAATACAAAGAATGAAAAAGTGTCTATTTGCATGGTGTTTACTCTTAATGTCCAAATTTTGCATCTCCTTCCATAACCAATGGAATATAACATAGTTTAGTGCATTGTCTATAGTAAGCATTTAATAAACGATGTCTGAATTGAATTAACTTAGTCTTAGTCTTGAAGATAAAAAAAATCCCATCATCTTTACCAAAGACATAAAGATGAATTTTAATTTCAGACTGAATAATAAAAAAATCAAACTGTATCCAGAACTTGGCTTAGTGCCTGGCACATAGTAAATGCTCACATAGACACTCCATCTTAACTTCTCTCTCTCTCTCTCTCTCTCTCTCTCTCTCTCTCTCTCTCTCTCTCTCTCTCTCTCTCTCTCATTTATCATTTGACTCTGAGCAATCAGCACAACACCTTTATAATGATGTGAAAACAAGTTGATCTTTGGGCTGAAATTTACACAATAGTGTGCATAAGGTAGGTTGAACTTCATTTGGACTAACCAAGTTACCAAGCAGTTTCCAAAAGAACAAAGTTAAAACCACACTTCTACTTTTCTGGCAAAAATTTTAAATTGTAATATATTTATTTTTTAAACTATCAGAATATATACTTTTAAATGTCTGGGCACAAAAATGTGAATATTTGAATTTAATGACATTCAGACTGAAAGAACACAACTAAGAAAGTAAATGATAGTAAATCAAACCTGTGCACCGAGTCCTAATTCTAGTCTTACCACACACTCCTGCCCCCGATTTCGGACTGGAGCGCATCATAACAAGTGTCCCTAAGTAGTCAAAGTTGCCTTTTTGGGTACTGCCTATTAGGAGGTCCACCTGATTTAAAAGTAAAGTCTCACATCGGACCCATTTGGCAAAGAGTAACTCTCTAGCTTGAACCTTGCTGCTAATCCCAAACCAAGGCTAAAATTCCAACCCCCCATTTAAAGAACTGCTGTCCTGCTGGCAGTTCACAAAGAAAGCCAACGGAGACATTTAGCTTCGGTTTAATGAGACTTCCTTAACGGAGCTGATTCACCCCCGAAGCAACCACAGCTAAGTCTAGATACTTCAGTTGAACTCTGGGTAACAAGGAAAGTCAAACAAGAGACTTCATCCCAGAAAGAGAATCCACCTCCTAGAGCCTAATTCCATTCGCAGAATAGCTTTTTCTACAAAGCCGCTTTTAAGGCTGAATCCTCTGTTCCCTCGGGGGAAACTCATCTCTATCCCACTCCATTCAGTCCCCCCATCCCCACCCCCCTCAATGTGCAGAAGAAGAAACCCCTCCGCGACAGTCTCTCACCACTGTGGAATGTCTCCCAGTCCCAGCTCGCTCCCTGCCGCGGGATAACAGCAATCCCTCTCAATATCTGCAGTGGGCTCTGCACCAATTCCCCACTTACCTGAATCCCATTGAAGTCAAACACATCCCCTGCCTTCAGCTGATACAGATTACCTCACTGAGGGCTCGCACAGCTCAGGTAAAATGAGAAGCCTTTACTAGTCCGTGCAGCTCCTTCACTGGAAATATTGCATGAGTCAGCTTTTATCTATCAAAACCTAAAACACAAAGGCTTCGCAGAAACCTGATTTGCAACTTTCTCGCTGATTCTCTCCCCCCCCAGCACCCCCTCCACCCCCAGTGTGCAGACCACAGCCTCCAGCATCACTAAGAGCCTTAAATGAAACATGACATCATTCAATTCAGAAACAGGACAATAGACACCACTGTGGGTAACTTGAAAATGCTTCACTGAACAACACCCTGCAAATTCTATTCTTTTGTGCAGTAGGAACATCAAATAATCAAATACACTCGCCTAGCATTCTTAATGCTTTACCTTCCTGGCTCAGCAACACAATTCTCACTAAAGTACTAAGCAAATAAAGCAAAATGCATGTGTAATTCCAATTTTTTTGTTTACAGAGTTGAATCTTTTTGAGCTTTACAGCTAACTTATTTAAAATAAAAAGAGCACATGAGTGACGTGTTTCTATTTAAGAATCTCTGGAGATTTCTACATATATACATGTAGAAATATGTATATACACACATATGCACCCATATTGAATGTACATAAGTGTTTCATATAGAATATATGTTACATATTCATCGATTTTTATCAGGAAAACATTTTCTTCATTTTTTCAAGGTGTAAAGTTAAACTACTTGAACTCTCAGGAAAATATTTTAAACTCTTGTCTTCAAGGGATTTCAATTAATCCTTATATTTGCAGTAATTTATAAAGAAAAAACATTATTTCCAAGATATCCTGCAGAAAGATCAGCACAAATTCACTTCTGATGATTGTGTAGTAGTAATGGTCAAATGTTGACAAGTGCCTTTGATTCCTTACTGGATAGGTTATTTTCCTTCTCTGATTTTCTACTTCCACAATTAATGTGTTCTCTTTAACAACCATATTCATATCCATTTATCCATCCTAATTCTATATACACAAAATATTATGAATTCTTTAAATTAAATGGACTTCAGAAATTCAAAAGTGTATTATTTTGGTCCTAATATCCCAGAGAAATCAATGTGAAGAATAACTCATGCAGACTTATTATAAACATCTAAGGCTAAAATAAATACTTAGGTGCTTCTCTTGAAACAATAAGTAAATATATTAGAGTTAGCATGTAAACCATGTTTATTAAAGTAGAATGATTAAAATGTTTATAAGCTAGCAACATCATCTGACAAACAACTGCATATATCAACCCTCAAATAATGAATATTTACATTAGTAGGCTATTGGATAAACCGTTTTGGTGAAAACTGATCTAACAATTAAGGGAAATGTGTGTTATGGATGATGTTTGGTTCACCGTTCTCTGATTTTTAACAGCTAGACTGAAACTGCTAATCATCATGGCATCATGTAGATTGTATTTGGGGCAAGTAGGTGGCACAATGGAGAATGCCATCCCTGGAGTCAGGAGGACCTGAGTTCAACTCTAGTCTCAGGCACTTATTAGTGACCCTGGGCAAATCACTTCACCCTGTTGGCCTCAGTTTCCTTATCTGTAAAACAAACTAGAAAAGGAAGTGGCAACCCATTCTAGTATCTTTGTCAAGAAAACCCCTTACATGTCTGAAAGATGACCAAATACCACCAAAGACTGTCTTTATGTGAATAACATAATAGTAGGCATCATTTATATAGGATTTAAGATTTGTAAAGTACTTTGCATATATTATCTCATTTGACCTTCATAACAACCTGGGGAGGTAAGACCTATTATTACCCCTATATTACACATGAGGAAACTGTGGCTCAACAAGATTCAGTAATTTGCTCAGCATCATTGTGAGTGTTTGAGATAGGTCTTAAACCCACTTTTTGCTGACCCTATAATAAAGAAATAATGCTCATTTGATAAAAGCCAGTGGAACCTAAAGGCTTAGGTCTTACTTTTTTTTTTTTTTTTTTAAATTTCCCCTTGTTATCTTATGACTACTCTCCCTGATTTTGCTCAGACTAGTCTGATATTAACGCTATCCAATCATCTCTTCTTCCTCTCTTTTCTTATTTAAAGCCTACTTAAAAATCCCATGTTCTTTCATGAAACTTTCCCCAACCACTCCAGTTTACAATGTTCCCTCCCTTCTCTGAACTCCTAATTATATTTATAGTCTATGCCACACAGTTTAACATGTAATTATTCACTAATTGTTTCACATGGTAAGTTTTTTCCCAAACTATTGGGAGGACAGCAAAAGCATTTTGGACTTCAGGTTGGGACATCTGGCTTGAAACTCCTACCTCTGATACTTAATTAAAAATAAAACTATTGGCAAGTCATTTAACTTCTAGGAACCTCATTTTTCTCATCAAAAATGGATTTATTATAGTTATTCTAACTATTTTACCACATTGTTGCTAGGAAAGTATAGTGTAAGCCTTTAAAGAACTACATCAATGTTAACTTATAATTAAATTTATAATTTAGAGAACTATATAAATGTTTGTTTAAAGCATTATATAAATTTAATTATTACCATTTTGTAAACTCTTTGATGGCAGAGATCTCATTGTTTAGCACAATGTCTGGCATAGAACAGATGCAAAATGTGGGTTATGTAGCATAATATTATAAATGACTTTCTTTTTTTTTTAATTCATTTTTCCAAATTATCCCCTCCCTCTCCACTCCCTCCCCCCGATGACAGGGAATCCCATACATTTTACATGTGTTACAATATAACCTAGATACAATATATGTGTGTAAATACCATTTTCTTGTTGCACATTAATTATTAGCTTCCGAAGGTATAAGCAACCTGGGTAGATAGACAGTAGTGCTAACAATTTCCCAGTGTTCCTTCTCTGGGTGCAGTTATTTCTGTCCATCATTGATCAACTGGAAGTGAGTTGGATCTTCTTTATGTTGAAGATTTCCACTTCCATCAGAATACATCCTCATACAGTATTGTTGTTGAAGTGTATAGTGATGTTCTGGTTCTGCTCATTTCACTCAGCATCAGTTGATGTAAGTCTCTCCAAGCCTCTCTGTATTCCTCCTGCTGGTCATTTCTTACAGAGCAATAATATTCCATAACCTTCATATACCATAATTTACCCAACCATTCTCCAATTGATGGACATTCATTCATTTTCCAGTTTCTAGCTACAACAAAAAGAGCTGCCACAAACAGTTTGACACATACAGGTCCCTTTCCCTTCTTTAGTATTTCTTTGGGATATAGGCCCAGTAGTAGTACTGCTGGGTCAAAG
Source organism: Sminthopsis crassicaudata (assembly GCF_048593235.1). NCBI lineage: Eukaryota > Metazoa > Chordata > Mammalia > Dasyuromorphia > Dasyuridae > Sminthopsis > Sminthopsis crassicaudata. The sequence goes on from NC_133620.1 coordinate 142,919,193, forward strand.
GGTATGCACAGTTTGATAACTTTTTGGGCATAGTTCCAAATTGCTCTTCAGAATGGCTGGATTCTTTCACAACTCCACCAACAATGTATCAGTGTCCCAGTTTTCCCACATTCCCTCCAACATTCATCATTATTTGTTGCTGTCATTTTAGCCAATCTGACAGGTGTGTAGTGGTATCTCAGAGTTGTCTTAATTTGCATTTCTCTGATCAGTAGTGATTTGGAACACTCTTTCATATGAGTGGAAATAGTTTCAATTTCATCATCTGAGAATTGTCTGTTCATATCCCTTGACCATTTATCAATTGGAGAATGGTTTGGTTTCCTATAAATCAGGGTCAGTTCTCTATATATTTTGGAAATGAGACCTTTGTCAGAACCTTTCCTTTTAAAAATATTTTCCCAATTTGTTACTTCCCTTCTAATCTTGTTTGCATTAGTATTATTTGTACAGAAACTTTTTAGTTTGATGTAATCAAAATCTTCTATTTTGTGATCAATAATGATCTCTAGTTCTCCTCTGGTCATAAATTCCTTCCTCCTCCAGAGGTCTGAGAGGTAGACTATTCTCTGTTTCTCTAATCTATTTATTATCTCATTCTTTATGCCTAAATCATGGACCCATTTTGATCTTATCTTGGTATATGGTGTTAAGTGTGGATCCATATCTAATTTCTGCCATACTAATTTCCAGTTTTCCCAACAGTTTTTTTCCGAATAATGAATTTTTGTCCCTAATGTTGGTATCTTTGGGTTTGTCAAAGATTAGATTGCTATAGATGTACCCTTTTTTGTCCTTTGTATCTAATCTGTTCCACTGATCTACCGTTCTATATAAATGACTTTCTAATAATACTACATGATCTCTTAGCCCCAGCATGTGTTTCTCTAGACCTTGAGGGCACACTGTCATGGAATCAACAGAACATGAGACTCAGGTACAAGAAGGACAACAAAACTGATTTGAATACCCTAAGATTGTCTGTTATCAAGGAGAAGCAAAATATCTAAACGCAGAAGAAATTGACATTTATTAACATCTGTTAGTACAAAGATGGGCAGGGAGGTGATACAGTGCCAGCTAAGCCTGACATCAGAAAGACATCTTCCTGAGTCCAAATCTGACCTTAGACAATTGCTATATGATCCTGGTCAAATATCTTAACTCTATTGCTATAGTTTCCTCATCTGTAAAATGAGCTGGAGAAGGGTCTTTGTCAAGAAAACTCCAAATGTGGTCATGAAGAGTCAGACACAATTGATTCAAATTTGTCTAAAGTGCTATGGTATTGGTTGGAGGAGATAGAACATTTAAACAAGGAAGTCTCTGCTCTTATGTATCTTATAGCTTATCTGTATATCAAACTGTTTAGGGATTTCATGAACTAGATAAGGAAAATCCCTTAGTCAAGGCAGATTGGCATCTTCTCTGAAATTTGGTCTTGGAGCAAGGGTTAACTTTTTTGTGTGTCATGGAACCCTCTTGCAATCTGATAAAACCTATGAGCTCCTTGTTAGAATAATCAATTTTTAAAATATAGAAAATAAAATTTTATTACAAATTATAACATTATGGTATATGAAATTTTATTATTATAAATATATTATACATAAATAAATATATTATAAATATAAATTTTACAAAAGAAACAAATTACTATGAAGTAGAGTTATTAAAATTTTTTTTAAGTTCATGGATCTTTGTTTAAGAACCTGAGGGTTGCCTATGGCACTGGAAGGTTAAGTTGGCCAGAGTCACCCAGTCAGTAGGTATCAGAGGCAGGAGATGCTCTCCAAGGATATAAGAGCACACCATGACATCAGCTGTATCCTTTCCAAAGGCCCATGAGCAACAATCTTGTTTTACATAAGCCCATCCTCATTTTGGTAGATTTCCAAAAACATGTGATTACTAACTATAATTATGCCTGTGGGTATGAATATCTATAGCTATTCCTCTTTGAGTTTCTTAAAAATTATTCTGGGATTCACAGGTGAATCCTGTTATTAATTCTGATATTATAAATTGAAACAGAATTTAACAGAAGCCAGAATTAATTAATAGAAACTTCCAAGAAAGAAAGCATCTGTGAGAACAAGGGATGTTTCCAGAGAGCTAATGGCAAACATCCTTCAAAGGTTCTAAGAAGCATTGTAGAACCATAGAATATGAAAATGACCTTAAGATTTTCTTTCCCCCAGGCTTGTCAGGAAAAAAGACTACTACAGTAACTCATGGTGAGCACTACCACTAGGTGGAGGAAGTGAAGGAAGGACATATATTAAGGAAGAAGGATTCAGGTCAGTGGTGATATAGAACCCCTAAAGTTCAAAGATATTAAATGACTCACTCAACATCATACTAAGGTAGAACTCGAACCCAGTTCAGCTTCAGATAGGTCCATTTCAGGCACCAAGTTGCCACCCATAACTATCTATTGGAATTGATTTTAATCTTTTCCCCCCTTTACTGTAGATTCCCTAAATTCTTTATTTTTGTCTTTTATTTATAGTTTAGCTAGAGGAAGAGTTTTGGTTCCTTCTGCATAGCAAGGAAAAGCAGTCTGGACTAAGGATCTAAGAAATGCTTTACATTATTTATTTTAGAACTGAGGAAAGTGAGGCCCAATTTTGTCTATGATCCTATTTAGTGGGTCAATGCATAATTTTTACAAATGTTTTAATTTTTTTCTTTTTATGAAGGACTTAAACTTTAGTAAATATGAACAGTTCAATATCCAGAGAATGGGGAAAAATAATTAGACATGAATCCACGAATCCCTATCATGTACAACTTTTTTTAAAAAAAAATCTGTAAAATTAAACATAATAATACCAACATAGCCCTGTTTGCATCCTGAACTTAGATCATCATTTCTTACTTCAAAATAATCAAGATTCTTAACTAGATCTGTGGTCTCATTGATGTGGGTATTCCCTCTAGCAATGCAGATCTCAACCCATCCATGCCTGCCCATCCCATATAAGCCTTGTCCAAGTTCTCCCATACACCAAACACAAGAGGTTCCCCCAGCCTTAATGTATAACAAATGTTGAGAAAAGCTCCTAAAATTTTTAGACTCAAAGACTGCTGTTAGCATTTAATATCCTGAGTGATTGTTTATCTTTTATATTATAGAAGATTTCAATTTCACAGTACAATAAGCACCTTAAAAATCTCTTATCTTCTGACTTCTTTAGGATTATTATAATTTTTCAGAATTTAAGATAGAAAGCAATCTTCCTAAAAGTAGTGGTTATAAGCTAACTACTATTTATAAATTTGATTTAAAAATAAAGATTAAATTTCTTAGTATGAGTTTACTAAAGAGAAAAAATAGGTAATGCCAAAGTATCATACTTTCTAAAATCTGACAAAAAATTAATTTGCTCTTAAAGTCAATGACATGCAAAAGAGAAATACATTCATGTTCAAGGCCTCTGAAGGACATAGTGGCATTTCTACTGAAAGTGCTCTGTAGGCTATTAATAACTTTCTGCATTGCAGAACTTTTTTTAAAAAAATCTATAAAGAGAACTGTAAATAATCTAAGCCAAAGATAAACCATCAGGTATATGTGTGAAAAACTTGAATTCTTTTATCTTTTCAAAAGGTGATTATTATTATTTTAACAGTAAAATGTATTTTCTGGTATGATTTAAATTTTACAAGCATGAAATGAAGGCACTGATTGGAATGATAGAATGGAAGAAGCATTGGTTTGGTACCCAGAAGATCCTGGTTCTGTTGTGTTGTGACCTTAAAAAGGTCATTTCACTTTTTTGGATGCCAGTTTCCTCATGTGTAATGACAAGGAGATGAACTAAATAATCTCCAAAGGTGTCTTCTAGCTTTAAAATTCTATGATTCTCTTTATAGGAAATAAGAGAATAAATCACATTTATAGTCATTATAAATCAATTTTTAAAGAAATAGTATTTTTAGATGGAAAAGGAGGGAAGCATAAGCACTAAGTGCCTTGTTAGCCATTTATCAATACTAGCATTTATAAACTAAATAATTGGTAATGTTGAAGAAGTCGACCACCTGAAATGATAGCAATGATCTTTCAATAATGGCTCATTTATCATTTAGCCAAGTTGTGTCAAAATATAAGAAATAAGTTCCATACAATTTTGTTGTACCATGGTCAAGATATATACCTGTTCTGTTTTTCCTTTCTTCTTATACTTAATTGAAGAATTGCCCTTACCATGTATGACACTATTGTTTGGCAATGAAATCCAATGCTATTAGATCCAATAATAATGGTACTGAAGTTGAAATACTCTCACATTCTACCATGGAATCATGTCACTGGAATGTCTCCAAGGGATCTTTCCTCTTCCCACTGATAATCATTAGCTCTATTTTTCAGTTCATCCTTTTTATAGGAATACTTTGGTCTTTATTTCATGAGATGATGAAATCGAGCCTTGGTTATTTCTGAACCAGACCATTTTAGAAGCTGTGCCCACAATAGGTTATAAATAGGCTTTCTTGCTTTCAATAACTTGTATCAGTACTGTCTCTAAAGACACTGAGGTCAGTGCTCCAGTATCAAGTACAATTAGCTAATTATCTCAATAAGAATCTAACTGTTTTTAGAAACACATTTTTTTCCGCTGACAGATTCTAGGACATACATACTATTCATTCATGACTAAAAACATTCATCATAATATTGTTTTAAAAGAATATAAAATATATTCATTTAAGTGGGAACTGGAGATTTTTAAAAATTTATGAAAAATATCAGCTCTAAAGTTGTTTTGTTTTGTTTTAGCATCAATATCTTAAAAGGACCTGAGATGCAGGTGTCACTCCATAAAGTTACACCTTTTTCCTTTGTATAATGAGAACAGGAAGTTAGCTTTTTTGTTAGTGTTAGAAATGAGGAAACAGAAGGATTACAGGAACACCCTGTAAGGCAAATTTGCTTCCAAATTTAAAGCAGGAATTAGAGCAGTTTTCATTACCAGTCCCAACAATCTTTACTGTCTCTCACTTTCTTAAAGGTTTTTGAAGTTATTTAAAAATGCATTTATTAATAAATGTCAGAATTCACTTCTGGCTTTTCTCTCTCCATGTCTTTTCCTTTATTAGCTACTCACATATCATAGGATCTCAAATTAAGAGCTGAAAGGAGCCCAAGAAACCCTCTTAGTCTCTTCTCTTTCCATATTACAGATGAGGAAAACCGAGTCCCAGAGAGTTAATTTGCCAAAGATCATGCAATTAGCCAGTGACGGTAACCACATGGGATTGTTGTGAAGAAAAGTATCTGTAAAAATTAAGTACTGTGGAAGCTATTTAATAACATCATTTTACTCTCCATTGAGTGGCCAGAATTTAGAAGATACATATTTATCATATTGATCAGGTACTTTTATGTTTGTTTTCAAAATTTTATAATTAAATGAGTAGAACATTTTTTTCAGTGGGAAATAACATACTGGTCTACATTGATATCCCCTCTTCCTGTGTGAATTGAGCTTCTATCAAAATTTAGAGGTACATTATCAATGTCATTTTTCCATACATAAATGTTACCTCTCAAAACTAAATTAAGTTACTTCCTCCTCTCTAATTTTCTTCCATTTGTGGCCACAGAGGAAAAAGTGTGGAGAGCAAGTTCAGCTGGAAGACTTCTGCTTCTCCAATTTAACTAATTGCTCCTTAAGCTAGAAGTAGAATCTGTTGAAAGATTTTCTGGCTCTAAACATTTAACTTACTTCCCAGCACCCAGAGAATTACAATGGAAAGAGATGTTTACATGGAAAAGAACAAAGGAAAAAACTCCAGCTTTCCTTTGAACTAACTATATAATTAGGTCAAAAAGTCAACATAACAAAATCTCTGCTGTGAGAAACTTAAGAAATAAAAATAATTTTTTTGGTAAAGGATGAGAGGCAGTGTGTATTTTAATAGATAGAAAGCGAGTCTTGAAAATCAAGACCTGGATTCAAATCCTGCTTCTAATGCATCCTGGCATCCTGGCATTACATTGACTTAATCTTTCAATATTCTGGGTGGCTTTCTAAGAAGATTAGTTACAGAGAAGGTGCAGACCTGCATTGGGAGAGACTTTCTTTGTCTGCTACTTTCCTATGTCAATGAAATATTGGTCTAGGCAGGAATGGTGTTACCAGCCTGGAATCTCTGCAAAAATATTGTTCTCATTTTACAGATGAGGAAATTGAGGTTCATTGAAATGAAGTGCCTTGCATGTGGTCAAACATGGGTAATTTAGTATCTGAGAAGGGATTAAGAACTGACTTTGCTAATTTAGAATATAGAACTCACTCTATTTCATCAAGTTTTCTTGCTTTCTTGCCTTTTTTTTATATCATTATACAGAATGCCCATTAAAATCCTATCTATCCTTCTCCAGTCAATTCACATACACCTCCTCCATGAAGCTTTCCTTGATCTCCTGTCCCCCATTAGAAGGGGTCTTTTTTTTTTGAAACTTATAAAGTGCTTTGTATCTATTATAATTTATATTGTACTATTTTGCATACATATACATGTATACATACATACACTATGTATTTTTTTTTAAATGAAAAAACATTTATTAAATGCTTACTATGTCCCAGGTACTGTGTACAAATACAAGACATCCCTGCCCTCAAGGAGTTTGTATTCTAATTTGGGAAGGCAATATAGTAACCCAGACACAGACACACATACACATATTGGTGTGGTAGGAGGAGGGAAGAGAGAAAATATTAATTTGTATTTGACGATTTAAACTCTTTTTATAGTATCATTTTTTGTTCTACTTATCTTAGTTTGCCACCCTATTAATTATCTTTAACATATTTCCACATGGTTTTTAATGAATAAACTGCAGAATTATTCCGGGTCCTTCATTTAAGTATAAACGACAGTGATTATTATTCAAATCCATTCATACCCTGAATAACCATGCCTATTTAGTTAGCATTACAGTTAACAATTTTGTGGAAAGACAAGATTGAAGCAAGGCATTCAAAAATTGAGCAACTAAGCATTCCCAGTGCTAAGAAAACTTAGGAGTAATTTCATTTAAGTTCAATCATGTGCTGAGTGAAATGAATAGAATCAGAAGATCGCTGTACACTTCAATGCTGTATGAAGAGGTATTCTGATGGAAGTGGATATCTTCAACATAAAGAAGATCCAACTCACTTCCAGCTGATCAATGATGGACAGAAACAACTACACCCAGAGAAGGAACACTGGGAAGTCAATGTAAATTGTTAGCACTACTGTCTATCTACCCAGGTTACTTATACCTTCGGAAGCTAATACTTAATTTGCAATAAGAAAATGGTATTTACACACATATATTGTATCTAGGTTATATTGTAACACATGTAAGATGTATAGGATTGCCTGTCGTCGAGGGGAGGGGGTAGAGGGAGGAGGGGGATAGTCTGGGGGAATGAATGCAAGGGATGGTGTTATAAAAGAAAGGAATTGCTCATGCATATATATTGTCCAAAAATTATAAATAAAATAAAAAAAGAACCAATAAAATAAAATATGCAATGATTACATTTACAGATTTTCCCCCCCCCAAAAAAAGTTCAATCATGCAAATATCCCAGTAAAAATTAATTTTCTAAGTTCAGTTTTGAAAACATAGATGAACTTCTGGTTTCACAGGCCATATCTCAAAGTCTACCTCCATATACACTAATGTCTCTTTACTTAAAATAAAACAAACTTACTCTTTTACTTATAACAGAACAGAATATTTCTTAATAAAAAAATCTATATAAAAATAAACAGAAGCTGAAGGATTACAATAGTGTAGATCAAATTTTAAGAAGACAGTGGTAAAGAAATTGCCTTCTAATTATAATTGGCATCTAATTGCACTGATTGTTTCAAGTTGTTAACCATCAATTTTTCTTCCTAGAAAGGAAGGGGAGAAACCCAAATTCATCCAATAATGGAATGTTTCTTTCTAAATCTTGAAAGGTAGAAACCTTATTAAAACAGAAGCTTCACTAGGATTTGCAAGCTTATCCTTTTCTTCTCTGAAGAGGAAACTTCCCTGATATTTGATCTCTTTCCCCTGAGGAGAATAAGGACAAGATGGTGAGGGAAAGAGAAAAATAAAGTCTGCTACTTTGTCTTAATCTTAACCTAGTGATTAGGGAACAAACATTTAGACCAGCCATGTGTTAAGGATCATGCTAAGTGCTTTACAAATATCTAATTTGATCTTCACAACAACCCTGGGAGGAAGATGATATTATTGACTTTATTCTACAGATGAGTAAACTGAGGCAGACAGAGGTTAAGTGATTTGTCTAAATTTACACACTAGTAAGTGATCAAGACTGGATTTGAACCCAGGAATTCTGATATAACCTATCTGCCTAATCTAGAATATAAAGCAGAGAATGAAAAGCTTCTTTCAAGGCTATCAGTCAGAGAAAGCCCAATTTATTTCAGTTTATAGCATCAGAACAATAGAATAGCTCTCCATTTTTCTTAAATCTGAAACTCTAGTATAGAGGATGATGCACAATTTTATTTGTGGTACTCAATTCCACAGAAATAGATCTCTTAGTCTTCTCACTGTTGACAAACTTGCACACTCAATATGACCTTTAGAGCACAGGGAGTCTCCGAGAAACCTCTAAATTAATATTCTATCTAACTGAACACAGTGCCTGTTTAACTTCAGCTTTTAGCTAGAATACTCACTTTTCAAATCCCAATCTCTTTGGAAACCCTGACAAATCAGGCTCATTACCAAGATCCTTATACTGGAAAGAACTTGATGGTTCTCTTGTCTCCATTTTTCTCTTGAACACAGCCAAGTCTCCTTTATGCAAGTTTCCTTCAGAAATGTTCTTTGTAATGAATTCCACTGAGCCAAATACAGTAATTCCTCACACGAACTCCTTTGTCCTTTATTTAATCAATTTTTAAACACAACTGGGACATGGGCATTTTGTCTCATTTATAGTTAAGTGTGGTTTAAACAAAGCATGGCTTAAAGATTAAAATACACAAATGAGCACTCAAGTTCAGGGATGCCACACATAACTACATTTAATGACTTCCCTGAAAGCTATTCCAACACCAGGCATGATTACTGCTTTGCTATTGCTGTATTTTTTTTTTAATTTACCCTGAAAATGGCTGCACAACATTCACAAATCAAATACATACAAATTGTCCAACCTGAAAAAAATGGAATCTATTTAAATTACCCTTATCAGAGCATAAGCAAAGCTGAAAGTGCCAAGTTATAGCTAAGTAAGTTGAAGTACAACATAAACCCTACAAAATACTATGTCTTTAAAAAAAAACCAGAATGTCAAATTATAATGGGATACAATTAAATGAGCATGCTCTGAAAGACTCAGAGGGAGATGAGCCCAGAATTATTTCCCTCCCAGTTTTATATGAACTTTCAAAAGAATCTGGACCTTCTTGTTTCATCTCAAAATCACAAAATGTCAGAATTGGAAGAGACCTTGGCAGTCAGCTACTCTAGGGTTTAACTTTTGTGTGTCAGGGACCTTTTTGGTAATCTAGTGAAATCTGTGATTCCTTCTCAGATTACAAAGAATTACAAAGGAAACCAAATATAGTTAAATAAATTTAAGGCAGTAAAAAAACCAAATTAATAATCTAAGATAGGAAATAGATATATACAAACACTTCCACAATGATCAGGAGTAGAATTTATTAGGGAAAAAAATAGGGCTAGTAATCACTGATCTCAAAGCTAGATTTAAAGATTTAATCAAGAGAGAAATATACATTATATGTCAGCCATATTAATATTATTTTAGATGCATGTCTACATATGTATAAATGCATATATATATCTGCATATATATGCATGTAAATGTACATATGTATATAGATATATGTGTATATAAATATATCCATGCTTAACTATAGCCTTCTTGGGGGAGGAGAGGAGAATGAAAGGGAGAAAAAAAAGAACAAAATAAAAAAGTGACAAAAGAATTACCTACAAGGATGCAAAGAAAAGATAGACAGTTATGAATATTATCTCTTCTATTATTACATATGCTTTCTTCAAATGAAAATTTATTGTTATGTATTTTGAGTCCTTCCTGATGTACCCTGTTGGGTACATGTCAATGTTTGGTTTTGTTTTCCTTTTCTTTCTTTTTCTAGTTTGTTTTTTCTTATTTTGTATTTAGTTTTAAATAAGTATTTTAAAAAAGAAAAAAAAACTTGGTAGCATTATATAAATATAAGCTATTATTATTATTCTCTCTATTAAAAAGCAAATTAATAGATATCAAGTTAAGGAGTCTTGATTCAGTCCAATCCATATACCCCAAAGAATCCTTTCTCCAGTATTCTTGACAAATTTTCATCTAGTCCTTACTTAAAGACTTGCAATAAGGGGAATTTACAACATCTCTTAACAGAGAAGACTTTCAGATGAGATGGAAGGTGAATTGAACCTTGAAAGAATGGAGGAATTTCAATAGTAGGACTTAACTGGTTTTTTTGGGGGGGAGAAGTGGGGAAAATGGGGAGAAGGAAGGAGAATAAGTCCTTCTAGGGCTAAACAAAGTCATGGAGATAAAAGAGTCAGATGGTGGGCAGGATAGAGACAAAAATACAATCTGGACTATAGAGTAGATAGGAGAAGGAAGAAAAATGCTTGGAGAGAGATTATGGAATATCTTAAATGTCAGGATAAGAAGTTTATACTTTATTTTTGTAGGTAATAAAGACAGAGCTTATGGTTTAGAATATATGGAATGATATGTTATGCATATATAAGGAGTGAGAATAATAGATTGGAGAGGGAAAAGAAACTAGAGAGGCAAAAATTAGAGCTAAAATTTAAGATCTTGTCTTCAAAAAATAGTTTGATAACTATATTTCAATATAACTGGTTCTTTTGTAAGCCTACGTATTTTATTTAATACATTTAAAATATTATTCTGAGAAGAGGCCAATAGGTTTCAATAGACTGCTAAAAGGGTCCATAATACACAATAAAGATTCAAAATCCCTGAATTAGAAACTATCATAGTAACCTAGTTAAGACTTATGAGGAATTTTATTGCCAGTACAAAGAATAGCTTCAGAATACAATCCAGAAGACTGGCTGGTCTAGAAAGATAAAGGAAAAGATAATCACTTAGGTTTTGAGCCTGAGTCTCTGGGAGAATGGCTATAATATCAACAAAAATAAGGAATGGATGGAGGTAGATAAGATGAGTTCAATTTTGAATTTGAGATATTGATGGAACATACAGGAAGACTGGAAATGGGAGTGTTGAACTTCAGGGAAGAGGCTCTGCAATATGGACTTGGGAACCATTGCCAGAGAGAAGAGCATTTGAACCACGGGAGAGGCAAAAAAAAAAAAAAAAAAAAAAAAGTTCAAGGAGAAAAGAGAAGTAGGAAATAGAAGAGAAAGAAAAGAGAAATAGGAAAACCAAGTTTCTTACCATATTGTTACTATAGATGCCATAGAACAGAATACCATGAGACAGAATAATGCTAGTAATTTTCAAATTTTTTTGGTATATAAGAAAAAAACCAAATATTTGTTAATAAAGCAATAATAAATTGCTAAAATGCCATTGTCAGGCATGAAAACAAAAAGACAAACGTGTAAGACCCTGGACCTCAAGAAACTTACCAATAGATAAACATACCTGTGCATGGGTGAATATGTGCACGGCCATATACCCACATATGCATATCTATGTTTATATAAACAAAATATATAGGAAATATTATCTATAAAACAAGGGAAGAGAGAAGCATTAGCATGGAAAATATTTTAAAAGGTCTCTGATAAGAGGTGGTCCTGGATTTAGGCTTTGAGCGAATGTAGGGATTCTAATATGTGAAAAAGTCATTCCAAGAATGAGGGACAACACATGCAGAGTAAGAAATAGCAAAAAGATCAATTTGGCTAGATTTTAGAGATAGTAAAGGGGAATGACTCGTAATAAACCGAGAAAGATAAACTCAGATTGTGAATGGCTTTAAATCCTACAGGATTTAGGGAGATTTAATCCTATAGGAATTAGAGAGACTTTATCTAAAAGATAATAAGACAAACTAATCATTCTCAGCATGGGTCCTCCAAAGGACTACCAGTAGATTCTACTCTTCCCTTCTCTCACTCCCATTCTTGATTGAGGAAAGGAAAAATGTACATGGTAGGGGATAAAAGATTATTTTTCCTTTATATCAAGAATTCTATTATTCCTCCTTAATTATTGATCACTCTTGGTCAAAAACCTTGACTATAGTCCCAACCCAATTCCTTACCTCTTATTTTGTAGTCTGAAATAAAATAGTTCAAATAGTAAGAATAAAATATGCCAAACAACAATACTCATCCCCATGGTTTTATCTGTGATGGCAAAAAGAAGCATAAAATAGTTTACAAGGTCCTTTGGTAAGGCAAACAACTTTATGCACCAAAACACTGAAAAACCACTACCAAAGAGGGGAAAAATTTGTCTGTTAACAGAATATTTGAATCAGTTTGTTATATCTTGCAAATCAATTTTTCCCATTTGCCCAAGATTTGTCTTAAATTTTGAAATTATCATTGAGATATCCCAACAGTTTAAGGAGAGGTATCCCATTTAATCTCTCTCCCCTCCAGTTTCTTCTACTTGTCCTTTCTACTATGCCTTTTGAACCCTACTGCTTCCCATTGTCCTTGAAAATTTTCCTTTGATCCCCATATCAAACTTTACTCACCTACTAGAGACCCTTGCTTGCTTTTTCTTGGTGTCATCTCTTGATCTTCACAGTTCTCTACCACAACTTCTACCTTTCTCTTTAGTAATTTAACAATACTAGTGGTAATGAATATTCAAAACACCCTGGTCTTACAGATTAACAATTTCCTCATCTCCCAAGAATTTATCTCTACTATCCTTGAGCCACTCCCAGGGTGGTTGCACTTTACTGCTCACTATCACCTGAAACTGTTCCACCTCCAAAATCTTGATATCTGAAATGATTCTTTCTAATTATAGCCTACTGATTTTTCACTCCTCCTAAACTTATTATTATTATTATTTTTAATTCTTGCTTCTTCTCAGGCAGCTAGGTGGTGAAGTAGATGGAGTGCTAGACTTGAAATCAGCAAAACCTGAATTCAAATCCTGCCTTCAACACTTACTGTGTTGACAAAGGGCAAATCACTTAACCTTTCTCAGTTTCAGTTTTCTCACCTGTAAAATGAGAATAATAATAATATTTATCTTACAGAGTGGCCATGAAGCTCAAACAAGACAATATATGTAAAGCATTTTCCATATTTTGTTATATAAATGCCAGATATTATTATTATCCTTATCAATTCCCCAACAAAAGTTATGGATAGTCTAGTGACATTTCTTCTATAATTACAAATTTCTTAGGATAAAAAAAAATTAGAGTATTAGTATAGGGTGTCTTTCCTCAGCCACTCTACTAATGGATGTTCCCAGCATTTGTCCTTTTTGCCAATTTCAATGAGATCTATTTTTCAAGTCCATAATACTATCATCTTCTGAATTGTCCAGACTCAAAACGTAAGGGTCACCTGTGGGTTTTTCTTCTCCATCGATCTATCATTAAGGACTTGTATTCTTACAAATTTGGCTATATTTAAGAATTGAGGCCTGAAATTCATTATTTTAAAAAAAGATGATACGTATTGGTCAACCTGCCATGGGAGTGGGGGAGGAGGGGAAAAAATAGAATAAAAGATTTGGCAATCGCCAATGCTATAAAATTACCATGCATATATCTGGTAATAAAAGCTATAAAAAATAAAGAGCTATAATAAAAAATTTTTCATGTTGAAATTATATACTGAAGAAGAATAGTAAATTGTAGATAGCAGAAACCTGCAGTTTCATATGTATAGAAATGCCCATTTTATTTGGTGTTTGGTAAATTTAGAATAAAAAATAATATTTTCTTAAAATCAAAAAAAGATGATAATAATCCTAGTGCCTCCTAAATTATTTTATATGTTAATGAACAAATTTCAATGTGAAAAAGTTACTCCTTCAATTGTTAAATTCTCAGGCATTTATAAGGCTAATTCTAATAAATTGTCAACATGTACTAGTGCAAGAAATTTCTCAATAGGTACTTCCTATACTGGTGAAATCACAGGCCTACTAGAATAAAATAATATTAAATTGGAAACTGCATCTTTTGATGGATTTACAATTTCAGTGCAGATATCTCTTTCATCAAATTAGGTCATAATCTTATTACATATGCTTCTCTATGATTATCATTCATATTTCTCATAAATCTCCCATAAAGGATCCACCTAACACAATCAGCAAACATTTATTAAACACCTGATATAGGACAGATACTGTGCTAAGTGTTGGGATATAAATACAAGATGCAAAATAATCTCAACTTGTAAAGAGTTTATTCTAATGAAACAATATTGTAAACAACTGACCTATAGGTATTTGCCCCCCCAAAACCAGGCAAGCTGGTTTTACATCAAGAAAGCCAGTCTCTTCTCTTTGTTTCTTTCCTTCTCTCTTTCCTTTTTTTCTCTCCCTCTCTTACTTCTTCTTCCCCTTTCCCTGTCCCTCCCTCTTTCCATTCTTCTTTCTCAATCTATTTGTACACAAAGAAGCACTTATCCATACATATTCACATTTATACACATACACACATATATATATATATATATATATATATATATATATATATATATATATATATATGTGTGTGTGTGTGTGTGTGTGTGTGTGTGTGTGTGTGTGTGTTGTATGTGTGTTCTTTCCAGTTCTGATATTCTAGGTATTTACGATATGAAGTAACAATCCAAATTTTAATACTGATGATATAATTCTATTGGCTTATTCCATTGTTTAGAAAAGGTCCTCTCATAAAGTACTTCTTTGTATATGCTTCTTGATTTGACTTACTCATATTACACAAATTAGACTCAGCAATTTTCCATCCATTTTATGCTTCCAGTGTGGCTGGTTACATATATTTCTTTTATATCACTATAGATTTCCCTGAGAGTGGTTTATATTGTTCTGGGTATTGATAAAAATATGGCATATACATAATAATGTTTATTGAATGTGGCAATTTTGGGGACAGGAAAAGAAATTTTTTTTTATTTTTCTGAAGATTTTCCCTGCTTACCCCTTTTTAATCTTAGAATTGTTCCATGGATCTTAATTTAAGGGTTTTGAGAATATATTCCAAATCTTAAAGTTGCCAAAATAATTTGGGAAATGTTGATCTATCCTCATTTTGCACCACTTTCTTTGCCTATGTAAAGCAGTAATTCAAAGATTTTCATCATATCATTGCATTTTGCTTTCTAAAGTTCAGGAATACTTGATGAAAATAATTCTTGATTTTCCCTTGCAAAATTAACCTTTCCTATTATTGCCAATAAAAATAGTGAGCTGCTGGGACAGACTTTTTCAACATTATTTAATTATTCATTCAACAAATATTTACTGAGTACTTACTCTATGCAAAGTGCCCTGTAGGAGACAAAGCTGTGTGAAACTTGTGTCTCTACCCTGAAAGAGTTTATTATCTAGATCAAGAAATGAAATAAATGAAATATTTACAAACTAGGACCATGAAATCATGGAATTTTACAGCAGAAAGGGATCTTGAAGACTTCCTAGCCACAACTCTTCATTTTTCAAATATAAAACTATAATAATATTGCTATAACTATCTTGGTATATATGGGAACTTTTTGCTACTGACATGTTTGGAGCATATGCCTAATAATGGTTAAAATTTACTAATTTTCTTATCATAATTCCAAAATGCTTTATAGAATGGTTGGTCTAATTCTTTCCTCTCCCAATAATATACTTATATAATTGTCTTTCCAAAAACCCTACAGGTTGTTGTCTTACTTTGTAGTCCTTGCCAATTTATTGAGGGATGAGGTAAGCCTCAGAATTGCTTTTATTTTAATTTTTCTTATTATAAGAGTTTATAATGTTTAATTTGAGAATATTTGCTGCTATCCTTTGTCCATGGGAGAATGACTCTTGATCTTATTATGTTTCTTTAATTTTCTATATTTGTCAGATATCAGAAAAATATCAGATATGTGATGCAAAGGAAATACAAATTTTCTACTATGCAAATATACATTACTATTTTCCAAATGTATATAGATGTTTCTATGATGATTAAAATACATATTTATTTAAAAGCATTCATGAATTCATAGTAATAGCTTTTTGTTATCTTATATTTTCCTTGTCAACAGACATCAAACTAGAAAGTAGCTGTGGATTAGAGGGGTACCCCTCAAAAAGTTTGGGAGCCACTGATATACACAATTTATTAATAATACATTAATAATTAATAATAATAAATATAAAAGCTAGCACTTACATACCATTTTAAGATTTGCAAAACATTTTACAAATATCTCATTCTAGCCTCACAAGTATATGCAATTACTGCTATTATTACCCTTCCCATTTTATAGATGAAAAAACTGAGGCCAAGACTTACTAGTAAATTTATTCTAAGTGTATGAAATTAAATTTTAATTCAGGCCTTTTTGACTCTAGGTGTAATACTCTACCCACTGTGTCACTTACTTAAAAATCTGAAAACCCCAACTTTGCCACTCTTATGTCTCATTTAGCCAAATAATTATCAAGTATATCTTACATATAATGTTATACAAAATATATCTCAATGCTACTATCTTCTTGAGTTTGCCTATGCTTTTAACACATAATCAATTAAAGAATATAGGTTTATATTTCTTGCCAATTGAATAGAATGATATAAATATGCTCTATTTACCAGTAACTTACATCCTCAGTAAACAGTTAAAACATGGCTATATCATGTTTAAAAGTGGAAGGCTATCTAATAACCAACATCCATAGTCAATAAGAATGACCATTAAATTCATTGATTATCCTTCAGTTTATATTTTAAGTCAAAATTATTATTCCTTTATCCAAGAAAATATGCCTTGATTATATACCATTAATAAAATCAATTATCTATATTCAGATTTTTGACATAGAATAGAAGCTAAATTTATAAAAATCAATTAAAGTTCAGAAATATTTTGAATAAAAGAAAAAGGACAGTTTTATGCTTTGGCAGCCGATGCAGTTGCATATGTGGAATAAGTAGGATTAAAAAGTAGCATAATCACCTATCCAGGGACCTTTTATAGTTCAGGAAATTACTGCCATTAGTGACTCTTCTTGAATTAAGACATTAAAGGACCCTATTAAAATGTAAATATTATGTTAGAAGGATAACACATTAAAGCAATACCATGCATTAACATTTTAACTTGCAATGAATAGAGCCCAGAGAAATGGCGGTCTAGAATAGAAGTTTTAATAGGAAAGTGGGAGTGTGTACTGATGAGATTTTTTAAAAAAGAAATGAAAGGACACTGAAAAACTGATTAATTCATTCTCTTGTCTGAAATTTACTTTTGCACTTCAAAGGATAATGCTTGCTAAGCAGTAATATAAACCAGACCTTTAAGCAATATTTAAGTACTTAACAGAATAAACTTCTTTTAGGAACTTAAGCAATATTCTTCAAAATATCAAGTTATTATTCTGTTTATTATACATCAGTCAAAATGGATGTATTAATTATTTACTATATACCATCCACTTACTACATGCTAAAGCTAGAGAGGAAAAAACCAAAAACCAAAAACCATGTTGACATTATTATGTGATACAACTTACAAAATACTGGATATATTCCATGTATACTATATAAGTGAAAGATATCAACGGCACTAAACAATAATGGGGAGCAGAAAAGATGTCCTATGAAGTTTTGAAATGAAACTTGAAGGACTCTTGAGAAGTCATATAAGAGAAATTGTGATTTTTCTTAAGTGTGGATCTGACCAAAATAAGAATGGAAAGCTTGTGACTCAGACTAGACCCACTGCTCATGGAGTTGCACAGTGGGTCTAGTCTGAGTCACAAGCAATACAAAGAGCTGGGGAAATAACAGTTCTAGCTCTCAATAAACTCACAGTCTAACGGGTAAGCATATAATCTAATGACCACAATAAATAGCTACAAAAAGAGGATCATGAAAGAAATGTAGCTTATATGTCAATACTTGTTGCTGGGAATGAAAAGATAGAAAAATTCTATGAACTTTCAAAAATTCTCCAAGTTAAATTTATACATCAAATCTTGGTGACTTCAATGCCTATGTATGTGGGCATAAGAGAAGCTGGTAAACACTTTAATATTCTCCAAAGGCAAAGGAGAGGTTCATCCTAGAGTGAACAGGCTACAGCATGTAAAGAAATTATGGAAAAGAGTAAAAAGGGTCATCAAAGAAATATATCATCAAAAGAGGTGACAATATAATGACAAAGAAGTTATCACCTAGCTACAGCTTGTATTTTCCATATGTATCTTTGCAATAAACAGGAGACAAGGAAGGTGAATTCCCATGAGGAATTATGAAGGGATATGGACAAAATATATTTATGGGAAGTTATTTTGTGCTTTGTTGGAGGGGAATATTTACCTCAATGAGACCACAGATCTGTTGTTTTATGGGAATAATAGCAAGGTCTCAGAGGCAATGGTAACAACCATTCAATGGAGTGTGGTCTTCCATCAATAGAGTTACAGTAATAATTCCATCTTTTTATATGAGGGTAAAGCTGTATATGTAGAGTGCTCATTAGAAGTTGCTTCTCTGGAAGTTACAGCAGTTGTGCATAGTTCCCAGTGTGAGCATACATTTGCTAGGCATCTGGATGGACTTAATGGATATCATTTGTAGATGAAGAATGAACTAATATGAACAAATAGAATTCAGAAGAATTAATGGTTGGCCTCTTCAAGTGCATCTTTTCGTAGGCAGTATTTTCAAGGATTCAGAACTCTCAAGTGATAAATGAAAGGTGGCTATAATTAAACTTTCACAGATAAATGCTTTGTAGATAAAGAATTAGTGTGATATCACATCCATTTGATTCATGACTTCTATTTATAAAAGTAGATCATTAAAAGTGAATTGTAATAAAGATATACTTTCCAAATAGGCAACTTAGGTAGAGATTCTCAATTTTTTTATTTTGCTCTCAGCACAGCAGCAAAAATACAAAAAATACTTTAATATTCATCTATGCAGTCATAAGTTTATATCCCATGTAATTCATGATACCTAGTTAAAACTTGCTTTTGCATACCTTTTCACATTACTGATTTCAGTTAAAAGTAGGAGACTACATACTTGAAATTAAAAGCAAGATTTACTTACATCATTGGAGGAATACACCTATTGAAGATTTGATAAGAGTATTTATGGGTCTTAATTAAGCATAGGTTTGGGTTCAATATAGTGATCATTAAATGGTAAAGAGAATAAAATTTCTACCCAATTACAAATAGTATGATCCAGTCTCTATAAAGGACTTCATAGATCATACAGAGGCACAGGGGATAAAGACCTAGGAAAATCACTTAATGTCTGTCTGCCTCAGTTTCATCATCTGTAAAACATCTACTTTCCAGCGTTGTTTTGAGGATAAAATGAGATAATATTTGTAAAGTACTTTGCAAACTTTGAAGTGGTATAGAAATGCAAGCTACACTATTATTAATTTAGATATGAGAAAACGGAGGCACAAAGAGATGAATTAACTTGCCCATGGTTATGCAGCAAATTACTATCAGAACCAGGACCAGAACTTGGGATGTCTAAATCTCAGTCCTTATTTCGTTAGTAAAAAGATACTTTGTTTTTTCTAAGTAGAATATTTTTCTCAAGGTTTCTAAAATTTCTCAATAAGCAAGTTCAAGAAAGTTTATTTTTACAACAATGTAGTTTATGTATCAGTTTTCCAACAGTGACCTTCACTTGGGAAAATTTGCAGGAACTATCACTATATAAATTTGAGATTGGAGAAGGACATGGATTAGTTACATGTCAAGAAAATGAAAGAACAGATGGATCCTCAGAGTGCTTCACTAGTATCCATAAAACAGAATGATACTTAGACAAAGATATCTAACATGTTAGGTGATCCTTTGGAAGATCTCAGAGAGTTCACAGACAAGAGGATACAGTTCTATTGCCATTAGGACCAATGGAGTAAATACTCCCATCTTGAGATCATGGATTCATTGAGGTATGGAAATACTGTTAAAGTATTTGTATCTTAGTTACAGGGTGGTGATAATTGTAATGAATTATCAAAGCACCAAATATTTTTATCTTTTTTTTCAAGAGTCACTGTGTTAAAATATTATGGTATAATTGCTAACCATAGTGATTATACATAATTATATATTACATATAATATAAAAAGAGGAAAGAATTATGATCACCAACCAGCAGGGGCCATCTACAGCACTGAATTTCTAATTGAGCACAAGAAAACCTACTTTGCTTTTAATTGAAGAACA
The DNA here is from genome assembly GCF_048593235.1 of Sminthopsis crassicaudata. NCBI lineage: Eukaryota > Metazoa > Chordata > Mammalia > Dasyuromorphia > Dasyuridae > Sminthopsis > Sminthopsis crassicaudata. The sequence continues at coordinate 142,939,625 of NC_133620.1, forward strand.
TTCCCCCCCTTTTTAAATAAAAGAATACATTTGTTAACCTTCGATCAGCATTGCCTTGGCCAATTATAAATAGAAATTCCAATGGTTCAAAGAGGCAAAGCAAATGAATCCCCTTCTAGCTGTACAGAAAAAAATATGGCATTCTCCAGTGACCAAATTTGAATTCTTCCCCTAAGTAATTTCCACCATCCATTCCGGAGAGTAGAACAGTGAGAGTATTAGGAGCCTCCAGGCTTAGCCCACATAGAATTGATATAAGAGAATTCTGATAATTTCCCCTTTCTATTTCATATTCCCTTATCTGATCCCAGTACTCTAGGCTTGACTTTCCTCCCATTTCCTGACGTTATTTCAAACATTGCTTAGGATGCTTGTTATGTTCCCTATTTTTTCTAGATTGTTCATCATTTTTGACTCATATTTTCATATTTTATCTTGAAACACATAACTCATATTTTATTCATCATGATTATGAATTTGAGACCAACTAAACAGATCCATGTTAATGGCATAGTAAAAGAGACCTAGAGAGGGATAGAACTTGATTTATTACAGTCAGGAATGATATAGATAGAGGTATTTATGCATTTTCTAGAGAGTTGGACTAAAATTCTTTTTTATGTTAAGATTTTCAAACTTTTTGAGGCTCTGAGGAGCCTACTCTCTTTCTTTCTGCCTTTCCTCCCTCCCAGCTAATGCTTTCAGATATTGGCCTCCTGGACACAATGCTCTAATTTTATGGTTTAACCCAAAGAAGTGACTGTTAAGAACTAAGGCTATAAAAAGGTGATGTCATGCCAAAATGGATTTTTTTTTGTAATCAGATCCTCTAACTTGAAATCATAATACTTAACAGCTTACTATCTCAATATATGTTCTTTTCTAGCACACTGAACTGCTCACCAAAAGTTTCTAAGCACAAGACAATAAGCAGAATGAAGTAATTGAAGAATTAAATGCTTTCAATTATGGAGCAAGAGATAATTAAAACTAGTCCACATGTATAAAGATGCTTAATTTTTGAGGTTAACATAAATTGCAATGAAATGCTGGCAAAGAAAAAAAATTAATTCAATTAAAATAAGTATTATGAATCTTGAACTCAATTCAGATAGAATTATTTTTAAAAGGGAAAAGAGAAAAGAGAATTTCATAAAGCCTGGAAAAGCAAGACATTTGTTCAGCTACTTTTTCTAGTAATTTAATTGTAAAGTACATCCCTTATTATCCTCAAGGATCCTTCTATATGAGAAAATTTTAATTATATAAGACAAAGTTTTTCATCTGAAAGAGGGAAAGTTAGATGAGAAAACATACAACTCACTGACTTCAAATAAAAGAAAGTAAATATAGCGAGGCACTTATTTGGGTAAATATTAAAGACAAAAATTTTTGAAAAAGAAAAATGCTGAATTCATCGCAATCATTTCCTATTATAACTCATCCATTTTTCCCATTCTGATGAAAGATCTAAGTCCCACTTAATGCCAATCCACTAAAAATCTAATTGCGTTGAATGAGGCCAATTGGAAATGACATATCCTATAAGAGAAGGGGATATGTACCACTATATAAAATATAGATAGTTTGGAGACTGATTTTTAGTGTCATTCACAAGCATATAAAGTAGGGAAATTGGAAAAGGAAAGCTTCAAGTAGTTTCAAATCTACGTGTTTTCCATTCACTTGTTTTATAAGATGGCAAATCATTCTGTGATCATAAGTAATCAAAACCCAAGATGCTCCATTTCCAGGATTAATATTTCTTACTTAACTTATTTTAGTTGCTTCATTTATAAATACCTTCCAACTAACATCCATATTTTGTTTTTTGGAAAAAATGTATATAAAAATTTTTAATACATAAATGATTAAAAGCAGCTCCACTTCAGTCAATTCTCAGGAGACAACTTAACAAAAATCTCTTTTGAAAGTACTACAAAATATGCCAAAGTGTTGATTAGAAAAATTAAAAATTTCCCAAATTAAAACAAATAAACAAACAAAACATATTAGTATATAGAGTGTGCCAAAAGTCTTTGTGCAGTTTCAAGTTTTAATAGCTATTAAATTTGAAGGACAATTATTAAGTATTATTTACATAAACTTTCTTCTTGTTTAAATTAATATGTTATATTAATTTTATTAATATTATATATTAAAAATCTATTTGCAAGCTATAAAAGCTTGAAGTTGCAATAAGATTTTTGGAACACCCTATATTTCATAATTTACTATATTTTCAGCAATTTTAAAAAAGTGATTTTATTCTTTAAAAGCCTTGCAAGACTGTCAAGACAAGGTTAAAGTACAAAGAAATTATCTTTGCAATGATTTTGTAGCTCAATTTTTTAAAAAGAATAATAACAGCCCTACTAGCAGTAGTATCAGAGGCAACCATATAATAGAGAAAAGGCCAAGAACATATTTTTGAAAGAATGCTTACCTTAAGTGCTTTTACTACTGAATATTCATATTCATTTTTTTCCCCACAAATTTAGGCTCAAAAGCTCTTATAAAACCATCTTTGTATAGCAAAGTCTATCATTAATTTTTCAAAGGCTAGTTGGCTTGAAGCTCCTTTCAAGCATTTGACATGATGGAGGCTTTGTCCAAAAATCAATCTGCAAAATGAGGTAAAGGTGTAGAGAAAGGGATCTAATATAAGAGCAAGGGCAGCTTTTGAGAAGCATGATTAAGTGGTCACTTGCAGAGTTTAACCCAAGATTAACAAGTGGCTAAAGCAATCGTTGATTCTAAAATGAAATCTGTAGTTTTGATAAAAAATCTGCCTCAAAAGGTTTCAGGACTGGGGGGAAAGGGAAGAAGAGAAAGAAAAAAAAGAGAAAAAAACAAAAAAACTAAAATAATCCACCATCACACACTGATTGCCCTGGACAAATATCCTCAGTCCACTCATCTGTATCATTACCATTTGTCTCATTGATTTTGGGTCAGAATTAGTGCTGACTCTACAGTCAGACTCTACAGAATTTATTTGACTAAAGGCATTTAAAAATCATTTAGAGATATCTGAACAAACTACTTAAAGAAATACATTACCAGCAAAGAAAGTTATATTGGGCTGTTTGAAAAGTCAATGTTGCTTAATTGAAAAGTCATTAAGATGGAGTAAGAATAAGCTAAGTTTGCTTCATTACTACCCATGTTACTTTAGGAAGCTTAGTAGCTTTTTTTTTTCTGGGGAGGGGAAGAAACACAGTAATCATTCACATAACTATGGACTAGAGTGGGGTGCACTTGGTAGTTGAAGGAGAGTTGGGGTGGTAGGGCTGGGAAGGAATCTGAAGTCTCATTTTAACAAGGGATATTTGGGGAACAGGCTAACTCTGTGCCACTTTGGGGTTAGTTTATTAATATTATAGTCCAGATCTTCTCAGAATTGCCAATAAAACTTCAAAGTTAATAAATCTACATCATCTCAAAATTATCAGCACTATTTGATGTTCTGCTGGACTTATGAGATCTTTAGAATTTATCTGAAATTAACATATCATAGGATCAAAAGGTCTGGAGAGCAAAGCCTAGATGGCTTCCCTGTTTTTGTAATACCAGGATGTGATTTTAGATTAGTATATTAGTAGGTGATTTTTGGGCAGCCAGGTGGAGGAGTAGACAGAGCACTTGACCTGCAATCAGCAAGTCCTAAGTTAAAATCTGAATTCAGATAGTAGCTCTTATCACTCTAAGCAAGACATTTTACCTCAATTTCCCCATCTGTAAAATGAGCTGGAGAAGGAAATGGCAAACTACTCCAGTATCTTTGCCAAGAAAACCCCAAATGAGGTCATGCAGAGTCACAAGACTGAAACAACTGAACATACATGATTTCCAGGTACTGCTTTGTAATCTTACTTTCTGTTATTGTTACTTTATTCTGGCTACATATAAACTTGGTTTCAATGCTCCCTAGAAGAGAGAGAGTGGTCAGGGGGACCAGGAAAAGATAAAATTTTAACAGAAATTTCCTGAGGAATATTGTAAAAAAATGTAAATAATTATGAAAATAGAAGATAGTAAATGATTTAGAGACAAGATTCTAAATTACAGTTGGGCTAATTTTGTTAGTCTTTTGACTTCTGCTTTCCAAAACATTATAGCCCAGGTATATCTGAAAGTAACATAGTAAAATGGTCATTTGATTCAGAAATCTAATACAATTTTTCCTAAGATGCAAAATTTTTTAAAAAAAATTTATTAGGCTTTTATCAGTAACTACCTATGCTAACACTTTACAATTATTATCTCATTTAATTTCACAACAACTGTGGGAGATTGGTGTTATCTCCATTGTACAGATGAGGGAGCTGAGACAAATAGGTTAAGTGACTTGTCTATCTGAGACTGAATTTGAACTCAGACTTTCCTGATTCCAGAACCAGTACTATATGCATTGTGATACCTACTTGCTTCTACAACTAGATTACATGTTTTGTTTAAAGAATATTTGCAAAGATATGGAAAATTTAAAAATATGTAAAATTCTAAGAAAGGAACATTAAACACTGAAATATAGGCAGCCAATTCAACAAGAAGTCTGAATTCCATTTTATAGCACATCTAGAACCCAGGTTCTTTTTTTTTTTTAATTATAACTTTTTATTGACAATACATTGAATGGGTAATTTTTTACAACATTATCCCTTGTACTCACTTCTGTTCTGATATTTCCTTTCCCTCCCTCTACCCCCTCCCCTAGATGGCAGGCAGTCTTATAAATGTTAAATATATTATAGTATATCCTAGATACAATATATGTGTGCAGAACCAAACAGCTCTCTTGTTGCACAGGAAGAATTGGATACAGAAGGTAAAAATAACCTGGGAAGAAAAACAGAAATGCAAACAGTTTACAAACCAGGTTCTTAAATGATGGTTTGAGACCCCATATGGAGTTTTTTAATTGAATGTAGGGATCATAAAATTGTGATTGATTATTAGTAAATTTGCATACCTGTTTTATATACCTATATGTCCAGGGTTGCCTGAAAATTTCTCAAGTAAAAATGGGTCATGAGTAGAAAAAGTATAAGAAGCCCAGATCTAGACCAATGCCATCCAAAAATCAACTTAACATGTAAAAATAATGAACAATCAATTCCTTTAGTTTTTGCAAAGTAATTTTCCCAATTCAGTTCAACAAAATTTTATTGGTAATTTAGATACAGGTCTTTAACAAAAGACTTTCTGACCAAGATTGATCCTTTATCCAGTATAGTACATTGTCTCTCTTGAGTGATTACTAAGAAAAATGACATGATTCCCAAGGCACTTTCAAATTTTTAAACCAAAATCAAAAAACTTCATTGGAAAACTTCTAGGACAAAAAACTTAAATCACCTTTTTAAAGTAGGGCAAATATTGTTCTTTGGAACAAAGACTTGTTGCTGGTCCTCACCATGGAGCAAAAGGCACAAAAAACAATGTTCACATGGAAACAAAAACACAACATTGACTAAAATATGGGGACACCAACAGATGCTGTATTTATTCAAATTCTCTTTTAAGGGATATGACAGGCTAACGAGACAGGGAGAGTAGAAAAAATAAAATGTAAGCATTTTTAATGTTTTTGATAAGATGCTTGAATTCAAGCTTATACAAATAATAGTTTTGGAGATGCATGGATCAGATAATAAGTGACAATTACTGAGTCTCTAAATTAGTATAAGCTCGTTTAGAGCTAGATGATACAGTGAAGGCAGGGGAGAGGGACAGACTTTAAATAGACATAATGGATTAAGGATAACCATTCTCAAATCTGTCAAAAAGGCACTGAACTATAACTGATTATAACTCTGTCCTTACATTTTTATATGGTAAAGGAACCCTTGATGTACCTTCCACTATATTCCCCAGATGCACTACTGTAGTCATGAGTACTCCTCTGAAATTAAAAAAAATTATAATTCAAATATAAAGTGAGACTAGAAAGCAATAAAACTGACTTCATACACAATCTCCCTCATTATTTTATATATTGTATCATTTTTAGGAGACTTTTAATGTTATCAAAGCCTAATAAAACCTTTGAATCTCTTCTCAGAATAACACTTTAAAATGTATAAAATAAAATGCATAGGATTACAAAATAAACAATTATATTAGAATAGTCTTTATCACAATATTTTAAAAGTTCTTGGATATTAAATTAAGAATCACTTTATAGTTACATATTGTATTTCAAATATTAGAGACCACCACTACCATAAAATTTATACTGAGTGTCCATTCAGTAGAGAGTATTATACTAGAATAGATTCCAACACAGGGCCTAGGAAGAGATAGGACATGAAAAGATAAATGATATGGGGCAGTGAATGCCAAAGAAGCTATATAGGCCATAAGTAGCAGGACATTTTAGAGGCAAGAAAGTTCACAGAGAGTTGAGACATTCTTGGAAGGCTTTGCAGAGAAAGTAAGATTTGAACTGAGATTCCTGAATATATCACCAATCAGTGTGGATTTTGTTATGCATGCAACTCAAGGGCAGCTCTTCTAGACTTCAAACTTACAAATTCTTGTTCTTAATAACAACAAAACAAAACAAAACAAAAACCCATAGATTTTAAATTACTTTTTGCTTTTAGAAAAGAATTTGTAAATAGATAAAATGACCTTAACAGTTTTGCCCAGTGTCTTCTTCTATTTTATTTGTGTATTTATTCATGGATATGTGTGTTCATTTTTAAAAATAGTCCTACTTTATACTTTCAAAATTATTCTTTTTTGTGTTATCTCACTTTGTATGTATCTATATGTACACATCCATATGTATCTATATTTTTCATACACATTATTCCTAATTGCATTATGTTCTTCCAATAGAATGAATTAGTGAGGAAGGTAGATGGCTCAGTGAATAGAACACTAGATTTAGAGACAGAAAGACTTGAGTTCAAATTCAACTTCATACACTTATTATTTGTGTAACTCTAGGCAAGTTATTTAACCCATTTGCTTTGGAGGTAGTTAGGTGTCTCAAAGTATGTATTGCTGGGACTAGAATCAGGAATACCCGAGTTTGAATCCAGTCTCAGATGCTTACTAGCTATAACCCCGAGCAAGTCATTTAACCCTGTTTGCCTTAATCCAATAGAAAGGAATGGCAAACCACTCCATTACCTTTGCAAAAAAAAAAATACCTTGGACAGTATTGCTATGCTTCATGGTCCATGAAGTCCCAAAGAATCAGACATGACTGAACCTTTGTACAATAATTCCATTAGAGTAATAAAAAAGTATGTTCAACTATTCCTCAGATGATAAGATTTTTAGTTTTCCACCATTATAAAAAATACTTCTATAACAATAATGATGGGAATGAACTCTGAAATTCTGTCCCCTTTAATAAGTAAAAGAAGGGAGATTTGGGGTCTCAGACTCCAAAAAGTCTGGGAAAAAACATACTTTCCCAGACAAGCCTTTTCCAAGTTAAATGGCTTCATTCAATTGGAGATCTTGGTCAAATCATCCTCCATTGATCTTTTGGGGTGGATCCTCTTCAGGAAATTCCAGACTCTGAGAAAAAGACTTCAAAAAAAAATTTTTTTTTTAATTCAGTTGGAGATCTGGGCCTGATATTCCTATTGAGTTGCTTGAAACTCCAAGATAAGTATCTAGGCCTGAGGGCATTGACTCTCTTTTCAACTGGAACCTAACCCCAGACTGCCAATAAAAAGGCAATTTTGAGCTTCAAATCTCTGCAGAAGTCCGAAGTAGGATTATATTTTGCCAAGGGACCTCTCTTCTTGGCACAGCTGCCTGCCAGGACTCTTGCCTGCTGTGAAGATAACCTCTTCTCAGTGATAACCTTTGTTATTTCTCTGACAGGATCTTGCCACCAAGGAGTCTATCTTCCTAGCAAAGCCGGCTTCTTAATGCCAATAAAAATTCTTTTTGCCATTCAGACTTTTTGTGTTCTCAAATTCTTTCACATTGGACCTATGCACTGACCAAAGGGGATTCTCATTCCTCAATTCTCTACCACTAGACTGGCATCAATAATAGGTAAATTTTATACAGAACTTGGCAAACCTCAAAGCATTTGAATATATTTTCCCATTTGAGGTTCAGAATGACCCGCTGAGAGATATTACTGGCATTGTCTGCATTTTCAGAGAAGGATAGAGGCTCAAAGAGATCACATGACTTGGCCATGGTCACTAAACCATACTATTAATGATGTACATTTTAAAACTATAAAGCATAGCAGATAAATAGGAAATAATGATAATTGATCCCAGAATTATTAGAGTTACTAGAGTTTGCTGAGTAGAACAGTGACATAATCTTTAAGGGCTATCATCTTGACCTAAGGCAGGGAGGACATTTAGGAGGCTATTGTCATAGCCCAGGGAAGAAGTGACTTGGGCCTGAGGTTGGTGGTTGTATGAGTAATGGGAAAGACATAAGAGATATGGAAGGAGGAAAGATTAGATGATAACTAGGTGATTGAAAGAATGGTGGTAACTGAAAGATAATTATGGAGTAAGAGTAGGATGTACATAAAAATATAATGGGGTAAGCTGTGCATATTGTATGTCTATCCATATATTTTTTTTTCAATTTGTATAGATTCACTCTGTTATACCTAAAATGAAAAGAGGGGAGGGGGCTCTAACTGCTAAGTGTCCATCCATAACCTCCAGAGTCCCTGTAGCAGTAATGAAATGACCTAAAAGACAGAGGATAAGAATGACAGAGTAGGGGAATTTTTCCTGAAGAGCCAACTTTCAGTGAAGAAGGGAGAAGGATTTGAATTTACATATAATGGAAAAAATGGATGTGGAGGAGGGGAGAGGACTAGAGGATAAAGGTTAGTGTGGTAATGGTGAAAACCAGTCCCATTGTTGGGTATCACAGGGAAAATAGGTTATGACCCAGCTTCTCAGTCTTTGATTAGTTGATTACAAATCTCTTTGAAGTGCATCAAGACCTCCAGGAAGCACTGTATTATGTTTCATTATTATATGTTTCTTATAAAAATACTTTAAACAACATACATACAACACTCCTATGGTCTATTTCTAAAGGTGATATTATTGAGTCAAAAATTAGAAATATTTTAATAATTCTAACACTCTGCTATTAGTAAGCTCTGATTTCTAAAATTCACAATTCCACATGCAATGTATATGTTTTTATATTTCAGGAAAAACAATTAATAGTAACAAAATTAAGTTTGAAAAATGTGAAGAAATGCCTCCAGTTATTTTAATTTTTGATACATTTGATTATTAAAGAAACTAATTATGCACTTAAGTGATTGCTTACTTTTAATTGGATAATAATTGGGTTCTTCTAATTGCTTTCAATTTACAACAAAGGATTTAGTTTTTTTGTTCATTTACTCTCTCCTCCACAAAGACATAGTACCATTCTTATGGGATGAATGACTGAGTACATCCAAAACAATGTGGGTCATTTTAAAGAAAATACAAAATGAAGCCTTATACATAAGGTATGGTAAAAATAAGACATAGAAAAGGAGACCAGAATTAAAAAAATACAACAAAAATCCAAGGGTGTGTGCTAATAACCAGGAACATACTGTTTAACAACTGTCTCTCCAAAAAAAGTACACATGACACATTTTAAAATATGTAGTATTAATATTTTCCCCATCACTTTCTTAAGTCTAAGTAATCAACAAAACAATAAATAAAGCTCTTGATCTATTGATTTCTGATATGTAAATGCTCACACTGAAAATTTAATAATTACTCAATAGCTGGCTTATACAGGCTACAGCAAAGCCCTGCATGCTTTCTGGATAAAGATGTTGAAGTATAACATTTATTTACATCACTTTTGTCTCTATGTCCATCTAGTCCAAAGGAATCCTAAAAAAAAAAAACAAAAAAAACCCACTAAAGTCTGCTGCTGCTCCTTAGGCAAACATCACAGGTCTCACAATGAACAAGGGGGGAAAAGAGGCAAATTTATTCAAGGCTGAGAGAGGTTAACATGTTTTAATTAAAAAAAATATTCTGCTCAAAAATTGTTCTTAGATACAAGGTTCTGGGAAGACAACGAAAAAAAATGACCATCCATATGCTCAGAAAGCATCCTTCAGAACAGCGGGAGGAGGAGACAATAATATGATTGCTTCACAAATGTGTATGAAATAGGTGACAAGAAAGAATGCATTTGAAACAAAGAAGAGAGAGGAAGAACATTTTTTCAGTAAGGAGAAGACCAGATCTGTAGTCCAGGGGTAGTAACTATAATAACTTCTACTTGCATTTCTTACTAACTTTAATATTTCAAAGTATTTTCTTCTTAGGAACTATATGAAAGAAAATAGGCAATATCATTGCCATTTTATAGATGAGGAGATACAGATAAAATGAGTAGTACATTGATTATGGCCACATATACTCTGATGCCTATGTAAACTAGAATTTGAACTCTGATCTCTTGACTCCAAATCCAGATTTGCTGCTCTTGTAAGGATTATGACTCAGATATTCCAACTTATTATTTCTAACTTAGTACTCTATCCAGTATTAGTAATACTTCTAGCAACTTCTCATATAATTGTCATCATAGCTACTCAGCACCCGTTGAGGGAGTGACCTATAGTAAGCATTTTTAAATCTCCTTTGATTTAAGTTTTATTGAATAAACCAGGTCAAAGCATTGCTACAGCATTATATGTATGGCCTCTTAATGGATGACCATGCTTGTATTACAAAGGCAGTTTGGTGAAGGAAGTTAAACAATATTCTCTCTTTATGTTAACAGCATTTGATTCAAAGAATATTGCTGACTAAATTCTCATTCAGGTTTAAAAGTCCTTGACCCCTTTCAACTCTCAGAATATGTGTTGGTTTTTTTTTCTATGGGGGTTAAATAAACTGCTACCAGTTGCTGTCTCATTGAATAGTCATATTTCCTTAATTTTTTCAAGACTTTATTATTGTTTAATTTTTATTTTTAAAATTTATTTTAGTTTTAATGTACAAAACAAAATAAGCATTTCTATAACCTAGTACAATAAAAAAGATTATTGCACATTAAACTGCAATCTACTTGTTATTGTTTCCTTCCTTTATTAAAGATTTAAAAGGCAATTTATGCTAGACAAAATAAAAATTTTATTCTATGGTGAGGGAGGGGAAATGTTGATTACTACAGAACTCCTCAAGTTAGAGACAACTTAAGCTAACATTTAAAATACTTTAGTGAGCAAAGTGCCTGAAGGTGGTTTTGACCATTTAAGGCCAAATGCAATCAAAAGGCAAGCACAAATTCTTCAGTTAAGCATTACCTACTGGAGTTAGTGAACATTTATGACTTTTGGGAGGTCCTAGGAGTTGTCAAATAAACTAAACACACTGATAATTCACCACCATGAAAGAAACAAAGAGATTTTTATTGAACTGGAAGAATTGCTACTATCTTGGGTATATTAACTGCTCCTGTTCTGGGCCTCTGCTGCTACCTGTAAAATGCAAGATACCTTATAACCACAAATCTTGAATTATTTGATTTAATCATTATGTCAAGCATAGGATTTTGGATCTAAAAGGGATCTTAGGGATCATTAAGCTCACTTCTCATAATACAGATGAGAAAACTGAGCCGTGCAGAAGGCAAAAGACTTGAACAAAGTCACACAAAGGGAGAATTAGAACCTAGGTCTTTGACTCCAAAACTACCTCTCTTTATGCTATATCTCTGTGTCAATACTTCAACATTTTTAGGTTTTACAAATTATAATATATATGTGTACATTCACACATATATATCCATTATATATGCATATATATGTATGCATAAACATGTATATTTCTAACAGAGAATGCCTGCTTACATTTCTTTTCATGGGATCAATAACTCATTTATCATCTTGAGATTCTTTATTTTCAATAAAACAAATTAAGCTTTTATTTTCAATAAAACAAAATTCAAATACTGGCCCACTGGCTTTTTATCTGTGTTAAAAGAGCTCCATTTTTGTTATTAGTGGTACTTCAAACTCCTAATAAAAATGGAACTGAATGAAACCCTGAATGACTTATTTCTTATATTATAAATGAGTGATTCAGCCATTTGCCCAGATCACATATAGAAAAGCAAAGCAAGACAATATTTTCTTTTCTAAATGTATCTGTTAAACAAATTCAAACAATTCAAATAGCAGGAAAAAAAGGGCTATCCCTTATTTTCTAATTTCAGCTTATTACCATCTTTTCCTGGAAGTAAAGATGAGAATAATAATGAACATTTATTATGTGAGAATTTGCCTCTAAAGAAATAAATTTTGAATCCATTCTCCCCATCTTCCAAACATTTTAATTTGAAAAAAAAATTACATAGAATACAAATGTCTGAACCTACCCCAAATTTGGCTTCTATCTTGGAGCTGTGAAGTTACCATTTTTCTTTTTGTCTTTCCAAGAGAATTTCGATTCTTCCATCCCCTAACCAGAGTCTCTACCATAGTTACTGACAACATTCCCACAGAGAACAAGAGACTGACTGTGGGAGTGAGATGCTCTGGCTAAACAGCAACCGTAGGAAGAAACATTTCCTCATTTGCAAATAATATTACTCTGTGCAGGGAAGACAGGTTAGAGCAGTTGTCACCTTCTGAGATCTCCACCCAGTGAGGTCTCCACCCACATTCTCATCCTTTTTTTTTTTTTTTTTTTTTTTTTTTTTTTTGACTTCAACAAGACAGAGAATTGGAGGAATCTGGGAGATAAAAAGTAGACAAATACAGAATAGCATAGCAAGAATGTGGAGAGTATAGGTGAAGGGATATTAAATGGGATGAATCAACCAATTGCAAAGAAAGACTTAACAAATGACTTGTGAAGAGGAAGAAAACGGAGACTTTTCTTCATGTATTGTTTGCAGGTGCCCCCTAATGGCTAAGATATACACAGGTGGTTAGATCTAAGAGACTATTAAAGGAGTAAAGGTGAAATAAAATAATGGATATAAAATTAATGTAATGCTTTAAATGTCTTTGTGCTGTCACTACTCCTTCTTTCTTCTTTTTCCTCTTTTTCCTTTTTCTCTTCCTTTCCCCTTCTTCCTCTTCTTTTCTTCCTTTTCTCTTCTTCCCCTCCTCTTCTTTTTCCTCCTCTTCCTCCTCCTGCCCTTCTTCTTGTCTCCTCCTCCTCCTTCTCCTCTTCCTCCTCCTCTTCTTTTTCTGTTTTTTTCTCCTTTTTCCACCTCCCCCTTTTCCTCATTGTTTTCCTTCTTTTTTGTTGTTGCTGTTTTCCTCCTCCTCTTCCTTTTCTTTCTTCTTCTTCCTCCACCCTTTCCTCCCCCTCCTCCTCTTTTTCCTTTTTCTCTTCCTCATTCAAAGGAAGTTTGGCAGAAAATAAAACCAGAATGGTTTTTAAGAAGATAAAATATCAGTTGTTTGAGGATTCTAATATTCTTAACAGTCATTTCAATATTTTAGGGATGTCTAGGTGCATTTTTTCATTGTCAGCATTTTTTCCTATTTTGGCCCTCTTTTCTAAAGTTATAATTAAATTAATTTCATCTAGGAAACAGTTAATAGTTTTCTCAGCTAATAAATTATAAAAGACTCCATGCATAAACCTATTCTAGCAAAAAAAAATGACCACATACAGTTGTGATGAAACAAACCTGTTATAGTTCTATTTTAAAATTTCCCCTTAATTTATTGTTTGTTTTGGCTTAATTAGTAATTCATAGTGATGGAAAATATTTAAGAAGCTCTGTGATGCATCCGGGGTTGATGTAATCAGCACAATGTCATCTATAAACTGGAGCATCTGGAAGACCTCACTATTTGCAGGGAATCCCTCTTCTGTTTGGATATTGCACTGGATATAACATACAGGGGGAAAGAATCGAGATGCAATAAGCATTTATCAAATGTCTACTATGTGCCAGGCACTTTACTAAACACTACAAGAATTATCTCATTTTATCCTCACAACTCTTTAAGGGATGTATTATTATGATTTTTCACTGACAGTTGAAGAGGCTGAGGTAAACAAGGTTAAATGACAAGCTTAGAGTCTCACAGCTAGAAAGTGTCTGAGGTCACAGTTAAACTCAAATCTTTGTGACTTTAGGACTTCCTGATTTCAGATCCAGGGCTCCATCCCATGGAGGCATCTACCTGCCTCCATGACAATCATGACAAATGCCCTTGGCAAGGATAAGGCTTCCTGTTTTATGCCTCAATTGGTATTAATAGAAAAGGTTTAAACAAAGTTATCTTTGTTGTCAAATCTTTCAAGCCACCATATGATTTTGACTAACTCATGGGGGAGTATCTTTGTTGCTTAAGGGCTTGCTGGTAAAAGCCATTTAATCAATATTTTGCTTTACTAATTAAATGATTTTTTAAAAAAATCATCAAGAAAAGATAAGTATAGTAGGAATATATACTTTCTAGGCATTTTAGTCATCTGTGAATGCAAAGATATGTTTATAGCACATATAGTTTGTAAAAGCCTTCCTATTTCCTTCTCATACTTTTATTAGGGATATTCTTGAAATGATAAATGTGTTGTACATCCACACTGGAGAAAACAAGTGGATAAAGTACGACTATTGTCCAGCATATGATATGCTCTTGGCTGAATAAGTCATAGAACTTTGTTGGATAGATACTAGACAGTAATCTAGGCTGAAAAGTGTAAAACAAACAAACAAACAAAAAAAGATAAAGAGCTACATAGCCTTTGGAGAATTGTGCTTTTATAAATGGAGTTTTTAATTGTCCCAGATGTACTTCTGAAAAAAAAGATCCATTTTTGTTTTAAACTACAATATTCTTCTGATGTTTTATGGCTCAAGTCAAGAAATAGGATCACCTTTGTAGAATCAAAGTTGTGGGTTACTGAAAATGCAAATTAAGAGGTGGACAATAGGTATGTTGTATAGGCTGTAACACATTATCATCCAAGAATTACACAAGAGAAGTAGTATAAAAGATGTTATCAAAGAAATATATGACAGGAAAAGCAGGTAGTTTGATCATGTAACAAGAACAAAATATAATTCATGGTCAGTCTACATAACAAGATAAAAGAATTAGGGCAGTGAAATCTAATTCAAATAGACATAGAGATCACTAAACCATATATAAAGATCCTTGTGGACTATATATTAACTTGTTTCCAATTCTTTGTGACCCCTTTTGAGATTTTCTTGGCAAAGATACTGGAATGGTTTGCCATTTCCTTCTTTAGCTCATTTTTACAAATGAGGAAACTGAGGCAAAAGGGTAGTGACTTGTGCAGGGTTACTTGTAAGTCCTAAGCAAGTAAGTATCTGAGACTAGAGAAGAACTCATAAAGATGAATTTTCCTGACTCTAGGCCTAGAACTCTATCTACTGTGATACCACCCAACTGCCTTGAATACTGAGTTAGAAAGCCAATTATTAACATTATCATTGTTTTATTGCATTTTAATTTATTTTGTTAAATGTTTCTCAATTATACTTTTATCTGTTTCAGACAGCTCTCAAAAGTATTGTGGGTATCATGGGCCACAAGCATGTTTGATGCTAGATGTTTGTCCCTACTGGAAAATTTATGTATGGGAAAATAGCACAGAAAGCAAGAGTATGGATGTATTAAATGTAGTTTGCAACATTGAAAGAAGTACCTACATATCTGAGACAAGAGAGATCTATAAAGTATGAGAAAACATTTAGCTCCCTTTGCACTGATAAGAGTGAGAAGAGAAAGTGTAAGTAGAAAAACCAGCTCAAAGTTGGTAATAGGGATATATGAGAATGGTCTTGAATGTATCAGTAGGAATCAAGTCTTGAAATTGGAGTATCTAAGGATGTAAGTTTGGAAGCTCAGTTTCCTCTTGGGTAAAATTGAAAAACTAGATTAGTCAGTCTCTGAGATCCCCTCTGTTCTGGAATCTATAATCCTGTGAGCATTCCTTTTCTATATAGAGGTTGAGTGCCTAGCAATATCCTTTTCCCCTTTCCCTCCTTCCAATCTCAGAGCCTAGTTGCCCCTTTGAGACACAGACTTCCCATTAAGCTATCTTTTATGCTCATTTTAACTTAATTTCACCTGAATAAAAACATTACTTTTGCCTGGCAGTACCATCATCCCTCTACCTCAGAGCTAGCCCTATCTTTGACCTAAGATTTCCTGGGGGTGTAGTTGCTACTGAAAGATGTTGATGGTTATCTATACTTTTTTTTCCTTTAAAGGTCCTGGTGAATGAAATCAGGCTTCAGGCTTAAAGGCTTAAACAACAGAATCAGTTTCTGTTCAGTTTGTTAGTTTTAGCAGGTGGAAATATGGACTCTCCAGACAGGAAGCTGAGTAATGACCATTATTGCTATAGGAAGCATGGTCAGGAAGAGGAAGAAGAGTAATGTTCTGATATTGTAGGTCAACTCCACCCTTTCCAGCCCATACAAATGCATTTCCTTTAACTATAGTTCATTACCAAGCATTGCACTAGTGATTCATTGCCTAATCTGCCAATTAGTTAATTGTGAAAATTTAAAGGGCACGAAATCATCAAAGAAAGCATCAGTCTCAGAATAAAGCTCATCTGCTCTTTCTTTCCTCCCTTTCCTCCCTCTTCCCATAAGGAGGTCACACTGAACAGGGACACCAGATTGATTAAATAGGAATTTTTGCTTTGGATGCAAAGTCAGTTAGTGCAGTTGTTTCAGGTATAATTGCAACCCAACCCCCACAGAGTTTAGGCTACATACAACTTAGTTGTTGTCCTTCATTTTTGAAGAGTACCAGAATGACATTACTATATTAGAGTCGAGTTACAGTGTGTTCAACTGTGACTGATCAGACCAATATTGACTTGGAACACTCTGCCACAGGTTGTCCACAAGAACATTTGGGGTAGCTTCTCTAATTTTGTGCATCGAGTCTTTCCTTTGGGCTAATTCAATTCTGTTTTTCTTATAGAGCATAGCACCTTCTCTGATGAGAGCATGCCATATTGGGTGGTCCTGTGCTAGTATCGTTCATGCCATACAATCAATTCTAAAGTTCTTAAGAGATGCCTTGAGAGTGTCCTTGTATGTTTTTTTCTGACCACCTTGTGAGCATTTGCCCTGTGTGAGTTCTCCATAAAATACTTTTTTAAAAGATTATATACAACTTGGGACATTGAGAGAAATATGGGCCCTAGAAAAAAACACAATATTGCAATGGAACCTAGGGGTAATAATTCTACTCAGGAAAGAACCCTGTGGTGAATAGAATAGTTGCCATAGACAAGGAAGAACTAGTTTGCCCCCATCATTCTGGTACCTGAAGTAAAGCCCAAATCTTCCTCAGCTAGTTATAAATCTATATATATATATATAAAACAGAACATTAGAGCTCTATCAATTAATAAGCTTTAGTTGATACTTGTTATTTGTTCCCTTTTATCACAGTGAATAGTCTATAAATTCACGCTAAGTTTCCTTAGTCCAGGGAGTTAGTTTGAGCCTGGGTATTTATTTGCATGTTGTACCACACTATACTGTATCAAGTATTGTAAAGGTGGTTTGGAAAGACATTTAACTCTACCTGCTCTCCATCTAAGATAGCAAAGGGGATGAAGACATAACAGAATGCGCTGATAAGTGAGTGAAAATGTCATTTTCTTCACATAACCCTAAATACATTCATTGCTTATCTTACTTTTAAAATAATAGAACTAAAACTAGAAGGGTCTCAGTGGTTATTTATTCTAACCTATAATTTAACCTGTCATATTATCCCTACTATAACCATTCAGCTGAGAGGTAATAATCAGTTTTTCACTTAAAGATGGCTAGTGATGGGGAATTCATCATTTGCTTAAGGGGCTTCATTCCACTTTTTCTTCTACCAACATTCATGAAAATGACCATGGCTTTCTACGCTGAGATAATCAGTCATTTCCTTTGATTTCCCCTCCTGCTTCTTAGGTAATATGCACTTGTTCTTCTATGACTGTAGAGCCAGTTGTATATTTTCTCTGCCTTATAATACCTTTTCTCAAAATAAACCAAACAATGGACAGTCAAAACTAATATAGCTGTCTATGAATCAATTAGGTAGGTTAGTCTTAGGAATTCAGTGAACACCTGTCTGGGCAGGCAAACCAGGTGTCTAAGCTTATAAGCTTACGAACATTTTATACCAACAAAACCCACAACGGTTTTGATGCTATTGTTTACCCTCCTCCTGTATCTGACCACTATAAAGATAAGACTGGATATATTACAGGCTAAAGTCATATTGAAATTCTAGTAGCCCTTGGTCAGTAATGATGTACTTACTATTCTGGATATTCAGAGCATCAACTCACTCTAGGATCTTGTTAGCTGGCCATGGAGGGATATATTTACAACATTATTACTCCAATCAGATTTTTTTGACATTTTTTCTCTAGAAGATAGTAAAAGTAGTAGTATCTTTGAAATAATTTAGTATTTTTTCAGCATTCTTCATGTTGAAGAAAAGTCTTTGGAAAAAGTAGTAGTGCTTTTTCTCCAAATTTGTATAGAATCAGAAGGCAAGTTATTTTCTCATGAATCTTCAAGTTGGATTTAATTTATTTCTATGACAGCTGGAAATCAACATTATTACAATTCAGCATTATCTCAATGATCAGCACCATGATATTATACATACAAAAACTAGGACTGCTTCCCACTTTAAGATAGTTTGAGAAACAAAGCATGCATTCTTGAAACTAGAGAATCTAGAGAGCAATATATAAACAAGTATGAGACTACCTATGACAGATAAGTGCTCCAATAATTTAGAGAAGCAAAAAATCATTGTGGGATGGGATCTGAGAGAGCTTTATGGATGAGAAGGTCAAATAAGACCTTGAAAGAAGAATAAAATCTAAATTGGCAAAGATGAATGGGGAAGCTATGTCAGACTAAAAGAAGAGCATGTGAAAGCTATGATGGGGATTAGTATGGTGTCCATAAGTGTATAGGATCTCTGTTGGAGAGTTATGAGACAAGATTAAATAGGTAAAGTGATTCCAAGTGATGAGAAGCCTTGAATATCTAGTTAAAGAATTAGAACTTGATCTAATATGCAGTAAAAAAGCAAAGAAGAGCAGTACTTCATTTCTATTTGGTCAACCAGGTAGATGTAGAGGTTGAGACTATATAAAAGGCTACTTCAATATTTCAAGCATGAATTATTTTTCAGCTTTAGCTATTATGGTGGTAAGCTACTCATTATTGGAAGCATATGAGTAGAGCCTGGATGAAAGGGATGTTGTAATGATTATTCAAGCATTTGGGAAGAGTTTGGTCTAAATCAAAAGTATAAAACTAAGAGCCCGTGAGCCCCAAGCAGCCAGTAAAGTTGCTCAGTGCAGGTGGATCAGATGAAAATGTACTTAGGAAAATTTTTATTTAAATAAATAAATATACAATATAACATAAATAATATTAATTTCTGGTTTTCTAAGACAAAAAAATGACCAAAAGAGATCCATTTTTGTTTCTATTAGAGTTTGATATTACTGGTATGGGTGACTTTGTTTTTTTCTACTAGTTCTAAAGATTTTATGAGTCTAACTATCAAATAAAGTAGAAAGTTGTAGAGAATGCATATAAAATAGTAGTTTGCTTAGGAGAAGTCTATTAGTGGAAATCAATAATCCAGCAGATTAGTATTGGTACTAAATACTCAATATAAAAATGTTCTACATCCTTTGCATTTTATTTTGAGATTGATAATTGTGTAGACCACTTCTTAATTATTTTTGCTTATTTTTACAGATTTACAGAAGGAAGAAAACAAGGGCATACACTCTCAGATTAGTTGCAGAATTGTGTAGACCACTTCTTAATTATTTTTGCTTATTTTTACAGATTTACAGAAGGAAGAAAACAAGGGCACACACTCTCAGATTAGTTGCAGAACTAGGATAACAATTCTGCTAGAGATTTCTATTAAATCGGTGACAAGGACTGGATAACGTTATTATTATTATTATTATTATTATTATTATTATTATTACTTTCCAATCAAGTATGAAATGCTTCAACAACAATGATCAATAAAGTGTCAAGTAAACGCTGTGGACAGTAGGGGAGGGGAGTTACTTAGATCTCCCTTGTGCTATTATTTTACTCAGAAATGAAGCAAATCCACTCTTAGCTTTAAATACGTTGAGAAGAGGACAAAAGAATGTTGAAATATCTGATATTCTGTGGAAGAACCATGACCACACCACAATCACAACCACTTACCACAGAAGTTTAAGCTTAGTTTTGAGGCCAATACAATAATCCAAATGCTTCTACTTGTAAAGAGAAATTTATTATGAGAGGAAACCAGTTCATACTTCTTGGACAGACCCAAATCATTCAAGTCTCTCCGAAAGAACCATTCTACATTTAAATAAAGGTAAATAATGTTTAATGCATATATAATATAAAAATAAAATTTATTATTCAGTAGTCATATTTTTATAAGCTCCATGTAAATTTTTATAATACCCTGAGATCTACCATATAAAGAAAAGAGAAGCAGAGAACATTAATGCCCTATCTATAAGTTCTGAAGAACAATTTTGCTATTATAAATTGTAATGGTCTTATCATGGGAGCTTTATATGTGTGATGTATTGTTATCCATGATCATGATTAATTTGATTTTAAATATCTTGGCCAGAAGCTATTAGGGGCAGGTCTGATTATACTACCCTATTAGTTTAGGTTTGATTTTAGGATGAAATGAGGCACTTGTAAATCAGTGAACAGTTAACAACAATTAACTTTGTTCTAACATAGCAAGATTATACAATAAGTGGCAATTAGGTTCCCTTGACTCAGCCCCTTATTGCCATATAGAAACCTGCTTAGGCAGTAGGCTTGGGTATAGTGATTGATATGCTCTTAAAACATCCATCATATATCAGAGCTCCAACTTCACAAGGGAAGAATTTTTTTTTGCCCTTAAGTAAAAGGAAGCTTGGTCAAGGTACTTAAGGACCAATCAGATTCTAGAATCAATTTTGTTGACTTTTAGAGAAAATTAATATGTTCTTAAAACAATATTATTGTTACTTTGAATAACTAAATCATTATACATACACAAATTAAAAATAAAGGACATAAAGGATAAAAACATTATTGGTATCTAGAGACAGGACTGATAAATAGAAATATGCATAGAATACATATATACATATGTATATATATATATGTTTGTGTCTAATGGTAGCCATCTTTGAGGGAGGTGTATGTGATAACTTGTATATTTGGAGGTTACAGCAAGTTGTACATGGTAGATTTGCAATTTCCTACATAATCATCTTTTTTATTTATTTAGGTTATAAAAATACTTATTTTATTTCATAAATTAAAAATTAAATAAATAAAAAATATTTAGTCTTTTAAGGTTTGTAAAGTTCTTACATATATAATCACATAACTTGTGTGTCCATGGGAAAAAAGATATTTTAATAACAATCTATGGATAGAGTTTTTAAGAAAAGCAGGAATTGTATACACTTACTTTACTTATTGATTATGCTAAGATTTTATAAGAACATACCATCAAGATCTTGATGTATAAAGGCAATTTGGGATAGCAGAAAGAATGTAGGACCTGAAGACCCAGGTTCAAATTCTACCTTTTTAGCTGACAAGAATTATAACCTCTCTGACATAAATAAAGACATAAATAAAGTATATAAAATACCTTTCTGGGTTATTGGTAAGAACAAATGAAACCTCGTTGATAAGTGCTTTGCAAACCATACTATATGTGTTACCTATTATTGTTTTAAAATTATCTATCACCCTTGTGGTAATTGTCAATTGTTGTTATTGTTTAGTCCTTTTCACTTTTTTTTTTTTTTTTTAACACAATAGATGATTCCAGTTAATTAAAACCAACCAACACAACTGCTTCTGAAGGAGATGCTACATCTGGTGTCTCTCTACTGGGAGGAAAAATATATTTCATTATTTGGTGTTACTGCTCAATTATTTCAGTCATATCTGACCTTTTATAACCCCATTTGGGGTTTTCTTTACAAAGATACTGGAGTGGTTTGTCACTTCCTTCTCCAGCTCATTTTACAGATAAGGAAACTGAGGCAAACAGGATTAAGTGACTTGTTCAGGCTCATGTAGTTAGTATCTGAGTTTGGATTTGAAGTCAGCTCTCCTGAGCACTCTTGAAATTTAACAGATGATGTCTTAGGTTTATTTATAACTAATACCAGAGATAAAGAGTTGCCAATTATCTGAGGACTGGTTTGGAATCAGCAATTGATCGATCTACAAATATTTATTGAGTGGTTTATTATAATTAAGTTATTGATGATAATGATACTGTGCTAGAGATACAAATACAAAAAGAAAACAGATTTAAGATACTGACATTCTAAATTTCAAGTTTTGTTTTTGAAATAAACTAGTAGAGTAGCTATAAGGAAGTTTTTAGCCTTTTCCCATAGACATCTCTTAATAAATTACAATTATATGCAGATTACAGACATTGCTGTTCTGCCTTGGTGGGGTGAGTTTCTGCTCTGTTAGTTCCTGACTCTTATGAAATTCCAGTCCTGGACATTGCCACTCTGTACCCCCAAACAGGACTCTTAAGATTAAAATATAGGGTGGGATGTAATACAAATTGTGATAAATACTAGAAATTTATGAAACTATCATAAAAGTGGAGGTACATTCTTGAAATAATGCAGAGGAATATGGTGTGGTTCATTTTCTGTTTATACAACAGGATTATGGTATCGGTGGGAAAACATTGCAACATTCTAAGTTTTATAAATTAAACTTAATATTTTCATCTTATTTTTTAAAAGGCTTCTTATTTAATTTTTCATTTTTCTTCCCCAATCTTTGAACATATGTATCTATACAAATGTCAAATTGTCAATAATCTCACTTTTTTCTAACGTAAGAGAACAAATTTGAGGATGAAATAAATGTAATTTTATTTACCACATTTAAAAGATACCCCAGATATTGTATTCCTTCATAATGAGTTCATTTGCCAACTGGCCGTCAGATGTTTTTCCAACAAAATCTCACCCTTAGCAGTTTAATATCGATCTGCTCCAGTGCAGCCTTTGTTATTTGCAATTTTAGCCTGAAACATGAACTCTATTCAGAATTTTAAAACTCTCCATTAGGTCAGCACAGGGGTTTACACTGAAAAGACTCCAAAAGTCTTTCTTCCTTCCTTCTCCCCCACACACCTTTTTCCCCCCTTCTCTAAGTATGTGGATAAATTACAAGGTACTGATTGACCTGGATTAGCCTTTATCCCTTGTCTGCACAAAATAATTCCTACCATTTACAACAATTAGGTTAAGAAAGAATGGGCAACTCAAAATGAATCTGCTTGTAAAAACTTCAGTTTACCAAGGAGTCCTGAGGTTAGCACTAGTTTGCTAATGGAACAATGCCTTTGTTTAGAAATGGAGTTATTTATGACAGAAGTCAAGTTAAACTTCTGAATACTCTTTTGAATTCTTGCTGTCTGAGCTTAGGCAATGCTGCATTTTTGTTTCTAATTGGGGGAGCCTGAATTTTTTTTTTGTACAACAAAGAATTAATTTATTTACCTTTTAAAAATTCAATATAGTTTGACTTTAAGCTCCTATAGACAAGCCAATTCTGAAAGAATTTAAAGCTAAAGAAGGGAGGATAACTTATAAAGTTACATGACTATGTAAATGTTTTCTTTTCTTTTCTTTCTTTTTTTAAAACTTTGAATGGTTAGAAAATGGCATGTTCTGATGAAAGGAATACAGAAAGTTCCTGACATAAGAATACAAAATATTCCTTACTACTATTCCTTACTCATTATAAATGGTTGTCTCAATTGACTTACAAGAGGATTATAGGAATTTTCACTATCTTGCCTCCTTGACCCAAGCTTCTAGTTATTTGTCAGTTTACTGGTTTTAGAAATCCTTTCTTCCTCTTCCTCTTCTTTCTCCCTTCAATTAAATTAAATGAAAATTTATTAAGTGTCTACTACGTAGAAAGCATTGAGGGAAGATGCACAATTCAGGTATAGTCACTTTTGAAAAACTTACCATATGATATCATATGATACTAGATAAAATAATATTACAAAATAATATATAAGGAGTATATACTGGAGATATGAATGAAAGGCTAAATGAAGTCTGGGCATGAGAGTATGAGGAAGAAGGTCTGATTTGTGGGAAACCAGGAAGTTTTAAAGAGGAAGTGTCTTTAAGCTTTAGGCTTTAAAGGATGTGGAGAAACTCAACAGATGTCCTGTCCTAGTTCCATGAGACTAAACATAAGGATCTGAAACATGATCAGGATTCTCCCACAGTTAGCATCAAATGCTCTCTAAACAAATATATGGAAAATGTTATCTTCATATCACTAACATGTGAAAACAAAAACTCAATATACAACTCATATATGTTCCAGCAGGATTAATTGAAGGTTATAGTACAGCTGGCCAGGTCTTAGCTAAATAACAAGGGCATTAATCCACAGTTTCCTTTACAAGTGCCAACACTAATGAAAGGCTGTTTTTCCCTTAGGTCTATTTCTTATGTCTTCAAAGGATGAGAAAGAAGGAGTGATAAGGAAAACTCAAGAATTAAAATAAATCAAATTATCCTATTCTTATACCTAGTAAATTCATTTTGGATTGAATTGTTCAAAATATCTATATAGAATTTTATCAAAATGAGATCATAAGAATTTATGATCTTTAATCTAGGGTATATAAATATTCATAGTCTCAAGTCCCTTACATCCTTTCCCACAACTTTCAAAAAAAATGTAGGGGGGAAAAAGTAGGTAATGAGAAAAAAGATCATTTTAAAACTCCTCAATAACTTTTTTGGATGGGCAAAAATGTTTTCCATTTTTATATTTAATAGACCAGGAAGAAAGTCTAGGTAGTGTCAATGAGATAAAACCCAGATGAAGGGTCAGGGATAGGGACTAAGCTTCTGACTTTTGCCAGGATAAGGAACTTCTGGATAAGGTAACTCTCTCTTCTCGGGCTGGTTGGCAACTTTTCTACAATATAGTTGTAGAAGAGGGTTTCTTAGTGTGCTTTTGTGTTGAGGAACTCTTTGGGAGTCTAGTAAGTCTATGGATGCTTTCTCAGAATAATGTTTTTAAATGTTTAAAACAAATTACATAGGATTACAAAAGAAACCAATTATATTGAAATAAGTAGGTATATTTACCTAAATATATCTACCTATATTTTAAAAAATCAAGTTCATGGACTTGAACTTCCAGCTAAAAACATCTGTTTAAATAAATAGGATCAGAAAGTACCTATGTCTTTCTGGCTTTGGCACCATTCTTGATCCACCACTACAGGCTGCTTCTCAGTCAAAAACAAACAAACAAAACCTGTTAATCTATAAAAGGTTTCTATGATATCCAATACATCAACTCTCCCTCTTAGAGAAAAAAAATCAACAATTTTATTGAAAACATTTTTAAAATAACTCAATCCCCACATTGATTATAAGTTATGAGGGCAAGAGACTCCTCTGATATTGTATCCTCAACACTTAGTGTATCAGATGATTAATATTTATTGAATTGAATAAAAGCAAGAAATCAAAATAAAGACTGGAAACCTAGAAAATGAGAAGATCAAAATTCTCAAAGTTTGAGCCTGGAATTTTTTGATGATAACATCTTTCTTCAAATTATGTAAAAAAGAATAAGATATGTCTGATTATAAGATGAGGTAGACTAGATGTGTGGCAAGTTTGGGGGGGTATGCTCAGAAATGTCACTGAGTCGTTGTACCACTGATAAGGTTTTTTGTTTTTGTTTAATAGTCCTCTATCCAAGATATAAGAGTACATGATGCTGCCATTGATGGAAAATATTTATTTCTGAAAGGTTTTCATGTATACAAAAGATGGCATATTGTCCTAATCTAGACTGAAAGGTACTTTATATCTAATATAATCTAACCCACTTATTTTAAAAGTGAAGAAATAAGTTTCAAGAAGGGGAAGAGGCTGATTCCAAAGCACACAGAAAATAAGTGGGAGAATTAGTATTCAAATCCAGGCTTCCTGATTCTAAATTCAGGGCACAATTCATCATCCCAGCTCACATTCCAGGACAAAGTTCAGCACCAAATCTGGTATTTCACAGTTGGAAATCAAAGGTAAGGACTACACCATAATAAATCTCTTGAGGACAATTCTTATAACAATAATCTCTAATATATAGCCCTTTGATCAAAATGAGCCAAAATTTGCTTATTGCTTAAGTCACTTTTTGGTACAATGTTAGGCTCCAAGGAAATCACAGGGCAGTATGAGAACTCTCAGGTCACTGGCATAAAAGTAATCCCTCTAATAAAAAAAAAACATATTATCAGAAAAATGGATATGTGGAATCCCCAATGAATTTTCTGGTTATAATCCCTTCTTGCTCTAACAATTATAATTTGTAAAACATGTTCAGCAAGAAGTTCTTATTTGATGCTTAGAATAATTCTGACATAGGCAAAGCAAGTATTACTCCCATTTTACAGGTGAGAAGGAGGTAAAGAAGGAAGGAATAAACATTTGCTAAATGCCTAACATTTGCCTGGCATTGTGCTAAGCACTTTACAAAACTTACCTTATTTGATCCTGTAAAAGCTATTATTATCCCAAGGAAAATGAGACAGACAGAAGGTAAGTGACTTGTCCAGAATAACATAACTATTAAGTACCTTAGGTCTTTTTGACACCAAGTTCCCCCTAACTTCTTTTTTTTATTTATATATTTTTAATTAATTTTATAATTATAAAATTTTTGACAGTACATATGCATGAGTAATTTTTTAAAAATAACATTATCCCTTGTATTCATTTTTCCAAATTTTCCCCTCCCTCCCTCTACTCCCTCCCCTAGATGACAGGCAATCCCATACATATTAAATGTGTTATAGTATAATCTAGATACAATATATGTGTGTAAATCCAATTTTCCTGTTGAACGTTAAGAATTGGATTCCGAAGGTATAAGTTACCTGGGTAGAAAGACAGTAGTGCTTATAGTTTACATTCAATTCCCAGTGTTCCTTCTCTGGGTGTAGTTGTTTCTGTCCATCATTGATCAACTGGAAGTGAGTTGGATCTTCTTTATGTTGAAGATATCCACTTCCATCAGAATATATCTTCATACAGCATTGAAGTGTACAGTGATCTTCTGGTTCTGCTCATTTCACTCAGCATCAGTTTATGTAAGTCTCTCCAAATCTTTCTGAATTCCTCCTGCTGGTCATTTCTTACAGAGCAATAATATTCCATAGCCTCCATCTACCATAATTTACCCAACCATTCTCCAATTGATGGACATCCATTCATTTTCCAGTTTCTAGCCAATACAAAAAGGGCTGCCACAAACATTTTGGCACATACAGGTCCCTTTCCCCTCTTTAGTATTTCTTTGGGATATAAGCCCAGTAGTAGCACTGCTGGATGTCCCCTAACTTCTTGAAAAACAGTCTTAGTGTGTTTAGAGAAATGGATGCAGCATCATGTAGCCAGTCAGTGGCAAAAACAAGACCAGGATCCCAACTTCTGCACTAGTTCCACATATCACTTCTCTTTTCAACCCTTGCTGAAAATCCTTCTAAATGCATTAGTGTAGTTTATGCTTTAATGAATCACCAAAGTGACTTTAGACAACTCATCACTTCTCTGGTTCTCTGTTTCTATACAATAAATGGTTTAGGCTAAATTATCTTTATGGTCCCTTCTAAAATGAAATCCAATGATTCAGGATCTTGCATTGCTTTCAGCCTCATTTTTATGGTATGGGAATTTAGATAGAAAAGACAAAAGAAATTAAGTAAATATGTCCCAAGACAGTTGGAAGATTTTTTGTTTGTTTGCTAGCTTTAACTAAGTACATAATATAAATTTGCTTTATTTTTATTTTTGCTTCAAAGGCAGAATGCAGAAAATTCTTATTAATTGAAAGTATAGAATTATTAGATTTTATGACAAGTAATATTAAGTGGTACTTTAGTGGGTTGAAATAATTCATTTTCATTTTAAGCATCTATTAAGAAGTGGCGGACATTTAGAAGAATAAAATTAACATTCATTATCTATTAGTTTATTCATCTGTATGCAAAGACAACAAATTATATTACACACTTCACTTCAAAATAATTCTGGATGAACATTATATATATTAATATGAAGATTAAAAGGCACGGTAGGACATCTCTTTGGGTCCTACCCCCTTTTTGTGGGTAAAGTCAATTACAAGTTGGCTTAACTTCAATCATTAAAACATCTGCTGGGAGTGGGGTAGGGGTGGGAGCTGGTCAATTTCTGAAGATCTAAAAATGGCAGATCCACCTCCAAATTTTATTCACAGACACAAATTATATTATTAGAAACACAACATCCAAACTGAAACATCAAATAGAATACAAAAGTATTCTGGCAGAGTATAAAAAAAACCAGTTTAAATGTTTGAAGTAGGCATTTGTTTATATAATGCAACCAACCAAGACTGCCAAACACAATAATTAAATGCTTTAACAAGTGAGAAACCTTGGCAGAATATGTAATTTGAGGGGGGGGATAAAATAAGCATTGAGTGATATGTAGCAGGAAATGTTGAATTATTTATCCTTTGCTACATAGAAATAGGTCCTCTTATGAGTCTCCCTACAGAAATAAAAGAAAAAAAAGAACATTTCAGATTGAGGGGCACCAGGAGGCTCACTTAAAGCTTCCCAAGGCATACATTATAGTATCTCTTTATGTTTTCTATCAAACTTTGAAAGATATCAAAGGATTCTTATCTTTCTTACATTGTAAAATGTTTTATCTAACAGAAAGTTAATACTTACAAAGAATACAGAAAAACTATGTTTGTCTTCTACCCTCCACTCAATCATCTTTCCACATCCATACACTTGGGCTGCCTTTGTATTAGTTTTGTTGGTTGAGGAGCAGAGAATAGAAAAAACATGGAATTTATAGTTGTTGTTTTTTAACATTTATAGAATATACAGGAATATACTGACTTCATTAATTGATTGTGAGGAATGTGACAAAAGGTTAAACCAGAGGAGAAATTTGTCCAAGATACACTGAAAGTGGTTACAGAATATTGGCCAAAGAATTCTAGGTGAATGTGGTTTGGTTTTAATGGTCTATAGTCAGCTACTTTTCTGAGAATGGATGCTGGTCTGTACATATTTCCTGTCTAATGACAGGAAGAGAAGTTTGCTTAATGTGTTACAAACTGGGTGAGAAAAAGTAGTTTTCCCAAAAGGACCAAGGAGTATCATTCCCTGTAGAAAGAGTTTTTCCCACCAGAAAATGGAGGAGAAATGCTTATGTCTAATGAATTTATAAAAATAGGGAATGGAGAACCATGTTATATATTGCTATATTAGGGATCAGGAGACATTGGAAAGTAAGATGTCAGGCCCTAGGCAAGTTAAAAGGGTATTTATAGAGATAGAATGTGACCAGGAAACACATCGAGAATTGCTGATGGAATAGAAAACAATGCTAGACATAGATTTCCAGACTTTCACTAAAGACTTCAGTTTTCAAACTATTTTATAATGGTACATGCTGTATGTATTATATTATTATATATATTATATTCATTTTATAATGGTAGAGTAAGTTTAAGCCGTTGTTGTTCATTATTCAAGGCTAGATCTTATGAGGAGCCAAATTATTCTGGTAGCGTCAGGATACTGCTAAGAAGATATTAATACTTCTTTGAAATGATATTGGTCAGGGTAATGTTATATAAGATGTATTTGTACTATCATCAATTATCATCTGTACCTCAGTAAAACGAATATATTTGGTGACCCAATCTACAGATTCATGGGGCATGGATAGATTTTAGGGGGTCTGTGAACTCCCTGTGAGTTAATAGGAAAAACATCTTTATTTAAGCACAACTGACTTCCTTTACTGTTTTATATATTTTATATGATTACAGGATTTATAAAATTCCAGAGTATAAAAATACTCTGGAATGGGTTTCAGAGGCAATACCAGATTGCCAAAAGGCACAGAAATTTGTCACAAAAATATATTATAGGCAGTGGTTAAGAATCATTGTTTTGACCAACATGGTGGCACATGCCTATTATCTCTATTTCTCTTAAGCTTGAAACTGGTGGATCACTGGATGTTGGGAATTCTACTGATGGGTATCTGCACTAAGTCTGCTATTAATATAGTGTGTTCTGTAGCTATGGTAGAGGGAGCCACCAGTTTGCCTAAGGAGAGGTTTAAACTGCTCAGATTAAAAAATGGGGCAAGTCAGGGCTCCCACAAAGATCAACAGTGAGATAAGTCTATGAATGATGACCTCTGCATCTCCAATTTGGATGATATTGGGAAAGGTGGTCTTTAATAAACAAACAAACAAGAAAATAAGGACCCTGCTCTGGCTGATCTCCATCATCTTCAAATCTAAAATTCTATGATTCTATCTTATGGGATAAACAATTTCCAATTATTTCATCTTAAAAAACCATGACAAGTTTATTTGCATGTGACTGAAGAGAGGGATCAAAGTTTTGGAATAGAAAACTAAAGAACAGACATT
Organism: Sminthopsis crassicaudata; assembly: GCF_048593235.1. Classification (NCBI taxonomy): domain Eukaryota; kingdom Metazoa; phylum Chordata; class Mammalia; order Dasyuromorphia; family Dasyuridae; genus Sminthopsis; species Sminthopsis crassicaudata. The sequence continues at coordinate 142,970,204 of NC_133620.1, forward strand.
TGCCTATGCTTCAAAGTGACTGTGACACGAATAATGCAAACATCTTTATTCCTCTGGAAAAAATGCCACGGAAATATGGAATCAATGATATGTATGTTTACATTGGGCATCTTGACAGTCTTTTCAAACTGTCCAAATTTCAAGGCAAATGTAAACTCATTCATAATGTTGGAAATGCACTTGGAAGAACACTTTGCCTTCACCCTGTAACTTGAACAAACAGAGCTAGAGAACAAAATAAACATCAATAATAGTTTGCATTTGCATAGTGCTTTACATCTTCAAAGTACCCTTACACATGAATTGACTCAAAGGGTGTCTGGTTGAATTAGGTTTCAATCATCTCCATATTTCAGAAGGAAATCCAAGGACAGAAAGAAGTTAAGCGATTTGTCTAAAAGCCAGTTAATGGAAGAGTTCAAATTAGTCTTCAGTTTCTTAACTGCAACGTGGTGAGAATCTAGACTGTAACTCATTAAATTAATCAAGTATAAATGTCCCAAAGTAGAACAAGCTGTCTTGAGAAGGGGGCATTGCACCCTTTTTGAATGTCTTCAAATAGTGCTGGACAAACACTTTGGGTACATTTTGATAGATATTCCTTTGATATGGATTGAACAGGAAGACAAATTGACCCTGACAGCTCAAATTCTGTGAAATATTCAAGCACATTTCAAGTAATGAAGCCATCTATGGGTGCCCTCTAGATTTTACATGAAAGGTTAGCCTATTCTTGGGGACAAATCAACAAATATTTATTAAACACTTACTATGTGCCACTCACTATACTAATAGCTGCATAGGCAAAAAAAAAAAAAAAAAGAGGCAAAAACAGTTCCCATCCTGAAGGAGCTCACATTGGAATGGAAAGAAAACAAATCGCTATACCAACAAAATATAGACAGGATAAAATTGAGACAGTCTTAGGGAAAGACTATTATTAAGTGGAATCTGGAATGGCATTTTACAGACAGATAGAATTTTAGCTCAGATTTATAGTTAGCCAGGAAGAAGAGATGAAGGGGAAAAGAATTACAGGTATAGGGGGTAGCCAGTATTAATATTATAAAAAATTGAAAAGAGGCTAGTTTCACTGGATCACAGATTGCATGAGAAAGTAAGACATAAAAAACTGAAAACGTAGGAAAGACCAGATTATGAAGGGTTTTAAAAGCCAAAGGAAGAATTTTATATTTGATCATGAAGGTAATAGGACAGGAAGGAAGATGGAAGTAGATTGAGGGGGAAAAAAGCGTTCCTTTCTTCTTTGATTTTCTATCACCCATGTAACTGTCCTGCTCAATTGCCTTTGCTCAACTGCCTAGGTGGAAAAAAAATTCCTAGGCCTGCCTCTGGTTACAGGTGATAAGCATCAACAGAGAATAGACAAGCTCAATTTGTTTGGCTCTCCCATACTCACTCAGATACTTCCGCCTCACTTCAAACAGAGTACTCAATATAATATCACCATATACATTTTCCTCTCTGTTACCTGAGAAACCAATGCCATACCTGCTTAGGTGTCAGACAGCCAATGACCACAAAAAAAGAAAAACCAGCCAGTAGTAGTAGAATTACAGGATTGTTTACTTTGATTTATAGGCCCAGTGTATCTATGCTGCCAAAAAAGCACTATATATTTTAGGGGGTGAGGAAAGGGAACTCAGAAAGCCAGGAAGGAAGCCAAATTAGATGGAAAGAAGAAAGAAATGAGAGATGCAAAAATGAAAGTTAGCACTGGTTCTGAAAATCCTTAAAGAAAGCTTCCCTTTACCCTACCCAATATGGAACTGACACCTTCTAGTACCATCTCTATATTCTTAAATATTTATCTTTGCCTCTTACTCTTAAAATACACTACCCCATCTTGGATTATATGAATTCTTGTATTTGTCAGTCACTTTTTTTCCTTTGGAAGGATCACGTTAAGAATCAACTATTGCTCTGAATTCTTTACGAGGAAGGAAGAAGGAAGGAAAGAAGGAAGGAGAGAAAGGGAGAGAAAGAAAAAAGAAAGGAGGAAGGAATGAAGGAAAGAAGAAAGAAGAAGAGAAAAGGAGAAAAAGAAAAAAGAAAGGATGAAAGAAGGAAGAAGGAAAAAATAAAGAAAAGAAAGAAAGAAGGAACAAAAAAGGAAAGAAGAAAGGAAGGGAGAAGACGGAAGGAAGGGAGAGAGAACAAGAAAGAAAGGAGGAGGGAAGAAGGAAAGAAAGCAGAAAAGAGCAAAGAAAGGAAGGAATGAGCAAAGAAAAGAAGGGAAAGAAACGTTTTGATTTATGATTCTATTAACTGATCAGTAATAGTTCATGGTGTCCATTGGGGGCCTTTCTTGGTAGATGGTGTGATATATTGGTATATACCTCATTTCTGTTGAGGAATTTTCCCAAAAGTTTTTGTCTAATAGTGAACAACTTCAATAGCTAGGGTCTTTTGAGTTTTAGATGGTGCAGTGGACAGAGTGCTGAGCCTAGGGCCAAGATGACCTGAATATGGCCCCACATATTTACTACCTGTGTGACCTTTGGGCAAGCCAATGCCATATCTGTTTACTATGATGTGTCCCTAACCTATTCCACCAATTACCCTTTTTAGTTATTAGCTAGCAAATCATTACTAGCACTAAACTAGCAAATTACTTTTCTGAAGTATAGTTTGAGATCTGATTCTACTAGGCCCTCTTCCTTTCTATTTTTATTCATTATTTTCCTTATAATACTTGGATTCTTGTTCCTTCAGTGAATTCAGTTATTATTTTTTTAGCTTTATAAAGTATTTCTTTGGCACTTTGATTTGTATGGCATTGTATATGTAAGATAATTTAGACACTATTCTTGTTTTTGTCATATTAGTTCAGCATATCCATGAGTAATTAATATTTCTTCAATTATTGAGGTCTACCTTTACCACTATAAAGAATATCTTGTTGTATTCATATAATTCTTGAATGTGTCTTAGTAGACAGACTCCCAAATATTTTACACATTCAACAGTTACTTTGAATGGGATTTCTTTATCACTTCCTGCTGAGTTTTGTTGATAGTATCCAAAGATGCTGATGATTTTGAGTATTTATTTTATATCCTAAAACTTTGCTGGTATTATTTATAACTTTATTTTTAAGTCAATTTTCTAGGGTTCTCCAAGAAAACCATCATATTATCTGCAAAGAGCATAAAGAGAAAGAATTAAGAATCATGAAGATTTCACATTTATGAGATAAAGATTCTAATTAGAATTTAAGGAAGTTGATGAATTAGGAGACTAGAATGATTGAAGGGGTATTGGTATATATAGTTAAGTACCAATAGGTACAAACAAGAATGTGAACTAAGTAGGAATGAATGGAATGGACTCAAATGGAGGGTGGTTGCTCAGTGATTGTAGCAGAAAGACAATCTGGAAGTAGCAGTGGATTATGAGTGTGCTAATTTATCATGCTGTTCTGGTATGTTGAATGAGACATGAAAGAAAGAGGAATCAGCTCTAGAGAGGTGATCAAAGAAAATATGTCTTCTGGATAGAGCCAAATTTCTATGAGCAAAAGATGAAAATATAAGCAAAAAGATGAAAGGTGATTCTGGCTGATAATAGGAAATGGAAAGGGAAGGCAGTAGAAAAAAATAAATAGTGTGAGAGTTGATCTTGAGAGATACAAAAATGTGAGGAAGTAACAGGGAAAAGTTAGATGCCTCAACAGATAGAACACTGGATCTGGAATTGGGAAGATCTGATTTCAAATTTAACCTCAAACACTTACTATGTGACATTGCACACTTAGTCACTTAACCTTGTTTGCCTCAGTTTCCCCATAAAAAGAGTTGAAGGAAATGGCAAATCACTCCATTATCTTTGCCAAGAAAACTCCAAATGGATTCATAAAGATTTGGACACAATTGAAATGACTGAATAACAACAAAAAGCTGCAAAGAAACTGATTATGAATCAATCACAAGGAGTAAAGGAACAGGCAGTTCAGTTGATTCTAGCCTGTATCATCCAGGGTCTTATGACAAAAAAATACGGCACTAATTCTGGTGTCTTTTCAAACATTGAGATGCTGAAATAGTGCTGACAGAGTGTTTGGCTATCTGGGTCTCCAGATAAACACTATGGGTGACATTGCATATGGTGTCAGCTTTGGGGCTCCTTCTCAAGATGACTGGGATGAGGGACATGAAGATGATTCTGCATGTGGAATACATATGCCTATCAAGCCTTTTGTCCTGGGCACTGGTCCTTTTGGCATTTGTCTTGAGGTCTGGGGGCCAGCAATATCTGAACAATTTTTGGCTTTTGTTTGAGGTTTCAGTTTTCTGATGCTTGGTGTAATTCAACATATTGATTTTTCCCTCCTTGTTTTGTATCTTCCACAAATTTGATAAGCATGATTTCATCTAAGTCATCAACAAAAAAGCAGGACAGATACAAGAATAGAGCTCTGAACTACTCTTCTAGATACCTCCCTATAGGTTGATATCAATACATCAATCAATATCTTTGGATAGAACCAATTATATACGTATTTGTTAGGAGACAAAGTAAAAAAAAAACAAAAAAAACATTGATTCGATGGATTCAGTTCTGTTCCTATCCCAAAAGAATAAAGTTTTTCTTTCAAACTCTAACTCTTAAATGTTTCTACTTCTATTGAAAGAATAAGTACATTAAAAAAACACTTGAATTGAATTGAATTGAAAATTGAAATTGAAATTGTAAAAGGAAAAAAAATATTCTTTTACCCAAAGCCATGAGGCCTGAAATGTAAAAAAGCAGCTTTTTCATGGAAGGGATAAGAAGAGTAAAATAAATATCAATTATCAAAAGGAGCAAACAACTGTTCAAACATAAAATCCTGAGATGTCTTAGGAAAGATTTCAATTAGAAATTAATCATTATAATATAAGAAGCCAAGCTCTATGTCAGGCAAAAAAATAATTACAAATAAGAAGCTTTAGCATTAAAAACTTGTTTGGGGCTTATGGGTCATCTTTTATATAGGTTTCACATAATGTTATAAGGAGAACCTCTGAATCACCTATATAGTTTATTAGAGGCAAAGGGACCATAATTTGGTTTTCTTAGAGAGAAGCTGGCAAATAGCTACTGAAATTCACAAAAGACATAAAAGTCCCAATTTTATTACCAAAGATACTCATCTTTGGAATTTTAAAATGATGGCAAATGCTTTAATTTTCTCCTTATTAGTGTGTTCAAACACTTGTAATGGCCAAGGGGAAAAGCTGCCAAACCCACAGCAAGGCAGAGAGACCTATACCAATTTTGTCTTAAAAGCAGTAGTAAATAGTATAGTATAAGGGTGTCAAATTCAAATAGAAATGGATCCCTGCTATAATATGTTGATTTAGAAAATCAGAAATTAACATTATTTATGTTGTAGTTTATTTTTAAAAAGTTATTTTAAAAACATTTTCCAATTGTATTTTAATTTATTTGGGTGGTACTGGGCTACAAGTTTGAGGTATTGACTTGAATTCAGGAACTTCTGCATTTAAATCCTGTCTCAGACACTTACTATTTGGATAATCATGTGCAAATTATTTTTAACCTCTCTATGTCTCAATTTTCTCATCTGTAAAAATTAGGGGATTAGATTCAATGACCTCTAATATTCTTTTCAATTGTAAATCAGTGAGTATCTGATACAAAAAGTCCAAGTGCTGAACATCAGGAAGAATAGATGGGATTAACCAGGCTTAAAATGTTTAAAAATAATTTTAACAACTACCTTAAAATTGCTTTCACTCACAGTATCTTAAAAATACTTAATATATATATATATATATATATATATATATATATGATACTATGTATATATATGTGTTTATATATATACATAGTATCATATATATATGCTTTGTCTTGTTTATTTTTTGAAACAAATAACATAAATTATAATAGTTCATTACTTGTATGATTTGTGTATTGTCTTTTGCATCATCTCCAGCTACCTGGAAGAATGAGGTGTATGGAACATGCCTATTTTCTATCTTTCCTCTATCTTCTGAAAACTCCTTAACAACTCCCAGCAATCCACAGAGCTTTTTTTTTCAGTGATTGGAAGTCAACTATTTCTGTCTGAAAGTCTTGCCTCTAATGTGTCAGTTCAAGACTGATTAAAACACTGAATCACAACAGAATAGAATACTGAACTCATAATTGGTCACCAGCCAACTAATCTCCTTGGAAACTCCAATGTCCTACTAGCCTGAAGAATATCTTGGCATTTAATATTCTTCCCCAGTATACCCAATAACTTATAAACTTCATTTTAATAAGTACATTCTCTCAAATGGTGCATTAAATTTTATTGTATATCAACTGCAAAAATGTCACAGATATTTGACAAGGAAGCTATTGCCCCCAAAAGAGGAATATTATGTTGGAAGGTACTACACAGAGCTGAAGAATATATAATAATGGGAGCAAAGGAAGGCCAATACAGTTCCAGACAAAAATATATTTAATGAGATTTTAGCTCTTTCTGATTCCTATAGTTTATGGGGTGAAGAGTACATATTACTGTGTCCATAGTACATATAGATAAAAATGAGGGAAGTATCTATTCTTTTTATGGGCATCAAGATAAGAAAAACAAAAACAAAATGGCACACCTAAAGGGAGAGTAGTTTCAATTTCATACATAACACAGTTATCCAACCTAATGTAAGATTGTCAAATTCAACATTAACCTTTTATCTCTCTGCTGTGTTAGTTTTGTTTTAGCTATATGTTCTCACATGATAATTTTTATAATTGCTTTTTATTTTTCAAAATACATATAAAGATAATTTTCAACATTCACTCTTGCAAAAACCTTGTATTCCAAATTGTTCTCTCTTCCTCCTCCCTTCTCTAAACAGCAAGTAATCCAATATAGGTTAAATATCACATTATAATTTTGAAGAATCTTCCCCTTTGATATCATATGAAAGATAGCATCATAGATACTAGATAATTATCTAGCATAGATACTAGATAATTCTGATATAGAAACAAGGGCTAAAGACAAGAATTGAGGATCTAGGAATTAGCTGGGATCTTGAGGAAGAAGGAAGAACTCTTGCTACCTGGAAAAAGGAATAAGGAATACAACTTTGGAGCTGAAAGAGATTGGGATCATTTAATCTAATTTTACAAATAGAGAAACCAAGGCCTAAAAAGGCTGTCTGCCTTGTTTAAAGTCACCAATTACGAAACAAAGCAACGATCTAAAGTGACTCTAACTCCAAATTCAGGGTTCTTCATCTTATATTATACCGATTCCTTTAAAGAATTCAGGATTTATTTAACACTTTCCCTGACAGTTAGTGCTAGAATAATCTAGGATTTCTCTACCCTGATAAACACTGTTTTTAGTTTTTAACTTATTATGTGGAGAATGAGTGATGGAAATACACCTAACTGAGAATGAAGAAAGCCAGTTTTTAGTCCTAAGTCTAAGTTGGTTAAGAAGAGGTTCAAATTCTGGCTCATCTATGTAACTTGGGCCAGTTACTGTATTTTATTTGGACTCAAGTTTCCTTTACTGTGAAATAGGGGGACAGAAGGCAAAGTATTAGATTTTGTCCTTGAGTTTTGGGATCCCTAGATTTTGGACTCTTTTGCTTCTTAAAAACTCTAAGAATAAGCCCCATTAGGTTGTACCACAAAAGTTGGTTTGTAAATTGGTTGTTTAGAAATTTAGAACATTTTCTCTTGTAAATAATGTTATAAATGGTAGCTAGGTTCTCATATTAATCCTTAAAGCTATTTAACTATTATTAAAGGTGTACTCTAGCAGCAACAAAATAAGCCTGAGGTCTAGGAACAGGAATTCTGGATATTTTTTCTCTCTCTCTTTTTTAGAGGACATCAATTCAAAGTTCTCAGTACATGTACAGTCTCTTCATAGCTAATTTGAGTACAAGATCAATTGCAGAAAAAACCTTTTAATTTAATTTAACAGAGGTCCATTGTTTAAATACATCTATTACAAATAGGTCAAAATTGGCTTGATCACTACATATGATTCAATGATTCAAGACTTGACATTGAAACTTTTAAAAAACAATTTGCTATAAAGTGTACACTATACAAATCTATCCTTTTTATTATTGTGGCATCAAGCCAACACAATGACATCATTTATAGATTTGTTTGTGGATTCCAAAAAACTTGAGTGAGCAGATAACTGAACAGCAAACAAGTCATCTCTCAGTATGGACTTTTAGTCAAATGCTAAAAGGTTCATAAAAATTTCCTTAAGATAAATTAAAATCTTACTGTTAGAAGGAACCAGAGAAGTCATCTAGTGCAACCTCTGACCTAGTGCTTGGATTTCTTAGAACAATTTACAGGAAGTAGAATTGTTACTTGTTCCTTTTAACAATAAATACATATTCACTTGTGTTCCTTAACATTGTAGAGCACAAAAATTTGCTATCTTAATGACCAATGAGTAATAATACTAATGCTAAAATAATTCTGAGTACAATTTAAGATCGAATCAGTATTCCCAAGTGATGTTGAAAATCAAAAGTTGTCCTCAATATTGATAAACTTAAAAGCAAAATTTAAAAACCACTATTTTTCAACCTGCTCATTTCATTGCATATGGTATGAGTGGGAATGTCAATAAATATTTTCATACCAATTGCATCTAGGGTATCATGAGGAATAATAAATAAGAAACTGTCACTTTAGCCTTCCTAGCAATGGGGAAATGTTATGGGCCAGAACTCTGAACTTGAAACAAAGGATTCTTACAAGGTACTAAGTCAGTGGAATTGATAGAGACAATAGTTATCTAATTTAGCATGGTTCAGTGTGATTGATTTAATCCTACAAGGAGATGTTATGGGCCAGAACTTGAAACCAGGTACTAAGTGGAATTGAGGAGACAATAATTAAATCTACTTTAGCATTGATTTAATCCTACAACAAATAATGGTTCCCTAGTGATATAATGATTGGTGTGTATTCAGTGTGGGGTTTATAAGCTAGAAGCTCTCAGGACCAGAAGAGACAAGAGCACTAGAAGCTCTCAGAGGCTGAGACAGATTCATTCCATCATCCATCTTTGTGGTGGCTGGAGACTTTGGATTCGGATAGATTCAGAAGCCAGAGAAGGAGGCAGGAGCTTAAGATCTCAGAATCAAGCAGAGAGATAGGCCTCTAAGAAAGCTAACTGGTCCCCAGGAAAGGAGACAAAACTAAGGATTTGGACTTTAACCCCTGGCTACTCGTGTGGTGATTACTGGGCTGCTGCCAGAGACCCCAAGAAAACCTCAACAGAGAACATTACATTTTAGGGAGAACATTACAGGGAAAAGCACTAGTTTAATCATTTAGGAAACTTGGATCCTCAATTCAACTTCTATCAATAATTCTGTGACTTTGTACAAATCTCTTCTCATTTTTTGAACCACCATTTTTGTATTCATAAAATGAGGAGAATTAGACTAGAAAATAACTAGGCCTAATCTATACTGGTGACTAATATAGAACATAGAGGAAGAATGGGTGGAGGTAAGTCCCAGTGCTGGGTTAGGAGTAGCTTGGAAAAGTAGAATGTTATGTTCTTTGAGGGCAGTGATCCTAGAAGTGTCTGTGTATCCCTAGAAGGAATAGTATCTATAAAAATACAGGGTGAGGTCTATAATTCTGGTTCTTTATAGTCTTTTTACTTGCAAAGGGAGACAAAGCTAAATCCACAGTTGTGTGGGGCTTTAAGCCACTGGACAAGAGACAGGTGGCACTTCACTTGGGTGGTGTTTCACTTCAAACATCATTATTATTCACTTTAATAAAGACCATTTTTTTTTTAGTTGAACCTGTGATTTCACTGGGGTAGGTAGCTCTGAGTGAGGAAATCCCTCTACTCATGCATAGCAAGTCAGAGCCCTGGAAAGTTGCCTGGAGCACTGGGACATACTGAAAGCTTGCCCTGGGTCACACAGTCAGAAGCAGAGGCAGGAAGCAAACTCTTGATTTCCTGGATCTTATTTAGGATGTAAACATATATAACAAACTTTGAGAGGATTTATTGATTTATTTAACTTAAAAGTTAACAACCCTTTGAGAACTATTGTAGGAAAGTGCTTTATCAACTGTTAAATACTATTAATTATCATTCTTATATCTTTGGTCACCTTATTATCTATGTCACTATGGACAAGTCATTTGAACTCTCCAGGCCTCAGTTTCTCCAATGGTAACATGAGGAAAATTATTTCCCCCTGTTTACTTCCCAGGCTGATTATAAACTGTCAGGCTCTACCAATCAAGATGTTATCCATCATGATGACAATAACAGCTAATATTTATGTGCAAAGCTCTTTTATGACTATTATCTTATTTGAACCTCATAAGAATCCTATATTGTTTTTATCCCCATTTTAGAAATGACTTCTTGATTCCAATTCTTTCATGCTATCCATTGTGTCACCTGATTATTTTATTTAAATCTCACAGGAAATAGTAATTCAACACTGTTGCCAAATGATAGTTATTGACAAAAAGGGCTAGAGTAAAGTTCATCTCAACAGAAGAAAAATATTGATGGGCTGCCCCCTTCTCCCATAGGAGCATGGGTGAAGACTCAGAGATGGAAAGGGAGACGATGGTAGAAGAATAGAGCTAGAGGGTAACTAATGGAAATGGCCCTGAAAGGTGAGAGAGGTAGGGATGTGTATAGACACTAGATGGGAGTTAAGAAGACAGAGGAGTCATTCAAACTCTCTCAGTTTCACTTGCTTCACCTATACAATGGAGATTAAAATATCTCATCAGTAAGGGGCAGCTAGGTGGCGCAGTGGATAGAGCACCAGCCTTGAATTCAGCAGGACTGGAGTTCAAATCTGATCTCAGACACTTAACACTTCTTAGTTGTGTAACCCTGGGCAAGTCACTTAACCCCAGCCTGGGGGAGGGGGGGGAATCTCACCAATATTAACAGTAAAACTTAAAGTGCTAAATGTGAGGTATTATTATTTATAATAATTTTAAACTTCTCAAAACTTCTAGTGTTGTCAAGAGAAAGTTTTTCATAATCTCCCCGCACGCCTTTTCAATCTTCTTAAACCTTATATTCTCCCTATCCCTCTCCCTCCATGTAATGTGCTATTCAGGGACACTAGCCTCCATGCAAGAAACTCTATTTCTGTATGAATTTTCAATGACTATCTCCCATGCTTGGAATGTTCTCCCCTTGTCATCCCCATCTACTGCCTCCTTTAAATCCCATTTCTTTCTTTTTTTTTTCCCCCTGAGGCTGGGGTTAAGTGACTTGCCCAGGGTCACGCTAAGAAGTGTTAAGTGTCTGAGATCAAATTTGAACTCAGGTCCTCCTGAATTCAAGGCTGGTGCTCTATCCACTGCACCACCTAGCTGCCCCTAAATCCCAACTAAAATTCCATCATCTACAGGAAGTCTTTCCTGATTTCCCCCTTAATTCTAGTGTCTTCCCTCTTTTTCTCCTATTTATTCTGCCCATAGCTTGTTTGTAGTCTGTAGATTATGAACTCCTCAAAAGAAGAGACAGTTTTTAGTCTTTCTTTGCATCCCCAGTGGCTGGCACAGAGGAGGTCCTTAAAAACAGTATTGAGGTGAGAAAAACTGACTAGATGTGGGGAGGGAATGGTTAAAAGAGGCTAAAGGGCTTTTCTAAATATAGTTATCCCTTTCATATCATGGGGGTTAGGGACACATTGCCTCCCTGGCATGGAAATCCCAGTAAAATTTTTTGGCTCTCCTTTCATACCAGAGAAGTCTAAATTATTATGGTATTAAAATGTAAAATATGTTGATATACGATACCATACATATGGGTGGGTTTTTTTGCACTTGAGTTTCTAAACTCTTTTTTTTTGTTTAGAATATGACATTTGCCCCCAGTTTTTCACTTAATTTCTTGTACCAACCTGTGATATATCAAAACTGAGGTGGGTAAAGTTGTGATGTAGAAGGGATAGTACCCAGTGCAGTAGATAGAATATTGGGATTAGAGTCAGAAAGACTTGAGTTTAAATGTACCCTCACCCTCACATACTTCCTAGCTATGTGACCCTAGACAAGTCACTTAATCCTATTTGTGATAAAATAAAGAAGCTCAGGCAGAGTAGGATTCCATGCTATTTCTATTGCATGATACTATTTCAAGTCCTTCCTGTTCAGTCTTTCATAGATGAGGAAACTGAGGCTCAAAAAAGTCTAGTGATTGGCCAACCTAATGAATGGCAATCAATAAGTCTTCTGATTCCACATGTAGAACTTTTATCATTATTGTGGGGGTTAATTTAGAACCTGTGAAACACTAAAAATACTTTGATAGTTGTATTTTATATAATTGGTTTCCTTTGTAATCCTTTGTATTTTATACATTTAAAATATTATTTTGAAAAGGTCCCATTGGCTTCAACAGTCAGCCAAAAACTTTTTATGACACAACAAAAGTTAAAAATCCCTGCATTTGGGGGCAACTAGTGGTGCAGTGGATAAAGCACCAGCCCTGAAGTCAGGAGGACCTGAGTTCAAATCTGACCTCAAATACTTAAAAAGTCCTAGCTATGTGACCCTGGGCAAGTCACTTAACCCCAATTGCCTCATCAAAAACAAACAAATAAATCTCTGCATTTTACCACATCACCTCAGATGTAAAGGATGCCATAAAAACTGAGATCCTAGACTCTGGAACTTGAAATTTTAAAAAACAATGTAAAAAATGTTTTACATGTTCTCATGTTTTACATGGGAAAAATATTCAATTGCAACCCCCCCAAAAAAAACCCTACCAAACATATGTAATAAAAACAGCTGAAATTACAACACTTGGAATTAACCAGCACTACAGATTCTCTTTTTCTTGCCTTTTTGTAGCTCTTGATCATTTGCTAGAAATTTATAAAAAATTAACCCATATGCTTATTGCTCTTGATCCTCCTTATGATTTATATCCAGGAAGTCTTATCAGTGTATCTGTTTTAGAGAATCATCAATAAATATTATTTTTCTTTAAAAAAAAACCAACACCAAAACTAAGGTTCTAGAATACATCACTATGCTTCTTAGACACCCTGGACCTCTGGTAAAAAGTTTCTGAAAATGAAATGAATGGATACTCTCTTCATTAACAAAAGGCATTGACATAGTTATTAAAAAGTAGAATGTGAAGATCAGTAAAAGCTGCCAAATATCACCTAAGGCTTAAGCAATAAAATTATTTTTGAACCTCAGGTGAAAAGTTTTGGAAGATAAAAAGAGGGAAATTAGCAGGGAAAAGCATTATTACGCACTTGTATTTTGTCTCCCCATTAACCTTTAAACCTCAAGAGAATAGGCTGAATGTTTTATTTAAATATTATGTCTCCCTTATCATTTATCACTGAGTTCTGCATAAAGCAGGGGCTTAACAAACATTTTAAAGAGAGTGGATGAAGGGCAATATGTTTTAATAAAGGGGGCATAAAATTTATAACATAGCTATAAGCCTATGGCATGCTATATCATACTATGTCATCTTTGCTCTTCTCATCATCTCCTTTTACTCTTCTTCCCTTTTATTTTGTTACATTCCTTTTCTATGCTTGCGGCCCACTATACTCAGTTCATTCATGACTAAAGAGGCTTCTAAACCTTTGAATAATGGAATAGGAACAGAGCTTTAAATTAGAAGATAGAAATTCTAGTTCTATTTTTGTCCTTAAGTATGTGATAAGTGGAAAGCACTATAAAATAGTGATGCTTGAATCCCCTGCCACAGTGATACTATGGATAGAACACTGGACTTGAAGTAAGGAAGACTTGAGTTCAAATCCTACCTCAGGGATGAGCTGTGTGACCCTAAGGAAATCATTTAAATTCAGTTCAGACCACATTATTCATCTGTAAAATGAGATAATAACAGCACTTATTTTAAAGAGTCATGAAAAGGTCAAATGAGATAATGTATGTTAAGAGCTTTATAAATCTTATATTAGTATAATGTAGTTAATTATTATTATATCACAAGACTCATAAAGAAAAAAATGAACTAACATCCTCAGCTGTGAAAGTATTTTTAAGATTAAAACAAGAAAGTTTATATATATGCAAGATGTTCTTCAAGATAATAAGATGATTATTATTCTAGCTATATAATTTTACATGATCATACATTATTATCCTAATTGTACTGACATTACTAGCCTAGTGCATTATAATAAAGGCAGTGAGGTAGCATAGTGGAGGGGAAGTTGGGCCTGGAGTCAGGAAGACTCATCTTCATGAGTTCAAACCTGGCCTCAAAAAACTACTAGCTGTGTGATTCTGGACAAGTTTAGTTTATCTGTAAAAATGAACTGCAAAAGGAAATGACAAGCTACTCCAGTATCTTTGTAAGAAAATGGGATCACAAAGAACTGGATATACTTGAAAATGATTGAACAATAAAGCACTATTATAATCTGTTATTGGGATATAAATACTTGGTGATATAGCAAGGATCATTTATTATCATTAATTTCTTAACAAAAACTAATGTTTTTTTTTAAATAATATTTTATTTTTCTCCAATTACATGTAAAACAAAATTTAAAATTAGTTCTTTTTTTTTTAAGATTTTAATTCCAAACTCTACTTTTTTTCCCCTTCACTCTCTCTATCCTAAGATGCTAAGCAATCTGATATATACATGTGAAATCATATAAAACATTTTTATATTAGTCACTTTGTGGAAGAAAAATTAAACAAAAGAAAGAAAGAGAGATAAAATGAAAAAATAGTATGCTTTCATCTGCATTTAGACTCCATCAATCCTTTCTCCAGAGGCAGTTAATATTTTTCATCATGAGTCCTTTGGGATTGTCTTGGATTTCTGAGAATAGCTAAGTCATTCACAGCTGTTCATCATACAATATTGCTTTTACCATGTACAATGTTTGCTTGCTTTTGCTCACTTTATTCTGTATCAGTTCAACTAAGTTTTCCCAGGTTTTCCTGAAATCAGCCTGCTAATCATTTCTCATAGCACAACAATATTCCATTATAGCCATATATTACAACTTGTTCAACCATTTCCCAATTATTGGATATCCTCTCAATTTCCTATTCTTAGCTACCATAAAAAGCATTTTTGTACATATAGATTCTTTCCCCTCACTTTTTACAAACATGTCATTGAGATATAAACTTAGTAGTAGTATTGCATACTTTTACAGCCCTTTGGATCTGCTTACAAATTGCTTTTCAGACTAGTTGGATCAGTTCCCAAATTCATCAACAATATATCAGTATCCCAAGTTTCCCACATATTCTCAGAAATTTATCACTTTCCTTTTCTGTAATAATAACTAATCTAAGAGATGTGAGGTAGTACCTCAGAATTGAAAAATGAACAATTTTTAAAATAAGAATCCCTGAAAACAAAACACACTATATTGCCAATTCTAGCAAAAGTTAGAAAATGATGGGAAATTCTGTTTATAGTGCCAACTACACATAATGATTCTTTGTTTTTCAAAGCTTGATTCCGTCCAGGCCAATTCTATTAATTTTACTGTCCTGTGTACTCTGCTAGATATTGAAAGACAAAATCTAAAAGTTTCTGGTCTATTATAATTATCATCTTCATTTTTCATTCCTTTTCAACATAAACTAGAGAGAAGTAAGACTATAAAGACTGCCATGCTTAGGTGTAGGATGCTATTGAATGAGGGACTGGAATCAGTACTAGAGTTATAATTTCATTGGTACAGGGAATTCCCAATGATCAATGTTGTGTTTCAAGGTAGGTCTGCAAGTTGATTGTGTTAGAGAACTCTTAGAACACTAAGGGATTAAGTATTTTGCGCTAGTGGGAGGACTTGTTAAAGATCTTCTTGGCTCTGCAATACTTCAGACCCCTTATTTCTTTCACTGGCTACAATTTCACATAATTCCTTAGATTTTTTTTTTTTAGGACACAAAATCACCCTGCAATTGTCTGAATACCATTTATAACATAGTTGCAGGATTTTTAAGGAGAATTGATTAAAAAAAAACCAAACCTTTAATTTCTAAAAACCAATATTTTCATTCATTCCAATTCATAGAATTTTGGAGTTTACTATTACCCTCTGACAAGGAAGGAAAGGAACAAATGTTTATTAAGTGCCTACTATGTGCCAGACATGGTGTTACAGATATTATCTTATTTGTAAAATACTTTGCAGATATTATTTCATTTGATCCTCTTAACAGTCCTAGCAAGTAGGTGCTATTATTCTCATTTCACAGTTGAGGAAATTGAGGGAGACAGAGGTTAAGTTGCCACAAGTGAGAAGACCATAATTTTGCTATTATGGGGAAAAAATGCTCCATTTACGATAAAAAGCCCTGAGTACAAATTCTGATACTTAGTACCTGGTGGCTTTGGGTATCTCTTAATTAACCTGTTTCCTCAGTTTCCTTATCTATAAAATGAAGACTTTCTCAACTCCTTTTTAGGTCTAAATTTATGATTATCCTATTACTATATCTGTTATTATGACCAGAATTTCTGGCACTCAACATAGTTTCATTTTCAGCATTTTTATTTTAGACTTTAGATTGCAGTATAATGTTATTGTTACTTTGATTATCAGAAAGTTATAAATTTGAATAAAGGAGGGAAAGGTTATCTACATTCTAAAGTGTAATTTAACCTAGAAACCAAAAATTTTCCCCATTGAATTAGTTCCATGAGAGGACTCACTTAATTTAGTGTTAAAAATGCATTAAATATGTTCTATTTAAATATAAATATATTATATTTGAATTACACTTATTCAATGAAACAAGAATAACTTCATGCAATATGATTCCACTCTTCCTGGGATTTAATTTTTCTTACTTTGCCTATCTTTGTTGCCCTTTTCTATAGAAATTGTTTATCCTTCATTTTTGAAAATGACCATAACATCAGGGAGGTGATGTCATGACATTCTTATGTTGAATGTCCATTCATAAATGTGGATATCTACTACTCATCCTCTGATTATCCTTTTTTAGGAGAATTCTTGCTCTAAATATTTTAGACCTCCTCCAGATAAATATTATATATTTGATCTTCGTTTTATTTTAACTGAAAATCCTGCAGTATTGTGACAATAGTAACTTTTTTGGCAGGGTAGAATTGTCACTTCTAGTGTTTTTATCTGGCATCTCACAACAGAGTAACTTAGTGAAAATTGAAGGACACAAGGAAAAAATAAAAGCATTTTCTAACAAAACCAACACATTCCACTGGAAGGACACCTTTCTGTAGGTGGGGATTCTGTTTCAAACCATGCTAAACTGTTCACTTCTCCCTCTTGACTTTGTGCAGGAAGAATGACATTCATTGCAACAAATATTTATAGGCAACAAACTTAAGTCCCAAGGATCAACCATTTATTTTCTTTTCTTTAAAGGATAGAAAACGACTTTTAATCAATTTGACATTGGGGTATAGAAAAGTGTTGAAAATAAAGTTTTAATTTTTTTAAATGAGTGCATACAAATGTATTTAGAAAGACATATGACACAGCCTAGCAGTTGAAATCTTAGAAACAATTTGTTTTAAACTATTTACTTTTCTCTGAGCCATATATTATTAAGAATGGTTGTCTTACAGAAATAACTACACCCAGAGAAGGAACACTGGGAAGTGAATGTAAATTGTTAGCACTACTGTCTATCTACCCAGGTTACTTATACCATCGGAATCTAATACTTAATGTGCAACAAGAAAATGGTATTTACACACATATATTGTATCTAGGTTATATTGTAACACATGTAAAATGTATGGGATTGCCTGTCATCGGGGGGAGGGAGTAGAGGGAGGGGGGGATAATTTGGAAAAATGAATACAAGGGATAATGTTATAAAAAAAATTGCTCATGCATATATACTGTGGAAAAAAATTCTAAATTAAAAAAAAAGAATGGTTGTCCTAGGTTGTAAGGGGTATTGAAATATTGAGAAGTTGATCTAGGGATCATTTTATCAGTTAGGATTGTAAAGAAAATAAATTGTAAAAACTATTTCTAAATAGAGTAACTAATAAATGAGTTATTTAAATCATAAATGAAACAGACATTGGTCAGAAAAATTCAAGCTATTCTTAAGATGAGACAAATCAGATTCATAAAATTCAGTAAAAGGTACCAGTCTTTAACTCTACTCTATTACTTGACTAACTCTCCCACTAGTTCACCTAACTTCCAGACCTTCCCTATAGTCACAAGAGACCCTAGTTATTGTGATCACTATAGAAATAGAGGAGGAAAATTTCATGTAGCAGTCACTTAAAACTGGGAAAATTGCTTTTAGGAGCAAGTGTGGAGTGAAACTATTACTTACATCAATTTAATCCTTACTCAAGAAAATCAGAAATGATGGTGTGCAGTCATGCCTTAAAAGCTCAAAGGCATTTTAAAGTAGCTATTTCATTATAGCAATTGGAAAATTATCTTGGATGAATAGAAAAAACTGTTATACTCAAAAAATCTTTTGCAATATCATCCCCTATTTTTGAAGCAAATTGGAGCACAGTTTGAAAATTGTACAGTATACTGAATATAAAAATACATATGAACTATCAATATGTACTTATCGTTAATAAAATTTTACACTAAAGTATGAGGTTTCCTGAATTTATATAAATTACTGACATTTTCTAGTGATTGAGAAACAATTCATGAAGTTATTAAGCCTCTGAAAAACTTAACTGCAACAGAAAATATAGAATAAGCTATGGGGTCTGTTCTAGAGAATCTTACAGCATAGCTATGAAGCGAACAACTGTAGAAATTGGATTTTATTTCACAGGCAATGAGGAGTCATTGACGTGTATGTATGTATGTATGTATGTATGTGTATATCTATATCTATATCTATATCTATATCTATATCTATATCTATATCTATATCTATATCTATATCTATATCTATATCTATATCTATATCTATATCTATATCTATATCTATATCTATATCTATATATACACATACACAAAAAAACCCCTAAACTGCTACATATGGGAAATTCCTGATTTCATATGTAATCGTTTTTGTTCTTTATATATATATATTCATGATAATTTATGATTGTCAAGTTCATAACAAAAATATTTTTTTTAAAAAGAATGTTATGGAGTTAGAAGGGGAAATGTTCAAAGTAGTCATTTAGGCAAATGAAGTGGTAATGGCATGCAAGATAGATTGAAGAGTAGAAAGTAATTTGGAAACTATTACAGAAATCTCAAGTTCATGAAATTGAAAAGTAGCAGAGGGCCTAGGAAGGAAGGAATAGGATATTAAAGAATGGACAAGACTTAATGACTGATTGGTTGTGAAAGGTTAAGGATGAGACTAAAGAATCAAATATGACTCTAATGTTTTGAAATTTAGAAACTGGAAAAAAAGATATTAACAAAATGGTAAGAGTAAGGATGCAGATCATTGCATTTGGAGAATAGCCAAAATTTTAGAAACTTTCACTTCAGTTCAGGTACTTCAATATATAAATAATAAGGAAGAAAAAAGGGAGAATACATGAAAATAAAACATTCCAATTAATGCAGTACTTAAGGTCAATTTCAACCCACTGTTATAGATTTCATGTACATTGTCTGCCTTAATCTTTTACTGACATCCCTGAAAAGTTTTATCACAAAATTATTCTTGCTTTACAGTAGATTTGCTTTCTGAAAAAATTTGCATATAAGAAGCACAATGTCATAATCAAGTAAAATACAGATTTCTCAGCATATTTTTACAGTAGGAATTTGAACAGAAATGTCAAATGTCAAGATCTGGTGGGGGCAGAGAGTGAAGACTGAGCAGAAAAGAAGTTTACACTGACTCTAGTTTATTCAGCATGAATGCAGGCCTTGATACCTAAAATGCTACTGGAGAACTCTGTTTAACTCAGCCTTGAAATTTGGGGCTTAGTACTACTGTGGATTTCTCCAGCAATGTAGCTAATGGTCTGTTTCAAGACACTGGATTCATTATCTACAGCTGCTGCACTTCATACTGGCCCTATAAAAAGTTCATGTGGGTCTCCTGACAGATTTTATATGCCTGTTCCCCTAGGCCTGTTAAGATGGCTTTTAAACAAGCATCTGGCCCCTCTAGCCAAGTTTGATCATCAGCTATAGACATTAAGGATGAAGTCTTCTTCATGGATGCTCTAAAATACTTTGATTTATTAGTCTGGGGGTAGTTTATCTGATTACCAAACCAAAGTCATTACCTTGCACCTGTCTAGCTAGCTAACACATGTATGTATACTTCTTTCACTATTCCAACTGGAAGCTGTTTCACCCTGTTCTTACAAACTCTTGTTAAATTGTACTTAAGCATTATGAACAGTTTTATTTTGTTGCCATTTCTGTACACCAGTATCTTAGCTTATTAAATGCGATAAGACCCCTTAGTATGATACCTGGTACACAGTAGCGATTAATAAGTTCTTATTCCCTTCTTAGCTCCTTTGTTGCATTGGCAACATGCCCAGGGAAAGTATTTTGTTTTGTGTCAATTTTTTTGGAATGAAACAACAAAAATAATGGCAACTCACAATAAAAAGTTTTAGTTATCATATACAACATACCAGCATATTAAATCTAGAAGATTATATACTTTCCTGATCATATTTTAAATGTAATGTAGAGTGTTTACCTAAATTTGACTTTATCAATATTAATGACAAGGTACTTTAAATGTAGCAAAATCTGTTATCTCAGGAAGCTTAGTTTCATACACCATTAGGTTATCAATTATGGTTTCATTAAACAGTAGTTTAGCAATATATTTAAAAATATCCTACAATATTTTATCAGTTATTGGTCTATCAGAATAAATAGAAGGAACCAGGCAAAGAATTTGTCCAACAAGAAATATAGAAATAGTCTCAGATATATAATTCTTCAATTTAAGCAGCACATAGTACTATTTTCTTTTCTTTTTTCTTTATAGTACTGTTTTCATACATGGATTCTAGAGTTCACTATTTGACATAACCTAAGATAGTAGTGAAGGTTGCCCAAGTCTGAATTTTTCTAAACTCTTTCATATAATTAATATGACTGCTTTTGCTCTTTCATCCATTTCTCCTCTAAACTTCAGTCCCAGAATCACCACCTGCTTATTGGACATTCCAATGTTCAATTGATATGTCAGAAACATGTCAAATTAAATATGACCTACACAAAACGCATCATTTTCCCTTCAATCTGTTCCTCTAAACTTCTCGATTTCTCTGCAAGTAATTGCAATTCCTTCAGTCTCCTGAATTCAAAATCTCTTCTTTACTTCACATATTTAATCAATCACCTTATTTTTTTAATTCTACCTTCACAACATCTTGCATCCAGATCTTTTCTCTACTCACATTGTTTGGGTTTTTATCAATTCTCACCTTCATTATTATAGAAAGCTTTTAATTGTTGTCCGTATATCAAATCTGTCTCTTCTCCAGACCACTTTCCATACAGCTACCCAAGGGATTTTCCTTAAGCACAGATGTGACTGCATGAATCCTTTACTCAATAAACTTCAGTTGTTCTTTAATACTTCTAGAGCAAAATGTTTACTTCTCTATTTAGTTTTTAAAATCTTCACAACCTGGCCTTAATTTATGTCTCCAGCCTCACTGTACATTGCTTTTCCTGTAGCATTCTGTGATTCAGCCAACCTGTTCTTCTCTTTTCTCCTCACAAACAGAATCCCATCTTTATCCCGGTTCCCACATCCTATCTCTATGTTTTTTTGCACTGGACATTCCATTTGCCTATAATGCAATTCCTCACCTTGACTTTGTAAAATTTCTTTCCTCCTTTGAGAAGTAGCTCATTAATTTCCTTCTACATGATACTTATCCTAACTCTCCCCAACATCCTCCTGTCCAGACCACCTTGTATTTACTGATAATAAATCATAAATTTATTTCAAAAAATTGTTTAGCATATATATAGTTTTATCATTTATTAAAGATGAAGACAAATTTGCATATCAATGAGATGAATGTGCTTGTTTATTTTTACTTAAAAAATTAAATCTTGGTGTAATATTTGAAATTTTTACTATTGCCAAATTTTTTGCAACCTTCACTTTCAGTTGCACAACCCCATTTAGGGCATTACCCACAGTTTATGAAGTTTTATTGTATTCAACTAATTTGCATTTTCCCCTTCTGAATCTATTCTGCATATATTTCTAAATATACTTATTTCCCTGTCATAATGAAAGTTCCTCATTAGTAGAGACTGTTTCTTCTTTGTACTTGTACCCACAACTTCTGGCATACAGTAAATGATTCATAAAGGCTTGCTGATTGATTGAAATCATCCATCAGGTTATGTTTCCATATTTTTTATTAGGACACTAGTTAGTCATTGCACAAATCTGAATTTCAGGAGCTTTCTCTTGCCCAGAATGTCTTATTCCTGAAAGTTTATAAAATAAAATATCAAATCACTTAATAGCAAGTCACTTAACCTCAATTGCCTCAGCAAAAAAAAAATATATATATATATATATATATATATATATATATATATATATATATATATATATCTTGAAGAAAACTAAATAAAACAAAACACTAGATAAGGAGATACAGGAAGACTTGACTAAGTTTCAGATTTTTAACTTTCCCCATGTTGAACCAAAGAAAAAGGAGTTATAATACCCTATGCCATCATAGGGCATGGTTTCCCATGATATCATGGGATGTTCAGATATAGCATGAGGAAAGAAGCACTTTTTTTCTGGATGGCATAAATGCTACCATATGTTGCTGTAATCACTGCAAAATTAAGCATTTTTAAAAGAATACTGCCCTTTAATGTATTAATTTCCAAGACATTGCATTAAGACATAATTGGGTCTAATCTTCAGTGAAAGAAGCTAAAGTCAAGCACTTAATGCATTATATGATCTTTATAAAATCCCTTAGGTTTTTAGGTCCTGGTGCCAAGACCATAGACTGCTGGTTGTACTATTAGAAATGGCAGTCTCAAAACCACAGGTAATTTTGGTCATTGTGTAAATAATTTATGTTATAGTTCCTGATAAATCTACTATTATCTCTGTGTCTTATTGCCCATAAACACTAAATAAGAACATTAAGGCATTAGGATTATAGCAGCAAGGTCACTTCTTTGTGGAAGAATGTACAATACCTATTATTTCAGCAAAACAACTACAGCTCATTCTTGTGTGTCTCAAGGGTAAGAAAGCCACATTCCTGCATTACCACGAAGCACTCAAATTTAAGGTTATACATTTTTAATGCACCATAAGCAGCCATGGTCCTAAAAAGGATACAGTGGGAGGTCTTCATGGAGTTTCTCATGAAAGATTTTCCTTTACTAAACAGAAATGCTGCAACTAGGGGATTAGGACACAATCTAGATCCCTTCAATAGAGGTGAGATTTAAACTGGATCCAAAGAGGGGCAACAAACAATAGAGACCCAGGACCAATGCACCAATACTTCAGAGAATATGGAAAAAACTTAAATTATAAACCTTTGTATACCTTGACAAAATGGGATCCCTTGTCTTTCCTGTCATCTTACTTAGTTGCATTAAAAGAGTTTAATTAAATGCCTGGGAAAATAGGGGATATCAAGACTATCCATTATAAGGACTCTCCTATCCTTGGAGTAATGCTTAAGTTTCTCCTATTGAATTACCCTGCATTGTAGACAGTTCTATGCTCTCAGGCAACCCACTTTGCCACTTAAACCTCACCTCATAGGATGAAGGCTTGCAAAACAGGACCAGGCAAAAAGCTAGAGGGAAATTTAAGGACACTATTAGTCAGGGAGAAAAATCAGATAAATAAGGCATTTACAGCTCTCTGGGGAATGAGTGAACCTTTGACTGAAATAGCATAAAAAAGTCAGACACATAGGCTTTTAATGTATTTTGGCCAATCTCCATGAATTTTTCTGCAGGTTGTGATTTGACTACCCTAGAGGTCACCTCTTCAACACTATGTGACTAATTAAGACCAGTTGTGTTGCATCTGCTTAAGAGCCCCAGTTTTATGTCTTTGGGAATTAGAAGTGAACATTTTTCTCCTTGGGATTTCCCTTTTCTCTGACTAAATCAGGGCCTTTTATATTCAACCATGTTGTTAGATATGTATTGGTTTGACTTATAGCAGTGAAAAAAGTCTTGATACATTTTGTGGCCAAAAATGCCTATTAGAATGTTATTTCTTATTATGTACAATATTCCCTTTTGTATGTGCACCCAGAAATCGTCAAGCATTGGGATAATTCAAAATAAAATGTAACAATAAAGCAAATAAGAAAGAACTCCCACAACAGATAAAACCAATGTCCTTGATTGGATATGTAGCAAGATTTAGAAAATTTCATGCAAATCTTAGTAGTAAAGATTTAAAGAATGATTAGACCTTTAACCAAAAGATATTTAGTCCATTCTACCTGCGGTATAAAATATAAGAAAAGTCAATATTAATTAATTCTTTTTAAAAATCCATATGCATGGTCTAGTAGAAAGAATACTGATTTGAACATCAAAGGATCTGCCTTCCAATAGCAATTGTTCCTTCCACTTATTGTCACATTCATCTTTTTGGAGAGTTACCCGGAATACTAAGAAATTAAGACACTTTGTTAAGACATGTTGTTCAACCATTTTTCAATTGTGTCTGACTCTTTGTGACTGCATTTGGGATTTTTTTGGTAAAGATACTAGAGTTTGCCATTTCCTTCTCCAGCTCATTTTACAGATGAGGAAACTGAGACCAAAAAAAAAAAAAAAAAAAAAAAAGGTAAGCCCAGGTTCACTCAGTTAGTAAGGATTTGGGGTTAAATTTGAACTTATGAATATGAGTCTTCATGATTCCAAGCCTAATTCTATTTTTTCTACCTGGCTGTCTTGAGACACTTACCTATGATCCTAAAGATGTATTAAAGACTTCTGCCTAACCAAGTGCTCTTAACATCATTATCTCTTTTCCTAATTTCCCAGTTTCTGTTGAGTCACTACTATCCTTTCCAGTAGTCACCAAGATTTGCCTCATTTTTTACTTCATTTCTCCTTTCCCAAATTTCTAATTAGTTCCTAAGTCTTATCAATTCTACTCTTCAGCATCTCTTGCACATGTCCCCTTCTCTCTAAGGAACATTCTAGCTCTGGCCTGTATCACCTGCAAAAACCTCGTAAGTCACCTCATTTAAGTATCACTTCAGTTGACAAAACAATATGATCATGACACTCCTCAATTCAGTAAACTCCAGTGGCTCACTGTTGCCTCTAGATTCAAATGTAAACTTCTCTATTTGGATTTAAAAACCTCAACTTGGCTCAAACCTATTTTTCTGGATCCATTTATCTTTATAACTTTTCACACTCTTTTCAGTCTAGACAAACTGACATTTTATTTTCCTTTGCATAGACTATTTTCCTTCCTGGATTGTACTCTTTCCCCTTCTCTATTCTCTAGATTGAAAACCACTTTCTAAAAGAAAACTCCTTTTCTGATATTTTATTAAGTCATTTTTCAGTCATGTTTGACTCTTCATGACCCCATTTAAGGTTTTCTTGGCAAAGATACTGGAGTGGGTTATCATTTCCTTCAGTAGCTTTGTTTTATAGATGTGGAAACTGAGGCAAACAAGATTAAGTGACAGAATTAAGATAGCAAGTGTCGGAGCTAGATTTGAACTCAGGAAGATAAAACTTCCTGATTCCAAGCCTGATATTCTATTCACTATACCACCCAACTCCTCCCAGGTACTTGTGCCTTCCCTCAAAAAATTCACTTATATGCATGTTAAATATAATTTTGACTATTTTATATAGTTACTGGTTGTATTCCTCAATAGAATGTAATGTCTTGAAGGGAAGAGATCATTGTTTTTGTATTTGTATGTCCAGAATACATTATAATGCTTGGAACATAGTTGGTGATTAAGAAATACTAGTTGACTAATTGATTCCCGACTCTAAGCCCAGACCTCTATCTACTGGGCTATATTGGCTCTCAACAAATTCAAATGAATTGTGAATGGAGTTTGGTAAGGAACAACTTTGATATGAAAATCTATGAATGTTTTTCAGGGATTCTGATAGTTACAGAGGAATTCTGGAAAGATGGCAGAGTATAGCAGAAATTTGCAGGCTCTCCAGATTTTCTCCACAAACAGAAAATCAGCATGAAATGGACACAGAGTAGCAAAAATAAAGACCATAAAACAGTTGGCCTCCTAAGATAACTTAAGAAGATCTCAGAAAAGACATGCTATCCAGAGGATGAGGTTTTTGGTCAGAGTAAAATGTAGACAATTCCAGGCCCACTCCACCGAGTCAACAAACAATAGACTCTGAGGGCAATTTCATTGGGAAGTAGACAAAAATATTTTTGTTTGAATAGTAAAGCTTCAGATAGAGATAGATATACAGATTAGACCTGAAATTGTATAGATATAAATGAAAAAACTCCAC
The DNA here is from genome assembly GCF_048593235.1 of Sminthopsis crassicaudata. Lineage (NCBI taxonomy): Eukaryota > Metazoa > Chordata > Mammalia > Dasyuromorphia > Dasyuridae > Sminthopsis > Sminthopsis crassicaudata. Next base: position 142,996,675 of record NC_133620.1, read on the forward strand.
CCATTCTTCAGACTGACACCTCAATAACAATATTTAGAGAGTGGCCTTTACCTCAAAAACTTTTTCAGAAGTCAAGTCCCTCAAATCAACAACGACAGTAACTACCTTCACAAAAGCCCTAATGGATCAGTCACAATGCTGAAAGATTTCATCATTCTATAAATAGAAAAAAACTCAAACCCCAGTGCCTGACAATACCCTCAATGCAAGGGGGTTACTCTTATATCTGAGCACACATAAAAACAAACAGGCATATACTTATGTAGCTCAGGTGGAGTGCTTGGCCCATCAGTGAAACCAAAGACAGAGGACAGGAATCCTGAAAGTCAAGTCTTTCTCCCTTTTCTGCAATCATATTACCAAATAAACACAACTCCAATTCTTCTCTGGAACGAAGTGTTTTTATTTCGTTTTATGAAAACTTAGGTTAGCAATCATGAACTTAGGACCTGACAATTTTCACAACTCAAGTAATAGGGAGAAAAAAAGCTATTTGAACAATAATTAAATCTCTGTTTGTTTTTTTTTAAATCATGTTTTCTTTGTAAATAGAAGCTCTGGTAATTAGAAGGAAATGTGACCTAATGGGCATCCATGCTTTTATTTATTTGTACAAATACATTGATTCTGAAATGAGGGACAACAATATTTTTCTCATCTAGATTTGGGAAGAAAATCAATCCTTTATAAATAGGACACTTAGGCAAACTAATTATTACTTACAGAGTTTGTGTATCACTATCAAACATAAGCTTATTGGGCAAGTCATTATTCTAGGCACTACTGGCTCTTGATTTCTAGTATCCAAAGCCTTCTGGTTACAACTTCCCCCCCTTCCAAAAGTTATTAAAAACCCTTTTTTCCCCATCAGTGACAATCTTTAGGGGAAAAAAGATAGTTAGTGATGTGTAGCATTCTATCAAATATTGAGGGATTTTAAGGCAAAGAAATGTATCAACTTCTTTGAATTCTACAAATTAGACTAGAAAGGAAGAATTTTAAATATCAAATACTTATGACACCATTTAGAAAAAAATGAGCCAAAAATGTTGCACAGATTATGATAATAATTCTTGTTGGAATTTTCTTTTTCTTTCATTCTATTATTATCATAATATTTATTAGTTTTAAAACACGAAGAAATATTCATTAGCTTGAAAAATATAACATCCCATGGAGTTTTTAGGTTTAGTAGCATGCATCCTCCCACTATAGCAAGTATTCAAAATTGGTCTGTGTTCCTTTAAAATTTCAAGCCTTTACAGATAGCTTATAATGTGGTCAGAGCCTGGTAAACTAAAGTGCTTAAGTGAGAGTAAAACTGTTGTCCCGGATCTACAGAGAAGCATAGCCCTTTCCTCTCTTCTATTTCCAGCTTCCTTGAATGATAAATAAAGCAGTTATCAAACCCTGGTTTATTGAAGTAGCATAACCACAAAATAGCATAGAGATTATCAATTTAGGAGAAATACCAGGGTTAAATAGGGCAACTATAATTTTTCCCCATCTCATGAGAAACATTCCAAAGAACAACTCATTTATTACAATAGGTTAATCAAATGGAAAGAACACAAAAACTTTCTTAATAGTTTATCCTCCTGAATCTCATTCTCTTCCATCATTTTCTCTTCTTTCCAATATATTCCATGCTCTGTCTATGGTATTTTATAAACAGTTTGCAAGAAATTATATTATATCAAACAATGAACATTCCATTCCATTACAATGAATGTGAAATTTCATTATCCGAATGAAACACCAGAGTTGTTTCTGAGTATCTGAACATTCTGATATTTGTTAAAAAAAAAAAGTGTTTAAAATGACAAGGAACTTACTTTGTAAAACTGAAAAATGTTCAGAGCTTTCTCCTATAGCAATTTCTCAAATCCCCCTACCTGTAAAGAGAACATTAAAAAAAAATTACTTTAGGCCAAACAAAGTGGTTTATTTAACTATTTAACTTATTCAAATTTTTGTGGAGAGGGACAAGGGATAAAAAAATAGTTACGATGTTCATTTTACAATTCATGGGAAAGATCTTATCAGTAAAGAGAAAGGACACACATACACAAGGACAAAGATAGAGAGACAAAGACAGATAAAGTTAGATTCAGAGAGACAGAGAGACAGAGACAGACACATACAGAAAGACAGAATTAGAAAGATGCAGGCAGAGGCAGATTCAGAGACAAGAGAGAGACAAAGACAGTGACACAGAGAGAGAGAGGCAGAGACAGAAACAAAGACACAGAGACAGACAGAGACAGAGATTTGACTACCATTATGAGAAGCTATTTGATTCAACAGAGAATTTACATTGGAAACACAAAAGAAAGGAATATGACATGTTAAATATTTAGCCCAGGAAGACTATTTTGACAAAGGTAAGGAGGATAGATTAGAAAAGGGAAAGACTGGAAGCAGGGAGAACAATCAGGCAGCTAATTTGGAACTATGCCTAAAGGGTTTGAAACTGTGCATACCCTTTGATATAGCAGTGCCTCTACTGGGTTGGTATCCCCAAAAATAATCCGAATAGAGGAAAAAGGACTCATATATGCAAAAATGTTTGTAGCAGTTCTCTTTGTGGTGACAAGGAATTGGAAAATGAGTAGATATCAATCAATTTGGGAATGACTGAATAAGTTATGGTATATGAAAATGATGGAATATTATTGTTCTATAAAAAACGATGAAAACTTTTTAGAAAAGCCTGGAAAGATTTACAGGAACTGATGGAGAGCAAAACTAGCAGAACCAGGAATACATTGTATACAGTAAGAGCAAGATTGTGCAATGATCAACTATAAAAATCTTCTCAGTGGTTCAGTGATCCAAGGCAATCCCAATAAACTTTGGATGGAAAATGCCATCTGCATCCAGAGAGAGAGCTATGCAGACTAAATGTAAATCAACACATACTATGTTTACTTCCCCCCTTTTTCTTGTTTTTTTTTCCCCTTTCTCACAGTTTTTTTGATGTGATTTTTCTTGCCCTACATGATTCATAAGGAATTGTGTAAAAAAAAAGAATATATATATATTCACATACATACATACATATATATATATATATATATATATATATATATATATATATATAAATGCACATACATACAATCAGAAAAATGTTATTTTTATGGGGAAAATTCTTTTTAAAAAGTTAAAAGTGAAAGAAAAATAATTGGGAAATTATTATAAAGCTTTAGATGAGAGTGAAGGGAAGGGGGCAGTTTGAATCAAGTGATGGCTGTGTGAGCAAAGAAAATAATAAATATGAGAAAGAGGTAGGGGATAGAGCTACTGAAATTTGACATGATTGGATCTGAGAGACAAGGAAATAGAAAGAGTTAAAATTGCAGTCCTAAATTGTAGAAGTTAATGGTATTTGCATCAGAAATGGAAGAAGAATGGTCCTTTCTCCACCAGAGAGAAATAAAATGATCCATTTTGGACTTGTTGAACAAACCATTTTGGACTTGTTGAACAAACCATTTTGGACTTGTTGAACTGGAGATACTAATGAGATAGCGAGGTAGCAATATCTAAAAGGAAATTGATGTTGTAAGAAGTTCAAGAGAGAGATTATAAAATGATATACAGATTTTGAGGCATTTGCAAAGAAATAATGAAATCCATCAGAGCTCAAGAAATTATCAGGGAAAAGCATTTAAGGAAAGAAAAAAAATAGGGCCCTACATAGATACATTATGGTGCTAAATATATTCATTATAGCCATCTATGCTCAAAGAGCAAGAAATAGATGATTCAACAAAAGCAAATGAAATAGGGTACCCAGAGAAGGAAATACAAGTTTATGGAATCGAAGAAAAGACTGTCCAGAAACTTGGGGGTAGTCAGAAATATTAAAAGCTACAAAAAACTTAAGACAGGAAAGATTGAGAATATGATCTTGGCTTTAGCAGTTGAAACATCATTGATAAGCCTAGAAAGGACAATTCCATTAGAATGATAGCGTTTGATTGAGAGAGGATGATAAATGAGTAGATAGACAAAGAATGGCATCATAGATTATAAGTAACATTATAAATCCAGAGGTTGGTGACAGAAAGAAAAAAGATACTTAAATGAGAGAATGGCAACATTAAATGAAGGCTATTTAAGGGTGAGGATGGGGTGGGGGCATGGGGGGAGTAAATACTATATATTTGTATGCAGTAGGAAAGAAACTAAAGGAAAATGAGTGACTGAAAATAAGAGAAAATGATGGTATGATTAATGAAAAAAGCTCATGAAAGAGATGTAATCAATTGTACAAATAGAGGATTAGGTTTAATAAGGAAGAAGGCTACCATCCTTCTCAAAGTAATAAGGTAAATGGTAAGAAAAGATGTAGAGGAGTTTTGAGATGGAAAGTAAAGGAAGAGGGATATGATGGGTGACCTTGCTCAGTAAAGTAGTAGACAAAGTATTTTTTTGAGAGGGAATGAGGTAGGGGTAAGTGTAGAAGACTTAAGGAGAAAGTTTGGAATATATATTGTGAAGACTGTTTTAATGGATCATTTAGGAAAGAAAAGGAATGCCATGCAACAGTAAAAGCCCAGTTGAGATTAGAGAAGACATAGGAGAAGAGGGGAAAACAGGCAGCAGGATTATAAAGAGATAAGGATCAACAAGGTATGAATGGCTAGCCGCTAGAGGATAGGCAGCAAAGCAGAGAACAGAACAGAGCTGAACTGGGCAACAGTGAGGAGATAAAAGTGAGACCAAAGCAAGGGTAATAATCCCCCTAATCTTCCAGTTCCTTAGTCTCTTTAAGTATTATAATATTCTCCTTCATTCTACTTCAGCCACATGTAGGGGTAATCACTCCTTGTCCTGGCTTTTATCATTACTTATTACTGTTCTAATTCCTTAATGGCAAAAAAACAACTCTGGTATTTTTCTATCTTATTATAATCTCTATTATCTTTTTCGATGCCTCATTTTTCCTAAACCTATCATTTTCTCTTATCGTAGGCCATTATTCCTGCCTTTAACTTCACTTCCCCCAGACCCCCTTTCCATTCTCAGCCCTATAATTAGTTCATATCCCCATTGTTGTCTGCTTTTGAATCCCTTTCTCCTTGTTCTATAGCCAGTTAGCCTATGCCAAACCTCAGCTCTGAATTATTCATAATTCAAACTTGATCCCATCTTCCTTACTCACAAAGCTACCTACAACCTTAGTTCAGGCTTTCAACACCTCTTACATACATTATTGCAATGGGTTTTTAATTGCCCTTCCTTCCTCAAATCTCTCTCCATTCTGGTCCATCCTTCATTGTCAAGTAATTGTCCTTGATTGTAGTTTTGATAATTTCAAATCTCTTATCAATAAAATCCTATCACCTTTAGGGAAAAAGAACCCCATAAATTCTTCAATTTAGCTTTTCACATACAGGTCCTAATTTATTTTTTCAACTTTATTGGACATTGATCCCACTGATACATTCTTCAATCTAGCCAAACTTTCTGGGTGTTTTTTACAAACAACAATTAATTTTGGAACTTATGCTTTTACACTGGCCATCTTCCAAGCCCATTTACTTTTTACCTCTACCTCTTAGAATATTCTTCCTTCAGGAATACAGAGAGGCTTGGAGAGACTTACATCAACTGTTGCTGAGTGAAATGAGCAGAACCAGAAGATCACTATACACTTCAACAATAATACTGTATGAGGATGTATTCTGATGGAAGTGGAAATCTTCAACATAAAGAAGATCCAACTCACTTCCAGTTGATCAATGATGGACAGAAATAACTACACCCAGAGAAGGAACACTGGGAAGTGAATGTAAATTGTTAGCCCTACTGTCTATCTACTCAGGTTACTTATACCTTCGGAAGCTAATACTTAATGTGCAACAAGAAAATGATATTTACACACATATATTGTATCTAGGTTATATTGTAACACATGTAAAATGTATGGGATTACCTGACATCGGGGGGAGGGAGTGGGGGGAGGGAGGGGATAATTTGGAAAAATGAATAAAAAAAAAAAAGAATATTCTTCCTTCAAGACACAGTTCAAGTATCTTTTATTTGAAGCTTTTTCTAATCGTCCCATCTACTAATATCCTCTCTCTCAAACTACTTTGTTTTTTTTTTTTTTTTACTATCATGTATATTATACACATATATGTACTTGCTGTTTTCTTTAGAATGTAAACTATTTGAGAAAAGAGATTATTATGGTCTTTTTATTTGTATTCCTGGTGCCTCATTCAATTCCAGACATTTAGAAGACGTGCTTGATTAATGACTAGGAGAACAGAAGGGGACAAAATGAATGGAGAGGACAAAAAGAATAGGAAGGGGGCAGAAGTAGAGATGGAAAGAGAAAGATGGAAACAGATGAAAAGATAAAAAATTATGATAGAGGGAAACTTCAGAGTATAAGATCATGGATTTAACAAAGTTCTGATTAAAGACAAAATGAAATGGAACACAAAAAAAATAGGAAGAACACTAGACTGAGACTCAGAGGATCTCAGTCCAAATATCAGCCCTGTCAGTAACTCACTGTGAAGATTTAATATTTTTGGGCCCCTGCTTTTAGGAAAGAGTAGGAAGGTTGACTAGAAGATTTCTAAGGTCCCTTCCTGATCCAAATCTGCGATCTAAAGTATGACTACCCTGATGGGGGGTTAGAGTGAAAAATCTAAAGAGATTGAATTTGCATATATCCTGAAGATTTCAAGTATGGTAACAGATCTCAAATTATTCATTTTAATTAATATTACTAGATAAAAACCCATGAATTGTCATTCTGAGTCATGTCCACAGTCTATTCACTCCCTGTGATATAAGAAAATTGGTGGGACAGAAAGTATGGAGATTTGGAGCTGGTAAAAGAAGTTAGATCTAGGATAGCATAGAGTAGAACTTTATTTTTTTAGTCCAAACAAAAATAGAAATGAGAATGAAAGAGAGATCCTGTGACTAGATCTGAGAATTAAGAATTCTAGGTAAGAAGCTAGGATAGGGTGGGGAAAGTCAGATTAAAAAGAGGGGTGATCCCCAAAACCTCTGTTTTAGCTCTAATTGGCAATGTTGTTATTGCATATATCCTAAATCAGCTTTTACTAGAACCATAAGTGTCATAGCAATTACTTATATGGCAAGATTGAGGATGCTCCCTTATGATTTAAAAATATCAATAATTCAAATTCATTTTTGAATTTTTATGTTTGAAATATTACTTCCAGAGGTAACATTAAAAGAGCTGCCTACCCTGATCTAGAGCAGGGCTTCTTAAAATTTTTTCTACTTGTGACCTCTTTTTGCTGAGAAATTTTTACAGGGCCCTGTCTGAAATCTGAGCTGAGCTGTTTCTGGCAGCATTCATGCATGTGCAATGTAATGTAGTCATGTTGTAGGTTCAAAACCAAGGCTGCAATGAAGTCTCATGATGCAACATGGGCAAGTGCTGCCAGAAGCACCTTGGATTCATTATGCATTTGATTTTGAATTAATTTTTAATCGTTGTGTTCAGAGATCTTTTAATGTTGCCAATTTTTTTTTTTGCAATCCCCACCTTCAGTTATGCTACCTTATATGGGGTCGCAACCCATAGTTTATGAAGCTTTGGTTTAGAGCTTAGTGCATAAAAATTGTACTTTTGCTTCCAACCCTCAGGGGAAGTTGAGAAATAAATTATACCAGTTATAGGGAGAAGACACATAAGATGCCATAAATATATCCATACAATGGCACTTTTTGTGACAGCAAAGAATTAGAGTTGAAATTGGTATTCTACCACCTGGTAAATGGCTAAAAAAATGTGGTATTTATGATGAGAACATCATTGCATAATAAGAAATGACAAATATGATGAATTTGGAGAAACTTGTGAGAACTTATATGAACTAATGTAGTAACAGAGCTAGAATATAATTATACATAATAATTTGTGGTTGATGTAGCTTACTTGATGCAGTTACAGGATAAAATCACGATGATGTGGTGAAACGTGTTAACAAAAATGTTAACACCTTGTTATCCCCTTATGAAATATGATTGGCCGTGTCCACAGATTACACCTAAAAGACTCAGTCAGATAATTAAGGCTGGAAGCAGTTATGAACACTGTCTCTGACTCTATACCATTGGGGAGCAATAAGGGAGAACAGAATTTTTCTTTTCCATATCCTATTACCTCTAAATTACCTGAATTGTTTTCTCAGTAGAAGACATCTAGTTCTTCATATTTGTCATTTCATAATTCTGCCATAATATTTTTATCATGGGAAGACACAACTACTTTTTTTTAGTCATTTCCCAGTTGATAGGATATCAATTTCAATTCTAATTCTTTGCTACCATAAGGAGCACTGTTGTATGTTCATATTTATGGGACCTCATGTGTCCTCTCCTTATAATAGATATCTATTTGCTCAATAGAAGACATCTCATTCAAATAGTTTGAGAAAGTCAGAGGCACAGTTGAGAGAGCCAAGTCACACAGAGAGACAAAGAAGCAGTCTCTTGATGCCAGAGGAATTTCATGGAATGTGACCTCTGGCAACAAAGAAGAGAGTTAGTGATGAACTTGAGATCTTAAGACCTATTCCTGAAATTAAGTCAGCTACAAAGAAGAGCAAACTATGAGTTTAGCTGAGCAAGACAGCCCAGCAGAAGTGCTACTGAAAGAATCAGGATAATGTTTTGGGATTGCCAGGGCCTAGAGGCAAGACAGATGTTAAGGCCTAGAGGATCTTACCTGTCATGAAAAACAACGGAATTTTGAGTTTTCATCTTATTGAAATCCTGGGAATAGTCAAATAGCCCCCAAAAAGGGGTTCTTCTCCCTATAAAATCCACGCCTCCTCTGAAGTTTCCTTTTAATGTTAAGAGAACCATTATTGTTCTAGTTACCCAGGTTTGAAATCTGTTATTAATGCAGCCTTACTCCACATATTTAATACACACACACACACACACACACACAGAGCCAACAAGTGGGAGAGTGGATAGAGTTCTGGGTCTGGAATTAGGAACATATGAGTTTAAATCTAGTGCTAATGGTTAAGTTGTCTTGGACAAAGCACTTTACTTCTGTTTACAAATGGAGATAGTAATAACTCCTCCCTCCCAGTGTTTACATGAAGTTCAAATGAAATAACATTTGTCATTTGTAAAACACTTAATATAGTGCCTGGTATACAGCAGTTATTATATCTGTGCATAAACACACACACACACACACAGAGACATATATACATATAAGAGAGAGAGAGAGTGAATAAAAGTTAGGTGCACACTACTACTTTTATCATTTTTAAAATTTTATCTCTTAGATCTTTTCCCTTCTCTTGGTCTACACAGTTACCCCATATTAGTTCAGACTTTTCATTTTTCTCCCATACTTCTACAACTAGCCTTTTAAGCATGTCTCCCCTACTCTCCAATCCACCTTCCACACAGTTGCCATTTTCTTTAAAAGCAGGTCTGATCATGTTACCCCCTATTCAATAAATTTCAGTAACTTTTTTAAGAGCAAATATGAATTCTCATCTTCAGTATTTAGGGCAACCTGTTTCCATCCTTCCTTTCCAACCTTATCACATATTTCTCATTTTTTTATGTAGTAAGTGATAGGAAGTCAGAATTTGAAACTACATGTTTTGGCTGCAAATACAGAACTTTTTCTTGTAATCACACTACTCAAAGTCTGGATTTGAAAATATAGATCTGAGCTAGATACTTCCCTCAAAATCTCTATACTCAAGTATTCATTAAATACATGTGTGCTTCAGAAAGTCACCTCTATTTTACTTAGTGGGATTCTTCATACAACCTATTATTAGCCATCTTGCATAAAATATAGATCTTTTATTAGTCAAAGAAAAAATGAAGCTCCTAAAACCCACTTTAGCATCACTGTCTTAAGAAACAACAGATAATAGAGAATGTAAGTTTTAAAAAACTGGAATGTTACACTAAGCCTGCACAGAAAAGTATGGATGCTGTCAGCATGTAAATAGGGTTGTTGTAAAATAGAAATAAAGGGATCTAAATAAGGAGAATAGAGAGTAGAAGCAAGGAATCTCCAAAATATTAAAAAAGGGATCAAAGAGGCAACAAGGAAGAATCTAGCATGTATTATCAAATAAAATGCAGTTTTATCCGGATTTTTAAAAATTCAATTTTAGTTCTTCCTGAAAAACACAAAGTAAGATTTTTTGCCACTAGAAATAGGCATTTCAAAAACTAGCATAAAGTTCTATAATTCCATGTAAGTCAATGTCCATAAGCTATACAAAAAAATTGATGAAAACAATCCATTAGTTTTAAAGATGTCCCAAATAATTGTTAGAATAACAATTTTATTCCTTAGACCTAGTTTAAACAGTAAGATATTAAACCTTAATAATTTAATTTACATTGATTTTGTCATTTTCCTTTTATTCAACTCACAATTAGTTACATCCTTCTAAAAAACTAAAGATCAAAATGAACTATGAAAATTAAAGGTATAAAATCATTGTTGGTGTTTGAAAAACAGTTCAATTAGGTGGTGCAATGGATAGAGTGCCAGATCTAGAGTCAGGAGGGCTTGAATCCAAATTTGGCTTCAGACATTTACTAGCTATGTGACTCTGGGCATGTCACCGAACTCTATTTGCCTCAGTTCTTCAGCTCTAAAATGAACTGGAGAAGGAAATGGCAAACTTCTCCAATATTTTTGTAAAGAAAACCCCAAATGATATCACAAGGAATTAGTCAGGACTGAAATGATTCAACAACAATAATAACATTTTGAAAAACAAAGGAATGTAGGGGTAGCTAGATGATGCAGTAGATAGTCATCTAGTCTTGAAGTTGGGAGGATCTAATTTCAAATGTGGCCTGAGACACTTAATATGGCCTAGGTATGGACTCTGGACAAGTCACTTAACTCCATTTGCCTCAGCAAAACAAACAAACAAACAAAATCCAATAGCAAAAACAAAAACAGTAACAAAATGGGGATAAGCAGCAGAACTAAAATTCTTGTTAGAGATGGAAACATTTCTATTCTCCTAAATATCCTATAAGAAAAGAAGATCATTTAAACAAGTCACAGATGGGAAAGAAATATAAAAATGTTGTTTGTCATTTCTGAAACTACAAAACCATAGAGTTAAAAATAACAACAACCACAAAGGTTTAGTTGAAAATTGTTTTGTTTTCTCTTGGGAAGATAGTTGAATATAGATAGCAATGATATGGATCAGATAGTTCACTTTAGAACCCACAGTTCAATATTAATTCTGTCCTAATGAAGGCTACAAACATTCCTTATTATATTGACAAAGTGCATTTCTTGAAAGTCTCATTAGAAGTTTCCGCCTATAGAGTTCAGTATTTCTATTGATTTCTACCATAAAAATAATTTATTTTATTGGTCCAGTCTTATGATTTCATAGGTACAAAAGCTCCCACTGTAAAAAGTCCTTCCACCAAAACAGACCCACGCCTTGTTTTTTCATCTACAATTTGAGAATATTTTAAGAAGTATTAAGAGCTTAAGCAATTTGCCTACACCAGAGACAAGATTTAAATCAAGATCTTCTTTATCCTCTATCAGCTATGCTCTGCTGTCTATCATAGATATCCCTATATTTCTTTCTTTCTTTCTTTCTTTATTTATTTATCTATCTATCTATCTATCTATTTATTTATTTTTATAATATTATCCCTTGTATTCATTTTTCCAAATTATCCCCTCCCTCCCTCCACTCCCTCCCCCCATGACAGGCAATCCCATACATTTTACATGTGTTACAATATAACCTAGATACAATATATGTGTGTAAATATCATTTTCTTGTTGCACATTAATTATTAGATTCCGAAGATATAAGTAACCTGGGTAGATAGACAGTAGTGCTAACAATTTACATTCACTTCCCAGTGTTCCTTCCTTCCTTCCTTCCTTCCTTCCTTCCTTCCTTCCTTCCTTCCTTCCTTCCTTCCTTCCTTCCTTCCTTCCTTCCTTCCTTCCTTCCTTCCTTCCTTCCTTCCTTCCTTCCTTCCTTCCTTCCTTTTCTTCCTTCCCTTCCTTCCTTCCTTTTCTTCCTTCCCTTCCTTCCTTTTCTTCCTTCCCTTCCTTCCTTCCTTTTCTTCCTTCCCTTCCTTCCTTTTCTTCCTTCCCTTCCTTCCTTCCTTCCTTCCTTCCTTCCTTCCTTCCTTCCTTCCTTCCTTCCTTCCTTCCTTCCTTCCTTCCTTCCTTCCTTCCTTCCTTTTTCCCTCTCTTCTTTCCTCCCTTCCTTCCTCTTAAAAATAATAAAAAGTTATCTTCTTAGCTATGTGAGGAATGTACATTTTAGTCAATCAACAATAATTTTATTAAGCACCTTATATGAGCCAGGCATCATGCTAAGTTCTGGGGATTCAAGTAAATGAATTGAATGGAGCTTACATTATCCTGGAACCCCTCACTATTGATGCATTAGGTACATCAAAAATGGCTACAAAGTGACTTACTTATGTATGTATGTATGTATGTATGTATGTATTTATTTATTTATTTTTGGGTGAGGAATGGTTCTGCAGCTGAAGGGAATCAAGAAAGTATGTAGAAAGTGGTACTTGAGTCTTAAAGGAAACTAGGAATTCTAAGAAATGAAGATGATAGAACTATTATGTTTCAAGCATGAAAGACAGCCAGCTAGAAAAAGGCATAAAAATAGAAAATGCATTATGTATTCAGATCAGGTCAACTGGACCATTGAGTATAAAGTGGGGGAGCAGTAAGTAATAAAGTTTAAAATGTAGTTTAGAATCAGATTGGGAAGGATTTTAAATGCCAAACTAAGGATGTACATTTTATCCTAGAAATGTAATAAGGAGCCACTGAAGTTTATTTAATAGAGGAGTGAAATGGTCAAATCTATTCTTTGACAAAATCACTTTGGCAAGTATATTGAAGAGAGATTGATTGGAGTGGGGTGAAACTTTAGGCAGGAAGAATAGGAAAGACGGAAGGAAGAAAAGAAAAGAAAGAAGGAAGAAAGGGATAAAAGAAGAACTAATTTGTATCTTTTATGTTCCAGGGACTATGATAAGTGCTTTAAAAATATGATCTCTGATCCTCATAGCTGGGGTATAGGTTCTATTATTAGCCACACTTTACAATTGAGGAAATTGAGTCAGGCAGTGAAGAAGGGACTAAAATTACATCTGAACTCAAGATATTGCTGACTCCAGGTCCAGCACTCTATTCACTACATCCCATAGATACCTCTAAATAATTAGAAAGCTATTGTAATGTTCCAGGTGAGAGGTGGTGATTATGTGGTTAGACAGAAGCAGTTGGAAGGAAGAGATATGGAGATAAAAATGACAAAGCCAGTCAGTCAACAAGCATTTATTAAGCAATATGCTAGGACTGGGGATAAAAAGAAAGGCAAAAATAAGGTCCCTATCCTCAAGAAGCTTACATTCTAATGGGAAAAACAACAGGTAAAATCAATGTACATATATGTATATCTTATAGAAATTATATATATATGTATATGTGTGTATGTACATTGTAAGTGGAAAATAATCTCTGAGAGAAGGCATTGAGAAAAAGGTGGAGATGGATACTCAGAGTTGGCTTTACTAGCTGCAATTTTTGTGACTGAACAAATCACTTACAAATTTCTTACCTTAAAGTCCCCATCTATAAAATGAAGGGATTGGGTTTGATGACCTTTAACGTCCTTTCTAGTTCCAAATATGTGGTTCTGTGGGCCAAGCCCCAAATTATTATTTTCTCCAATATATCCATATTTTTCAGTTTTTGATTATAGCCTTATGGTCAACACATATGTTACTAGGAAAAGTAGGAGGTGGGGTGGAGAGTAACATTGATGGGCTCATCATTGTGCCTCATCTGGGGAGAATTTTTATAAAGTAAAAAAAAAAAAATCTGCCCACAAAACCCAGATTTTCCACATATCAGGTTTGTAATAGCTTATCAGAGTCTACATATAAATGGATAAACCAATTTTCCTTTTCTAAAGAAAAAAAGTTGAACTTTTAACTTAAGGGCAGTCAGACTGATGTGTGAATTCCTGAACTCCACAGATCACACATCAGCTCAACATAGGGCTATACTAAAGATCATAAAAAGCTATTGGATTAAAACCTTAGATTCTAGTTCCCAAGACGCTGACACTGGCAGCTTCCCAACTGTAGCTTGTATATTTTAGGGAGTATGTGGCTTAGAATGTTTCCCCCCCCTTCAACATATTTTATATGTTTTTTTTTTTTTTTAAGGGAAATTAAAAGCAGATTGAGACAACTAGTACTTTGTACACCAGATCCTGATTTCCCCAATTGAATAGGTAAATTCAGGTTTGGCTATTTCCTGTTAACTATACTTTAAATCCCACCCACCCCCCCAACCTCCCAAGAAAAACAAAACAAAACAAAACAAAACAAAACAAAACAAAAAAACCCAAAAAAACAAAAAACTAAAACAACCCAATCCTTTCATTTGAGAAGTTTACAAAGTGAAGTTACTTTCAGGACTTGCTGGATTTCTCAAGATCTACTTTCTGCTGGCTCATAATTTTTTTTCAACCGTTCTTTGTGCCTTATTTTGAAGAGAGAAAGAAATGCAAGGGACAGAAGAGGGAGAGGACATCCCTAGATAAGGGAAACTCCCACACTCTTAATCTTTATTTTCCAAAGTCCAAGACATCCCTGGGGAGGAGAGAAGGAATTATGAATTAGATGGAGTTTAATTTTGGTATTCTTCCAATGAAGACAGTAATTTCAATGAATAGTTACAGTCTTCCACTTAACTGGTATATCTTGATAGTATACAAATTGATTTTAGTGATTTGGAGATATTGAGGCTCTCACCAATACCCTAGTCTCAATGTTAATACTAATCTTAAGTATTAGGATCATAGAGGATGACCTCTGAAAATCATCTAGACAAACTACTTCCTTCTTCAAATAAGAAAAAAAGATAATTTGCTTACTCATAAGTAGTATGAAAATCTTGACAAGTTCTACATTTGACTGACATGTTCCCAGAAGAACTTAATGAGTAACATTTATAGGTAATCAATGAAAAAACAATAAACCTCTTAGAATATGAAATAGACCCTCTAAAATGGCTTAACAACTTCAGGGACCAAGTGTTACAATTGATGAATTACACTAACCCATTTAGAATATCAGAATCCAATACCTTCCTCAAAAACCAAACCAAAACAAACCAAAACAAAAAAACAAAACTCCCCCCCCCAAAAAAAAAACCCCAACCAAACAAAAAACAAAAGAGCAACCAAATCTGTCAGCTAGCAATTGTTGTTAATTAACACACAGAAACCCAACATTTTCTAAATGGACAGAATTTAGATGCCTGTAACTTAGAGAATATTTAGGCTGTGTTGTAATTAAAGGAAGATTAGGGGAAAGGAAAAGAGAAATTCTGATTTTTATATTCACTCATAAGAGAGTTGTTTTGTTGGTTGTTTCATTCATTGCCATCTTGAGAGCCAGACAGCTTCAAAAATCTGAATTTATAGCTACCAACTGTATTACATGGAAGTACATTGACTTTTTCCTCTCTCTTTAACTAGTCTTTTGTGAGAACACTACTTCTATTCAAGAAACATATGGAAAAATAGTTACATCACTTTAAAATGTTATATTGGGAAGGTAATTTCCTTTTACTGAATGCCTTTTTTCACCTTTCTACACTAGTCAAAAAAAACATGCTCCAGACTATCAGTTGTATAAAATTAACTATCAAGAATATTTTGGAGTTACATTCAGAAACTATTTTTATAAGAAGTTTCATTGAACTTTCAGGAATTCTTGGGGGGGAAAACTTTAAAAATATTTCACTAGGAAATTCAAGAGATTCTTAAACATACATAGATATCAGAATAAAGGGCACATGCCAATATTTTTGGACAAATGTACTATTAATATTATCTGAGTGTCTCATTCTCAGAAAAATATTAATGGATACATTTATTTACATAAATTGATAGATTTAGAACTAGAAGAAACCTTAGAGACCATCTAATCTAGCCTTCTCACTTTGCAGATGAAATTAATTAAAGCTGATAGAAATAAAATTATGTATTTTACATCTTATAGGTAGTAAGATGATAGAGATGGGATTTGAACTAAGATTCTCTGAATGCAAAATCAATTCTTTGCTCCTTCCACTGAACCATGTCATCTTAGCCTGTAGGTTGAAAACAAAGCATTGGTAATTATGGATTACCAATGTAATGAAGGATACATGGTATGAAGGATAGTCTAGCTAAATTACAAAGTATATATGGGAATAGAGATGATAATTAGAATGTACAGAAGAAGCTTTTCATTTTTCAATTTACATTTTGAGAATCAGAATCAAAGGGCTATAGAACTAATATAATAGATGGCTAAGTAGAAGTAGATGTGTTGACCATATAGTTGAATTAAAGGTTCAAACTTGAGGAAATCATCAGTTTGAAAGCTTATTTCAAATAGCCTGAACTTAAAAGAAAACTCTTTCAAGACTTTAGTGTTTTCATCACAGAAAACCAGGCTACTGACTTAACAGTATATTAGGCATACCACTTAAAAAGCATTTTCCTTCCATGGAGATGCATGTTCTTGGTTGTGGCATCCCAAAATTCTTTGTTGCTCAACCCATTTTACATTTTCAGACTCTGACCATTCAACTAATACAAGTGCCTACTCTTTGTAAAGTGTTGGAGGTTATAGTCTCAAAAAATTACAATTTTATGGTGGAGCAGAATTAAAACTCATATTAGAATTGATTTGTTTAAGATAAATATGGAGGGTGGGAGAGATAGTGAGGACACTCACTATGAGAAAGGTCAATTTTTCTTTATGCTTTTTATAGTTTGGCTTCAGTAATACATCCATTTAAGTTTCATACACTGCAAATACACATAGATACATTGAATTTAGGCATCCTCCAACTGTATACAGATTGGCTCAAGAAGCATTTCTGCTTTAGTTCTTTTACTTACTTAATCTATAGATTAAGTATGATTCTTATTGTGAGTGGTCTCACCTTCATTAGAAATAGGAGTCTCAATAACTCAGGTGATAGAGTCTGATTCTGATCTGGCCTATGGATAGTATCACCTGTGAGCAGTTTGATTATTTTAGGATTGAATTAGCAATCTCTTTCAACAAACAATTAGATAATTAATTCAACAAATAATTAGAACAGCTACTAAGTATTGCACTGAGGACACATGGATGAAATATGACAGAAAACCCAATTCTCAAGAAACTTAAAAGCTAATTAGGGAAAAAATAAACATACACAAACAAGGAAGATAAAAGGTAAAATGTGTTAGGATAAGAGACCAAGATGTGATATTGGTACTAGTCTCTGGGGAATGTTAAAAGTTATCCATGCCATTTTAATTCTAAAAAACTTCCAAGACTTCCTAGCAAGTAAAGTTGAAATCCCTCTGCTTGGCATTTATGAATTTCTGCCATTTCTTATCACTTGCCTTTATCAGCTTTATGTCTCATAATTCCTTTACACATTCTATGCTCTAGCCAAAATGGATTATTTCTGACCCTCAGTGTATACTGTGCTTCTTCCTCTCTGTATCTTTATTCAAAATATTCTTTAAGTCTTGGATTTTCTTACTTCCATTATCTGGGTTTATTTCTTATTTTTTAAATTAAATTTTATTTTTCAATCAATGAGAATATACTTTGTCCCCTCATCCCTTTTACTGAGAAAGCAAGAAAAATAAAATCTCTATGATAAACATATGTAACTAAATAAAACAAATTTCTGCATTTGCCATGTCCAAAAAAAAGACATAATCTACACTGACTTTAATACCTCTCTATCAACAGATGAGTAGCATATTTTATCATAGTCCTCTGAAATAGTCACTGAATGATCAGTTTCTAAGTCTTTCAAAGTTGTTTGTCTTTGCATATAATATCATTATTATTGCATAGATTAATTTTCTTGTTCTCCTCATATCACTTGGTAGCATGTCATGCAAACCTTCCCAGGTTTCTCTGAAAATTCCTCTTTCATCATTTCTTTTTTTTATTTTAGGCACTTTTTATTTTTAAAAAATTGTAATAATATATAAACATTTCATTCTCTCAAAAAATTCTACAACTATACATCTGTCTGCTTTTATTATTTGCACAGGAAAATCACAATACAAAAATAATCAAGGAAAAAAGCAAAAGAGCAACCAATTTATGCTTTACACGTATGTTTTCGTGTATAAACATATTAAGCATCTTACAAAATTATTCACACCAGCCTTTCATCATTTTTTTACAATCATGACATTCATCATCACATTCATATACCCTAACTTGTTCAACCATTCCCAAATTGCTGGACATGCTTTCAATGTCCAATTCTTTGTCACTGCAAAAGGATGTGCTAAAATAATTTTTAAAAAATACATAAGGATCCTTTTGCTCTTTTTTTATTTCTTTCAGTACAGACCAAATGGTATTACTTATAGTATCACTAGTAGTATCACTAGGTAAAAGAATACATAGTCACTATTGAATTTTCCGTTTTTCTTTAATGACCAAATTAAATGTCACTTCCTCCATGAAACTTTTCCTGACTCTATTGGTATCCTTCCTAAACAGATCTCATATATTATAGCATTTTATTTAGAAACTCTCTGATGCACTTACTTGTTAATGCACCTATGTGCTGTATTTTCTCTTCCTTCTAAGCTGTGCTTGATTGAAATTTAGTATTTTCCCTGAAACTATTATATTGCTCTGCACATAGTTGACATTTAACACTATTTCTTGAATGGTTTTAGATATGTAAGAAAAATAAGAAATAATATCATAGATAAGATTCAAATAAGAATGGTAACAGAATCAGAATTACAAAATCTCAGAGTTGGGACTTCACAATCATATGATTTAAGATTGCAGATGCTAGTTTTTATGAATTTATTCAACCTAGAATCTCAGAAATAAAGGAATTATGTTTAGGTATAGGTTAACTAAAGTTGAATTTACAACATAAGAAAATAGAGGTAACATACAAGGTGAAAACTTCACAAAATAAAACCAAAAATCTTAAAAACTTAAACTTTCAATCAGTATCCTGAATCCATACTTATTCCTATCTGTGTGAACCACCTTGAAAGTTTGTGCTTCAAAGTCTGGCTATAGAGAACCCTAATTGGTTTCCCCTCCTTCCTCCATAGCAGTAATTCATTCTGCACATACCCACATCCCATAAGAAGTGACAGAAATTCATTCTGCCCAGGCACATATGGGAAGAACAGGACTAACTGGATTTGGTTGGGCGGTTGGTTGTTGCCCTGCATTTTTGAAGAGGATCAAAATGACATTACTATGTTAGAGTGGAGTTACGGTGTGTCCAATACAAACTCGGTCACAGGTCTGACAAATAGTCATATGAACATTTGGAGGATTCTCTAATTTTGTGCATGTCATGCTTCTTTTGAGCTAATTTAATTCTTCTTTGCCCATAGAGTATAACATCTCTTTGAGGGTACGCCATGCTGGGCAGTCCTGTGCTAGTGTCTCTCATGTCATAAAATCATTTCTAAAATTCTAAAGAGATACCTTGAGAGTGTGGTTGTATGGCTTTTTCTGACCACTTTGTGAGCAGTTGCCCTGTGTGAGTTCTTCATGAAAGAATATTTTTGGCAGGTGCATATTTGGCATTTGAACAATGTGACCAACCCAATGGAGTTATGGGGGATAGGCAGATATTCACAGTAGAGAATTAATCAGAGATAATGAGCTTTCTTGTCCAGAGGAAAGGGCCTGGAAGGCTAGATGGGACTGGTCCTTTTCTCTGGGAATTGACTTTAGCCAAGGACTTTGAAAAAATTTTTATTTTTTCTCAGGCCAGGGGACATGAGTAGTAGCTTAGGGGGAGATGAATTTGCATCAACAGGAGGGGCAGGAGCTAAAAAGTAAGGAATAAAAACAGAGCCTGTGAATTCAGAAAAGCCTGGAAAGAGCTACATGAATTGATGCTGAATAAAGTGAGCAGAACCAGTTACATACATAGTAACAACAAGATTGTATGATGATCAATTATAATGGACTTGGTTCTTCTCAACAGTGTGGTGATTTAAGACAATTCCAATGGACTTAGGGTGGAAAAAATCATCTACATCTAGAGAAAACTATGTAGATCAAAAAATAGTATTTTCATTTTTTTTTCCTTTTGATCTGATTTTTCTGGCACAACATGACAATATGGAAATATGTTTAAAAGGATTGTATATATTTAGCTTACATCATATTTAACATATATTGCTTGTTATCTTGGGGAGATGAGGAGAGAGGGGAAATATTTGGAACACAGTCTTACAAAAATGAATGTTGAAAACTATCTTTTCAGGTAGTTGAAAAATAAAATACTAGTCAGAAATGAAAAAAAAAAAGAAAGTCTGAATTAAAACTTAGCTCACAAGCAGACAAACCAACAGAGAAGTCTATAAAAAATAGGAGGGGAAGAGTAAGTAAATACTCAAAGAAAGGCTGGAATAGAGTGGATAAGTATTATGTTGTGCTGGAAAATTGACTAAAATTCCGTAGTGAAAAAGAACTCTGGATTCTTTAGAGCTTATGGAACAACAGCAAGAAACTCCTAAATGGTTCACAAGAGAAATACAATTTTAAAAGAAGATATTAGGAATGAAATTAGATCAGAACATAGACTTCTCGTCACTGAATTTAAGAAAAAAATGCAATGGAGTATAAAATGGAAAACATATTGATGAATCTTTCTGCAATAAGACTCAAAAACCCCAAATGATAGATTTTTGAACCCTCAAAAATACAGAGATGAAAGAAAATTTAGTAGAAGAAAAGCTAAATAGGGTATTATCAAAAGAAAACATAAATTATATGTAAGCCAAAATGACTGATCATGAAGATAGGATACATAGAAATAATTTAAAGATCATAGGTCATTTAGAAAAACATGATACAAGAACACAGCTAAATACCACATAATAGAAAACAACACAAATTCACTGCTCAGAACTTTTGAATATAACATCATAGTATCAATTGACTGAAAGCAAATAATGCTACTAGAGGAAAATCCTATGTTTGAGGGTTCAAAGTATTTGTGGTTAAAAACCAACAAATTTTGTAAGAAGCTAGGAGAAATTTCTTCAGCTATTTTTAATTTGAATAATAAAAGATTATTCCACTATAACAAAAGATTAGAGAAAAATGCAATAAAATATTGTCTAAAGCACTTTACATAACTACTTTTATTCCTTTGAGAAATAGAGGATTTCCAGATCTTTATTGTTCCTGCCCTGCTCCCTTGACTCACTTGGGTGATCACCTCCCTTGGTCACCTGGGTGATCTTGGGAAAAATAATCTCATCTCAATTTCCTCATAAAAAAACAAAGGAGTTTGGGAGGGAAATGGTCTCCATGCAAAGATTCTTCCAGCATAAGCACTCAAAGCTCATGGAGACAGGGTTAAAATAGAGGCTAGAGATACAATTAATGAAAGTCCCTGCCCTCAGGTTGCTTACAATTTGAAGGAGGAGACATTACCACAAAGGTAATGGTGGGGAGATAGAATACCTGGAGAAACCTGGCATCTTGCTCCACTGACTTGAAAATAGGCAGAGGAACAAAAACAAAGTGGAGTGAACTGAGAATCCAGTTTCTGTCCTCAATAAAGGGAAGCACTGGAGAAAGTCTGGCATGTGGACCTCCAAACAGAGGAGAGAGGAGGCTGAGAAAAGTGGTTTCAATGAAGACTTGAATTAAGCAACATGGTGGTGATAAGTGATAAGCTTATCCTGGGAGGGACATTTTGTTGCAAGTAGTTCAAACCAGACAGGGCAGTAGACACAAAGTAGAGCTCTAAGCAAATCAGATTACACTAGCAGATTTAAAAAGAAACCAATTGTACTGAAATAGTTATATATATATTTTAAATGAATACACAATTCTAACCTGAGATTCCTAGATTAAGAAGCATATGTTGTAATGTTTTTTATTGGGAAAAAAAAGCAATAAGAAAAAAAGCAAAACACTGAACTCTTAGCAATTCTCAGCATTAGTAATGAGAAATTGGAGGCTGAGCTGAAAACAATATAGTGAATTCCTTTTGACTTTTAAAGGTGAACACAATTTGCCAATCTGAATACATACCCAAAGGAATAGATTACAAAAAAAGAAAAATCTGAAAAAACAGCATAAACAATATGACCCCATTCATTAAATGGATGGAATTTGATAATGTTTACATATGTGGTTCTCTCCCTTTAAACTTAAAAGTCTAAATAAATTTAAAAAGCTATAAGCAAAGCACTAATTTACTGAGGCAAAACCACAATGGAATTCCAGTAATGCTTCTAGGTTATATAATTCAATTGCTCGCTACATAAGAGAATTCTAATAGCTTCTATTTTGGTCAACTATTCAATAGTTCATACTTAGAAGAATTTTGGCACATAAAGTACAACTGACAAATTAAGTTTCAGTCCAATTAAGTTTCTTCGTGGAAGGAATTGATGTGCTACCAGGAACAGAGTACAATTAGTCCATACTTATAAGTACGTGACTTACCACCATCCACTTAACTGGATATCATTCTGTGACCAAGACTCTCTGAATCTTCCATGTTAATGTGATGGATACCTGAGATTGCTGCAATGAATTCAACCAATGTATATCTAGAATTTTCTAAGATCTAGTGCCTCTTGAAATTAAGGAAATAATGTTTTTTATTAGTTTTATTATTAGGGATAATAAAATTAATAACAATCTATGTAATATGTAATACATACTTATATGTCTATATGTAGATTTAAAAGCACATAAAGCTTTTTACATACATTATCTCATTTGAATTTTTTCAACATTCCTAGAAAATAGGTATCAAATATGATGCTGGAGGAGGGAATGAACTGGTTCCCCCAGTGTTTGTATTTAGCTCATAATATATGCTTCACACATACTTGCTGACTGTTTTAAAGAAAAGAAACAAGAGTTATTGAAGTTATGTGCCAGTGGCATGAATAAATATTGGAATAAATGGATTTGATTCTTAGCCTACCTCCTTTTCTAGGAGTAAATATGTATAACTGAATAGAAATTAAATTGGCAAAGGGCTTTAGAAATCCTTTTGTCTAGTTCCTTCACCTCATAGTTGAAGAAAGAAGTGAAATGTTTTGTCCAAGGGAGCAAGTCACTTGACCCTGTTTGCCTCTGAGCTAGGGGAAAAAAAAACCCAAAACATCAAATCACTCTAGTATCTTTGTCAAGAAAACTCCAAATAGGGCCATAAAGAGTCAAATATGACTGAAAATGGATGAAAGACTCAAAGGCAATAAATGATTTGTCCTTGTAGGCATAGAACAAAAAAGTATTCTTGATGATGATATGAAGATGAGAACTGGTGTGCTTTTCCAGACTTTTTTTTTTTCAACATGTAATTGACAGAGGTATAAAGAACAGCATGTTTCACAATAATCCAGGTAAGAGGTAATGATGATCTCAGCTAAAGTTATGGTTTTTGGAATAGTCAAAAGACTGTCTCCAAACTTATAATTTTGAATTACTAGAAGGATGCTGGTGCTTTCAACAAAATATAAGGAAATTAGGAGAAGGGTGGATTTGAGGGTAAAAGATGATGAGCTATATTTTGGAAAGTGTATACATGATGCAATCGATAGAGCACTGGGATTGAAGTCAGGAAGACCTGAGTTCAAATCCAGACTCAAACTCTTATTAGCTGTAACCCTGAGCATATCACTTAACCTGATAGGGAAGAGAGATGGGAATAAGGGAACACTGAAATACTGGGGAAAAAACAAAGGGGGAGACTGGGACAACAGAGAGAATAGAAATAGAAGATTGCTAAGCAATTCTTCAACAATTCTATCTTGCCAAAAAAAACAAAAAACAATTCTATCTTGCATCTAGAATAATAAGGAAAATGGCAGAAGTAATGTGGCTGGAATGAGGACATGAGCTCTAAAGGTGCACTTGAGGCAATACCCAGGTGGTAGCTAAAACTAATAATAGTGGTAACAAAGATGGAGGAGCTATAGGAATCCCACAGAAGCTCGTACAGGGCATGAGACCTCAATTCCCTGCAGCAGCTGTAATGCAAAAGCTGAGATAAAAAAGGGAAATGGAAGTCAGAAAAGAAGGGGAATTCCTAGGGCAGGACCAGAAGAACAGTGAAACCTGAACAGGGGCCATTATTTATAGCTAAGAGTCATTAAGTAACTCAGGGACTCTCCATATACAGGATTTCACAATTATTTGTGCAAGGTGTTAGTTGCTAAGCTTGTTTTCAAGTGCTATTATCTTACAGCTGGTGGTAGGTTTATCCTTTAAAAATCCCCAATAGTATGGGAATAAAATATTTTCCCCCCACTAGCTTTTCTTATTGCAGTTTTAGAACTGCCTGTTAAAGAGGTATTGTGGCCACTATAGAGATGGCTGGCCTGGGAGTTGACAAAACTGAATCAAAACTAGTTTCTGTCACATAACACTGTCATGTGACCATGGGAAAGTCACATAACTTTTCCTACATGGTGAAATGGAGATAGTAGCACATATATTACCTGCTTAACAGGTTGCTAAGAACTAAAAAACATGTGTGTAAACTTTCAACCAGTATCTAATTGTCAGCTATTATCATCATCACCAAAGAACACTATTCACACAAATGAAAATTTTCTGACTAGTTTGTGTTCACAATAAAAGGAAAAGAAAAAAAGAAAAGGAACTGTGTTGGCAACATGACTCGTTAGGCAAAGCTGCAAATCAATGTTGGCTGTTGTTGTTGAGTCATTCAGTTATGTATAATTCTATGTGACTCCATGGACTTGTATATAGTGTTTTCTTGGCAAAGATACTGGAATAGTTCTACATTTTCTTCTCCAGGTCATTCTATAGATAAGGAATTTAGGCAAACAGGGTTAAGTGACTTGCCTAGGCTCATACAGCTAATAAACGCCTGAGTGCGCTATTGACTGTACCACCTAGTTGCTCCATCCATAATCCATTAATTTATTAAAAAATTTTTAAAATAAGTATTGCTGGAAGATCTCTTAGAGAACAATTTTACAAACGAGGAGATTGAGTTTAAAAAATAGGAAGATCAAATGATGGACAGAGGTAGCTACACCCAGAGAAGAAACACTGGGAAGTGAATGTAAATTGTTAGCACTAATATCTGTCTGCCCAGGTTACATGTACCTTCGGAATCTAATGCTTATTGTGCAACAAGAAAATGGTATTTACACACATGTATTGTATCTAGGTTATATTGTAACACATGTATGGGATTGCCTGTCATTGGGGGGAAGGAGTGGAGGGAGGGGGGGGGATAATTTGGAAAAATGAATACAAGGGATAATATTATAAAAAATATATAATTAAAAAATTAAATAAAATCACTTTTATTAAATTTAAAAAAAAGAAAAAAAAGGAAGATCATATGAATAATGTTATATGATGTGAAAATATTAGAGCCTAAAAAATTAAACTTAATTATTAAAGGCAAACCCTTCCATATAGCACATAAAAACTGTCCAAATAATCACAAAGCTGCCCATTGTTTAGGATACCCATTAAAATATACTGGCCAGTCTCATTAATTAATTTTCTGAATTCTAGTGGCAATGTAGCTACTAGTTAATCAGTAAGACTGGAAGTCTGGTTTTTGTATCATTTAAAAATCATTGAGAATATGAATTAAACTTCTGAATGCCTAGAAAGACTTACATGAACTGATGCTAAGTGAAGTGAGTAGAACCAAGAGAAGATTGTACACAGCAACAAGAAGATTATGTGATTATCAACTGTTATGGACTTGGCTCTTTTCAATGAGAAGATGATTCCAGGCAATTCCAAGAGACTTGTGGTGGAAGGAGCCATCTGCATCCAGAGAGTGCACTATGGAGACTGAACGTAGATCACAACATAGTATTTTCATATTTTTTGTTGTTGTCATTTGTTTGCTTGTTTTTTTCTTTTTCATTTTTTGCCTTTTTGATTTGATTTTTCTTGTGCAGCATGATAAATGTGGAAATATTTTGGAAGAATTGCATATGTTTAACATATATTGGATTATTTGCTGTCAAGAAGATTGGAGAGGTGAGGAGGGAGGGAGAAAAATTTAGAACACAGGATTTTTCAAGAGTGAATATTGCAATCAATTTTTGCATGTATTTTGAAAAAGAAAAAAACTATTATTATAAAAAAGAATTAAACTCCTTTTATATAGTTTCTGATTGAGTATTTTCTATAGGTTTGAAACTATATTAAGCATGAAATCTATGAATCCTAAATTTACCTATTAAGTTTTTAAATTAAGAAATAGTTCTTCTAGTTTAAGAACAATTTTTAAAGTTTTCTGCATCTTTAAACTCACTGTCTTCTTTTCATGGAAATAGAAAAATCCTGTAAATACCTATCCACCCCCACACTGAATCCAGTTACAAGACTGTGGTTTTCATCTATCAGGCAATGATACTTGTGTTTATAATCACTCCAAACCACGAAAATGGTGATGTGCTTCCAACTATTTAAATTGTTTTCTCTTTGAGTTAAAGATTTATTGTTCAGTTATTTCATTAATTTCATTATTTTAGTGACTTTTCTTCCATAGCTAGTCCTAATAACTAGATTCAGAGTTGAAGTTTTCAGTTCATCTTATTTAAACCATCTGAGTTTAGTTGCTTGAGATGCAGAAATTGGTCAGTACAGTTAAAGTGTTTAAAACATTTAACTACCTCCATCTAGATTTTGATTGCACAAGAATTTCTTGAAGTACTTACAAATGAGACATAGTATAATTATAGAAGTCAACAAAACAAAAAAAACACTTTTTGAGCACCTATTATATACTTCTGCTTCTGCTTTACTTTAATTTCCCTACCTCTTCCGTACCAACTAAAATCTCATCTTTTCCTTGAAGCCTGTCTGGACTATGCTATCCCACAGGGGTCTATTCCTTTCCTGAGCATTATATATTATGCAATGTACTAATTAGTTGTTTGACATTATCTTTGTATGCTAAATATATTGTTCTTTTCTTTGTTTACTGTGAAACCTGGAATCTAGAGAGGGTGAGTAAAGGCTGTGAGAGAGGGACTTTCCAGAAGACTATGACCTCAGGAATTACAGGAAAAGACATGAGATAGATGTGCAAGGTTTATGCAGATAACCTAAAGCTCTGGGGAAGAATTTTTGGGGAGTCCAATGGGAGATAGTACTCTTTAATCCAAGGAGCCAGGGCTAATGAAAGAACTTCATTCGATTCTATAACTAGGAAATTGAGAAGGTTCAACAATGAGACATGATAGAAAAGGGGAGTTTCTAGGAAAGGCAAGGCTTTTTTCTGTATATAGAAATGATGATGGAGGAAATACATTCCAGAACAGCTAATACATCCACAATTTTTCTAAATAGCTCACATTTATATAGTGCTCTAAGGTTTGCAAAGCATTTTCCCTCATAACCACTCTCTCTGCTAATAAAGTGTCCCTGTTCTTATTTTATAGATTGAGAAATTGAGGCACAGAGAAGGTCAAGTGAGTAATATAGCTAGTTAATGTCACAACTGGGAATTGAAAGTATTCTGATTTCTAATTCAAAGCTTCATTCACTATCCCACTTTGCTGCAGAAGGCACATCCCCCAGAGCTGTGATAGTATGTATTGTCTCCTCAGTGGCCACTTGACATCTGAGGGTATGATTCAAGCAAGAAGCTCAGTCAAGTGAAAGACCAAACCAAGATATAATTACTGCCTAGGTGCATACAACTGATTAACAAAATTACTATTAACCTCTCTCTCTATCTTGATTTTTTAAAAATTGTAATCACCTTCTCCTACAGAGCTAGAATGTGTACCTTGAAATATAGAGAAGTGAAATACTTAAATACATCAAAATGGGTGATATGATGTTTCTAAGAAATTGGAGATGGGAAAACTCTGTGACATGTTTTACAAATAAAGAATCCAGCTTAGTAAAGAGAAGGGACTTGAAGTTAGAAAACAGGCTTAGGTAGCATAATTCTAAGGATTGCTGTTAGAAAAAAATGTATCAGGACTCAATATTTTGCAGAATGTCAGAGTTTTCCCCTGATTCTGGATGGAAAATTAAGTATTTTTTTCTCTTTTGTACCTTGTTGCTTAAGAATTTTTTTTGGACAATTAGTCTACACAGATAGATACATCACAGAGAAGATTGTAAAATAAGTTGTAGGTTTGTTTTTTTTTCTTTTACTCTTAAGTCCATCACTCTATTGACTAGGCCAAGCAGTTTCTTTGATAGTATTTGTCCCTGACTTTTAAAATATTGTAAACTTTAGAAGAGCATCAGTTTTCCTCTCCCACCCAAAAAAGGTAACCTCATGAGTCCCAAGAAGATCCTAAAAGAAAGTAAGTTATTATTCTTCAGCATCTCTACAACTACTCAGGTATTACTAAATAATTACAGAGATTGAAACAAAAATCAAAAACATTAGGTCCAGTATAAATTCACTAATCTCAACTGAATCTTTGGATGTCAATCCTTTATTCTTCCCTGACAAGACTCACCAGAGACTTTTCAAAGCTTTTTTTCTCTTGAAGCTTTTTATACTATCCTCCCCTCTTAGGGGACCTCACCTCCTCTTTTATAGAACTTATCCTGTGTTCCCTCTTTATCCCTATTCTATACTTCAACAACCCTACAGATTATTACTAAATTTATTTTCTTGCTCCACCCACTGAGGAAAAGGTGAACATTATTCTTGCTAAAGAAAATCTCTCAATCGTATTCTTTTCTATCTTTTCTAGAAGTTTTCCCCCTCAATGATTCTTATTTTCTTTGTTTCATCTGTCTCTTTATATGCTTTTTATTTTATCTTCATTTTTTGGTTATCTACTAACTTTCCCCTTTCTACCTCTAATCATGCTCAAAATTGCCCTTACTCTTTAAAACAAAACATAATTAAAAAAAACCTTCACTTAACTTTGCTATTCCTCATCTCTTTTTCATAGTCAAAAGATTAGAAAATTAAACATACTCATTGTTTTCATTTCTTAACTTTCTCACTTATCAATCTCTGGCAATTTAATTTGCCTTCAGCCTTTACCATGCAATCAAGAACAGTCTCTAAGACAGGGGTGAGGCCCTTAGCCCATATAATCATTTGATCTGGCCCTGCCAAGGTAACTACAGACAGTGATGAGCTGAAAGATAGGTACACCAACCTCATATTGCTTGAGTTTTTAAGTTGATAATTTTGTATGGCTTGCAAATGATGTCATAAATATCCAAATGTCTACTATACATGTTGGTGATCTCATCAACTCTCACAGATTCAATAATCTCCATGAAGAAAATTTCACAATCCATGTGTCTAGTCTTAAAGTCTCCCCTTTTAGACATTACCAACTTTCTCTTCAGCATCTCAAATTCAACATGTGCAAGATGTAATTTTCATTATTTTTTATTCATAATTTCTCCCCCATTCTCATCATTATTATAAAAATGGAATTTATATTGAATATACTACCATTCTTCTCACTTACCTGGGTTAATAACCTCAGAATCATCCTTGCCCATTCCTTTCCTTCTCCTCCCACATTAGGTGTAACTAATTGGATACTGAGTGTTGTGGATTCTAGTTCCATAAAAATCTTTCACTTCCATTCCTTCTCTCTGTTCATACCATTGCCATCCTAATTCAGACTCCCATTAATTTCTTCTTCTTTTATTGTAATATCTTTCTAGGTGGACTCCCTGATTCCTGTTTTTCTCTTTAGTCCATTCTTCATATAGCTGCCATGTGATTCTCCTTCTCATAAACCTTCATTAGTTCTCTACTGCCTCAAAGAAAAAATAAGTCTTGTCTTTAAAGCTCTGGCTAATACCTACCATTCCAGATTTATTTCTTATTGCTCCCTTCCACAGGCCCCACATTGTAGCTACTTAACTTTTCACTTTCCATTGCTATTTGTACATAAGCTATTTCTCAAGTCAAGAAGCACATGCTAATCAGTTCTGCTTCTTGGATTTTTTAGCTACCTAGAGGCTAAGCTCAGTTACCATCCATCTAAAAAAACTTTGGCTGACTGATCCATCCAACTGCCTATGCATTCTCCTAAAGTACTTATATTGTTATTTGTCTGTTTCCATTTTATCTTTCCTGCAGATTATAAGCTTTTTTGAGGACAAATGCCATTTGGTTTCATTCTGATTCTCTATCACATGGGGGGGGGGAAGAGGAGGATATTGAAGAGGGTAGTTGACTTGTAATTTTATTGGTATAGGAGGTTCCTTATAGATAAACTCTCTGGACCAATGCATATAGATCAGGAACTATTTTGTAAATTAGAGAGTATGAATAGTCTCAAAGAAATTGAATGGTCTACCTAGGATCACACAGTTGGTATGTCACGGGTAGATTCTGAGTACAGGTTTACAATTCTAGCTCTTTACACACTACACTCCGTTGCTTTTTTTTGCCTGGCACAAAGTAGGAACATAATTCTTAATTGCCACCCTCCCACCTCAAAAAGGTGGCGTCACTATATTGAAAGCAGAGTTGAACAAAAAAATATATTTTATAGACTCCATGTGTCAATAATCAGCAGCCATTGGCAAAATAACAGCTAAACTGTCCAAGAGAAAATCTAGCGAAGCATTATAAACTATAGAACTATGTATATATTCCTTTGATATATTAATGTTGAAGTCACTTATATCTTGCAACTTTTAGATAAAACATTGATTAGAGAATACACCAAAGTCAAGAGCCCAGTGACATATTCCCCCAAATATTCTCTTATCTAGAGTATAATAATTCTTCCAAATTTTTCCATGTTTATTCTTTCCTACATATGTGAAAGAACTTGAAGCTTTTCTTTCCTTCACAAAAAGCAATCCTTGGTTCCTGGTGTTTATTCTTTCCTAAAATCATAATAACAAAGATAATTACAAAACTGTAGTTGATGTAACCATATAGAAGTTAAAGACAAAAATCATATAGAAGTTAAAGACAAAATCATCTGAAAGAAGGAGTAGACAAATATTTAGAAATTTACTTACAAAACAGATGTTTTTATTGCAAATATTTCTAATTACAGAATAGGTTCCTAAGCAAATCAAATTTTAAGGACTCCTATTCATTTTTTTTTTTTTTGAAAATGTTCTTTGTACAAATTTTAACAAGAAGTCACTAAGAGAATCTTCATAGTAAAATAAGTCTGGCTACTTCTCCCTGCTATGTACTTTGTCCTGAGATTACAGAGTTATATTAACCTTTTGATCATAACAATTCAGTTCTGAAGGTGAGGGCATGAGGACTAGCAAATTTAGAGAACTAGAGCATCAATTGATCACTTTTAAAAATTAGATATAAGAAAAAACTCATAATGATGGTAGTTCATTTGCATTTGTGCTTGACATCTTTCTTTCTTTCTTTCTTTCTTTCTTTCTTTCTTTCTTTCTTTCTTTCTTTCTTTCTTTCTTTCTTTCTTTCTTTCTTTCTTTCTTTCTTTCTTTCTTTCTTTCTTTCTTTCTTTCTTTCTTTCTTTCTTTCTTTCCTTCCTTCCTTCCTTCCTTCCTTCCTTCCTTCCTTCCTTCCTTCCTTCCTTCCTTCCTTCTTCCCCCCCCCCCCCAGGCTGGGGTTAAGTGACTTGCCCAGGGTCACACAGCTAGGAAGTGTTAAGTGTCTGAGACCAGACTTGAACTCAGGTCCTCCTGAATTCAGGACTGTTGCTCTGTCCAC
Organism: Sminthopsis crassicaudata; assembly: GCF_048593235.1. NCBI lineage: Eukaryota > Metazoa > Chordata > Mammalia > Dasyuromorphia > Dasyuridae > Sminthopsis > Sminthopsis crassicaudata. The sequence goes on from NC_133620.1 coordinate 143,028,422, forward strand.
TGTGCCACCTAGCTGTCCCTGTGCTTGACATTTTTCAACCTTAAATTGTTAAACTGAGTAGAAAATTACCTCAGATGTTATCAAATCTGACCTGTTATCTACCCAACAATTATTATTATCACAACCCCAAGTAGTTCCAATCCATTCTTTCTTTGAAGACTTTTGGTGATGAAAAGTTTGCTTCTTCTTGAAGCAATCCATTCCACTTTGGAGAATATTAATACTTCCAATTCTTTCTATAATTCAGAACATTTGTAAACCTTTTTAACATGAAGGCCCTCCAAATAATTGAAAATAGCTCCTATACACCCCTGTATATATAAAGTGATTCCAAACCTCACTTTACTACTCAGTCATCTTCTCACTCTGGGACTTGGAGGATTTAACCCTTTCAAGTCCAGAACACTGCCTGTATTCCCTGCTGTCCTGAATAGTGAGTGCCTCAAATGACCCTTGTTTTTAGGAGGGATCCAGCCATTCTTCACTTTATTTCCCAATCATTTTCTTGCTAGCTGCTTTGGTACTAGCTCTATTTTCATTTTCTGGAACCATAATCAAATCAATATCACTATTGCTACTCTAAAATGATATGTCAATCTATTCTCCTAATGATTCTACTCACTATTCTTATAACTTTCCATACCAAAATACTACTCTCTATTTACTCACCATTTCCATATGTGTGTAATTTCCTGAGAATGTAAGTTCCTTGAGGGGAGTCTTTGATTTAAAACATTTTTGGTATGTAGTAAGTCATTAGCAAATAGTTTTTTTTTTTTCATTCATTCATGTATTCATGAAGAGCAGTTCTCTTTCCACTATGACATGCTACATTTTAGGTTATAGATACCTATATCTATATATAGATCCAAGAAAATGATATTCCAAATGTGGTCTTCCTGGAACTGGGTATAGCAAGATTATCATTTAAAGAATTTAATAGATTTGTTTTCTATTATCTTAATCCAAATAATTGACAAGAATGTCAGATAATATAAGACCAAATAAATGTTCCCCAGGATTTGCCACTAGAAACAGCCTTCCAAGATAAAATCAAATCATTCGTGATGACTTCTTTTTAGATCTGGCCACTCAATTAAAAAACAACTAGTACAACAAGACTATTCAATGATCAACTGTGAAAGACTTGGTGGTTCTCAACAGTTCAGTAATCCAAGGCAATCTGTTATGCATCCAGAAAAAGAACTATGGAGAGTGAAGGTAAATCAACACATGCTATATCCACTTCTTTTTTCTGTTCCCCCCTCCCTGTGGTAATTGGGGTTAAGTGACTTGTCCTGGGTCATACAGGCTAGACAGTGCTAAGTGTCTGAGACCATATTAGAATTCAGGTCTTTCTGACTTCAAGGCTGGTGCTCTATTCACTGAGCAACCTAGCTGCCCCTTCTATGTTTTTTTCCCCTCCCATGGTTTTTCCTTTTTGTTCTGATTTTTCTGTCCCAACACATAAAGCAATGCGTATTTAAAATAAATAAATAATTTAATTTAAAAAATAATCAGACATTTATTATTTTTATTATTTTTGTTTTCATTATCTTTCATTATTGGTATATATTCCCATTAGCCATTTTTTGTTCTGTCCTTTTTAGTCCAAAAATCATTCACCTTGAAAGAGAAAAGAGTAAAAATTAAGCATTTATTCCTTCTCTGTTGTTATACCATTCATGCTCAACAATAGTCTTATCCTTTATTAATCATTTCCTTCCCCATACAATATCACTTAACCACTTCCCATACTTTTTGTTATTCTTAGCTTTCCTCACCAGATTCAGCATATTCTGAGATTTAACTTTCCTGATACTATTTTGCCATGTTTTTGTATTCATCCTGTGACATCTCCTCATGTCCATCTTCACTACATGTCTTTAAAAAATTAAAATTAATTGCCTATGCATTCTCATGGGGATTATTAAGACTTCTCTTTCCCCATCCATTTCTCTCTTTATAAGAGTACTTCTTATTTCTTCAGCAATTCATGCTTAACTGAAGTCAGGAGGACTTGAGTTCAAATATGACCTCAGATACTTAACACTTCCTAGTTGTGTGATCCTGGGCAACTTACTTAATCCCAATTGCCTCAGGGAATAAAAAAGAAATTCATGCTTAAGAATTTCCCATTTCCTAATATAACATCTCCCATAGCATTTTGGACTATGAGATATCTTCTTTTACTGAATATCTTGAAAAGTTCTTCACAAATCTAGGATTCACATTTAACTTTTGTTCCTCTGATATCAACTCTGAGTTGGAATGAGTACTCAATTTGTTGACAGATTGAATCTGCTATCCAAAGAACAATATGGCAAAGATAGAGAAGCTCAACTCTAGATTGACTATTAGGGAAAAGAATATTTTGATTAGGGCAAGTCATGAAAGGAACAAAAAGTTTCAAAGTGACCATGAATTGTATGTTCCTCCTTTTGCTCACCCCCAAACACTTCTATTGGCATAATAGTAGAATTATGGGAAAGGTAGTGGGGATTGCTGAAATTCATACAGGTTTTAAGACTATGGGCATTAACTACACATATCCTACAATTGAGATCCTTGCCCAGTGATTAATAAACTGACATTCTTTTGGAAGAATGAAGCTACAACAAAATTCATGTTCCCATAAGAAATGAATGAAACCAGAATAAAATAGCAAGTTAACACTAAAAAGAAAGGTGCTTCAAAGATTCTCCTTAAAGAAGAAAAAACATTTCATAGGGTAATTTTCCTATCTTATCTCATAGTAGTCATAAGCCAAAATAAATAAATAAATAATATGAATTACATGAAGAGAATTACAACTTATCCATAATCATTCATTTCAAAGGATAAAGAATCTGAAGAATTCTATGAAGAACTTCATTAGATACTCCAAGCCACACTAACACATACTTTGATTCAAACATGGACTAAGAGAAAAAAAACAAAACAAATGAGTTTTGTTTGTTTGTTTGTTTGTTTTGTTTTTTGAGGCTGGGGTTAAGTGACTTGTCCAGGGTCATACAGCTAGGAAGTGTTAAGTGTCTGAGAACAGATTTGAACTCGGGTCCTCCTGAATTCAAGGCTGGTGCTGTATCCACTGCCACCTAGCTGCCCCACAAATGAGTTTTTTTTAAAGTAGCCATATATCAGGGATTTTCAGAGGTAGTCCCAATTTCGAGAAAAATGTATTTATCATGAGCATATGGAAAAGGAATGTCTAGTCAGACTTTTGTGTCCCAATTTGGAATTTAGCTAACTTAACTACCTTTCTGCAAGTATTCTAACCCATGTTGGTCTTTTCTGACCACCTTAAAAATCAGTACCATATAGTTTCCTGATTAGGAATGTTTATTTATCCTATTTTTTGTTTTGTTTTTACTACTATATCTTAAGTTGGGGAGGAGCCATTTCTTCTACTTGCTTCAAATACTTAAAGTACCTAGCACAGTTGTATATCCATAAAATGGGAATCTAATTTTAAAAGCTTAGTCAGAAGATTTCTAGAAAAACAAGAGTTTCTCAACAGGGAATGTGATTTCCTAAGTCAAGCCATGGAAGGGCAAGAGATCAACACCTTGCTATCTATCACTGTTATTGTGTGAATGCAGAGTCTTTGGAAAACCCCAATCAATAGGTTTCATGTAGCAGAGGATTTCACAGTTTTCAAAGTATTGTTTCACATTTTTCTCTTACTTGATACTTACAACCACACTGAAAATGGGTAGTGTACACCCACAAAAACTAAGGTCTGGATAATTTTTTTTAAAGTTTGGTTGTTATTGGGGGAAAAAAAGTGACTAAAAAGGAACAGAACTAAAATTTGAACCCAAATTTACTAATTCCATCAACGCTCTTTACACCATATATAGTCTGTCAATATCCTGCCTGAAGGTGATACCTATAAGAGAAGAAAAAAAAATACTGAACAGCAGCAATTTACAATAAACCAGAAAATAAAATCCTAAGAACACAACTAAAAGGCAGACAGACACATTTCAAACTTTTAAAAGAAGGAGTTCAAATTTCCAAACTGTTCTTTCATTGTCGGATTTTTACCACAGCAGCAGCATGTGCTTTGACAGGCATTTCAATATAAGCAGGCCTATAAAAACCAAGCACTATGGGTTAAATCTGCTCTCCATATGTCAAACATACAGAAGAATGTGTTATGTTGGCAGCACTTACTTTGCCTATCTTGCAAGGAAAAAAAAGCGTTACCAAAAAAACCCATTAGTATGTGGTTAGATTATATCACTTAAAATAAGCACTCACATAGCCCTATATTTACTATTATAATACAGAATGAAAATATATTTCCCATAAAATTCCTAGTATATTTAGACAGTAATGTGCTCGGAAACTCCATGAGAGAGTACTAGGACCCCTTAATAGGCAGCTGCATATCCTTAAGTTGTTTGTTATGTAACTGCATTGAATTAAAGTTTCTAATGATTATTGCAAAAACAATTTCAAGTATATCTCAAGGCAGGAAGAGGGGGAAGAGGCAGAATGGAAACCTATTCTGGTAAACAGTTCTAGGAGTCATTGTTTTCCTTAATTCTATATTAGAAGATACAGATAAACAAAAAAATGTCATTAACTTGACATCAAAACTGTATATATAAACATATATACAAATATACTCATAAAACCAATGTCATAAAGCTGCAATCGAAAATATGCACATGTGCGTACACATGCACACACACACATACATTCCCAGATTTCAGGTATATGGCCTTCCTTTTTATCTCATAAGGATTTTCCCCCCTTATTCAAGGTCAAGAGAACAAAGTTTAATTTCCCAGAAGGAAACCAGATGTTTATGTTTTCTCCTCCAAAATGATGATGGTGCTGATAAAAAGAATGATCCACTGCTCTTATTCAAGTTTCACTTTCTTCACCCTTGAGATTTGTAATAGAGAGTTCCTTATAAATGTTCATTCTTAACACTTTCCCTTCTGTTAATATTCTTATCTTTCAGGAAAGATTTACCACTAATACCACCAGCCTAGCTTCATCCAAGAAAATCAATGAATAAAGTCAAATTAAGAGCCACATTTTATTGAAAATACTGAGATTTGTTTTTAAATAAAAATGATTTTTCTTTATTCCTTTTCAAAAGTCATATATAGACATTCTGAAGCTCATATATATTCTAAAAAATCCCTCAAGATCTTTCTTTAAGAGATTTTTTAAAATCTTAAAATATGGGGCTTGTTTTGTCTCAACTGCCACCACAGTCTCAAAAACACCTTTCAAACTGTAAATATTTTCCATTTTTCAAACAAATATTTCCCCCCAAATTTGACATCATATAAATAAACACGTCCCTTATTTATTTCCTTGCCAAGAATTTTAGCATCCTTGCTCTGGAAATAGATATCATTAGCTGATTTTTCCCCCTAGGTCTTTTGTAACATCATCACTGTGTCTAGACTGTCTGTCTGTCTGTTTCTCCCCTTTCCATACTTTAAAACTCTGCTTTGCCATTTAGAATGACCTACTTTTAATTTTCTATATTTTTTTGGTAAATTCATAATAACTGACACTCTCCTCTCCTATTTTTTTTAACTATTTTAAACTATCTCAGATTAAGTGCAAAAAAATGGGACATACCAGTGAAATACAATCCTTTGAGATGTAATAAGTAGAAGAAAGAAGTATTTTAACCTTATGTCTATTAAAACTCTACATAGATAAACAGATTCTTTCCCAAATAGTTTCCAACTAGTTCAAACAATGGTCCTAGAGTATTTGGTAATATTCCTTTAAGGAGATATTTGAAATGGAATATAAAAACCCTTGCTCAGAGAAGTTTCACTTAATTTTATAGTCATATCCTGTAGGATTGGGCTAGTGCCACAACTAATGTTTGACAACATAAAAATTCTTGCCAACAGAGGCAGACTAAATCTGAGGTCCTAAGGGTCAGAAGGTCTCTTTTAGGAGGGTTTTCCCATAGCTCTTTGAAAGGTGGCAAGTCTAAGAGTACATACACATACACACATTCACTCACACACTCATATATATATATGTGGGTATATAGTCATTTTTTCAGTCGTCTGACTCCATTTGGATTATTTTTGGCAAAGATATTGAGGTGGTTGGCCAATTTCCATCTCTAGATCATTTTACAGATAAGGAAACAGAGACAGACAGGGTTAAGTTACTTGCCCAGAGTCATATAGCTAATAAGTGACTGAAGTCATATTTAAATTCAAGAACATTAATCTTCCTGACTCCAAGCTCATCACCTTATCCACTGAATCACCTAGCTGCCTTATATACCTACACACACATATATATATATATATACCTACATATATATATATATATATATATATATATATATATATATATATATATATATATATATACCTACACACACACACACACACACACATATATATATATATATATATACACACACATATATATATATACACAAATACACACACAAATATATATGTGCATATATGTATATGTGTGTATATAATGTATATATAAAATGATAGATGAGTTCTACTCTAGTGTTTGCCTATATCAGAAGTGTCAAACATGCATTTCCTAGGTTGCAACATGCTAAGTTCAGCCCAGACTAGATTAAATGTATAATTGGGAAATATTTAACAAAGTAAATAAAACCACAATAAAACAAATATAATATTAATAAGAAGCTTTCGAAGTCAATATGTAGCCCAAAAGGATTCTTATGCATGGCCCCCGTTTCTATTTAAGTTTGTCACCATTAATCTATATAACTATGTATCGTATAATGTACCATAGCCATTCTTCATACATTTTGTCTTTCATGGAGGAGAGTTAGAACAAATTCTCAAATTGTTATTGGTGTTTTATGAGCAGCCAGGGAGCAAATGCCTGGTGTGGAATAAGGAAGACCAGGATTCAAATCCAACATCAGTAATTTACTAGCTGTGTGATCATGAGCAAATCATTTAACTCTGCTTGCCTCAGTTTCCTCATTTGTAAATGAGCTACAGAAGGAAATGGTAAATAACTTCAGTATTTCTGACAAAAAAAATCCAAATGGAATCAGACATTACTGAACAATTTGATGTTTTCTCCTAAAATTCTATGATATTTCAGACCTTGATGTAACTAGTATAATATTATCTATAAGGAGGGATATTTAGACTCTCACTGTTCATGAACTTCTTGCCATCAGCTAAACACCTGAGTTTGGTTGGAACCAGATTAAAATGTAATTGGGAAATTTCTAATAAGATGAATTAAAATATAATCAAACATAGGTAATGTTAATTTCCAAGTCAATTTGTATTTGAGTGTGACATCATTCATCTAGATGACTTCATCATTCCTGTGGAATGTCTGTTACTTAGGGTTCCACTTTATTTCCTCCATAACAGTGACAATCATATAATTCCTTTTCTTGTGCCCTGACTAATATGCATGATCAAGATGGCTGAACAGTGTTAAATATATTGCTATATTTTTAATAGAATCCCAATGCATAGGATGAAGACATCTTGATGGAAGAATCTCTAAGGGAATGCTTTGCTCTACTCAATGAAATGCTTTTTATAATCAATAAAAATAAGCACAGTAAGAACTTGGGTTTCCTTTATCTTTGGATTTTGTGATATTGTCTAATCTAGTGTTGAAGACTGATTATAGTAGCTTATTCCCTGCTCATGTTGTAAGGATGCCATCAATGTGTATAGAGATTATACTCAAAAAAGTGTTATAGGGAGGGAAAGTAAATATATAAGTGAATAGTTCATTACATTCCCTTTTTTACCTTTTTCTGTATTAATAAAGCTCAAAAATTTTCAATACCTTTGGTTTCTTTCTTTACTTTACAGATGCCTTAATGCCCCCATGATTATATCCTATTAAACTTTATCTAAGCCCACAATTTTTTTTCTTCTTTAGGACAATTTCTACATATTCTATAATGACATTTAGGAGTGTGATATTAGAATCAATAATGGTGACAATACTCTCTTTGATATTCAAAAAACATAGTTTAGAATCAAAATTACATCCATCTCTTATTTAGAGAATGATAATCAAATCAATAGTGCCATTATCTTTGGAAAGGGCATGTCATTGGACTGTTCTATTGTTTCCTCATTGTCTTTGTGATTTTGTAAACCAAAACTTCCTTCTTTGGCCACTACTCTTCAGACTTGCAGTCTTCCCCATCAAAATGCAAACTCTTTGAAGGCAAGAATTATCTCACTTATGTAATTGCATCCCTAGTGCTTAACACAATGTTGACACATAGTAAGTGCTTAATAAGCACTTTTCATTTATTATGTCACTAACAGGTGTTCCTCAGTTTATGTCTTAGACAAGAGAAATAAGAATGGAAAGCAGTTGTTTGTAGGGCCATGTCAAATTGGCATCCAAAAGGCTATTTTTCAAAGCTTAAGAACATACCACCAGTTCCAACTTGAAGGCATTATTCTAGCATTTTAATAAGAAAATCATTACTATGGTTAATGGCTGAACACTATATGCATTTACTTCTTTCTTTTGTTTTTAAATACTATCTTAGAATACTAAAAAATGTCCGAATGATGAAATAAGGGGGTTAGATCAGAGATCTTTAAGGAGTCCTCCAAGTCTAGCTGCCTATGTCTTGTAATATATTTAGAGATCTAGAAGGGAATAAAATACTTGTGCCTTAGATGCTGAATGGGGCAGGATAGCAGCATTAGTGGAGCACGGACCAAAAAGCACTAAATCATCTGGATTAGTTGCTGCTGCATGTATATAGCATTTATAAAGTGTCCATAACGATCAAGACAGAATCCATACTGCTATTCCCAACAATGTGTATGAACAGGACTACTAGTCTACAGTAAAAAAAAGAGAAAGAAGGGAAGCTGGTGGTTATCCTATAGAAACTATAGAAAGGGGATATTCCTAGATAAGGAAACTCTTTTCATTGATGGAGCTCAGCATATTCTCTTTCCACATGGCACACACATTTCATAGAATGCCAGGGAAGGTAGAGGTAGTGGAGGCTATCAAGTAAAAAAAAATGCTAAATAATAAATGGAAGAACAGACTGGCAGATTAATCCTTATAACACTAAAAATGGTGGGCTAAAAAGAAGTCCCAAAAGTCAATGGGAAAAGCCATCAATCTAGCTATTTGAATATAGATATATGTGGCAAGATAGCTAAGTAGGTTGGGAGATAGCACCCTAGTCAAAGAGTCAGGAAGACTTGAGTTCAAGTCAGTCTTAGACAATCATTTGACTGCTCTTTGCCTTAATCCACTGGAGAAGGAAATCCTCGTCAAGAAAACCCTCTGGATAGTACTCTTGTGTATGGTTCATGGCATCACAAAGCGCAGACCTAGAATAGACAAATACTTCTATCTAGGCTTTGATTAAAGATTTCCAAAGAGAAGAAATCACCACTTTTTGAGGACACATTCTGTATTCTTGGATAGTTCTAAGTTTGGTAAAGTTTTTTATTGACATTAAGCTTAAATTGAAGGGGCAGCTAAATGTCACAGTGGTCAGAAAGAACATCAGCTCTGGAGTCAGAAAGACCTAAGTTCAAATGCAACCTCAATCACTTAATACTTAGCTGCATGACACTTGGCAAGTCACCTCTTTACAATTTTCATCCATTGATCTTGGGGCCAAATGGAAGAAATCTAGTGGCTCCTCCACATGAAAGACACTTTAATAATTGAAGACAGTAATCATATCCCCTTCTTTAGTCTTCTTTATTTCTTGTCCAGTTCCTCTGAGTCTCATGTTATAGGAATTCAAAGTCTATAATTATCCTGGTTCCCTTTTTCAGGGTACTCTCAAACTTAGTTTATCAATTTCAGTCATTCTGATTCCATTTCCAAAACTTTATCTACTATTCCACCTAGTGGCTTGTAGTCACAGAATCACATGAAAATAACGTCAGATATGAATATACAATAAAAACAATAAAGTCCTGAGTTTGTTACCTTACTATTCTCTATAAGTTAATACTTTAATACTTAATTTGTGGTTTCTGCATGGTTGGTGAATAGGATATGCACTGAAATAATTTCTAATTTCAATTCTAAACAAAATACCATACTAAACCCAAGATTGTTAGGAGTCTCCTGTTGTTGTTATGTGTACGTGTATTACTTGTTCATAGACTGACTTGGAAAGTTAATTGCTCTTGCAAATACTGTTTTGAATGGAAGGCATATTCTGAATTTCAAATATACCTAAAGCATAATACATAAAAACATATATTCCAAATATACAAAAGTCATGAATTCAATCAGAATTAAATTGGGGAAATTCTCATACTCTGGAGAGGGTAGAGACTTGGTGGTAAATATGGCCAAGATTACCCTTTTGTATTTGTCCATCAAAACCAGAATTCTTCGGGGCAGATTTTTTTTTCTTAGGCAGAGGATATTTGGATATTAGGAATGAGACCAATAAGGATACAACACCAAGAACATCATAGCATCAATCAGTTTGCTTCCACTACAATAATTTCCCTAAAATGATTTTTAAGTGAAGAGTATAAAAAAAAGAAAAAAGAAAGAAAAAAGGAAACCCCAAAACCATGTTTCTATTTTTTGTCCCAAGTCACTGGCTTTGTTATAAGGCACATACTCATGTTATTATTACAAAACACATTAAAATTATTTTTGGAATGTCTATTTAAAACAAACTAACAACTCTTCTAAAACTTTACTTAGAAAAAGCTATCAAAAATTTTTTTAATAAAGAGCCTCACTGTGTAAAGATGCTTGAACAGATGTTTATAAAGCATGTTTGAGAAATTCTGGACTCAAAGATTAGTCAAGAAATGATAGGAGACTTGTTTTACTATTCTGCTAGTGAATAAATGAAAAAAAACAAAAGAAACTCTTTAGGAGAGGATACAAAATGATGACTGATTTTGGACATGTTGAGTGTGAGATGTCTATAGGAATGCTCCATAGGCAACTGGAAATGTTTTATTTCTTAAGTTTAGAATAAGATAAATTATAGGGAAAAAAAGAGAAATACTTATATGGAATTAGAAGAGGTTGAAAACTCAACTACAGATGAGAATTACCCACCTAGATATGAAAATTGAAGCCAAGTTGGGGATGAGATTACTGTTGGAGGATTAAGAGAGAGAGAAAAGCCAATGATAGAAGACATTATGGCAAGGAGTTCTTAAAGTACTGGTATCAATAAGCTTGGTTTTTAAAAAGTATAATCACATTTTAACAAAATTATTTTTTAAAACCCTATGCATTATATTTTATGCATTAAAATTATTTTGAGAAGGGTTCCATACTTCTAAGAAGTCCAGATTTCTAAAATAATCCAAAGCTCAAAATAGGTTAAGAACCCTTAATTCAATGGATAGGACACTTATATAAGGTAAAAGCCAGACGGAAAGGTCAAAGTTATAAGAGAAACAAGGTGAAGTACCCAGGAAAATATTTTTTGGTGAAATTATTTTTTTCTATTACTCATTTATTTTTTTATGGGACAAAACAAGCATTTCCATAATATAGTATAATAAAAGATGATTGCACATGAAACTGCAAATCTTACATACAACTATCTATTTCTTTTAAATAGATAATAAATTTATCATGTAAATTACTTTTTTCCTCCCCTTCTCCTGCTTTTTTGTATTTAATTAATATGTTTTTAAAATTTAGTTCAGGAAAATAACTCTTGGGGAGGTGGAGGTGTAAAGATAAAGAGAATTATTTCTTCCATGATGACTTTTCTTTAATGTAGAACACTGAGCAAAATACCAAATGGTATGAACAGTAGAGACACAAACACAAAACTCATGTGGAATTATCACTTTTAACTTAGTTGAGGGGATGGGAATCATACAGAAATCAACAAAGCCTTCTGAGAAATTCCCGTTTCTCCCCATTCTCCCCCATTTTTGATGGAATATGATGCTTGAACTTGAGGAGTAGAAAAGTTGGCATCAAGTACATTCTAGTTGAATGATTACATTAGTCTACTGAATCACTTAGGCTGCCCAAGGGAAAGGAAAGGGAAAAGCAATGAAAAGGGGTGAAGACATATTTTTTGTTGTGTTTAAGAGAAAAAATAGTCAAATAAATCATGGTTAGTAATAGTGATCCAAAACCCCCCCACTATTTTAAATATTAGGCAAAAATATACATAAAATTATTTTTAAAGCAACAAAATACTAACAAATCAAATAAACTTTAGAAAAAAAAATTAGAAAGTATTCCAAGTTTATTCCTAAATCAAAAATATAAGAGGTTTATGAGCCCATATTCAGAAATTGAGTATTTATCTGATGGAGGTAGATGAGATCAGCTTCTGATTCTAAATCCCATCATCCTATGAATAACTATATGGCCCAATCCCAAGAATGGAGGACTATTTATGGCCACACAAAACCATCATAGCCATTAACTATATTAAAAAAGAAAACCTTTCTATGCATTTCAAAGGCATTGGTAAAAAGTAGGATCATAAAATGAGGAAAGAATTTAGACCTGATAGCAGGAGAGCTACTTCCCGGTATTGCCTTGGTCAGAAACTTGCCAAATGATTTTGCCCAAGGTTATACAGGTCTCAGGTCTCTGGAAAATATAGGGCTAGATGCAATTCTACTCAACCCAGCCATAAGCTATTTAGGACTTAATATACTTAAGGCACTATCCTAGGCATTGGGGTGACAAAGACATTAATGAAAAATTAATGAAATGAAAAAAAAAACCCTGCAAAAAACTAAAATTCTATTAATTGGAATTAATATTTCTTCTCTTTCTCCCTTCTCTCTTCTCAATGCCCTCCTCCCCCATATGAGGACCAATCCATATCAGCATCTATTCTGTAATGGATGATCTTTGAGAGCTTCCTAGGTTACTGAAAAGCTAAATGACTTACTTACCCAAAGTCACAGAGACAGTATGAATCAGAGTTAGGACCTGGATGTAGGTTATCCTGCCTCTGGGGCTGGATCTCCAATTACTATGCCACATTGACTCCTTTTATTCTTCTGTTAAAAAAAAAAAAAAAAAAAGAGAGAGAGATCAATAATAGTACCTACCTTCCAGGGTTTTTGTGAGGATAAAATAAGTAGATGTTTATAAGGAGCTTTGCAAACCTAAAAATGGTATATAAGTACTTTATTATTGTTCAGTTTTATCTGACTTCATGACATCATTTTGGGGTTTTCTTGGCAGAGATCCTGGAGTTGGTTTTCCTTTCCTTCTCCAGCTCATTTTGCAGATGAGGAAACGGAGGTAATCAAATTGAAGTGATTTGCCCAGAGTCACACAGTTAATAAGTGTCTGAGGAGAGATTTGAACTCAGGAAGATGAGTCTCCCTAACTCCAGACCCAGCGCTCTATCCACTATGTCCATATGTATATACACATACCTACATATATATATATATATATATATATATATATATATATATATATATATATATATATATATATATATGTTATTACTTTTCTAGTTACTATTGTAATTCTAATTAGACTCTTTTAGAGTCTATTCTGAAAATTCAATGCCTAATCCTATTAGGTTGGGATGTTTGTCCTGCTTTCTTTAAGAGATCTCACATTTTCATTATTGTGAGTCCTTGTACTACAAGTGCTTTGGCAAATCGAAACGATCTAACACATTTCAAAACATACACAAGGAAGTCATTCTACCAGTATTTTTCCTTGTATAAATGCTATTTATTTGGGTACAGAATGCCATATGCCCAATAACCACTAAACTCACTTGTGCTCTAGGATATGACTCATGTGAGCAAATAATGAGCATAAACAGAATCTCATCTTTTCAAGTAGAGTTATTATTCAAGATGGAAATTTTATGAGGCACCCTCCCCACCTCAGATTGTGTTTTCCTGTTTACCGGTTGCACCTGTGTGACTTAGAACATGTCCCCAAGCATGGCTTGGATTTATTTTTGTAAATAGAATGGGGGGAGGTCAATGAGGGATGAAATACTTCAAGAATGTGCCATTGCTACACCGGATGCTTAACACAAACAACAGATGTAGTGTAATCATTCACTTCCTACAGAAAAGTCACCTACTAAGGATATATATCTATTGGATGCAAAAGGAAATATAAATTGGTCTTATTGATTGGAACAATAGCTATTGATAGCATCTTGCTTGATAGGACACATCTTTCTTCTTGTATCTCTCTGACTAGATTAGTACTTAGTATGTGCTCATTAAACACAATTTCTTATTTTTGCCCTATGGGAAAGCAGCTGTATGGTTGCAGGCTTTTTTTTTTTTTTTTTTTTGTAAAGCTTATACATGATACCTTAATGAAATATTAAGAGGTCCTAGATAAGAAGGAAGTCTGTAGATACCCCTATTTTCTCAGTAGTAGTAGATTGGTGGGGCATCAAGCCTCAAGATGGAGCAATAAGTTTCTGAAGGGTACCATGGTTCAGTAAAAATAAATGCAGGTCTGTGCTGATTGGGAGTATCTGCTCTTCTGTAATCCTCTGGGAGCTATGGACATACCTCCTAGATAGTTTTGTTCAGCCTCCTTCCCGTTGTCATTGGAGAGCAAAACATTAGAAACTGAAGCTTCCTTGCATTTTGGAGAAAGGTTTTGAATTCAAAGTAAAGGGATGCTCCACATCTGAAAACTTTCCTTACTATTTTACAAGAAGTATCCTAACACAGCAGATATTATACAAGACAACTCATAGGAGCATACATTTAGAACTGGAAGGAATATTAGGGGCTGTCAGGTATAACTCTCTCATTTTCTATATCAGGAAACTGAGGAACAGATTAGGTAAGTGCCTTCCCAGGATAACACAGCTACTTAAATATTGGTGGAGGGATTTGGATCCAGGCCTTCCCAAACCCAAGTCCAATGTTCTACCCACAAGATCACACTGCATCTCCAACATTGCAAAAGGAACTATTATTATATCCATTTGACAGATGAAGAAACTGAGATACACAGATATTAAGTGACATGATCAACTTTACACAGCTAAATAAATAGTTAAGATAGGCTTTAAACTAATGTAATCCTTATCTAGAGCCAAAAACTGTATCCAGTCTACTATCTAGATGTCTCTGTCTCCTTTAGTTTAGGATTTACCAACTAAGCTATAGACAGATTCTTTAATTGCCAATAGAAAGAGTTTCATGCAATGTACAAATAATACCCCTCACATTATTCTCACAATATTTTTGCTCCTGACATTCAAGCTTTTATCAAATACATCAGAATAATATGTACTCATTGATAGAAATATTGGATAATATTAACTAATGTTTTAGATATTCAGGATAAAATCACCTTTATGCTAAAAAATTTTAAGTGACTGCTTTAAATTGATCATTAAAGGTTGGAATAGTTTTTTTAAAAACAATTTTTAAAAGTCATATGAATAGACTGTCATATTTACAAATAGCACAGAGTTATAATATAAATATATTATTTTTAAAAATCAGATGCAAGTGCCTAGGAAATACCAATCCTATTCAAAAGACAGAATTTATTTGCAAAAGGAAGATTCATTACTTTCATTCCATAAGAAACAGTTAAATCCTGATGACCATTAGTTTGGGGGTTTCATGTTGGAAATTTTCATTCAAAGCGGAGATGTTAATCTTGCCTTTAAGAAGTGAAAACTCACTTGTGCAATTCTGTGATGAACATA
The DNA here is from genome assembly GCF_048593235.1 of Sminthopsis crassicaudata. Taxonomy (NCBI): domain Eukaryota; kingdom Metazoa; phylum Chordata; class Mammalia; order Dasyuromorphia; family Dasyuridae; genus Sminthopsis; species Sminthopsis crassicaudata. The sequence continues at coordinate 143,044,080 of NC_133620.1, forward strand.
ATTTCTTTTTAAGCTTTCTACTTCTATGTCAAATGATGACTATGCACTAAAAATAGCCAAGTAGAAGTGTGGAAAGGGGCTTGTGAGAGACAGAGAGAGACACAGAAGGAGAGAGACTCAAAACCAAGAAGGAAGCAAGGGTATGACTCAGAAGTCAATCCATTAATAAATTCAAATTATACCCCATGTGATGTCTCTCTATGGTAAGGAATAATTCTTCAAATGTGCTCTTTCCCTCATTCCCATTAAGCATTTTTCATGTACTGTACTATAAGGGGCATACAAAATAAAGATACAATGGTCCCCGAGTTCTTTACACATGGATACCTTAATGAAATATTAGGAGGCCACAGCGCCTTCTGGATAAGAAGGAAGTTTGTAGGTACCCCTATTTCCTCAACAGTGGATTGGTGGGACATTAAGCTTTAAGATGGAGCAATAATTCTCTAATGGGTACCATGGTTCAATAAAAATAAACACAGATATGTGCTCCTTGAGAGTATCTGCTCTCCTGTAGTCCTCTAGGAGCTAGGGATGTACCTCCTACATAGTTGTGTACCTCCTAGATGGACTTCAAGGAATATAGCATCCTTACTGGAGAGAATATAGACATACATATGAAAACAAGCTTATAATAAAGTGCCTCATCATATAGTGGGGATAATCTTGATGAATACATATGAAAATTTTAATTTCTTCTACTTTGAATAGACAATGTGCTTTTAGTACATTTCTCTGAAACTATAAGTTTCTAGGAAGGGGCTAACAGGCACTGATAGGGAAGTTTCCTCAACCTATACTAATGAAATCATGGGTCCTAATACACAAAAATATATACATAAACACACATATACACATAGCATAACATTTAACTTTGTTCTTCAGATAAAATAAGAAACAATGATTTTTGCCTCTTCTTCCATCCATATTTTTAAATAAATAATCATAAGAATTAATATGAAATATTAAAAATCTGGGATCCAATGACCTGGGCTTGAAATCCTTGCCCTATATTTACCACCCCTTGGGTAAATAATCATAACTTTTTAGGGCTTTAGTCAACCTCATCTATAAAGTGAGAGGATAAATTTGTTGATCTCTAAAGTCTCTCAAAGTTCTGAATTTTATTTATTCTACAACTAATGAATATAAGTCAGAGACTACAGGCTCAGCCAAGACATCAGAATAATAAACACATATAGCAACCATAGGTACTCTGCTAAGAATTTTATAAATAATATCTTTTTTGATCTTTGCAAAAACCTTAGGAGGTAGGTTTTACCATTATCCTCATTCTATGATTGAGGAAACTAAAGCAGAGGTTACTCAGGTGGTTAAATGTCTAAGATTAAAATTAAACTCAGATCTTCCAGACTGCAAACCCCAGATTCTATCCACTGTACCACCTAGATACCTAGGTGAAGACATGAAACTGATCTGATACTTGTTGTTTTAGCTTTTTAAAAGTAAGAACTAGTCCATATTATGCTGCCACTAGTTTGGTCTGTATGGCAGAAAGGGTGTGTTTTTTCACATATTAAATACCCACATTAACAACATATCCTGTTAGACAGTTGGTTGATTGTTGTCCTTCATTCTTGAAAAGGACCAAGATGACATCAAGGTACAGTGTGTCTGACTGTGGCTGATTAAACCAATAAAAGTTTGGATAGCTCCACCACAGATTGGACGCAAATAGTCCATATAATACTCTACTGTTAGATTGTAGAGGAGATACAAAGATTAGTAAGACATGGTCCCTCAAAAAGCTTACAATCTAGTAGAGGAGAAGACAAATCTTGATACAAATTAGAATGTGGAAAGTATCCTTAAGAGAATATAAAAGTGCTGTGGGTATCCACATTATTTCCAGGATTTCTCTAAAGGGAAATTTGTTTACATAGAACTCTTCCTCACTCCTAACTTCCACAAATAGAACATGGGTCTGTGGCAAGATGAGAGTACACAACTCTGGCAGATGGCTGAGGCAAGCATCTGCTTGGTCAGGAAATGGGGGTAGGGAGGCACATGTCCCAGGCAAAAAGAAACAGGGTCACTGAAGATTTGGCCCCGCTCACAAGCCTTCCTGCAAAGAAGGTGAGCAGGAAATCAGGGCATTGCTTCCTAGAGTTTCCTGCCTGTCCTTGGATTTTCAGAAATCATGTTTATAATATTTTAAACTTTTAAGCCAATGTATAAATAGTTTCCTCCTTCAAAACACTTCTACTCTCACTTTTAGATAAAATAAAAAAATACCAATTTCCTTATATTTACATTCACTATTTACAAAGTGTTTCTCACTGGAACCTCACATAACCTTGAGAAGAAGAGAAGACAGCCAAACAAATCTTTAGTAAAGAAAGCTCAAATTGACACTATTAATATGTTATCACCAAACTAGACTTAGAACTACAAAATTCTCTTGTTAGCCACCCACTTGTAACATTGTTTCTATGTTAATCACAGCACCCAGTACTCTGTTTCACTTAAAGTTATATAGGGGGATGTTTGCCTGAACTTTTACAGAAAAAAATAATACACTCATTGTATAGAAAAGCAATATATGCCCCAGAGAGGCTGATTTTTCCCAAAGACATACAGATGATTAGTGACCAGCTGGAACTAGAATCCAAGTGATAGCCCATAATCCAATAGTCTACTTTTCACTACAACAACTCTATTCTCTTCTAAAAAATAATAGGATATCATTATAGAGAAAGAGAACCAGAAAGAAATGAACAATAATAAATAATAAATAAATAATAAATAAAATAAATAATAAAAAATGCAAATTGAGGGACAGTTAGATGGTACAGTAGATAGAGCACTGGCTCTGGGTTTCAGGAGAACCTGAGTTCAGACCTGGCCTCAGACACTTAACACTTAGTAGCTGTCTGACCATGGACTTAACTCCAACTGCCAGAGAGAGAGAGAGAGAGAGAGGAGAGAGAGAGTGTTCATTTAGTAGCTGTTTGATCCTGTTGCCTCAGTTCCTCATCTTTAAAATGAACTGGAGAAGGAAATAGAAAATGCTTTTACGAAGAAAACACTCCAAAAGGGTCATGATGAGTGACATGATTGACATGACTGGGCAACAATAATAACAACAGATAAGAAGAGGGACAAAAATAAAAACAGATGGTTAGGTAAAACCAAGTGTCCCAGAAAGCTATTTTTTAATTAGAAAAAAAAATCATATAAGAGGGAAGGAGTGGGGGAAAGAGATATCAGCATTAAAGCAATCCCCAGTTTTATCAACAACGTTCAGGATATTTTCTAAAAGTTAGTCTGTAAATCAGTTGTGTGGAATCTGGAACACATTTCCTCATAGAAACAAAGTCATAATAAATGGTGGTTAGGTGCCTATTTAGTTCATTCTTTAGCCCTGAATCTAGCTGAACTTAGGAATTCTGGGAGTCTGGTAGTAGTGAAAGAAAAGAAAGCATTCTCACATTTTCTTGGATAGTCTAACTATGGAAAAACATATCTTTGATAGCCCCTTTTCCTCTTCTCCCCTATGCCCTTAACATTCTGCCCTATCTCACCCACTCTAACACAGATTATTCTTCCTAATGATATTCCCATTGCCTCATTATTCCCAGCTTGAGTGGGAGCCACTGAATTGTAGAGCCTCTTAACCATTCCAGAAGTATTTACATTTGCAAAAGAGACTGCTCACTAATGCAAATGAAGTTCTAATTAGTAGCAATTTAGACTCTAAGACCAAGTGTATTTCTTTTTCTAAGGTAGAGGGAAAGAATAGGGAAGGGGACATCATTTTTAGAGAGAAGAGGCACCTACCATAGACCGATGTGTGTCTGGTTGGTTGATTGCCCTGCTTGTCATTTCCCATTAACTGCTTCTGCTTTTCACAGCTTCTTCCCTTTCTTCCTTCTTCAGAGCCCTCAGGTTCCCTAAAAGCTCTAAATTTTTTTTTCTCCTTACAAAGGCTCTCATGGCAACAGGACCTCAGCAGGACTCCAACAACCATTTCTATTTCACTGGCCTTTTGTAAGAGGGAGTAGGAACTGTGGGGGAGGAAGAGCTTTCTTTGCTTTACCTTTTAAAAAGTGAATTTAACTCGCGTTTCCAAGGAATGTGGCCCTATTCTCAGTACTTTTCTGTGTCTCTTTAGGACCAAAAACTTCCAGATTGCCATGATTTTAGCTAACCTCCCTTTAATTCAGAAGTTCTTAAGACAGGTGACTCATGGGCTAGAAGGTTGGCATTGGAGTCAGGAAGACCAGAATTCAAATGCTGCCTCAAATATGTACTAGTTGTATGATACTGGGCAAAGCATTGTCATTTAACTTCTCATAACCTCTGTTAACCCATCTATAAAATGGAGATGCTAATATCACTTCCCTTACAAGCTTGTAGTGGGGAACAAATGAGATAACATGTAAAGTGATTTTAAAATCTTAAATCATTTTATGTATCCTTTGGCAATCTCATAAAGCCCATAGATCTTTCTCAGAATTATGTTTTTAAATGCATGGATTTATCAAGGAAATAAATTAAATATATGTACACATATATGGATAAATATATGCATACATTTTATATAATACCTTGGGTCTGTATCTTAAACATTTTCTCCTAGTTACCTAAAAACAGAAGCTTAGTTGGTGTAGTAGAAAATGGTGGATTTAGGGTAAAGAAGAACTGGGAATCTGCTTCAGGCACTTAAAAGCAGGACATATCAATGGATCTTAGTTTAGTTTCTGTGTTTGTGTGTGTAGTATGTGTAAGACAGACAAAGCAAGGAAGAAAGAAACAAAGAGATAAAGACAGAGGCACATACACTAGGTGAGAGAGACAGACACAGAAAGACATATAAGGGGGGGAGAAAGAGAGAGAGAGAGAGAGAGAGAGAGAGAGAGAGAGAGAGAGAGAGAGAGAGAGAGAGAGAGAGAGACAGAGAGAGACAGAGAGAGGGGCAGAGAGAGAGACAGAGAGAGAGAGACAGAGAGACAGAGAGAGAGAGAGAGACAGAGAGACAGAGAGACAGAGAGACAGAGAGAGAGAGAGAGAGAGAGAGACAGAGAGACAGAGAGACAGAGAGACAGAGAGACAGAGAGAGACAGAGAGAGAGACAGAGAGAGGGGCAGAGAGAGAGACAGAGAGAGAGAGACAGAGAGACAGAGAGAGACAGAGAGACAGAGAGACAGAGAGACAGAGAGAGAGAGACAGAGAGAGGGGCAGAGAGAGAGAGACAGAGAGAGAGAGAGAGAGAGACAGAGAGAGAATGAATGAGAATAAGAGTATTGGACTCAATTAACTCTAAGGTCCCTTCCAGATCTTCCTCTATGATCTTAACTTTCAAATATTCTTTTTCATTTCTGTTGACAGACTAAAACCCTTCCATTTTCCTTGAGGTTTTGTCTCTTCTACCTCTTCCCCTCACTCTTTCCTCTATCCCAATGTCTGGATGTCTTCCCTAGCTTAAGACATGTTCCCACACCCCAGGAACTTCACCAAAACAATGCTCACTGACGGACTCCATCCATAAGCTGTAATAGGTTTGTCTGTCAAGTGTCCTAGAGAATTGCAGGAAATCCTTTGCATTTATAAGCCCAGATTGGGGCCTCACTGTTCCACTATACAACTGCAGATCTCAGTTATACTAGCTCCGACCCTTCACTCATTGTTCAAGAAGTCTTTGTTACATTCAGAGGTGTTTGTCTCTTTTCAAATTTCTAAGTTAGTTAGCAGAACATAAAGCTGATAATGAACAATGTGGGAAAACATTGCTGCAAGTTGTTTAAAAGTAGTACAGGGTGCTAACCTTTGCTTTTTAAAGCAATGACTTTCAAAGGCAGGTATTATATAAAATGGGAGCTATCATTATAATTATAAATGCCTATGTTTTAAAAACTAGCATAAGATAGACTTTTAAAAAATGTAAATATAAATGCAATTCAATTAGTCAGGCCAACTTTCCTTTGCATGAGATATAATGATAATTCTTAGATTTTGTTTATATACATATGGAGTCTGATTTTAAATTTCTCATATAAACCAAATCCTTTACAATTCATGCCAAGAATCAGAATGAAAAGACAACTACTTTAGCCCAGCTTTTAAAAAAAAAATCTAGTTTTTTCCTAGATCACCATGAAAACAGGTTTGATTAAAGTGATCGTCTTTCTTCAAATCCAGTGAAGCATAAAAAGTTCTATAATCTCTGCCAAGAGCACAACATCAACAAGACCACCAAACTCAGGATACCCTCTTGCAAAGGATTTCCTGCAATTCTCTGGGGACAAGACAGAATAACATTTACAGATGTAATTTTAAAAGTTAGGCTTGAGTATACTTCTAATTTCTTAAAAAGAAGTCATTTTAGTTTCCATAATTTCCTCAGTTTTTAAAACATCATTTAAATTTGGGTTTGTTGTTTTGTTTTGTTTAAATAAATCTTGATCTTTTTTATATTTTCATACTCAGTTCATTTCACTAAATTTCCATTCCAGCTTTAGAAAAGCAAACTGAAAATAATTTATTAAGATATTTAGCCTAATAGTCCTTTGGAAATATGTTACCTCTTCTTTAATCCATCACCTCACAAATAAATTCCCAACAGAAAGCATGTGACTAGTCAGCATCCTTGTCAAGGGTCCAAGTTCTTACAGGATATTAAAGAGAATGAGGTAATGATCTCACATTCACTTTCAGGTGTTTCCTGATTGTTACCATAAGTGATTACCATCCTTATCAGTTCTTTTTCCTTGTCTACCACTTCTTCCAAAGAGCTATCCTCTTTCATTTGGTTGAAAACAGCTCTTCTCAGAATACAATGCTGACTACTTTTATCTGGAGTTTGCCATAATCTACAGAGCATTTATTATATGCAGGACTGGCCCAGGTGCTATTGACATAATTGGACACAGAGCTAAATTTAGATTAGAGCAAATCTCATGAGATACTTGTATCCATTTCAATTCATACTATCTGAAGCTATAATTATATAGAGTATGGTCATTGGTTCCAGCCTAATAAAAATATGCAGTGTAAATTTGAAAAAGTGATCCTTTCAGGGTATTAATTATTTGTACTAATTGGGACCTAAATGTAGTTCTAGCTTTAAAGAAAACACAAATCAGTTTGAACTTTTCCCCCCTCAATTTGGTTATCTGTAAAATGATGGGATTATCATACTCTTATATCAGGAGTTCTTAATCTAAGGTCCATGGAAGTGATCCATAGATAGATTTCAAGATGTTTATCAATTTAGAAACTTAAATATTTTTATAAGTCTTTTAATAAAGTTGGTTTTCTTCCTTGGTATTTTAACAACTAGAAATTTTATCGATACAATTTAAAGACATGATTCTGAGAAATTTCACTAGACTGCCAAAGGGGTCTAGAACACAAAAAGTTAAGACCCCTTAATTTTGGTCATAACCAAGGCACCTTCCTACAATAACACTCTACAATTCAATCAATTGGTCAATAAACTTTTATTAGGTGCCTACTGTGTGTTGGCATTGTTAAATGCTGGGGATACAAAAAGAGGCAAAAGATAGTACCTGTCCTCAAGGAATTTATAATCCAAGGAGAGAGGGAGACAATATGCAAACAAATATATACAAAGCAAGTTACATAGAAAATAAACAGATGATTAACAGAGGGACCACACTGGAATTAAGAGAGGTTAGAGGAGACTTCCCTGGAAAGTGCACATTTAGCTGGGACTTAAAGGGAACCAGGGAGGTCAGTAGTCAGAGGGGAGGAGGGAAAACATTCCAGGTATGGGAGGTGGCAGGAGAGAATGTCTGAAGCCAAGAGACAGAGTCTCATTGGTGGAAGCCAGGAAACCAGTGTAACAGGATCAAAGAATACATATATATCAGGGAATAAGGTATAAGAAGACTGAAAGGTCAGAGGAAAGACTTTATTAAGCAGCTATGTGCCCAATGTGGGGAAAGTATGAAACATTTAGTTTGGCCCTCAAAGACTTTTCATGGAGAGACAAGAAGCATATAGGGCAGACAATTGGAAAACTATATATTAAACTATATAAAAAACTATATATTAAACAAGGTGAAATTGTATAATTGATATTACATTGCTTGCCTTCTCAATAGGTGGGAGAGGGGCAAGAGAGAGGAAGACAATTTGGATATCAACTTTTTTAAAAAAATGAACACTAATTTTTACATTAGAAAATATTTAATGAAATACATTATATACATATATATTATACAATGTATTTCATTATATATTAATATATTACCACATATTAAATACATGTATGTATGTATAACATATATATGTAGGAATTCACAAGAGGGAAAATAAACTTGAGTTGGAATAATTATTTATAAAAGAGATTTGGGACTTCTAGGATGAGGAGGAGGAAGACTGTTATAAGAAAGCAGAGATGATTTTTAGAAACTCCTCATTTCACTGACTAACAAATTTTTTTGGGTTTCTTCTATTAGGTACCAAGTACTGTTATATCTGGGGAGTTCGATGGGGGGGGGGGTCTAGGCAGAGCAAAAAGAGTAAAAAAAACAAAAACAAAAAACCAGAGGCCATCATGGATCATTTAAGTACAGGGAATCCAGGAATGAGATTGGAAGAAAAGAGTGTGTCTAGATTATAGCCCTTAAACTAGATAGAAAAGTTTCAATTTAATGTAGTAGATAATTTGAAATAAAATGAGGTATTTTAGAAAGCTTGACTTGTCAGCATTATAGATTAAGTTGAAGTAGAGAGAGAGTGGGGTCAGGAACTGACTTGTGGAATCAAGAAATATCTTAGGCATGTTGGAGGGAAAACTCCTTTGGAGTTCCAAGCTTTCCCTAGGGAGCCCCTGGTAAGGGAATGGAAGAGAAACATTGAAGGCTCTCCCTGATGATATGCTTGATTTTCTTCCCATTCCCACTTATGTCAACTCTAAATCCTCTCAAGTTCTACCACTGGCCACAGGTTGATGACAATTATATGAGGACATAAAAGAATGCCCATTCCCGAACTGGGTTCCATAAACCCAGTTTTCAAAATTGGTTTTCAATGCAACATGAAGCATCCTTTGAGAAAATTTCAGAGATAGTGGTGTTTTTCCCCTCTGAAGTTTTAGATATGAAATTACACATGAATCACATACAAAGACAATATGTTTTCATGGGGAAAAGGAGCAGAAACCTGGGACTGAATCTCAACCTTGACACTTGATATAAGGCAATGGGCAAGCCCTTTACTCTTTCTAACCCTAATTTTCCTCATCTGTAAAATGTGGGATAATCCCACTGATAGTAACTCCTTCACATTTGCCTTGAGGGGCAAATGAAAATATATTTGTATAGTAAAGTATTATATAGATGTCAACTGTTGTTATTAACAACACTGGTATGTGGAATTAATTTTTTTTAAATATGAGAACAAATTTAATGATCCCAATCTCTCTATGTCCTGAAGGTATACCATATTGACAAGCTCCCTGGGCCATCATTTTTAGATTCCATCAATATAATTTTAAGCCCAGAGTTATTCAATGACTAAAATAGTTTGGAGAATGGTGTGATAAAGAATGATACAGCCAAGTAGACTAGGTACCAATATGCAATTTGATATAAAAAGTCACAAAAGACTTCCATATCACAGACTTTATAACATTCCTTTCCTATTCAACTCAACCTTTCCTAACTCCACTGACCTGAAATTTCTACTCAGTCTCTCTTTTCATATTAAGGAATTAAAGATCTTTTTTTTTTTTAAGGAAATGTCATGCCAATAAAAATTTAAAAAATTAATTCATGAAGATATCAAAGACTTAGCAGAATAACTATCCAATCACCTAGCAATGCTCTTAGAGAAATGGATATAGATGAGGGAAATTTTCCTTGTGGGTAAAGGGAAGGAAATGAAGAAGGAAAGGTTGGAAGTGTGGAAGCTGCCAGGCAGGCTGAAGCTCAACCAAGAGGCAACAACAGCAAATAGCAACAATAACAACAAAAAAGGGTAAAAAAGGAAAAAACAGCCTCTGCACCCTATGCCACACTTTTGTCCGGAGCATACACTCAGCCTTCTCTTTCACTGGTCATATTTTGTGTACTTTGGAATATAGTAAAACTTCTATTTGAGCCTGGAAAATTTTAAATGATAATAAGAAATGCCTGTTACCTTTGAGTCTGTCTCATAACAGCAAAGTAGGCTAACAAATTGGATCCATTCCAACTTGGGGAAGTTCTTTAGGAATCTGTCTTAATAAAGTGAATGTGTAATTAACATAACAATTGTCTGATGTACTTGAAAACAGCTTGTTCTCAAATATTTTCAAACCTTCTCTGTACAGTCTTAGTTACCCTGTTCATTTTGGACCCTGGAGGAATGGCATGTTAAACACACTCCAAATGACCATAAATTGGGACTCTGAAGAGTCAAAAAATAATGAATTTTTTGGGGCTTTTCCGTGCTTTTTTTTTTTTTTTTTTAACATTTTTTTCTGATAACTTGGAATGGAAACATCCATTCAGAGAACACACAGTCTAGCACTGAATATTGGACTAATGTGTTCCAATTACTAGTTTAAAAAAATGGTTCTGGACAAAAATAGAATGAACAGTTTCATACATAAACTCCCTCTACCTTCTCCCATCATACCTCCTCCTGCACATATAAACTTCTTATATGCTTGAAAGAAAATTGATTTCCTTCATGGCATGGTGTAACAGGCATTCCACTGGCTGGGACTTTCACAAAGATCTCTTACCATTACAAGTTCACTGGACCTGGAAGCTGTGCCTGATGCTCGTTTCTGTGCCAGAATAAATAGAATCCCTGTTGAGCTTCTAAGCTGGTTTAGTTTAATATAAACTGAACTAGAGGCAGGCAATGGATTCATGACACTGTGATGAACAGTACTACATTTACTGTGAGCTCATAAAATGTATAAAGCAAGTAGTTACTAGATTTCCAATTACAAAATAATTTGAAAACAAATATTCCAAAATACATTACAGAGTATCAATGTTTTCTTCATAGATCCAGATCTATATTCATATTTCTATATTAGTTGTTTTTCAATTGTGTCTGATACTGTGATCCCATTTGGGTTCTTCTTGGCAAAGATACTGGAAGGCTTTACCATTCCTTCTTTTGCTCATTTTTACAGATAAGGAAATGGAAGCAAACAGGGTTAAGTGACTTGCCCAGGACCATATAGCTAGTAAGAATCTGAAGCTGAAGTCTTCTGACTGAAGTCCAGGTACTCTACCCACTGCTCTAGTAAGCTGCCTCATAGAGGAAACTAAACTAAATTTGCTCCTTTGACCTCAGAGTCAAAGCCCTTAAACTCTTCCTTCAAAGGCTTTTTACTATTTACAAAATGATCATGTAAGAGGTAGCTAAACATAGCAAACAGAAAGCACTGAATTCAAGTTCCATTTCTGTTGTATACTGGCTACTTGTCTCTGGATAAGTTCCTTAGCTTCTTAATGCCCCCAAAACAGTCCCTGATCTTTATTGCTAGAAGGAATTTCTCATACTAATGAATCATAGCTCTAGGACAAAAAGGCACATCCACAAATATAAGTTTGATTTAGTAACTTATTCAAGAAACAGAATTCACAGGATCAGAGATTTAGGGATCTTCAAAGCCTTCTTATGCCTGTTTTGTAGAAAAAGAAACTGAGCCACAGAAAAATTAAATTGCTTTTCCCTAGGTCACACAGCTAGTTCCTGAGGCAGTATCTGAATGCTGTTCTTTTTAACTCCAAATTTAGTGTCCCATCCATGATAACCATGCTTATAATTCATTATGGTCTGATTTATAAAAGGTGATGTGGTGGACAGCATGCTAAGCCTGGAGTCAATGTACCATAATTGGTCTAGTCTCCAGGACTACTTTTCCCTCCTTCTAGTTTGCATAGTAAAAAAGTTTATAAATAATCAGTGTAAATAATAATAGGTTGGAAGTAAGATTGAAAATGGGAACCTAGAAATGACAAACACATTGTCCTAAAGATCAAAGGAGCATAATTCACAAAGCATATCATTTATTAATCAATCCTGTAATATGTGCCCAATCAGGAGAAGCCATGTAGGCTTTTGGTCCTATGATATGTTAATCTCAAATAAATTATAAACATCCAGTAAGTAAGACCGGTAGAACACCAAATAGTGCTGTCATCTCCACTGGGTCCATGCTGCTGAATGGTCCCAATTCTAATCCATGTCTCCATAACTGATTATCTGTGCCTCCTTCTCTTCCCAATCTCTTCCCCATTCTGTATCCCTTTTTACTGCTTGTCTTAATATCTTCTGTGCTATTTACCTCTATACTCTCTGTGCCTTAAGTTGCAGCCTCATTTCCTACTGCCATTATGGAATTTACTCATGATTATCCAAATAAATGGGCATGTTTGGCACATTTCATAATTTAATAAATTAATTATAAGTTCCATCTGGAAGATTGAGTTCAAATCTGGCCTCAGACATGAGCTATGTGACTCTGGCAGGAAACTACTCAACTTCTCTCTACCTCTATCTCCTTAATTGTAAAATGAAGATCATAAAATTACAGGGTTGTCCTGAGGATCAAGTGAAATATTTCTAAGATGTTTCTCTTAGTGTCTGGTATATAGGTACTTAATAAATGCTTTCTCCCTTATCCTGCTTAGATGCACCCCTTAAGAGACAGTACCATACTTATGTCAAACGAATGTCTCAAAGTTCATTTAAAACTGTGTATGTCTAAAAAAATCAGATGTAAGATATAGTGCTTCCCAGAGAGAGGACTGTGGGGACCGAATATAGATCACAATACTGTATTTTCACTTTTTTTTTGCTTGCTTTTTGTTTTCTTTCTCATTTTTTCCCCTTTTTGATCTGATTTTTTCTTGTACAGCATGATAATTATGGAAATACATAGAGAAGAATTGCACATGTTTAACATATATTGGATTACTTGAAGGGGGTGGGAGAAAGGGAGAAAAAAATCTGGAACAAGGTTTTACAAGAGTGAATGTCAAAAACTATCTATGCATATATTTTGAAAATAAAAAAGCTTTAAAAATAACATACAGTGCTTAATCTCAGCATTAGAATAGAACCCTAGAAACAAAAACACTGGCAAAGTGTTGCTGGACCATGAACAGGGGAAGTGAATTCTTCTCACACAGGAACTTGATTACAACTTCAGCTATGAGAACTCTGAGCAGGCTCAGTGAAGGAAACTACCCTACAGGTAACCTAAGGGACAAAACCTCTCTCATATAATAGTATTTCTGTGACTGCCTCTTTTCACAGCCTGTTTCTCAAAGTACCCCCCACCCTCACTTGCAGATATCCATCTCACTGGACAAGAATGATCAAGTAGAATTAGCTCTTGGTTAAGAGTCAGAACACTTTGAACTCTGTCACTGCTTAGTTATTTGATTTTGGATAATGTATTTTATATACTGAGTTTAGTTTATCATCTATTAAATGAAGGGATTAGAATAAAGAATTCCTAAATTATCACACAACTAGCAAAGACTATGGTTTTAAACTCTGAAATGCTATTTTACCACTAAGTTTCCAATTTCTCCCAGTCCTGCTATATACTTTATTATCCACCTCATCCCATTTCCCATTCTCATTTGCTCATGATTCTCATATGGATCTCATCTTTAAAAAGATAGCCTTCCAAGTTTTCTCATTTTCCAGATGACATAAGATAAAGAATAAATTATTCTCTTTTCAATTCTTCAAAAGATATAATAATTTCATCAATGTGAGTACTCTTTCCACTACTGCATATTATACCCTGTTTATATCTTAGCATACAGCATTCATTAATTCTTAAGTTTAAAAAAGTTATTAGGTACCTAACTTTCTTTTGACGATGAGCCTTTTAAAAATATCTAGTTTTATTCTTGAAAAATATACGCAGTCTCTTGCTGAGCACAAACCTCAAGTCTTTAGGCTTCTTAAGACTTGATAGAATTTGTACTCTACTGGGATAGCCTTTAAGAACTCCAGGACTGAGTTCGAGAGGAGAAGTGTTGTTAGGACAGTTCTTCTCCAGGATTATTATTTTTCTTTAGGAATTTGAAATTCATTATATTTTATATTGCCAAGATATGGTTGAAGAATGAAATTATATAAAAAACTTAAAACTAATAGAAGCAGAATGGGAAAAATTAGGATACAAATACTGAACATAAAATACGCTGATATTGAAAATATGTCTTCACTTACTGGGGTGCATTAATCTGTGAATATCACATAGAAAAATCTTCAAGGGAAACCATCTCTTTGTATTATAAACCAAAACTACACTCAAACTTTAGAATGTTTGTTATTAGCATCTTAAGTATTTAGTGTTTACATGCATTCTCTTCTTCCAGGAGAATGCAAGTGCCTTGATGGAATATACTATTTTGTTTTGTTCTGGGTATACCTAGAATTTAGCATAGCATCTTGCATATTGTAGGTGCCTAATATATATTTGCTGAACTGAATTTCATTTTGAATAAGATAAGGATAGACAACTATAGAATATTTACACTTGTATATTTGCCTTAAAACTAGAGCAGATCTAATATCTGTAGTGTGACTGCAAATTGTGGAGAAGCGAGGATCCTGGAAACTTAGCTGAATAACCGAGCCACAACTTGGGAATAATGGGAGAACTCTATGAAGAAAGAAAGGATATTGAGGATCTGAAGTATTGGGGGTATGAGTTGCCGTGGCCAAATGTCTTTTACTTATATGTGTCTTGTTATTATTCTTCTACAGATGTTATATGTGTCAGTGAATGTACCCTAGGTTCATGGAGAAAATATTTTGTAGTTAATATTCTTACTGTCCCAACTTAATAAACTTTGAGCTAATTATGTATATTGGTTGGTTGTTAAAAGGAAGCTCACCACTGGGGGCTCATGAATTATAGTTTGGGAGCAGACCATAGTGTAACCTAGGACCAGGGAGTAGCAGCCACTCTCCAGGGACTAAACTAATGAATGTGAGTTCATTGTTAGTCTTTCTCTTTCCTCCCAGAGGATTTCTGTATCTTAAACAAGAAAATAGCTTCATATAGACCATATAGATAAAAACAAAATTATCTTTTTTCCTTTAGTTTATTGTTGATTGAAACATGAAATTGAATTGGCATTACAACTGTTATTCTAAAAAATATTTTAAAAATCATGTCACAGCAATTTTCTCTTCCAAATTATTTTAGAAGAAAAAACACTAAAAATTGAGAACATGATACTTCCTATTAAACCATTCTTTGAAATCATCACTAATCTTAAAAGTTTCTGGAGTTGGGATTTTGATTTCATTTTGAATCTGTTGACAAGTCCACAGGGATCACAATAACTATTTTTGGGACCCAGTCATTGTATCACATACTTCAACAATTAAATAGCTAAGCAGCACTTTATAGCCATTTTAATTTAAAGAGCGGACCTCACCCAGAATTCTGGATCATCTTAAAAACATTATATAATCTCTAGATTAAAAATTACATAATTTTAAAAGGAAAAAAATAAATCATTTAACTGCTATCATCTAACAAGAAGAAGGAAAAAAGCCAAGACCACCACACTCTTTTTTTCCCTCATGGCTCAACGGGAGAGTATTCCAAAGTCTTACAATTAATTTAAACTCGAAATCACTTTCCCAGATGAATGCCAGGATTCCTCAGTCAGTCCAATAAACTCTGCTTCCTTCTGTCCTGTTACTACATCTGTATTATTCTGACAGCCCCACCCTTGATATATTCATTTCTTAATAATCCATGAAAACATTAGTGTATAAAGGGACCTTCCTGGTTCAGAAGGAGATTTTTCTCTGGAAATTAATTTTAAAGTCTCTGTTCCAGTTACATCCAAAATATTCTATCACATTTAATCTTCACTCTTTTAAATTAGAGGGGGGTTTTTGAGGAGGGGAGAGTTATTTTCTTTAACTTTTAATGTTTTTTATAGTTTTTACTTGTTTTATTAAGTTACATAGCTATCATGTTAGAAGTTAATTATAATTCTCTTTTAATAAAAAAGGTATGTAAATTATTTTCATGTAAAGGTTTTATTCCATTTTCTATTTGAATACGCATCATTGAAGAGCAGAGATTAAATCTTTTCTTTAAAATATTTATTCTTACCAAATGAAATACAGACACATAAACTTAGTTTATGTTCAGAAAAAAAGGGAGGAAGCTCAGGTTGATTTGCATCAGAAATTACAGCTTTTCCTTTAGCAACAGCACATAAGAGAAGTCCAGATGTTAGAACTTGAGGTCTGTCTGTAATCACATAAACCACTAGAACCCTAATGTTGTAATGGCAGCATACCATCAGCCTCCACCCCTTATTCTGTGACCTCACCTCTTCACTATGCTCCCTTGTATACTTTCCCTCTACATGCTTCCTGGATTCCCATTCATAATATAGGGACCCCATCAAATAAGGCTAGCAAACTTTTATTAGCATAGCCCTAGATCCCTATCAATATTCATTGCTCTCCACTTCTCTACTTAGAGAACTGCCATTCATTTCTATCTGGAGTCTACCTGAAGAATTTCTAAGAAAACACCAGGGCCTTTCATCCTAAGATAAGGCAAAGGGAGGTGCCAGGTAGGAAGAGGAGGAAAAAAAAAGTCACACAAAAAAACCTACTGAACTTTGTACATTGTTAGAGTGGGAGGAAACTTTCAGCACTTTGTTGGTCTGAGTGGGAAGCAGACAAGGGTCTTTGCTTAGGCTTCAATGAGTAACAGGTATGGGATTGAAGAAAAAGGAAAATGCAAGAAAAGAAGAGATATTGAGGGAATTAGGGAGTAAGAAGGAAGGTCATGATCCAAAGGTTGTCTTATGTTAGGGGCTTCAAACTTTTTAGTCACAAATTAAAATTAAATTTTGTAATTGCTACAAACACATGAACAAATGAACACATTCTGTTACTATTAAGCAAACCCAACTACTGCCAAGGTCTTCCATTAGAGCAGCCAGATCCTGAGAAGTTAAGGGAGGAAACAGGGAATGTTAGGGGTGGACAGCAACTGCTAAAAACTTAACATATGCAACATTTTGACAAGATCAAGCATTTAGAGGACTGTCTGGAAAAGAAAATTTGAGGGACATTTTATTCAATAAGACAAGAAAAAATGAGGGAGGATAGATAGGAAGAGAATACTGTTGAAAGCCCTGCAATTTTTGGCAACTTGCCAGAGGAAGGGGAAAATGCTGAATTACAATGAAGCCCCTTCCATTTTATTGTCAAAAAGGACATATTTAGTTAGCAGGAGGATTAACCCCTTTGGGACAGAGAAGGATAAAAAGAGAGCATTTGTATTAAATTAAATCAAGAAAAATAAAAGGAAACACAGCACTTTAATGTCTTTATTGCCCTTTGGAAGCTATTTAAATACATTTAGTATTCATGATTCTATAGAGAGCTGCCAAATAGGAATTACTTTATCAGAGTAGCACTTCAACTTTGTTCCTTAGAGAAGGTTAAGAAAACTAAAGCCTCAAGATCCAAGATGAACATTTCCTCCTCCTCCTCCTCCTCCTCCTCCTCCTCCTCCTCCTCCTCCTCCTCCTCCACTACCACCACCATCACCAATGATCAATGGAATAATCATAAACATATAAAACTTCAAGGGATATCTTAGTTGAAAGGGGAATACGTTTTATTATCCTTTTTCCGGATAAGGAAACTGAGGTTAAGAGAGTTTCAGTGATTTGCTCACAGTCAAAAAGATAAAAATCATGTTGGAGGTAAGAGTCAAACTTAGTTCTTTCAACTATAAGATTAGGGTTCTCTTGAGCCTCCTTTATTATTTGTGATCATTGTGACTCTTTTTCATGTCAGACATCTGAGTACCAAGAAGCAGTGTTAGGAAAGATAACATTCAAACTTATCATGATTATGCTCTAAACAAATGCATCAGGGTCCTCACTTCCTGGAGATCAGGAAACTGAGGGTGACAGAAGATAATTAACTTGCTCAGTCACACAATTAGTTACATGTCTGTATAATATTGGATTATTAATTTATCTAGTACCTACTGCATACAAGGAACTTTTTTACATTGGGGTGGGGTAGAGGAAGGAAAGAATACAAGATCTTTAGAATCTGCTTCTCTCCTCCAAAGGACTCTTTTCTACTAGATGGTAGGTATACATACAAATATCCATGTAGTAAATGCTTAGTATTTACATAAATAGCAGAGGGGAAAATGTTTTAAAAGCTGAAACAGAGATAATTTCTAGTGAGGTAATCATGAAAAGCTTTCTGTTTGACCTTTGAAGACCTTGCTGGAAGGATCTTGGCAAGTATGGAGAAGGGCACAAATAAAAGACAATGGAAGAGAAGTCCATGTACAAGGGAAAGCTAATAAAACAACATAGAGTCAATGAGAATTGAAGGTAAAAAGATAGATCACAATTACATTGGGGAGGAACTTAAATTATTTTCACTATAAGCAACTATGGATTAAAGACCATAGCTATCTGAAAATACAAATATAATCTCATAAACAGCTTTGTAACATTTTTTTTTTGGTGATAACACCTTAATACTCATTCATAAATAGGTGGTACATAATAAAAGGAAGAGAATAAAGTTTTCAATACCACACCAGATGACAAGCATAGAATTGAAAGGAAGTTTCAGAGTCCATTCACCTCATTCTATAGGTGAAAGGCTTGAAGATTAGGTAGGTTCAGTGATTTGCCCAATGTCATATAGTCAGGAAGTATCAAAGGTGAAATTTGAACACAGGTCCATTAGCATTATTTCTACTCTACCATGCTGATTGAATTTTAGAAAGAGGAGCTATAATTACAGGAACACATAATTGACTGGCAGAGCTCAAACAGACTGGATAAAGAAGAAACTTCCACAGTAAGCAATCCTTTAGCTCCATCATGATAGCAAACATTTCTCTGTAATGCCATTTTGCAGCAATATTTTCTAGTTGCAGAGCAAGCACTTCCACTTTCATCCTTTGCTTATGTTAGTATGACTAAATACCCAAGAGGCTCATTCATTCTCCATCCTCTGCCACTCTATTCTCCACACTGCAGCACTGTGTAAACAGGCAAGGAATAATGGAAATTTCACTCTGGGTCTCAATCAAGATTTGCCAATAGACAAGAACAAAACACTAAAATGAGATCTTAGTCCTTTTAAGAACAAACTAACTTTCATTAGAACTTACTAACTCAATAACACCTCTAAGACTGTTTTTATAATGGAAATAAAAATAATTATTACTGTTATTACTATTTACACTATAATAATAATTATTATTATTATTAGCATAACTGTTATTTACATAGAAGTACTTGGGTTTGCAAAGGACTTTAGATAAATTTTTATTTGATCCTCACAACAAACTTGGAAGTAGGTACTATTATTTTCTGTTTTGGAAATCAGGAAATTAAATGTGACAAAGAATTATTGAGTTTCTCAGAGTCACACAGTTAGTATAAGCACCTGAGGCCAAATTTGAATACAGATCTCCTCCAATTCTAAACTAACACCTTATTCAGTATGTTACTCAGATATAGTATAGAAAGAATCTAGTTTAATTCTAAAAGTTTAATTCTCATGATGGAAAGTTCTGTTCACATTTAGAGAGTTATGCAGTCTGAATATAGATTGAAGCATACTGTTTTCACTTTTTTGTTGCTGTTTTTTTTTCATAGTTTTCCCCTTGCTCTGATAATTCTTTCATAACGTGATTGATGTGGCAATATGGTTAATGTAATTGTACATGTATAATTTATATCAGATTGATTGATATTTTAAGGAGGAGTGATGGGAAGGAAGGAGAAAAATGAAAATAAAAGTTTCATAAAAATAAATGTCAAAAACTAATAAATAATTTTTAAAAAAAATAAAAGAATCTAGTTTAGGGAGAATTTCAAAAGGCACCATAATTTTGGGAGTCCTACTTATAAAGGAATCTGACCACTACTACAAATTCAACAGGTTTCTATAGTTTATAGGTAGCACCATGGTAAAAGCAATTACCTGTTCCTTCTCTTCCTCCTATCCCCTCTCTGCCACCATTGAGATTTTTCTAGTTATGAGAGACCATTAAACTGAAAGAACTTAGCATTTTAAGCTTTCCTTCACTCCAAAAGCATTTTTTTTTGGCTAATGACAAAATTTATCAACAATAGTTAAATAATAAGTACACCAGAAATTTCTTGGAAGTAATTTTTACTTATACCCCACCATAGAATAATAGAACAAATGAATTATTAACAGGCAAATATGTAATTACTAAAAACGATTATCCTTCTGACCCCAAGCAAGTCACTTTCTCCAAATGGATTTTAGTTTTCTCATTTATAAGATGAGGGAGCTTGACCAGTTGACCTGTAAAGCCCCTTTTCAGTTCAGAAGCCCCATGATCCCAAGGTACTATTTACTATATCAAAGATTTAAGATAAAAAAATTAATCGCTTAAAATGACAAGATCTTTTGCCTTGATGATTCCTATTTCAAATTTTAAAATATTACTTATTCCAATTTCTTGCTATTCAGTCTTTTTTTTTTCAGACTCTGTGACCCTTTGGGGAGTTTTCTTGGCAGAGGTACTAAAGTGGTTTGCCATTTCCTTTTTTAGCTCATTTTTCAGATTAAGAAACTGAGACAAAAAGGTAAAGTGACTTGCCTAACCACTTAGCAAGTGTCTGAAGCCACATTTGAACTCAGCTCTTCTTGACTCCCATAACTCTATTCACTATGTTGCTTAGCTGCCTCACTTATTCCTACAGTTTAGCTTAATTTAGACTAATCCAGGCCTTCAGTCTTTATAAAATGTATTTTAAAGCTGACTCAAGGTATACCTAACTTTTTGCTAGCTAAGTTGTAAAGAGGTGTTTGGACAAAAGCAATACAATCCTAACCTTCCTAGGTATGGGGACAAGTAAGATGAGATCAAAATGCTTCCCTTATGGAGATATTAAAAGTGAATCTCTAAAGCATCCTCTTTTGTTCTTCTATCTTCTCCTCACTCCTACCCTTTATGATTCCTCCATCTTTCTGAAGACTCATTATGCTGGCTTGGTACCAATTTAATGTTCTCTCTCAGGGGTAAAAGGGGTGTTGTCATTGTGGTTGTTCATTTGTGTCTCACTCTATTGTTTTCTTAGCAAAGATACTACAGTGGTTTGCCATTTCCTTGCTCCTTTTACAGATGAATAACTGAGGCAAATAGAAGTTAAGTAACTTCCCCAGGTTCACAAAGCTACTAAATGTCTGAAGTCATATTTGAACTCAGGTCCTCCTGACTCCAGACCCTTTATTCTATCTACTTCACCTTCTAGAATACTTGTTTTTGTTGTCGTAGAGAAGTGGGGAAAGAGAAAGGAAGAGAAGATATAAATGTAAATATTGACATGCATTTTTTCTCAAAAATTTAATAAATAAGAATTGTGAAGAAACATAGCATTGAATGAATTCTAGTTATTTAACAACAGCTTACCATTTGCCAGAAGAACTAGTTAAAACTATTGGAAAACCCTGATTCAGGATGTATTCAGCTAAGATCTCTGTGTACAGATCAAAAATGCATTTACTGGCTCCAAAACCATGAAAACTAGTTTAGATGAACAATCAGTTCCTGATTATCTAAGGACAGATCCAAGTTAATGAGGATCTCATTTGAACATCTAGTCTTCATGCAGCCAGTTTTGCAAGATAAATCTTGACTCCCTCCCCAGCTAGGTAGATTTACCAGAGATTTTCAATGATCTATGTCGATTATTTACATAATTAGTATGTGGATGATTATTCAGTTCCTAAGTGGAAATGGATTCATAGTCAAGTGGTTGAGCCAAAACTCCTAACTCTGAATGCATGAATGATTTTCAATTCAAATTTTCATTCTTTAACAATGTGCCAACAAAACAACATTATGATTGTCTACAATATACAATCATCTTTTGTTGTTTTTCTAGTTTTTGTCCAGTAAATGCCTTGACTTTGAATTGTTGGCCCAAAAAAGAAAAACTGTAAATACATTAAAGAATCTATGTTCATAATAATAATAATAATAATAAATTTTACATAGTTCTTTAACATTTTCAAAGCATATTTCATATATTATCTCATTTGACCCCCACAAAAATCCTATGGTATGGATACTATTACTATATTTACAAATGAAGAAACTGAGGTTAAAATCATTTAGATAACTTGTCTGAGGTCACAGAATCTGCATCTGAGATAACAGCTTCCTGACTTTAAACCTAGCACTTTACCTACTTATTACACCATCTACTTAGCTGCTTCATTAGAGATGATATAATTTTTTTTAAATTGAAAAAGAATTAATAATTTAATTTCTCATAAAAAGATTATTTTATCGAACTACAGAAAGTCTATTTCTTTTCATTGGATTTTTCTCTCATGAACTTAAAAATAAAAATAAATGAAATAATGATAAGAAAATAAAGATAATAAAAAGACAAGATAAAAATAAAATTAAAAATTAAAGAGAAGTAAATTGCATATGAAACTATCTATCTTCACCATGTAGAAATTAGCAAGTCTACTTCATTAATATTTTAGCTGGAAGAAAAGGCATCACCAAACTGGGGAAAAGAGCACTGGATTGAGAGGTGCTAGTGTCTTATGTCTCTTCAAAGTTTTTATTTATTAAAGAGCAAGGGAACTGGGTTCTAGTTTTGGCTCTGTCACTAAAGTAATTGTGAAACATTAGGTCCTAGCCTTTTCAGGACTCAATTAATTTCCTTAATCTGTAAGTTGAGAAGAAGGATGACACTGAATAAGGAAATTTCCAGTGTCCTTTCCCATTCTAAGATTCTAATCATCTACATGAAAATGGGTGAAAGGATCATTTAAAATTAAAGGAAATTTTAAAAAACAGATCAAGATGTGAATGTGTGTGTGAAATTAAGTAATATTTGTTAAGTGCTTAGCACAATGTCTGGCACACAGTAGGTACTTAATAAATGCTGTTTTCCTTCTTCCTTGTAGATTTTTTGCATGTGACCATAAGCATGTGTATTTATAAATGCAATATGTACATATAAACAATTTATATATATGTGTGCATATATATATATATATATTCCAAGAATTGCTAAAAGTCAAGCTTAATTTAGCATGAGCATATGAGATTATTATTTTGTAATAATAATTTGTAATATTTTATTATTTATTTTGTAATATAATATTCATTAATTATAATTAATATTGTAAATAATTATTTTGTAATACAATTATTTATATCAGTAAGTCTCAAACTCTGAAAACCAGTTGGTGGGTAAGTGGGTGTGTATGTAAAGTGAGAAAGACATTCTTGTTTTCTCCCAATTAATGTAGTTGTTCTTCCTAGTGCAGTCACTTCCTTTCAGCTGGAAAAAAAAATAACCAAAAGATTTTCCTGTGATGTTTCCACTTCACACTATTCTGGTGGAGCATTACAGTTAGTTAAATTATTTGAATTACAATGTCAACCATAGTAAAATTGAAGTGGTGAAGTCATCATTCATGTAATTCATTGTAGGGAGGAGGGTGGTTTTGGAGAAGTATGATTTAAGACATGAATTGTCCTGATGACATACATTTATCACATTAAACAAGTAAATGCTTAATAACTTTTCTTTACCTATTTGGACAAAGCAAGAGTTATATTATGGGGCTCTATGTGGATAATCTGGGGAAGACAAAAGTACAATGATTATCTTTATTATGTGACCTGCTGGGGAGTAGGGGGGAAAGCAATGATATGGGCAGACTTAGGGTCATACAGGTTGTAAATATCTCAGGCTAGGGGATTTGAACTCAGATCTTCCTCGGGTCCAGGGACATTCAGTGATTTGGCTCAGGTTACATGGGTACTAGGCAGCTAGTGGAGCAGTGAAGTGATTTTAGAAATAGGACTCTTTTCAAAATATTGTATTTTACCTAAGACCCATGCTAAGAACAAGAGACAAAATAAATACCATTGTTTTTCCCAGGCATGCTGGACTTAGTCATGATTTTAAATCTTTTTAAACAATCAGGATTATGAATTCTTGTTTCAAAAAGAACTCTAAAAACTATAAGTCAAGATAACAGTAAAACTTCTAATATTTTGCCTATTTAAACTATATAGCTTTTATTTTTATAATGTTAAAAAATAATCATTCTGGGCCTCTATCTTTTTTTCCCCTTCATTTGTAAGATAAAGCAGGTTGGACTAGATTTAATTCAACAAACATTCATTAAATATCTACTACAAGAAAAGAAGACACTATAATAAGTATGTATGTGTACATACATGCATATACACACATAACATACACATGTATATCCCATCTTCAAAGTGTCTACATTCCTCTGCATTTTGAATGATATAATATATAAAACTAAATTATATATACACACACACACACACACACACACACACACACACACATATATATATATATATATATATATATATATATATATATATATATATATATATATATACAAGTTACATAGTACAATGGATTGAGCACACACTTCAGAGTGAAAGAATTTGGGTTCAAAACAACTTAAAAGATTACTACTTGTGTAATTATTATTGTTATTGTTTACTTGGGTCTGACTTTTTGTGACATTTAAGATTTTCTTGGTAAAGAGATTGAAGTGGTTTGCCTCTTCCTTCTCTAGTTTGTTTTAAAGATTAGGAAATTGAGTAAGTGTCTGAGGCTAGATTTGAACTCAGGTCAAACAAGCAGTGGTGTATGGATAGAATGCTGGGCCTGGTTTCTTCCTGAATTCAAATATGACCTCTGACACTTACTAGCTATATAACCCTTGGCAAGTCACTTAACCCAGTTTGCCTCAGTTTCCTCATTTGTAAAATGAGCTGGAGAAGGAAATGACAAGCTACTCCAGAGAGATAGATAGGACTGAAATAACTAAACAAGTTTCAGATTCCAGGCTTAGAGCTTGATTCACTGTCCCACAGAGATGTCTACTACCTTTGAGACCTGAGTCAATCGTTTAATGTCCCAAAACCTCAGTTTCTCCTCTGAAAATGAAGTGTAGTGGACAAGGTATTTCCCAGATATTAGAAGCTGTAATCCTAATGCACAAAGGATTCAAAATTATTAATTATTGGGCCATAGTTGTAGAAAGTATATGAAGAAAGTCAGGAAAGGTCTTGAGTAAGAAATGGTATCTGAACTATGTTTTAGAAGAAGGGAGGGATGTTTGAAGGAAAAGAAGAAGAGATTATATTCCAGCTATGACGGGGGATTACAGTGAAGAACATGATCAAAGGTCAAGAACTACAAGGGTCTTTGGAGGAAATCAAGGCCCAGAGAGCTTCAAGTCTTTTTCGAGGTCAGGAATGTAGTAAGTATTAGAGGTAGTATCTAAAACAAGGTCCTTTAACTCCAGAGCTTGTGCCTTTTCATTAATTCTCAAAATCTAGAAACATAACATCCTATTTCCTTAGTAAGGAAAAACAAAACAAACCCAAAACTTTCTCTTCATCTCCCATTAGATTGTGAACTTTTCCAGGCCAGGGGCCGGTTTTTTTGCCTTTTTTTTTTTTTTTTTTTTTTTTTTTTTTTTTTTTTTTTTTTTGTAACCCCAGAGTTTAGACTAGGCCGGGGAATAGTAGACACTTAACCGTTTATTGACTGACTGACATTAAGATGGACGCCACTGATCACTGGTCTCTCAAAATCAAATTCCTTTCTACAGAATCTAGTCTCAAAAAATGTACTAAGACTTATCCATTCGAGGTAGTATAACATTCTTCACACGAAATAAACATTATACAAAGCAAATTTCAATACAGGATTAAAAAAAAAAAATTGACCTCCCAGTTAAGTGGCTACAATTGAAATGCAATACTCCCTCTCTCCCCCTCCCCCTCCCCAGTTTAAGTGAAAAATCATCACAATCAGATGTAGCTTAAGACCCCAGTCCTGAAGAGCACACAAAGAGAGGAAAAGTTGGTTCTGTATCCTGCTTTTAAAGTGGCTGGCTAAGCATTGTTTAAGGAATCCCTCCTCTCCCCGCTCAAAAGTCAGAAAGTTGAATAAAGTTGAACCAAACTAGGTGTGATGTTTTACCTCCAAAGTGAGGTAGGTGCTTGATGCTTTCATTTTTTCAAACCACACACATCATTCTTTTGAATAGTGTTATCATCGATAAATCTCAAACAATCAAGAATACTTCTTTATGGCAAATCGTAATATTTTCTATGTTAGAGTTCGGGCGCTTTAGACCCCCAGGGGAGAAAAGAAAGAGACTTCACTCTTCTACACACAAACACCGGCAGCCTTTTAGTGGTCAGAGAGATGCCGGAGGCGGTGGGAAGGATGTCTGAAGTCTGGCTCAGAGTTTTGTGGACTGGGGTGGGATTGGGGTGAGGGGCACGAAGGAGAAAAGAGACAGGGGTTTGTTTGTTGTTCCTGCTGTTGCTGTTGTGATATAACTAGATCCAAACAGATAATGTTTCCCTTAGAAGACAGCAGCCCTTTCACTAGCTGTGACTGAAAGTTAAGGTACCTGGGGCACTTGAGAGTTTAGGCATCTAATAATCTCCAGGTGGCCCCGGGCAGCTCAAGGCGGGTGGGGATCGCAAAGCTAGGGTCAAGGTTGTTCTCTTTAATCCTGTCTAGGACTGGTGGGAGCGGTGTTCCAGAAAGTGAAGGCTCACCCTTTCCCACCCCCCCCAACCTTTCCCCGCCCCTCCAAATTCTAGCCCCCTTTGTAATAATCGCGAGTGTTTATATAAAGCTTTAAAGTTTGCAATACACTTTAGTTACCTTGTTTGATCATCGACACATGTTATCTCGTTGGATATCTCTTTAGGTGGAATGGCTTTTCCATTACCCCAGCCCCCCTCCCCCCATACATTTTGAAAAATATCCAAGCCAACTGAAGTTGTCCCCTGCCCTCAAAGACCGATACACTAGTCCCACAACTAGTAGTGAGTGGGGGCAGGAAAGAAAAAAGCCCCGAAGCTATCCCCAACTTTTCCTTTTGCAAATTTGGGGAATTTAACCAGGATGCTGGCGTTTCCGCCAGGTCCCCTTTCTTCACTGCAAATCCCATGGCTGGAGGGGGGAAAAGGAGTAGAAGAGAGGAGTGAGAGTAATAACCCTCTCCTAGTTAGCGACATCAAGGAAGAAGTTACAGTCAGTCAGCCAAACAAAGCCCCTGAGCGTTCCTACTCACCGGAGCCGGCAGCCTCCGCTGGGGACAGGGCGCTTTGCCCCACTACGGGCATCCAAGGCCGCCACCGCCAAGGCTCTTGCAGGTATCCTAGGCAGGGAGTGGACTGAGGGCTGAGCGCTCGTCTCCTATGCCCGCCGGCCTCAGGCGGAGTCCCAGCGGGCAGCGCGCAGCCTGGAGGTGGCCAGGTCCCCTGCGCTCGGCAAACTGCTCGGGATCTTTGTAAAGTGCAGCAAACAGGCAGCAGCCGCTCCAGCAGCAGCTCGGACTCCAAACTTCCTCTTCCTTTGGCTACTGCTGTTGTTACTATGCTTCGTTTGCCATCCCTCCACTCCCCTTGTCCTCCTCGACCTCTCCTCCTCCTCACTCTTCCGAGAGCTCCTGCAGTCCCAGCCCCACAGCTCTGCTGCTGTAGCTGCTCCAGCCCAGCCCGCCCCTCCCCTACAGACACAGAGATCCCTCCTGGCTCAGGGCTCCGGGCTCAGCCTTCAGCCACACTAGACAACTGATTTAGCTGCCCCTTCCCGCTCCCCCATCCCCCAGTCACTTTTCCCAGGGGCATAAAAGATGGAAGAGCGGGTGGGGACCCTGTGGGGTTGGGATGAGACATAGATTAAGCACTTGGACTTGTCTCTGGAGCAGAGCCAAAGAGAGCAGTCAAATTACAGCCCTTGGGGGGGAAAAGTGGGAAAAAAAATATCCAGAGCTACTGTCCTCTCACACACTTCTCTCCATTACCAGACCTAAATGTGGTTGGGGTTTTGTTGTTGTTGTGGAGAGGTGGTTGTTTTTGTTTTTTTGTTTTTTAGTTCTTTCACTGAAATCTATCAATTTTTTAAAAATGGAAAAAAAAAGGATATATATATATTTTTTATTGAGTCAATCTTAGGGCCTTAAAGAACCAATTTCTAATATTTGGAAAGAGAGGAAATGCCTTACTGTTTCCTGACATCCCGATGGATAAAAAGTTGGTTATTTCCATACATATATAAACAAATTGAATTAGATTATATTATTGATTATTTTGAGTTTTTTTTTTTTTTGTGAGTCATTTGGGATTGAGTGACTTACCTAAAGTCACAAGTAAGTAACTGTCAAATTTCTGAGGTCAAATTTTAATTTAGATCCTCCTGATTCCAAAGTAGTGTCTTTACCATGTAGCTGGCCCTGATAATATCTTTGTTTAAGACAAAAAAAAAAAAAAAAAGAAAAAAAAAAGAAAAGCCCCAAACAAGCAATCCTTCATGATTGCCCAGAAAGATTTTTAAGGTTATTATTTTCTAGTAAAATTAACTGATATGTCAATAAAAAGAGTTTTAAAAAATTATCTTTGTTACTTCTCCTTGAAGATCCAGTTTCCAAGTCTTCTCCCCTTTAGCTTTCTACCTCTAATCTCAGGGATGCCACTCCAATAATGTCCTAATTATCATCTATTTGGACTAGACTTTAGCCTACTAATAAAGTCTTTCTCACTGCCCTTTAAAACCCCTCCCAACCCATCTTTCACATTTGTATCACTTTATCTATTTTATATATCTGGTATGTACATAGTTGTTTGCATAGTGTCTCCTCTATTAGAAAATAAGCTCCTTGAGGGTAGGGGTTGTGTGTGTGTGTGTGTGTGTGTGTGTGTGTGTTTTTTCCCCTTCTTTCTTTTCATCTCCAGTATTTAGTACAGCTTGAATGACAATACAATGGTAAAAGTATGTGCTTTAGGTACCTTATTCCCACACCATGTTGATTTCTTAGTGTACTGAGGAATTGTTGTATTAGATATTCTTGAAAGTTTAAATGCCACCTCTTTCATTAAGCCTTTTTTGATCCTGCTACTCTAACCATCTTCCCTGCAGATTTTAGCAGTTTATTTTGTGTCTATCTGATGCACTTATTATATACTGTTGGGTATCATAGTTATCTGAATACAATTGATTGATTGCTTCTCTCATGATCTAAGGTGCAGAGAATCAGAGACCAATCTTATCTAAATCTGGGATCTCTCATGGCTTAACACCTGTCCTCTATGTATTGCATAAGTTTAATAAAACATTGGTGGAATGAATGAAATAAATAAGCCAGGATCATTGAGATAAACTAATTCTTTAAAATGGCATAAAGAACTCAGATATTCTTAAATCTGCCACTGACACAAGCTTTTCAGTTGGGTCTGACTCTTTGTGACCCAGTGAACCATACCATATCGATACTGTGTAAGGGGTTTTCTTGGTAGAGGTGCTGGAGTGATTTGTTATTTCCATTTCCAGTGGATTTAGGCACACAGAGGTTAAATGACTCGTCCAAAGTCTCACAACTAGTAAGTATCTTAGGCTGGATTTGAACTCAGGTCTTCCTAATTCCTCTAGCACTTTAGAACCATCCAGTTGCCTCTACATTAATATATAGTTGATAATTAATCAAATACAGGACCATTCTTAGTCCTTACTTTCATTAGAAGCCTCACTATCTGTTTCTGTTCTAGAGATATTCCTTTATATTATTTCCTAAATTTTTCCCCTCTGTGTTTCTTTGTGCTTACTATTACGATAATTGTAAGTAAAGAAAGGAAACAAAATAAGGCTCTTTGTAACAAGAATCTAACATTTTACTGGAGAGAGCTAAGATTTATGTCGATAAGATAGTTCAGTGCAAGATAACTAGAAGGAGAAAACATCACTGGGTAGAAATCAATAAAAGCTTCCTATAGGAGTTATGAGGATAAAGGTACTGAAACACTAAAAAAGTCAGATATTGAGTATTAAACACTCACATCAATCTTAATTTATATACAATATAAAATATAATTTACTTATACGAATCTACAAAGGTATATATACACATTACTAATGTAATTATATAAACATATGTATTATATACTCATAAAAATATGATATATAATCACCATGTATATATATTTTAAAAATCAACTCTCAGGATTTTACCTGTGTTATTATATCTTATATAAACTGCTTATTTGCAAGAGGAAGATGAGAAAAAATACTTTTATTTATTTAGGAAATAAGAACACAATGTCTATATGTATTGAAGGGAAGGAATGGCTTCAAACTTTCCTATTGAACCTCCAATAGAGGAAACAGCCACTGTAGTCATTATGATTTTTTTAAACTTGTACTACTCTAGTATTCACTTCTTGACTAAAATCAGATAACTTCTCAATTCCTTCTCCTTCTCCCTTTTTTTCAGGTTACTTTCATGTATAAGGTTTCCCCACTACAGTGTAAGTTCCTTGAGGGCAGTGACTACCTTTATTTTCACTTGTATTTGTATTCCCAGAATTTGGTATAGTGCTTGGCACATAATAAATGCTTACTAAATTATATATATCTCCCCACTATACACACATACACACACACACACACACACAAACACGTGTGTGTATATATATATATATATATATATATATATATATATATATATATATATATATATATACATATACACATATCCTATCTACCCATTCATCTATGTATCTATTTATCTATCCATCTATATCTGTCTACCTACCTATCTATCTATCTATCTATCCTGAGGCTCCTGGTGGAAATAGCTTATGTAATCATTACTTCATTTCACTCTAACTTTTAGTAATTTAGTGCTAAGATGAGAAAGTTAAGTAGTTATTATAACCCCAATAATTAAAATGACACAAGGAAGTGTCCATTGCTTCATTATAGAGTTTTCTATAAACAGTAAGTCTGATCATTCTTTGTGCCTGAGATTTTGAGGGGGTCCTTCTATGTGGCCGCCATGTTAGGACCCTGGCTACCTTAGAATCAGCAGGAGTCAGGCTAAGCAAAAGTCTTTATTCTAGGCCTTTAGAGGTAGAAGTGAAGAGAGTGGACATGTAGGATCTCTGCAACCTTACCACCTTGTTTCTCTCACAGAAGTGACCCTGGCTAGTCTCCCTGAACCCCCTAGTCCCTCCCACAATTCTCTGTATACAGCAAATGATTGAGCCAGCACAGGATAGTGGGAAGGGCCATTTTCCAAGCATATTTTTATAGAGTACAGTCCAATCAGTAATTAGCCTCAAGTGCTCAATTGTCCTACCTCAGTGCATTGACTCAAGAGTTTCAGCCCCTTATACTTCTGCTCAAACAGTTTTTATTATTGGACTGTAACAGTGACTGAAATTTCCATTTGTAGACTATACCCTTTAAAACATTGTTTCTAGATAGCCCTATTAAAATGTATATTGTAGCATAGGAGGGATTCATTTATATTTAAAAGTAAACAGTTTTTATTCATTTATTTATTTATTATCTTTGCATCATGATCATTTAATCCAAGGGTTCTCAAACTATGGCCTGCAGGTCACATGCGGCCTGCTGAGGACTTTTATGCGGCCAGCCGGGTTATGGCAAATGGGCTGAGGGGCGGAGACAGAGTGTGAGTTTTTATCTGAGGGACAGTGAACTGGCCTCCTATTTAAAAAGTTTGAGGACCACTGATTTAATTCTTCTTTAAATCCAGATTCATTTCTTCTTTGTGACAAAGAAAACAAAAACAAAATCTCTGAAAGTGTCCATATCTGACAATTTATACTGTATCTTATATGAATACTTCCTGTCTTTGTTATAAATATTTTGGTCTATATTGGCTTCTATCTTTCATATGTTTGGAGGAGGTAGTGTTATCTATTGGAGAGACCAATAGATTTCTGGCTCAAAAGGGTCTGGACAGTTTGGTCCCTTGTTTTTCTAATTCCAAATTAATATCCAGAATTGTTGAATTACTTCATAATTTTTATCAACAGAGTATCAGTGTGCCTTTCTTCCTCCAATCTGATTTTTTCCATCTTTTGTTATCTATAATTCTGGAGAGCAATTTGAAACTAAACATAAAAAGTTACTAAAAAGTGCATACATTTTGAGCTGACAGTTCCAAAAGAAATCAAAGAAATAGGAAAAGGCCTTATATTTATAGAAATACAGTGGCTCTTTTTTCTTGTAGCAAAAACCCCAATAACAACTGGAAATTAAAAAAGATGAGCATCAAGAGAGGAATGACTGAATAATATGTGGTATAAAAATGAAATGGAATGTTAAGAAATGAAGAAATAAATTTCAAAGGCACATGGAAAGACATATGTGATATGTATAATTAATTATGGTTGTTGTTTTCTTAATATTAAATTGTATGCCTGATATAAATCTTAAATTTGGTGCAATAAATTATTTGTTGCATATTTCTATAGTATCTTTACAAATACTTTATTTAAATTCTCTTGATTGGCCTACATTTCCTTTTGTCTATTTGGTCATTCTCATTTTTATATATTAGTGCAATAATTATTTCAAAAGCAATGTGGAATAGTATTTGATAGATCTATCTTATTAAGATTTGTCACTCCTTTGACAGTTTTATCTATGGTTGATTCAATTTATTTTTAAAATTTCTTTTAAAATGTTTTAAGCTCTCTTTTTTGTTAGTTTAGGTATTTTATATTTTTGTCAGTATTCATCAATTTCCTTTAAATACTATTTTGCTATTATACAATTAATTGATTTTTATAATTCTTTATACTTTCTTTTCATTTGCTATGACTATATCTTATTAATTACAGCTTTTTATAGTAACTCAATTTTCTCTCTCTCTCTCTCTCTCTCTCTCTCTCTCTCTCTCTCTCTCTCTCTCTCTCTCTCTCTCTCTCTCTTTAAATCAAGCTGGCTAATGACATCAAATTTGAGAATGTTTTAAAAAACCAGCTCTTTGTTTTATAATTTTGATAGTCCTTACATTGAAATTTTTTTCTATTTTTCTCCCCCAGCTTTAAAAATCTCTTCTTTTATACTTATTCTAGAATTGCTCATTTTAAAATATTTTCTAGTTTTATGCTCGTCTTGTTTTTACTTTTTCTATATCATTAAAATATGACTTCCTCTGAGAATTGTAATAGTTGATGTCCATAACTTTTAACAGGAAGTTTCATTATTATTGTTTTCTTTAAGATCATTATTTCTTGTTAATATGATTTGACACATTTATTATCTAGTATGTCATCACCTAGTTTCTAGTCATGCCTATATTTTTCACTCATATCTCCTTTATTTTATTGATATTTTATTGTGTTATGACATTTACAGATATGCCTGTTTGGCTGCTTTTTTTTTACATTTCTTTATAATTCTTTTATATTCTAGCACATGATTTTGAGGGTGGTCAACACTATTGGACACTGGAAAATATGTATATGCCTTAATATTCCCATCAAGAAGTGAGTTAGTCAAAATTATTTGTCCAATGAGTAATTATGTTATATATTTTCCTTCTTGCTTATCTTTTGATTGCATTTGTTTGCATCTAAGAAAAGAATACTGTTTCTTTCTATCAATGTATTTTTATAATTTTCTAACATTTCTCTTAAGAATTAAGTTGTTGGGCTATTTAAATGATTTCCATTCAACATTATGATAAATATTTCATTATCTATGGTGCCCTTAAGTATGATATACTTTTGTTGTATGTCTCCCTCTTCTTTATAAATTTTTATTTCATAATCTGAAATCATGGAATTCTCTTCTTTTAAAGTCATTTGAAACAAATTAGATTTTGTCAAATCCTCTTCAAAATTCTCTTAGGTACCTATGTTTGAAAATAAGTTTATTTTATGCAGAAAATTTGGGGATTTTATTTTCTTATCTATTATCTATTTCTACATTTCCCCTATTTTTGTTGGAAAATTAGTTCCCGTTTTGTTTGAGAGTTTGCATTGATGGTTATGCTTACTTTGTTTCCTTCCATTAATATATATGTACATACATACATACAAACATTCATACATTTATATCTTCTAAAGGATTAAGGAAATGTGAACACATTTCTATTTTTTATACATTTTACAGCCTGCAGATAGGCCTTAAAATCCTTTGGAACTGATTTCTTAAATATAAAATAATGCAATTTGAATAGGTGATTTCTAAAATCCCTCCAAATATGAACCATATCAATCTAAGAAGAAAGGGAGGAGGCATTTAATAATTTAATGAAAAAAAAAAGATAAATCTCTCAAGGCAATAAAGAGTAGCAGGAAATGTTTTGGAGAAAATAATGCCCAAGTTTCATAGCTGAGCTTAACAAAATTTCAAGTGAAAAATTTCTTATGGTTGCATGGTAGCTTTAAGAACACTGGGCTCAGCTACTCCACATGTTTTAGCTTGTCATAATAGTTATAAAGTCAAGATATAAGATGTTTTATTGGTACAGCAATAAAGTAAGTCATGTGGATTGAGTACATCTGACTCTCTTCTTGAATATTTACTATTGCCAGAAGCTTATTATTGTCACCCCTCACAAGGGCTTCATAACATCCTAGATTACAACTAGAAGGTCCTTGGAAGTCATCCAATCCAACTCACTCAAATCGCAGATAAAGAAATTGAGGCTCAGAAAATTTAAGTTACTTGCCCAAGGTCACACAGAAATTGTGCCTCCCTTCTTCCCTCTTTTAGCAACAGGATAGAAAAAAAAAGCAGCTTAAAAGCAGCTCTTTGTAAATTGTCTTAAAATTTTAAGTTGTTTTCTCTGTGTGAATTTGACAAAGTATTAAAAACCAAATAATTATTCACACATGCCATTTCTGTGTACTTGAATGCTACTGGTAAGATTGGCAATGAAGCAAAAACATAACTTGTGGAGAAGATGCTTTAAAGTGTTGAGATTTTATAAACTAGATTTGCTTTGCCAGGGCAAACTGGTTGCAGGATTCAACTGAGATTACAATGGAGAAAGTGAAATATGTTCAATTGGCTACTGACATGCAGTTCTTTGATTATTAAGGATTATAAACATCTTTTCATGTGATTATTGTGAGTCCATATTTCTTTCTTCATAAATTGTTTATATCCTTTGATTATTGTTCCATTAAGTTCCTTATACTTATATCTAGATATCATATTATTACCTGTTATATTTATTTCAAATATTTTCTCATCTGTTTTTTTCCTATTCAAAATCCTGTGGAAAGGAAGAAAAATTGAACTGAGAAGCTGTGAACAGTGATCAAATGTATAATTATCTTTTCATTAATCAAAAAAAAAAAAAAACAAACAAACCCTCAAGTCTTTGAGTCTATAAATTGGCAGTGATTACTTTTTGTCCCAGACACTACATTATCTTAGAAATCATTGTCTGAGTCCTCCACTAGAGTCTCTATAACAACTCCTTAATTAGAAGAGGTTGGCAAACGTGGCAGCTTGGAGGGCTCAGTAGAATACTGTTCCTTGTTTTCTTCCAGTTTATAATTATGCCATTCTATGCCATCCAGAAAGAACAATGCTTCATTCCAGCCTGACACTCCCAAGGCAGCAGTTGCTTTGTAATTTCTATCTAGATTCAGTACATCAATATCCAAGTCCTGACATTGGTTGCTGAATAACATTTTAAAAGGATGGTATTCAGAGGAAAGTGGTCTAGAATTTTTGGTAGTTTATTTTTCACATAAAAATGATTCACTAAGATAATAACACAAAGTTGTATGGCCTTTGACATTTGTAAACACAGTAAAAATCTTAATTAACTGGAGCTCTTGAACAACTAGTAATTTTTTGGTGTCCAAAGGAAGATGCTTTGGATGAAAGTAGTAGCTAATCCCACTTGGAAGACTGAGTTATGAAATTAACATAACTCAAGAAGGTATGATGATTTCTCTTTTTATTAATCAAAAAGGTCCCAAAAAGTGATTGGTTGATGATTTACCAAGGTTTGGTAAAATTTAGTCCTTGAGTACAGAAATACAGAAGATAGGAGAAGCTAAAGTGAACAAAGGAAGATTAATTAATTCATGATTCATCTCTATGAAATCTTCTGAACCTTATCAAAACAAGAAGGACCTTATTTTGAACTAAGACCTCTTTCAGGCAATGTGACAAATCTTTCAATGAAATTCAACTGTTTGGCCATTGAGAGTATTAAATTTGTAATCAAAGAACTGAAATTCTTAATATTTATGCTTAAAATTCTGCCACTTTATCTAAGTGATTTGGGATTTGTTATTTAAATCCATTGGGATTAAGTTTTCTCACTTGTAAAATGAAAATGTTTTTCACTCAATCACTTTTAAAGTTTGTTTCATCTCTAAATCTGTGATTCTCTTATCCCATCTCCCAGCCAACTATCTAAAGTTTTTTTTTTTAATAACTATTGATTGCAATTATATGAAGAGATAAGGTACTTAAATCAGGAAGGAAAGAAAAGGTGAGTGTATAGAAGGTATCTCATCCATCTTTCAAAACCTAACACTACTACTACCTCTTTTATGAAACTTTCATTGACCACACCAATCAGATAATAATTCTCATTTATTTGGAGGTATTATGATTTGTCAATTATCACACTTAGCTTGGAGGAGTCAGTTGGATTTAAGTGGATTTTTAAAACGTATCAGAAACCATACTAGGAATATTATGAAATTTGTACAACCCAAGATTCAAGCCTGAAGCATTTACGTAAGTCTCTATTCATTTATTAGCAGAACCATGACTCATTTCATGTCTCTATTCTGGAGTGATGTTGGCATGAGAATTTTGGAAAGGAGATATTCTTTATGTTTAGAAATTTAGGAACATGGGATGGTTTACCTCTCAGACTTGTGGAGGAGGAAGGAGTTTGTGTCCAAGGGAGAACTAGAGGCCATTATTGATCACAAAATAGAGCATTTTGATTACACCAAATTAAAAAGTTTCTGCACAAACAAAACTAATGCAAACAAGATTAGAAGGGAAGTAACAAATTGGGAAAAAAATTTTTACAGTTAAAGGTTCTGATAAAGGCCTCATCTCCAAAATATACAGAGAATTGACTTTAATTTATAAGAAATCAAGCCATTCTCCAATTGATAAATGGTCAAAGGATATGAACAGACAATTTTCAGATGATGAAATTAAAACTATTTCCACTCATATGAAAGAGTGTTCCAAATCACTATTGATCAGAGAAATGCAAATTAAGACAACTCTGAGGTATCATTACACACCTGTCAGATTGGCTAACATGACAGGAACAAATAACGATGAATGTTGGAGGGGCTGTGGGAAAACTGGGACACTGATGCATTGTTGGTGGAGTTGTGAAAGAATCCAACCATTCTGGAGAGCAATCTCGAATTATGCCCAAAAAGTTATCAAAATGTGCATACCCTTTGACCCAGCCATACTACTACTGGGCTTATACCCCAAGGAACTACTAGAGAAGGGAAAGGGTCCTGTATGTGCCAAAATGTTTGTGGCAGCCCTTTTCATAGTGGCTAGAAGCTGGAAGATGAATGGATGTCCATCAATTGGAGAATGGTTGGGTAAACTATGGTATATGAATGTTATGGAATATTATTGTTCTATAAGAAATGACCAACAGGAGAAATACAGAGAGGCTTGGAGAGACTTACATCAACTGATGCTGAGTGAAACGAGCAGAACCAGAAGATCATTATACACTTCAACAATGATACTGTACGAGGATGTATGCTGATGGAAGTGGATTTCTTCAACATAGAGAAGAGCTAATCCAATTCCAATTGATTAATGATGGACAGAACCAGCTACATCCAGAAAAGGAACACTGGGAAATGAATGTAAACTGTTATTTTTACCTTCTGAATCCAATTCTTCCTGTGCAACAAAAAATTCGGTTCTACACACATATATTGTATCTAAATTATACTGTAATATATTTAACATATATAAGAGTGCTTGCCATCTGGGGGAGGGGGTTGGGAGAGGAAGGGAAAAAATCTGAATAGAAGTAAGTGCAAGGGATAATGTTGTAAAAAATTACCCATGCATATGTACTGTCAAAAAATGTTATAATTATAAAATAAAATAAAAAATTAAAAAAAAAAGAAATTTAGAACATATAGTTCCAGATTCTCTTTGAGACTTACTTTAGAGAAAGAACAGAAAGTGAGAAATGATAGACATGTAAATCCAGATCCTCAACATCTTCATAATTTCTAATTTGCCTCTCTGTCTCTGTCTTTCTGTCTTTCTCTTTATCTCTGTCTCTCTTTCTCCCTTTCCTTCTCTCTTCCTGTCCTTCTCCCTCTTCCTTTCCTTTTCCCTTCCCCTTTTCCTCTCTCCTTCCCTTTTCCTCCCTTTACCCCTCTCCCTATACCTACTTCTCTGTCTGTCTGTCTTTGTCTGTTTCTCTCACTGCACTACCTTATTTATAGTATGAGAGCTTATTAACTCTGCGTATTTTCTGGCATATTATAATCTGCATCATTTCTCCAGTTGCTGTTTGAGATGTACCTGGATACATAGTTTTATTTATTCTTCACTCATTATTTGTGAAGAGCTAGGGGCTCTGTGTCCAGGCTATGCTAAATGGTTTTTATAAATGTGATTTTATTTGACATTAACAACATTCCTGTGAGGTGGGTGCTATGGCTATTCTCACTTTATAGATGGGGAAAGAAAGTCAAAGCTTAAAGAACTTGTCCAGAGTCATACAACTAGTAATTGGCTAAAGCTAGAATTTAGCTCAGGTCTTTCTAACTGTAGGCCCAATGCTCTATTCACCAGTACCATTCACCTCTAAGATAAGGTAAGGTAAGGACTCAAGCCTAAAGAAGGGGCAGCTGCATAATGCAGTGTATATGCAGTGTCAAGCCTGAAGACCTGAGTTAAAATTTGGCCTTAGTTATTTACTAGCTATGTGACCTTAGATAAATCACTTACCCAGTTTTCTCATCTGTAAAAAGAACTGGAGAAGGAAATGACAAATCACTCCAGTATCTTTGCCAAGAAAATCACAAATGGGATTACAAAGAGTTGGAAGTGACTAAAATGATTAAATAAGCCTGCAAATATAAAATTGGAGTATCCATTGCTTATAAGGGATGTAACCAGAAAAGATGTTTGAATCTAAAGAAAAATATTTTTCTAGATTAGCAATATTTAGGAGGAGATTTAATGAGATCCTAATCTCAGCCAAGAAAAAATTTCCCTAAGAGTTTAAGAGGCAAGCTGGAAATCTGGGCCATGCTGAAGTACTTTACATGTTTGTCACTTCTTAAAAGAATTTTCTCTTTCTCCCCAGAGTCCAGAAGAGAATCTGGAATGACATGTGTCCTTTTTCACTAAGAATTTAGAATGTCTCTCTTCAAAGCTCTCACACATATTCTTCTCTGCATGCTATCACATAAAATTAAGTCATCATTTTCTCCATCAATGAGACAAATATTTTACAAATGCTCCAAGCTTGAAATTTGGATTCCATGTACACTTCAAATGGTTGCCATATATTTAGATATAGTAATGAAGGTATATAATATGTATAAAAATTCATCTTGTTTGTTGTCCTGTCACACAATACATCATGGTTATTTGTGTAAGTATTTTATTTCCTCTCCTTCACTTCTATTTTTTTGAAAGTAGATATATTCGATGATCAGTTCTGATCATCTTCAACAGTGGCTCTCTTCAACAGTGAGTTCATTTGAACCACTTCCAATTGTCCAGTAATGAAGAGAGCCATATACACCCAGAGAGAGAACTTTGGGGAACTGAGTGTAGGCCACAACATAGCATTTTTACTCGTTCTGTTATTGTTGGCTTGCATTTTTGTTTTCCTTCTCAGGTTTTTTTTTTCTTTTTAGATCTGATTTTTCTTGTGCAGCAAGATAACTCTAAATATGTATACATACATTAGATTTAACATATAATTTAACATGTATTGGACTCCCTGCTATCTAAGGTAAGGGGTGAGGAGAAGGAGGGGAAAATTTGAAACAGAAAGTTTTGTAATGTTGAAAAAAATACCCATGCATATGTTTTGTAAATAAAAAAATATAATAAAAAAGTAGATATATTGTTAGCAGCAGCACAATAGCCTACTGACTATAGTGTTGACTCAATTGAGGAACTCAATTTTATTTTTGTGCTGTATTGTCCATACTTTCTTCTTACCTCAGGAAAATTATTCAATTTTTCATACTTTGTAAATAAATTCTATATTTCTAATGGAATATACATTCATTAGTTATTTACTCTGATTCCATTTGGGGTAAAGAATAGAATATACTACATGATTTAGAAAGTACTAAACTGACACAAAGTCAGAGGACATTGGTGATGCCTCAAAGAGTAAGGAGAATACTAGGTAGGATGTTGTTTGTCTTTTGTTCTTAAAGAGAACCATGATTTAGGGAAGTGAAACCATGCAAGTGTATTGGATTTAGGTGAGGGTATAAAGTCACTACCTTTACTTTCTCCTCCAGTGTCATCTGAGTCTAATGGCAAGATATTGATCAGAACTACTGGAGATGGCCCTTTTCGGTAGGGTAGACATCATTATAGGTCAAAGACATCCTTACTTTAAAATTTATCACATTCAGCCACTAGGTGGCAAAAATCCAGGTACTACAAGCAAAGTTGGTTCTAAGGTATCTTGATGGAGCCATAACCAGTGGAACAGGAACTTTTGTTTTTCCTGGAAGGAGGGAGATGTATTTTAGGACTTAGAAGAGAGATAATAGAATTTGAGAAGCAATTGTTGTCAAAATTAAAATAGGATCATCAGAAATCCAATTCATTAAGTACTTCTTAAGTCCCAACCTTGTGGTGGGGCTTATACTAGGTACCAGGAAACTGCCCCTGCCTTCAAGGAGATACATTTTACTCTGTGGAAATAACAGCGATATAGATAATATCAGACTGGAAAAGTACCATCTGAAATCATAAGAGAACCTTCTTACATGAGATAGAGGTTCACAGAGGACATAGGGACAGAAGGCATCTGGATAGTGTGAGATAAGGAAGTTAAAAGAAGAGGGAGCTCAAAGAAATTCTCAGTAAAATGTGAGGGAAGGTTTTTAGGTGAGAGTTGAGGAAGAAAAAACTATAAGAAATATGAGGAAGCATGAAAAAATGTTATTGTCAGTAGGATAGTAAATTAACTAGGGAGATATAACAGGATTACTTATTGAAAGTGAGGTACCAGTTTAAGTTATATAATAAAAGTTTGTAATAGATCGGGTCAGGACAATTGCATAGTAGGAGTAACCTAAGGCTTAGGTTTTGCAGGACTCAAACAGTGATGTGATGAAGGGGGGAGGGATTTAAAAAAAGAGGACATTGTAGAGCTGAAGTAGTTCACTAAGGGGTCAAGATGAGGAAGGGAAAAGATTAGTGCAGGGATGATAGCCTAGGAGAGAACTAGAGGATCAAAAAGGGATTGGAGGTCATAGATTAGTTAGAAGGCAGAAGAAGTTGGAATCCAATAGACTATAAACAAGTAAGGGAATTTCAGAATTCATGAATATAGAGGTGGCACATTTGTGGTTGATGGTAAGATCAAGAGTATGACCATCTTTTTGTGTGGGTAAATTGAAGTGATGGGAAATTAATATGTTGAGAAGTGGGAGATTAATATGTTTAAGAAAGTATCAGTACGTATGTTGAAATCCCCTATTATAAAAGTAGGAGATGGAGAAGGTAGACTCTGATACAGGCACTAAATTCATTGAGGAAGAAAGAGTCTCTCAGACCTGGACAACAGTCATCAGTATTTTTATTTGGTAGTATAAGTGGATTGTATGAATCTCAAAAGTGGAAAAGTTACTAAATCATAGGAGTAAGAGGAGAACCTGTAAGTGGCAGTGGGGAGTGAACAATAGGGAAATGAGTGAAAAATGAAGCCTGTAGTAGAAAGAGTGGCCAGAGGGGCTATATTATCCTGAGGGAACTAAATCTCAGTGAGAGTCAAAAGATGGAAGAAGTGGGAAAGGAAAAATTTAAAGATGAAAACAAATCTATCATCTGGAAGGGATGGGTAGGTTTTGATTGGGACTTTTTTGGGTATTTTTATTTTATTTTAAACTTAAGTCCAAAACTGAAGAAGAAAAAAATTCCTATGTACACAGGAGACCATAATAGAGAATTTAATCTTAAATAATGAATTTTCATTTCAAGAAAACCTATATAATAAATATTACACATTG
Source organism: Sminthopsis crassicaudata (assembly GCF_048593235.1). Classification (NCBI taxonomy): domain Eukaryota; kingdom Metazoa; phylum Chordata; class Mammalia; order Dasyuromorphia; family Dasyuridae; genus Sminthopsis; species Sminthopsis crassicaudata. The sequence goes on from NC_133620.1 coordinate 143,086,183, forward strand.
TTTTCAAAGATGCCTAGCTTTTCTTTATTTTCTTGATGGTTTTCTTTTATTCTCTACTGTTCACTTTTAACTTTATTTTCCCCCTCTCCCAATCCTACAGAAGGCTACAATTAAATATGGACATATATACATATACATATATATATATATATATCTATAAAGATACATATATATATATATATATATACTCATACATATATATTTGTATATATATATTTCACTCTGTCATCTTCTCTGAAAGGGGCTAGCATTTTCCTTGATAGGTACAAATCTTTCCACATTTTTCTAAACCAACTATCTTGTCATTTCCTTCACCATAGTAATATTCCAAGCTAATAACACCCTATATGAGAGATTGTTGATGAAAATCACATCTCCCAATTTTCTGCATTCCTTCTATTCTTGGCTATATAGGTTTTACTCATACAAGAAAATTTTAATTTAAAATAATTGAAATTACCCTTTTTATACTTCAATAATGCTTTCCCATATACTAGAATTTAAGTTCTGATACTGCTGAATCTGCTTCCTTTAGATTTTCCTCCATGGTTTCTTTGAAGTTCCTGACCTTTTGCTCTTCTGAATGAACTTTGTTATTATTTTTTCTAACTTGGTAAAATATTTTTTATTAATTTAATCAGGATGAAATTGAATAGATTAGTTAGGTAAAATTATCATTTAAAATGTATATTGGCTTCACCTATCTATGAACAATATTAGTTCAATTATTTAGATCTGAGTTTATTTGTATAAAAAGTATTTTTTGTTTATGTTCATAAAATTCCTGTATCTGGTAGCATATGCTTAGGTATTTTAAATAGTCTAAATCAATATTGAATAATATTCCTGACACATAGTGTAGTTTCTCTATTTTCATTTGTGATTAAATCTATTTTAATTTTAACTTTGAGAACTGATTACTACCCTTACTTTTTTTTTTACATTTTTGTATAATCATTTTCATGTTTCCTGAAAGCGACATACTGTTGAATTCAAAATTTTAATCTGCTATACATTTCCATTTTATGAATATATTTGTTCCATTCACCTTCTAAGCTACAGTTACTTATTATATATTTTCTTTCTTCCTATTTTTGCTTACTGTCCTTCTCATCCTATTTATTCCTCTCTCCTCAGTTCTCTGCTTTACTTTTACCCACTACCTTGTCTTCCCATTCCTTCCTTATCCTCTCACCTCATTATCCCCTTGTTTTCTTGTTTTTGAATTTAGAACTTTTATAACTTTCTAGATACACATATACATTTACATACACACACACATATATACACACCCCTTCTAGATACATACATTTATATACATATATACAGATACATACACACACACACACACACACACACACACACACACACATATATATATATATATTTATATATATATATAATATTTTCCTTTTTAACCCATATTCTGATAAGAGTAAATTTCTAGCACTATCCCTCTATTAGCTTCTTTTATATTGATTTTTCCTTTTATGCCTCAGTTTTATGGGGTAATTATTCTTTTTTTATCTCTTTCTACACAGTTCTTTTTTAGAATTATCCCATTATACTCAACTCAGCCCAAACCTTTCTTTCAAATTACCCAAATAATGGTGACAATCATAAGAGTACTGCTAATATTTTCACATAAAGGAAATAAGCAATTTGACTTAATTGAATCCTTTACAACTGGTCTTTAATATTGACCTTATATTTGTCCTGGGTGTTTTATGTTGAATTTTCCCTTAAGTTCTGGAGTTTTTGCCCCCGAAATTTGAAAGTTATTGAGTTTGTTAAATATACTTCCCCCCCCCCATTCAGGATTATACTAGTATTTCAAGACTTATGGTTCTACAGTGTAGTAGTTGCTAGATCTTGTGTAATCCTTATTGTAGCTCCATGATATTTGAATGCTTTTTTTTTCTTGTTGCTTTCCAATACTTTCTCCATAACTGGGGAGCTTTGAAACTTGACTATGATATTTCTGTAAATTTTACTCTGATGATCTCTTTTAGGTGGTAAGTAGGGAAGATATTTTCCTATTTTTGCTTTGTCTTTTTGTTCTAGAACTTTAGGGAAATTTTCCTTAAATTTTTTCTTATATTATTAGACCAAGACTCATTTTTAAATCATAATTTTAAGATAGTCCAACTATTCTTATTTCATCTCAATTTTTTCTCCAGATCAGTTGTTTTTCTGATGAGATTTTTCACTTTCTCTTATTGTACTTTGGGCTTTGTTTTATGATTTCTTAATGTCTTAGAATTTCATTGGATTCCCTTTTGCCCAATTCTAGCTTTTAAGGAATTATTTTCTTCCTTAATTTTTGATTATCTATTTCAAATTGGTTAACCTTTTTTCATAATTTTCTTGATTTTCTTGGATTGTTCTTATTTTTTCTAACTTTTCTTCAGTCTCTCTTTTTTGATTTTTAAATCCCTTTTAAAGTTTTTACAAGAACTCCCTTTGTGTATGGGACCATTTGATATTTCTTATTGAAAAAGGAGTGGCTTTTTTATAGCTCCTCTACCTTCTTCTGAATATGAATTCATATCTTCTCTATCCCCATAGTAATATCTATGATTGGGTTCTTTCTCCTTTACTTACTGATTTTTATTTATTTATTGTTTTATTTTATTTTTAGCAGTTATTAGTTATTATTAGGTTATTAGTTGTAACCTGAGATATGGAAAACATGACTCCAAGTCTCAAGTTCTTTTTACTATTATTTTCTGAGATCTATCTTGGCGTCCAATCTTGGCTTTATTTCTCCACTACTAAGCCAAATGATCTTGCCCCCTGGGGTTCTTCCAGTGGCTGAAAACTGTAGCTGTACTCTCTTTTCTGGAACAGAAACCAGGGTCTCAACTCTCCTGCAAGTGTTCACAGTCAGCAGGATCCCTGCTTTTTACCATTGTACTACCAGGTATGTGCTAGGTCCTTATCCTTGTAACTACAGCTGGAGATACATCTGGTTAGCATAGCTGTGCTTGGCATCCCTCAAGAATTGAAGATCCTTCAGGCTTCTCCTACTCAACCATAAAATCTCCATATTTGTCTGCAAAATAAAAGTTTCTAAGGCTAAGGCTGCCTCTCAACCCATTTGGCTCCAGGGTTTGTTGTTTGTTGATTATGCAAGAGTCATCCTAGATGTGTTTGCATCTCATTCAGACAAATCTCTGCTCCAGAAGGTCCCACCTTTCTGGGGTCTTCTCAGATTGTTTTAGGAGAATAAATGCTTTATCCTGTGTTAATTTTTATTGTTGTTTTTTTTTTTTTTGTTTGTTTTTTTACATCTAAAGAGATGTTCTGACTTTTTTTGTGGAGGAAATTTGGAGAACCAAAAGTTTCATGACCTATTCTGATAGATTCCCAGAATCCTTATCCTTTTTGGAATTTTGTCAGCAGGAAGAGGGGAATGAAAAAATGAATTAGGTAATTGGTGGTAGAGATGGAGTTTGGATGATGGCCAATGGGAGTTCAGAATCACATGGATGTGGAGGACATTACTAAAGGGAAGTCTGAAAATCATTAAGTGAATAATTTAGAGGAATTTTCATAGTCAATAATATGATTTTATGGAGAAGTCCTTTCAGAATCTTGAAAAGTTCAGTCAAGGGAGTAAGAACTTGGTGCAGAAGAAATGGTTATATTCTTCAAAATGGTTATATTCTTCTTCTCCCAAAGTAGAAGATGAAGCTGGAAACTTGGTAGAATGGTGCCTTCTTTCCTCATCTTAATGGCAGGTTACTAGTATGGTGGAATGGCACTTCTTTTTCCACAGTAAGGTGGACATCAGGTGGTATACTAAGGGAAATCAGATAAGAGATACACAGGGCATGATGATAAAGTGTCCACCTCTCCTCAACTGACTCTGAAATGATACTACTTCTGTAAGCAAACTTTTATTTTTAAAGCTATAATTATTTTCATTTATCATGATGTTAATTGGTTTGTTATCTCCAGTGCATTTCAATTTCCTGCTTTTGGAAAGCACTACCAATTTATTGCCAAAACACTTTCTGACTTAGTTTTTACATCTTTATGCTCATTAGTTCTTGATCTTGAATTATGTTTTCCAACAAAGTTTTTACCGCCTTTCCTTATATCCTTTTTTACAATGAATTCATCTAGTATAAAAATGTAATTCTGTATACAATTTTAAAGAATAAATCTCTGAATTTAATGCCTTAAAATTTTTGTCAAGCAAAAGCATTTTGTCTGCAAAGCATTTATCTTTTTTCATTTTCTGCAAAAGATGTTGGTGCATAGATAATAATTATCTTTATGGTGATCTATTTGACTATGCTCATTTTGAATACTGCAAAGAAAAAGAATAACTGTTCCATGAAATGCTATTTCTTGTTGCCTTTCCTGCATGAAAATAATTCTGCCAATGCCTTTATTTACCTCTTTGAGAAATTGTGAGCCCTTCATTTATCTCAAACTTCTTTAGTTATTCTAATTTTAAATATAATGATAATGTTAATGTGGTTATGTCACAGATGAAGATTCCACATTAAGAATATCAATATTAATGCTTGTAGAAGGTTATCTCTATGTGAATCTAAACCAGCCTCTGTCCCCATTTCTTCCACTCTTTCACTTATCATTGTGGAAATGGAAGAAGACTACACAGACTCATAACCATTTTATGATCCCCCACCCCAAATTAAAGGTTGCCACCCCCAGCCTCTGCCAATGACAACTTGTGAATTGGTTGTATTTAAATACTAACTCCGATCCCGATCCCTATTATTTGCATGTACTTGGCTATTATCTCTGTGGCCATCAGTTTGCTAATCTGTAAAATCAGGGAGTTGGACTACATGATCTCTCATGTCCCTCAGATCTATTTAGTTCTATGATCCTTTTCAAAGACTGATAAAAATCTGTCAGTGATTGTTCTTTGCTAGAATGATCTTCAAGAACATAGAGTTATCACTAGGAGGCACACAGTAAGACTTTTAAGGAGCTTTAATACCTACATATTTTACTCTAGTGCATTATTCTTGAATTTGGATGCTCTTCTTTCTCTTATAAATAAGCCATAGAAATCAAAATTCTGGATTGAAGTATGGGAAGGAGGAAAAAATAATATTGTATTTCTAATGAGTTTCTATATTCTCTTTCCCTTGTAAATAAAGCATATAAAAGCCCCTTGTAATTTTGAAATATGTTGCTGACATTGGGTCAAAAGGAATGGGAGAGCAGATAACATATTCCTGAATATCTAATTATGGTGGCAACAGCAAGAAACAATGTATGTCATAAGGGATTGAGTCACAATCTTCCTTGTGACAGCCTTTCAAATACTCTTTGCATAGTCTTTTTCTTTCTTTCTTTCTTTCTTTCTTTCTTTCTTTTCTTTTCTTTTTTGTCAGTCTCATCTCATTCATTCTGATCTTTAGCACTCTTGATACTATTTTTACAGGACCATGCCACACATGTTTATATTGTTTGATTTGGCTGTGTTTCCATCTGGTCAAGTAGATAGAGGACTAGGACCAGAGTCAGGAACACCTAAGTTCAAATTCATCCTCTGATGCTTCCTAATTATGTAACCTAGGCAAGTTACCTGACTTTTGTCTGCCTCAGTTTTCTCAGCTGTAAATGGGAATCTAGTTAGTATCTCCTTCCCAGGTTTGTTGTGAGAATCAAATGAGATAATATTTGTAAAGTACTTAGCACAATGCCTGCTTAATAAATGCGTGTTCCCTTTTCTTCCCTACTTTCCCTTCCTTTCTTCATTCCTTCCTTATCTTTATGTATCAGGGACTTGAGCCCTTATCATTTGCCAATAGTGGTACAATGCTTATTAGCTTTGTCTTGGCTTCATTTGGCATTTTTAGAACTTTCTTGGGATTTTTCTTAATCTTAGGGTAATTTTCATCATTTTATTGAGAGGTAAGGGGTTTGGAGAGGAACAAACCTCCTTCTACTAAGGAGATAAGTACTACCTAAAAGTGGTCACTCTTACCTGCATAAAGGAACAAAAGATCGTAACTGAAGACTGAAAAGATAGAGAAGTCCTACAAATGCTTCTCTTTGCAAATGAGAATGTGATGGTTGCATCAAGTTCTATAAGGCCATTTCAATGAAATTCATGATTATTTTAAAAGAGATTATAATACAAATTTATATCTCTTTGTCCTCCTCATTCAACATTTAGGGTGCTATAATAGTGGTGATGTGGTATAAGCATTCCAAGCAGGCTTATGTGCTGCCTTCCTTAACTATATAGAAAGACAGGATATTACTCTTAGGAAGTATAATACCTGAATTGTCCACTAGGCAGTGACCTTCTTAAGCCACTAGTCTAGTAGCCAGTTTTGTTTTCTTCTAGTCCACATGTGTGATATAGTACATGTAAAAGACTTCAGTCATTCAGATTGGAACTATAAAAGGTAAATGCTATTATTATTATTACTATTATTATTATTATTCCAACTTTATAGATGATGAAATTAAAGCAGATAGAGGCTAAGCATTTTGCCCAGAGTCACAAAACTAGCAAGTAACATAACTGGATGCTGGATTTGGACTTAAATATTCCTGATTCCATGTCCCATACTCCATTTGCCAAAAACACATCTGGAATAGACATGGCAGATGGTCAGTGAAGTGAGTAGTAGGAAAAGAGTTGACTAGATTTTTTTTTGGAAAATTATGAAGAGTTTTTAATAATTGCAATCTGTTCCCTGACACAACCCTGTCTTCTAAACAATGGTGTTTTTCCTGGTAATGTTACATGACTACAAAGCTTAGAAAACTATTTTATCCAAATAATTAAAGTTTTGAATAAGCTCGTTAGCTTATTTAGGTCTGCTAGGTTCATAAAGGTAGGCTATAGTACATTTCCTTTTTTATGATTGCAACTTCTGTATTTTTTTATTCACTTGATACTTAGTATATTTTCCCCTTACCCTCAGTTTTATTTTGTGTTATGTTTTTGTCTTTTAAATGTATTTCTTGTAAGCAACAGCTTGTGGAGTTTTATTTTCTTATGCTTGCTTTTTTATGTTGCTTTTTTATTGTTTTATAATTATAACACTTTAAAGTTATAAATTATAAAATGATAATTATATTTAAAATTATATTAGGTTTATATTTACCTTCATTTATCTTTAATACTATAGTTTTCCAGTTGTGATTTCCCCTCCCACCCCTATTTCTATTGTAAACAGAATATTATGGCTCGAATTACTTTAGTTAAATCTTTTTTTTTTTTTTTTTAAAGACAACTCTATTACTACCTGGTTACTAGTGGTACTGGGATTAGAGTCAGGAAGATTACTTTTTCTGAATTTAAAATATAGCTTCAGAATACAGTATATTTCTAATAATGATCCATGTATAAGAAATATGGTATGAGAGATATATCATTCATTTTTTTTACAGAAGTATTCATCCTCAAGTCCTTTTGAAAAATGATCTCCTCTAGTATACTTAAATATCTGGTTATAAATTATTAACTAGTTGGAAGAGAGCCAAAAGAAGTTAACAACTCTAATCCTAATATCTGAAAAGCCCTAGTAGGCCTGAAATCAAATTAGCCTCAGACACTTAACTGACTAAACGATCTGGGCAAGTCATTTAGCTCTTTTGCCTCAGTTCCTTATTTGTAAAATGAGTTGGAGAAGTACAAGGCAAACCATTTCAGTATCTTTTTCAAGAAAATCCCAAATGGTGTCTCAAAGAGTTGGACATGACCAAACAATAATTGAAAGTCAATCAGATAAATGGTCAAAAGATATGAACAGACAATTTTCAGATGAATACCATTTCTAGTCATATGAAAAAATGCTCTAAATCACTATTGATCAGAGAAATGCAGATTAAGACAACTTTGAGGTACCTCAGATTGGCTAAAATGACAGGAAAAAACAATGGCAAAAGTTGAAGGGAATGTGGGAAAACTAGGACGCTGATACATTGTTGGTAAAGTTGTGAACTGATCCAGCCTCCTGGAGAACAATTTGGAACAATACCCAAAGGGCTATCAAACTGTGCATATCCTTTTATCCAGCTTGTATCCCAAAGAGATCATAAAAAGGGAAAAAGGCCCTCCTGTGCAAAAATATTTGTAGCAGCCCTTTTGTAGTGGCAAGAAACTAAAAATTGAGAAAATGTTTATCAGTTGGAGAATGGCTGAATAAGTTATGGTAAATGTATGCTATAAAATATTATTGTTGAATCAGAAAAAAATCAACAGGATGATTTCAGAAAGGCCTGGAGAGACTTACATAAACTGATGCTAAATGAAGTGAGCAAAACCAAGAGAACATTGTACCCAGCAACAATCAGAAAATGTGTTGATCAATTCTAATGCACAGGGCTCTTTTCAGAAATGAGGTGATTCAGGTTAATTCCAATAAACTTTGATGGAAAGAGCCATCTATACCCAGAAAGAGGACTATGGGGACTGAATGTGAATCCCAACATAGTATTTTCACTTTTTTGGTTGTTGTTAATTGTTTTTGTTTTCTTTCTCCTTTTTTCTTTTTAGTTTTGATTTTTCTTATGCAATATAATTGTGTGTATAGACAAATTGCACATGTTTAACATATATTGAATTACTTGCTGTCTAGGTAAGGGAATTCAGGGAAAGGAGGAAAAAAATTGGAATATAAGGTTTTGCAAGAGTGTATGTTGAAAACTATTTTTGCATATATTTTGAAAGTAAAAAGCTATTATTAAAAAGATAGTCAATCAGAAAGATGAAGCATCTGAAATGATAATATAATAATGATGAATAATGAATAATAAATTCATTTTGCAAAACCTTGTTTCATGTACAACTTTTCAGGACTATTTCTATTGCAAAAAAGTAGCACAAGTTTCATAAATATGACTAAATACAGTTAATTTGGAAGGACCTTCTGAATATGAAACATATTGTTCTTTATAGAACGAGCTTTTATATAGCTATAGATCTGTTTCTAAAAAATTCCTTTCATTGCTGCCTTCAAGGCATGAGACAATATTTGTAAAGTAATGACAGTTCCATCTGAAGTGGAAAATCAAACCACTTTGAAGAAGAAAGCTGAAGGCATCTATTTATTCGTGATCAGTTACCATCTGTGAAATATTATAGCAAACAAGCTAAACAGATAGACATTATTTACCCTTTAGGGATCTCAGTTTCACAGAGTGCATTGATTTAGATAATGCTACATAAAATAATATTGTTTTTTTAAAGTCCTTCAATAGCTTTAGAGATATCAGAATAAGGCATATATACTAGATAAGGCCATAAGATCTTACTTTTGAATGGAAAATCTTAAAGTGCTTGCAAATTTACTTGGCAGTGTCTTGAAGTAGTAAATGAAATTGAATACTGAGCTCATGATGTAAATTTAAGGCAAATACTTTTCCCTCTCCCAAAGCTTTGGAGTAAAAAAAAAAAAAAAGCAACTTTCCAGTTGGGGACCAGAACTCCCACCAGTTAAAAATTTTAGGCATGAGAATGCTGATTTATGAGTGGAATAGTGAACTCATTGCTGAATTTACCTAGAATGAATTTGCTCTGCAAATAACTTTTTCCTATCAAACATCAAGAGACAATAGAGAAACTTAGCAGTCTAATAATGCTAATGTCTGATAGGTTCATAAGATTTAAATTTGGAAGGACCTGAGAGCTTATTTAGTCCTGTTCTCTAATTTTACAGATGAGGAAACTGAACATGACCATTAAAATGATTTGTTTAATATTACACAGATCCTAAGTACCAGAGTTGGGATGTGCAAACAAGTTACCTGCAGGTTAAATAGGAAATAATTTAGAAAGGAAAGGCACTAGAAGTAAAAGAGATTTGGAAAAGCATCCTGTGGCAGATAGAATTTTAGATGGGACTTGTAGAAAGTCTGAGCATCTAGGAAGTGGAGGAGAAGAGAGAGTTTCAGCCATAAGTGACAGCCAGAAAAATATCTAGAGCTGAGAGATAGAGTGTCTTATTTATGGATCAGCAAAGAGGTCAATATCTTAGTAATAAGAAGTATTTAGGGGAAGAAGACTGGAAAGGTAGTGTGTGTATGTGTGTGTGTGTGTGTGTGTGTGTGTGTGTGTGTGTATGTGTGTGGGGTTATCACCCCTTCTCTGGCTTTCTTTTCCTTTCTTCTCAGTTTAGACTCTTGAGTTGACTGATTCAAAGTCATACTATCATCTTGAATTCTGTTTCTTTGAAAATTTCCAACCTGGATCACTCTTACTAATTTACTCTCATGACTGATGTCTTCCCAGCTGCTATAAACACATTAGAATTTTGGTTCCTTCTGAGTAATAATGATTTCATTTGTATTCCTAAGTGCCTAACACAATGTTTAATACATAATAGATACGTAATAAATGTTTGTTGATTTTTGGATGTTAACATTTTTGCCAGCCTTAAAAAAACAAACAAACAAAAAAACCCAAAACCTCACTCAATATGACATCAAGCTGTCATATTATAGTTATTCTCTCTTTCTCAGCCAAACTCACAGGGTAAAACAAAACAAAACCTGTCCATACTCATTGCTTCCACTTTCTCTTTTGTTGCTTCTCTTTGAAAGCTGGCTTCAGACCTCATCACAAAGTTGAAACTATTTCTTCTAAAATTGACAATGATTTTTAGAAGTTCATTTCTCAACCTGCAGTTTTCTCCCTATATGATACTAAATTGGTACAGCCCCATCTCATCTTAGCATCCTGAACCTTGGCTATCAATTTATTTTATATAAAGCAGAGTTTATTATGACATTGGCTTGTATTGAACCCTTATTTAAGAAGGGTTACTTAATCAAAGACCAGTAGGGCTTTGTTTCAGGTGATATCATCATAGCTTGACTCCAGAAGATAATTGTTTGTTATTTTTGTTCAGTCACTTTTTTAGTTATGTCCACTCTTTCTGACTCCATTTGAGATTTTTGTGGCAAAGATATTGCAGTGGTTTGTTATTTCCATATTCAGCTTATTTTAAGGATGAAGAAACTGTGGTAAAAAAAAAGGGCTAAATAATCTGTTCAGGGTCATATAACTAGTATCAGAAACCAGATTTGAACTCAGGAAGATGAGTCTTTCTGATGAGGTACAGCATTCTGTTCACTGTGCTACCCAGCTCCCAGAAGATAAAGTTAAGGCTCTCCTATAACTAAGTAATAAATGAAATAATTAGATTTCCCAATCCACTTTAAAAATAATTAATTTAATTTTTTTCAGGGTTTCTCAATTGTAAAAAAAACAAGTTTTCCTTGCTTTTTTTTCTGAAAACAAGGGGATTGCAATTCAATCCAATAAATAATTACTAAATATAATATTTCTAAGATACTATAATCTGGCTTGGGGGTATAATTACAAAAACAAACAAACAAACAAACAAAAAAGAAAGAAACAGTCTTTTCCATTTGAGGCATTTCTATTTGGGGAGGAGAATGGAGATTCACAGTCTATGAACAACTAAATAAATATGAAGTCTGTGTAAGGTAATTTCCAGAGGAAAGAGTGCTAACACCTTCTGTCTTACATACTCTATATGGTACATGAATGAATCATTGTTGTGGTATGCCTCAACACCAGAAAAACTTATTGAAACAGAAAACTTTTTTTTTTCTTACAGTGATCATGTTGTTATTTTCCCCCCAAAGGTTCCTGACACTGGTTTTCATGACCAGGAATTCTGAGCTAGTTCTACTGAGTAATTACTAACTAAAGTATATTGCATGTGCACATAAATTAGGATGTTGGGTAATGAAAGAACTTGCCAGAATTCAGCCTCAGCGAGATTAAGTCTGTTATTTCAAATGGGCATATTGCATTTTGGCAGAGAAGGATGCTATTTGTGGGGCTTATATTTAATTATTGTGAATTTAGGCTAGCTCTTGAATTTTATGGTTAAATTCTCCTAAAGCCAACTGCTTTTAAGACTTTAGAAGTAGACTGATGAGAGCATGGTTTTGCCCTATTTTCTCAGTTATGAGAACTCAATAATCCTGGCACTGTGGTGCCTTACTGATTCTGCCTCTGTTGCAGAAAGTTTCATAGTATGACCTTCTTCATTAATATGAATTTCAACAAAGGAACCAACAGCCACTTAAATCCTTCAACTGCTTCTAAATCTGAGCAGCTGCATTATGAGTCACTTCAGGATCAACTCATTGAATAAGCTTCTGTACTTCCACTCAGAGGACTTAGCACACCCTCTTCCAAATCCTTGGTCTCCCCTACATCAATGACATAAATGTAATGAAGAAGATTAAGTGGCAGCTTTTCATAAAAATCTTCAAAGGAGTGTGGTTGTAGAGTGAGCAGCAGTAGATTCAGGACAACGTTGTACTTTACTTTGAGAACTTAAAAAAGCCTTTAGACTACTTATGGCAATTGGTTTCTTCAGGAGAAAAGCATCATCCCTAATGCCTAGTTCCTAGCTACCTCACTGGGATTTTGTTAACATGAATGTAATCATAAGTGAAAGTTCTTTGGATAGAACTCATCATGCTGAGCATGATGTATGAATATATTTTAGGATAGTAACATGTATGTTTAAAATAATGATAGATGATTTTTCTGCAATATTCAACACAGTTAACCACATAATAAATATTTCTTTATTTTCTCTTCTTACTTGACTTTGTGATAATTCTCTCTTGGTCTTCTTCTACTTGTCTTATTAGTTCCTTCTCTATCTTCTTCCTCTAAGTAGGGACACCTTTCAAAGCTTTGTACTTGATTCCTTTGGGACCATTAGACCAGGAAGTTAGAAAAGATGTTCCCAGTGCCTGGGAGGAATTTACTCATTTAACTCTGAAAAACTTGCACTGTCCTGAGTTGTCTGATTTGGCGACTGAAAGCAAACTCTACAAGCTCACTGTATTTAGTCAAACCCATACTATGCTTTACATCTTATCTAACCATGTGTCCTGCTATGGTATCTTCACCAGTTTTTTCTATTTTATGGGCTCAATAAGCAAAGCAATTGTTATCCATTCCACATTGAGAGAGTAAGGGGTACAGTATCCACCATGATCTGGAAAATTTGTGTAAAAACTTCCTTATGTAGAAGAAGTCTGATTTTTTTTTCTTTTTCTTTTATGGGGGTATTTACAATGTCTTCTTGTAAAATTTTGGTTGATATTGTACAATGCTAACATATATTTTATGCATTTCTGAGTTTCTAAACCTTTTCTGTGTCTTCTGCTGACCTTCCTGTTTTGTCTATGACTTCTACAAAAGTCCCCCAAAATTCCCATTTAACTTTTTATGCAACATGCAATATTTTAAAAACATAATGGGGAAAGTCATGATGTGGAAGGGATAAATGTAATTTTGTACTCTCCTTGTTTATGGAAGAGGCATATTGACTGATTACCCTGAGGGTAATTCCTATGACTTTTCAGATACTCCTACCCTAGTCCCATTTCCTTTTATGTATTGTTTTCCTCATTAGAATGTAAGCTTCCAGAAGGGAGGATTATCTCATTTTTTGTTTGTTTCCCCAGTGCTTAACAGTGTTTAAGATATTGTAAATCCATAATAAATAGTTTTTTTTCCCTTCATTCATTTATGATATCATTTGTTTCCATGGCTTCTGTGCTGATAATCTCCCAAATGCATATTTCTACAATGTGAAGGCAATCTAGCTCTGATATCTGCCACTGCATTGATCATCAGGGTTGATTTGGCTGATCTAGCTGGCTAGACAGGTGTCACCTTCCTCCCTCATTGCTTCATGCTTATTCCTCTGGAAGCTGCATGCTAGGTGGAGGAGGACAGCCTTTTCCCATAGAGGTTTTACCATTCTTTGGTCAAGGGTATACGAGTAACTGCACTCCCCTGCTAGAAAAAGCTCCCAAGGTCCAAATGTATATTTCTGGCCCCAGTATTTTTCTCTGAACTATACCCCCACATCTTCAGCTGATATCTCAATCTGGATGGTCTACTTCAGAATTTCATACTCAATATGTTAAAAAAATAAAATTGTCTTCTCTAGCCCTGCCAAACTTCTGAACTGCCCTACTTTTCTATAAAAACCTTGGTATCTTCTTTGACTTTCCATTCATTACTCTCTTACCCTGGTAAAATTAGGGAGTTATACCAAGTAACTTCTAAGGTCCCCTATAGCTGTCCACTTATGTTCCTATGACCCTATGATATGATCAATTGCCAAGTTCTGCCAACTTCTACATCTTCAATAAAAGGAGTATAAAAGTCTTGGTACAATTTTACAAACTATTAAAACTTTCATTTCTGTTATCTTTTCCATTCATATTTCCCAAACTCTGGTTCAAAGTCTAACTACCTTTCACTTTTCAGGGAACTCCTACTGTTAAATTTTCAGTGTGAGCATTTACATCTCAGAAATTGGCCTTTGTTACATTGCTACAAATCAAGACTTAGATGGCATAATGGATAGAATTCTGGAAATTCAGAAAGATTCATTTTCCTGAGTTCAAATCTGGTCTCAGATGCTGGAACTCTGTCTTCCCAGAAATCAGCTGGAGTCAGGATCACGAAACGTCTTTATTCTTGATCTTTTACGGTCAAGGTCAGGGGCTTAGATCTAGCAACCTCACACACCCCTTCCTCCCTCAAACACCCGGATAAACTGACTCAGTGTATTGTCTCAATTCCTCTTCCTCCTCCTACTCCTCACACACACACGTCATTTCCCCCTCTTTGTCCCACCAATCAAGTCAGCACAGAATAGCTGGGGAGGGTCAACCTTCAAGCAAGTTAATAGAGAACTGTCCAATTGGCAATTAGTCTCACGTGCTCCATTATCCAAGTGCATTGCTCGGTTCTAGCCCTTTACACGAAGACACTTAGTAGCTGTGTCATCCTGGACAAGTCAGTTAACGCTGTGTGCCTCAGATCTTCAGCTATAAAATGAGTTAAAGAAGGAAATGACAAATTTGTTAAAGAAACCCCAAATGGGGTCACAAAGACTTGACATGACTGAATAACAAAGGTTTAATTTATTGTTTTTCAAAATATCTTAGAGTTAATAAAATTATATTAATCCAGATTAAATGTGTGTGAAATCCAATCTTCCCACCACCCTTACTAGCATATCTTATACTGCTCATCAGAAGTGTTATAGAAAGTTCATGGACTGAAGTCATCACCAGACTGAAGATTTAGTGACTATAGGTTAATGATGGATGATGATGATGATGATGATGATGATGATGATGATGAAAACCTCTTAGCGGTTTATAAGTACTTTACATATATTATCTCATTTGAACCTTCCAACATCCCTGGTCCTGGCTATTGTAAAAAAAAAATCCTCCTAACTGGTCTATTTGATTCTAATCTCTCCTCTTTCAAATTTATTCTTCACATAGTTGCCAAAATATTCTTCCTAACACTTAAGTATGGCCATCTCTCTCTTTCTTGCTTAAAAAAACCTTTAATGATAGCATAAAATACAAATGTCTTATTATACTGGCTTTTGAGGCTCTCCACAATCTGGTTTTATCTTAACTTTCTAACTTCCATTCACTCTCCTTGTTTTATTCTATGTCATGTTCCAGTCAATTTACTTCTCCTTGATCACATACTAGGCCATTTTATCTCTGATTTCATTCAGGTTATTGCTCAGACTAGATATTGAAATTCTTTTCCTTCATGGCCCAGCTCAGGAGCCACTTTCTCCTTGCATAATTCCCCTTATTATTTCAGCTGAAACCAACCACTTCCTCCAACACTTTTTCTTATAGCACTATTTGGCTCTCTCCTAAAGAATAGGTGATTTAGGCTCTCAAGAGGACACTTTCAGAAGAAAGAAAGCTCATCTAGACATGTATAATGGCAGAAATGAAGTCATAACGATGGATGATATTCATCTATTACCATTTAAGTGGAGTGTACTATCACCTACACTCTTGTGGGTTAGCTTACTTACTTCCAACCTGCTTTCACCCTGGCAGGTCTACATTCTCAGAAATAAACTGCCACCAGTAACACAGATTATGCGTCTTGAGGTTCTAGGAACTAACCTTGTTGAAAGGGAAATAAATGATCATCATTCACTATTCCAGCTCTTTATCCCCCATTGATTGTGTTTTCTAAATATACAATAAGCCATTCCACAATGCAATGCACCAGCACATTGAATAAGAATAACATATTTGATATTAAGTATAATTAATTTAATAAAAAGCAGAAATAACATTATAGATAATAATAAATTAAAGTTAATGAATAATCCACATATAAATCTGAATCATGTTTTCTTACCAATGTACCCAATATCTATAGCATGAAGTGGACTATTCTTACAGGAATATTCTCTGGCAGAGAAATATTGCCCAAAGTTCAGGTATGTTACATTTTATACCTTCCCCACTCTTCCCTATACCATTATGGAAGTTGGAAGAGGTGATTTACAGTCTCTGTCATTGTCTCAAGCTCCCTCTGATTTCATGTTCTTAATATTAGAGGACTTAGTACTAGTTTCATATTATCTACATACATATTATCACTTACCAGTGGTTTTCTTTATGTAGTTTAATATCACTTAGCAGTCAGATTAATTTTTACTAAGGAATATTTATTTCAAATGTAAACAAAGATCCCTCCAAACTAGAAGGCCTAATCTCACTCTAGAACTCCATGGTCTCTATGGAGGCGGAAGGTAATAGGTCCTCAATTTAGCTCACTTCTATATAATATAGTTCCACCAAGTTCCAAATCCAAAGCTCCCTCACCTCTAGTCCTGGTACCTGGCTTCTCAAGGCTTCCTTGATGGTCTAGCCACAATATCCTACTTGGAATTCTGCCTCCAAAGTTGCTATGACTAAGCTCCTAGGTCTAAGACTCTAATGCCTGTGTTTAGAACTGAAAAAAGGACAGAGGAAATAATCCCCAAACACAAGCTTTCCTCTTAGAGCCACAGGACCTGAAGGGAAAGGGGAGAGGGGAGAGTCCTTTTCCCCACCCAGCTTAGTACAAGGTGCTCTTGGAAAAAGAGATAGAGCCTCGGTCTTGTAGTTTATTCTAGTTATACGTCTAAATGGCTTCAGCTATGTATTCCACTAACAAATAAAGAATGTATTTTCTCAGAATCTGGTCCCTTCTATCTCCCACATAGGTGCCAGCAATCACCTTAGTTGAATCAGGCACACAAAATCTGAATTCTTAATCCTTAACACTTACAGTGATGCCCTAATTATAAGAAGCACTATCATGCTTTTTGGCTTGAGTACATTGACCTGTACCTCACCTCACAGTTCTGTACAGATATCTATAAGAAATTAGTCTGAATTTGTACTGATACCTGGCCACACCCTGAAGGGGTCTGTGGGGTTTTTTGTGATTTAAGTCATTGATGTTATATTGGTTTCCTGGAAGTGGAGGATAGAAAATAAATTCTGTTTAACTGAATTCATAAGGTCCTGAATAGAGATGAGGAAGGTTATATTAGAAATTACCAGTCTAACCCTCTAATTTTACGGATATGGAAACTGAGGTTCTGGACATAGGTAATAAAAAGCCTAACTTTGATTACAGCCTCATTGTCTGTCTCCAGGTGTAGTGTTCTTTTTAGGATTTATCTGTGCCATTTTATCTTGTAACATACACTAAATGAGATATTGTAGTATATATGAAAGGCTGCTGTACAAACTAGAATAATGTTAATTACACCTTGTAGAAAGGAGGGTTCTTGGGAAGGCATGGTGAGAGGACCAAAGAGGAAATAGCTCAATTTAACATGTCATCAAGTGAGCCAGGGCAGAAATACTGGCTGGATTGGGTTCTCAGAGCACAGCCACAAAATCTGCTTTGGGATATAGTCAGCTTTATTCTGGCAGCAGACAGCTTCTTCTTCCCCTTTAGTCAATTCAATTCAGTTCAACAAATATTTATTAAGTACTTACTATACATAAAATACTGGGCTTGGATATTGAGAATTCAAAAATGAAAAATGACTATCACTGGTTCCATGAAAGCAAGAGATGAAAGAATAAATGGAAAAGCACTTAAGTGCTTACTATATGATAGACAGAAAAAAAATAAAACAACTTCAATATAAATGAGGCATAAAACAGGATAGGTAAGAAAGTAAGGAATTGGGACTGAGTAAGATATCCACTTCTATTATAATGTTCCTATTAGTTTATTATCAAGAGTATCATAAATACTATTATTGCAGAGGTAATAATTTTCCCTCCTTTAACACAGTTTCATATCTATCGTTTCATCAGTAATATTTTCCATTATACTTAAGTTGACATTATTGTAGGAAGAAGAGATATAATGTGATTTAATGTATAGAAACCTTCCAGAGTAGGGGTTCTCAAACTACAGCCCACCGGCCAGATGCGCAGGCTGAGGACATTTATGCGGCTGCCGGGTTATGGCAAATGGGCTGAGGGGGGGAGACAGAGTGTGAACCTTTGTTTTTACTATAGTCCGGACCTCCAACAGTCTGAGGGACAGTGAACTGGCCCCTATTAAAAATTTTGAGGACCACTGTAATCTAGAGGTTAGCTTCTGCCTTTGATATTTACTGGCTATGTTGAGCTAAGTCAAGTCACTGACCTTTCATTATTACAGATAATTCTATAGGACAATGAAATTCAAAGAAGATGCCATTCTGCACTGATAGAATTTATTCATCTGGGACTTTTCTATGCCAATGAAATCATAAATCTATTCCATATATCTACACTTCATATACCCTAGTATTTCATATAGTTTATGCTAGTGAGATAGTTCCTACATTAAGAGCCATAAAATCACCGTCAGCAAAACTTAAACAGGTTCCATTTAAGTATTTAACATTTCAGCCCCTCCATCCCAAGAAAAATTATTAAGGGCTATAATGAAGTGGTTCCATAGATACAGCACTGGGTCTGGAGTCCAGAAAACATGAGTTCATGACCTTGCAGACATCACTAAATCTTTGCCTCAGTTTTCTCAACTGTAAAATGGGGATAATAATAGTATTTACCCTCAGGGTCATTGTGAGAAACAAATGACATAATATTTGTAAAACATTTAACACAGTGCCTGGCATATAGTAGGCTCTGTATAAATGTATAAACCACTCCTACTATCACCCACTACTATTACTAGTAGTAGTACTTCTACTTCTACTAGTTCTACTATCATTACTACCATTACTATTATTACTACTACCACTACTACCGCTACAACTACTACTAGTACTACTTCTACTATTACTACTACCACTACTACCACTACCACTACTATTATCATTACTACTACTACTACCACTACTACTAGTACTATTTCTTCTACTAATACTATCACTACTACTATTACTACTACTAGTACTACTTCTACTACTATCACTATTACCACTACTACTATTAGTACTACTTGTAGCGAGCTGTCGTCTCTAGAAGCTGCCGGATCACTCTCTGGGAAGAGATCTGCTGTGTCTTCTACTCAAATCTCTCCGACAGATTCTTCTTCCTGTAACGAACCGTTGTCTCCAGGCAGTTGCTGTTAACTCTTGTCCAGAGAAGTGACTTCCCTTCCTGCAGAGACCCCCGTCAAGCCTGATGCAATGCAGAGTCTTCTTCTTGAATCTCCTCCAGCTCTTATCCTTCTCCAGGCCAATCTGCTCTCTGGGCCAAATGTTGTCTCTTTTATCCTCCCAGAGAATGGGCGTGGGATAATGCAAGGGCTTCTGGGAAGAACCACTTCAGCCAATGAGCTTGCTCCTTCTATCAAGTCAACCTGAGTTCTCACCTTGTAATTGTCCAGACAACCTGAATTCTCACCTTGTCACTGTCCAGACAACCTGAGTTCTCACCTAGTAATCCTAACAACTACTAATTTCTACTACTAGTAGTAGTACTTCTTCTACTACTACTACTATCATTACTACTACTAGTACTTCTACTACTACTATCACTACTACTAGTAGTAGTACTACTTCTACTACTACTACTACTATCACTACTACTAGTAGTAGTACTACTTTTACTACTACTATCACTACTACCACTGCTACTACTACAACCACCACCACTATTACTACTACTGCTACTCCTATTACTGCCACTACACTGCTACTATTACTACTACTACCTCTACTAATACTACTACTACTACTACCACCACCACTACTACCATTACTATTAGTACTGCTGCTGTTTTTGATGATGATGATGATTTAGAGAATCCTCTTTTTACTAGATAAGTATAACAGAAAATGCTTATTCTCTCAAGAAAAAAGAAAGATATTAAAACTATGATCCTTTTAATTTTAATAATTTCCTTTTTGGTTAAATATTCTGAATGCTAAGAATGCTCTTCTCACTCAGCACTCTACTTTGCTTGGATGAGAACAGCTTAGCATCAGTCTTCCATAATCAATCCGTTGACATGCTCACAGTAATATCAACTGGAATATTGCCTCTAGACATGAAGAACTGAGATAAACACCTTTAGACTGTCTCGTAGAAGCCACCAATCAAGAAGGAGATGAAAATTACTTTGGAGGATTACTAAACTCTAGAGGAAATGAACTACTGACTTGAATTTTGCTTTCCAATCCCAACTCCTAGGAAACAAGGCCCTCAGGCTTCAGCTTTCATGGTAGTGGAAAGCTTCTGAATGAGACAAAGATAGAAATCAACAGAGCATCTGTTGCCTTGATATCAGCCAATTATAGTAGTGATTCTATAAAATGGCTTGAAGATTTTCCCTCACACAATTGACACATACAGCCATCTGAAATCCTAAGGAGTTTCATCATCTTTGCAAAAATAGTTCTTGAGAAAAAAAATATCATATTTGTTTTGTTTTGTTTCCTGGAGTGCATAATAATGCTATTGTAGAAACTATCCATAAAATGTTTCTAGATGCCTGGAAATTAATCAAACTATTGTAAAAAGATTCACTCTCATTCACTCTCATTCCTGCCTCAACTTGATTCTTCCCCTTCTGCATATTGAGTGAATCCTGTACCTAGATCAGTTAACAGGCCTAAGTAGCATGGCATTCCCCATTCATCTGTGTTCATAATCATGTCCAGGGGTTAAGGGCAATAATTTTTTTTGGCTGTGAACATAGAGATATCACTTTCATCAGCTGATGCATCTATAAGAACTGGGCTTCCTTTCTTTGTGTAAACCTGGAGGATGTACTGATTAAGATGCATAAGTGGACACACCTGTCAGATTGGCTAAGATGACAGGAACAAATAATGATGAATGTTGGAGGGGCTGTGGGAAAACTGGGACACTGATACATTGCTGGTGGAGTTGCGAAAGAATCCAGCCATTCTGGAGAGCAATCTGGAATTATGCCCAAAAAGTTATCAAACTGTGCATACCCTTTGACCCAGCAGTGCTACTACTGGGATTATATCCCAAAGAAATACTAAAGAGCGGAAAGAGACATATATGTGCCAAAATGTTTGTGGCAGCTCTTTTTGTTGTGGCTAGAAACTGGAAGATGAATGGATGCCCATCAGTTGGAGAATGGTTGGGTAAATTGTGGTATATGAAGGTTATGGAATATTATTGCTCTGTAAGAAATGACCAGCAGGAGGAATACAGAGAGGCCTGGAGAGACTTAAATCAACTGATGCTGAGTGAAATGAGCAGAACCAGAAGATCACTGTACACTTCAACAACAATACTGTATGAGGATGTATTCTGATGGAAGTGGAAATCTTCAACATAAAGAAAAACCAACTCACTTCCAGTTGATCAATGATGGACAGAGGTAGCTACACCCAGAGAAGAAACACTGGGAAGTGAATGTAAGCTGTTAGCACTAATATCTGTCTGCCCAGGTTACATGTACCTTCAGAATCTAAAGTTTATTGTGCAACAAGAAAATGGTATTTACACACATGTATTGTACCTAGACTATATTGTAACACATGTAAAATGTATGGGATTGCCTGTCATCAGGGGGAGGGAATAGAGGGAGGGGGGGTAATTTGGAAAAATGAATACAAGGGATAATATTATAAAAATATATATATAATAAAAAAAAAAGATGCATAAGTGGGACACCAATGGAGATGTATCCCCAGCAGGATACTGGGGTTTCCCAGAATACTTGCGATGAGTTAGGAATGAATAACATAAAAGAGACCTGAAGGGAAATACAGATGTTTGCTCTGATGGACTTTCATCAAATACTCTATCTCATCATTGCATTCTCTCTACCACATGCCATTGAAACATTGAATACCATCCCCTTCCTACTTCTTAAATTCGCTCATTTAAATATCTTTGGTTGCTGTGTCAGTGCCATCATCTGACCTTCCCTTTAGCTATTAACCTCAACAATAAGGTCAGTCAAGAGAACTCTTTCCTTCACATATGATCACAAATATTTGCTACAAGGGACTTCCCAAGCCTTCTAGTTGAACACTCTCCCCTTAAGTTTACAGATGAAAAAAAAAAAACCAACCTGAAATCCAAGGAAATAAAATGGCTTACTCTGAAAGTAGCAGAGGTGGGATTTAAATTCAGGCCCCTTTGATCCCAATCCCAGTACTCTCCATTGTATCACACTATCTTCTTTGGGCATGGACCTGACTGCTCTCTTTTCCATCATCTCCAGGTCCATAGCAACCTGATTTCTTCACTATTCTGATAAGTGGGAGGGAGAACTCATGTAGAAAACAACAACAGAAGAGAATATGCATTTCTATTTTCATATTACTAAATTTTTCTTGATTCCACTTCAACCAATACCTTCATCCTAGCTAGCCAGTAATTTTGGCAACTGCCTCTCCCCCTGTTAACTCTCCCTCCCAAACCCAACAAGGTTCTTGGGTATTGAATTTAGAGTTTGCATCATCTAAACCTTTGTTCACAGTATTATTTTCATAACAAAAGAAGCTAGTGTAGTTATCTGAGATGGTTATAATTAGCTATACCGTCCTTATAATCTCCATATAGTTTTTCCCCAAATAGATAACAATATGCTTTCTTCCTTTATAGAGAAATTCAGTCTCCTAACATTATTCCGGGGGAGTGAATAGCAGACCATTGTCAAGGGCTCCACTGTGTCTAGCTGCATGCGCAGATAGGAGACTTGGAAAGTCCCCCTCCCTGCTTACTGTGAAGGAGCTGGTTCTTGGAACCCGGGAAAATTAGAGACTGGAAAAAATAGCAAAGGCAACTGCCTTCACCCTGGCCTTCCTGTTTCCCTAAATCCAACTCAGCAGGATTGCAAGATAAAAAGAAATAATCATGCAGTTGGCATTGGTGCTAGTACCAGGAGGACAAGAACAGAAGGAGCTCCAGATCTGATAGGAAAGTCCTCTGGCCACTGAAGTGTAGTAAGGGACCATAGCATTCTTTAACATTTCTATTTTTAGATGTGGTTTTTTTTTTTTTTTTTTTTTTTGAGAATTTAGCAGATTGGACCAATGATTTAGCGCTTGAAGGGATTAGAGACATCATCAAAAAGAATCTTTTTATTTTACAAGTGAAGAAACTGAGGCTGAAAGGGGGCAAATTATTTGTTTAGGGTACCCTAGTCAATAACAAGAGGGAGTATTTAAACTCGTCTCTTCTTGACTCCAAACTTAATGCTAATTAGTGAGCCACTTAGCTACTTCATATGAAAGATAACTTGACTGGTATAGAAAAAAGTGAGGCACTTAAAGTAAGGAAATCTGGGTTCAAACCTTAATTTGAACACTTACTAGCTGTGTTAGATGGATAAGTTGTTTGTTTTCTCTGATGCTTAAAAATTGTTTTGAAATGAATATTACAATACCCCACTGGTTCACAGAGAAGAAAAGGCTTTTTATACTGTAAATTGTCACATAAATGAGAATTGTTGCTGCTGTTACCACTATCACTATCACCACTACTACTATTACTACTCCTATTACTATGATGACGATGACCACCACCACCACCACCACCACTACTACCACCACTACCACTTCTCCTATTATTACCATCACTACTACTATGCTCCTCCTCCTCCTACCATCACCACCATTACAACTATTACTACCACTACTACTACCACCACCACCATTATTACACTACTACTACCACCACCATCACCACCACCACCTTCATTACTACTATTACTACCATTCTTACTGCTACTACTACCACTACTATTACATTCCTCCTCCTACTTACCATCACCACAACTACTACATCGCTACTACCATCACTACCTCTACTATCACTACTACTAGTACTACCATTCCTACTACCACTCCTCCTACTATTACCACCACCACTACTACACTCCTCTTCCTCCTCCCATCACCACCACCACTACTACTACTACTACCACCACTACTACTATAATTCTCCTCCTACTATTACTATCACCACTACTACTACTATACTACTACTACTACTACTACTACTACTACTACTACTACTACTACTACCACCACCATCCCCAATGCTACTTACCACTATCACTACTACTACTATTACCACTACCACCACCATTACCATCACCACTACTACTACCACTACTGTTACTATTACTAGATCATTCTTAAGAGATAGAATGGTTGGAAAGAGGACAAAAGTTAGTAAAGAAAGCAGACCACAGAGAAATTAGATGATAGCTAGAAATTGGGAGACCTGGATTTCATTTCTGTCTTTCTGACACTAATTAACAAGGTGACTTTGGGCTAATCTTACTTTTTGTGGACCACTTTTTTTTTTTTGGTAAAACAGGGCCATTAGATTAGACAAGACACTGGAAGATTTCTAAGAATCTCTTCTCTAAATCATTCTCTGAAATTCTATAATTTGATAGAGGAAAGTTTTATTATAAGAATGGTACTTGAACTGGTACTGGAAAAAGGTGTAAGATTTAGGTAAATGAAAAGGAAAAGTGAAGTAATTCCAGGAAAAAGTAATAAGAAAAATGAAGGTATGGAGGTGATCAAGAGCTTGGCACCAGAAGGGAGTATAGTACAGCAGAGAGAGAGCCTTGGCTCTAGAGTTATAGGATGTAGGTTTATATTTTACCTCTGAGATGTTTGATTTTGTATGATCATGGACAATTCATTTTACCTGTTTGGCTCATCTTACTCTCAACTGCAAAATGAGGTAGTTGAACTGGATAACCTCTGAGGTTGCTTCCAGCTCTACAGGATTTGTAGAATAGTGAGGAAGCTGAACTGACTAGAGCATGTTGGGATAGATAAAATGGAGCCAGACTGTTTATGGACCTAGAAAACCAGTAAAAGAGTTTATATTTGATATGCAGGGATTAGATGACCACTGAAAATTTTTGAGCAAGGAAATTATGCAAGATTTGTATGACAGAACAGGGTAGATTGGAGAGAAAGAAATTTTAAGTAAAAGTGACTTGTTATAGGTAATAGAAAAAGGTCATGGACTGGCAATAGGGAATAAAGAATGTATGTTAGAGATATTTCAAAGGAAAACTCAATAGAACTTGGTGATTGAAGATAGTGGATGATGGAGAGGAAGGAATCAAAGATGATTGATTATAAGGTCTAAAAGATGGGATTGCTGAGCTATAACCAGTGATCTTTGAAATACTGAGACTTATGGAAACGGCTCTATAGATTGAGAAAGGGCAAAATTTCTGGTTTTTTTTTTTAAAAAGGAAGAAAAAGTCTGATTGAAGGCAGTTTCAGTTTTTGACAAAATTCTGGACTGCCCTATTGAAGGGATGATAAGTCAGCAAATAGAAAAGGAACTAGTTCTCACCAAGATCCAGGACAGTTTCATTTTAAAAAGTCATGTAGAATAATATGCTAATGTAATTTCCTTTACTGACAGGAATAATTGATTGATACAAGATGATAATATTATAATATAGGTTATCTAGATTTCAATAAAACAACTGGCAGTCTCTTTGTGGACAAGATAGAGAGATATAGTATCAATAATTGTACAGTTAAATAGATTTAGTATTGGATGAATGGCTAGAAAAAAGAACAGCTATTAATTGTTCAATATCAATTGGGAAGGAGACATTGAATAGAGTGGGCTTGGGATAGATGAATGGCCTAATGCTACTCATTATTTTTGCCTGTGATTTCTATCAAGGTAGAGATGGAGTATTTATAAAATATGCCGATGATATCAGTCTGAGAGGGATAACAAGGAGAGTGGATAACAGCCAAGACATAACAAGATTTTTGGCAGGCTAGACTATACATTAAGCTAAACTGAAGAAATTTATATTCTATAGAGATTGATTTAAAATCTTATACTTAAATATTAAAAATCAAATTTAAAATTATGAGAGGAGAAGCAAGACTAGACAGTAGCTCATATGAAAACGATGTAGAGTTAAGTTCTGGAAGTTCAATATGATTCAAAAGCATGATATAGCAGCCAAGAATCTAATTGATCTTAGGTTGCATCAAGAAAGACATTCAAGATGAAGGAGATGATATTTCTCCTATGCTATATATCCTGGCTAGACTGCATCTACATTGTATTCAGTTCTGGATGGGTAAGGGTATTATTAATAAGCTAGAAGACATAGGAGGAGTGGTTGAAGAAACTAAGGACATTTAATCTACACAAGAGAAGACCTAGGGGAGACATGATGGCTGTCTTCAAATATTTGAAAAGCTATATTATGGTACTAATCCAGAAAGAAATATTTTACTTATTTTATATGATTTCATTCAATAGGACTAAGGGAATATAGATAGACAGTAGTTGCAAAGAGGCAAATTTAAATTTGATCTATGAGAAAACTTGTAACAGAGTAACCTAAAACATGGAATGCAATCTCTCTTGGAGAAAATGGGTGTCTACTCACTGAAGGTATTTAAGTTATACTTAGATGCATGTTTAAGTGTAAAAGAGATTCTTTAACTATAGGTTACATTAGCTTCTATTTTCACAGTCCAAAATTCTGTGATGCAGATAATCCCTCAGAAAAATGGCCCTAGATAAAATTTTAGACATTAGATTTTTTTTCTCAGTGCTCTTCTATCTCCTCTCAATAGCTGATTCCTTCTCCCTATCCTAGTGGTATTTTCCCCTTTCAGATACCTAGGACCATTTTCCTACCCCTACATGTCCAGAATCTTAATATTCAGGCAGGCTCCATGATCTGGATTATTCTGATCTAATATCAGATATTAGAACTTGAGATATGGAGGAAACTACAAAAAACTTATCTCAACAAAATTGACCTCCTAGATTCTTTTCTTTGAAGTCTAATTTGCTAGATAATTTTTCTGATGTGAATTACATTGCTGATACAATTTAATCTTTGTGCTCGATGCTTAAATTGTAATCAATGCACAAACTTTTCCAGACTATCTGTTAGCATAGTTTGTTGTGAAAAGAATATTGAATTTGGATTCAGTGTCCCTGGGTTCAAATCCTAGTTCTACTCCTTATTATATGTATAACTTTATATATCTTTAATTTCTCTGGATCTCTGTTTTCTCTTTATAAGATGAAGAGACTGGACTACATGAGCTCTCTGATCCTTCCCAGCTCTAAATACTGAGCTTCTAAAATCTCTTCTACGTTTCAATATTTGTCTGGATGTCAATTTCTTTTATTCCCTGAATTTCTGTGCTATGGTAGTTTCAATTTTTGTGGTGTACTGAAATCTTCTTTTTTTTTTGTAATGTATCTGAATAGGCTTGTCATGAGAAGAGCCATCCACATTCACAGAAAGAACTATCAAGACTGAATGTGGATCAAAGCATAGTATTTGCACCCTTTTATTGTTGTGGTTTGTTTGCTTACTTTTTTCCTTTCTCATGTTTTTCTTGTGCAGCATGATGAATATGGAAACATGTTTAGAAGAATTGCACATGTTTAACCCAAATCAGATTGTTTGCTGTCTTGGGGAGGGTAGAAGTGAGAAAGGAGGGAGAAAAACTTGGAACACAAGGTTTTGTAAAGATGAATGTTGAAAATTTTGCATGTGTGTGTAAAAATAAAATACTATTTAAAATGGATTTGGAATTTATCCTTATTTCATTTCATGTTTAGTTTTTCATATGATTATTCATTTTAAAGTACTTCTTTGAGGTAGCAAGGTTTAGCAAAGAAAGAACTCTGGATTTGGAAGCTAAAGGATCAGAATTGGTAATCTGACTGCTGCTTTTGGTGTGACCTTGGATATTGCATCTAACTCTTTTGGATCTCTGTTTTACAGGATTGGACTAAATGATCTCTACTATCTATTCCCTGCCTATATCTGT
The DNA here is from genome assembly GCF_048593235.1 of Sminthopsis crassicaudata. NCBI lineage: Eukaryota > Metazoa > Chordata > Mammalia > Dasyuromorphia > Dasyuridae > Sminthopsis > Sminthopsis crassicaudata. The sequence continues at coordinate 143,114,310 of NC_133620.1, forward strand.
AATCTTGAGTTGCTTACCTTCTTTTATCTTCATCAATAAAATGAGGAATATAATATTTGTGCCACCTATTTTAGAGTAGTTGTGAAGAAAGTGCTCTGCATAATATCTATGCAAGTTATTATTGCAAGGAGATAATAGAGGGGACTGGAAAGACAGGAGAAGAAGTAACACATTTTAAATTGAGTTTCAGACTTGGGATGGATCTCATCTAGTCCAATTGGTAAAATAAGTTTATGTCTAAAGTCACAGAGTAAATAGCAGAGGTACAATTTCAAAGCCAGTTCTTATGCCTTCAAAGCCAGTGATGTTTTCATTAAACAAAACTGTTTTTAGAGAGAGAGGAAGGAAACTAGGGAAAATCAAGGTGGGAGGGGAGTTAGGAGTCCAGGCATGAGGTAAAAGGGAGAGAGAAAAGCAGAGGTGATTAAGGTAGGATCAAAAGCATGGCTGGCAACAGGCAGGTAGGAAAAGAGCCAAAAAGCATGTGCCAGGCAATGGGAGAGACTTTTTTTTAACCTAGCAGTGGGGGTCTTCCAGTACTACCCACATAGCTCACTCCTCAGAGGTTCTGTGATCATAGGTTACACTTTGTCCCAAGTACCATTATCTCAGTTCTACTTGAGTTGGTTTGACTGATCACTAGGAAAAGCTGCCCCAGGTGTTATTGCTTAAATGATCTGAGTAAAAAGTTCAGTGACTAAAAGTTCCTAAAAGAAAATCCATCACTACTCCTTTCTGTTGTTCCTTATTTTCCACCCCATACTGTGTCTGTGGCAGCCACACAGGAGGCTGTAAAAAGAATTGTTGGCTGTCTATTGCTGCATCAGGGGAAAACATGCTGTTCTCTGACCTCTCAGGGCCAATGGCCCTGTTGACTGACATTCTTGACCATCAGAACTGGAGCTGGCTCAGTGCACAGTTTAGAGTTCATCCCAAATGATGCTGCTGGGAACTGGACACATAACCTAGGCATGTTAAGGGTCAGTGAACCAGTGGCATACAGGTTAGTTAGAACAATGTCAGATGCTATGATTACTGAAAAGTGCTGACAGTTATGTACTCACATAAAGGACTCCTTCCCTAGGATGGTCTGACAGACATCTGTGCTTATCTACTGTTTCCCAAATTTCTCCCCAGTCCCTATTTCCCACCCAATTCTATTTATTTTGAAAACACAAGCTGAAAGCAGAGACATTTAAAAACATGCTTCTTCCACTGGTAAATTTTAGGAGCTATGTCTGTAACTGAAATAGCATGTATATAGATGGAAGAACAATTATAAATCTGCCATACTTTTATTCATTTAACACAATCTATGTATAAAGAATGATTAGGCTTCTGAGGGAGTACATAAAGTTGGATGATTGATCAATCAACATTTATTAAGTATTTACTTTGTCACATTAAGTCAGAAAGCATTTATTAAACACTTACTATGTACCAAATATTGTGCTAAGTGGAAGAATACAAATACAAGCAGAAAGAAAGATTAACCCTTCTCTCAAAGAGCTGACATTCAAATGGGGGAGAAATAGAACATAACAGGAAACTGAAAAGGGAGGATACAGAATGAAGAGATGAAGAACCTGGCTCAGGGACAAGGTAGTAAAGAGTCATGACTGCCTCCTAGAAAAGAATCAATTCATGGCTGGCCTTAGCATACTTCTTCAAATGGAACTTCTGGAAGGAAATAGTCAATTAGAGGCAAAGGCCACAGCAGGGGCAGAGAGGCTACAGCTGGGTCCAAGAACATTTCTAATGTCCAGGATGAAAAAGTCCCGTGAATCAAGAGTACGATCTAGAATGCCAAGTATTGTTTATTGCTGGGGAATGTCAAGTATTGTTCATTGCTGGAGATGCTATTTGTACTTCCTTACTAAGAGTACCAATGACATCATGGAATAATGTCTCGATTCTTGCTTGAATTGGATTTAAGCGAGGCAGAGTTATAAAAAGTCATTAATGTCACTCTTCTGGAGTTATCAAAGTCCAGTGGCATGTGAATAGCATGATTGGAGCATGTGCTTTATGGTGGTTTATCTATTATTTAAATGTATGATGAATTAGAGGGTCAAAGATATTTTAAAAACAAACTATGTATATGACATGTAATTAGAGGGGCAGAGAAGAGGTTCTTGCAATGGTCAAAGAATACAAGGGATACATTTTTCACATGAAGAAATCAAAGCTATCAATAGTTATGTGAAAAAATGCTGTGAATCACAATTGGCTAGAAAAATATAAATTAAAACAATTCTGAAGTACTACTTCACACTTATCAGAAATGATAAATACTGGAGGAGATGAGAAAAAAATGGATACATTAATGAATTATTGGTGGATTAGCTAACTGGTTCAATTATTCTAGAAAACAATTTGGAATTATGCTCAAAGGGTTATAAAACCGAACATATTCTTTGACCCAACAATATTACTACTAGGTCTGTTATCCCAAAGAGATCAAAGAAAAAGAAAAAGGACCTATATGAACAAAAATATTTATAGCTATTCTTTTTGGGTGGTGGAAAAGAATTGGAAATCGAGATGTTCAATGGGTGAATTGTTGACTAAGTTGTGGCATATGATTGTAATGGAATACTATTGTGTTATGAGAAATTATAAGGGGGTGATTTCAGACAAACATGGAAAGTTCTATATTCACTGCTAGAAAATGAAGTGAGAATAACCAAGAGGTCATTATGCATAGTAATAGCTATATTGTGATGAGCATCTACTGTAAAAGACTAAGCTACTGTAATCAATACAGTGATCCAAGACAGTTCCAAAGGACTCACAATAAAAAGAAAATGAAATCCACCTTCAGAAATAGAACTAATGAACTCCAAGTGCAAATTGAAGTATAATTTTCTCATTTTCTTTTTCTTGCTTTGAAAATATGACTAATATGGAAATATTTTTCATATGATTTCACATGTTATAATTAAGATCATATTGCTTTCTTCTCAGTGGGTTGGGGAGAAAGTGAGATGAAGGGAGAAATTTTGTAACTCAAACTTTATTTTATTTAAAAAAATTTTATAATAATAGCTTTTTATTTTTTTAAATACAAAAAAGAATTTTAAACATTTACTCTTGCAAAATTCCATGCTCCAAATTTTTCTCCCTCTCCCTCCACTCCTCTTGAGAGCAAGTAATCCAATCTAGGTTCAATATGTGCAATTCTCCTAAGCATATTTCCACATTTATCATGCTGTACAAGAAAAATCAGATCAAAAGGGGGAAAATGAGACAGAAAAAATAAGCAAACAAAAACAACAACAAAAAAGGTGAAAATTCTATGTTGTAATCCATATTTAGTCCCGATAAACTTCTCTCTAGATGCAGATGGCTCTCTCCATCACAGGCCTATTGAAATTGCCCTGAATCACTTCATTGTTGAAAAGAGCCAAATCCATCACAGTTGATCATCTCATAATCTTGTTGTTGATGTGCAATATTCTCCTGGTTACACTTGGCATCAGTTCATGTGAGTCTCTCCAGGCTTTTCTGAAATTAGCCTGCTGATTGTTTCTTATAGAACAATAATATTCCTTTACATTCATATACCATGACCTAGTTAGTCATTCCCCAACTGAGAGGCATCCACTCAGTTTCCAGGAACTCAAATTTTAAAGATAAAATAATGTTAAAAGTAATATTTTAAAAAACTGTGTCTGTGGCAGCCACACAGGAGGCTGTAAAAAGAATTGTTGGCTGTCTCTTGCTGCATCAGGGGAAAATATGCTGTTCTCTGACCTCTCAGAGCCAATGGCCCTGTTGACTGACATTCTTGACCATCAGAACTGGAGCTGGCTCAGTGCACAGCTTAGAGTTCATCCCAAATGATGCTGCTGGGAACTGGACGCATAACCTAGGCATGTTAAGGGTAGATGTGTAATGTAGAGTTTGGCTAGAATATTGGATATGTATTCAACAATCAATAATATGAGTATATACATATATGTGTGTGTATGTTTATGTTATTTATTTAGATGTTGTCCTAATTTACCAACAATTGTTTTTCTATTACCACCACCACATAACCAGGCATATACGTATACCTCTAACATATAGAACATGTCATGTTACAGGAATCCCCAGGTGGTATGATTTAAATGTCCTTTTTTATTTTCACTAAATTTTATAGCTGGTACCATGTTTTAGTGAATGAAGGGTTAGGGATAGGGTTATGTAGGACTTTAAAAACTTAAACAACTATAAAAGTTAGTCTAGATTCAAAGCAGTGAGCAATAAGGAACCAGGAAAATTCTGCTTGATTTTCAGTTCTGAATTCTCTCTCTCTCTATCCCACTCTCTCACCCATTAAGAAGGCAAAGAAAATACAAAAAATAAAATCCATTACAAGTATGTATAATTACAGAAAACAAATTTCTGCATTAGTCATGTTCATTGTAAGTTATTGAACTTGGGAATGTTATGAAAAATTTGGGTTTTATGAAGACTAGTCTAAAAGGACAAATTGGAAAAGGCAGACAGTAGAGATTGGGAGATCTGCTTGAAGATTATTGAAATAATCATTTTGAGACAATTAATAATTAGGTTAATCATGGTAGAGCCAGTAGAAATGGGATGCAATAAATATATACTCTGAGGGAAATAAGTATAAAATTTGTCAATGGAATATCAATGGAAATGCCTGGTACTAGAGCATAACAACAGCCAAGAGTTTGACCATGCAAATTCCATCTGGCCAAAGCAATGATAGCCCTTCTATTCAATTCCAAGCTATGATCAATTCTTCCAGTAGTCCAATATATTTCCTGAATTGTCTATACAATACCATTTCCCTTTGGTGTGTCAGGGTGCAGCAGCACTGTACTTTGTACTACAGCTATAAAACTAAAACTGCTTAGTCAATCACTCCAGTCTTAACTTCTCTAATGAAAGACCACAGCAATTAGGGCTTTCTGCACCCTTTGTATGGCTCTACCCTCTCCCCTTCCTGAAAATAAACATCTTGCATTTGTTAGTAAATGATCAGCTGGTTCAAAGAAGGATTGGCTGTTTGTCAAAACATACACAGACATACATGCAAACACTGACTCATAAGGAAGTGGTAATTTTTTTCCTTGCTGCTGAAGGAAATAAGGTTAAAAAAAATAAAGCCCTTTACAGCATGTAACAGGTATCATAAAGTAGGGGATGGAGAGTTGGTCTTAGAAGTGGGAAGGCTTGCCTCTGACCTATTAGCTATTTGACCCAAAGTTCCTCAACATATATGTGCTCTAGGCAGTTCTTGAAAGACTATAATTTGGAGGGAAGCTACTGACGGTCAAAAATAGAGTAGGGTACTCTCTTGTTACTGCTAAGTCTTGCCTTGATCTTCATGACCCTATAGACTGTAGTACACCAGTGTTATCCATGGAGTTTTGGTAAAGACATGGAATAGTTTGCCATTCCATTCTCTAATAGATTAAGGCAAATAGAAGTTAAATTACTTGCCCAGGTCAAATAGCTAATAAGTATCTGAGACTGAATTTGAACTTAGATCTTCTTGATTCCAGATACAGGCCTCTATCCTGAGCCACCTAGCTACCCTATGGATCTCTCTATAGCAATGAAATTACTCTTATGACCTGAAGGAAGGAAAGAAGGAAACATGAACTTTATTAAGTGCATACTATATGTTAGGGATTATGCTAAGCATCTTAAAATATTATCTCATGTGATTCTATGCTACACTTTGGTACTTTATCCATAACTATACCAAGACTGCCATAACTATACCAACTTAGAGTTACTGGAATTTTTAGCATCATGCTGTCTGATATTGGATTTGTAGCAAAAATTTAAGATATTCTGGTTGACTTATGTTTTTCCACTAGCAGCTAGTATTTATATACCTTTTCAAGGTTATTGTGAAACCTTTATAAATATTATTTTTTATTCTCTCATCCACTGTGGGAGGTAGATATTATTATATTTCCATCAAGAAATTGAGGCAGAAAGAGGTTGAGTGACTTGCTCCAATCTTGTATAGCTAACAAGTGGCAAAAAACAGATTTGAATTCAGATCTGCCTAATTTCAACTTCTGTGCTCCATTTATATACCATCCATTAACTTCTTTTTGAGGTTATACTAAATAAGTATCTTTAATGTACAGTCCTTGTAAAAAAATTAGAATTTTTTGGACATAATGGATGGATCCTAATAGATATAGAGGAAACATTGTTGGGCTTGGACTTATGAAAGCTGAGTTTGAATCCTGGCTCTTAGCTTTGGGATTCTAGGCAATTTGCTTTCCTTTTCTGGACCTCACTTTCTATAAAATGGGTTCCTATAGTACTTACCTTATAAAGCTATTGCCTCACTCAAATGAGATAAAACACTTCTCAAGACTTAAAGTGTTATATTAATGTCAGGTATTATTATTATTATTATTATCATAATTTGCTGAAACTACAGTCATAGGCATAGGAGAAGAAACATGACATAGTGCATAATGTGAGGAACTTAAGCATTAGGAAGACCTAGATTTGAATCTTGTAATTTTCTTCTGTTGGTTCTTATGGTAGCCATAAGCAAAATTACTTTTTTCTAGATAATTTTCTAGATAATTTCTAATAACTTTCTAAGCTTCTATTTTCTCACTTGTAAAATGGGAGTCATTTTACTGAGAAGTAACTTTTTAGAATTTCTTAAATCCTCAAAGTAAATGTCATTTGTAAAGAACTTTACAGACTTTAAAATTCTAAAGAAATATCAGTTATGTTAGTACTACAAATAAAGTAGAAAGGGAAAAATGATATCTTGAGTTTATTTTGACCAAACCAAACTATATCCACTATCTTAGCTTACCATATTATGATAATGGTGTTTGTTTAAATCAAAAGATTATTTTTTCAAAACTGTTTGGTTTGTTCAAGTAAGAATGACTTTCTAGGTACTCTGTTGTGAGCTAAGAGACTGGTAAATCTCTGGTTCACATTTGTGAGTCCTTTTCTTTCTATTCCTCTTCACTATATTCTTGCCATCCCTAGCCTCTATTTATTTAACACAAAACACAAAAACTTTGAGTCTAGACTCAGAACTCTCTTGAAGATAACTGTTACCTCCTGATTTGGGAGAGGGGACACCCTTTGTGTGACAGTTATTAGCACTGCTCTTCCAGAAAGGGAGGGAAAAAAGGGCATAGGTATCATGACTGACTCTTTGGTTAACCAACTTGACTTGACTGTGAAGATGTAACCACATAAGAAAAAGTTTTGTTTACTCATCATATCATATTTTGCATGCCATGTAGATTTCTAGAAAATAAAAACTTTCAGGTCCCTAAAATATAGGCATAAAAGTTTCTGTAATGACATTCATGACCTGAGGCTGTACCTGTGAATGAAAAACAAAATGCAAAATAGAGGCAATAGTTTTAGGAGAGAAAAGACACTTTAGCCTAAAATGCAGATATGGATGAAGAAAATTGGTAGGGGGATTGGGAAAGGTGGGGGATGAAGAAAGAAGCATTGAATTATGAGGATGATTGCCTCCTTTCACCATTTCCCATTGGATGTGTAGACACAATTTGAATATAAAGCATTTAAAACCTCTGCTGTCCTCAGAAATGTAATCTCAGCTTCTGTGGAAACTAGCTTCAGATTAAGAAGCAGAGGCCAAAAACCCTGGTATTGTGTAACAGCTCCATTGTTAGCCATCTACTTTAGTGTCAGCAAAGTCAGATAGAAATTTGTTTTAAGGAAAATGTTCCATTTTTGGGGGGGTGCAGTTTGGACTGTTACATTGAAGCGTGGGAAGGTTGAGATTTCATGCATTTCATGACAAGCTTGTTCTCTTATGTCTTGTGGGAACGCAATACATTCATTGACAAAACACCATTTGTATAACTGAACGTCTGAAGCCCTGCAGTATTTTTGCTTTCAGAATGCCAGCATCCATCTTTGACTTAGAACAAGAAACTGGCTACACAGTAGATACTGTGTTCAAACTGTTCTAGATGCTATCTACTATGTAATCTTATTGGAGTCTCAAATATCACCATAAACCCTGCAGGGAGCTTTTAAAACTACCAGGGAAGGATAGGGAGAGGAGTGGGTGAGGGGGATGATAGGAAGGGAGACCTGCTACAGAAAGGAGAAGCAAACTTTTATTTGGGAAGGAAAATAAATGATTTCCCTTTGAAAATGTCTTAACTGAAAAAGAATTTTCTTTTAAGAAAAGCATGAAATCATACTATCATATGTGGAACTGGAAGAGTTCAATCCTCTTCACTGTACAGATGAAGAAACTGAGCAATGCCTGAAGTCTTCCTGATAAAGACCATTGGAACTGGAGTGAATCATAAAATGAGATATATTCAAAGGAAACATACACACACACAGACATATCAGAAAAAATTACATAAAAGTATATATATATATATATATATATATATATATATATATACTTTGAACATATCTATATATACATACATACAAATGATTTTATTGACATTTGTTGCTACTTAGTTTTTCCCCCCATCTTGATGTCAAAGTTGGAAGTAAGGTAGAGAAATACTGAATGCAACTAAGCACTTTATTGTACTCCTTAGCTCTGACCTATAGCCATTGGGGGCAAGCTTGCAGTATAGAACAACACTAAAATTTTAATTTTTTTTTCCAGAATTACTAGCTTCCTAGTCAGTCAAGCAAATTTCTATCTTCTCCCACACGCATGATAATTTCAGATATCATTCTTGGTTTATGCCTCCCTAAATGTCACTCAAGCAATAACCCTGAATACTCTGCTTCTATTGGCTTTCATTATATCATTTAAATTATCCTATATATATTCATTCTGAGCTTTGGTAGCCAACTCTCCTATTGTCCAGGTCACAATTTTCTCCCCTTCAAAACTGGGAACCCTTCAAAAAGTGATATGCTGTGAGTTTTGAGTCTCAATTTCACAGACCCTTCATTTGCTCTTCTGCTTCTTGAAATAAAATGGTTGTTTAAAAAATGAGTTAAAAACATTAAAATGTTTTAAAAAATATCCCCCCAAAGAGGAAAAGAACTCATAGGTACAAAACTATTTGTAGCATCTTTTTTCATCATAGCTCCAAACTGGAAAGTAAAGTCAAGTCATCTTATTGGGTAAAAACTAAACAAATGATGGTACGTTAATATAATTGAACATTATTGTGCCATAAAAATGATGAAATAAAAAGTTTCAGAGAAAACTAGGAAGATCTCTGTGAACAGATATAGAGTGAATTGAGCAGAATTAGGTGAATACTTTATAGTTTGATATTGTAGAGAAAAACAACTTTGAAAGCTTTAGAATTTTGATCAATTCAATGATAAACTATGAATTCATAGCATGAAAATGAGACATACCATCTGCTTCCTTCCAGAAAGGAGATAGACTTAAAATGGAGATTGAGACACATTTTTGGACATGATAAATATTGAATTTGTTTTGAAGGACTATGTATTTCACTATGAGAGTTTTAATTTGGGGGTTTAAAAATTGTTTAATTGAGGGAAGGCTGTGTGAGAGAGAAATGCTTATAAAACAGACAAATGAATAAGTTTTCAAATGAGGGTAGACAGTCTTAAATGAAAACTAATGTTAAAAAGTTAATTTTTAAATTTTATAGAGGCCCATTTATATATCTGGGTCAGTTGCTGCATAAAGTTCTCCATCACACTTTTTCTGGCTCATGGTCAAGAAAAATATATTAGACCAGACATGTGATTAAATTGCTACAGAGAACTCCAAGGAAAGAAACTCTACTAATGTAAGTCAGGATCTGTACCACAATTAATAAACTTAGAGATTTGCCATAGTCATAGAAAAGCTCAATGACTTGTTGATGGTCACAGAATCTATGTGTATCAAAAGCAGAAGCTGAATCCTGGTTTTGCTGATGCTGGGGCCATCGTTATTCTTTCTCTTAGATATGTTACCTGTTGAATGTCCTTTGTTTTTGAAGGGGATAGATGTAAAGTCTTGATTCCTATGTGAATTGGATTTAAGTGAGACAGAGTTGCACAAATTCCTCAATTTCACTTTCTCTTACAGAGTCACTGAAGTCCACTAGTAAGACAAAAGTCTAGACAATTGGCGTTGGCCCAGGATGAAGTGAATGGTTTTGGTGTCTGATGTCTGACTAAGCTCTAAAACTCTAAGCAGAGCCTATTTCAGCTGCCCTCATGTCCCATTGGAACAAATTATTTGCATCTACCTATTCTGCCAAGCTAAGTCTTCACATGCTTGGGGTAGACATCCTGTAACTTACTGAGGGGTGAGAGATCATAAGTTACCTTCAACCTGGTGTAGGTTGATCCAAGATAGTTTGCTGGGCTGTGGCCATTCACATGCTGGAGCTTCTTGGAGCCACAGATGAGAGTTATCAATCTGCTAGATACCAAAAATGAGTGAACAGTCCTGAAAAAGCCTTGGCTAGCCCTCATTTCCGAGATGTTAGTTCTCCCTAAATACCTCATATACTTCTATGAGTTATTAGATACAACTTGTAAATAAAAAATATGTATTCTTCATGTTTTTCTTTTTTGGTCTCTCCCTTTCCCCTTCTCCTCTTTTTTTCTTTCACTATTCTCTGTCACACACACACACACACACACACACACACACACATTTATGTTTATATGTAATTATTTGGTTATAGCTTTTCTCCCTAGAGGGCATGGATCACATTATGTACTTTGATGGACCTATTTAGTTTTTGCATGATGTCTCCCTTATTAGAATGTAAGTTCCTTGAGGATAGAGGTTGTTTTCATTTTTTGAAATACTTAGATTTAGCACAATATCTGAAAAACAGTAAATTCTTAGTAAAAGAGAGTTAATTGACTGTACATAGTGGGCAATCAGAATGGAAGAACTGCAATTTTTAGGTGATTCCTTTCTATGAAATGATAAAAACCTATTAGAACAGAGAATATGAGAGAGGTCAGAACAGCAAACTATTTTACATTACTAGGTAGAAAAGTTGCTAATCATCCTTTGATACAACCTGGGAAGAACCAGATTTCATAAAATAAAATCATTAGTTTTTGTAGAAGAATATCAAGGCAGCTTTTTCTCAAGTCTTGATAACTTTTCTCCATATGTGGCAATATTTATCTACCAGGCAAAATATTTTGACACTTATTCTATCTGATTTCTACAGAAGGAAAAAATGTGATAAAACCTGAATGAATACATGGATGCTTTATTAAATATTTCAACCAAAGAACTAAAATATTTTTATTGCTGTCTGCTCCTGGGTCTGTTTCATAATCCTACAAACTGTCAACTGGGACCATTATTAAAGTGCCTTGGGAAATAGTAGCTCAGTTTAAGTACTATTTTGATACTCTGAATGATTTATTATTGGATTAGCTGATGTTCCTATCCTAGTTCCAAATGCAGTCTTTCAGTGCTTTGATATGTCTTTTAGATGTTGCAACACACATTGACTCTTCAGAGTATCTGCCAATATGTTGCAGATCCTCCTTTGGTCTTTCTGTATCTTAGTACCAATGTCCACCTAGAGCACTCTGACTAAATATTTAACTCATTTTCTTTCCTGGTCATATTTTATCTTGATGATATTTTAGATTCTCTTTGTTGTATGCTAGTGATGTTTGTCTGGTAACACTTTGAAACTAACAGGTACTTTATCTTTGCCTCTTTTGTGTGTATTTTTAAAAATTATTCCTTGGAGGCCATTGTAATCCATGATTTACAGCCATATAACACCAAAATGTTAATTTTAATGATAAGAGCTTTTGCTGCATTATGTAATATAGACTCATTAAAAACAATGAATAATTTCCTCTACGTACTCCAGTTCAATATATGACTAATAAAATTCTGTAATTTTTATTGTCAATGGTAATCTAGGAATATGTATTTATTACCCATGTCATTATCCTCTGGCCTTATCTAAAGAGTAGACATTAATGGCTCGATGTCAACTGTGAATGGGGTCTTCAGCAGTGTGCTTTTGGAATCTGTGTTAGGTTTTATGCAACTTGAACTTTTATCAGATAACTTAGATAAAAGGCATAGATGGAATTCTATCAATTTGCAGATGACCCAAATGTGGAAGATATGGGGAACCTACTAGGAGAAGGGGAGCTGTAATAGTTAGGAAGGACAGGGATAGCTATTATAGATGACAGAATCAAGATTTTAAAAGATCTTGACAGCCTAGAACACTGGGATGAATCTAATAGGAATTCAATATGACTAAGTGGCATTATGGGGTCAAGAAGAATTGGATTTGAGTCCTGTTTCTGACATGTACTAGTTACATGGCTATGAGTAAGTCACTTAAACTCTCAATATATCAACCAACTCTTTCATATTTAAATTACAGATGAATTGAAAATCTACAATAGTAGAAATTTCTATACAGGAAGTGTCTTACACTAATGAAATTACAAATATTGTTTGAATAATTGTTTCCTTCCCCAATATGGTAAAGTCTTATAGTTAAAATAATAATAAAAACCTCTCCAGCTTGGCAAGAACAAGATGAGGGTGACATGGCAGATGGAAGTTGATCTTTTATTATATACTTCCCGGGTCATTGTCATTTAATATCCCAAGTATAGTGTTGAATATTGTTGCAATAAAAATAAAGAGCTCGGTTGAACTAGGGCTAATGTTTTAATGAACCTTAACATTTATAGGAAAGACCAAATCACCAATGATCATCACACCCTTTCTCTTTTCCCTTCCTACTCTTTTGTTCATGATGTTAACTTAACTATCCTCTGGTCTCTGCATGGGGGGGTAGCTTTTCTCTTTTCAAGTTCATACAAGTTCACAAAGAGCTTTGTCACCACCATATTATAGAACCACCTAGCAACCAGACAACTATGAAAAATAAGCTCCTGGCCTCTTAGAATCTGTCCTTCCCCATTCTTAGCCAGTTTCCCATCCCTCTTTCCAACTCCCCACCCCTGTCTTTCGAATTAGGTGACTCAAACTGCTCTAGGTCTTTTCCAGATTGAAGAAACCTAAGTGAGACACATACCATACACAGCTTGTCAAATAAACTAGCTGAGAAAGCTAGGAAGATCAAAGTCCTGACCCAATCCTTATGGCTCCCAGGATAGAAATGATCCTTTGAGTGGCATTCATTCCTAATACTAAGTGGCAAAATTTGGAAAGGATAAAGGATGCACAATTATAAGCCTTGCCATGGTGTGGCTTAAGAGCCATCAAAAAGCTTGTTTCTTCTAAACTGAGCTCTTCTATCTTTCTAAGACTGTGTAACTTTCCTTCTGCTTAGCCTGAAATTCAAATATCAGACACCCCACCTGGTAAGACAACAAAAGAAGAACATATACATGTCTTACAGTTAGGTGGTGGGTTAGATAGTTTGATACTTAAGAGTCAGAAAGACTAGACCTGATTCACTTACTAGTTTTATGATGCTTAGGGCAAGTCATTTAATTTCTCTTGGGATATTGAGGAAGAGCTAGCACCTCTGATAAGAAAGCTTTTTCAGGGCTGCTCATCCATCTTTGCTTTCCAACTTTCACTCAGTTCTTACACGTGGGTCCAAGAAGTTGTAGCATGCCGTGGCCACATGCTGGTAAAATTATCTTGGCAAAAGGGTTGCCAGGTTGAAGGTAACCAAGAGTCTTCAAATCTACTCCAACCATGTGAAGACTTTCCCTCATAGAATGGACAGATGGGAATAATTTGCTTCAACAGCCATACAGGTGACTAAAGCAGGCTCTGTAGAGGGCTTAGAACTGGGTCAGATATTAAGATGCCAAGCTCATTCACTGTATCCCAAGCCATTGCCAGTTGTTTTAACTTTTGCCTTGTCAGTGTTCTTCAGTGACTCTGGAAGAAATAATGAGGCTGACAACTTTGTGCAACTCTGTCTCACTTAAATCCAATTCACAGGCAAATCCAGACATCATCCTATGATCTACAGATCCTCTTTGAAAAATGGATAAACAACAATCACTCTAACCTTTTTTGTCTCAATTTCCTCATCTGTAAAATGGGCATAATAGTAGCACCCTGTTCATAGAGTTATTGTGAAAATCAAATAGGATGACATGTGATATTATATGTAAAATGCTTTACAAACTTTAAAGTGCTGTCCAAGGGCAAACTATTATTATAGCTGTCTGTGGTGATATCTTATCCATTTACTAGATATTAATCTTTTAAAGTAATCTATCAGTAAGTCATTAATTCATTTTTTAAATCTTATCCTCAGCACCCAGCACAGGATCTTGCCCATAGAAAGCACTTATAAATGTTTCTTAATTTGATTTGATTGTCTCCAAAGTCTGTCATTGAATCTGGTACTTGTGAGGGCAGGGGAGACCAGTATAGTATTTTTCCAAGCAGGTTAACATTGCTTACCAAATCAGATTAGCTTGGAACTAATTCAATTAAAGACAGGTAGATAGCTGAGTGGATAGAATGCCTGGAATCGGGAACACTTGAATTCCAATCTGCATTATATACTAACTGTGTGACCCTGGGCAAGTCACTTATCCCTGTTTGCCTCAGTTTCTTCATCTGTAAAAATCAGCTGGAGAAGACAATGGCAAACCACTCCATTATCTCTGCCAAGAAAGCCCCAAATGAGGTTGTAAAGAGTAGAACACAACTGAAAAATGACTGAATGATGACAACAAATTGGTAATAGGAGGGATGCTAGACCAAAGCTTTAGCAATATTGCCAGTCCTGTGCTATACAAATCTTCCTTATGTAGCTATGTGGAGAATGCATTAGAAAGCGGAGATAGTTGAGACAAGGAACCCCAAGAGGTGAATATTGCTAGTTTAGGAGAGAGATGATGAGAGACTGGTTGCTATATGAGGAGAGAAGAAATAGTTTTGAGGGCTTTGCCAAGGGATTGTACATAGTGGATGTGGGAGAATAAAGAGTTGAAGATGATTTCTAGATTTAGAATATGAGTAGCAAAAAGAATGATAGTGCCTTCGACAGACATGGAAATTAGGAGGAGGTATGGGCTTTGGGGAAAAGTTTTGTATTAGATTCACAAAGTTTGAATTGATAGAAAACAGTACAAAATTAGAACATCTATTCCCTCAGTTTCCTTAATTGTAAGAGGGGGGGTTTGAAATGAATGATTTCAAACCATCTCTTCCATAAGATTTTGTGAGTTTATGATATTGTTAAGAGGATAGGAATATAGTCTCGGGAAGAGTAGAGTGGTCAGTAGTGAGGTGAATGCTTATTTCAAAATCACTTGCTGGAAATATCATATAGAAGATATTGACATGGAATTACTTCCTGCCAAGTTCATAATTTTTAAAAAAATTTATGTACTTTTATGTTGCTGAGTCTGGCTTTTTCTGGTGGTTGATAAAAACCCAGGTAAAAAGTAGAAGGGGCAGGTTGGTGACAGAGTAGAGTGCTGGCCCTGGCATCAAGAAGACATTATTACAAGTTCAAATCTGGTCCCACACACTAGTTGGGTGATCCTGGCCAAGTCATCTAACTCTGTTTGCCTTTATAGATGTTCCTTCATCTATAAAATTAACTGGAGAAAGAAACAGAAAATCCATTGCAGTATCTTTGCCAAGAAAGCTCCTAATTCCATCTTGAAAAGTCAGACATTAAATGACTCAACAACAACAAAACTCAGAGATAGTTAATGATTTGTCCATGGTCTTACAAATTGTATGTGTAGAGCTAGTATTTAAAGCCAGTTCTCCCAAATCTAAAATCAGTTTCTTTTCTTTATGACCTCTTGCATTTCTGAAAGCACCACAGACCTATAATGTACACAGAGGAAAATGACTCATATTTTGGGCATTGGTAAAATGACACCAACAATTATCAGGTATTACTAATTGGCATTTCCCCATCCCTCTTCGGGAGCAGAGAAAGACCACATTGTCCACCTCTGTTAATTAGTTTTTAAGGAGAATGGAAATGATATAAACTTACATGTTTTTTAATATTTCCTGGTTACTGTTTTTGCCTTTAAAAGAAATTATTTTTAGTTCCAAACTCTCTGCCTCCTTTCTGCCCCTCCTCCTTATTCTCTGAGAAGGCAAGAAATGCAATATGAAGTTATCTTTTGCCTTTGTTTGTACCCAGCCTTATGTGAATTTTGTACTTAGTAGTAGGTGCTTACTAAGTGCCTATTGACCAAAATGAGGAAACAGGCTTAAATGAAGATTATCACAAAATAATTTCTCTAATAGAACATAGGTCTTGGAGTCAAAAGATCTGGACTTCAGACATAACCTTGGATAAATCTCTTAATCTAATATAACCTCAGTAACCTCCTCTGAAAAATGGGTCTAAATATACATCCTTTATGTACATGACAAGGTTATTGTGAGAAAAATGCTCTGTAGACATTAAACATCCCTAACGTGAGCTATTGTTATTAAGCAAATGATTTCTCTTTCAATGTTCTTTAGACTTAAAACATCTGAATAAGACATCCTGCACCAATCCAGAAGATTAAATGATTCATTTGTGAACTTTTTTTTCTTCTTCTCTTTTTGGCATTTTGACTTGGCATTCAAATCATTCAATATTTCTATCTTTTTTTATTTGTTTCAAAGCCTGTTTGTTGAGAATGAATATTACTTAGTAAAAGTTTGGCTCTGAAATGCAGAGAAAATACATAAGGAAGTCTTTATTTTAACTTATTCCCTGCCAATTGGACTGAAAAAAAATGGCATGAAGGAAAATTCATCTTGCTTGGATATGTTATTTATTTCCATATGTTGTATTTGCTGATTTAACATTGTCTTATTTTATAGAATATATACTACTTCTATTCTTTTCATGAATATATTATTATAAATATCCCAGACTAAAATGTCAATGCTAGCATTATTAAATAATCCACATTTGTTTCCTCCCCTTAGAAAATTGCTTCTAATATATGTCTTTACATAGGGTAGGAAATTTATTTGCTAATAGGCCCCATTCCTGGAAAAGGTACAATAAGTCAAAATGATATTTATTGAATCTGATTTTTTCATAAAAGTGTGGATTAGTTAATTTTAAAAAGGGCAGAAAAAGTGTTTTTGAATAACAAACGAAATTTATAATAATTGTCAAAGGAAGTGGAATGTTGCCACCATGATGAATGAATATTTTGTTGTGGGTAGGAAAATAACTTTATTTTATGAACTGATAAAATATGTGTATGAACAAACACAACTTTCAGATAGGCTCTGGGCAGTTTTGGAAAGATCTATAGCATGGATTTGAGGTCCTGGATCTCTTAATCAACAAGATGGAATGATTTCTCTCTTGTATGCGAATAGTTTGATTTTATAAAGAGGCAGAAAAATATTTGTATTTATTAATAACTAGACAAATATGGTTGTAAAAAAAGAAACCCGTTTTAAGGTACCAAAGAGATTCAGGACCTTGTTCAGAACTCCAAAAGAAGCAAGGTAGATAACCCCCCAAAATTTATGTATGTATGTTTTTATATCTAAGCTGATAAAAATAAAAATATGAGAAATAGCAAGCCATTTGGAAACTGAAATATAATTTTAAAAGGATTATAGATCTGATAGGAGAAATTTAAGGAAAATTTTAAGTGAGAAATGAATCAGTGAGGGTGAGTCAGGAGACTTGAAAAGTAAATCAATAAGAATTGGTTAATCACTTACTACATACCAGGTACTGTGCAAAATTCTGGGTATATTTTAAAAAAGGCAAAAATAATTCCTCCCCTTAAGAAGCCTACAATCTAATGAAAAGCTACTTTGAAATGAAGCTAGTTAGAAGCTTTCCTAATTAGTTGGAGAGGATTGACTTCATTGGCCAAGAGCTCCAGTGACATTGTTGCTCTTCAGCACCACCTAGAGTGGGAGAAAGGTAAAGATTTCCAGGAGGGTTTATTGCTTTCTGCTACCACCTCTAGCTTGAGAAAGAAACACAGAAAGAGTTTTAAAACTAAGAATCAAGTTTGGCTGAAAGCATGATCCTAACTTCTATTGTTGAAGTGTCTATTTTGATTGGACAGAGGTAGCATTCAAATGAATGAATAATTGGTGGAGTTAATCTGCATATTATATAGCTATTATGTTATATCTATATAGCAATATTATCTATATAATCTACATTCTATATATCTATATTCTGTCTCTATCTATAAGAAAACAACTTGTTTGATAAATTTTCAGTTATATGGCTTGAAAGGAACTGATATTCTCAATAAGAATTAACACTTTTGAAACTCCTTTTGGAATAATCGTTAATTGAAACAGCTTTAAGACAGTGGTCAGAGAAGACAGGATTCCCCATCTAAAGGGAATCTGTTATCAAATAGTGAGAAGAAAAGCAGTTTCATGTGGTCCAAATGTTATTGAATGGATTAGTAACATTGAAACCAATAGTTTGGAATTTAGAGTTACCCTAAGTATATGAATTTTTTTGCTTAAAATGTTTTTGAATCTGGTTCCTATAAATGCATGTGATCTCTATTACATTATTAAGTACATTGGGAGAAAAGTGATCTGAGTGCAGAAGCGTATTTTGATATATTTTATTATTTATATATTTGCTTTAATATATTAGTATTTGTTATATTATTCTTTTGTTTTATTAAGAAAATGGTTATGCTAAAAATCTAAAATTTTGTGAATGAATAGTTATAAAGGTAAAAAGTATATTAAATTGAAACCCAAGAAATAGAGTGGTAAATAGAGGATTTTATTTCCATTTAATTGGGGTGCATTCTGGGGCTTTGGGAGAATTTTAATATAATCATATGGTGATGGATCTGTTCTTAGAATGTAGACTGCTAGAATGAGAGAAGATTGGAAAAGTAAACCAAATCTAACGGCCTAGGTAAGAGACTGAGCCACTGAAATTTATGTAAACCCCATTGGAAGAAGCCCACTGTAGCATATTTTCTATTTTGATATTGTGGACCCATGGAACAGACCAACAGACAAAACTGTATTGTTACAAAAAGTATATTATGCAATAGTAGGTTATGTTACTGACATGATAATTAATTTTTTAAAATAAGAATGAGCACAGACAACATGATCAATACAGATAGTTGTGTTGAGTTGTTATTTAACTGTAGCTTGTTCATACGAATGACAGGAAACACACACATATACAAACACATACACACCTATATATTGTTCAGTGTAAAGTTTTCATTCAAGTATTTCATTTGTTTCAGAATGTCAAAGTAAGGGCCATCTGGTTGAAAACTGACATGATTTTTGTCTGAATATAGGATGTTCAAACTAATTTTCTCTGGAAGATCTTAATGTTGCTAAGTTTAATTTCAGTTTAATTCACATCTGTTTCCATTTACACAAATCAAAAGAGGATGAATGTCAATATCTAAATCCTTATTTGCAAGCCAAATTTTCTCAGATGTATTATGAAAAGCAGTATTTTTTTTTTTTTACTCCAAGGAATTGTATGCATGCGTGCGTGAGTGTTTTTGCATGCATGTGTGCGTTTTCAGGAGGCTGGAGTGGGATCAACATTTCCTATGAATGCTCTTTAGTCACTTAGTGTAGCTTTCAAAGATATGTGCATCAATTATTATTGATATAAAAATTTCTTTATATTTCTATACATCATTTAAAAAGATGTATAATTCCAATTATTCTATCTCTGGTGACAGAAACATATTATAGAATGTGGGAATCATAAATCCCTTTCAGAAAAATGTTTTTCTAGTCATAAACATTGGCAGAGAGAAAAAAAAATTCTTATTTGAAGATATTTATATATTTTATTTAGAAAAGACATAATGGGGCAGCTAGGTGGCGCAGTGGATAGAGCACAGCCTTGAATTCAGATCGACCAGAGTTCAAATTTGATCTCAGACACTTAACACTTCCTAGCTGTGTGACCCTAGGCAAGTCATTGAACCCCAGCCTCAGGGGGGAAAAAAAAGACATAAGAATTCACAGAATAACTAAGATAATAGCTTTATTAAAGTAGCAGAATACAAAATAAATCCATAAAAGTCCTTAGTACAATGCAATAAAAAAATTAATCCAAGAGAAAACAACAGAGTAAAAAATTTCATTAAAAATAACTAAAACATGTGTGAGTGTGTGTGTGTGTGTGTGTGTCTACCAAGGTTCACATAAGACTTGTTAGTCATGTACAATTCTTCATTACTCCATGGATCAACACATGCCGGTACTATCCATGAAGTTTTCCTGGCAAAGGTACTAGAATGATTTTCTATTTCCTCCTCCAGTGGATTAAGAAAAGCATAAGTTGAGTAACTTGCCCAGAGTTACATAGCTACATCTGAGTCCAGATTTGAATTCAGGTCTTCCTGACTCCATGCCCTGTGCTCTATTCTCAAAGTCACTTAACTGCCTCTGTGTAAGTCCTATATAGTACAATTATAGGTCCTATAAGTACAATTTTTAAAGAATTTTTTCTTTAAATGTAATTAAAATTTTAAATGCAACTTTTTACTCCTTTAAATTCTTATACATCCCAATTACATGTAAAAACAACTTTAACATTATTTTTTAATTTCCAAATTCTTTCCCTCTCTCCTTTCCCCCCTCATTGAGAAGGCAAGCAATTTGACATACACATGTATAGTCTTGCAAAACACATTTCCATGTAAGTCATTTTGTGAAATAAAATACACAAAACCCCCCAAGAAAAAATAAAATAAATAAAAAGTATCTTTGATCTGCATTCAGGCTCTACCAGTTCTTTCTCTGAAGATGGACAGTTCCTTTCATCATTGCTGCGAATAGCTAAGTTATTCATAGCAGAACATTATACAATATTGCTAGCTGTTGATGTATACAATATTTTCCTGGTTCTGATCATTTTACTTTGAATCAATTATGTAAATTTTTCCATGTTTTTTTTTTCTGAAAGCATCCTGCTTATCAAAAAAAATACATT
This sequence comes from Sminthopsis crassicaudata, assembly GCF_048593235.1. Taxonomy (NCBI): domain Eukaryota; kingdom Metazoa; phylum Chordata; class Mammalia; order Dasyuromorphia; family Dasyuridae; genus Sminthopsis; species Sminthopsis crassicaudata. Next base: position 143,135,174 of record NC_133620.1, read on the forward strand.
TTAAAAATATATGTAATATTCTTTTATATTTTTAATTTTATATTTTAATTTGGGGGTGGTTTATCAGCAGGGCGGGAGCCTGGGGGACACCAATAAAAGCATACTTACATAACAATTCATCAAGTAAGGATGATAGCAGCTGCGTGATTATTTCCAAATGGTGTTATTTAATGAATGATGATAAGACATAATATTGAAAAAAACAAAGATTGGGGCAGCGAGATGGCACAGTGAAGAGAGCACCAGTCCTGAAGTCAGGAGGACCTGAGTTCAAATCTAGTCTCACTTCCTAGCTGTGTGACCCTAGGCAAATCACTTAATCCCAATTGCTTCAGCAAAAAAAAAAAAAGAAAAAGAAAAGAAACAAAGATGATAAATACAACATTTTAGAGAAGCATGAGAAATTATGAGCAGAGGCAGAAAGAAGTGTGCAGTACCTGGAAAACCACATAGACACATACATATACATGTATATATGTATGTATAAGCTACTAAAATGTAAATAGAAAGAAAAGTAAAACACAGTATCATATAGTTATAATAACAAAGTTTGTCTCCAAGTGATATGAGAAAATGTATCAAGCTCCCTTTATTGAAGAAGGTGATGGTGGAATATTGTAGCAAAGTTTAAAAAAAACAACAACCTGTGATCCAGCAAAACCAAAGAACATATTTTCTCTTGAGATTTTGGCGAATTTTGGTATTATTTCAATCAAGTCCAAAAGAATAAGCTACACACTCTTTACTACTATGTAAAGTAAAGTATATCATATACCAACAAAGGTTAGGTATGTAACAATGAAAATTCAAGTATGCAATCTTCCATGCTTTTAAAGGAAAAAAAAACCACATAAGTAAAAATGTTTACAATTACATATGCAATTAGCCATAAATATTTTTGTGGTATTTTTCTAAATAGTTTTAGGAAAGCATATTTTGTTTTTAGTTTGTTTTTCAGTTATATTAAAATCAGATTTATCAATTAAACAAAAAAGGAGTTGATGAAAGGGATTTGTCATAATTTGTTTGTTCTTGTTTTATTCCCAATGTCCTGATTTTGACACTCTGTTATGCTAATCTTTATTTTAAATATTGACTGATTCTTTCTCATCCTGGTATCTGAATTTTCATGTGATTTTTCATTTGCTGGTAGAAATTATAAATATCCTTTGCCTTATCTCACCTGATTTTCTATTTATTTATTTGGAAAACAATACTGTTTTTTGGCTTAAGTAAACTGAGATTGATCTCTGGCCGATGTTGAGTGATCCTGTTATCCTGTACTAACCAACCTGTGTATCTCATTAAGGCTCCACACCTGTCTTTAACTCTCTGCTGACCTCTGATGACCATTTGCAGCAGATCCTTATCTGTACAGATTAACCCTTGGTGTGCTGAAAGTAATTATCTAAAATTGAAAGAAAAATGGTGGTATAATTATTGTGATGACAAGTCTTAAAATTACTGTTGCATTATGCCTTCTCCAGTCCTGGTAAAGTAAAAATGGGATTTAGTAGCATATAGTCAGCCATTAATCAAACATCTGACTCAACCCAATCACTTGGCAAAATTTAAAGACTATCAGATTCAATTTGGCAAGTCTAAATATGAAGCCCTAACAAAGGATCATGTAAACCTATTTGTATTTTTGTAACCTAATTGACACCTTATTTTCTCTACTTGTTTTCAAAGCAAAATTTCTCTGTGTGAGCATTCTAAGAACAGACTGGATGAGTTCATTTAAAATTTAGGATTATATGATTTATTTCCTTCTTGTCCCTGATTTGAAATCATTGCATTCCTTTCTACTTTCTTTAAAATGAGATTGCCTCTCAAATTGATAAATACAAAATCAGAGAAGAGGATAATGGTCTGCTTCTTTCTGAGTTTAAAATATCTCTACAAAGAAACCATATAAGCAGGGCAGTTTAGCCAGGAAATGCAGCAGATTGAGTATTAAATGACACCAGACAAAACAAGAGAATGTTATGAAAGATCCGTGGTGGAGTTTAGACTCAAAGGCTTCTATTTAATTCAAACCACATAACAAATTATGGTGATATCATTAAAATAAATATCCCACATGGGCCATCCCTTGGCCTCCAATATCAAAGCACTGACATCATCTTTGCATATTATATCAATGGTATTTTCCATAGTTAACTAAAAGGTCACAACTCTCAGTAATGAAATTCAGGCCCTAATCAGAATGTTCCCAAACACCACAGCAAGTCAATGTAATTTAGGGAAAATTTTCTCAAAACAGACAAACCATGGGAGATCAGTCACCTTCAACAGGGACTTAAACTAAAGTTGTACTAAGAGGAATCCACTGTAGTTTGTAATACTTGGAGAAAATCATTTCTCACTCCAGTTCATCTTGAGGCCTTCAAGAGGGTGGGCCAATCCAATGGTTAATACTTGATTAATTAATTAAGGGTTAACAATCCTGAAATGGTTTAAGATACTCTTCCAAATTCTAGACTAACCTTCCCTCTTATAGAAGGGAGGTTCAACTTAAAAGTCAACCCTACTTCCTGGTGCTCCCCTAGATGATACATTTCAGGCCTGGGCCAAATTTCAAAGACAATCCCAGCCTCAACCTTCAATCCTGCCCTACAAATATTTATGATAAAGGGTGTGTGAATTTGACCTGGTATTTATCTATGTTTTGTTCTCAAAATCAGGGACAGAAAGGCACAATTGCCAGTGTGTGTTATGGGCTAGAACTCTGAATTTGAAACAAAGGATTCTTACAAAGTGTTAAGTCAGTGGAATTGATAAAGACAATGATAGTTCAGTATATACTTAATATAGTTCTACAAGATTTACACCTATGATAAGAGAGCATATAAGCTCAGACAAAGGCATCCAGAGGCAAAGATATTCATTCCATTGTCCACCTTTGCTGTGGATGGAGGCTGAAGCACAAACCCTTGGATTCGGGAGAACTAGAGGGAAGCTGGAAGAGGCAGAGAAGGCAAAAGACTGGTGACCAGAGCTCACGCTCTCAGAACCAAGGAGAGAGATAAGCCTTTAAGAAAACTAACCAGGCCCCAAAGAAAAGAGACAAGACTTTGAAAGAGATAATAAAGGATTTGGACTTTAACACTGGCTGTACTTGTGGTGATTACTGAACTGAAATGAAGGCTGCTCCCAGAGACCCCAAAGAAACCTAACAAGAGAACATTACAAGTGTGGTTTGAAGTTCTTAGAATTATTTTTCACCATTGGGGTATTGATCTATAAGCATTTGGTTCTAGTTCCCAAACCTGAAGCAGCAGTTTTGCCTGAAACAGGTATGGGTTATCAAAACATTTGGTGTTATTGGCAATTTTTCAATCATGTCTCTTTGTAATCTCAGGGTTAAGTGACTTGTCCAGGGTCACACAACTAGTTAAATGTCTGAGAACAGATTTGAACTCTAAGCCTGGCATTCTATTTTTTATTCAATTTAGCTTCCAAGGGTCAAGCATCTTCCATTGCCCTAAGGGAATTAAAGAGTATATGGGCCTTTTGCAGCTTTTCTAACATGCATTGCAAAGATTTGACATCATCCATCATATGGACCATATGGTTACTATTTATGAATTTTTCTTTCCAAAGTAGAGAGGTAAATGCTGGAATTTATGGTCTTTATTTTTCTCTGTATTCTGGTACTTTTTCAGGGGGTACATACTTTAATTTTTTGTTGTGGTTCTTTTTAATCTTTCTGTTTTGTTTCTTTTCTTCCTTTGGTGTTGTCTATATCAGACTTTTTAAAATCTTGAAGTCAAATCCAGTATACCCTTAATTTTTTATCTTTATAGATAGATAGATTTATTCAGTAATAGTCCTAAAAAGTCCTAAAGTGACTGGCTTTAGGACTATTACTGGATAAATCAATCTATCTGTCTGTCTGTCTGTCTGTCTATCTATCTATCTCCTAACAAACTCACAGACATTCTGCTACTATGTGTAGTATTATCGAATTATAATCTCGTACTAGAGATGTACATGAAACTGAAGTCCCAAGAGAAGGGCCAGTGGCAATGTTTACACAAGAGTATATTGGTACACCTGACCCAGCCTATCCATCTTTTGGCTATACTGAGAGTTTGAGAGATCCTGGGGTTATCTGAATGTCTAGTCTAGGTTTATAGGTGCCTAAAACGTTCATTGGAAAGCAGAACACCAATGACATCCCCACTGAAATTCTGTGTATTGATAGAGTTCTGCTGTTCTTCAGTTTGTAAAGGAAAGCCTCAATTTAATCATACTTTCATCCAATAACAAAAGAACAGCTTTGCTTTACATTTTCAACATACAGGACTTTGAAATTATGAAACTGGAATGTGTCCTTGTTTTCAGAAGACCATATGGTCGCTTTTGTGTATTTGAAAATGCCTCTTTAGAAGGAAGTAGGACTGCAATACCTTGTGCCTTGAGAATTTTCTTCTTTACAGTAAAGATTAGTCTGTGAACATTTCATCAGAATTTGTTAGAGAATATTTAATTGTGTTCTTGGGGGAAAGAGATTATCAGGATGAACTAATCTACTGGTGAAATCTCAGACTTAATAGTCTTTTCTAGATTTGTGTTATGCAAGTAAATGCTTTCTCCAAACTAGCTATCTGCTTTTCTTGAAGTTTAATATTGTGCTTGTGAGATTGAAGTACTTGCTTCCATTCTAAAGAAAAATTTATATGCTATTTAAGTGTAAATTTTGCCCTTTGTCCAGAGACCAGATAGATAATACATGGTTTAGCCTTTTGTTTGCAGGAAAAGAGAGAGGGAACCCAAGGGAGACTGAAAATGCTCAGAAGTGCAACAGGGATCTTAGGAGAAGACAAAGAGAACTTTGTTAGCCTTCAACAAGCATGAGCCAGAAGAAGGATGAGCAAGTGGAAAACTCGATCTGATAAATAGTTGGGTTTTTAAAAATCACTTATGCTATCTTGCATGCATTCACACATTTTCACAGAGAGTTACATGTTTGGGATGCTCACAAATGAAGCTGAGCATTCAAAGAGCTTTTAGGGGAGTAGGCTAGACAGGACTTTAGAGAAGCTTGCACTGCTGACAGTGAAATCTCCCAAGATGCACAGCCTGTTTGAGCATTCCCCAGCATGTTATTTGTAAGGATTCCAGCTCACAGTTCTTGCCAGATTCAGAGAGTTTGCTTCATAGCAGGATGAATAGTTTCCATTTCCCAATAGAGAACTAGCCCTTCAGGAGTCTGCTATGATTTTTTGACTGAATGAAACAAAAAGAAGCTTAGCCCTTCATTTCAGCCAGAAAGCGTAGTACCTCATATGCCAAAAAGCCTTTTGCAATGTCACAGAAACTCTAGCAATGGCATGGTTACACATTTATGCAACACCAGAAATAGTGCCTCCATCAAGTCTTTCATGTTTAGCCCTAAACTATGCACAATTACTTTTATGAAAGGAAATATGCTATAGCAGAATGTCCTGATGTTGTAAGTAGAAAGAATCCCAAATTGAATCCAGTTCTTTCCCTTATTAATCTGTGTGACCTAGGAGAGGTATATTTTTCTTTCTGAGCTTTGTTTCTCTTATGTAGAAAATGTTTCTCTAATCTAGAATTATATCATACTAAAATTAACATTGGATTTGGAGTAAGAAAACTCAAGTTTGACTAATAAGTTTGCCACTTAATAGCTGTGGGATGTTGTATTTCATCTTTTAGAGAATCAATTTTCTCATCTAAAACACAAGAAGTATTTGGTGAGAAAGATCTGTGAATATGGTGTTAGAAAACTTGGATCCAGATCTAGTATGTTTTATTTATTCACTCTCTGATTTAAAGGATTATTTAACCTCCCTAAGACTCAGTTTGCTTAGTTATAAAGTAGGGTTAATGATAGTTTTACAAAAACTGTTGTGAAGATCACATTGTATAATTCTACAAGATATGTTCATCAACTCCATTTCCATAATGGTCATAGTCCGTGAACCCTTGCATGTTGAGAAAAAAATTTTGGATTATGTTCCCAAGAAGGAAGAAGAACAAGCCTACAGCACAATACACAGTGTAATGGTGCTACCTAATGAATGGTGATTGACCTAGAAGATTATTGGAAAGGTTAAGAGATGCTATAGGAATCTCATATAAGTGACTAACACAGGTTGTAGAGAGATAAGAAGCAGCAGAGGGGAAAAAACAAACAAACAACCATATGGAGTGAAAACAAGCAATGTGGCCCTGACTGTGATGACCCAAACTCCAACATCTGGCCTAGATTCTATGAGTATGTCTGTGAGAACTGTGAAGAGGCTTCAAGGTTTTAATCTTTCTCCTGGCCACACTAACATTGAAGGGGAAGGCATTAAGTCTGAGCATCTTCAGATCCTAAACTAATAAATATTTATTGACGAGTTGATTGATTAGTAACTGTTCCATCACCTGAAGTTAAACTGCTTGTGTCTTCTCCAATTATGTTGGGAGTACAGAGGGATTAACATGGGAATGATGACTAGTACTTTCCTGGAAGCATGGAAGATGGCAGTCTTTTGTGTGTAGAGAGTGTTTCTGAGGCAGGTAGGTTGAACAGTGGATAGAGTGGTGAGTCTGAAATCAGGAATACTCTTCCTGAGTTCTGACTGGCCTCAGACACTTACTAGGTATATGATCCTTGACAAGTCATTTAACCCTTCTTGCCTCAGTTTCCTCATCTGTAAAGTGAGCCAGAAAAGAAAATGACAAACCATTCCAACATTTTTGCCAAGAAAATTCTGAATGAGATCACAAAGAGTTGGACATGACTGAAAATGACTGAAAAACAGAAAGAATGTTTTCTTATTTCTTATTATTCATCTTGCCATTTTAATTATATTCCTTTTGTTTGAATTTCTGTCACTGATGTGATTAGAGATATTATTTAGCAATCAAATCAGTTTTGAATACTGTAGAAGTGACTCAAATAATATCCTGAACCTGTCAACAGCTAAAAGGGGTGTTATATTTGTGTAGTGTATTCCAGAAATCTATGTGTGGAATAAGGCTACTTGCTCTAGATAGAAGCGATCCATGAAAATTGAGCTTTTTCCTTATTTCTTTTTTTAAAAATTTTCTTCTGAAATCTGACAGCAATTTTCCAGTGCAATTTTTATTGACTGGGTGAGTTAATTTAAATTGCCATTAAAATATTATTATATGCTAAAGTACCACTGAAGCTTTATTGTTGAAGTGATTGCTGAACCATATACTGCATAAGTGAATATTGGACTAAATAATTCTCTTGGCTTTGCAGATAATGGAAAATTAGTATGTGAACACAGAATGTGATTCTTTCTGAGGACTATGGATTTAGGGAGTGTACATTCTTACTGTGATACTATAAAACTTTTACAACATTTTGTAGATATCTTGGGGAATGTAAAAGTACTGGCTAAGACATACAGGATTGAAAAATGCTGTATATATCATGTAAGCTATCTGAAATAGGGACATTCCACCATCTCCCAAAAGATAATTTTAAATGAAGTAATTTGGGAACTGGTTATTAAACCCTCTATTGCTCCCATATGATAAGAAATTTTAAAGGCATTCTGGTGAGACTAGCAAGGAATGAAGACAATATAAAGGAATTGCTGGATAAAAAACATCATAGAAGAGAAAAGAAGGGATCACTGACTAGCAAGATAGCTTTGAAAGTTATATGTTGAATTAATCATATAAATAAGAAAGCCAAACCTTACAGTTTTTTTGTGCAGTCTTTTTTTCCTCTTCTGCTAGGTATATATGCTCATTTTATTTGACAAGTTCAGAATAAAATTGGCAATATTAAAAAGAAAAAGGAAAATGCTGGGAACTTAGGAAGGGAGCAACTTCATCCTCAGTGATTCATGATCCAGAAACAATAGGATCCTCACTAGTCAGTGACTACTACATGATCACTCAGAGATGTGTATAACCATAGTTTTGTCACTTAATTTCACCATTCCAACCCACCCCAGTCACTAGGTCAGCTGAATGCCATCCATCTGTTCTTTAGGCATTTTAACTCTTATCATTTAGGTAAAAATCTAGGGCAGCTAGGATAGAGTGATAAGCCTTTAGACTATATCTAGATTTTACGACAAATCTAGAGTAAGTAAAGCTCATCTTCTACAACTCAAATCTGGTCTCAGACACTTAATTGCAGTGTGTCCCTAGGCAAAACACTTAACCCTATTTGACTCAATTCTTCATCTATAAAATGAGCTGGAGAAGGAAATGGCAAACCAATCTAATATCTCTGCTAGGAAAACCCCAAATGAGATCACAGAGTCAGATCTGACCAAAAATGACTGAACAACAACAAATCCCTCAGGTGACATGCCCTCAACTTTCTCAGAAACCAGTGACTTTGTGTGGTAATAGTTGTTTATAAGGGCAGACTGTTAACCTATCCATATGATCACAAGGAATTGCCTTCACAATTAGCTTACTAGGCCAGACTGGCATTATTTGTCTGAATCTTTGGCCATCACTCTATGAATCAGGCTTTTAAAATATCAGACCAAATCAGAGGACTCATTCTTTCCTGCTAAAGAATACTAAGGAACTGTGTATTCTGACTATCAGAATGGGGACATTCTTGCTCACTAAAAGAGGAACCTTTTCAATCCTAGACAGGACATGCCATAGAAGAGAGATCAGTGACCAACAACTGATGTGGAGAGATATCAGACTATATTCCTGTAGGATGCTAGGACACATGTATTTCCTCATGTCAATCCTGAAAAGACAGTATTGCAAGAATTTGGTATTTGAGTGCCTGTAAAGGACGAATGAACAATGTGACAGTGCAAAGAGGACATAGAACATCTATATTTAATCTCAGTATTTTTTGTCTGATAAGACTTTGATATTTAAAAAGCTTGATTCAGAGAGGGATGGCCAAGGGTACAATGCCTACAGTTTGTTCTTTGTCCTCTTCTTAAAGAGATCCACAACATCAGGGAGATAATGCCCTGACATGTAAGTGAATCGGATTTAATTGAATGAGGGCTGTGCAAGGTCACCTGCCTCACTTTCTCCTTCAGAACCGTATGGGTTCAGTGGCTAGATATTATCCAAGATGACTGGAGATGGCTCTGGATGCAGTGGGAGACCTTGATCTTTTTAAGCTAAAGTCTTCAACAAGTCTCACTTTGACTGAGGTCACACCCATTCAGTGATTAAGTCTAGCAGCAATTGAGGCAAAGCATCTCCTCATTCACCTAGTCCAAAAAATCTAAATAAATAAATGAATGAGTGAATCTGGGAGGGGAAGACTCTCAGGGCTTCTGGCCAAAGCAGAAATAATTGTTATTACATTCAACCTGAGTCAATCAGGATCCAAACAATGACCAAAAGGGACATGGTCTGGGACCTATTGATGGCCAATGCCTATAGACTAGTCAGATGAAGCCAGAATGGCACGGTGACTGAAGCCTTTTGTTACAGTTCTCACAGCCATACTCATAGACACACGGTAAGTGACAAAACTGTGGTTATACATACGTCTGAGTGAACAGCAAATATAACCTTTACTTTAAAGTTCTGAGGGGCAACAAGGTGGTTAGCTTGATAAAGCACCTGGAGTTAGCAGGACTGGAGTTCAAATTTGACCTTAGATACTAACTAGCTGTGTGGGCAAGTCACTTAACCACAATTGCTTAAAAAAAAAAAAAAAGAAAAAGAAAAAGAAAGACAACAAACAAAAATGATTGAGTAATTGACTAAATAATCATCTGGGCTATTCAAGTATTGGAAAATTGGTTCCTCTTCAAAAGAGTTGATCCTCAATGAAGACTAGTAATTTAGTAAATAAAAGTGAGAAGCTATTTAGAGATAAAAGTCAGAAACTAAAAAAACAACTACAACAACAAAAACAAAACAAAGCAAAAAAAAAAAAAAAAAAAAAAAAAAAAAAAAAAAAAAACCTGGCCCTGTCTGACTTTTTCACAGGTACATACTTAAAAGAGCAAGAGAGGCAAAATCAGAGCAGCCAGTTCTGACTGAGAAACACAAGCTTTACATTCTCAAGATAAGCCTGGATGCTCTTCCCAGAGGGATAAAGGATTTGGGATTCAAGGACAAGTAGGACCACTTAGGGAATAGTCAAAAATCCCACGTTGTGGTTGGCTTCAAGTAAAAACTAGATGGACACATACCCATGGGGAGTAATCAAGACAGGAATTTGGAGCTGTTTTCTCAGAGACTGAATTTCACCACAGGAAACTGAGAAATAAACTCAGGGTCAGGGACACAAGTTGTGACAGGCCCCAGAGGAATTAGCCTCTAATCCATTCCTTTTTCACCTGAATTCCTAAAAAAATCCTATGTAGCATAATAGTGAGGAATTAAGAGATGGATCATCCCACTCTCCTGGTTAGTGAATTCCAAATGCTCATTATATTCAGTGGAGTCTATGGAGGGGCTAGATATCTCTATAATGAAAGGGAAGGATGTTAAAAATTGGGGTGAGCTTGGAATTCCCTAGAAAAGTTGTTGCAATCAGCAGGGAAAGAGACATTATGTCCATTTCTATGTCCAGACCCAGAAAACATCTCTAGAATGCAGCACTGATTGGCAAGAGCTTCAGTTTGTTTCAAATATTGGTGGAGGATTACAAACAGAGAGCTGAGATTCAGTATCTGAAAGCCTTCACAACCCATACCTCCAGTATGAAAGCTTTTAGGAATAAAGTAGCGGTGATTGAAATCATCAAAAGGATACTTAATCCTCATGCCTCAAGGGTAGGTCTAGAAAAGTTCCACTTTGGTGACTCTCTATTGCCTGAGGAATGGAAGGATTGAGGGGAAAAATCAATTTGAGACTTGACTGTTGTGTACACTCTTCATGAAAGGAATTTTGGGTGTATCTGGAGAGCATAAACTGAATACAGTTTATGTTAATGACTCTGTATCCTTTGGAGAGCAGTCATAAAAAATTGCTCTAAGAAAGAAGACCTCAAGGAATGGTTTATAATCTCAAATGTCTATGCCTTACCTGTAGCTGTGTTATGGAAGACTAGAAAGATCCATCTATTATGTGTCAATTGGAGATTAAATAAAAGAATGACATGCTACAAACTCAAGATGTCTAGAATTACATATTCCCATGGTAGAGGAAGATAAGAGAAAAAAGTAGAGACCTTAGAAATGTTCTTTAACTTTTTAAAATTATGCCTTTTGTTTTTAACATCACTTTATTTTCTGAATATATCTCTTTCATTATCACAGAGAAACCCTTTCCTTAAAAAAAGATTGAAAAGAAAAAATAACAAGGTTAGCAAACCAACCAATCAATAGGCCAACAGCCCTGTTTAGAGAATATTGAGTTTGAAATGCCTGCAGGACATATGATTCAAGATGATCAATAAATCTTTGATGGTGCAATACCTTCAAAGGCTGGATATATCAATGACCCTAGTGAGAAGATATGAATGCCAAGTGAGATAGTATAGAGGAAAATGAAAAAAAGGTCCAGGACAGAATTATGGGGAATATCCACTGTCTGTGTACTAAATGAAGGTCTAGGGAAGGAGAATGAGAAATAGGAAGAGGAGAAGGAGACGACAGTAGGATCATATAAAGCTATAGAGCTAATTCAGTCCTAAGCTGTTGTGGAAACTCCCAATTATCCTAATCACATGTTGTGGTTATGGTTAAGGGGCTTTGAAAAAGGTAGGTCCAAATATTTTAATATCAAACTGTTGTCAGAAGTTTTGACTTTCTAACCAATCAGAACACATACACCTATGTTGCTTGAGACTTTGCATTGTCATCCTGTTAAATCACTATAAAAGGTCCTGTTAGTCCCCACTCAAAGTCTTTGGTCACTAAGATGTCACTTGGCAGAAGCTATCTTTGCTAATGGAGCAGCTATATGGCTTAGTGGATAGAATCCTGGGCTTGGCGTTAGGAAGACCTGAGTTCAAATGAGTCTCACATATACTTAGCAGTGTGACTCTGGGAAAATGATTTAACTTCACTCAAACTTAATTTACTGGAGAAGGAAATGGCAAACCACTTCAGTATTTTTGCCAAGCAAAATGCCATGGGCAGTATGGTCTATGATGTCATGAAGACATATACAAATAAATGACTGAATAACAGCAACAACAAAGCCTTGCTAATAAATGGATCATGCTCAAAACTTTGTCTTTCAGAATTTCACTCAATGCAATAAGCTTGCTTTTTATGAATTCAAATAAATTCCATCCAGTAATTAAATTCAACAAACATCTACTGAACAATATGCTTAGTGCTGAGGATATAAAAACAAACAAAAACCAGTTGTCTTCAAAAAAGCTTATACTAAATTTTTAAAATTAATTTTATAATTATAAAAATTTTTGACAGTATATATGCATGAGTAATTTTTATAACATTATCCCTTGTATTCATTTTTCCAAATTTTCCCCTCCCTCCCTAAATTATTATTTAATATTTTTATTGCTAATAAATGCCAAGGTAAATCTCTGGGGGATTCCACTGAATATTTCCGTCTAAATTGGCATTAACCCATCAATGACTAATCTTTGTGTTTTGTCATTTAACCAATTCTGAATTATCTATATGTGCTGTTCTCTAGCCGACTTCTCTCCATTTTTGTACACAAAGACACCACAAGAGACTGTCAAATGCTTTGTTGAAATCAAAACACGCTATCTCAGCAAATATTAACCTGGTTAAAACCAAGGGTACAATTTTATTATTAGGAAAGCATTCAGAGGGACAGCTAGATGATGCAGTGGATAGAGTGCTAGTCCTGAAGTCAGGAGGAACTGAGTTCAAATTTGACTTCAGACAGTTAACACTTCCTAGCTGTGTGACCCTGGGCAAGTCACTTAACCCCAATTTCAAAGGAAGGAAGGAAGGAAGGAAAGAAGGAAGGAAGGAAAGAAGGAAGGAAGGAAAGAAGGAAGGAAGGAAGGAAGGAAGGAAGGAAGGAAGGAAGGAAGGAAGGAAGGAAGGAAGGAAGGAAGGAAGGAAGGAAGGAAGGAAGGAGGAAAGAGAGAGAGAGAGAGGAAAGAAGGAAGGAAAGCATTCAAGATGATTGAATCCAACAAGTATGATAAAACACTTTCATATCTAAGAGAGGGGAATATTGGAAGGAACTTGATGAAGATGATCTTATATCAAACGACTTGGATTTGGATCCTGGTTTTGCCACAAATTTTGTGACAATGGGCAGGGTATAACTTCTCAGCCTCAGTTTCCTCATCACTAAAATGGGGATGATACCACTTACCTCATAGTGTTGTCGTTAGGATCAAATGAAATTATGTGTATATGTGTGTGTATATATATATTGCTCTCAAATCTTAAAATCTCAATATTATTGTTTTTGCTATTTGAACTTCAGTTTCCTCAACTGTAAAATAAGATTGAACTTCATAACTTTAAATCCTATATATTCCACAATCTATTTGTTAAAGGTAACTAACAACACAATAGTAACACTTGATTCTTAATGACAGTAGGCTACATGAATTATGTTTAAGTAAATTGGTAATAACCTCAATTTTAAGAGATTTATGAGAAATAAAGAAGAGAAATTTAGGCATGTGCAGGATATATCTTTCTTTCTTTTTTTTTCCATTCCTTTCTCTTAGGGGATGGCAATGTTGGAAAAAATATACAACCACTCCTAATCACCCCCTCTCTCCTACATGAAGCAACTCATAATTTGAGTAATCTGAATAATCCAACCCAGTTACCCTCTGGAAGATTTGAAGGGATTGAGAGACACCTGGGAGAGGAACTGGGACCAAACTCCCAGATTAGTAGCATATGTTGCTCACAAAAGCTGAAAATACATTATTTGTATCCAACTGTTCTAGATTTCAATGTCTAGTCTTTCTCTCTCTTCTAATGACTTAATCATTCCATTAAGTAAAGGTTCTTTACTCTATTTCATGTTATGCCAAGATTTTAGACAAAGATCTGAATCCTTCATCTAAATAAATTTCTCCATGTTCTAGATTTCCTAGAAGCCTTCCTTTATAATAATGATGACAATAATGACAGTGACTATTGCTTGGTATAAGCTCAGCTTTGCCTTTTAAAGTCAGCCCTACCCTCTTTGAAGTGGTATGGATAGTAAACCATGTGTATAAACCACATACCCAAGACTTTGATCCAGTGGCAATTCTTAAGTAACACAAATTCTCAGAACTTCAAATACTTTTATATTTAAATTTATGGAAAATATATTCTAAATTATTCTAACATGATTTATTATTCAATAACTTGCAGAATGTCTATCCCATTGCTTTGCACCAATGTATCTTATTTCATTTGATCTGGATACCAATCTGAGACAGATGTTATTATTATCTCTATTTTATAGATAAAGAAACTGAGGTTTAGCATACATGGATTGCCCAGGATCACATAGTTCTTAAGTATCTGAGTGAGGTTTGAACCCAGACCTGACTCTCAATTCCAGCACTCTAGCCACTGTACCATCTAGCTTCCTTGAGGATGAAGAGCTGGCAGAAAGCCTGCTCCTTGACTGTCTATCTCCTTACAATCATCAACAAGACATGGCTGTGGGCACTTCCTAAATGCTGGGTATATTAACTTGATTGATTACAACCCTTCAGTCAGGTTGGTGTCAAGCCAAGGATTAGATAGTAAAGTACAAGACATGTTTGGAGGATGGTGAGTAAACTGGTTTATCTGGATTGGAAGACAAATGTAGTGAAAATCTGGGAAGGGGGGAAGGATGACATGATGAAAGTGATGTTTTAAGGAAATCAATCAATGGCATGTATATAGGCCTGAATATAATGGGGTGGGGACAGGAACTGGAAGGAGGGAGACCAATTAGGAGGCTTTTGCTGCTTTTCAGGCATGAAGGACAAAGCCCTGAACTAGATTAGTAGGAATGGGAAAGAATATATGGGAGAATTATTTTGAAGGGAGAATCACTTTAATTCATTAATAGAAAAGATGATGGCATAATTACCTCAAAGTGTAATTATAAAAAAGTCTACAAGATTTGATAATTTTAGTCCATGAAGAATGGACAAGCAGCAGAAGATAGTGATTAAAGAGATGGTCTCAGAGATGGGATAACTTCTGATTCACTTCTGATAACTACTGATAACATAGCCAGCATTTAATGTGACCTGTAGAAAGTTCATTAACTTGTTAATATACAATCAATTCTCTAAGACCATGAGTTATACAGAAAGTGGCAATTTGCATTGGTAGCAGAAGTTCCTAATCCCCCCCAAAAGGGAAAATTTGTTTTTTGATATTATCATTTGGGAAAACAAAATATTCTTATCTGCATGCCATTATTGCTTCTGTCAGGGAAAGGATATTGGGGGATTTGCCTTATGGTATTCTGATGACAAGGGAAAGACAGCCACAAGTGAGAACTTGCAGAGCTAAAAGGGGAAAATAATAACAGGCAAACCATAGTCCTTCTTGAAAAGTCAGTTTGAAGGAAGCATAGTACTAGAAGTAAAGGATGCTATTATGAGAAGGAAATTGGTGGAGATTCTAAGCCTTGAAAAATAATCTAGAACACAGATGACTAGAACTCATGATAAACCAGGCTGAGGCACTCGAGGACAGAAACATTAAAGGTAATCCAGTTGATTGGAATAGAAAGGAGAATTAAATAGAGGAGAACAGAATGGGTAGCTTCAGATAGTTTTTGCTGCTCTTCTAATTAGATAGGAGCTCATTCTTACCCTTTCCAAGTCAGCCCTGCACTCTTTTGTAAGGGTGCGACTATGCAACTGTGTGTATAGATCACTGCTTCAGTGAGGCAGATCATATATGTTCTTATGTGATAAGAATGCTCAGAATTTTAGACACACTTGTATTCAAATATACATACAAAATACATTCTGAATTATTCAAACCTATCATTTATTGTTCAAGAATTTATAAAATGCCTATATATTACAATATAAACAGGAACAGAAAATTAATTGCTTGTATTTATATCTTTTAAAAAGGATTATGTAATTGTAACAAATATGTGTATTTTTGTTTTAATTCTGTTATGTTTGATTTGCATCCCTTTTTATGAGTTTTCCTACAAGTTTGTATTTTTTATATTTGCAATTTTATGGCTTAATAGCATTCCATTAATACTTTATTTATTTAGTCATTCACCAGGCATTGACAATATAGGTTTTTGATATTGTATATGAAACAGCTCTGAAATTTTTTTTGCATGTAGGTTCTTTTTTCCTTTAATAACATTAATTATTAATTATATTAATTATAATAAGAATTAATAATAATAATATGAATTAATAATTCTTATGGTGGAAAGAGCATTGCTTCTGGAGTCAGAGCTTCTGAGTTTTAGTCCAATCTTTGACACATTCCCTGTCTAATTTTGGGCAAGTCACTTAAATTCTCTGGACCTCAGTTTCCTTACTTTTAAAATAAGAAAGTTGAATCTTAGGAGTTCTTACTCTGAAATTTATGAACTTGTTCTAAAATTTTGATACATTTATTTCAACATTATTGGTTTCTTTTACAATCTAAATTTTTTTTTATTTCATATATTTAAAATATTGTTATGAGAAGAGATCCATTCATTTACCAGATTGAGTATAGGGACCAATGCACAAAATATTTTAAAGAAATCCTGTTATAGATGGCCTCTGAAATCCCTTCTAACCCTATATCTATGATGATATGATGAAATACTCATTGACTATATATCTTATCTGTCACATCCATCTATATTTATATTATAATACAGATATAACATATACAATGTCTCTATATACAATAAATGCAGCACAACTTTTTAGGTCACATCTAGATTCCAAAAGAATATATTCTATTATTTAAAAACTTAAAATGTCATGTCATGTTTTTATTCTGATCTCCATAAAAATGGCTTCTACAAAATTCTAGTGCTTATTTTTATCCTTTTTTCTAATTGACTTATGCAACTTGGAGTCATTGACAAAGTATTAGATTTAGAATCAGGAATTAATTTGGATGAAGGAATCAAAGACTGAATCTCACTTCAGACATTTATTAGCTATAATTTCTCTTGACCTCAGCTTCTTCTACTTAAAATAGGAATATTTATAGCATCCACCTCTTAATTGTTTTTGGAAGGATCAAATGAGAAAAATACATAAAGAACTTTGCAAGAATTAAAATGGTATATATAAACTATTTTTATTCATTTATTTCTTAGTTTTTAAGAAATTGATGATTCTATAGTATACAAATATGTAGAAATGACTCCTAAACCAGTAAGTGATCATTTTCTCTATATAAATAGTCAATTTCATTCTTTTTGATAACTGATGCATACTTTACACAATGCCTTCTAACAATCTTCCCAAGAACTTTTTTCACCTCTTTTCCAAACGAAAGTATTTATACAATATAGGAATGAGACTTCTAAATAGTTTATACAATTTTTAGATCCTTTTTACATATACAAGCATATATTTATGAGTCATAATTTCCAAAAATGTTTTATGCTACACTTGTTTTTCCCTATGGCTTCCTCGCCATTTAATTTGGAATGTCTCCTTAATTCTATATAGTATTTCTCTACTAGTAGAAATCTTAGCTATGACCAAGAATTCTTTCAAATCTTTAGTCTCTCTATTTCTTTTACATTCTTTCTGCTTCAACATTACAAAAAACTATCCTTAAAAATCCTCACTACATCTTACTATCCCCTCAAGCTACTACCCTATATCACTGTTCTATTTCTCAAATTATTAAAAAAATTATATACACATTGTCTCCATTTCAACTCTTCTTTTCCACTTTTTAATTTTTGTAATTTGACTTCATTTCTTAACTGACATGAATCTTTCCAAAATTGCCAGTGATATCTTAGTTGCCAAATATGATGATCTTTTCTCCTAATTCTTAAACTTTCTGTAGAATGTGATCTTGTTGATCACCCTCTCTGACTAAATTCCCTCTCTTCTCTGAGTTTTTGTGACACTAATCTCTCTTCTGGTTCTTCTCTTACCAGTCTCACTAATCCTTCTTTGCCTCCTTTATTAGATTATGATCTATATCATGTCCCTCTTGGACTTTCTTCTTTTACTCTTCCTTTTTCCCCATACTTTCTTGGTGATTTAGTTTCCATGGATTTAATTCTTACCTCTAAGGAGACAATTAACAGATCAATATAGCGAGCCTCAGACTTTCTCATAAGTTTTCAGTACTACATTACCAATTGCTTTTGGACATTTCAGATTGGATATTTTATAAACCTAGGATTGTAGACCACAGATAAAATTCTTGAAAAGATTTCAGAGATCCTTTAGTTCAACACCTTCATTTTATTGATGAAGAAAAGGAGATTCATCAACTTATCAAAGATCAGAGGCAGAATTTGAAGACAGGTCCTTTAATTTATACCTCAAACTCACTTTGTTCAACAGAAAACTCATGACCTTTTTCTCTCTCGCCTTCAAATATATTTATTTGCTTAACTTTCCTCTTTCTATCAATTGCTCCATCTTTCTTTCAATGCTCCAGTTTTATAACCTTGGCCTTATTCTGAACTCCAAATTCTTTTTCACTCCATATACACTATCAATGACCAAATCTTAACTTTTATCCCTTCATAGTAGCTTTCGCATCTATAACTGTTTCACCATTCACACAGCCACTACATTGTTTCAGGTACTCATCACCTTTTGTCTCAACTATTTCGGTGACTAAGCACTTCCTTCTATTTGAAATCTTTCCTGATCCATCCTCATAACTTTTAGAGCTCTTTCCATCTAACTTGTATTTATTTTTATTTATTCTCACTACATTTATCTTATATACATACTTATATATGTACCTATTGATGAATAGAATGTAAGCTCCTTCAGAGCAGAGATTGTTTTATTTTATCTTATTTGATTTATGTATACCTAATATCTAGCACAGTGTTTAACACACATTAGGTGTCCAACAAATGGTTTTGGGTTGATTTATGATCATCAACTGCTCTGGTCAAGTTTTGGCAAGACCTTGCTTCCTGGAAACACTTCAAGTGTGGTCCTAGTGACAGCTGGATTATACTGTGGAGGGTCATCACATCTAAGATTGAAATTTTCATTTTCATAAGGCTGACCCTGAAGAGATGGATTCTTTGGACATGGCAGTATAAGAAACAAAGTTAAATACAAAATGACCCCCCCCCATCCTTAGCAGTCTCCTTTTGTTTTTGCAATAATAGTGTTCAAAAGAAGGACAGAGAGTGCTAAGAATTTCACAGTTTTAAAACCATTTATAAACATAACTTTAACTGATGAGACACTAAATATGAAATGCTTATTAAATGACTAATGACATAAAACTGGAAGATTTGAATAGTATCAAAATTGACTTTTTTCACTGTAAATGAAATCAGAACGTATACAGAAATTAGAGCTAAAAGGAAGAGTACCTTATAGGCTTTCTTTGGAGAAATACACAAAGGTATTGATGGAGCTGATTATATTATATGTCCAAAAATAACAAAAAATATAATTTTATGGGATACTTGATCATATCATAGTTTAGTGCTCATGATGAATATAAACAAAAGACCACCATGAAGATAAATATAGTTTATATGCCAACATCTGTTGCAGAGAATGAGGAGGCAGACAAATTCTATGGAGAATTGGATGAAATTTTCCAAATTAAATTAATATACATTTTAATGATTGTTGATATCAGTGCAAGGGTATCCACAAGGGAAGATAGAAAGGAAAAAAAAGTTGGAAAATATGTCTCAGGATCCAGAAATTAAGTAGAATAAAAGATTTATGGACTATACAGAAGTCTTGTGTCTATATTGTATGAAGACTTTCCTCCTGAAGATATTTAGAAGCAGGAGTTTGCTAATAAATGCTTAACAACAAACTCAGAAAAACAAATGTGTATGACACACTTGTAAGTTTTAAGTATTTTATGTTTTCTCTTCTTTATGTCTATATAATCAATAAAAAATAAATCGTCTTGATTTGTAATACTTTCTGATTTTTTAAGTTATAAATATTCATACCAAAAATTTTACAACAAATTCTTATCAGCCAGTTCACTTAGATTCCAGAACTCCCCTTGTTCTAAGGCATTGGGCATGATGAGAAATAAACAACATCATAAAAGATGAAATTTGCTATATTTTAACATAGTATGAATGACTGATTCCTGATAGGAATCATTTCTGGATTAGCATAGTCCCTGTTCCTTCCTCTCTCTCTCTTGTGTGTGTGTGTGTGTGTGTGTGTGTGTGTGTGTGTGTGTGTGCACGCATGTGTGCAAGCATTCCCATTTTATCAACTATGTAGTTGATCCTGCAAAATGGTAAATGGATAAGGGAACAGATACTGATTTGGGCCCTCTTCATTCTAGTTGTTGTTGTTGTTATTGTTAAGTATTATAAAGTAAGCACAATGAGAAGACTAAAGATCCTAGGATCTATGTCAAATGCTTGATCTTCTTTCCAGATATTTGCAGGGAAAATTGTGTCAGAACAATGAGATTCACAATCAATCAAATGTACCTTATTTTATAATCCATATAACATAAACAAAGTATATGAAGATTTCATTTCCAGATTATGATAATCAGAGGTATATCATGTTGAATAAGTACAATAATTTTAAATCTATCTGTCTATCTACCTGTCTTGGTCCAACACTTAGAGATGAATAAAAATTTGAGACCATAATTGAATAGGAGAAAGATGGTGGATTGGATTGCCTATAGGAAATATTGCAGTAACTCCACTGACTCCCAACATACCTGAAGCTGTCTCATTTTTTATTTTAATATTTGATTTTTCCAATTATTTGTTTAAAACACTGTTTTTAGTTTTTTTTTTTAATTTTTAATTTCAAATTCTCTTCTACTCTCTCTTCCTTCCCACTTCCTTGAGAAGTCAAGCAATTTGATAAGGGCAGTTATACAAATCATATTTCTATTTTGATCATGTTGTGAAAGAAAAGAGACAAAAAAAACCCCACAAGAAAAATAAAGTAAAAAAAAAAAAAAGCAGTATGCTTAAATCTGCATCCCATCTTTTCTTTTGTGGAGGTAAATAGCAGTTTTCAACATAAGATCCTTCAGAATTGTCTTAAATATTTGTATGGCTAAGAATAGCTTTTATTCACAGTTGATCACTGTGCAGTATTGCTGTTACTATGTAAAATGTTCTGGTTCTGCTCACTTAGTACTCACTATGTAAATCTTTCCAATTAAAACTTAATTTTTTCACACAAGTGCTTTTCTGAAGCTTCTATATGATTGTAAATAATAGAAACTCATAATATTTAAAGAATAGAATTTGTAAATAACTAAAAAAGGTAATGATAGGTATAGATCATCATATTATCCATGACAAATTGTTTACCAAAAATAATGTAAACAATATTATTAAAGAGATACATGAGTATAAAAGGCACTAAATCATTAATTTATCTGGAGCTGGGACTAAGAAATGGAGAATAACTACTACTATGATATTAATAGACTTAGAACATCATGTACACTGGATAGGTCATGTACATAAGATTTACAGAATGAAATAATCAAGCGATAACAAGGAATGAGAAGGCATGGATGGGTTTAATCTGTACTGTCACATAGATTTGTCTCTAAATCTTTGTATAGGATATTCCCCATGACCAAATATCTTTATCTCTTAGAATACATTGCCTTCTGGGGCAGCTAGGTGGCGCAATGGATAGAGCACCAGCCCTGAAGTCAGGAGTTCAAATCTGATCTCAATTACCATTTTCTAGCTGTATGATCCTGGGCAAGTCACTTAACCCCAATTGCCTCAGAAGGGGGGGAAAAAAAAAAGAATATCTTGCTTTCTTTAAAGCTCAGTATGAATTCTAGCTCCTATAGGCAGTCTGTCCTTATGCCCCCAATTATTTCTTCAATTAATTAATTAATTAATTAATTAATTTTTTTAAAATTTTTATAATTATAACATTTTCTTTGACAGTACATATGCTTTGTACTCCCTTCTGTTCTGAATTTTTCCCCTCCTTCCCTCCACCCCCTCCCCTAGATGGCAGGCATACATATTAAATATATATATATTAAAAAACATACATATTAAACATACATATTAAATATCTTATAGTATATCCTAGGTACAATATATATGTGCAGAACCGAATTTTGTTGTTGTTGTTGCTGCAAAGGAAGGATTGTATTTGGAAGGTAAAAATAATCTGGGGAGAAAAACAAAACAAAACAAAACAAAACAAAACCAATGCTCACAGTTTACACTCATTTCCCAGTGTTCCTTTCCTGGATGTAGCTGATTCTGTCCATCATTGATCAATTGGAATTGGATTAGCTCTTCTCTATGTTGAAGATATCCACTTCCATCAGAATACGTCCTCATACAGTATCATTGTTGACGTGTATAATGATCCCCTAGTTCTGCTCGTTTCACTCAGCATTAGTTGATGTAACTCTCTCCAAGCCTCTCTGTATTCCTCCTGTTGGTCATTTCTTACAGAACAATAATATTCCATAACATTCATATACCATAATTTACCCAACCATTCTCCAATTGATGGACATTCATTTTCCGGTTTCCAGCCACTACAAAAAGGGCTGCCATAAACATTTTGTCACACACAGGTCCCTTTCCCTTCTTTAATATTTCCTTGGGATATAAGCCCAGTAGTAGCACTGCTGGGTCAAAGGGTATGACATTTTGATAACTTTTTGGGCATAATTCCAGATTGCTCTCCAGAATGGTTGGATTCTTTCACAACTCTACCAACAATGCATCAGTATCCCAGTTTTCCCACAGCCCCTCCAACATTCATCATTATTTGTTCCTGTCATCTTAGCCAATCTGACAGGTGTGTAGTGGTATCTCATAGTTGTCTTAATTTGCATTTCTCTGATCAATAGTGATTTGGAACACTTTCATATGAGTGGAAATAGTTTTAATTTCATCATCTGAAAATTGTCTGTTCGTATCCTTTGACCATTTATCAATTGGAGAATGGCTTGATTTCTTATAAATTAAAGTCAATTCTCTGTATATTTTGGAGATGAGGCCTTTATCAGAACTTTTAACTGTAAAAATATTTTCCCAATTTGTTACTTCCCTTCTAATCTTGTTTTCATTAGTTTTGTTTGTGCAGAAACTTTTTAATTTGGTGTAATCAAAATGTTCTATTTTGTGATCAATAATGGTCTCTAGTTCTCCCTTGGACACAAACTCCTTCCTCTTCCACAAGTCCTAGAGGTAAACCATCCCATGTTCCTCCAATTTATTTATGATCTCGTTCTTTATGCCTAAATCTTGGACCCATTTTGATCTTATCTTAGTATGTGGTGTTAAATGTGGGTCTATGCCTAGTTTCTGCCATACTAATTTCCAGTTTTCCCAGCAGTTTTTGTCAAATAACGAATTCTTATCCCAAAAGTTGGGATCTTTGGGTTTGTCAAACACTCGGTTGCTATTTTTATTCACTATCTTGTCCTGTGAACCTAACCTATGCCACTGATCAACTAGTCTATTTCTTAGCCAATACCAAATGGTTTTGGTGACTGTTGCTTTATAATATAGTTCTAGATCAGATACAGCTAGACCACCTTCATTTAATTTTTTTTCATTACTTCCCTTGAAATTCTTGACCTTTTGTTGTTCCATATGAATTCTGTTGTTATTTTTTCTAGGTCATTAAAATAGTTTCTTGGGAGTCTGATTGGTATAGCACTAAATAAATAAATTAGTTTAGGGAGTATTGTCATCTTAATTATATTCGCTCGGCCTATCCAAGAGCACTCAATGACTTTCCAATTATTTAAATCTGACTTTATTTTTGTGGCAAGTGTTTTGTAATTTTGCTCATATAATTCCTGACTTTCCTTTGGTAGATATATTCCCACATATTTTATACTATTGACCATTATTTTGAATGGAATTTCTCTTTGTATCTCTTGCCGTTGGATTGTATTGGTAATGTATAAAAATGCTGAGGATTTATGTGGATTTATTTTGTATCCTGCAACTTTGCTAAAATTCTGAATTATTTCTAATAGCTTTTTAGCAGAGTCTTTGGGGTTCTCTAAGTATACCATCATGTCATCTGCAAAGAGTGATAGCTTGATTTCCTCATTTCCTACTCTAATTCTTTGATTCTCTTTCTTGGCTCTTATTGCTGAGGCTAGCGTTTCTAGTACTATATTGAATAGTAATGGTGATAGTGGGCAACCTTGTTTCACTCCTGATCTTACAGGGAAAGGTTCTAGTTTATCGCCATTGCATATGATGTTTACTGATGGTTTTAAATATATGCTCATTATTATTCCTATACTCTCAAGTGTTCTTAGTAGGAATGGATGTTGGATTTTATCAAATGCTTTTTCTGCATCTATTGAGATGATCATATGGTTTTTATTAATTTGATTATTAATATGGTCAATTATACTAATAGTTTTCCTAATATTAAACCAGCCCTGCATTCCTGGTATAAATCCCACTTGGTCATAGTGTATTACCCTAAGGATGATTTTCTAAGATCTTATTTAAGATTTTAGCATCAATATTCATTAAGGAGATTGGTCTATAGTTTTCTTTCTCAGTTTTCAATCTGCCTGGTTTAGGTATCAGTACCATGTCTGTGTCATAAAAGGAATTTGGTAGGACTCCTTCAATCCCTATTTTTTCAAATAATTTATATAGCATTGGAGTTAGTTGTTCTTTAAATGTTTGGTAGAATTCACATGTAAATCCATCTGGTCCTGGGGATTTTTTCTTAGGGAGTTGGTTAATAGCTTGTTCTATTTCTTTTTCTGAGATGGGACTATTTAGACTACTTACTTCTTCCTCTGTTAATCTGGGCAAGCTATATTTTTGAAGGTATTCTTCCATTTCATTTAAGTTATCGAATTTATTGTATGCCCCCAATTACTAATGCCTTTTTCAGGAAATTACATATATCCACACAAACTTTTATATTTTTAGATAATATATGTATGTATATGTATATATTGTATGAGTGTGTATATATACATATATATGTATATACATATATATGTATGTGTATATATATATATATGTATGTGTGTATATATATATATATATATATATATATATATATATATATATATATATATATATACACACACATTTAATTTCTTATATATATTTTCCTGAAATAGAATGTGACTTCTTTGAGGGCTGGAATGTCTTATTTTTGCTTTTACATCCCCATCACCTAATATATAGCTTTTGACACCAAATAGATGATCAATGAATCCTTGTTGAATTAAAGTGACTACTTATATCAATGAGCTTATAAATTCATTAAAGTAAAATAAAAAATATTTAGTTTAGACTTATGTTTGTTGAAGATCTACTCCATATTTTCATTATTTTAAAATTTATATTTGTTAAATATTACAAAGGTTTTAATAATAAATATTGCAAAACATTGTTCACATGAAGAAATAAGTGCTTTTTATTTTTTCCTTTATCAAAAGAAACATTCCACCAAACTCTATTTATGCTTCATGATTGCTTGAACTGATCATTAGATTCCCTAAAACAACACTAATGGAGTTGAAGCTTTGGCAAGTGCTCCAAAATCAAGAAAGCTAGATGATGGCCTGAATGATCAATGCTCTTTTCTATGAAATCAGCTTAGCTAAATTTGGAACAGTTCATGACCACAAGTTTAGCTACTGGTGTTGACTGCTCAGAAACTCAAAAAGACTACTTATTAAGAAATGGCACTGACTCTTTGAAGTATGAATTTGGGGGTATGTGGTATTTCTGCCATTCCAGTTTGTGGTGAGTTGAGTGAGAATCTATTTGAACAGCATGGAAAGATTTGCCTTAAAAAATCCATTGAAATTCTCCTTTTCTTTATTTACAATAGCTATTCCTTTTTAAGTGATAATTTCAACATGTCACCTTCAGTTTTACATTGCCTAACAAACATTTCAAGCTGGCTGTCCTCTAAGCATCTTAAACTCACGTTTACAATAGAACTCATTATCTTTCCTCTCAAACCCACTTCTTTTTTTCTGAACTTCTTTATTACTATCAATGTCACTACTATCTTCCTATTCTTGCAGGTTTACAACTTAAGTGTCATCAGCTTCTGATACTGAGTCACCCTATTAAATCAATTGCTAAATCTTGTTATTTATACATCTTACTACTCTATGACTATAGTCACTGCCATTGTTTTGGGGCCCATCCCCTCTCAGTTGGGCTATTTTTTTAGTTTTCTGCTTAGTTTCCCAGGATGCCTCCTCATTCCAGTTCATCTACATGTCATCCTTTAGCCAGTAAACTCCAGAAGCTCCTTATTATCTCTAGATCCAAATAAAATAAATGTTGATTAATCACAAGGACTAAAAGTCCTTATGGAATAATATCTGTACTCATATCTTTGACTTAAAGATTAAGTGATGAATTGAGAAGAATGCTGGATTAAGAATCAGAAAACATGAGTTCAAATACTGACTCTGCTATGTATTACCTTTGTGACCTTAGGCAAATCACTTTACATACCTCAATTTTCTTTGTTTCAAAGGAGGGATTTGGATAAGATTACCTCAATAGTTTTTCCCTGTATTAAATATGATTCATTTCTCATATACCTTTTGAATCAAGACATGTCTCTCAAAATCATGGGGCAGTGGAAAGAATGCAAATAAGAATTTATTAAGCTCTTGCTATATATCCCACACTGTGTGAAGCACTTTGCAAGTTTTATCTCAATGGATCTTTACAAACCAGGCAGGTAGGTGCTACTTTATCCTCCTTTTATAGTTGGGGGTGCAACAGGAGCAATAGTTAAATGTCTTATTCCAAATCACAAAATTAATAAGTGTCTGAGGCTGGATTTGAGCGTAGGTTTTTCTGACTCCAAGTATGGTTTTCTATACTTTGTGATGCCCAATTACTTCTAATTTCAGGGAGCATCAAACCCTGGTTTAATTTTTATTTTTGGAGGCAAGGGACCTGGCCTAGAGGCCATGACCTTCTTTCTGTGCTTTCTTTCATTTTTAATCTCTGCTCCTCTTAAGTTTGTGTCTACATAATATATTATATAAAAGAATACACATGTTGCATTGTTTCTGTCTAGTATTACATATCAGTATGTCATGTGTTTCTATATTGTCTTTGTATATTGTCTCATCTGTTTTGGAACATATTATGCTATTTGAAGGCTGGAAACTGCTCTGCATGCTTTATATGTTACTCTCAAAGGATTAGTGTGAATGTTTAGAAAGTTAAATAATCATTTATTTTTGTAGAAAGAAGGCACCTCATATTTCTCCCTCAAGGAAGATTTATCTCAGAAATGCATTTCAATTTGAGTAGAACATACTCTGTAATGTGCATGGATAATCAGAGCTGCCTGAATACGACCTGGACAGTCTCATGATGTAGTGAGTTCTTTGTCACTGGAGATGCTCAAGTAGAAGCCAGGCAACCACGCCAGGGCTATTATGGAGATGTTTCATCCATGTAGAGGTATAGGGATAGAGATCTAGACTACAGGATCTCTCAGGCCTCTTTGTAATCTGGGATTCTGGAATTTTGTTTTTTATTATAACAGCAGCATATTTCACACATGTTTTAGATTTTCTCATTTCAGTTACTAGAAATAAGAGTTTTGGTGAAGGACAAATGAATGCATATTCTTTCACACGGAACTTTGCTTGGGTCATACCAGAAGCCATATCGTGAGGAGCTCAGTTAATTTTCTGAACAAATTCCATAAGAAGAGATACTTTTGTCTAAATATCCAGATGTGAAAGATACCTATTATGCTGGGAATTCAATGATGCACTGAGCCAATGTCTTCAGGAACACATGGAAAACAGGAATGGAATTGCCCAATTAGATTCAGCATGACAGGATTACAATGGAAAAATTAAGGATAGGAATAATCATAGATTCCATTTGTGCCTGGATGCCAGATGTAGGCAAAGGCAAAGCTACTTGTCAGGCTCAGGTGTGCCCACTATTAGGCTAAAAACTTATATCTGAGTGCTAGTATACCAAAGTATATCCTGATCCCCTGGCAATTTCAGCTATTTTTAAATATCATAGATGTATACACCATTGTGCTGTGGCACCAATGGCATCAAGAATCTAAGGTTGTAAGTTAAGTGGCACTCTAAAAAGTACATAGATAATTACAAGTATTTGCAAATGGCCTGGATCATTTGATGATTTAGCAAATTCTGTGGCAGTAGAGATGTTGGCCTGAGGTATATAAAAATATATTGACTTAACCAGATTGTCCTGAGCTGCATTAGGCTTAAAGCTGATTGAGGGTTCTCACTAATTCCTTAACCTGTATGGTAACCCCCTAGATGTGGGAGGCCAACAATCTGCCTAGAGAGAGAAAAGTGCTATTTGTGTCCATAGTAGGTGTTTGTTGGTGAAGCTAGCCCACTACCAACATAAAATGATGCTGTTTTATTTAATGGTGGTCATTTAGTAATGTCTTGTGCTTCACTATGAAGTATTCAATGACATTTCCAGTTGACCTTCCTTTCACTTGAGATGCTGCTAGAGCATCTGGGTTTGTTTACCCCAAGAGAGCTCTCTTTGGTTTTATTTGGGTACTTCATTTTATTTACCCTTTTGGAAGACTTTCTTTTCATCATTCCTTGCCTCCCCAGTGTTCCTTCCCTCCAGTCTATTAGTTTTTTTCTAATCACTGGCACATGTTAGCTTCATCTCTGTAGGGAACAGGAATCAAACATTAGCAGATTTCTAGCATATGCAGAATGATGATTAGAACACCCTATTTTAAAGGGTCCATGACATTTTAAAATAATTTAACACAATGATACAGAACATAAAATACATCCATAATCTGTGATTTCTAGAGGCAAGTTAGGTAGGGGAAATAGCCTCAGATGAGGTCAGATTTGAACTCAGGTCCTCCTGATTTCAGAGCTGGTGCTCTATCTACTATGCTACCTAGCTGCCCCTAATCAGTAGTAATTTTGAACAGTTTTTCCCCTGAAACTATTGATAGCTTTGATTTCTTTTCCTGAAAAATGCAGGACCTGAGTTTAAATCAGGTCTCAGACACTTAACACTTCCTAGCTGTGTGACTGGGCAAGTCACTTAATCCCAATTGCCTCAGCAAAAACAAATAAAAAAGGAGGTTACTACTGATTAGAGAAATATAAATTAAAATGATAATTATTATTTCACGCATATTAGATTGTCTAACATTATAAATACTGGAGAGAATGAGAATGAGAAAAAATGGGACAAAAATGCATTGTTGACAGAGTTGTGAACTAGTCCAACCAGTCTAGAGACCAATTTAAAACTATACTCAAAGAGCTATAAAACTATAACAGTACTTCTGCGAATACTATCTAACACAGTATTTGGCATATGATAGGCTTTTAACAAATAAATATTTGACCAATTGATAAACTGCATATCCAGAAGACATTGGCCAATATAGAAAAGACTCTTGAGATCATAGAAGTGGCCTAGATTAATTAGTGAATTGACTTCCACAGCTAGTCAGGAAGAATTGAATTCAAATCCAATTTCAGCACTTATTTATTATCTGACCTGGAGTTAAAAACTTGACCTCTTTCTGCTTTAGTTTCCTTATCTGTAAAATAGAAATAATAATAGCACCCATCTTCTAGAACTATTGTGCACATAAAATGATATATGTATAAAGTTTGAAAATCATAAAAATATATCACATAAAGGCTTTTGTCATTATCATCATTTCATGTGATTATACCCCTACATCACTGTAGTAATAGGAGATATTAGAAGAAGCTTCAGCAAAAATGTGGTAGAACTGTCATATGGAAGAGGGATTTAATCCTGGCACAACCAGAAACTTGAGAGAGGAGTCCCCAAGAAACTTAATTTGAGGAAAAAACATAACAATTAAAGAGGTATACAAATGGCATGGTCTGCCTGGGGACATGATTGCTTTCCTCTCACTTAAGAGAAAGCTAGATATTTGTGTTATTATGCTGCTATCTCCTAGAGAGGATACTTGTTTAAATACTAATTGGCTGATTTCTGGTTCTGACCCACTTTGCTTCAATTTTCTTAGAGAAATTTTGTTTTCCCATTCACCCACATCATATTCTAGGTTATATTAGATTGTGCAGCAAGGATAGATCAGCATTGATAGCAAGTCAAGACAAGAAGTGTTTCATAAGCACTTACTACATGTCAATGAGGAGCAAAAAGAAAACAAAAACAAAAACAAAACAAACAAAAAAAAAAACAAAAAAGAAAAGAAAAAGAAAAATATTTCCTCAAAGAGCTACAATTGTGATGAGGGAAGACTACATAGAAAAAGGAGCCAAAAGCAGGTACCCATGAAACTTTTTTGGAAAAAGAAGTCTAGAGAGTTGAGGGCACTCAACTCAAGAATGAGGAGATAAACTACCAGGTTTTAAAGTCACTGGGAGAAATGAATGTACCTTTTGATCTGTGTTTTGCATCTAGCTGAATCTCAGTAACTATCAATAGCAGCTAAATAGTACAGGGGATAGAGCACTCACCTTTCAGTCAGAAGACCTGACCTCAAAATTGGCTTCAGATACCTACTAGCTGTGTGACCCTGAGCAACACACTTAACTCTGTTTTCATCAGTTTCCTCATCTATCAAATGAACTTGATATGGGTTATAGACCCTTTAAGATTCCTTTCTGATTCCCAACCCCCCATGGCTGAAGAAGCTAGGACCTTTGATTCACAAATCTTGGTCAAAAGCACTCTTTTGAATTCCAATGGGAGATAGGTTCTCCCAGCCCCCATCAGATCTGAGCCAACTTGGGCTGCCCCCATTCTAATGATCTGCTCAGGTTTCCCAACCCCACTCCACGCACAATTCCTACTTATTTAAAAACCCATTGAATTCTATTCAAATTCTTACCCTGGTTGAAGCTCAAGCCAGAAGCCAACATGGGACTCTACCCAAGAGCCCCTTAGATTATCAAAAGCCCCCCTATTATAAAAAGGGCAAAACTGGAGTCCACTCTTTGCAGAGATCCAAGACATAGCATCCTTACACCGGTCATGTCAAGGATTTCTGCCCACTGGATCTGTAGCTCTGGTGCCCTTTTATCTCTACCCTCAACTTTACTAACTAGACTTTACTTCCAAACCCCACAATAAACCTCTTTTATCAATCTAGGTTTTCGGATCGTAAATTCCTTTACAGAGGACTCTTGCACCGCTACTAGACCTCATTTAATGCTGTATCTTTGTGCCAAATCCAAAGTGGTTGCAGGGGGCTCTATTTGACTCTGACACTAGAACGTGACACTAGACTTCAATTAAACCTAATTTCATTTAGGCACCCCTTATCTAGTTCTTATCAAACTGAAGAAGATATGGCAAACCACTCCAGGGTTTTTGGCCAAGAAAACCCTAAATAGGGTCACAAAGAGTCAGGTCCAATTAAACAATAGCAATAATAAATTTATTATTACACTTCACTTTGCAAAATATTTTATGTACTTTTTCTTATCATTTTTTTTTTTACCAATTCTATGAGTTCATTCTATTAAAATCTTTATTTCACAGTTGAGAAAACCGAGGCAGAAGAGATTAAATGACTTAAACAGATGCACAAAGGTAATAAGTGTCTAAGGCCACATTTAAACTGAGGTTTGCCCAATCCCTAAATCTAGTATTTCTATCTACTGTACCACCTAAGTACCAAATATTTGTTTGGTAAAGCATGGAATTTATTTGAGAGGTACAAAGTGAAAACACTTATAAAATCAAATATAGTTTCAAACATGCTTGAAGTAAGAAATTGAAATCTTTTCAGCTCTGAATTTCATATACCAACATACTTATAATGCATCTTCATTTTGTTTAGTTATGATGGATTATGATCTGCTATATTTGTCATGCACAATTTAAAATTAACTCGCTTCAATTCAACAAGACTTTTTAAGGGTTTACTTTTTGTTAGGCCTTGTGCTAGAGGTAGATTTACAACACCCCCCCCCCCCACTAATATGAAACAACACTTGTCCTGATGGAGTTTATATTCATCCATACAATAACTATTAATTGTACTTTGTATGCATCTATTTTTATGCAGTTTCCCCATTAAAATGTAAACTTTTTCAAAATAGAAATTTATCTTTGTCTTTTTAAAAACTTCTCAACATGTCATGATGTCTGACATATAAGGGTTAAATAAATATTTCTTGATTGACTAAATACAAAATTGATTATTGTTTTGAATGAAATACAATAAATAGGAATGGATTAAAAAATTTAAGAAATGTACTTTATGAGAATGATTACCTTCCTTTTATTTTATTACTTTGAAAGAACTGAATGGTAAGTTATGTTCCTGTTGTCACTGATAAGACAGCTGTGGGGAAGATTATGACTAAGTTGGCCAATATAATTTCTAATACATCACTCCTATTAATGTCTCACTAATACCTACAACATATGAAAAGACTCTTTCTGCTGAAAGACTTTAAAATTAACTTTCAACAGAAGTTAAATTTGGGGTGACATGAAGTCCTAGGAAATTATTGCTTGTAATCATTTCCTGTCAACTCAACTAATCCTTAAGTGAAATGGCTTCAGAAAATACCTCTTGTATTTCATATACAATTATATGTTATATCAGACAATATGATAATGATGAGAGATAGGAAAGGGGGAACCCCATTTTGGTCAGCACAAAGATAGTCCCATTATGGCGCAGTGTCTCCTGTAAATGAATTTACAGGCCCAAAAACCTAGATTGATAAAAAAAAAAAAAAAGGTTTATTGTGGGGATTTTAGAAGTAAAGTTTAGTTAGTAAAGTTGAGGGTAGAGATAGAAGAGCACCGGATTAGGTCCGGTGGGCAGAAATCCTCGGCATAAGGATGCCATACTTAGGACTTCTGCAAAAGCATGGTGTCTAGCATTGCCCTTTTATAATGGAGGCTCTTGGTGATGTTGAAGGTAGGTAGAGTCCCAGGCTTCTGGCCGGCTTTCAGTTAGCTCAGATCCAGTGGGGGCTGGGAAAACTCAAGCCAGTTCAGATCCTGTGGTGGTTGGCCCCGGGTATCATTGGAATTCAAAAGGGTGCTTTTTGACCAGGATTTGTGAATCAAAGGTCAGCCATGGGGGTTGGGGAATCAGAAAGGAAATCTTAAAGGGACCTCAACCCCCATCAATAATATTCTTGGAAAAATCCAAAGAATCAACTAAAAAGCTAGTTGAAACAATTAATAATCTAGAAAAGTTGCAGGATATAAAGTAAATCCACATAAATCAAACGCTTTTTATAAAACAAATGAGATTTATACCTAAACCAGAAAGAGTAAAAGCAGAAAAAAAAAATTATAGCCCAATTTCATTAAGAATGCAGATGCAAAAAGTAAAATAAAAAAAAATTAACTCCAAAAAAAAAATGAATGCAGATGCAAAAATCCTAAATAAAATGCTAACATAAAGATTACTACAACATTTAACAAAGATTATTCATTATGATCAAATAAGATTTTTACCAGGAATGCAAGGATGGTTAAACATAAGGAAAACTATTAACATAATTAGTCAATAATAAAAATTTTTTAAAATTATATGATTATATCAATAGATACAGAAAAAGGTTTTTGAAAAACTTCAATGCTTATTTCAAAAACACTTTAAAGTATTGGTGTAAATAGATTTTTCCTTAAATTGATAAAATTTTATATAAAATAATCGGCAAGCATTATTTGTAGTAGGGAAAAAATGGAAGTTTTCCCAGGAAGATCAGATGTGAAACAGAGATGTCCACTATCACCAATATAATTTAATATTATTTTGGAAATCCTAACAATAGCAGTAAGAGAAGAAAAAGAAATGGAAGGAATCAGAATAAGAAATGAGGTGGTAAAATTATCTCTTTTTGCAGAAAATATGATGATATTCTTGAAAAATCCCAAAGACTAAACAAAAAGTTAATTGGTAAATGATTGTGATGGAATACTACTATGCTATAAGAAATGATGAGCTCAATCCAATTCCAATTGATCAATGATGGACAGAATCAGTTACACCCAGAAAAGAAACACTGGGAAATGAGTGTAAACTGTGAGCATTGTTTTTTTGTTTTTCTTCCCAGATTATTTTTACCTTCTGAATACAATTCTTCCTTTGCAACAACAACAACAACAAAATTCGGCTCTGCACATATATATTGTACCTACCGTGTTTCCCCGATAATAAGACCTATCCTGAAAATAAGACACCCACATACTCTTTAATATTCCGCTAAAATAAGCCCTCCCCCGAAAATAAGCCCTATCGAACTTACTATGAAAACGGTCATCATGGTGATCCCCTGCGCTATATGCTGCGTAGCGGTACCTTCAGTAAGCAGCGCCGCCCTCCCCTCCCGGGTGAAACGCACGTCGCGCTCCGAGCTGCATCCAATCAGAGCTGCAGCAGTGAGCGCGTCATCCTCTTCTTCCCTGGTGATTTGCTTGCTGGCGCTACTGAGAGCAGCGCCGCGGAGTAGAGCTGAGACAGGACCATCTAAAAACTCGGTAAGTTCAGTAAGCGATGGAGAATAAAATAAGCACTCAGGGGGCATGATGGAGGCTAAAAGGGGCATGATGGAGGCTAAAATGGGCATGATGGAGGATAAAAGGGGCATGATGGAGGCTAAAATGGGCATGATGGAGGATAAAAGGGGCATGATGGAGGATAAAATAAGCCCTCCCCTGAAAATAAGCCCTCTGGTGTTTTTTAGTCCCAAAAAAATAATAAGACAGTGTCTTATTATCGGGGAAACACGGTAGGTGTAAAGGGCTAGAACTGAGCAATGCACTTGAATAATGAAGCACATGAGACTAATTGCCAATTGGACAGTTCCCTATTAACTTGTTTGAAGGTTGATCCTCCCCAGCTGTTCTGTGCTGTCTTGATTGGTAGGACAAAGAGGGGGAAGTGACATGTGTGGGAGGAGTAGGAAGAGGAATTGAGATGCAGAAACTGACTTAGTCTCTCCTGGCATTTGAGGGAGGAAGGTGTGTATGAGATTGCTAGACCTAATCCCTGACCTTGACCATAAAATATCAAGAATAAAGACGTTTAGTGATCCTGACTCCGGCTGATTTCTGGGAAGATAGAGTTCCAGTACCTAGGATATATACTATAAGATATTTAATATGTATGGGAATGCCAGCCATCTAGGGGAGGGGGTGGAGGGAAGGAGGGGAAAAATTTGGAACAGAAGGGAGTATAAGGGATAATGTTGTAAAAAAAAAAAAAATTTACTTATGCATATGTACTGTCAAAAATATGTTATAATTACAAAATGAATAAAAAATAAATAAATTTTAAAAAAAGAAAAGAAATAATGAGCTCTATAATTTTGGAAAAATATGGAAATATTTTCATGAAATAATAAAGAGTGAAATGAGCAGAACCAAGAGGGCATTATACAGTATATAGTATACAGTATATAGTAACAACAATATTGTTTTAAGAAAAACTTTGAGTGAATAAGTTATTTTATCTATTATAGATACCAAAAGCAAATATGAAGGATGTATAAAAACATTATCTACATCCAGAAAAAGAATTGATAAATAGAAGTGTGTACAAAATAATTATATGTGTGTGTGTGTGTGTGTGTGTGTGTGTGTGTGTGTGTGTGTGTATCTAATGTTAGCCATGTCTAAAGCTGGAGACAGGGAGGGGGGAAAGAAAAAAAAAGAAATTTACATAATAATTTTGTATATTTGAAAGGAATAGCAAGTTATGCATGGTAGATTTACAGTTTCATGTACATCATCTTTTTTTTATTATTATACTATGCTACAGAAATTCTTATTTTAGTCCATAAATTAAAATTTAAAAAAACTACCCAAATTAAAAAAAAAAAAAAAGAAAAAGAAAAATACCTCTTGGATAATTAGACAGAAGGGTGAGTGAGCTCTGGGTATGTGTTCCAGTTTAGCCGCTCATTATTCATTATCTCCACAAATAAATTAATTAACTTCCTTCACTCTATAATGGTCATCAAAGATAGTTACTTAGCATATCTCAACCTCTAGTTTCTGAAGAAGAAAAAAAACATTTTTTGAGCTAAATATGAAATGGCTAAATGTATGATGACAGCCTAAGTTCTTGAAATGCTTATCCTTTTCTTTATCTAGGAAACTTGCTTTTAGAACAGAGGAAAGAACACAGATATGGCCAGCAATTTCTTGAAAAAGACAGTGGGTAATAGGAATTGGAAGAAGAAAGCAAAATGACAGGAATCAGTTGGCAAAATGTGCATGGGTGGAGTTTTTCCACTTCTCTTCCCTTTCTTACTTTATGATCTTAGGTCTAAACAAGTCTCACTCAGATTGGATTAGCTTCTGTCTCAGCTTCATTGGAGTGATCAGAGATTTGGGCACAGACCAAGCATTGGAGTTGGCTTGGAAAACCCCTTCCTTTCTCTCTGAGATGATCCTGGATGATTTTGAAGCCCAGATAGTCCAAGTGGATTGAGAACAAAGGGATTTCCTGGATGGGCTGAACTGAAACAAGCAACACTTGGGTTTAGATCCGAGGAAGTCATAAGGAACTAAGTGTCCTGAAGACACTCTATCTTAAGTCTGATGTGCTGATTGACCCTTACCCACAAAGTATTATAGAGAAATTTAAATTCCTATCAGAGGATGTATTTCAGGAATGCTTGAAGCTATTTTCTATTTTGATCCCTTCATTCTTTATCTTCATTGATTTGTCTCTTTCTAAGAAGAGCTCAAAGGCAGGGAGCCAGTATGGGGTAGAGTGGGATATGAGCTGGATTGGGACTCAAGAGGGTCCAGGGATTCAAATCCTGGCTTTGCTATCTTTGGGACTTGATCGAATCTTTTATTCTTTGAGCCCCAGTTTTCTCCTTTGCAGCTATGTGGGGTTCAAATTGCACTATGAACATAGCTTCAATATAACCAAACACCACTAGCATGCCCCCTAGATAAATTTAAAAAACAATTAAACCTAAAAAAGTACAATTCAAACTTAACAACAACCACACAACCTACATCCCCACTAGCCACAAGACCTAAATGTAAAGGACTCCTGCTGATTCTAAGAGATCCAGGGTTTCAACACCTAAACCCCTGTACACTGGAAAAGGCTTAGAAGCAAAAGCAACAAAACTAAAAATCAATAACAAAGACAATAAGAAAATTACCATCATTTCCGTTATAATTTTAGTATGGACTCTAGCCATAACCTATGGCATGAAAAACCATTGTTGTAATTCAGCTACAAAAACTAATGACCTACGTAAAACACACCCACTAATAAAATTATGAACCACTCATTCATCAACCTCCCTGCACCTCCTAACATTTCTGCCTGATGGAATTTTGGGTCCTTACCTGAAATCTAATTATCCAAATCCTGACAGGTCTATTTCTCACCATATACTACACCAGAGAAATCCAGGTTGGTTTCTATCTGTAAGTTCATTTCTTTCAGTACGAAAGGACAAGAGAAATAGGGCTAACATCCCTAATGATCCCTAAGATCAACATATGACTACATCTCAATATCCTAATTCAATATTTACTTCTCCCAAGAACAGGGCTGTTAAGATGGCAGAGTTGGTAATTGTATAAAGCTTAAGCCTTTATTCCCAGATGTTCAAACCTTCTTCTTAACAAATGTTCCCATTAAACCTTCTACTCTATGTTATCCCTATCCTCCTAGCAGTAGCTTTCCTTACCCTTATCGAATGCAAAGTGCTAGGCTACGTGCAATTCTGAAAAGGACCAAACATTATAGGACCTTCCAGCCTCTTACAACCATTCGCATATGTAGTAAAACTATTCATCAAAGAACCCATCCGCCCCCTAATCTCTTCCATCTCAGTATTTGTTTTTGACCCTATCCTAGCCCTCTCCATTGCCCTAACAATTTGAACCCCCACATAGCCACAAAGACTATCCAATTAATGGATAAATATTTATAAAACATCTACTATGTTCCAGGCATTGTATTTGGTGCTAGGGATTAAAAAAAAAAAGACAAAAGATAGGTCCCCCCTTAAGGAACTGGGGAAAATAACATGTAAACAACTATATACAAGCTACATATAGAATAAACAAAGGAAAGGCCCTCATGAGGTGGTAAGAAGGGAAAAATAGGAAATTGATACAAGAGAAAGAAATTTCAAAATTTGAGGTCTTGAACAAAGAATAGTTTGGGATAATGTTATCTAGTCCTACCCAATGGTTAATGTATCCATCTATATATAGTGCCAAAAAAAAAAAGGATATATGTATATAAATCCAACATGGAGGCCAGGAAATAGAGAAAGTTGATATTGGAAAGCAATAATTTACTTATTGTGGCAGATATACATTATCTCTTCAGACTACTTGTAAAGTTCTTGAGGGTAAGCCCTAATTGTTGTTTCATACTTGTATCTATGATGTTGAGTTCAACACCATACATATAGAATCATTTAATAAACGTTTGTTGAATCATTGAATAAGAAGAAAAAAAAAACAACATCACTTCCCAAACGGATTCTTGGAAACAATGGCGAGCTGCTTAAAATGGGGTATGCTTCTTGTGTTTTTCTGGGAAAAAGGTAGTGACTGGACGCAAACCAAAAAAAAACTTCAGGTCATCTTAACCTTGGACTTTTTATGCTGCATGCTAATATAAATTGCATTTTCATATTTTAGGTTTACTATTTTAGGGACTAAACATTGAGTGAATTTGACTCAGAGAAAATGTATGTGCTAAATCTAGAGTTTGACTAAGGTGTGTTTGTGAGAGAAATATTCTTTTTCCTTGCATTCTCCAAGGAATGGCATATATAGGACATGAAGAAAATGCATTGCTTCTAAAGCAGTTCTTAAGAGTGCTTTTATACAGATAGGCATTATAGGGCATCCAATGATGGATTTCTTGGGAGTTCTAAAGTAAAGTAGGATGAAAACCAATTCCATGTCTACACTAGGGCTGGCACTACTGTAATAAGCCCTTAAAAATATGTGTATGAGTGTCAGTGTGTGTGTGTGTGTGTGTGTGTGTGTGTGTGTGTGTGTTGGGGGTAAGGATCAAGCTACCTCTAGAGGGGCAAACTGACTTACATAGAGAAGGGGGCAGGATAAAGGTTCCATGCTTATCAGCCTTGGGGACTAGCATCAGTTCCATGCATGACCATTTTTCTTCCAACTTGGACAAGAAGGGAGGCCCAGTCTTCTGCCTCTCAAATAAGTGCTAGCTAAAATTTTACGTTGACTCACCAGCTGCTACTAATTTTTCTGAGCCAGTAAAAACAGTAGAAAACTTAACCACATAAAGCTACTTGACTGGCATAAGTTTGGTTCATTCAAACCCATGGAAACTGGGTCATAAGACTTTTGAAAGTCCACTCTGATCATAGAATCAAAGAATTTCAGAGTTAGAAATTCTATTAGAGACTATCTAAAGTCAAAACTAGCTGCAAAATTTGGATAGGAGGTATCTTTGTGATAAAGAAAATTGCTTTTGGATCCAGAAGACCTAACTTCAAATCTTGACTTAGCAATTTATTTCTATGACAGTGGGCAAGTCTTTCCAATTCTGTGAGAATGCTTTTTCATCTACAGAATGAAGAAAAGACAACAGGTATAAGAGGTTGATGTCAGGCTAAATGGTACCTAAAGTTTCTTTCAGCTCCAAATTTATGATCTAACAATAAAAGTCATTCATTCAACAAATTTCAGTACATACCATACTAAGGTTATATTCTAAATGGGATTAAAGACACAAAACAAAAACACAGGGGTAACCTTTGAGGAGCCTGAATTATATTTGCAACAGTGATCATCCATCATGTGCTAAATGATTTCTAACGGTGGAGAAATTGTCATTCACAGTGACAGCCTATCTAAACATGATGGATAAACTGATAAATTTGAAATCAGAAAAATCTAGGTTTAAAATCTGATTCTGACACTTACTATGTGACTATGGATAAGTCACTTAAATTCTCTGAATATCAGTTTTATTGCATGTAAAATGGGAATAATAATACTACTACTTTATAAGGTATTTGTGAGGTTCAAATAAGTTGATAGATGTAACATATCCCAGACTCTGGGATTCACAGACTAGACTCTGAGTCTTTTTTCCCCAAGAATTCTTTCCCAATCTTCTAATTTTCCTCTGCAGTTTGGCATCCCTACCACATAGTAAATGAATTTGTTGTTGCAACAGAATGAACCTAATGACACTGACGTGAATCCCATTTTCACCCCAGAGATGAATATAGGCCTCCAGATTTATAGTTCTATTGAGAGAACCTGGACTCCCAACAGATAACAAATGAGCTTGAAGAAGTTGCTAGAGAGAAAACCCCCTTCTAAGTAGGTCTGCACTATCTGGAGCAATAGACAGAGAGCCAAGAGTGGAGTCAGGGAAGATTTAATCTTCTTAAATTCAAATCTGGTTTAAGATATTACTAGCTGTGTGATCCTGGACAAGTCACTTAACCCTATTTGGCTCAGTTTCCTCATTTGTAAAATGAACTAGAAAAGGAAATGGAAAATCATTTTGTATCTTTGCCAAGAAAATCCGAATGGGATCATGAAGAGTTGGACACAACTGAAACTAAAGAACAACATGTATATGCAGGTATATAATTATATAGATATAATGTGTTTATATAATATATATGTATATAATGTATATGTGTATTTATATATATTACACACACAATGAATACACATATACATGTATATATGTGTATATATATGTATTCATTGTGTGTGTAATATATATAAAATTACCCAATATTCCTAGTTTTACCTTATGAGGCCAAACAGAGCAAGCCTAATTTCTTATTCCTCAAAATAGCCCTTGAAGTGCTGAAATGTAGCTATCATATTTCCTACAAGTCTTCCTTTTTCTAAGCTAAAAATCACCAATTCTTTCAGCAGATTCATATGACATTAATTCAAGCGCTCTCATACTTTTGATTATCTTCCAGGGGATCATCTTTAGCTTATTAATGGTTATCTCAGGTATAGTCTCAAAGAAGGATCTAAACTTAATGTTCCAGGTGGAGTTCCAGAGTGGTCAGAGGAGTGAATTTGAAGCCAGAAATTGTGCATTCAAATCTCAGCTTTGCAGCTAATTATATCTGTGACCTTGGGCAAATCCTTTAAATATACTGAGCCTCAGAATGCTTATCTATTAAATGGGACAGTTGGGCTAGATGACTTCTATCTAGGATTCTATTACCTTTCCATCCCTTAAAGCTATGTCCTTCCTGATGAGGCATAAATTTCTCTAAGTCTTTTGTATGATCTATCATATTTCTTAATCCCTTTGAACTTCCACTAAAAATTGCTAAATCTTTGCCAAATACACTTGTTTGGTTGACTTTTTTTCACCCTATCTACATTACTACATTGCTACATTGCATTAATATATGAAAGTCACTGTTTAATTTCATCTTCATGTAGCAGAGCCTCTCCTCCATTCCTACCTCATCTTTTAGCATGTACTACCTGCTTTGAATCCAATTACTTGGAAAACTGTGGGCCTACTTTGAATAATATATGATTAAGGGTCTTTCAAGATGATGAGTTTCCTGTATACTTGGACCATTCAACAATCCAAATCTAAAAGGGTTTGGTGGTATGTTACAGACTACTATGAAAGACCCTGAAAGGTCAATAAAGCATGACCAGATTTGTTCAGCCAATGTGAACCTTCTTATTGTGCACATTACTTCCAGTGTAATCAGAAAGGCCTTTTCATACTTTGATTAACTTGATTCAGTTGAAAGATTTCTCACCTAGTTATGGTACCAGGGCATGGAGATTGATAACTTTCTAAAGTGAGACAAAAGAATCAGATTTACTCAACGGACCTTCATCCTTACACACTTAATGACCCTTAATCTCAAAGGCAGAATCAAAGTTGGAACCCAAATCTTCCAGATGCTAAAGTCAGAATGATTTCTACCACACCATGATTATTCTTCTCTATTCCAATAGACGGTTTCCCAGTATAATGATCTTGTTCCCAACATTGTGTTGCCTCCCACACATTCTGGAAGCAATATTATAAACAAACATTTAAATGTAAAAGGGCAGTTGCTATTTTTAAAAGCAATACAGCAAATTACTTAAAAAGGAAAAATTTTTTGAAAGAAGATTCTTTTTAAGTGCCAAGCCACATACCAATTTATCTGTTTTGTACATTGAGAATACCTTAAAGTATTATGCTAATAGGATATATAAGACTTGTCAGCATATGTAGCTGAAGATTATTAAGAACCAGAAAGTCCTGAAAGAATCGAAGCTGGTGATGAAAGTTAAAGACAACAAACAGTTTTTGTTTAGCTTTGTTGGGCACAACAAAGTAGAGACACTAACCATGACCTCAGCAGATAAGATCAACCTATCAATCAATCAAGTTTTCATCAAGGATCTGCTCTGTGTCAGGCATTGAGGATTGAAAGCAAATGGGAAACAGATCTTGCTCAAGAGGAGGTTATAATATAGTGAGAGAAGGCAACAATGTATACATATAGCCATATATAAAATAGAAACATGTAATTTTGAGGAGAGACAATAGCAGATGTTAGGACAGACTTCATATTGAAGATAGTGTTTTAGTGGAGCTCTGAAAGAAGCTAGGGATTCAAATATTTGAAAAGGAAGTGAATTCCAGACATAGGGGACAGCAGTGCAAAGTCTTCAAGATGAAAGATGGAATGCTGTGGATGAGGAACAGTAAAAAACTAATTTGGCTGGACCACAGTGTGCAGAAAAGGGAGGGAAAGTATAATAAATCTGGTAAGGTAGGATGGGGCCAGGTTGTGAAAAACTTTAAAAGCCAAATAGAAGAGATTATATTTGATTTAAAAGTCATTTGGGAACCACCAGAACTTAATAAGTAGGGGGGTGACATAGACATATGCTTTAAGAAAATCACCTTGGCAGCTGGAGGATGTATTAGAATATGGAAAGATAAGGCAGGGAGTCCACTTGAGGGGGCTATTAATAATAGTCCTATTCAGAGGGGATGAGGGCCTGAACTAAGAGTTTGCCTGTGGGAATGGAGAAAAAGGAGGTGGATACAAAAGATGTTTTAGAGAGAGAAGTAATGAGATTTGCTGACTCCTTAGACATTTAGAGTGAGTAAGAGTAGGGGTCAAGGTAATATCAAAGACACAAATTTGAGAGACTAAATGGTGGGTGCTATCCTCCAGGTTTGAAAGAGGAAAGAGTTCTGATGGAAAAAAGCAATATATTTTTTTAGACATGTTGATATTTAGGTGCCTAGAGAACTTCCAATTTGAAATGTTCAATTAGCAATTTATCTATATTAGATAGGGATATTATTAGATAGGGATAATTCAACCTGTGAGAACTAATGAGGCTACCAAGAGATATGTAGAGAAAAGAGGAGGAGGCCCAGGATAGAGTGTTGGGGTATATCCATAGTTTGTATCA
Source organism: Sminthopsis crassicaudata (assembly GCF_048593235.1). Taxonomy (NCBI): domain Eukaryota; kingdom Metazoa; phylum Chordata; class Mammalia; order Dasyuromorphia; family Dasyuridae; genus Sminthopsis; species Sminthopsis crassicaudata. The sequence continues at coordinate 143,178,596 of NC_133620.1, forward strand.
TAGGTGATGATTTTACACAGGATATTGAGAAGGAACAGTCAGATAAAATAGGAAGAGAGATTAATAGCATGAAAACCCAGAGAGCAGAGAAATAATAATGGACAAAAAAAGGAAAGGTAGAAATGCTCGCTTCTTGAGTTTCTTTCTGACTTTCTTTACAGTTTCTTTGAACAGAGAAAAACAGATTAAAAATATTTGGTAAGAACTTGAAACTAAGATGATTAAGGAGATAATAAGAGAAGTATCACCTATTAAGAAAAAATCTCCAGGAAATCAGATGGATTTATAAGTGAATTCTACCAAACATTTAAAGAATGATTAATTCCAATACTATATAAACTATTTGGAAAAATAGGGAAAGAAGAATTTCATATATATATATATATATATATATATATATGTGTGTGTGTGTGTGTGTGTGTGTGTGTGTGTGTGTGTGTGTAAATTCCTTTTTATAATACAGATATGGTGCTGATACCTAAACCAGGGAGGGTCAAAACAAAGAAAATTATAGAACAATTTCCCTAAGGAATATTGAGAAGTATCACCTGATTACCCTCTGGTGAATTCATGTTACCAGACCCAGGTGAAATATGAACAAAGATCCTGAAAGAATTGTCTACTGGGGCAGCTAGTTGGTGTAGTGGATAGAGCACCAGCCCTGAAGTCAGAAGGACCTGAGTTCAAATCTGGCCTCAGACACTTAACACTTCCTGGCTGTGTGACCCTGGGCAAGTCACTTAACTCCAATTGCCTCAGCAAAAAAAAAAAAAAAAAGTCTGCTATCAGTGAAATTGAGTGCAGAGGTGAGGTGGGGAGAAGAACACATAGAGAATAAAAGCAGAGATACTGTGGAATTTGGAAATGAAAAAACTGACCCTGATACCAAAAAAAAAAAAAAAAAAAAAAAAAAAAGAAGGAAGAAAGGGTTCTTTTTGAGTCTTGATTTTCTGCTCTGCAAAATGATAAAGTTTGGATTAAAATTCCTTTCTGCATGAACTTTCTTTGATTCTAAAGTCTATCTTTCATAGGCTGTCTTTGAAGCCTAGTGCAGACTCACGATAATATTCATAATCCATGTCCTCAGCAAGCTTACCATGACATAATGGCTAGAAGTTCTGGACTTGAAATCAGAAAAACACAATTTCAAGTTCTTTGCCCCTCAGAACTACTAGCTAAGTAATCTATGGTAGGTCGTTTAATCTCTCTGAGTCTCATTTCCTTCATTTGTGAAATGATATATAGCTTCAAACATCCCTTCCAATTCTTAATCTATAATCCCATAGACCTCTTTGATTATTCACTTTAATTTTCCTAATTATTCCAAGTTGCCATTTGTCCATTCAAGTAAAGATTATTTGAGGGAAAGCTGAACTATAATATTATAATAAACTTTTGACACTTCTGTTTCTTGCCTGAATTTTACACTTTTTAAAAGATCAACCTCATATAACCATCATGATTCTGGAGTTGTTACTGGATAGAGCACATTGAGGACTCATGAGAATATTATCTTACATTGCATTTTTACAAAATCATCTAGGCAGAAGAAAGCTTTTGTATTCAATCCAATGTCATTTTGAATCTGTGCTTTAGATACCTTAGCTATGGCTCACAAAATTTACATTTTATATTTGTTTGCTCAGGCCAATACATCTGGGTCATCCATAAACATATATCCTGTCCTTGCTGATGAAGTCAAGAAGGTGTTTCTGGCTGGAAGGGATGGATTTTCTCATTTGCAGGAGAAAGTCTACAAAATGTTCTCCTTGGCCAGAAAAAGCAAGAACATCTGTTAGAATCATGATCCATTCTTTTGGCTGAGTGGAGTCAGCGGGGGAGTTTGGAAAAGATCATCTCGGCCTTCATGAGAAGGCGTTGCTGGAGTCATCAAAAAGTTTAAAAAAAAATAAAAGCTTTGCAGTGGAATTCAGGGCACACCCTTTGGGAATAAAAGCAAAATTTGGAAAAGAAAAGACTGCGACTAAAATCTTGGGCAAAAAAAAGGGCCCATGGGCATTAAGTTTTTCTGTTTTATATGTTCTCTTTATCAAGTGAAATGAAACTATCTTAGAGTAGAATTAGAAAGAATAAGTTATGATTATTTAGGAAACAGAAAGAAAATAACTTAAGACTGTGGCCTTTGTTATGGGCATTATTGTACATACCTTATCCATATGTTGTTTTAGTAGGACTCCCACATTCTCTGCTTTTTAAGTCTATAATCTACTGTTCAATAATCATCTACTTTTTGCAACATTCATTCATTCATTCAACAAATATTTCCTAAACCCTTTTCATTTGCAATGTACTTTTCTAGGACTAGGGAAGGACATAAGAAAAATTAATTCTTTATTTATAATCTATTAGGGGGTAATGATATATTCTTGGATCAACACAATAAAAATTAGCATGTGTTAAGCATAAGGCACTTCATTGTCAGATTGGGAAAGATCATAATTTGTAGAATGATTAACATGATTAGGATTAGGAACTATAAGGAATGTCCAGAAGAGGAAACTCCCTTTACCAATGCAGGTCTGCACAATTTCTAAATCATATGTGAGGTACCTAGAAAATTGAGAGCTTAAAAGATTTGCTCAGGGTTACAAACTCAGTATGCATCAGATGTTGGATTTGAATCTAGGTCTTCTTGATGTCAAATAAACTCTTTCTCCATTACATGCCATTGTTGCTTTGCTGTTTAAGCAAATCAGAGAAAGATTATGATTGGGAAAAGAAATAGCAAGAGTTTGCCCAGAACCTAAAGGATGCATTTAGTCCATTTACTATTTCATTTATTTTCATGGAAAACCAGAAACTCAAAGCTTATTCAACCTTTATGTCCCCCTTCATCCCCTTCATCAGTGGTGTCTACTTTCTACTCATTATGTCTACTTGGCTTGACTTTTCTTGGAACATGATTATACTCCTATTTCAGCTCATCTATATCACCCAGCTCAAGATTCTCACACAAATTTTGTTCAGCAGATTCCATTTTGGGGGGAATGATAAAATAATATGTTTTTTGATTGAAACTTTCTACCCCCATCATAGTGAATTTGCTCTTGACCACTTAGGTTAAAATCCATCTTTGACATTTATGGCTTGTGTAACCCTTAACAAGTCACAGACTCTCAGGATTCTAGACAATTATTTAAGACTTTAAATGACAGAAAGTTAAATGGCATTGATATAGGGAGTTTCTTCACTGGTTGTTCCCAACACCAAAAGATTCAAATCAAAAGTAGAAAGAAAGAAAAAAAACACCTCATAATGATTTTTGCACATCCTTGGAATTCTCAGCTTTCCTTTATAATCCTGTTTTCTTATAATTTTAAATATAAGTGATGGAACATCTCCTCTTCCCACCTCCCAACAAAAACAAAGACTTGGACTAAGATTTAGGGAACAAGGGTTCTACTTTTGACCCACTAATCAGTTACATAACTTTGGATAATTTGCCTCTAGGTCCTCTTTAACTTTCTTATATTTAAAATAAAATGGTTGGACTAGGCCCAAACTTGAGGTAATCCCGAACTTTCAAAAAAAATGTTAATGATCCTGTTTCAATATAACCAATTTCCTTAGTAACCCTATATATTTAATTTTATGCATTTGAAACTATATTCTGAGAAGGGGTTCATAAGTTTTACCAAGCTGCCATATAAGTAGACACTTAAGAAATGTTTGTTGACTTATTTTCTGACTGCTAAAGAGGTCACTAAATAAAAAAAAAAAAAAAAGGGGGGGGGGTGTTGTCTAGGACAATCTCTAAAATGTCTTTTGAATTCTATGATTCTATAAGTTCAAGGTATATTTGTTCAGCTACTAATCCCCCAAAAATCCTATTGTATTTTTGAAGGAATGAGATAGGGGGGATTTTAATTATTACCATAAAATGTTTTTTAAAATTAGCCCCTAAATAATTCAATAAAGTCAAGTTCTATTATAATAAATACCATTACCCTTTATCTCTCTAGGGTAATGGAAGATTATAGAGATTTTATGTAATTATTTCAAGCAATATAATATTTAAAAATCTAGTACAATAAACTATTTTAGAATGGCTTTTGAAGACTATCATAATGGAATTTGTTCAGTGCTATTTTTCTCTCTCCAAAGAGCTCAAAGTACGCTGAAAATCAGAAGAAATATAAAGATTTGAGATAGAAAGGATATTAGAGATCATTTAGTCCAATTGCTTTTTTTAGTATGAAGAAATTGAAATCCTCATGATTTTAAGAGGGGAAAGTATCTGCAGTTTGAGGGTTCCACAATGATTATTCTAAGGAGACAAAAACTAAATGTTATAGATATAACTCTTCCATTTCAACTCATAATTCAGTAAACTACTCTGAGAGCTTCCTTGTATTAAGAGGACGCTTTGTTTTCCACTACCTGTCAAGTTTCATCTTGTTTTTCAGTTGATGTATTTTATGACTAAAAAGACCAATGGTTGTATTTGTATAGTAAGAATAACAGTCACTGTCAGCCTGCATTACCTTCTTACAATGATAAAGAAGTACTGTTCGAAAGAGGTCTATGGATTTCTCAGAGTATGTTCTTTTAATTTAAGAGGATATTTCATTTCTATTTTAGAGAAAAATGGTATCCTACTACCGCTGATTACATTTGTACCAATATAAAGAAAATATTCTAAAACAATGATAAAGAGAAATAACCATGGTGTGCATGTGTGCTTGTGATACGCTATGTCAAGAGTGATTTTTAATAGTTATATTCATTCCCCATCCCCTTTTTTCCTATTTCTTATAACTCATAGAATTATAATCAGGTTTTTTCCATCACTAAATCTGTAAGCCTGTGGAAATTTATATTATCTTGATACACACTATGCTCATTCCTGATTGTGACTTACATTGTTTTCTATGGCATCTACACCCTCAGTCCTTACCTCAGTGCCATAATGCAGAGGAGGATTGAATGCTTTGAATAAAGTGGAGCAGTGCCACACAAGAATAGAAATTAATAGCAGTTTATTTCTCCTAACAAAGAAAAGAGAATAAATGCTAATGAGGAAACAGTCTTTCAGTGTGTAACCTTCATTACCCTTAGTCCTTATATGGGATAACTTTGACATCCCACACACAAAGTCCTTCTTCTACACAACAAAATTCCCATTCTAGCTGAATACCCAGAGTACCTCCGCCCTTGAACTTAAGTTTTAGACAAAATACTGACATAGCACTAACAGAAGCTACTCCATCAAAAGGTAGTGGGAAGACTGGACCTTTAAGATAAGAATATTTTCTGAATTGCCTAATCAGGAATAAAGAATGAAAGGCAGGGACTTAGAAACCAGTCTAACTGTTCCATGGAAAATAGAATTGAGGGTACGGGAATGGTGATGTCCAGTCTACAGTTTTATTAGACTTAGCATTCTTGCATCCCAAGGGAATAGGGCAATACTGGTCAAACTGGTTTTTATCTTCTCGAAATACGCCTCCTCTTTCTTTACTGATCTTAAGAAGAACATGAGAGGTGATGAGGTCCTGAACTATCACAATGGCATTGTGAGTAGAGAAAAAGTGACATATAAAAGAGAAGTGGAAGCAGAATCCATAGTTTCTTGTGTATGGTAGGCAATTAACAAATGCTTACTGAATGTAATGGGACAGGACCAATAAACAGAACATGACAGCTTATTAGATATGGGTTTGAGGGAGAAGGAAGAGTTAAAGATGACCCTTAGTTTTGTGCTTAGCTGACTTAGAGAAAGGTAGTGCTACTGACAGAAATAGAGGAGTTAGGAGGAAAACAGGTTTGGGTGGCAGGTAATTAATTCAGTTTTGAACATGCTGAGTTGGATTTGCTACAGATATCTAGCAGATAATTAGAAATGTTGGACTGGAGCTCAGGGAACTGCTTAGGGCTGGGTGTTTATTTTGTAGAGTCATCTACTTAAATGTGACACTTGACCCATTCATTAACAAGCATTTATTAACTGACTACTTTGTGCCAGGCACTGGTGCTAAAGGCTACAAAGAGTTACACAGAAAAACATAAAACAGACTGTGTTCAAGGGAATAGATATAATCACTATGGGAGAAAGTACAAAGGAGGTGAAGATCTTGGGAGACATCATGCTTAGCAGTTTGAAAAAGGGCAATGAATAAGTGAAAAGGAGACCAAGAAGGGTTAATTAAACAGGGAGAGAGCAGTATCAGTTAAATCAACAGAGAAGAAAGCATAAAAAATATGTTGGGGGTTTTTTTTGGAGGGAAGTGGGGGTAGAGATCCAGAGATGGAGTTTGTTTAATAATCTTGTTTTTTAAAAAAAACAAAAACAAAAACAAAAAAAACGTCAAGGAGAAGAAAGACTTGAAAAAGATTCCTCTTTTTTTTTTTTTTTTTTCATGGTTTTCAGTAATTTTTTAGTCGGGTCTATTTCTTCATGGCCTTATATGGGGTTTTCTTGGCAAAGATAACTGAAGCAATTTATTTTCAAACAAGTGAGGAACTGAGGGTTAAGTGACTTGTCCAGGGTCACATAACTATTAAGTGTCTAAAGTGAGATTTGAACTTAGAAACATAATTTTTTCCTGATACCAAGTCCAATACTTTATCCATTATACCACTTAGCTGCCCTTAATAGACTCTAAGTTTAGTTATTGTTCTTATACTACATATAATATAATGTATTGATCCTTTGAGAAGGCAGTTTCACTAAAACGGTGGGGTTGGAAAGTGGATGAAAAAGGAGTGACTGGGAAGAGAAGATAATAGACATAATGACAACTACAGACTACTTTTTTTCCCTCCCTAACTAACTATAAAAGGGTGGAGAAATATCTGTAGGATTAGTTATTCACTCAACAATAACAAAAAGTGACACTACATAATTACTAAAATTATTCTCCTTTCCTTTCACATAGGTTTTGTGAGGAAAATGGTTCTATTTTTAACTGAAAGAAAAAAATCAAAATCTACAATGCTTGCTAAACAAAAAAGGGATGATTTTTATAGTTTTTTGAAGTTTCTGAAAACTCTGCATCAACCAATTAGGTTTTCTTTCTCTAGGACTAGTTTTTTAAAAAGTTTCAATATTAATCAGGCAAGATAGCCAGTTTAAAGTAAAATGAGCTTGTTTTTCAAATAAAATTCTAACCAATCCCATCCACAAACAGAGGGTAGAAAGTGCTAAGGCTTCTCTGACATTGTAATCTGAAAGGAATCTGGAGAAATCAAGTACAGCTGCCTGTATTTCCTCATTAAACAGACAATCCTGGGATCGAATGCCACATGTCTGAACTGAGTTTCCTGTTAGGAAGGGAGCCTTCTGTAGGCTAAATATGGAAATATAAACAAAGCTTTTCATTTAGAGGGCCTGATTATTAAAACTTTGTACTGTTAGGCCACCAAATAGATTGGTAAATTTTAATAGCAGAAGTCATTCAGCTAGATTGTAAGGTTTTAGCTAGACATGAAACATTTAGGTGGGGTAGGCCATCTCTCTCTCACCAAGTCCTTTTGCCAAAAATTCTTTGCTTAATTTACTTTATATATTATGTGTTTATTCAGTCTTGGGTGAAAAGATAAAATGGTTATGAATATTTCATGTTGCTGAAACCACAAAGACCACTTTTATTTTTATTAATTATCTAAGGAGCTTTAATTCAAAAGTTTATTTTCCCAAATAATACTTTATGTGCTTTATTGTTTTATTCATTCAAGTTTTAAATTCAGAATGAAATCCATATAAACTACTTAAGAAAAGTATATCTTGGAGTTCAAATGCTTACTGGTAAGTAATTAAGTTGCTTAAGTGTTTTGTCAAGTATTATTTAATTAATGCATAAAAATGGAAAATGAATATAGGCTGATCAACTTTAAACTAGCAGCTTGAGCAGTTTCATGATTCTGGGACATTGGACAGAGCTTATGGAGAGGATCATTTATTTAGATCTGGAATGGATATCTTCTAGTTCAATTTTAGTTTTCTTTCTACAAATTATGGAAGAATAACAATATTTAAAAACATTAACTGAATTAATAAGTTGGCAAAGACTATTGGAAAACACTATTAACAACAACAAAAATGCAAATCAGAACAACTTAGGTTTTCCTTCAGAATCAGCAATTGTAACAGACTGCAAAAAAAATATGCAAATGCTAAATGTTTCAGTGTAGTTTGGGGAAGACAGACATATTAATGTATACTGGTAGAGCTTTGAACTAGTCTAGTTCTTCTGCAAAGTAATTTGGAATTGGGCTAGAAAAGTGGCTAAATTATCTATATACTTTAACACTGAGAATTCACACCTACATATATGCCCAAATTGATGAAAAACAGAATCACTGTTTGACAAACTGGAAAGTAAAAATCAGGTTTAGACATCATTAGATGTATCTCACATCATATCACAACAAGCTCCAAATAGATACAAAATTTCAAAATGAAAGGTCAAACAAGTTTAAGTAATGAAGGCGTTACCTTTCAGAACTATGGAAAAAGGGAAAGCTCTGGTTGAAACATGGACCAAATATAGTACTAAACATTTTTAAAAATTTTAAGCTTTTATTTTCAAAATATATGCATAGTTTTCAACATTTACCCTTGCAAAACTTTGTGTTCCAAATTTTTTTCTCCCTTCCTTCCTTCTGTCTTTTCACCTAGATGGCAGGTAACCTAATATATATTATTATGCAATTCTTCTATATATATATTTCCACAATTATCATGCTACATAAGAAAAATCATATCAAAAAGGAAAAATATGAAAAAGGAAACAAAAAAGCAAGCAAATAATAACAAAAGTGAAAAGACTATGTTGTGATCCACACTCAGTCCTCACAGTCCTCTCATTGGGTACAGATGGCTCTCTCCATCACAAGACCATTAGAACTGACCTAAATGATCTCACTGTTGAAAAGACATTATGAAGAAAACATTAAGGAAAGTGGTTATCTGTACAAGAAAAAAGGATAATCCTTTTCGCCAAAGAGAATACAATTTTTTAGGGCATGGAAAATGCTTTTTGGCTTGGCCAAACAAAATATAGAAGATTACAAGAGATGAAATGGAAAATTTAGAGTATATAAAGTTAAAAAAAAACTTTTGCACAAAGTCCATGCAGCTAAAATAAAATTAAAACTGATTAATTGAGTGGAAAGCTTTACAAGTTTCTTTAATACCCAAGATATGTAAAGAATTGATGTAAGAATAAAAGAATCATTCATACTGTTCATTAAAAAGCTTTTTTGATTTTCAAATTCTCTCTTCCCTTCCTTCATCCATTGAGGAAGCAAACCACATTATATCAATTATACATGGTTTCTAATGTTATAGTATATGCAAATACCAAACCATTCTAATAAAGCAAAGATCTAAATAGGTAATTATAATGTTATTTGGTTCGGTTTTCTTGGGGTCTCTGGGAGTAGCCTTCTTTTTAGTTCAGTAATCACAAGAATAGCCAGAAATTAAAGTACAAATTCTTTATTATCTCTTTCAAAGTCCTATCTCCTTCACTTGTGGCTTGGCTAGTTATCTGGAGGCCTTTGGGAGTCTTGGTTTCAGAGGAGAAGCAAAGGAGGAGAGCCTGCCATCAAGGCGGTATGAGATGAAGTGAATGAATCTCTCTGAGTCCAAAGGTTTGTGCTCCAGCCATCATAAAGAGGATGATGGAATGAATGCCTCAGCCTTTGCTGGTTGTTATATACTCCATTATCATATGTGTGAATCTTGTGGAACTATATTTAGTACTAAGTACGTGTACTGAACTAGAGAACTGTTAAGTCAATTCCACTGACTTAACACCTTCTAGGAATCCTTGTTTGAGAATTCTGGACCATAACAGGTAATTCTCAAAAGAAAAATAATGTCATCAAAAATGACACAAAATGATATAAATAACTAGTTATAATGAGAAATCAAAATTAAAAATAACTCTGAAGTCTCACTTTACTCTTATGGATGCAAGGATGAATAAATAGAGAATAGATATAAAAGCATGGAACCATTCTATAAAAATAGTGTCAGGAAGGATAAATCTCAGAATGAGCTAAGATTGCTGAAGAGAACTAAGGACAAAAAAATGGGAGGGTATTTCATTTTGTTTTGTTTTTGTTTTCCTTTATTGAAGGAAAGAGTAGCTGCAAATGGGATAATAACTGAAAATAAAAAGAATTATCTGTTCAAGTTTTGTTTTACTTCTGTTTTGTCTGACAAGTAGAATGACAAGAAGTAAATTTTCCATTTCATCTCTTGTAATCTTGTAATCTTGTAATTTTGTTTGGCCAAGCCAAAAAGCATATTACATGCCCTAAAAAATTATAAGCTCTTTGATGAAAAGGATTATCCTTTTTTTTTTTGTATAGATAACCACTTTATTTAATGTTTTCTTCATAATGTCTTTTTAACAGTGAGATCATTTAGGTCAGTTCCATCTGTACTCAATGAGAGGACTTTGGGGACTGAATGTGGATCACAACATAGTCTTTTCACTTTTGTTATTATTTGTTTGCTTTTTGTTTCCTTTCTCATATTTTTCCTTTTTGATATGATTTTTCTTATGTAGCATGATAATTGTGGAAATATATATAGAAGAATTGCATAACAATAAAAGAAAATAACAATAAGGAAACCTACCAAAAATCATGAAAAGCAGCTAAAGCAATTCTAAGTGAAAAATCTATCTCTACAAATGTTTTCATCAACATAAGAGAAGAGAAAGGATAAATCAACGAATTGGGATGCAATTAAAAACAAAACTTAAACAATAAATAAAAATTCTCCACGAAACAATGTAGAAATTATAAATATTAAATAAGAAATTAACAAGATTAAGAATGGAAAGAATAGTGAATTAACAAAGAAAAATAGGATTTATCTACTAATAAAATAGATCAATAAATGTTAACCTGAAGTTTTAGAGGGAAAGCTAAATTTAAATCAAACATGTAAAAAGAGAATAATTGAAAAATAAAGAAAATTATTAAACAATATTTTGTTTTATTACATGTTAACAAAATGATAAGAAAAAATACATGAATGTTTACAAAATTATAAAATGTTGAAATTAACAAATGAAAAAACAGACTATTTAAATAATGTAACATCAGAAAATTATAAGAACAAGCTATAAATGAACTTCCAAAGGAAAAAAAAAACCTTCAGCACCAATGGATTTATAAGTAAATGCTACCAAATTCTCAAAAAATTAATTCCCATACTACAGAAACTCTTTGCAATAATAAAAAGAAGGTATTCATTTGATCTATTTTTATGATGCAAATACGGTCTTGATAATGAAACCAGAAAAAAGACATAGCAGAGATTTAAGTAAAATATTAGCATAGATAAAACAACATATTATTCATTTCCACCAGTTTGGGATTATATCAAGAATAAAGTTTTATTTCAACAGATGGAAGAATACATATACATATATATATATATATATATATATATATATATATATATATATATATATATATATATAAAATAAATTCTTGTTAATAATATAAATGATAAAAACCATATGATGATGAAAGCTTTTGGCAAAGTCCAATACGGAATTCTTTTAAAATCTCTAGAAATTTTTTTCTTATAAAATTTTTAGTCAATTAATTAACTTTATGTTTAATATTTTCTACAGTTACATTGAAAATAATTTTAATTAACACTGGGAAATGAGTATAAACTGTTAGCATTTTTTGTTTTTCTCCCCAGATTGTTTTTACCTTCCGAATCCAATTCTTCTTTTGCAACAACAACAACAAAATTAGGTTCTGCACATATATATTGTACCTAGGATATACTATAACATATTTAATATGTATGGGAATACCTGCCATCTAGGGAAGGGGGTGGAGGGAAAGAGGGGAAAAATTCGGAACAGAAGGGAGTATAAGGGATAATGTTGTAAAAAAAAAATTACCTATGCATATGTACTGCCAAAAAATGTTATAATTATGAAATTAATAAAAAAAGAAATATATATTATAGGACAAAGTAAATTCATATTTTGGCCAAATTAAAAACTATATGTCTCATATTGCATCTTTAGTTTATTAAGTCTCAGTTAAAAGTTAAGTAGCATGCATCATTTTGTAGAATTGTTGTGATCGTTATATTAATAAAATCCATTAACCCTTGAAAAAAAAATAATTTTAATTTACATTTGTTTTTAAGGTTTTTGAGTTCTAGGCTCTCTCCTTATCCCCATGCACAATTAAGAACCCACATGTGAAGTTATACAAAAAATTTCCATAACAGTCAAGTTGTGAAATAAAACATAGATCTCCCACCCTAATAAAAATAAAAAAAGAAAATTTTTAAAAATTCAAGAAAAATTAAGTTAAAAATAAAGTGAGTAAATAGAGAATACTTTGACCTATATTTAATTTACATTCTCTGAATATGGATAGGGTTTTTCATTATACATCCTTCTGAGTAGATGTAGATGAGAATATCAAAGTCATTTGCAGCTGGTCATCCCAGAATATTGTTCTTACTTTGTATAGTGTACATTTTACTTTGTTCACGGAGGACTTTCCAGGTTTGTTTGTTTGCTTGTTTGTTTTTCTGAGAGCATCCTGCTCATCATTTTCCAGAGAACACTAATATTTCATCAAAGAAACTGTTTTCAAAATTTGTTTTTTACAATTACTATTGCTAATTATATTCCCCTCCCATTTATTCTTTTTCTCCTTTCACCCTTCCCTCCTCAAAAGTGTTTTGCTACTGACCACTACCCACCCCAATATTCCCTCTCTTTTACCAATCTCCCCCCACCCTTTCCATATCCCATTCCCCTTCTGTTTCCTTGCAGGGTAAGGTAGATGTCTATATATATTCCTTCTAACTGCCATAATAATGAGAATGTTCTAATGAGTTCATATAGGAAAGTAAAAAAGATAAACCTTATTAAGTCCCTTATGATATCACTTTCCTGATTATCTCCTTATGCTTTTTCAGATTCCTGTATTTCAAAATCAAATTTTCCATTAAATTCTCTAGAAATTGATGAAATACTTAGATTTTTCTTTAGTATAGTAAATAAATTATGTAAATCAAAGAACACTCACTATAAGTGAAAAGCAAGAGGCTTTTTCAATAGATTAGTGTAAAATATCACTGCTATTATTTAATGCAGTGCTGGAGATACTGGTAATAAGATAAGAAAAAGAGATAAACGGAATAAGCTTTGGAAAAAAGAAAATAAAAATTATTATTTTGTCAGATGATATGAAGGTTTACTTAGAGAATACTGGGAATCAACTAAAATTCATTGAAATAAGTAAAAACTTCAGCAAAGTTGCAAGATATAAGATAAATACATGTAAATAAATCATCAGGATTCCTACATATAACCAATAAAACCCAGAATAAGGCCAAAAAAAAAGAGATTCAATTAAAATAATTACAGAAATGCTTGAGCATGGATGTTTTAAATCTCATCCAGAGAGTATATAAATCTGGCTATAAAACAGTTTTTTGTTAGTACAGTGAGAAGAAGGCAACCAAAACAGTGAAGGGCTTAGAGTTCATGTCATATGACTATCAATTTAAAGAAATTTAAGGAAGGAAGACTAGGGGGACTATGTAAATCCTATCTTCATGTATTTAAAAGGCTTTTTTTTTGTGGGAAAGATATTAGACTAGTTTTGTTTAGCCCCAGAGAACAGAACTAGAGGTAGTAATATAGGTGGATGTTCCAAAGGGGCTAATTTGTTTGATTGGAAAAACTTTCTAACAATTAAAGCTGTCCAAAAGTGGAATAGGCTGTTTTTTGAGGTTGTAAATATCCTTTATTGCAGATTTTTAAGAAGAGATTGAATGATTGACTCATTGGGTGTGTGTTGCAGTAGGTATTTTCTGTGGAATATGGATTGTGTTATATGGCCATTCTGAAATAAGATTCTGTGATTTTGTGAATGACATACCTTCCTTCTAGCACTCTTCCTGCATTTTTTTTCCTTTCTCTTTCTTCTCCTCAAACTTCCCTCACCTCTCAGACATCTAGATTTCATTGGGAAAATTGACTTGGGAAGAGTGACAGGTCTTTCACACCACTTGAAAAAACTGAAAGACACGAACTACTATCCTTCAATAATTCAGAAAATAACCCTCTACTCTTACCACATCCCAAGGTACTCCAGACCTTAGCATCTGCTCTCCAAACTCTGCCGTGACTTGCCAATGCACCTTAAGAACCTTTCCAACCTCATCTGCACTCCTTGCTAAACCTGTAAGACTTCTGGAATTTTCCATTCCCATTGGAGCTAAAGCATCTATGCATTGTTTCATCCAAAGTATGAGTTCTTTGAGATTACAGCTTATTTTACTTCTCTTTGTATCTCTAGCCTTTAGTACAGTTTGGCACATGGTAAGTATTTACTAAATGTCTTGTATTTTCTCCTCTTCCTTCCTTCCTCCTTTCCTTTCTCCTTTCCTTCCTTGCTCCTTTAATTGTTCCCTACCTTCTTTCTTTCTTTTTTCTTTCCTTTCCTTCCTTCTTTCCCTCCTTCCTTCCTTCTATTTCATAAATATCTTATAAACCCTGAAGTGGACATTTTAATTTTCTAATTTTAAAATTACATATATATATATATATATATCCTTCAGATTGAGAGTTGAGATCACCTTAACCTAGCTACTATTTCATTCCTTTCCCAGGTCGTTCCCACTCAAAGGATTGTTTTTAAGAATAATTGCAAATGATTTTCTTTTCCCACTCCAATCTTCATGCCTTTGTTTTCTCTTAAACTTAGACACACACACACACACACACACACACACACAAACACACACCACCACCTTCCACACCAATCTTTTTTTTCTTCAGCTTCTCTTTTCCAAGGCATTTCTATCTCTTTAAGTAATAATAGCCTCTTATCTTGGTATAATCTTTTTTATGCTTTCCAAAACACTTTTACAGTCTTTGCTTCAATATCTAATTCATTTTTTTTCCCAGTACCTCAGTGATGTAGGTGGTAGGTTGGGTAGGGCAGGGCAGGTATTATTCTCTAAAGAAACTGAGACTCAGAGGCATAAAATTATTTGGACAAAATCAATCAGCTAATCTCAATCCCTAGATGGAAAACAGTTCTGGAAAGTGGTTCTGGAAGAGGGAAAGGTGAAAGTCACAATTAACAAAAGCCATATCATTCTTTTAACTATCTTGGATTGTTTGTGTGTGTGTGTGTGTGTTTGTGTGTGTGTGTGTGTGTGTGTGTTGTATCCTTAGGTATTGTGATATGGGGTGGTATGGGAGGCTAAGGTAATCATGTGGGCAGGAGGAGCTTTGGGCTTATGTCCTGGCTCTTAGTTGTCTATGTGACCTCAGGCTCAGTTTCTTAATTTGTTAAAAAGTAATAATAATTTTAAAAATGTTCAAAAACCTGTTTGTATATAGCTATTCATATATATTTGTAGATAAACATTATATTTATATATAGATGTAATACTCTCCATAAAATGTACTATTTCATTTATGTCTCTGTACCTATTATCTAGTATTTGTGTTGCACAGTCAGCACTTGTTGATCAACCAGATTTAATTGATTTTTTTTTTTTTTTTTTTTTTGCTAAGGCAATTTGGATTAAGTGACTTGCCCACGGTCACACAGCTAGGAAATGTTAAGTATCTGAGATCAAATTTGAACTCAGGTCCTCCTGACTTCAGAGCTGGTGCTCTTTCTACTGTACCACCTAGCTGCCTCAATTTAATTGATTTTTAAAGTTCCTTCAAGCTGATATTCTAGAATAAGGTGTGAAAAGTATGGTTTTTTTTTCTCCTGTTCTTGCTCCAACAATATGATAAGGTTAGACAGCTGTACAGGAAAAACATGTTTAAAAATACATTTTGTGAATAAGGACTTTTTTTCCCTTTTCCTGATTCCTTTTGACCTCTGACTTTTCTATTTGACCATTTGTGTGAAAACAGAACTAAAAGTGCATTAGTTATATAGGTCAGCAAGTTGCTTGTATATGAGAAGGCTTATTTAGAATTCTAAATGAATGAAACCTATTTTCACTAAGCCTTTAGTGATCCAGGAAAGATACTTTGTGACTTCCTGAAATTTATTAGTGACAGCATCTTAGATAAATGTTTAGACTAAGTATATTCATTTTTGTTTATGAAAAAAGTGGTTATAGATTTTTAAAAAGATCTACAAGCAAAACAAGTTGATATTCTCAAATCCATATTTACCAGACTGACATGTTACAAAGAAAAGATATAAGAATTTATTTATTAATGAGAATTAATAAGAATAATTTATTAATAAGAATTATTTTAACTAATAACTAAATACTAAATTTATTAATTACTACTAATAAAATTTGTGTCTGCTGCTTAAATTAACTATGATTTATTTCATTATATCCTTATATATTATATAAATCAAATATTCATTTGACCCTTATACCCATGGGAAGTGGGTATTTTTTATCCCCCTTTTTTTATTTGAGAAAACTTAAATAGACAGAGGATAAGTGATTTGCTCGGAGTTACATGTCTAGTAAGTGGCTGAGGAAGAATTCAGACTCAAGTATTCCTGACTCCAGGTCCAGTCCTCTATGCCCTCCCTCTACTGAAGAAACTGTTTCCTACACTATTTCCTATTCTGATGTCTTATGTTAATTGATTCTGCTTGTATGAGCAAGGACATCAGCAGTTACAATTCTACCTTTAAGATGGTGAACCATCAGATCCTGTCACCTGCCCTGTTATTTAATCCCAAGATTCACCTTTACTGCCATTATGTACTTTAGATCCCCAAATATTGACATCTGATCTGTCAATGCATCCTAAGAACCTTTCAGTTTTGCTATTCACCCTGTAGCTGGACCCTTCTTTCTTTTCTTTAGCTAACTGTTCTTATGTATTACCCCCTTTAATTAGAATGTGAGCTCCTTGGAGTTTGCCTCATATGTATTTGTTCCTCCACCATTTAGCACACTGTTTTGAATATAGCAGATGCTTAATCAGGATTTTTTTCATCCATCTGCCCGTCCATCCATCTAACCATCTATTCACAAAGGGGATCCTGGATTTTTGAAGTCAATACCAATGAAGCATAAATCTGGGAATGTCCAATCAAGCACATTTCTTATTCAAGGTCAAGCCTGACCTAAATAAACTTGTAAGGCACACCAACATACTAGCAAAATTATCTTGGCCACAACATTTCAAAAGTGTCTAGGGAGATGTGGAAGAGGTAGATAGCCTTAGGGAAGAAAGGACACAAAATATAATCATGATGATAAAGATAATGATATGATGAAGCCTCCCTGAGCAACTCTTTAGTATAGGGCAAGTATATCTCAGATAATGCCCAATGTGTTTTATCAATGCAGAAATCAGAAGATAACCCTCACAGGTAGATGGATTGTTGTCTTTCATTCTTGAAGAGGACCAAAATGATGTAACTATATTAGAGTAAAATTATAAGTATGTCCAATTGTGGCTAATCAGACTATTATCAGCTTGGAATGTTCTATCTCGAGTTGGGAACAAATAGTGCCCACTTTGGGTGGATTCTCTAAATTTGCATATTTTACATTTCTTTTATGCTACTGCAATTCTGCTTCATTCATAGAGCATAGCACTTTTTTCGATGTGGGTACTCCATGCTAGACAGTTCTTTGCAAGAGTCTCCCATGTCACACAATTCTAGATTTTTAATAAAAACCTTGATAGTGTCTTTGTGCTGCTTCTTCTGACCACTCTGTGAATACTTGCTCATGTAAATTCTTCATAAAATAGTTTTTTAGGCAAGCAAATGTTTGACATTCAAATAATGTGGTCAGCCCAGTGGAGTTGGAATTAAACTCTGAGATAGAGTTTAATGTTTGGTAGTTTAGCCCAGGGAAAAGCTTCAATGTTTGGAACCTTATTCTGCCAAGTGATCTTCAGAATCTTCCTAAAACAATTCAAATGGAAGCAATTCAGCTAGGTAGGACATTTCACCTGAAACACCTTGGTTCTTCAAGGAAGAAAATTTGCATTGACTTCAAAGTATACTATAATCAATCCAGGAATAATAATAAGATTCTCACAGATTTGATATTGAACCAAACCCAAAGAGAGGCACAAACTACTCTTCTGAGTCTCCCAGATGTTGATTTCTCTCTCAGTGGGAGTAGTTTATGCTTCATCTTTCTAGCCTTTGATATAAAATTAATCACACCTGCATTGGCTCTGGGACTCCTCTAATCCCTTCCTGCTGATTTTCTTTCTTATTGCCAAGGAGAAAGATCCTCCTTGTAGATGTGACTTCAAAAACTAGGGTATGAGGTGAGAAACATTAGCAACTGTACAAATCTGAACTTTTCCCTAATAGGCTCCCCTGCAGGCCTCATCCTATTTTCCCTTCTCCCCATTTCTTCCTCCCTCAACATTATTGTAAAAGTCCCAAAGTCAGCCCCTTGTCTTCAGTCTTCATTCTAAAATTAATATCATTAAGGGAACTCTCCTTACCATATTATAAGGGCACCTCTTCTCTTCTTTTTTATTCTAGCATACACTTTCTTAAGTACATGCTATATCTTTTCTATTATATTATATGCTATTAAAAATGAATGACCTTATTTCTCCTTATATCTTTCCTCAACACATGTGCTCAGTATATCATAGACAATGTAAAGTAGTGACTAGAGAATTGGGCTCCAATTCAGATTACAAACTCCTCCTAAAAGTTAGAGGCTGTTTTTTATTATTTTCCTTACAGGTTATGTGACTCTGGGCAAGTCTTATAATATTTTAGAGCCATAGGCAGCTCTCTGAGTTCATAAGCTGCAAACTATATTGGTACAGGGAGCTTCCTTGCTGGGAGTTCCCTTTGCCAATGCAGACCTGGTTGGACAGTAATAAGGTTTTGATTATGGCATACAGTCCAAATGGGAAGTTTTGACAGGCTTAAACAAATTACAGTAATCATTTATCTAGTATCTGTTATATATTAGGCATTAATGACACAAAGATTAAAAATCACATCATTTTTGCCCTCAAGAGTCAAATCTATATAATCACTAATGTTTATAGGGGTTTTAAGGTTTGTAAAACACTTTACATGCATTGTCTCATTTATGTCTCACAACACTGTGAGGTTGGTAATAAACTATTATTATTCTCATTTTACCACTCAAAGGAGCCAAATGTCTTGACCAAGTTTTCAGATGAATAAGTGACAAAAGTGGAATTTGTTCTGGGGTCTTCCTGGCTCTACGTTGAAAACACATTATCCCTTATCTCTCAAGAAGACAGAAGGAAGCAAGCAGCTCAAATAAAAGAGGTGACTGCCTGCAATCCTTGCTAAGATGAAGATTAATGGTCTCTTGAGATGGTAAATTTTGAACTGCTACAACTTGACAACATTAATATAGCAAGTAGAGGAAATGGGGAAGTTAAGTAGGTAGAGAGGGAGGAGAGGAGAGAGACGGGGGTGGAGGAGGGGAGGAAGAGAGACAAAAATGAAAGGAGGGGAGGAAGGAAGAAAGGAGAAAAAAAAGAAAGAGAAGGCACAAAGAAAAAAGAGAGAAAGAAAGCAAGAAGAAAGGATAGAAAAGAAAGGAAGAAAAAGAAAGAAGGAAATGAAAAGAAAAAGAAAGAAGAGAGGAAGAAAGATCATATTAGGATACTAGGTGACTTGTTTAGGGGAGATAAGATGAAAAGAAAGCTCAAAGAGCATCTAACAAACTTTTCCTGCTTTATAATTTTGTCCAAGATCCAGCCTCATTCTAGCCTGTATGTATAGGATGGATGAAAATGCATCACAAGGGACTGGAAACAGGAAGATCAGGAAGTTTTTCCTTTTTGTTTGTCTTTTTGGATGCAGTAGAGACATGGACTAAGATTTCACTGCAGTGGAAATAAAACAGAGGGAAGGATTCAGAGAGATAATTCAAGAAAAGAAATCAGCCTGATTTAGTGACAAGAGAGAGAGAGAGAGAGAGAGAGAGAGAGAGAGAGAGAGAGAGAGAGAGAGAGAGAGAGAGAGAGAGAGAGAGAGAGAGAGAGAGTGTGTGTGTGTGTGTGTGTGTGTGTTGGAGGAGGCAAAGAGGAAAAAAAAGACGTATCAATCTTGACTACAGGCCTGGAGGGTAGGTAGTGCAATTTATATTAATGGAAAAACTGAAAAAAGTTTTGTTTTGGGGGGCAGCAGTACAAAAGCTCTCTCAGCTTTTGACACAATAAGTTTCAGGGCTCAGCAAAACATATAAGTGAAAATATATGAATACTGACCTGATGGCTGGACTGGACATTGCAAGGAGGATGTGTGAGATATTCCAGTTGTGAAGTGATCTGTCATTTCATTACAATAAACTTTTTACTAACAAAAACAAAATGCAGATCATAATTTCCCTTGGCCTTAATGCTTAGGAAACAATCTTTATAAATTGCTGGGACCAAAATCATTTATTATTTGGTAGCCAATTTTTCAGTGGTAAAACTTGATTTTAACCAAACTAATCCTCAGATGTCAGATACACAGTTCATCCTTGGAGGTCTTGAGGATCTGATTGAGCTTCCCTTTCCCTGAAATAGCCTTTCCTGTTCTTATCATGATACAGAATATGCTATATATTGTTTTTTTTATTTTTCAGTGATATTATTTGCTTCATTGTTCTAGCACAATTTTTCCTTTTAAAATTCCAATCCTAGGCTGCTTCCACCATTGACTTTCTCCATTCCAGGTCATATGCCACTTAAAAAACCTAAAGGAAATGATACAACGCTGCTATCTCTGTCTACTACAGATTGGTTAGCTAACAAGCTGGGCCCTCACTGCCCAGGGCCACCCTTTTTACTCTTCCTTAATAGACAGACTCCCTTTTTCTCCTCCATAAAGACATTCTCAAACCTTCTCTTCTGCTCTTCTATTCTCCTATGCCCTCCATCGTAGGAGAAAACTTTCTCATATTTTACTGTGATACCGGAAGTCTTAGGAGTTTCCTTTCTTTCCAATTCTAACCTTCTCATCACTTCAGCATCAATGCCTACTCTCTCCTCCTTTCCTCCATTTTCAGAGGTAAAGATAATCTTACTTCTTACCAATGACCACCTTTCAATTTGTGCCCATCTCCCATCATCTCCATAAATTTTGAATTAGCAGTGTGGCAAAAACTAGGCATTGACCCACACATAACACTGTATACCAAGATAAGGTCAAAATGGGTTCATGATCTAGACATAAAGAATAATATTATAAACAAATTAGAAGAATCTAGGATAGTTTACCTCTCAGATTTGTGGAAGGAATTTGTGACCAAAGAAGAACTAGAGATCATTATTGATGACAAAATAAGTAATTTTGATTATATTAAGTTAAAAAGTTTTTGTACAAATAAAACTAATATGGACAAGATTAGAAGGGAAGCAATAAACTGGAAAACATTTTTACATCCAAAGGTTCTGATAAAGGCCTCAATTCTAAAATACATAGAAATTTGACTCAAATTTATAAGAAATCAAGCCATTCTCCAATTGATAAATGGTCAAAGGATATGAACAGACAATTTTCAGATGAAGAAAGATGCTCTAAATCACTATTGATTAGAGAAATACAAATTAAGACTACTCTGAAATACCACTACACACTTCTCAGATTGGCTAAGATGACAGGAAAAGATAATGAGGAATGTTGAAGGGGATGCGGGAAAAATGGGACACTGATACATTGTTGGTGGAGTTGTGAACAGATCTAACCATTCTGGAGAGCAATCTGGAAATATGCTCAAAAAGTTATCAAACTGTGCAAATCCTTTGACCCAGCGGTGTTTCTATTGGGCCTATATCCCAAAGAGATCTTAAAGGAGTGAAAGGGACTCACATGTGCAAAAATGTTTGTGGCAGCCCTTTTTACAGTGGCAAGAAACTGGAAACTGAGTGGATGCCCATCAATTGGAGAATGGCTGAATAAATTATGGTATATGAATGTTATGGAAGAATATTATTCTGTAAGAAACAACCACCAGGATGATTTCAGAGAGGCCTGGAGAGACTTACATGAACTGATGCTGAGTAAAATGAGCAGGACCAGGAGATCATTATACATGGCAATAACAAGACTATATGATGATCAATTCTGGCAGACATGGCTCTCTTCAACAATGAGATGATTCAAACCAGTTTCAATTGTTCAGTGATGAAGAAAGTCATCTATACCCAGAAAGAGAACTATGAGAAATGAGTGTGGACCACAACATAGCATTCTTACTCTTTCTGTTGTTTGCTTGCATTTTGTTTTCTCTTAGGTTTTTTTTTTCCTTCTTGATCCGATTTTTCTTGTGTAACAAGATAACTGTATAAATATGTATATATATTTGGGATTTAACATATACTTTAACATATTAAACAAGTATTGGACTACTTGCCATCTAGGGTAGGAGATAAGGGGAAGGAGGGGAAAATTTGGAACAGAAGGTTTTCCAAGAGTCAATGTTGAAAAATTACCTAGGCATATGTTTTGCAAATAAAAAGCTTTAATTTAAAAAAGAAAATTTCAATCAGACCCTAAGGCTCTTTCCCTGCTGTCTCCAAACTTACTCAGATCTGCTCCATCCTTCAAAACAAACAAAAATCTTCATTTGACCCTATCATCCCTCTTAAAGTATCTTAAAGTATTATACATTATTCCCACCACCAAATCTGACTTTGTATTCTATTCAAACTAACATCTATTTATGATATGAAACACTCCATTTTGGTCTACCTCCATGCTTATGAAAAGCATAGGTTGTCTCCTATGACTTTAATATTCTAATGCACTTTAAAATTTTGAAACCTTATCTTCCTTTAAGATTCAGCTTAAGAACAACCTACTTTTCCTGATTCTTCCAGTGATTATCCACCCATTCCACCACTCTATATATGTGTGTGGAGTGTCTGTGTGCATCCTATATTTATCAACATGCATCCTCTTCCAGAATATAAGTTCTTCAGGGCAAAGATTATTTTCCTTTTGTATTTTTGGTGTAAAGTCTAGACCAGTAGTAGACTCAGAGCAGATACTGAATAAGATGTTTTTTGATTGATTGAAGTACTTTCCACAGCAGTGATGAAATGAGATGGGGCAATAAGTATTTACTCTGACAAAGAAATACAAAACATGGCTCTGCCATTTACTTTTTGTGTGATCTTGGAGGAGATACTTCAGCTGTGCAGTGAAGTGTGGTTGATATTCACATAGGTGGAAATAAGAGGGAAGAAAGCATTCTAAGAAGAATAATATGAAGCAAGTTCTCTGACCATCCTTATTTGAGAAAATTCCTCATTCTACAAGGAGTCTTTCCTAATTCTCCTTAATTTTAATGCCTTACCTCTGAGATTTCCAATTTATCTCCTCTGTTTCTATAATATTTGTACATAGTTGTTTGCATAGTTTCTCCCACTACCTCCTTATTCAATTGCAAGCTCTTTGGGAATAGGGACTATCCTTGCCTTTCCTTTGCCTATATCCACATATATAAATAGTATACAGCCTGGCACATAGTAAGTGCAATAAATAAATTCTCATTGACTTGATCAAAAAGCAGAGTGCGTCTTCAGAGGACGGAACCATATGATCTCAGAATTTGAAGAATAGTAGGGTCATTTAGTCCAAATCAAGGCTAAGAAAGGAATATTCTATGAAGACCCTGACAAACCTCCATCTGAAAACTCCAAGGAAGGGGAACTTCCTCCCTCCTGGAGCAGTTCACCCATCTTATTCATCCTATTTTATTCCTAGATTCTATAACTTACATATGATGAAGTACTTTACTTTTATTAATGGCAGCTGAAAGGTGGAACTTGACATCATCCCAACTTATTGATTCAAGGGCATGAGAGTAATAAGAAACACTGAAAAAATTCTCCAAGTTACATCCTGCTATTGCCTTTGAGGCTGTAAACAAAAGTAGCAGGACATGAAAAAAAAAAAAAACAAACAAGTCATGTGAAAATGTCTACTTAAAGTGACAAAATAAATTTAAAATAAATATTTGTCATCTGGAAAACAACAGGAAAACAGGAATTACCCTGCATGATGTCAAGGAACTTGGGACTTTCATCAGACAATTGGAACAAACTCTTTGTATGTTGGTAATTGGAAATCCCTTTGAGGATATATTTGAATCAGCGAGAGTTTTTAAAAGGGATCTTCCTTGTTCTATTTGGGTTACTGGGTCAGCAATTCATTGGACTGTGAGATCATAGTGTTAGAATTAGAAGAGACCTCAGGCTAACTAGTCCACCCTTTAAATGTACCAATGAAGAAACAAATAAAGGGACATTAAGTGATTTGCCCACTGCTCCTGTCAAACAGGTACTGAGTATCAAAAGTGAGATTTGAACCTGAATAAGTCCACTGAGCCCAGGACCAAGGCTCAGTCCAATTGTATCATTCTATATTTGTTTAGTTAAGAGGCAGCATGATATAGTGATCAGTGAGCTGACCTCAGGGTCAGGAAAACCTAGCACACACTGGTTGTGAGATCTCAGTTAAGTCATTTTACCAGTTATAAAGTAGAATAGGCAGATTTATCTTAAGAGCATAACTTCAGAGGGGTTTACCAACCAGGGAATTTCTCAAACTGAGAAAATCCAGGTTCAGAATGAAACAAAACAAAAGATCTTCTTTCATTAGGTAAGGCCTGGTACTAATGCCACGAAAGAAGCATTCTTGTTACTTAAGGTAGTAAACTTCTCCGAAAACAAAAGTCTATCCCTTTGTCATAGCTTTTCAGGTATCTCACAAATAGATATCCTTGTTCATGGAACATATTGGGCTAATTTTAAAACATATCAGTGGCAGACTTTACTGGTAGTGGGTTCTCAGTGCCACTTTAAAACAAGACATAAGCTGAAAATTATGTTTAACTAAAGGGGTGTTATTTTTCAACTTTGGGTTTGTGGGTAGGGAAGTTGAAGTGAAAGTAGAGTCAATAAGGAAAGAAGAAATGAAGATTTCCATATAGTAGTGAGGGCCCAGGTGAGATATGATAACATGGATTTTAAGTGACCCAATTGGCAGGATTAACATCTTCCATGATGTTCAACACCCCAGGTCTAGAGATGGAGAGGGAAGATGGTATATTTCCTTTTTTTCAAAATGTGAGCAGCAGGACAAATATGGAAAGCACTTAAGGATGTAGAACAATGCACATTGGAATCAGTTAATTGGTAGGAATCATATAGGGAAGAAAGTGAGACCAGAGCAGAGATAATGGACTGAGAATAAGAGAAAGCTCTAAATTGTGGTGAGCTTGAATAATATGTTTAGGAAAAGAAGCTAAAGGAAGAAATGAAAGAAGAAAATATAATCATCTATGGAAATTTCAGAATTCAAGATCAAGGGAGAATCACAGTTTGATGGTAAGATCTATGGTATGATCATGTCAGCAGGTATATATGGAGCACATGCTCCATATATATATATGGAGTGAAGAGGTCAGGCATGATAGTTTATGGGGTTTGTGAACCAGAATGTTGAAGCATTAGAGACCATATCAGTTGAGATATTAAAATTCTTAACAATAAAAATGATAATAACCCTGGGAAGTAGGTGCTAATCACATCTTTATTTTTACTGTTGAAGAAACTGAAACACAGAGAGGTTTGCATGTGGGTAAAGTTTGCATTGGAGCCAAGTATTATGATCTAGGCAATAATGTCCTTGATGTGGAAATTCATAGATGACTCTAAGGAGGACATGGATTAAGTGATGTAAATGGTTGGACTGCATCTCAAAGGAAGATATGTTGATGATAAAAGGAAGATCTAGAAATGGGAGCAAAGAACATGTAGTATGCTTACTTCCTCCCTTTGGTCCAGCATTGTGAAATATGAGGGGAACACCC
This sequence comes from Sminthopsis crassicaudata, assembly GCF_048593235.1. Lineage (NCBI taxonomy): Eukaryota > Metazoa > Chordata > Mammalia > Dasyuromorphia > Dasyuridae > Sminthopsis > Sminthopsis crassicaudata. Next base: position 143,204,412 of record NC_133620.1, read on the forward strand.
AATAATAGAGAGAGGGTATCCAGGGAAAGAAGGGGAAGCCCATATTCTGGGATTACAAGAGGATAAAAGGAATAAGAAATGAAAAATCCTAGAATGAAAGAAAATGTTTAAAAGGGAGAGTATTGTATAGAGCACAAATAAGGAAGAAAGAAGAGGTGGATAGGGGTTTTAAATGAATAAAATGGTATTGGATAGGAATGAGAAAGCAGTGAGATGGCAGGAGAAGAGAATTTTATGCTTTGGAATATACTGGCTCCTAAAAACAGGAAAAATGAAGGTAGAAATTTGCAAGCTAAAAGACTTTAGATGCACTAGTTGATTGGTTTTCTCGCCCTCCTAGGTACTATGGAAAAGGAGGATAACGCTTGTGCTTAAAGCAGGAGCAGCAATGGGTTCTCTTTCCAAACACCACAAAACTGAGCCACAACTAGTGAGCATTTCAGTTATGTCTTGGCCCTCTCATGATTGAGACCTTGACGGAAGCAATTATGCAGCAGGATCGATTGTAATTACTGTGTGAACTAAAATGCAACCAACTCCTGTGTAGGATCAAAGTGCATATTTCCTACTCAGGAATATAAGGCTAAGTCATGTTCTTGCAATTCTATTGTATATATCCTGAGTATAGGATCTCCTCTCCTTCTCTCTCTCTCTCTCTCTCTCTCTCTCTCTCTCTCTCTCTCTCTCTCTCTCTCTCTCTCTCTCTCTCTCTCTCTCTCTCTCTCTCTCTCTCTCTCTCTCTCTCTCTCTCTTTTCCTCCTTCCTTCCTTCCCTCCCTCCCTCCCTCCCTCCCTCTGAGGCAGCTCAGTAGTGTAGTGGTTAAAGGGATGACCTTAGAGTTAGGAAGACCTTAGTTGAACTCTGGGGAAATCCGTTTTATGTTCTCAGGTTCAATTTCCTCATTTGTAAAATAATAATAATAGCACCTACCTCATAGTCATTGTGATGATCAAAAAGAGATTGCATGCATATACAATATATATAAATTATGCTTTGCAAACTTTAAAAAACTACATAAATACTAGCTATTGATATTATTGCTTTTATTCCTTTTTAGTCCTCTTTATTCTGAGATTAGCAATTTTAAAAAGTGGTCTGTGAACTTGATTAAAAATATTTTTATAACTATTTGAGTATAATGATTTCTTTCTGCCTGTAGAAAGAAGTTATTTTATGTGTTTAAAACATTTTTTTTTCTGAGAAGACTACCAAAGGGGTCCATTATACTGAACAAATTAAGAACCCCTAATTTAGGAATAGAAAGGGACCTCAGAAGCTTGCCAGGTCAGCTCCCTCACCCCCACCTCCTGCTGCCTTTTACAGCTGAGGAAATCTTAGCTTTTTTATTTCACAGAAGACAAAACTTGCCCAGGAAAAAATTGTTAGTTTGTGGCAGAGCCAGGACTTCTGAGTTTTCTAATACAAAGTATTTTATGCTTTTTTTTTTTTTCACTCTGCTGAACATTGTGGCATTCAGAGTTCATGATACATTTCTCATTCTTTTAAAATATGTCTGACTCTTCATGACCCCATTTTAGGTTTTCTTGGCAAAGATACTGAAGTAGTTTATTATTTCTTTATCCAGCTCATTTTAAAGATGAAGAAAGGCAAACAGGACTAAGTGACTTCTCCAAGGTCATACAGCTAGTAAGCACTTGAGACTGGATTTGAATTCAGGTCTTCCTGATTTCAAGCCTGGTGGTTTATCTACTGTATCACCTATCTGCCGTGTTTTCATTACACCAAAAAAACTGAAGTTCAGTGAAAGCAAGTGAGACAGTTAGGAAGCTAGACCAGACTCCTATCTCACTTAACACATTCCCTGTAGCTAGCTCCAACCCATGTTGGTAAAACCCAAGTAGGTACCAGCCTGGTAAAACAGGAATTCCATATGATTAAGCAGCAAGGCTAGATTTGGGAGTAATAAAAAAGTCGTTATATTGACAAGATGGGATCAAGAAACAGGACCTTTACTATAAAAAACTGTTAGGTTCTTACTAAGTGCTAATGAGATAATGAGATATTAGGTTCTTACTAAGTGCTAAGTCGGTACTCTGTTGGTTTAAAAGGCCTGTATTCTCCCCAAATGTAATCCAGTTTTGCAATCTGATTACCTTTTGGCATTGGAGTTACGACCTAAAAGTCGGACACAAGTTGCTGTCTGCTGACCAGTCCTCTTTGTTTCACTTACACTAAATTCAACCTTATCTTCTATCTGAGGAGGAGTGGAGCCTTCCAGATCCTTGGTCCATCATGCACAATAATTTCATCTTCAGAAAACATTTGGGATAAATTGAAAAGGCAGATATAATAGGGAAGCATAATTATTCTTCTATGCTGCCATCTTGAAATTATATATCTAAGAGAATTTGATCTGAACGTGATTTATTTCATTAGGATAGGGACCTCCTACTATGAAAAAATCAACTTACACATTGACAGTAAATGTAACTTTTGATTCTAGTAAATTTCTAGAACATAGAAATATAAGTTACTTGTCCATGGTTACATGGTAGTCTGTGTCAAAGGCAGGATTAAAACCCAGCTTTTCCAGATTCCAAGATTATTCCTCTATTCTTTGAGCAATCCTCTCCCCCTCCCTCCCTCTCCCTCTCCCCCTCCCTCCCTCTCCCTCTCCCCCTCCCCCTCCCTTTCCCCATCTCCCTCCCCTTCCCCCTCCCCCTCCCCCCTCTCTCTCTCTCTCTCTCTCTCTCTCTCTCTCTCTCTCTCTCTCTCTCTCTCTCTCTCTCTCTCTCTCTCTCTCTCTCTCTCTCAGCAACTTAGTCTAATTGACTTATCCAGGGTCACATAGCTATTAAGTATTAACTAATTTGTGATTGGATTAGAATTCAGGTCCTAGTTACTCCAGGGCCCATGTTCTATCCACTGCTAGCTAGCTGCCCTAGAACTATTATTTCTTAATGTGTGAATGAAAGCCTCCAAATAAGTGTGAATGCAAATGAGAACATTGTTTAGACATGTTTTGATTGGGTCAGAGAGCATTCTCCAATTAGTAGCAAGAGTTTGGGTGAGGGTGAAAAGAGGGTCAATGGTTTGCCATATTAAATTCATGACCTTATAAGTCAGTGAATCATGATAAAAAGTTGACATGCCTTTTCCCATAATATTATATCTTATGTTTTGTTACAAACATAAAATAAAAAGAATGATTACTGATAATGGTAGCAATTTCTTTTTTAAAAGCATCCATAACCAGTTCATGGTGGTTTGATAATTATAGGATGGTAACTGTTCCTTTTAATTTGTATCTTTCCAGACTTGAGTTTTTCTGAAAACAGGGTCAGATTTTAAAAAAAAATTTTTTTTTGCTTTGCTTGTATTTTTAGTGGGATTTTTTTTTTTTTTACAAAAGTTTCTTTCCTTCTTCAGCAACAGTACCAGAAAACTCAAGTTTAAATTATTTATTTTTGCTTTGCCTTATTTCTTGATTCCATTTTGGATATGAATTTACTGAATTCATTTATACTGAAGGTTCAGTAATAGGTTTGAAGTATTTTTGACTTCATTTTCAAAAGTAAATTAGGTTTTGTGAATAGAATGCAATATGCCCAGATTGTTGGCAAAACTATGTAGCTGAGCTGTGGAAACAGGAAGGCAGCAACAGCTGTGGCCAATAGCCCTGAGATGACTAGCGGCCGTCTTCCCACATTGGAGCTACCTTCTGCCAGAACACGTAAGCAGGGAGAAGTAGAGTTTCCATTGTTTAGAAACTACCCCTCATAAAACGGTGTGCTTGAGCCTTTACTAGAGCAAGAGTGGAAAGTAGAAGCTCAATGAAGTAGGAGACTAGTTGCAAAAGTCAAAGGTTCCTGAATGTGTTTCTCTTTATAGCTGTTAGTGTTTTTCCTTTGTCCTGTGAATGTTTCCCCAAGAAATCTCAAGTGCCTAGATGATCTGCCTGAGGTCCTTCTGAACACAGAACCAAGGGAGTTTTATTGTGATGAATTTGCTATCCCAAAGTCAATAGAAACTGTGACTTATGAAGAACCTTCTGACCATTTTTCTTCTTTAGGGCACGTTACTGACAGCAGTTAGAGGATCTAACAAAGACAGCAAATGACAACATATTGATTTGTTTTGGGTCCCATCATAAATGTAGAATATGATGAAAGATAATACATAGGGATCAATAAATAACACTTCCACTGTCAGTCAGATATTTATTAGAGAAATGTGTCTAATTTTGTTTTTCACATTTTGAGATCAATAGATGGAAAATCTAGATGGAAACAAATGACCCAATCTAATGGATGAAAAAAATGAGACAGGTTTATGAGGCAGTAAAAGGAATAACAGATTTGAGTACTGGCTTTACACTGATCATATAATTGTGGGAAAGTAACCACTATGAATCTCAGCTTTTTTTTTCATTTATGTTACCTTACTGCTCACAATCTTTCCATGGCTTTTAATTCTATAATATTTTTACTCATGTTCCCCCAAAGGTCAATGTGTTCAGTGACTTCATCTAGATTGCTTATCATGGATCCCAATGGAACAAATAGCTATGCATCAGTGATTCCTTATTTTTGCCATTTGAAAGGTTGATCTTATTCTTTCTTTCTTTTTATAAAAATAGACTTTTATTTTTCAAAATACATGCAAATATAGTTTTCAACATTTACCCTTGCAAAACTTTGTGTTCCAAATTTTTCTCCCTCTCTCCACCCCCCCTTCTCTAGACAGCAAGTAATCCAATATAGATTAAAAAGTGCAATTTTTTCTGTATATATTTTCCACATTTTATCATGCTGCACAAGAACAATCAGATCAAAAGGGGAAAAATGAGAAAGAAAAAATAAGCAAGCAAACAATAACAAACAACAATGAAAAATACTATGTTTTGGTCCCCCATAATTCTCTCTCTGGATGCTTATGGCTCTTTTCATCACAAGTCTATGGAAATTGGCCTGAATCATCTCATTGTTGGAATGAGCCAATTCCATCAACAAGCAACTTTTTGTTGCTGTGTATGATATTCTCTTGGTTCTACTCACTTCACTTAGCATCAGTTCATATAAGTCTCTCCCAGGCTTCTCTGAAATCATCCTGCTGATCATTTCTTACAGAACAATAATTCATATACCATAACTTATCCAGCCATTTCCCAACTGATGGACATCCACTTAGTTTCCGGCTCTTTGCCACTACAAAAAGGGCTGCTACAAACATTTTTGCACATGTGGGGGGTTCTTTTCTCTCTTTTTATGATCTCTTTTGATCTTCCCCAACATACATATAGTCTACTGATATAACTTTCAGGTTTGTTGTTTGCTTGTTTGTTTTATGATCATGTAATAAAGATATTTTTTTATATGGGACCATTTTAGTGGGTATATATTTGAACCTGAAAAATGGAGGAATGCTAACCAAAAATCAAAAGAAAGATCTCATGGAAGTTTATGGCTTTGTTTTCCTAAGAGGAAAAAAAAAAAACCTTGTATAGAACCAGGAAAATATGCTAATTCATTTCCCTGCTAATTTGAAAAGAACAAAATGAAAAATATCTTTTATTCTTTACTATGATTTTGGTGGTTCAATTATCAATTCCAAAAGTTTTTGCTTTGAAGGTACAAAAATGAAAGAACCAAAAAAGTTTCTGAAAAATTCATTTGTGTTTATCATTCTCCCCTATGATGATTCTTACCAAATATTAGATTTTGGAAATGTACTTAGAGATCTCTTAAGTATTACAGAAGAAAATGTTGTTCATCCTTCTAAAAATCCAAAAGGCTTAATTGACTTGCCACATGACAGTGCTAATTAGCCAAAAAGCTGTGATGAGGATATAGATTCGTTCCACTATACCCCCATTGTAAAAGGCTTGGGTATTGGAAATTCTAGAATTATCAATAAAAGATTAAGGTCTGTAGTGTTGGATACTAAATCTAGCAGTTGTTTCACATGGGAAAAATTAGAGGACTTTTCAGAGTGTTATCATATGCATGATCCCAGAAACAAAATGAGCATACATTTTGCAACCAAATTGCTTTGCTTGAGGTCATGGAGAGGAATTGTACAAGTGGGCCAAGCCTTGGATTTTAACTAAGTTTGAGACAGTGTACCAGAAGGGTTCCCTGATGCCAGCTTCTAATTGGAGCCAGCAGATTTATTTGTTTGACCTACATTCTGTGGGAGTTCCAGTTGACATGCAACAATATGGCACATCTGCTTGTTTTAGATTTTTGCTGGAAATAAGGTGGGGTGGTAGAGTAAAAGAGATTTTCAAAACATGCTAGAATGAGTATGAAGAAAGAAAATTATTTACCTCCTTTAACAGCTCTGACACAATAGAAAAAATTGTGTCTTAAGTGACCATTCACTTGGTCCTGGGTTTGCTCTGAGACTGCATCAAGCGGACAAAAACATAGAGCAAAGGGACTATCATATTCCAGGTGCCCACCTGGTAATTCTACCTCAGTTAAATGAAAGCATAGCTCTAGAAATCCAATTTAACAATTGTTAAGTATCTATTATACCAAACCATGTTCTAGATCCTGGGAAAGATAAAATAATTAGATCAAATAACATGCATGCTCCTGGGAAATTTATAGTACAGAAAGGAGATTTGACATATATAAATGTGACAAGAAAATTATATGTAATAAGAAATAAGGAGATGTTGCTATCCACAGGTAACACAAAATAGGGCAATTAGGGATCTGGGCTTACCCCTGGTCTCCCACATATGTGTTAGACACATCTCTCCTGGGAGAAACAGAACAATTTTAGGGGAGGAAAAATGAATGCATGTTAGACCTCAAAGTAATCTACATTTCACACAAACACTCCAGGAAAGTTTAAAAAATCTACCAAAAGGAATAATGAAAAAGAAAATCAATGACAATTAACTAAAAATCTCTTCCATCCAGTCCAGGACTGTGCAAAGTGAAAGTCACAATCCTGAGGAAGCCCTAAGGAAAAAAAAAAAAGCTAGGTAGAAGATAAAGTGCAAAGCATCTGGGTCCCACAGCAGAAACTATGGCCAGAACAGCACCTTTGATAGGATGATCCCAAAGAGTCAGCTACAGTAGGAGCCAAAGCAGGTCAATATAGGGTATCTCATTTCCAACCCAGCACAATGGAAACGAGCCTAAACCACAAATCATGCAGCCACCAAACTCAGGATAAGGCAGAATTTGCCCATACCATTTAGGAATATGGGAGTCCAAGAGCAAGCCCCCCCAGTTCAAAAATGAGATTACAGAGATATAAGTAAGCAGAAGAAAATGTAAAGAATGAACAAGTGAATAAATGAAAAAGCATTTGTTAAGTACTACTTTGTGCAAAGAACCGTGCTAAATATTGGTGACAGAAATATTATTTTTCTAATAAAGAAAATAACATAAAGAAGGTTTCAGCAGCAAGTCAGATGCAAAGATTTCATGATCCTTAAGGTGCAATGATTAAAATACATCTTCTGTAGCATTATTTCCAATGATATCAATTAATGATAGTACATTATTTTCCAGTACCAAGATTGTTGCTGCTTAGAACTTTATGTTGTGAATCTTCAATAGCTGTGGTTAGAGCACCTAGAGAAGCAGTTAGTAGGACCTTTCTCCACCACACGTGCTTTTTGACTTGATGGCAATGAGGACAGTGCCAGAAGCAGGACTGTTTGTCTGGGGATTGGGCCTCTCTCCCAGGACTCTTGGGGCTTACTTGACCAAACTGGTCAGCAATTGATGGTGGTGGTCATGAAGAAAGTAGTTACCTAGGAATAATATGGACTAAGAAAAGTCTAAGGGCTAAACTCTGAAAAAGAAAGTAAAATCTACAACAAATCAAAGAAAAGTTTGTCCTAGTCACTAGAGTGACATGAATACCTGAGATAAGGAATGCAAAGAATAGTTATATTTCTTAGAAAAGATGGTGATAAACCTTACTCAAGAACTGAACTCCTTAAAAATTATAATGGATCAAATTGAAAGCAAAGACCTTGTAAGACAACAATAAAATTAAACAAAAAATTGAAAAAAAAAAAGAAAATATAAGGTATTTATTATATGTGTGTATGTGTAAATGTATAGCCACAACTGACCTTGAAAACACGTCAAGGAGAGATAATTTAAGAATCATTTGACTATTGAAAATTATGACTAAAAGTCCATGAGAAGTTATATGGCAGAAGGAATCCAAATGTGCCTTCCCTTTTCTCTTCCCCCCTTCCGCTTTCCTTTTCTCTTTTCCCTTCCCCTTTTCTGCTTTCCCTTTCCCTTCTCCCTTCTCCTTTTCCTTTAACCCTTCCTCTATTGCCCTCCCTTTCCCCTTTCAGTCTTTCCTTCCCCCAATCTTGTTCTGTTTATCACTTTCTATAGTATCAGAATACCAAAAAAAATGTATGAACTCTTAGAGAAGAAATCATAATTCTGCCAATTCTATACCATGCCTCATGCCAGCTATTGGATATTCTTTTATCCAGACTGCCTTTCCCTGAAATCCATATCAACACAGCTAACATAAAACATGTAATGAGAGTTAGCAATCATTAATTTCTTTCTACAGAAATCTTGGCTTTCCTGATTTAACTCCTTCCACTCATAGCAGAGTTAAAGAGGAAAAAAAGATCTGGAAGCATATGATAATTAAATACAGCTGCCTCTCTCACTTCAACTCTGCCACTCTTATATTCTCCACCACCACAAAGCCATAGGATTAAGAAATTTTCTTAAGGGGTATCAGAAGTGGAGTTAACCCATTAACTCAGTCCAGTTACACTCTTTACCTTCAACCAAATAACAGCAACTATGCCCACTGATCTTCATCCCTCTCTCTTTTTTCTGGGGATTGGATACTAAGGAGTAGAATGCTCAGATCTAAAGGCCCCAATTATATGATTTTAAAATATGTTGAATTCTAAATTTTTTACCTTCAACCTAGATTCTTTATTTCCTTTTTTTTATCCTCAATTTTGGTGAAATGTTCCCCAATTGCTTTTGTCCTATGATATTATCTTAAACTTTAATTTAAGAGACAGGAAAGATAAGGTTTTGTCTGCCTTAAACAGGAAAAGAAAGGGACTAGGAATAGGGTATGGAGAGGAAAGAAGAAAACAAAAGGAAAAGAAGGAAAAAGAGGATAAGGAAAAGACGGAAGGGAGAGAGAAATGAGAGGAGAGAGGGTGAAAAGGAGGGAAGGAGAAGAAAAGGAAAGATGAAAGACAAAATGGAGGGGAAGGAGAAGGAAAGGAGGAAAGGGGAATAAAATGGAGAGGAGAAAAGAGAAAGAAAGAGGGGAGAGAAAAATGAGAGGAGAAGAAACAGGGTAAAATAATTTTTAAAGTTTGGTTTAATGGGAATAATACATTTTTTCCTGTTTGTTTTTTAAAAATCAATTCCTAAATTGCTGAGTACATTTCCCTCTTCATTGGACCTTCTCATTCTTCTGACTCTGAGTAAGCTTCTGACACAACACAGCTTAGAGGCATATGATATTTAGTGGTCTGATTTAGCTAAAGGTCAAATGAAAGTGGCTAGAAATATATTTCCTGTATTCAAAGAAAAGAAAAATTCCCTTTTAGATTTACTATGAGGCTGATATAAGCAACTGATTGAAAAATTAGGCACCTTACATTCTTCCCACCCATGCATCATGGAAAATTATTTCTATATTACTTATAAAATGAGTTTAGGAAAAGGCTCATTCATGAACCTGATGTTCTTCTCAAAACAAATTTAGACTTCCTTCAGTGTTGAGAAAAGGATTTAGGCTATGAGTTCTTAACAAAGATATAGCACAGGACTGACAAATACTTTCCTAGTATCTTCTAGAGGTTCTGTGTTCTGTGAGATGTTTGTTGTGGGGGAATACAAGTAAATCCCCCTATACGCCAATAGCCTGCTTGCTTTCATGATACCCCCTCAGGGTTGTGAAAACTATAGTAATAGACAAATGTTGATAGTATTTGTTGGTAAAGAGAGGAATCAGGCAAAAAAAAAAATTAAAAGTAGGTATCAGGAGGATATTCAGGAGAGAAGGCAACTTGATTTTATCCCAGACTTAGCTCAGTACTGATTATTATTCTGTTTTTTAAAATCCATTTTATTGATTTTTTTGGTCTTTGAATCACAGTTATTTTACACATATTCTCTTCCAGACTGAACTCTATCTTATGAAAAAGGAAAACAAATAGACAAAAACATTCCATACCATGACTATGTCTAATGGTAATCAAGATAATCTTTCCTAGAAGTCTCCTGCTCCTCTTCTTTATGGAGGGAAGGAATGTTTCATTATGTGTTTTCTGGGACCTCCATTGGCTTTTCAACTACTCAGTTCAATTTCATGGTAGTGAACTTTTCATTTACATTATTGTAGTCATGTATGTGGTTCTGCTTTGCATCAGTTTGTACAAATCTCATGTTGTGGAATTTGAGCCCAAATTTTAATGAACCCACATGCTCTGTTCTGGTTTCCATATCACATTGCCTCACAAATTGTTATGGAAATAAAGCTGTATTTTGAATAGGTATATAACTTATTGAACCATGTGAGTGAAAAAATTAGAATTATAGTATTTAGAGCAATAATTTAAGAGAGCATCTATTCCAATCCTCTTTATTTTATAGATGAAGAAATTAAAAACCAGTCAGGTTTCATATCTAGCCTAAAGTCACACAAGTCCCAAGTTACAGAGCCTGTATTTGATAATTAATTGATATCAAATCTAGAGGAGAAAAAAAAAAGCTAAAGCTTTTATAGTTTAAAGCTACTCTAAAATAACTTCACTAAGAATTTTGAGATACTCTGTATAAACTGAGTAAAATCCAATCTAATAATCATAACTTAAAATGGGAATGTTTTAAAGAATCCAGTAAAAATACTGAAATTGGCAGAATATATAAATGTTCAACAGCACAAGATTATTGAGTTTGAAGATAAGACAAAAAGAGATCATCTAAGAACATTAAGCCTTCTAGTTAAAAAAAAATCATGAACCAAAACCTTTAATACTTCAAGAAATCATTCAGAAATATTACAGAGAAATTTTGGGAAGTAGATATAATCCTATGACCTGATGAGATAGTTCATTAGAATCCATAGATCACTAGAATCACAGATCTCTACAATCCATAGAACACCAACAGATAAAAACTTGCCTCCATTACCTCCATGTAATAAAGATTTAAGTAACTCTTATCTTATCTTCCTATGTGTGCTCAGTTTTAACTCATTACACAACTGAAGAAGTCCATTCTTTACCACAATCAACCATGCAATCAGTAAGTATTTATTAAGCACCAGCTATATGCCTGATAAATGAAGTACAAAATTTTAAAAGACTTGCATATGGTCTGACTTCTACATGAGGACCAACCATGTTGCACACATTTGTAAGGACAAGGCTCTCATTGGCCAGAACCCGGTTGCATAAGGATAAAATGATTTAATATATGGACAACACTTGGCAAGTCTTAAAGCACAGCTAATATTTTTATTATTAGAGCCAGGCAGTGGGAAAAGGACCAGAAAGAACTGATTTCAAGTCCTGTCTCTGACACATACTGGCTATGTGATCCTAAGCTATCACTCAAACCCTGAGGGACCTGGGCACTTTTCTAAGGCTGAACTGGGAGAGGAAGTTTCCTTAACAAGAGCTATATCTACCAATAAAATCCTAGTTCTGGACCTTCCTCCTCCCCCAGTTATGATTGTTAGTGCTCAGCTGCAGAAAAACTAATACAGTAAGATATCTACATGGTTCTGCTTGAGAGATAAATACTCCCTTTGCCTTTAAGTGTCAAGATATCTTATGGAAGAGGTAGCTAGTGACAGCAGGAAGAAGCTGAAAATAAGTATCAAGCACCCAATGGAACAAATGGGAAATGGCATTGCCTTCTTTCTCCTTTTCTTCTCTACCTTTAGCAGCCTTCACCTTTTTAATCCTTTGCCCCAGGGAGGAGATTATGTGATAAGATAACCAGACTTTTTACCTTGTAGTCCCTGAGGTAACTTGCCTCACCTTTTCCCCCAGGTTCCCAGGGAGGAAAGGAATTACTCCTAATTTGCCACCCTGGAAATTCTGTGTAAAGGCCTGGCATCAGGAACTGATGGCAAAGGAGGTAAAGTTTATCTTTGGCACACCCCTGGCTACATCCACCCATCCCCACCCTTCCTTCCTCCCCACTCTGTCTTGAGGAAAAAAGTAAGTTAAAAAAAAAATCATAACCATACATGGTCTGAATTCAGAATCATGGAATGTCAAAACCAATTATATTGAAATAGTTATCAAAATATTTTTTAAAAACACATTCATGGATTTCAAGTTAATAACTCCTGATTTATGGTAACCTCTCAATTTTATAGATGAGGAAACTGAGGCCTGGAGGCAAAAATAACTCACGGAAGGCTGTTTAACTAATTAGTGATAGTACCTAAGCCAGAGCCAATGTTTGCTGACTCTAAACCCAGAGATCATTCCACTTTTTTTTCCTCTGCCAAAGACAAAGTAATAGCTCCCAACATGTAGTTTGTCCTCCTCTCCCTCATCTGCCACTCTTTCCTATTAAAAAATCAGAAAAAGTATTAGACTCAGTAGTCAAGGGAAACTTAATGATGGCATAGTGATCAAGCTTGTTTCTCTGAGGGGCGCTTTTCCGAGGGTATTAGGGCTGCCTCCCAAGTCTTAGTGTCTTGGGTCGCCGGAAGGTGGGGGATGTTCAGATCTTCTTCTTCTTGTGGCTGTGGACACCCTTCAACACGGCCTTCTTGGCCTTCAAGGCCTTGGATTTGGCTTCTGTCTTGGGAGGGACGACGGCTTGAAGTCATGAAGTCACGTGCTAGTTATGACCCTGGGAACTCAGTTTCCTCATCTGTCCCTCTCAGACCCAGACCTATAATTCTATAATATTTCCATTTAATAAGTATTATTAGGTGCCTACTATGTACAAAGTTTAGGTAGGTAAAAGAAATAAGAAATCCATTCCTACCCTCAATTAGCTTATATCTCCCCTGGAAATCACAACACAATTTGAGGAGAGAAAAAAAAGCATTAATAGTTAGCAGTATCAGCAAAGACTTTTACTTACCTACCTAGTTGATCCTTCCCATGTCTGTAGTCCCCACTATCAGTCATCATTAATCATCATCTTATTAAAAAAACATATTTAGTGTTTGATTTTATTTTCATTTATTTATTTGTTTGTTTGCTTTTGTAAGTGGTTAGGAAGTGTTAAATTTCTGAGATCAGATTTGAATTCAGGTCCTTCTAAAGCCAGTGCTTTATCCACTGCACCATTTAGCTTCCCCTGCATCATCTTATTTACTTATCTTTTACACCAATTTTCTGGATCTGAAAGTTATTTCTTGGGTTCTGAAAGCTGCCACATAAGGGTTCTCTAATCAAGTAGAACATAAGAGTTCCTCTAGGAGACATTGGGGCCCTTTTTGTAGTATCCAGTTGTCTAGACATTAGTACCATTGATACTTATAACTTTTTTAAGGGTGGTCCTTCTGTCTCCATCACATCCCCTACCCTGCAAACATCTTGGAACCATCACTTAGGTTTGTCTATGCCTAAGACCATTAGATTTTGATATATTTCACGAAGTTTGTCCAATCCTATTTGCCACTCTCTCAAAACTAATCATATCTTCCCATTCTTCTTTGATCTTTTTTTACCTTTCTCTTTTTCCTTTTTTCATCCTGTGCAAAGACATAAAATCTTAATTTTTCACAGTAGCTACCCTTTCTACTTAAGACTTTGGACTTCTTTGGATACAACACTGCCTAAAGGATTAATGTAAAAGGTAAAAGCACCTCTGCTGCCAAGGAAGCATGGCTAGTTGTGATCATCAAGATTAGGAAACTGGATTCTCTTCCTGATTTTGCTGTGATTTTTTTGTTTTTGGTGGGGAGGCTGACTTTTAATCTGATCCTACCATGTTTTGTAAGATGACATACTTCCATTTGGGGGGGGATATTTACATGATAAAGGAGTAAGGAAGAAGAGTTAATGTATGTATGTGTGTATGTTGTGGTGATAATAATTACTGATCAGGACCATAGATTTTAAGCTGGATGCTCTGTGCATTTATTTCCACATTTTATAAAGAAAGATTAAATGAGTTGCCCAGCATCACACAATTAAGTGTCTTCAGGTAGTACATGAGCTCAACTCTTTTTAATTCTGTTAAGTGACCTATCCCTTATCCCATCCTACCTTCATCCTGCCTTGCTATCTCTTCAGCCAATTTGCAGCATTTTGAGTGTTGACATTAGATAAAATTGTTGACATTAAATACAAATACCAAAAGTTTGAGGGGATCCAGCAATTGCATGAAATCTCATTGCTAAATCACAAGTGTACCTTCCTGGGGTCAAAACAATGTAGAGGAGATTTTCCAGATTTCAGTTGCCATTTGCTCTTGGTCCAGGCAATATACAGCATGGGCAGAATCCCTTCCTAACATTTTCACTCTCACTGAGTCACAAAATCTTAAACCGTAAGTATGGAAGGGATTTTACATGCTATCTTATCCATCCTGTCCCTGAAAATTAAGTCTTATGACATCCCTAATGTGTTTTCATCAACCTTCCACTTGACAACATCTGGCAAAGGAATTCAAGGACCTAAATGAAACAGACCTTTCTCTCAAAGAATTTGATTCTATCAATTAGATTACATGTGTCTATATAAGTATATTTTAAATATATAAAATAAGTATAACATTGTGGGGAAGGGGAAATGTTATAATAGGGGTATCAGGAAAGGGTTCAACATGTTTTGTGACAATAGTTTTTTAAGAATTCTTCAACTTGTTTAACTGTCAGAAAAAATATATAGTTGAAATATTATGTTAGAAGACACATTGATTTGATTAATCTATCCCAAATATTCACTCATCATCTGTTGAGTATATGTCAGGTGTGCCTAGGGCTGAGAAGATGACCTTTCAATACTTACTGAATTTTGGCCTAGTCTGACACTTGGATGTCAAAGTAAATTTGACAGATTGAGTTGCTCTAAAGAATTCTGATTTCTTATGCATGAACTGATGAACCCAAAACTATGATGCTGGTGAGTAAGATGTGAAGACAGTCAAATTTCTCCTGCTTCAGAATACCTGCCACTCAGTCTTTTTTACTGTGTTATTGTTGTCGTTCATTCATTCAGTCATATTTGACTCTTCATGACCCCATTTGGGGTTTTTCTTGGCAAAAGTACTGGAGAGATTCTCCATTTCTGTCTCCAGTTCATTTTACAGATCAGAAAACTGAGTTAAACAGGGTAAAGTAATTTGCCCAGGGTCCTACACAGAATATTTGAGAACAGATATGAATTCATGGGGATAAGGCTTCTTGACTACCAACCCTGTGTTCTATCCACTGTGCCACTTAGTTGCTTTGACTGGGTTATCAGTGTCAAAAAACCATCCTTTTATCCCTCTTCCTTTCCTCTCCAAGTCTTTCCTCTGGAAACTTTTCAAATTGCCTCAATTCATCAATATTTGGAAATATTCCAATAAACTAATACAATTACATTATTTTCATTTCTCATATAGAAAAACTTAAGTATGATTTCACTAAGGATCATCAATTAGATCTAAGGGGAAAATACTGAATAAGGCTGTAGAAGGCCTGATTATTATTTTTGTATAAACTAAGTTTGTTCCTTAGATGTCATCCAACTCCCTTTCTCCTCCCCACTCCTAGTGTGTTATTACAATTTAGGAGGAGGGGCAGATGAACTGCAAACAAGCATCAGGTACCACTAAGAATCTTAAGAAGGGTTTGCTTTGTCTTCAACTCTGAAACTGTCTGTAAGCATCATATACAGAGAGAAAGTTCAAGATTCTAGGCTATTATAATTAAACTATAAGACTAATTGGGTCAGGAGGTAAATTCAGCAATCTAAATCTGAACTCTTTGATATAGAACAGAGCAGATACAGTTTAGTAGTTCTGATTATATGTAATCAGGGCTGTGCTGATTAATGTTTAACAAGCAGTTCTCAGGGGTGAAAACATGTCTGAAAGAAATGCACTTAAGTTGAATTTGCATTATTATCATTTCCTCTATCACTTTCTTAAGTCTAGACAATAAAACAATCTGTAATCTATTGAGACATGATTTGTAGCATTTACTGATTTTCAAGGTATAAATATGCAAACTGAAAATTTTATAATTGGCCTTCAGTAAGTCACAGTGATAGCATATCACTGTTTATAGCATTTGGACATTTTTGTTGCCTGTACAATGTGCATATATCTTGGAAAATCTTAGTGGATCTGTTTGTGCTGTAAGTCGCCTGAAGACTTAAGACTGGGAGAACACCAAAGAGCTAAATGACTATGTTAAAAGGTCAATGTTCTGAATCCAATTCTTCCTGTGCAACAAGAAATTCGGTTCTACACATCTATATTGTATCTAGGATATACTATAACATGTATGATTTAACATGTATGAGACTGCCTGCCATCTAGGGGAAGGGGTGGAGGAAAGGAAGGAAAATTTGGAATAGATGTGAGTGCAAGGGATAAGTTGTAAAAAATTCCCTATGCATATGTACTGTCAAAAAAAGTTATAATTATAAAATTAATAAAAAATAATAAATGAAAAAAGGGCAATGTTAACTCCATCCTTGACCACACTTGAACACCCTCCACCTCCATTCTCTTAGTCATACCTATGTCAAATATCATTGTTGACCTTATGTTTTATTTCCATCAACATGTCTCATTTTCCCTTGCATTATATAAATAATATGTTCAATAATTGGTCCTTAACTCACAAGGATTTTATAGAAATGACTTGTTAGAATATTTTCTTTCCTGTACAGGAGTTACCTCTTAGGTAAATGGAGGAATTGACCCATTAACTAGTATTTTCTTTTCTAGTCAACAAGCACTATGAGAATTGGCCACAAGATGACAAAATCTCAAGACTCAAGATAAGAGCAGTGGGATGGTCCATTTTGTACAAGAACAAAAATTCTAGACATATGGGTATCTGTTTCTACCCAATGCTCCTTGCCGTTACTTATGGGGCTAAGCAGAAATAATTTGTTAAATAAATTAAATTTATAAAAGAAATTTATTAACACCTTGAAATATATATATGTATATATATATATGGATAAATATGAGTATGTGTATATACATGGGTATAGTATCATTTCCTACTAAAATTTCACTTGTTCAGATTAAACATCTCCAATTCCTTTGATAATAGCTCATACAATCTTGACTTTCCTTACCATTCCCAGAAGACGGAACTCTTCTGGATAAACTCTAGCTTGTTAATATTTTCCTAAAACAAGATAGTTCAAACTAAAGCCCTTGAAAGGGACATCTAATGGCTTGGCATTACAGACCAAGGGCCAAATTTTCCCTACAAAGAGGGAATAAGGAGGATGTCAAACCAACAATCTAATACTTATCATGGAGCATGGCAAAGTACCCAGTACTTATAGTAAGTACTTAATAAATGTTTGTATTAAAATTGTAAATACTCCTAACCATTCATTATTTCTAAATTTTACCAATGTCCAGAATAAAGGCCAGATTTCAGCACCCAGTAAAGAAATAATTCACATGCCTTAATGGAAAACAAAACTAGTCTAGAGAGGCAGAATAGTCCTTGTATTATTACTCCATCCCCAACCATAAGACAAGAGTCTCCTGTTCAAGCTCATTAGTCCTCTGATGACAGGTATATCGGCAGGTTTATGGCAAACAACGACAAATGCATTTCCATGACTAAACAGCCTTCATTCATAATTGACAAAGTCTTCTTAAAGTAATAAGGTGGTGAAATTTTCCTCCGGACAACTAACTTAGCTAGCAAGAGATTTTTTTTTTCTCCAGAGCTACCTCCTTTCTCATCATTTTACCTCCCCCACTAGCCTTAAATTCCAAAGGTAGATAAGCTGTCTGTCTATTGCCCATGTTACTATACTTGATTATTTAAAGATGATGTCCCCAAGAACATGGTGCTTGCTCTCGCTGTGTGTGGCTGTGTCTGAAGAGACCAAGGGGTGATGAATTTTCTTTTCAGCACTATGAACAACATGAAGATGATTCTGTGACTTGTAGCTGGAGCACCTGCTTACAAAGCCTTGCCATAAGCCTCTTAGGCTCCTAGCCAGCCTAAAGCCTGGAAAAAAAATGATGTTTGGTGCTTTATTGCTCTATTCAAGGGCCTGGTCTGCTTCTGATGATATCAAAATGCAGAGCAAGTCCTGATGCTTGCTAGGATACAAATGGAGGAAAATTATGATGTGCTAAATAACCAGATGCCTTAATTAGCCAGAATTGTTTTCTGCATGATACTATTAGGAGAAAGAGGCAAAGAACAAAGGGGAAAAAGAATATTAGAGATTTAATAACAATAAAAGTTTTCATCCTGTGTCCTAGATACATTGGCCTGTTACATCTATGATAATATAATTCCTTTAACTTCTCCTATAGAATCTAACACTGTTGACCACTCCCTCCTTCTTGAAATGCACCCTTCCCTGGGTTTTCTGACATTATATTCTCTTGGTTTTCCTCCTCTATTTTTTTTATTAGATTTCTTTCTGATTCTTTTTCATCTTCCTCTTCCCTAAAAAACAGGTATTCACAAACGGCCTGCCCTGTGATCTCTTCTTTTTCCTATATTTTTCTCTTGAGCAATATCACTTTTTCCTAGGGTTTCAACTAGCATTCCTACATCCACATTAATTGTCTTGACTTTTTCCTTCACTCAAGATTCACATTTCCAACTGACTAGTAGATCTCAGGGCTTTGATGTTTTAATAAGAAAACAGAACTCAACATTTCCCAAATTAAATACTTCTCTTGGAACCTCCTGCTGCTTCTACTTTCCCCTCTTTCTGTTATTCAGTCACCCAGACTTGAAATGCTAGAGTCATGCTTAACTGCTTCACACACCCTTCCTTGCCCTTTGCTTCTCTCTCTGTTTCTGTCAGTCTCTCTATGTCCATCTGTCTGCCTCTCTTTGTGGGTCCATCTATCTTTTTCTCTGTTTCTCTGTCTTTCTGTTTCTTTCTCTTCCTCTCTCTCACACACAAATGCACATTTCTAATTTCTATTTCTAATAAGTTGCCAAAGTCTTACTGATTTAATCTTTGTACCATGCCTTTTAAATCACCCACCTTTTCTTTTCCTATTTTTATTATCATTATCTTAGCAGATAGGTGGTACAGTGGATAGGGTAGCTGGTGTTAGAGTCAGGAAGGTCTGAGGCTGAATTCTGTCTTAGAAGTTTACTATGGGGTACACTAGACAGCCTAGTGAACACTAATACTGGTCCTGAAATCAGGAGGACCTGAATTTAAATCTGACCTCTGATAAATACTAGCTGTGTGACTCTGGTCAAGGTAACCCCAATCACCTTCAAAAACAACAACAAAAAAAATTCACTATGTATGTGAGTGATCCTAGGCGAAGTCACTTGATCATACTCAACCTCAGTTTCACTTATATGTAAAAAGGTCTTGAAGGTCCTTTCCAATTCCAAACTTATGATCTAATGATCTATGATCATATCTATTATCCCTCACTTTGACTTTTGCAAAAACATCCTAATTGGTCTTGTCTCTCTTGATTCTAAGATGTTCCTTCTCCAGTCTACCCTATTTATTGTAGCCAGAGTGATCTTCTTAAAACACAACTGAATTCCAATCCTTCTCTAATGTATGACTTTATGAAAGTTGTTTGACTGCTTCAGTATTATTTTTCTCATTTGTAAAATGGGTGTCCAGATTAGATCATCTCCAAAGTCTCCAATCATTCTGAAATCCTAGTCATTTCATGATTATGTCATTTTCAGGTTTAAAAATCACAAATAGTCCTCGTTCCTCCCTTCTCCCAGCCTCCCATTGCCTAAAAAACAATTAAGACTTTAGTACAGAAGTCAAGATTTTCCATTATTTGCCCAAATTTGTTCTTTACTGTTTTATTTCTAATTATTTTTTCAAAAACTCTGCATTTCAGAAAAACTTGATTTTATTTTCCCTTTAATATTTTCCTGACTCCATACCTAACTATTCATATCCTTCCTTGTTCTTTTAGATACAGTTCAGCTCCCTACTTCTTCTAGGAAATCTTTACTAATCTGTCTAAAAAAAAGTAATTTATTTTTCATTTGCATTCCAAAGAACTTTTATAGATCCCTTAGTAGTACCTATTGGCAGGTATGTGTAACCAAAGCAGGAATTTATTAAAAAGAAGGTAAGATTCCAGCAGAAAGCTCCACTAGTTTCCCTTAATTCTATTATTCATGTTCCAGTTCCATTTGCATGGTATTCACTATAATTAATGGTGTCTGTGTAAAACCTTACTGCCCATTCCCTAAGCAGTTTCTTTTTAAAGTTTCAGTGGCTAAAGTCTATAAAATAGTTTGAGGGCATTGACTCTGATGGTAATTTAACAGGAATAAAAAAGAATTGTCTAAAGCCAAATCACATGGTTGCATAGTACCAGGAGAAAAGTTGGTCAAAAGAAATCTTAGACTGAACATATTTGCTGACTTTTGCCAGCTACCTTGCTGGGTGCAATTGTCATACAGTTAGACTATAAGATCAAAAGAACTTCATTTTAGAGAGGCTTACTAGGCTTTGCACTCCCAAGAGATGGTAGTCTGGATTAGCAGATGGTTCAGAGACTAAATATGTGAAAGCTAGCCCATTCAATGAACACCAGCGAATCCTAGAGCAAGATACCATTGCATACATCAGCAGAGTTGATGTATCACTCAATAAAGATTAGAGATTAGTTATCTCTAACAGCCAGCAGTAAAATTATCTCCAAGCTCTGCAGTAACAAAGATTTCAGTTGCTCTGGTCATATGTGTGTCCTAGCCATACATGCTACTTTTTGTGACAGCGCCATGCTTATATGTTCTCCATAATTCATGCTCCTCCTTACATATCCTGTAGACACATGTATTTTCTGTCTGTCTATATTCCCCCTGCTGGTAATAGAGTAATCTGTAGGACAACATATCCCTGTTGATTTTGCCATTTTTTCCCTGTAACTTAATTTACTGAACTTTTTTTTAAGTCATTCTTTGAACTAAGGTTAACATTTTGTTGACTAGTAAAAATACATTCATAGATGCAGCCTTATGAGAAAAGGTTTTTGTTGAGTGCTTATTCCCAAAGTGCTTTGAATTCTCTTAGGCATCCATATGAGAGAGGTCAAAATACTACAAAAGAAAAACCAGTCCTCACAGCGGTCTGCCCTATGGAGTTTAAAAGTCACTTTAAAAGAAATCTCGTCAATTTACAGAGCATTGGCTGAGGGTAATAACTTACCTTTTGGTCTGATGAAGATATACTATTGTGAGCAGTGAGCCAGATTCCCAAGAATTTACTCCAAACTATATCTTCCAAGTCTAAAATCTTTGTGTCTGCTTACTCACTAAATGCCTGATAGGAAGATAGCTCAACATGATTTCCTTGGAAAAAGCTAGCACCTTGTCCACTTGGAACAGTTTCATCTTAATCAGTTAACCATTTTATAATCCAGCATGCTTTCCTTGGAAAAAGAGCTAGCATCCTGTCCATTTGGGATAGTTTCATCCTAATCAGTTAACCATTCTATGCAGGCATGTGGATGTACATAAATGGTAATATACCACTTGGAATGATAATAGTAACTTTTGTGGGTACTGTGATACCTGAGACACCATAAAAACATAAACAAAAAGTAAACTGCAATTATTATTCCAAGCAGATTATTACTTTAGTGATAAAACCTAGTTTCTAAAAACCATAATATCAGTTCAATGGCAGGTGCCAGGCGAGAACAGTTTCTGTGCTTAATTATCTAGCTAGAGCTAGTGGCATTCTCCTCAATATCCTTAAACACCAACTCCTTTGTATTCAAGTATCAAACTAGGCAACACTTGGGATCTGGAAGCAGTTTCTCAGTAGGAGACACTATTGCATAGTTAAGAATTGGGGTCATCTTCTGAAGCACCTGGCATTGGCCCCTATTGGAGGCCGCAGGATGTACAAAAACATCATTGTTTGTCTCATCCCAGGAGTTCTTCTTTGAATATGCTTTTGTGTGTGAATAAAGGTGGTTATTGTTTGGACTTTTCCTTCACCAAAAAATAATGACTCTGATTTGGGGGTTTGAAGCGGCAAAGAGCCTAGAAAAAAATCCCTTAAAGACTTGCCTCTCTCTGGAATTATCTTTGAAAAATTCCTTTTCACATACCAGGTATGTTGGATCTGACATTTCCTTTCCTTAGCTGATACTTAATATTAGTCCTATGTTTCCTAGTGCATAGGAGATTTGATCTGGCTATTATAAATGTAATAAGAATTAATACTTTCTTCAGCTAGTCACTAATCTGTTGTAAACTGAAGCAAGGGAAGAAAAACAAGGACAGTGACTACATCAAAGTGCTCATATAGGCACTATGAAAGCATTTCTTCCAAACAGAGGCATGATGAAGTGACTGGGGGGTAGACCTGGAATCAGGAATTACTAGGTTTGATGCCCTATTATTTACTAGGTGTGTGACCCTAAGTCACAGAGTCTCTTTTTCTGTAAAATGGGGATAGATAACTCCTAACAGTGAGGTTTGTTGTGAAGAGCAGATGGCATATGTAAACCATTTTGCAAATCTTCACGTGGTACATAAATATAAGTTATCATTATTAAATGGATTGGTGACATATTGGGTATGTCATCTGGAGCCATGGAGACCTAATTTCAAATCCAAACTCAGACACTTACTAGCTAGATGATGTTGGGCAAGTCACTTAACCCTGTTTGTCTTCATTTACTCTCCTATAAAATAGCTAGATAAGGAAATGGCAAACCAGTCCATTATCTTTGCCAAGAAATCCCCAAAGAGTTGTACCTGACTGAAAATGACTAAACAACAGTGCATTAAATGGATTTTAGCCTTTTGGTTATTCAAGTCTCATTTGGCTCAGTGTGATTGACTTATGGATAGATGTAAACTCAGTAACAGATATAAACTTAAAGTGGGTACTCTATCAGTGTTTGTTCCTTTTCTTAATGCTTAGATAGCTAACAGGACAGGAGTAATCTAATCAAGCTAGGAGGGGGATTTATGAACTTTGGAGAGCATCTATATGAATATGAGTGTGTCCATGTATGTTTAAGTTTTGTTCAATTTATAAGCAACTGATTAAACCACATAATTTGTAGGGTAACAGGGAAGTTTTCCTGTACCTAAAATGTGCCGCCTTCTTATCTGCATTTGATGCTGCAAATATCCATTAAGGGAACTCACTTGGGTAAAGTAAATATACCCAGAAGCACTCTATTAAAAGGTTGATATTTTATGGGACAGCTATATGTAACACTGGCCTTGAAGTCAGTAGGACATGAATTCAAATTCATCCTGATACTTACTAAGTGTATGATCTTGAGCAAGCCCCGTTAACACTGATTGTTTCCCTAAAGGGATATATTATACATGGCAATACACTGACCCTTAAGTACCTACTAGCACATTAGTTTCTTTTTTTTATTATAGCTTTTTATTTACAAGATACATGTATGGGTAATTTTTCAGCATTGACAATTGCAAAACCTTTTGTTCCAATTTTTCCCCTCTTTCCCCCCACCTTTTCTCCCAGATGGCAGGTTGACCAATACATGTTACATATGTTAAAGTATAAGTTAAATACAATATATGTATACTTGCCCATACAGTTACTTTTTTTTTTTTTTTGCACAAAAAGAATCAGACTTTGATATAGTGTACAATTAGCCTATGGAGGAAATAAAAAATGCAGGCAGACAAAAATAGAGGGATTGGGAATTCTATGTAGTGGTTCATAGTCATCTCCCAGAGTTCTTTCGCTGGGTGTAGCTGGTTCAGTTCATTACTGCTCTATTGGAACTGATTTGGTTCATCTCATTGTTGAAGATGGCCACGTCCATCAGAATTGATCATCATATAGTATTGTTGTTGAAGTATACAACGATCTCCTGGTCCTGCTCATTTCACTCAGCATCAGTTCATGTAAGTCTCTCCAGGCCTTTCTGAGATCATCCTGCTGGTCATTTCTTACAGAATAATAATATTCCATAACATTCATATACCACAATTTATTCAGCCATTCTTCAATTGATGGGCATCCACTCAGTTTCTGGCTACTACAAAGGGGCTGCCACAAACATTTTTGCACAAACAGGTCCCTTTCCCTTCTTTAAAATCTCTTTGGGATATAAGCCCAGTAGATCAAAGGGTATGCAGAGTTTGATAATTTTTTGGGCATAGTTCCAAATTGCTCTCCAGAATGGCTGGATGTATTCACAATTCCACCAACAATGTATCAGTAGCACATTAGTTTCTTAATATTAACTAACTAACACTTAGGAGAAAGTAGAGAATAGGGAATGGGAAAGATGAATTTCTGGATTGGGGAAGAAAATAAAGAAAAATAGAGTAAAAGGGTGCCATAATGTGGATCCCTAAGTATCCTGAAACAAATAACCAGCTTTGCAATTTTTCTTAGATTTGGCCTCCTATGTGAAATATTAGGGAGAATAAGAAAGACAATTGAACTGACTCCTTCCCAAAATAGAAATTATTTTTTAAATTATCCCCTTAGTGATAGTCACTAGATCATTAACATTAATAAGCAAGAATAGATTCAAGGATCATGATGTATTTGAATGACTTTACATATTGTTTTTAAAATATAATAGGGTAATATATAAATTATATATAAGTATAAAATATAATAGATTAATTTTTCCACGTATATAATTGTAACTAAAAGCCTGATAACCCTTACCCTCTGGGGTAAGACTAAATTTAACCTGAAAGACTGTTCACATAGCACTTTTAAAGACCCAGTCCCCTACCCAAGACTTCTGTTGGAAACCTCAGAATAGAACTTGTATCTAGGTCTCCAAAGATGTGGATGAAAGAAGCCCTCAAGTCCTTTGCAAACATTAATATCAGATAAATGCTTGTTTTATTCCAGAGATTAATGCAAACCCCCACAAAATCCATAAATCATGAAGGCAGCGTTCCCTTTCTTTTCAATGAGGCACATTTGTTTCTCAGAGACCTATAACAGTGACTGGGATTCAAGGTACCATTCAGACATTGAAACTCCTTAGGAAGGAAAATGTACTTGTGCCTAATATGCAGACAGTCCTTCAAACCTCACCTGAACTTTGCTCAGTACACAATATTATATTATTGTAATGATGTACTGTCTTCATCTGATATCTCCTCTTGTACATGTGGAGTCATAAAATTAAATAATATAGGGTTAAAGATTACAGGAATCTTAGAAATCACATAATCCAATCTACTAATTTTAGATGAGACTGAGAAATGTTCCTTAATCTTTTTTACATTCTAATCAATATTTAGAACTCATCTTTTAAGAGAATAATGGAATAATTACCCTTCATTTATGTTAAATAATCAGAGCTAGGCTTCAATTATAATAATTTCCAAATAGAGAACAAATAAAGCATCCCATTTGTGGACATATTTTCAATATTTTAAAAGCCATTTCATGATAAATGTTAGAGTATAACATATAAAACCTAACTACTATGATAATTGATCCAGTAAGATCCTAGTTTAATGAATTGTCATACCAGGAGAACCACAGTTGGATCTGAAAAAAAAAAAAGATAAACCTTGTTTTCATATCTGTAAGATGATTGGAATAATTTTTGCTTGCTGCTCCCCATCCACAGGAATTTTTTGTGGACTGGTTAAAACTCTCAAAGCTGCCATTAGAGAAATCCATTCTTCCTTAGTAATAAAGAAGATTATAAATCAACTCCTTCCTGCTATACAAATTCCAGAAAGGGTGCTATTGGCTACTCAAAGATCAGGAGATGAGAGAAATGGTTTATTTGTTATTTAAAAGGAGCATCCTAAAAGTTCATCATTGCATATTATATGCCCTAATAATTCTGAGTCTTTGTCAAAATATGGCCAGATTCAGGCACTAAACAAACACTAGACTTTGTGTTTTAAGTATGATTAATCTGGTGGTTTCACTTGTCTAAGAAATTATTGTATGTGGAAATAAAGGAGGGAAAAATCCCTACACAAATATGCAAATATACTTAACTTGGAGAAAACAATCTTCCAAAACATAAATAGAAGATGAAATTTCAAGCATGTAGTGTGTGTGTATGTGTTCAAAATGAGTAGATTGGATTAGATGACCTTTCCATTTCTTTCCAGTGTTATTATCTGTGATTCTATGGTCCTAAATGTCTTCCTTTCATGATTTTTTTTCCTTTTACAATTCTTTCACTTTCTAGTGATAGATGAAATTTAGCTTTCTTCTAAAGATATCACACCTCTTGTTATTTCCTCCAAGACTAACAGCTTCTCTCACATGCTCTGCTTGATACATAGAGCCAGGAGGAGGAGTTGGCTAATACTTGCTCCCCACTGCCATTTTCAGATCTTCCCTCTACTAAAGTCATTAAGCAACCAACTTTCCTCCTTTAAACTTCACTTCATCCTACTCAGAAGTCTCTCTGATGAAATTAAACAGACTTTAATTGGCTCCTCAAAAATTGGCCTCCTCATTAGTAGCCCTTAAAAATCAAAACTTGCTAGCCTTAGCAGTCAAAAGTTGAGATTCAGTTTGAGGCAGGAAATAATTTTGTACAAAGTATGACTCTCCTTTCTATGCCCTATCATCCATGACATTTTGCATCATTGCTGGTTGTCCAGTAGAAGACACTCTACCCAGTGAGGAGCAGCATAAAGATAGGACAAAGAAGAAAAGGGA
This sequence comes from Sminthopsis crassicaudata, assembly GCF_048593235.1. Lineage (NCBI taxonomy): Eukaryota > Metazoa > Chordata > Mammalia > Dasyuromorphia > Dasyuridae > Sminthopsis > Sminthopsis crassicaudata. Next base: position 143,231,158 of record NC_133620.1, read on the forward strand.
CATGAGTTCCACAGCCATATGTGGCCAGTATATAAATATCTCTCTACATTGAACTCAATTTTGCATCCATTCTTCCCATAAATGATGTATGATTTGCTTAGTATAGTTCTGCTAAGCAGAGTTCCTGGTATAGAGTAGGTGATTTTGATTAATTGCTCCCTGACCTCTACTTCTTGAAATCTCCAGCTCCCTCCAAGGACCACTGGAAAACTAAGGCTTTTTCTGATTTCTCCAATTGTAATCCTGGCTACCCTGCAGAAATTTTTTTTGTTTTTTTATTGTGGCTAAAATGGAAATGTTTTGCATGATTTCACATGTATCAGTGAAATATGAGAGGTGGAGAATTTGGAACTCAATTTTTAAAAATGAATGTCAAAAATAAATAAACTTTTAAAAATTATAATTTCTGCAAGTTATTGGAGAAATGTATTGGATATATCAAGATGGAGAAATCCCTAATCTTGATTCTATCACTTTGAAATATTCCTTTTTTTTTTTTTTTAAAGAATGAACAGAATGAGCAGGTTGTAACCTATGGCACATTACAAACAGTTCTCTATTTCCCTTACAAAGTTATTTTCTCAGGTTCTCAAGTCAGTTTTTTGGATCACATTATATTTGAGATAGGATCATTATAAGAATGAAACTTAGGTGTGAATCCTGTTTCTGACACTGACTAGCTATGTGACCCTATAGATAAACTTCAGAACCTTAGTTTTACTATCTGTAACATGAGGGTAATAATATCTCTATGAGTTCCTTTGGCTGATTTTTGTAAGAAAACTGCCTTGAAAATCTTAAAACTCCATATAGGTATATTTTTTTGATTTTCAAAATTTTATCAAATTAAAATTTTTAATTTTAATATTTATATAGCACTTTATGGTTTGCAAAATACTTCAGCTATATAATCTCACATGATCTCATTTTATTATTCTGAAAACAGTTTCTCATAAAAATAGTGTTATAAATACTAGAAAGGTTCCCAGGCAGGTTGCAAAAGCTTCCTTACCTGTAGCATAATAGTACTATTCAGCATTACCTGCCTGGGCTTTAGTGGCAAACTGCTGAGCACACTGGCTGCTCTGGGCCCCTTCCAGTACTACTATTTTGGAAACTGGGAGACTATATGTTGCAACCAAATTATCCTACAGGAAGTGCCCCATGACTGGCCTGGCAAAGGGCACAACCCCAGAATCGTGGACTTCAACCGGGCAATCCTGGACACAGCTGTCTTTGCTGAGCAGGAGCTGCCCACTGCCAAGGGCAATAGTATCAGAGGTGAGGGCTGGGCAGTATACCTGGCCAACCTGAAGTCCCTACTGTTCAAACAAGACAACAATCAAGTGCTACGACTAGCAAGCGTCAAGTGTGGAAGCATTTTTTTTCCTCTGAACAAATGTATCAAATATTGAATTCAACAATTTTTGAAGCAGACGAGTGTCAAAGTATCACTGTATCACATTTGATACTTGTAACAACCCTGGGAAGTATTTTTAATTTTTATTTTTTTACAATTTAAGAAAGTGGTCAGATTTGTCTTTTACCTTTTTTGGTGTCCCTAGAATTTACCAGGCAGAGGATAACTTGTTTTAGACTGATTCTGAATTCAGATCTTCCTGACTCTAACTTTCTATAACCTTAGGAGCTAAAATAAGAAATAAACAGGACCTGAAAATTTAAAAAGGCGCTTGGGAATGGTGTTTGTGTTCCTTTTCTTCCTTCTGTCTTCCTTTTTGTAGCAAGACTATCAGTAATCCCAAACTGGGTTTCCTGTCTCCTGGGAAACATTGAAACGAACACTTTAACTTTCAGGGACAAAAACAGATCATTAAAGGAATGGTTGATGAACTGTCATCAGAAAGGGAAGCAATGATTACACGGAGCTGACATAGCTTTGTCAAGAACAAGTCATGCCAGAAAATGGGAGCGAGAAAAAAAGACTAACATTGTTTTCTTTTTTAATGAAATCACTAAAATAGAAGAGGGGAATGCTGTAAAAAACTTAGATCTTAGTCAAATTTTTGCAAAATGATCTCATATATTATTCTTATAAGAAAAACAGAGAGATGGACCAGGCAAATGATATCATAGATGATTTCAGAATTGGTCCCATGGCTTGTCTCAAAGAGGTGTTAATGGTTCTACATGAACATGATATCATACTTCATCATTCAACCAAAACTGTTCTCTGCAAAGTTATTGATAATATTTTAATTACCAAATCCAATGGCCTTTTTTCAGTCTTCATTCTCCTTTATTTCTCTACTCCTTGGCACTCTCTTCACTCTAGATTTTCAGGACACGTTTCCCTATTGATCTTTCTGCTACTTCTCAGTTTCCCTTGTTGGATTTTCTAAATCTTGTCCTCTTGCATAAGTGTCTCTCAGGATTCTATATTACATCCTCTTCTCTTCTCCCTATTCTGCTTCACCCAGTGATCCAATAAGCTACAGTAGATTTTACTCTATGCTGATGATTCTCAAATATCTCTCTGCTTATACACATACACACACACATGTGTGTTATATGTATATATTGTATATGTTTGCTTCTTATCTCTCTCACTAGATTGTGAGTTCCTTGAAGACAGAGGCTGTTTTTGCCTTTCTTTGTGTCTCCAGCATTTAGCAGAGTGCCTGGCATATTATATTGTAGATGCTTAAAAATACTGATTGACAGGTCTCCAGTGGAATATGTGTTTGGTTCCATGCTATTTAATAGTTTTATCAATGACCAAGATAAAGCCACAGATGGTATTGAGCTGACAGTAAAGTGGGATGATTATTTGATACATTGAATGATGGAATCAGTATCAAAAAGGATCTTATGTTTGAGCATTAGATTAAATCTAATATAATAAAATATAAATAGTGATAAATGTAAAGTTTTGCACCTGAGAAAAGAAATCAGTTTTATAACTACAAAATGGGGAATCATGTTGACATAGCAACTATTTTGAAAAATCTAGTGCTTTTAATAAATTGCATATTCAACAAAATCCATCCTTGTGATATAGCAGCCCTCCAAAAGTTGATGCAGTCAATGCATTAAAAGTCCTAGCTTCCAGGAGTAAGGAGGTCACTGATCTACTGTATTCTGCTCTGTCAGAACTCATTTAAATACTATGTTCCATACTACCAATAGTTCATAGTTACAATAATGTAGTTGAAGGAAGAAGGCAACAAGTTGTAGCATGCATATTAGCCATAAAACATCTTGGCAGGTGGTCTAAACCAGATTGAGAGTAACTGACAGGTCTGAAATCCACTGATCAGTTAGGAGAGTATCTATTGCAAGCATGTGAAGACTTCCCCAGGTAGAATGGAGGATGGGAACAATTTGTTTCAACAGCCATAAACATAGCTGAAAGTATGCTGTGAAACATTTAGAGTTTGGTCAGACATTGAAGGTACCAAAATCATCTTCTGCATCCCGGGCTATCACCAGTTGTCTTGACTTTTGTTTTGCCATTAGATTTCAATGACCCAAAAAGAGAGAGCGAGACTGATGACTTTGTGCAACTATGCCTCATTTAAATCCAATTCACACATAAGTCTAGACCTCACCCTGGGTCTTCATTGGTTCTCTTCAAAAATGAAAAACCAAAAACAACCCAAAAAGTGATAAAATAAAGAGTGTCTAGAGGAAGAGGAGACACCTTCTGTCATAGCAGGCAGGACAAAGGAGGGTGTTATGTTAGTTGGGTGTAGGTTAAGTCAGGGACTTGTATCCATTGTCTTTTCGTAGCCTCTCCCCAACAGGTTCTGACCTGTCATCACCTTTTTATTAGTCACAGGTCATCTGAAGTGAGGCAGACACTTTGACATCCTCTCTAGGGACTGTCAACAAAGCATGACTCACAGGTACTCCATCATTCTCACTGTCATCCTGAAAAGGAGCTTATAATATTCAGCGAGAGTTTTAGTTGATGGAAAAAAATGTTTTCATCTCAAGTGATCTCAGATTACTTCTCTATGAGTTTCCATTGTGGTTCAGGGTTGTTTTTTTTGTTTGTTTATTTTGTTTTTTAGGGTTTTTGCTCACACTTCTGAAATTCAGATCTGCATGGGGCTTTAAAGGGTTATTTCTTTTTTTTTTTTACATTTTTTTTATTCATTTTTCCAAATTATCCCCTCCCTCCCTCCACTCCCTCCCCCCATACATTTTACATGTGTTACAATATAACCTAGATACAATATATGTGTGTAAATACCATTTTCTTGTTGCACATTAATTATTAGCTTCTGAAGGTATAAGTAACCTGGGTAGATAGACAGTAGTGCTAACAATTTACATTCACTTCCCAGTGTTCCTTCTCTGGGTGTAGTTAATTCTGTCCATCATTGATCAACTGGAAGTGAGTTGGATCTTCTTTATGTTGAAGATTTCCACTTCCATCAGAATACATCCTCATACAGTATTGTTGTTGAAGTGTACAGTGATCTTCTGGTTCTGCTCATTTCACTCAGCAACAGTTGATTTAAGTCTCTCCAAGCCTCTATGTATTGCTCCTGCTGGTCATTTCTTACAGAGCAATAATATTCCATAACCTTCATATACCACAATTTACCCAACCATTCTCCAATTGATGGACATCCATTCAACTTCCAGTTTCTAGCTACAACAAAAAGAGCTGCCACAAACATTTTGGCACATACAGGTCCCTTTCAGCTCTTAAAGGGTTATTTCTGTAAGTAACAATGATGCAAATAGAACACAGGACCTGAATACAGATGCTGATGGGGAGTTGACAGCAAATGGTTATCTTTCCTAGCCAAAATGCACTTGTCAAGTTTATTTTCCAGCAATGATCTTCTCTTGTTCACACACTTTTTTTTAGGGAAAAGGAGAATATATGTATGTCCTGTTAATCTTTAAATCCCAAAGAGGAATTTATATCTACAAGAACTTTTGTTACATGGAAACCATCAGTGCCTAGTGTTTTCAATTTAATACATTGAACAACTAGACCTGCTATTCAGTTATAGGAAGTGAATAGGCTAAAACTCTCACTGCTTTGGTCATGTGCTTAGTTCAGAGAGTGAGATATAGTCCAATAGTGGAAAAAAGAAGCCAAAGAGAGAAATCTTAGTAGCCTTGCCTCTTCGTGGTCAACAACACAAAATTTAGTATTTAATTTATTGTCATAGTGCCTACTATGTGCAGGCACTGCTGAACTCTGGGAAATACAAAGAAAGGCAAAAGATAGTCCCAACTCTCAAAAAGTACTTAATCTACAGTGGGAAAGATCCTTCAAAGTATTTCATTATTCTGGTGAGAGCCTTCATCCCAGGCAGAAGATGCATAGTGGCATCTATTTTGATTTCTTAGAATGCTAGAGGTAAAACTTTAGAGATTTTCTAGCTCAATACTCATCATTTCAGAGATAAGGAAATAGCATCAGAGAAGTTAAGTGATTTGTACAAAGTCACATAGCTAATTAGGGAGAGAGCTGGGAACCAGCCTCTAAACATTCTGACTACTAAACTGGTTCTTTCTACTACATAGTTTCACTATCCCATATTCACTTCTAAATGCCTTTTCATTAATTTGAGGGGAATTTGGGGCTGGGAGATGTTTCATTAGAATGTGACCTATTCATAAGAAAATTCCTTTTTATCCCCTATACCTTAGCAAGTTTTTTATAATTTAATCTTTGAGTTATTTATAATTTAATCTTTGAGAGGCTGTTACTTGTCTATGATCATATAGTCAATACGTCTCAGGAGTATGACTACAATATAGATTTTCATAAAATCAAGACCAATCTCCACATTGTTTCTGCCAACAAAATTTGTTTTTTCTTAACATTTTTATTTAAAGTTTTTCATTCCAAATTCTATCCCTTTCTTCATCCCTCCCCCATCCCTGAGATAGTAAGCAATCAGATATAGGTTAGATGAGAATAGCTAAGTAATTCACAATTTTTTATTGAATAATACTTATGTAACTGTGTACAACACTCTCCTGGTTCTGTTTACTTCACTATGCTTCAATTCATATGAGTCTTTCCTGAAATTGCCTTGTTTGCCATTTCTTACTGCACAATAATATTCCATTACAATCATACCACAGCTTGCTTAGCTATTCCACAATTGATGTTTATCCTTTTGATTTCCTGATCTTAGCCACTGCTGCTATAAATATTTTTTGTACAAATAGACCCTTTCCCCACTTTTTTGGATGTTTTAAAATTTGTCCTAAATGCAGCAAGTCAACTTGCTGTATTTTTCTGTTATTTATACTTGTTAGACAAACACCCAGAAATGTCCTCTTGAATTAAAAAGTCATTGGCATTTGCCAATGCATACATTTCCAAGTGTAAAAAAAAAAGGACATAACATTTGGATTGAATTTGAAAATGGATTTATCACTTTTTTGCTGATATATCAGCATAAAAATATAAACCAAGGATTTTATTTCATCTATTCATTGTACATGAAGATAATCTACACATTTTGTGCCCTACAGAGATTCACTGTATTACATGTCTGCTAAACATTGAGTTGAGCATTTACTGAAATTGTTTTTTTTTATTATTTGAATCTGAAACCGGGGAGATATTCAAGGTTAAAGTAAAAAGGTTTTTGTATTAGAGCTAAGATTGAATCAGCTCTCACTGGCTAGAGAGAACTGATTGTTGAATTTGGCAAATTTGTTTGAAATTGGCAAAATATACAAATCAGAACTTAATTTATTGGTTTTTTGTTAGTTGTCTACATTTAAGAAAGCAATGGAGAAAATATTAAATAAAGCAAAAGTGTATCCTGTATTTTTTGGGGGGTGACCTATTTAAACATTTATATTCATACCCCTGCTTATATGTAAACTTGATCATAATGACACCTGGACAATTCAGAGGAGAATGAAACTAGGGGGACCTCCTCTCTTAATGCTCCCACATTATGTTTTTACTTTGGAACCTACTTCCTTAGAGGAGACTAAGAGTCAAGATTTTTTTATTTTGACATTTTTTAAAGTTATTGATCTTGAGTAACATTGATCACATACATAAGCATTCTTCAAAAATAAAATAAATAGTCATCTGAGCAAGGATAAGCACCTCAGTGGAGGAAAGAAATGGGATTTGGGGTAGGATATATATTCATAGAGCTGGAAAGGATTTCTTATAAATCACCCTCAAAGTTTACAGATGAGGAAACTGAGGCACAGAGAGAAGGGAATTAGCCAAGTTACATAATGTCAGAGCCAAGAACAGAAAGTAGGTCTCAAAGACCTTTTCCATTGCCCATAACAAAAGTATAATTTCTTGTAATAAAAATCTTCCAGAAGGGACTCAATGGCCCTCTTTCTTTCTACCTTTCTCATTCATTTAAATATATATATATTTTGACTTTCCTAGGATACACAGAAAGGAAAAGAAGGAAAATGAGATGAAATGAGGTGAGTGAGGTAAGGTAATGTTTATATTAATACCAGTCTACCCAGAGTGTCATTGTAGGATAATCATATCATTACTGTAAACTGGCTTATCTCTCCTCAGCAGATACCCAGTTTCTAAGCAGTACTGGACACCAGAAAAATTGCCATTTTGGTCCTGCTCAAGCTTACCCCTCTCAGTGGGCTCAGAACCAAGCATGACTGGATCCAAATGTAGCAGTGGTAGTGGCCAAGCAGCAGAAGCTGCAGATCCCTAATCATTTTTATCCATGTAAACTCTTCCTACATGATCTCCTATAAGGTCACCTTCTACATAAATGAGTGTTAATTCTATAAATAAAAAAGGAAAGGAATAAGTATTTATTAAAAGAGTTTTATGTGCTAAATTAAAAAAAAATATTATATTATTTGATCCTCATAAGAACCATGGGAGATAGGTGTTATTGTTTTCCCTATTTACAATTGAAGCAACTAGGACAGAGATTAAGAAATTTGTCCAGGGTCACACAGTTGCTAAGTGTCTGGAGTCGCATTTGAACTTACAACTTCTTGACTCCAGGCTAAGTTCCCTATCCTAGCTGTCCCTGCATTGTATAAATCAGTTATTTTATTATCTATAAAGTCAGAAAATCTTGAAAGTACTTTATACATAAAAGATTCACTATTAATAATCATCACTAACTTCAAGTATTAGGGAACTGATCACTGATACATACATACATATATATACACACATACATAAAACTGGGAAGGGTCTTGGTAACCATCTAGTCAGATTCCCCTCATTTTATAGGTGAAGAAACTGAGGTCACTATATTTGAATCAGTTTGTCCAAGATCACATGAATAATTAAATGGAAAGAAGATATAGAAAATAATATTCTATTCCTTGCCTTTTTTTACATTTTTATTGAGCATTATGCAAGTTAGAGGTATGACTAAGTTAAGATGATCTGGACTTTCACCCGGGATACCAAAAATTTAGAAGGAGCAAAAAAAAAAAAATAATAATAATGACTTAATTACAAAGATTTATCATTTTTAATAGTATTATCTGTTCCTTCCAGCAAAATAGATATATTTGTGTTTAGAACGTATTTAGCAAGGATAATTAAATAGCTTAACTAGGAAACCTCCAGATGTCAGGTTCCCCCCTGTAACTAAACAAATGCTCCTCCTCCGAAGAAGTCTTACAGAATCCTGAGTTCTATCCTTAGATCTCTCCCTCCCCAACTGGTTTTCCAGAAGCTTCATTCACATTCAACTGAAGTTTTCTTAGATATTTGTTTAATTCCTTTCACATGACAAATTAAAAGTTGGTTTAAGGGTGTGTTTTATGTTGATTATCCCAGGAGTCAAAGTTGCTGGATAAAGTTCCATTATATAATACTTTTTAAAATTATATTTTATTTTTTAAAACAGAAACATATTTTATTTCCTTTCCACTATCTACCCTATTAAAAAAAAGAAAAGAAAAGCAGATTCTCTGTAACAAATATGCATAGCTAAAAGCTGTAAAGGGATGCCCATCAAACCATGAAGTTTTAATTAGTTCAATGCAATTAAGTAATTACCTTACTGAATTGTCTTCTTGCAGTTCAAAGGACAAATGCATCTTCTTTTAAAATATATGTATATATAGAGTTCTTGTAAAAATCCCTTTTTCCCTTCTGCTCAAATTCCCACCCTCTCCAATTAAGAGTTGAAGAAAAATAAAACTATTACAAATATGCATAGTCAAGCAAACAAATTTCTTCATTGGACATTTTTTTTTTTAAATAGTTCTCATTCTGCACTCTTAGTCCCTTATCTCTCTACCAGAAAATGGGTAGCATTTTCCTCTGGAATCCTAGTTGATTATTACATTTTGCAGAGTTCCTACTTCTTTTCAAGTTATTTGTCTTTTCTATATTGTTGTCATTGTATAAGTTGTTTTCCTACTTCTATTCATTTTACTCTGCATCAGTTTACGTAAGTCGTCTGGGTTTCTCTGAAGTCATCACCTTCATTTCTTAAAACTCAATAGTATTCCATCACATTCCACATATGTGTGTGTGTGTGTATCCTACATATATAACTTATTCAGCCATTTCCCAAGTTACAGGCATTTTTTCACATTCCTTCTTCCCCCACTTTTGACATCTCAAAAAAAAAAAGCTATAAATATTTTTGTTGCAGTTTCTTTTTTATATAGTGCCAATTTTAAATAGATTTCATTCTCCAGGACAAGAACTGCATTATCATTTATTTACAGTATTGATAAGTAGAACCATCCACTAGGAAAATGTCATGAATCTGTGTTTATCTAGCGTGGCATTTCTTATGGCCTTTTCCACAGAGTCCAGTATACCACAGAAGAAATGAGCATTCAGCTTTTCAAAATAGGCTTAGGTGATTGAGATATAGAAGCTAATACATTCATAGAGAAAGTCAATCTCAATACTGACCTGGCTACTGGAAGAGAGAGTTGCTTTGCACATTCACACACATTGCATGAATAGCAAATAACCTTTTTCTCACCAATGTCCTTCTTCTGCTTTCACTTGAACTCAGCAAAAAATTGTTTATCTTGTGGTTTTCAAAGTCTTTCTTTCTTCCTTCCTTCTCTTCCTCTTCCTCTTCTTCTTCCTCTTCCTCTACTTCTTCTTTCTTTTTTGCTGAGGCAATGGGGTTAAGTGACTTGCCCAGGGTTACAGAGCCAGGAAGTGTTAAGTGTCTGAGACCAGATTTAAACTCGAGTCCTCCTGACTTCAGGGCTAGTGCTTTATCCACTGTGCCAACTAGCTGCCCTGTCAAAGCCTCTCTCACTCAAGTGGATGTTTCCAGCTGTGTGTTTGACCTTTAAAATGCCATCATTTAGCAGACCCTAGAGTTTCTTTTGCCTGAAATTAATTTCTACCTTAATCTACCCTTCCTCCACTCTACTTTCTCCATTCTTCCTTTCCCTTCCTAAGTCCCTGTTAAGTAAAATGTATTTCTGTATATAATTTCACGTGTATATTGTTTTTCTCCTTTTCTCTCTTTGATGAGGGTGAAGTTCAAGTGTCAACTGCTTCTCCTGCCCTTCCTTCTTGTTTGTGTAGTTGTCCACTTGGGCACCCAGATTAGGAGACAAATTTCATATTAGATTTTAAGCAGTTTGTCCTTGCTTAGTCCTTTATTTATCCTTGTTTAGTTCTTTTTGTTCATGTTTACTTTTTCATGTTTCTCAACTCCCCTGTTTGAGTGAGTTGTGTTATTATAAGGCATTCCTATACTGGGAGCTCTTTTCATCTATGAAATTACAAATCTAAATCTCCTCTCCCTCCCCTACTCCATTATTTACCTCACTGGATTGTGAGTATCAAAAGATATTCATTTATCTTTGATATGTTTCTGTGAGAAAACATTATAATAATGTGAACTGCTATTATTTTCCCCTATACATAAACAAGGAGATAGACATAATGAGACCTTGCCAGCACTATATCTATCAGCTTTTGGCTAATTCTGCTATAATTATCACTTATAATTATATATTATAATTCTTATATATAAGCATATTATATACAATAATGTATGTGATCTATATTGTTAATATTATATTTAATATATAACACATATTGTATGTATACATTACATAACATGTGTTATATAATGTATGCATACAATATTGTTATATTATAAATTCTATTCGTAAAGCATAAGACTTTTGATCAGAAGGTCCACCATTCAAGTCCCTGTTCAGATACACATTTTTAAAGAATCAGTTCTAATTTTTTAAAAAAGATACCCTTACAAAGAAGAATTTATAAGTAATTAAAAATTATAAGAACATACACACACACACACATATATATATATGTGTGTGTGTGTATATATATATATATATATATATATATATATATATATATATATATATAAAATCTACACTCACAACAAGTCTGCAAGATAATATCATCCCATTTCACCAATCAGAAAACCAAAACTCAAGAGGTTTTTAAGTGGCTTGCCTAACAACACATAACCAAGAAAATATTTATGGTATGTTTCAAAATAACCTGCTTCAATTCTCATTATGTGAATTATTTGATGGAAACAAATTAGATGCTTATGCAAGTAGTAGTGACTCAGATCATTAGACTATCTCAATGAACTGGAAGAGGAAATTGACTAAATAATGCTTTATCCAGGTACTGTCATTCCCTTTGCCTTCAACTTCCTGCCTCTCATCCCCCTCTTACTCCCCCCCCCCATACATAAACCTTCTTTCCCATCCTAAAGAATTCACTGGGACCTTTAGAAGCTGCACCAGTTACTGTGCCCTTCCCAAATTAGATTGAAGTCCACTTTTGTTTTCATTTTCCTTCCATTGTGGAAGGAAAGGGTCAAGGTAATTAATCTGATGTCAGTGGTTTTCTGCCTCCTATCCCTGCTCCCAGCCTCATCTCCCCATTAATTAAGAAAACCAAAAAAGAAAGCACAAGCTTTTTTGTGTCTGACCCCACATTCCTGGTTTATTCTCCACTCCCTGGCATCTTGATTAGAAATAAAACTTTGTAAAGTTACTTTTGGTAGGAAACCAAAAAACTCTGTCATCTCTTTTGCCTATTTGTAGTGGGTATTTTTAAAAAAGAGAAAACCCACTAAATAAAATAAATCCATAAACCATAAGAGGAGATCAGAATAAAGAGCTAATAGTATATATCTGTGTCAGGGTCTGGGGGTCCAGCAAGAGAAGTGATCTTGCTGATGTAGTCAACACTTTCAAAGCCATGTCAGCCAGTGGTCATGGTCATTCAAGGTTAATGCCCCCTGTCTGGGAAGAGAAAGACAAATGCCGCCTTGCATGGACCATATCGAAGCTGGAAGGATGTGGATCTGTCTCCATAAATATTTAAATAACACTTTTTTGCGTGTGTTTACTATATTTCTCATTTAAGAACAATTCTGGAAACTTAATTGCAAATAAAATAGCACTGAGAAAGCATATGATATGGCAGCCAAAACTATTTTGTTTCCTTTAATGCACCAAATTCAATTCTCCTTGGCCATGCTTGAGGTTAAAAAGATTTTTCTAAAGTGCTTAGCCCCTCTTTCCCTCACATTTCCTGTCTTTTTTCTGTATTTATGGCTCCTTTCCTGGAATAACATTTAAATGATTAATCAGCAAATAAGGAAAAGGTTTTGTCAAATACCATTAGTATCCCACCCTCATTGCCACCATTCTTCCCATCCCACTCCCAAAGACTGGTCTACACAGAGTATAGAAATGTTATCATTGTATTATTTTTACAATGTTTATCTTTGGATTTGTAAAGTGAATCATAGGTTATATTAATCATAAGGTTTAAGTGAAAAATTACTGAACTGAGTTTGCACAGGTTATCTGTCCTTTGTATTTAGAATACACTCCTTTTTCCACTTTGCTTTCTTGGTATTTCTAGCTCCTTTCAAGATCTGTTTTTAAGTAAGACCTCTTTTAAGAGGCTCTCCCTAAATCATGAAATTGTTAATGCCCAATGTCCCCTTCCAAATAACTTAGCATTTATTCTATTCAAATATTTTATTTATTTGTCAATATATCTTACTGGTATTTACTTTTCTGTTTGCATGTTATTCTCTCCAATAGAATGTATATTTGAGGGGGGGAAAAGTTGTTCCCTCCTTTTTTTTCCTTTGGTATTTGCATATATCCAATGTATAATCTTTAAAATGTAACTAGTTCAATTAAATGGGATATTAGAGAGGAGTCCTGTGATATAGTAGATGAAAGGCAGGCCATGGGAAAAAAATTAAAAAGACCTGGGTTCAAACCATATCTGTGATTGATGCTGGTTGTGTGACTACAGAGAACAAGATGTTTAATATTTCAGTTCTCCCAGAAAACTACCCATGACTGTAAGATTACAGAATCTTATGCCAATGAAATCATAAGTTCGAACAAAGAAAAGAAAAGAAAGCGGGAAAGAACATTTTATGACTTGAAGGGACATTAGATATCTTATCTTCTAAACCTTCCCTACTCCCTTTTAATAACTGAGGAAATTGAGATCCAGGGAAATGAAATTACTAGTTCAAGTTTCTTTAAATTGAGCCAGGATTCAAATTCAGGTCTTTACTCTCTAAATGTAGTGTTCTGCCTTATGAGCTAAGAAGTCGGGTTTTTTGTTTTGTTTTGTTTTTTGTTTGTTTGTTTGTTTGCAACATTATGACATAGGTAATAACACTGATGGTGGCCCAGGGAAAAACTGAATACTCTATTTAGACTTGAATTCTTTGAAGGTCACACCTGAGTGAAGAGTAGAGTTAGTTCCATATACCATTCCTACAAAGAAAAAGTTACAGACACACTCTCTTTTCCCCAATCCCCATAAATATTTTTTTAAAAGTTATGTACTGATAGACCCTACAGAAATTAGTGTAGATATTTTACCCTTAAAAAAAAAACACCTTTGGCTCCCACATCAAAATAAATTGAATGGTATAGACTCTTGACCATGTGTAAGAAGGCCCAGGATCAAGTCTCACTCTCTGACACTTACTAGCTTCTTGACACTGAGCTAAACCTCTTTGATCTTCAGTCAATTTAAACTTTTAAATGGGGATAATATTATTTTCTTTTTTAAAATTTTTATTAAAGCTTCTTATTTTCAAGACATATACGTGGATAATTTTTCAACAATGACCCTTGTAAAACCTTGTGTTCCATATTTCCTACCCTTCCCTTACCTCCTCTCCTAGATGGCAAGTAATGCAATATATATTAAACAGGTAAAATATGTTAAATCCAATATATGTATACATATTTATACAATTATCTTGCTTCACAAGAAAATATCAGATCAAAAACGGAAAAAAAATGAGAAAATAAAATGCATACAAACAACAACAAAAAGAGTGAAAATGCTGCCTTGTGATCCACACTCAGTTTCTACAGTTCTCTCTCTGGGTGTAGATGGGTAGATGGCTCTCTTCATCAAAAGATCATTGGAATCAGCTTCAATCATCTCACTGTTAAAAAGAACCATGCCCATCAGAATTGATCATCATATAGTCTTGTTCTTGCTGTGTAAAATGATCTCCTGGTTCTGTTCATTTCACTTAGCATCAGTTCATGTAAATTTCTCCAGGCTTCTTTGAAATCATCTTGTTGATCATTTTTTATAGAATAATATTCCATAACTTACATATACCACATATTTATATACCATATTCTTCACATTTCATATATTTTCATATCTTACATATTTCATATATATTTCATCTATATAACTTATTCAGCCATTCTTCAACTAAAGGGCATTCACTCAGTTTCCAATTTTTTGCCACTACAAAAAGGGCTGCTACAAACATTTTTGCACATGTGGATAACTTTCCCTCCTTTATGATCTCTTTGGGATATAAGCCCAATAGAGATACTGTTGGATCAAAGAATATGTACAGTTTGATAGCCCTTTGGGCATAGTTCCACATTGCTCTCCAGAATGGTTGGATTTTTTCACAGTTCCACCACCCACAATGTATCAGTGTCCCAGTTTTCCCACATCCCCTCCAACATTTGTCATTATCTTTTCCTGTCATCTTAGCCAATCAAAGGTGTGTAGTGCTATGTCAGAGTTGTCTTAATTTGCATTTCTCTGACCAGTAATGATTTAGAGCACCTCTTCATATGACTAGAAACAGTTTTGATTTCTCCATCTGAAAATTGTCATATCCTTTGCCATGATAATATTGTTTTCAGTAAAGCCTCAAAAGATTGTTTTGAAGAAAGTGTTTTTGTAAAACACGAAGCACCAGAGAAACCTAAGCTATTATTATTGCTCTTAATTTTTTGAAGTCTCATGCTAAGAAAATATAAAAAACCAAGTTCTCACTGGAGAGCCATTAAAAAAAACAAAGAAAAGACCTTAATTTAGAATAAATAGATTCCTCCAATTTCCAGGAGAAACATATCATAAAGATGATGTTTAGTCATACCAGCAGCCCTAGTTGCTGTCTTCAGGTAAAATTCAGAAATAGATAATTTCTCCTCTTTCCTCTCTACCTCTCATATGCTTCTTAGGCACTGGTGCTTGTACCCACTTCCCCAGGGCTTCATGTTGTCTCTGGGATCCAGATATTCTATCCTACAAAAGAACTCTACAAATCTACAGAAGAACAGCTAGTTGGTGTAGTAGATAAAGCACAAGCCCTGAAATCGGGAGGACCTGAATTCATCAGACACTTAACACTTCCTGGCTGTGTGACCTTGGACAAGTCACTTAACTCCAATTGTCTCAGACTGGGGGGGGGGGGAAGAACTCTATCCTCTTCTCTGACCCAAACCCCATCCCCTCAGTGGGAAAAACCTTAGCTGTGTTTTAAGAGAAAAGAACCATCCATCCAAAAGGAAATAGCTCATAGGTACAAGTCCCAATACCTAAATGACTTTTGATTATAAGAAGATTAGATGGAAATGTTCTATTTACATTTTAAAGTCATTGCACCACTGTGTTATAGGGAAAAAAAAAAAAAAAACTTTATTTCCGTGTGTGTGTGTGTGTGTGTGTGTGTGTGTGTGTTTGTTTTCTATTCCATCCAAAATTAAGGCTTTGCAGTGAAGAGAATGTTTTGCTTTTGTCTGTATTGTCAGTGCCAGACATATAGCAGGCATTTAGTATTATTATTAAGGATTGATTTGTTTGCAGCAGAAACTTTGTGGAGGCACATACCTGAATATCAAAGTGGCAAACCCTAGTACATATTGTTGGGTGAACTGATTACAGATCTTCTGGCTGCAGGAAGCATGAAACTACTTTGTTTGTCTTGGTCTTCCATCATAATTATCCGGTCTCAGGCAACTTTTGAGTTAGGCAACATGCCCACATTATTTCTTTATCATCTTCTGTTCTTATCAGTCTTTTTCCTCTCCAGGCTCTCTTCGGTATAGTTCACCCCAGACCAAAATGCTTTCCACCTCCTTACATCAACAGACACATTATTGGTCACTTCTTTCAACTGTCTATTCAATAATCCACAGTTCTAGGAGCAGTTTTCATGTATGCTCCCCATTGTTACTGTCAAACCATTCTACTGTGAGATCCAAAGAAACCTTCCAATTTCCAAGGTAAGTCTCACAGAGGTTACCCCAAGTTCAATGTATTTTAGACTCATATAACCTAAAAATGCTCACAAGCACTCATTAATGTGCTTACAGTCATCCAAAGGATATGATTAGGTCAATGCAAAGGTATTTCATGAATTAATATATCAAGAAAAATTAATAAAGTATTTTTTCTCCAAAACCTGGAAGACAGATGTTATATAGTAGCAGTAGAGACCAAAACATAGCTGTGGTACTTTGTAAATCATAACAAAATTCTAGGGGGGAAAAGTAATGGTTTTAGCTAATCTCAGATTTTAATGTCTCTCCTGATCTTCAGACCAATATCTTAAAGATATTGCTTAAAGAGCATCTTGAACTGTTACTCTCTCTGTGTCTGAGATCTTATACTCCACATATCCAAAGCAATGAGTATTAAATTTCTACCAAAATTTTCTCTAAGTCTGATTTATCAGTCACAACACTAGTCTTCCACATCTGTCACCTTGGAATTATATTTTAAAAATAAAACTTCAATTTGACCTCTCTAATTCTTGAAACTATCATCCTCTACCTTTCTCGTTAATGTCTTAGAAAGGACAGTCTGTTACTTCCATATCTTTTTACTTCATTCACTATCCAATCCCTTATGAGTTGACCAATGACCTCAACATTCTATTAAAGTTATTCTCTTAAATGTCATCAATAGACTCCTAATGGCTAAATCATATGACATTTTTAATGTTCTTCCTTCCTGATACATCATTTTGCATCATTCAAGAGTGTTGAACATTCATTTCTATTATTTATAGATAAGTGCACATGGTCTCTATCCTAGAGAATACTGGAAGACTAGAACTTTGAACTTTTTATAGAGTTCTGGTCCTTTTATGTGTCATAGATCCTACTTTGGTAGTCTGTTGAGATCTATGGACTTCAGATAATATTTATAAAAAATTAAGCAAAATGCCTGTCTCATAATAGGTGCTATATAAATATTGTTATTCTCAGAATCATTTTAATGCAGCACAGAACAAGAACAGATCTCTGAGAACTTCTTTCAAGTTTACACCAAACCAATAATGATTGTTCTTGGATCTGGACATCCAATCAATTCCAAATGTATCTAGATATGATATTGCCTTTTATACATTCTCCATAAAAGTTATCAGGATAGTTTTTCTAATACCTACTAAAACCAATCATATCTATAACATCTTAGTCTCTTTTCTTGATTCACCATCTCACTCTTGTCCAATAATATTGGATATATTCCCAATCTCTGTTTTTCCTCTACTTTCTTTCCTCTTTTTGACATTCTGTCACATTGTTATAGATATCCTTCCCTTGGTTCAGAAGTCCCTCATCTTAAAAGATTCATAAGATCATAGACTTAAATAAAACTGGAAGAGACTTTGGAGACCATTTAGTCTAACCTACCTATTTTACAGATGAGAAAATTGAGGATCTGGTAAATTATGTGATTTGGCAAGGTTACAGAGATAGTAAGGGTCACATATGGGATTTTAGCCCAGGTCCATGCTTGTTCATAATGTCCCAAAAATCTTCAATAAAGGATCTACCCAGTGCACAACAGACCTTCCTTCAGTGTTTTAACATTCCATGTATATCACAGACAGCTAACTGTTGCAATGTATAGATTGATGGGACTAGAACTAGGAAGATCTGGATTCAGATGTGAAATCAGACACTATCTGTATGATTCTAGGCAAGCCATTTAATCTTGCCTTCGTTTCCTCAACTGTAAAAGGGGGATAATAATAGCATTTCTTCACCTGATAGCCTCTTGACATCCTAAACTTAACATTTATAAAATTTAAGTTATTATCTCCTTCCTTAGATTTCTGGCATTTCTTCCAACTTATACATTTGTGCTGAGAGGATTCCATATTCACATTCACCCGGGATCAAACTTAGTTATGTTTGATTCTTTCCTTTCTCTATCCCTCCCACATTCAATTAGTTTCTATCTCCATAACAACTTCTACATTTGCCTCCTTTTTTCTATTCATTAGTGGGAGGTAAGTGGTACAACGGAAAGAGTATAAGACTGGAGTCAGAAAGAGAGATATGAATTTAAGAAAATGAGTCTATCTATGTGACTCTGGACAAGTCATTAACTCTGTCTCAGTTTCCTCATCCATAAAGTAAACTGACAAAGGAAATGGCAAATCCTCTAGTATCTTTTTCTAAAAAAAACCCTAAAAGGGTCACAAAGAGTTGGATGATTGAACAACAACAAAAACTCTATAGCTCCACTCATTAAAACAGGCTTCACAGCCATCATATTGTTCAAAATGGTAAAAGATACAAATAGTCAAAGCTGGAAGAACTGTGTGAAAACAAACTAACATACAGTTGATAGAGATGTGAATTCAACTACTCTGAAAAGTAATCTGGAATTACATAAAAATTGTTTACTACTGAATATATATCCCAAAGAAGTTAATAATTGACATATTTGTCAAGTTTTGTCAAGTTATTCATAGCAACACTACTTGTAATAGCAAAATACTTGAGGTTTTTCTTAATTATGTGCTCAGAAGGTGATTGAATTAATTGTGGCATATAACAAAGGTGAAGAATTTAGAGAAACAAGGGAAGACTTGTGTGAACTGGTTCAGAGACAAGAAATCAAATATCAACAGATACAATGACTACAATAATGTAAAAGAAGACAATGCTAAAAGACATCAATGTTGGTGCCAGATGACTGAGATTAAAACAACTTTATTTTTTTTAAAATAGTAAACTATGAAAATAGAAATTCACATATGTTATTGATTACATCTACTATATTAAATGGTCATGCTGAACTGTTTGTTTATTTGGTTGCTGAAGCAATTGGGGTTAAGTGACTTGCCCAGGATCACATGCTTAGGGCATGTTAAATGTCTGAGACCTGATTGAACTCTAGTCCTGACTTCAGGCTAGTGTTCTATCCATTACATCATCTAGCTGCCTCTGTTGAACTGTTTTTAATATGTTCTGCACAAATGATATTTATTTGTAAGTGGTCAGTATATCAAAATTGACCAATATTTTAATTATTCATATTATTGATATGTCAATCAGTCAATAAACATTTATTAAGCACCAACTATATGCCAGAAACTGAGTGTCAAAGTTGAATGAGACCTTAAAATGGCCCCTTTATTTATAGGTATGAAAACAAAGATCCAAAAAGATTTCATAACTTGTAAAACATTCTAGAATCAGACAACTTGGATTCTAATTGTATCTGCCACTTATTACGTGCATGACCATGAGCAAGTCACCTAAACTCTCTATATCTTAGTTACTCACTTATACAATGAATTAGTGGGACTAGGATGGGATGTCTTTTAAGATTTTTTTCATCTCTAGATTTATGATTCAATGCCCAATGATCTTATGATTCTACCATTATATGGATAGTAAGGAGAAGGGCTGGGATTTAAAGCAAAATCCTTTGTTTCTCCCTATCTCAAGAGTAATGAAGTATTTTTTTCCTTTCATAGTCAAATATTCAAATGGATATGTGATATCATCATTTTGAATATTCTCTACAATGATACAGATTATAGTTCATCCAATGAAACTTTTATCCATGCACTCCCATAAATTTCCCAATGGGAGGCCCACCCAGTATGTTAGAAGCTTTCTGACTTTCTTCTGCTATTATAAGGATGCCCACAGAATACTCAACCTGTCATTCATCATCTTTGTCATGTGACTAATCAATCTTCTGTTACTCTCATCAAATTTCCCTAATAACATTTTAGGCTCCTTTAGAGTTCTTCTTTGAAGCTGTGTATTTATTCTATGTTGCAGCTTGCTTGTATCCACTATGCATCTCTCCACTTCCCTCAGTGTGAGGCTTTTTCAATTTTTTAGTGACTATTTTAGTGTCCTGTGTTACTCAATCATATGACGGTATTGTATGAAAGAATAGACACATTTACAAAACAAAAAGAAAGAAAAGAAAAAGAAAAAAGTGGTCCCTGACATAGCTAAATAAAAAAATAAATGGAATTTATGACAATAGAATAGTTAAAGAATCCTTGAACCTTTGAACTGAATACAAGAGGGGAAGTAATTATATTTATATTTTAGCTTTAGTCACTAAGGTTGAGATGACTAAGCTAAAACACATCTGTATTTACATTATCTATAAAGCACAAATTAGCAATACATCTGAGAGTTTCCTGATAAAACACAAACCTCATAGTTATTTTAATGTTCTAATAAAGTTATCTCCTAAGACTAATTTCTGATCTCATCCTTTCCCTCCTATGCTAGGAAATCAAGCACAACTCTGCCATCTAGTGGAACTGTAGCAATAATAAATTACAGTGCTGGACCATGCTTTGAATTTTCCTACTATAATTAAGAACAAGTGGGTGGCAGTCAAATGCAGCTGTTTTCTACATTACAGGAAGTAACATGGGAGTGAAAGGCCATGGATAAATCAAATCCACATCGTACAAAAGCCCAATTTCAAATCACTAATTTCAAAAACATCATCAAGTATTTATTAATGCTTCCTCTGTGCCAGGCCCTATGCTAAGCACTAGAGACTGAAAGAAAGACAAACCAGAACAATACAAAACAACAACAGTCTCTGTTTTCAAGCTGTTCAGTCTAATGAGGCAGACTTGTAACAACCATTGGTAAACAAGATATATACAGGATAACATGAAGATTTATCAACAAAAGGAAGGTTCTAAGACAAAGAAGTACCAGGAAAGTCTAAAAAAATTTTTATTAAATATATGCATGTGTATCATGGCCATCTAAAATGGTCCTTGCCCTCTAGATGTTTATCATCTGACATAGATATTGTAGTTTATGTCCCAACAAAACACTTAGTATATCCAACTAGCAATAAATCCGACTGATATGAGTCTGTTTCTGTCTCCTTTTTCTTTGTATTCTTGTACACTTCTAAGAGTGAAGGGGTAGGCAACTGAAAGGAAGGAAGTTAGAGGAGAATTAGATGGGAAGCTTAGATAACACTAGATAATCAGCTTCTGGATTTGGGAATATATCACATTTTAAGCACAAAGTGAAATGGCCATTCAGTCATCAAACATTAACTGCTTACCAAGTGGCAGGAACTGTGCTATGGGCTAGAAATAAAAAGAAAAACTAAAGCAAGCTCTGCCTTCCAGGAGTTCATAGTTTAACCTAGGGAAATGGTATAGGGAAAATTTGTTTTTAAAAGAATCAAGGGTAAACGAACAGTCAAGTTAGACTCTAAAACACTTACACAGAAGGTAGTGGGGGAAAAAAGAAAAGATCTTCTGCTAAAGATATTAGATGTAGGTCTTGAAGGAGTGAGAGAAGCAAAAGAGAAGAGGGAGAACATTCAAAGTATGAGATAGGTAGAATATTATTATGAGGAAGAAGATGAAGATCAGCTAATAGATCATAGAGAAATTCTAATTGCAATTTAGCAATGTAGCGGTCTCTGATACTTTCCACTTCAAAATTTAAATAAGCAGCCTAGTCATAGACCTAACATAAGACCCAACACCTGGTCTTATCCTCATTCACTTGGCAGCTCTGTATTCTAAAGCATGATATGGATGCATCTACATCCATATAGGGTCTGGTAAGATTACTAGTAACTATTATCACTTCCTCCTCACAATTCTTGTGGCTGGGTAGATAGTGAACTTTTGTTTCACTTTGTCATTTGAAACTTTGTCTCCCTATCTTATCTAGACTTATACATGGCTGCTCATAATCCTGATCCCAAAAGTTATAAGTACAAGGGGCTTTGACCTACTCTGTTTCTAATCAGAAGTGGTTTGCCCCTTCTTGGGAAGCTTGATCTCAGTCTCAGAAGCTCACTATGTTAGTGCCAGATTTAATGTAGATATTCAATCACCTTTAACTCTACTGAGCTTTACTAATACACCAGTCTTGATCTACCCAATGGTAGGGATTATAGACATGTACAACCATGCCCAGCCATGACATTCTTCTGGGGAGAGTCTATTTTAGCAATGAAATTTTATATCAATTATAAAAAATGGGCAAGCCCAAAAGCAACATTTAAAAATACTTTAAAAATACACTTAAAATTACAAATAATCCATTGTTGGCATACTTAATGTACTCATACTTGTTAGCAAGATGTTCTAAGAGTTCAGAAACTTCATTAGGTGGAAACAAGATCAACTTGAGCCCTAACTTGGGAATCCCTCTGAATTGCTAGAGAAGAATGAAGGGAGCAAAATTCTCCCTGAGGTCATAGGAGGTTTGAAAGACTATTTTGAAGTTACACTGCTCCTGTCATATTAAAAATCTAAAACAGTTGTGTAGCATGTCAGTAGGGGAAAAAAGTGTTGAATTTTTGGAGGAAAATATAGGTTCAAGTCCCAGATTTGACTTGTACTTGTCATAGGACTCTGGTTAATTACACAGTTTCACTGAGACTCACTTTCCTTATTTTTAAAATGGAGATACTAATAATTTATTAGTCCACATACATTCTATAATTTTTCTTAAAGTTGGCTTATATAATACCTTATAACAGCCCATGAGCTATATTATTCATAATAAACACAAATATTTGCGCATACATATACACTCAGTTAACAAACATTTACTATGAGCCAGGCACTCAACTAAGGGTTGGTAATACAAAGAAAGTCCTCAAACAGAAATAAAAACAAAATTTAATCATAGTCCATGTTTTCAAAGAGTTCATAGCATAATATACACATGGATATAGATATATGTATATTCCATTTTAAAGAAATCAAGTTTTCAGGATACAATTTATATTTAGATGTAACCCATATGTGAAGGACTATGAGCTATATTTGAGCCTCTTGCTCAATTCCAATATTCCAATTTGTTTTCCCTCAAACAAAAATTGATCTTGGCTAGGACACAATGATTTAAGATGCTATAAATAAAGAATTTAACAAATGTGGAGAACACTTCCATATAGACTTTGACAAAAAAAGTTCCTTATCTTCTTCTGTAGTAATGGCAAAACAGAGAAAAAGGAATCACAGGGTAGTGATTACAAAGTTTTTAGAACATTTATAAACTTTAAATCAGTTTTCTATAATATAGAAATATATATATAACTGATTTAAAGTTTATAATTTTTTATAAATAAAACATAAATATATGTATACATATATATATATATATATATATATATATATATATATATATGTATACACACACACACACACACACACACACATATATATATATATATATAATGTAAGCTCTTTGTTAAGTATCTGGTAACTGTATACACTCCCAGAAGGACTGAATCTTGTCAATGCTGATATTTTCACTATATATGAAATAAGAAGTCAAGAGAAGAAAGCAGCTAGGTAGAAGGATGACATTAATTTTCTTTGTAGAGAAAAGTGGAGGTGGAGTAGTTGGTTTCATTATGTGTACAAAGCCAATAAGAAACATCATTTTATGTCATCTCATTCTTATGATACATATATGTAAAAAGATCATCATGGAAATAATTGCCACTTATGCAGTAATATCTTTTGCAGAGGATAAAGTCATAAAGAAATTCTAACAAGATCTCAGTAAGATCCTCCACATAAGACAATATAAAGGTGATATTGGGGAAAGAGAGCAAGTATACTTGGAATAAGGAATGAAAGTTACCCTTCAAAGTATATTCTCATGCCTATATAACTTGAATACTTTTTTTTTCAAGAAAATAAAACAAAGTTAGAAAGTGCTAGACATGGCAAAAATTGAATAACATTATATATAAAAATAAAATTGACTCAAATTTATACAAAGTTACACATGCTATGATGTACAAAGTTATAGTGAAGACTAAAAATGAGAAAAAATATTTCATGAAGTTAAAACAATTCTATCGTGATATTTTAAAATAAGTTATTATAATGGGGGGAAATGGGATATGGGGAAAGACAAGGCATACATATTGGCTACAATAATTTTGTTCAGCTGTCTTGACAAGGAAACCAAAAGACCTAAAAAATGCCTTAATCCATAAAGACTTGGATTACTTGCCAAGCAGGGATATATGACAGCCAAGCCAACAATGGTTATAATTTAGGTTGTAAAGTTTTAAAGAGAAGGATGGTGAAACAATACAAATAATATCACTTCATAATAAAAAAGTAGAGGGATAAAACCAATTTAAATAAAGACCATCAAGAGACTCAACTAAGCAAAGTCATCCTGAGAACATTTACTGATGTAAATGAAAGGAAGGGGTAAGGAAAAAGCTACTATTAAATGCCTATTAGGTGCCATACACTATGTTAAGATATTGACAAATATTATCTCATTTAGATAATAAGACATCAGAGGAGATATGGAGAAAAAGCATGCAAAGACTTTTATAACCCTTTTTTTGTCAAAAACTACAGAGAAGTCTCCACATTTGGACTCTTAACATTCCAATTCTATGTAGGCATATAGAGGAGACTGAAAAATCACTAAACAAAATAAAGATAGAGAAAAATCTATGGAAAATTATCTCTAAAGAATTTTACCTAAGAGGTAAAGATGAAGATGCATGGGAACAATGCATTTAAGTGCAAAGATACTTGGGATTATAGGTTGGATCATAGAGTGTAAGATAGGTAGTGTGTGGTATAAGGAATCTAGAAAGCTAAGGACTTTACATTTGATTCTGGAGGTCACAGAAAACCTCACAGGAGCACATTAGAGCTCACAAAGTATTAGAAAATCACCTTGGCAACTGAATGGAGAGTGAATTTGGAGTGGAGAAAGACTTGAGGCAAGAAGACCAATTAAGAAATACTGTGGCAGACTAGGCAAAGGGATAATGGCCTGAAATAGGATTATTCCATATGAGTGAAATAAGGGAACATATGTATGAAGGTAAAAATGGGAAGATTTGACAATGGACTTGATATGTTGAGTGAGAGAATGAGGAGACAAAAATGACATTAAACTTGTATGTTTGGGTAACTGGAAGGGTGGTAGAAACCTTAATAATAGGAAAGTTGGGAAGAGGGAAGGTTGGGAAATATGAATTCTATTTTGAATGTGTTGGGTTTGAGATGCTTAGGGCACATCTAATTCTAAGATAGTAGGAGATATGTGACTAGCTCAGCAGAGAGACAAGAAATATAAATCTGGGAATCATCCTAATAAAGATGATGACTGAACCCAAGGGAGCTAATAAAATTGCCAAGTGAGATAGCATAAAGTGAAAAAAGAAGATGGTCCCTTTTTACCTCTGAAACTTTTTGGCATTCTCTTTTTTCCTCCTCAAAGTTACTTGCTAGTAAGTTTTAATAAGCAAATATGCGTTTGTGTGTGTGTGTGTGTGTATACAGAGACACATGTATGTGTATATATAGACAAATATAGATATACATGTGACATGTTAATATATTAGTGTAGGAAATATTTTGCATAAAGTAGTATAAAATTATTATTTATAAAAATTTGTATAAAAATATAATTAACTTACATTTAGAGGGGTTCTCATTTGGTTCAAGTTTATATCAAGGATCAAGTTTGTATTTGAGAAGATAAGATGATAGAACAGTATAAGAGAAGAAGTAAGATGCCTGGCTAGTCATTTACATGCCACTATAAAACCATTGTAAGTAATATGAGTCAATGACTATGGATTTTATTCCAGATTTCTAAATTTGTAGAGAGGTAATAGTTAGACACCTCAGAAAATCTGCACTCTTAGATTTCTTTG
Source organism: Sminthopsis crassicaudata (assembly GCF_048593235.1). Lineage (NCBI taxonomy): Eukaryota > Metazoa > Chordata > Mammalia > Dasyuromorphia > Dasyuridae > Sminthopsis > Sminthopsis crassicaudata. The sequence goes on from NC_133620.1 coordinate 143,257,343, forward strand.
GAATTCACCATTTTCTTTCTCCTCTCCACGCCTTTTTTTTTAGCTTCCTTTTCCATGTCATCTTCCCCCATTATATTGCAAGCTCCTTGAGAGCAGAAACTGTCTTTTTCTTTCTTTTTTTTATCCATAGCAGTCAGCCCAAAGTCTGACATAATAATAGGTGCTTAATAAATGTTTAGAGTACTGGTAAAGTAGATAGAGCACTGGATTTGGAGTCAGTAAAATTGATCTTCACGAGTTCAAGTTGGGCCTCAGGCACTGTTTTGATGGATTACTCTGAGCAAATTTCTTAACCTTGTTTGCCTTAGTTTCCTCATTTGTAAAATGAGCTGGAGAAGGAAATGGCAAACTACTTCAGTATTTTTGCCAAGAAAACCCCAAGAAAATCACAAATAGTCATACACAGCTAAAACAACTCAACAACAAAGAAATGTTTATTGATTGACTAGAACACTTCCCTTGGTGTCTACTTAATCTGTCATCACATTAACCATGATTAAGCTTTCTCTCTTATATGATCCAACTTGCATTTTCATTATGTAGGATGTCTTGCAACTATATGATTGAGCAAAAAAAAATTTCCACTTTCCCCTTCTTCAGGGACTCTTGCCCTTGATTATTTTGCTTTTCAAACATCTAAAATAAAATTATTTGATGGATGTTGAATTTTTTTTTCATTGAGTTGTTTTAATTCCTTCTATCACCTCAATCTTCTGACTTTTACTTTTAATTTTGTTGAAAGGAATCTAAGATTTCTGAGATGCTTTTGTTTTCTAAATTCCTTTTTAGTGATTCTTTTTTCATTGTCTTTAATAGAGCAATATGATATTCAAGTTTTCCACTGAGCAAATTAAATAAATATTTTTGTTCTCTTCCAACACCTTTCCCTAGATATTTGATAGTTTTTTCAAGTCAATTCTATCATGGTGGTATTTGATGCCCATCCTTAGGGTTATTCTCAGTAGTTCTGTCTTTCTTATATTTCTCAACATGGCAATGATTACTACATGTGCTGAAATGCCTTTAAACTTTAAGTCAAATAGTATGGAGAAATTACTCTGGCATCAACTACATAGATTTATGTCATCAAGCTCAAAAAACTTATTTGAGACTTTGGTGCAATTTTTCTCTTCTATTTGGTTGTATAATCCTGGAATACAACAAGTGAAAACTTTCAATGATCTCAGGGTCCTCAGCTTCTACCTCCTTAGACTTAGTATCTCTTTGATGTAAACTAGTTGAACTAACCTAGATTTAGGAATGAAGGTGTGATGTAGTGAGTGAGTGTGTGTGTAATTCTATCCACTGAGCCACCTAGCTTCATAATATGTGTCAAAGACTCCTAAGTACTTTACAAATATTTCACAATATAACCTAAGAAGTAAGTGTTATTATTATCCCCCTTTTACAGTTGAAGAAACTAAGGCAGAGGTTAAATGGCTTGCTTAGAATCATACAGATAGTGTCTGATTTCCCATTTGAATTCAGATCTTCCTGGTTCTAGTCCCAGCAATCTATACATTGCAACATTTAGCTGCCTGTGATATACATGGAATGTTAAAACACTGAAGGAAGGTCTGTTGTGCACTGGGTAAGATACTTTATTGAAGATTTTTGGGACATTATGAACAAGAATAGATTGGGCTAAAATCCCGCATGTGACCCTTACTATCTCTGTAATCTTGGTTAAATCACATAATTTACCAGAGCCTCAATTTTCTCATCTGTAAAATAGGGAGGTTAGACTAGATGGTCTCCAAGGTTTCTTCCAGTTTTATTTAAGTCTATGAATCTTTTAAGATGAGGGACTTTTGAACCAAGGGAAGGATGATCTATAACAGTGTGACAGGAAATAGCATTTATCAGGCAATCCAAACCAATGCCACAAAATTAACTACTATTTCCCCTAAGATCCAGATGGAGACATTTCAAGATTCTAAGCCATAAGCCTTGAAAATAATATGGTACAATGAATTAGCTGCACCTTCAATGCTGTATCATTCATGAATTTAATAAGTATGTCATTTCTTTTTTTTCCCTCCCAGTTCATTATTCCTAACCTGGCTTCTTTTTTGCTCTCTCCATAATCTTGCCTATTTACTGCCCTTTTCTTGTAATGCTGCCCATTTATACTCTGCCAGTTCGTCATCCTGGGTCACTACCACTTTCTATCTGCTTTGTTCTTACTCTTGTGTTACAAGATGTGGCTGGAGGAATTAGTCTTGTCTATAATAGGTGCCTAATAAATATTGGCAGACTCAAACTGTTTCTGATTTATTTTTGGACCCATTCTTGTACCCTTTCTAGGAATCCTTCCTCCTAATGAGATGGAACATAAAAGATTCTTTAGATCTTTTCTCTTCCTTTAGCAGGAAGGCCAACTTGGAACTTTCAGAACATGAATGCTTTTAGTAGGAACTATATATATATATATATATATATATATATATATATATATATATATATATATATATATATATATATATAAAACTGGAAGTTAACTTAACTTATGTCATGGGTTCTTGTCTTCCCTGAAATTTTCCACTAAATACTCTTAATTATGCATGTTTGCTGCTATCAGGCATCCATCAACTGAAAATACCTCCTTCCAGTACCTTGAAAAAGGCAACTATCTTCCACCTTAGTGCCTCTGTCCTGGTGGTCTCATGCTTGATTGTTCTACCCTTCTCCTCTGCTCCCCCTCATAGTTTTTCTGGCTCCTTTATGAGCCCCCTTAAATACTACATTCTTCAGGAAACCTTTCCTGGTTACCCCAGTTACTACTGAATTCCTTTTCAGATTACTTTTAGATGCTCTGTACATACCTTATATAGATCTAAATATTTAGACATTGTTCTCCCCTTTGGAATATATATTTTTTAAGAAAAGGGACTATTGAACTATTTTGTTTTGCTTGTTCATTTTTGCCTTTATCAATTCCAATGGTCTTGTGATGAAGAGAGCCATCTGCCCCCAGAGAAAGGCCTGTAGGCATTGAATATGGAACACAACTTAGTATTTTCACATTTTTTATTGTTCTTTGCTTGCATTTTATTTTCTCTAACTTTTTTTCCCCTTTTTTATCCGATTTTTCTTGTTTACCATGACAATTGTAGAAATATGTATAGAATAATTGCACATGTTTAACATATTGGATTACTTGCCATCTAATCGAAGGGCTGTAGGGAACGGAAGAAAAAATTTTATAACAAGGAACAAGGTGAATGTTAAAAATTATCTATGCATATGTTTTGAAAATAAGCAGCTTTTAAAAAAAGTACTTGAACCATCAAGTATAAACACAAATATATATGTATGTATATATAGCCTTTATTTGTATCCCCAGGGCTTTGCATAGTGCTTGGAACATAGATAGCCTGGGAGTAAAAAATACATAGACTCTTATTCTTAGAAGTAATCCTTTAACACATTTCCAAGGTATCTGGAACTAATTTGACTGGGAAATAATAATAATAAGCTTAGATACTGCATTAAGATTTATAAAACCATTTGCAAATAATTATTGCATTTTATTCTTATAACTAAGAGATAATTTCCTCATCTGTAAAATGTAATAAGATCTGAGGCAGAAAGTAGTTAAGTGACCTGATTTGAGTGACATATATAGTAATGGTATTGGGCGAGCCTTACTGACCCCATATTCACCATTCTATCTACTGAGCCAACTAAGGAGGTAGAAGCAATTTGTAATTAATAATGATTTGCTAATGCAGCAAATAAAAATATTAAGCAGAGAAACTATGATGAGAATATTTGAAAGTCATTCCATGTTTCCTGCTTCTTTTCATCTCTTCTGTGGCTTTCTGTCAAAACTACCCTTTTTTTTCTTTTTTTTTTCTTTCCAGTCTTTGGTGAGATGGCTTCCATCCCTTGTCAAGAACATGCCATTCTGTTATCATAAGTCACAGTGCAGGAAATAAAATCCAGTTCTTCAACACCCTTTATGTAGCCAGCTGTTAACTTCACATGTCCTCCCTACTCTTCCAAAGTCATGACCTTCAGTTTGAAGGACTGATGAAAACACCATCTGTATTTCCAAGTTTTTTCAATAACCTACCCAAGACTTCAAAGTTGCTAGAGGTGAATTCCAAGTTTCTTTTAGTTACGTAGCCCACTCCCATGTGAATTAGAAGAGCATTGAAGTTTCAAAGCAGAATAGTGGCTTTTTGCCTAAGAAAATTTAAATAGCGAATAAGTAATTACTACTACAAATTAAGTACAAGGAAGCAGAAAATGAATGAAAATTTTTCTGATTTGAAATAGTCTTAAAGAATTATAAATAAAAAAAAGGGTGTTTGATTTGATCTCAATAGGGTCATCAATTCACTTTTACAAACTCAGGGGAGAAAAATAATGTAGAATAATTTTGGCCCCTGGTGACTCTAAACAATGGCTCTTTGTTTTCTCAAAGAAAGGCCCATTATCCAATAAACTAGACAGCAATTAGATGAATTGGTCATATTTATTTATTTATTTATTCATTCATTCAATCACTGGGAGGCAACATAGGATAAGTGACTTGCCCAGGGTCACACAGCTATTGTCTAAGGAGAGATTTGAACGCACATTCTCTATTCATTGTACTATCTAGCTCCCTCCATGTTAATTTTATTTTTGTTAATTTTTTCATTTAGTTTTTTTTGCAAGCTTTTGTATTGATATCTTTGGTTTTTGACCCTACACTCATTTTTGAAAAGGTCACTTCCTCCTTTACCTGGTGAGCTTTCCTTTGTACCCAAGATTAAAAAAAAAATCAGTTCTGCAAATTTAATGGACACATTGATATCATTTGACATATTAGATAACATTTCACACCCATAATCCCAGGGAAGGGAAAGAATATATTTTCTTATCTTTTCTCCTGAGCTAAGCTTGGTTTTCATAATTAAACACTGTAGAGGCTGGAGTCAGGAAGGCTCATCTTTCTGACTTCAAATCTGGCTTCAGATACTTATTACTTTTTGTAACCCTGAGCAAATTACTGTACCCTATTTGCCTCAGTTTCCTCATTTGTAAAATGAGCTGGAGGAAGGAAATGGCAAACCATTCATTCCAATGTCTTTACCAAGAAAACTCCAAATGGGGTCATGTAGAATCAGACATGACTGAAAATAACAAAATTACAATCCTTGACCAAATAATGAAATCACAATTTGTTTAAACATATCTCTAATTGAGAGGCACCTATTTTATTTTTGAACTGTTCACATTTAGAAAACATTTATCTTTCATTAGATTGTTTCATTAGATCTTTTCATTGAGATTGTTTTTTTAAATGTTGGTATTTGGAATAATATGTTAGTGTATATTTGTGAATTATCCAGATAATATTCACAATGGAAATTTTTCTAAAATCAAATGCAATTCAATAAATATTTACCTACTACATGCAAGATAAGAGACTATAATTCAAGTTTATATTACACACTTAAGAAGTATAAGTCTTTGCCTTCTTAGTATAGAATTCAACATAGATTATAAATTGAAAGGGAACCAACTTAAGCTCCCTCATTTCACAAATGAAGAAAATAATGTTCGGAAAGATTATGTCCAGTAAGTTTTCCAGACAGAGCCAAGATTCCAATTCTCCATCTTCAAATCCAACATTCTTTTCACTGAACCATGATGATAATCTAATATTCTTTAATGATTGTGATCACCATTATAAGCATTCATTATTGCATTGTGCTCTTTTAAAGTTAAGCAGAAAAATGTAATATAATGAGTGCTGGCTTGAAGTTAAAATTCTGGATTCACCTCTTGCATAACATTAGGCAAAACATCTCAACTCCTATGACTTCCATTTTCTTATCTGGAAAATTACAAAGTAGAATAACACCAGTAAATATTCCTTTGAGCTCTGAAATTCTATGATTCTAAAGTGGTTAGAAAATTCAATAGGATGTTTCAGGTGAAGCATAAGATAAGCTGTATCTCAGTAGAGTCACCAAAGATCCAGACTCTGGTGTTTTAGAGTCAAAAAATCAATTTTTCAGGCCAATCAAAATCAAATTATTGGGGAAGGAGCGGATTTATATTAAACCAGGACTTCATAACCACTGTTTTGTTTTTGCATCTCTACAACCTTTTTTGTATCTTAGAAAGGCACTTGGGGCACCAAGGAGTTAAATGATCTGCCCGGAATCACACAACCAGTAAGTATTAGATGAGGAGCATGAACTTTGATCTTCCTGGCTCAGAGATCAGCCTGCTTCTACAACACCCTCTCTCTCAGGTATCTGTTACAGTTGTGCTGCATTGGTGAATTTGCACTGACTTTAATATGCCTGCCCTGCTCATGACTGCCATCATTCACTTTCCAGATACTGCACCAGCCTAAAGGATTCAGCCAAAGAGTAGATTTTTTCCCTCTATGGAATAAATAACTTTCCCACAACTGGCCATAACTAATTGCCTATGAACAAATCATTGTAGTTGAATTTTTTTATTTATTTATATACTTACAAAAAATGATTCCTCTTTATATTTTATTCATTCATTCTAAAAGTATTTACTGAGCACAATAGAGTGTGTTAGAGGTATAGTAGATAGAATGTCAGGTTAGAGTCTGGAAGACTCATCTTCATGAGTTCAAATGCAGATTTAGGCATTTTCTATCTATGTGTTTGCCTCAGTTCTTCATTTATAAAATGACCTGGAGAAGGAAATGGCAAACCACTCCAGTATCTTTGCCAAGAAAATTCTAAATGGGTCACAAAGAGTCAGACACAACTGAAATAACTAAACAACTCAACAACAAAAGCATTTATTAGGTACCAATTATCACTAGGCACTGTACTAGATACTTATAACAAAGATAAAAGCAAAAATAGTCCCTTCCCTCAAGGAACTCACATTTTCCTAGGGAGGGTGGGAGTGAGGGAACAACATGGATGCAGATAAGCAAACATTAATATATTCAAAGTAAATACAAATAGGGCAAGTATATTGTCCATGTAGTTTATATTTATGTTCACTTTGATGTCTATATGAAACTAATAGGAAGTTTTGATATTTATCTCTGGATCTTTCATAAACTTCAAGAGAGAATTTGATTCCAACTTGAAGGGTGGCCCACCCTGTTCTCCCCAGAGAGGAAGCTACCAGATTAAAATTACATGTAGATATAGATATATATCTATATCTATTTCTATCTATCTATGTATATGTTCCCCTAAACATTTCTAATCTAATGAAATGAATTTTTTTAATTAGATTTGAGCTGCCTTTCTGGCTATTATCCCTTATAGAAGAAAGGATACTCCTGGCTTATATCTACCCCTTCCCACCAAATGCTATTTATACACACACACACACACACACACACACACACACACACACACACACACACATACACCACAAATGGTTAATATTATATATACTCATTTATCTAAGCAGATATAAAACAGGAGAAGTTAAAAAAAGAATATATCAGAAAGGAGCTCTCCCACTAGAATTAAGATATCTCAGCTCATCTAAGAGGGCCCTTGGTCTTAACTAAAGGGAAATTTTTCCAAAGTTTCTAGAGAGACTATTCTCTGTTCAGATATGGCAGCAATTTCTGGATCAAGCTAGAAATCAGGGATATGTTTTGAGGAACCACTTTTTCTTTATATGGTTATTTTTCAAAGTGTCTTCTCTAGGTTCCTAATGACTCTCCCCAAGCATGTGTAACCTGTCTCTCAAAACAGGAAGGAAAATAATGTCTTCCCTTTTAAGATCTAAGGTCATCTCCAAACATCAGACAGGCCTACATTATTGAGTCATCCTTCTCTCCAACAAGGAGAGTCTCATTCAAATATTCCACACTTGAGAACTGAATTATGCAAAGAAACACGAGGGAAGGCAAGAAATGAATCTTGAAGGTGTTGGTACTCAGAGTGAACTTTGAATAGAGTTAAAATCTAAGAGCAAGTGGGAAGAAAAAGTGTCAGGACTTGATCAATTCCTGAACAAAAATGATTTCATTTTAGGATAGGGGAAACTCACCCCATGTCAAAGACACAAAGAGAAAAGATAGAATGTTGTATATTGGGAAAGATAGGTAAGTCAGAGGGTCTAGAATATAGATTACAAAATAATTCAAATTCAAAAAACAATCTACAATATACAAAATGCACTAAATGTAAAAATTGAGTGCCAAAATGTATTTTTCAATAAATGCTTTAGGTTGATAACTAACATATATAACAACTTGTTTTTTCCCCCATGATCAATGAGAAAAATCCTGCTATTAAAAGAAAAATATGACATTGAAAATCACTTTTTTCTAAATAAGACTTGGAGTCATTTTCACATTTCACAATGATTTAGCCCTTTGAAACAAAACTATTTCTCTACATCGCTACGAGCTATTGCTTTTACAGCTGTTGCTGCCACCCCATCCCATAAAAGCTGATTGAAGTTACCGCAAAATGGGGGGGCTCAGCAGCTGTTCCAGTGTCCCCTAGAAAAACATCATAAGATCCATCCTGTTTTCAAGAGACCTTACATATAGAACTTTTGGAATGAAATAATTTCACACCCATTACTTAAGACAATATTCTTCAATTAGCCATTGAATCCACAGGCATTTCTTAAGTATTTTCTCTGTTCTATCTATCATTGGGTATATAAAAAGACCCTCTCTCATACTCCATGACATGGTAAATTAAAGTAAGATAAAGTCTTATGTAATTAAATTCAACCCAACAAGCATTTATTAAATGCCTACTGTGTGTCAGACTTTGGAGGTTTGGATCAGGACTTGCGTTAGATACTACGGATTCAAAGATAAAAATAATAATGTCCCTGCTTTCAAGGAATTTACACTTTATTAGGTGAAGAATGGGGAATAAGGAAAGGAAACAAACATTTATTAAGCACCTACTATAGGCCAGGCACTGTGCAAAGTGTTTTACAAATATTTCATTCACTTCTCCACAAGAAGGTAATTATTATTATCCCTATTTTACAGATGAGAAAACTGAGGCAGACAGTGACCAAGCAGAGTCACATAGCCAATATCTGAAGCCAGATTTGAGCTTATCTTTCTGACTCTAAGCTTAGTGTTCTATCTATTGCAAATTCCAAATCCTTTACAAATATCTCATTTGATTCTCACATATATCCTGAGAGATAGGGTTATAAATGTGAAGAAACTTGGGCATAGAGTGACTGGTTTAGCTAGTAAGTATCTGAAGCCAAATTTGAACTCGACTTCCTGACTCTAAACCCAGCACTACATCACAAAGCTGCCAATAAACATATATACATATATATATATATATATATTGAATTGTATATTATACCACACATACACACACAACACTTGTTTATGTGCATACAAATTAGAAAGCCCTTATCTTCAAGTATATTTTACAAGGTTAGTGAACAAAAAAAGGCACTTACTATATGCTAGACATCTATATATGTGTGTACATATCTAAAAAACATACATACATATATATGCCTATATATACATAATACAATAAAAGTAATTTCTAAAACTATAGTTTATTAGAGAGACATTAACAATTGAGGGACTCAAGAAAAGCTTCTTAATGAAGTAGTATTTTAGCATCGCTAGAGGTGTTAGAGATTCCAAGAGAGGAAAAATATATTAGGCATGGGATACAGCCTCTACAAGAGCATGGAGGCTAGAGATAGAATATTGTATACAGGTGAAAGGAAGAAATTCATATTGGTCAGATTATAGGGTGTATGAAAAAGAACAAAGGTTGGAAAGACAAATAGGAGTTAGATTTTCCTTTGGCAAACAACACCAGCTTTGATGTGGTTCCCACCAAACTGATATTTAACCTGTTTCTAAGCTCTCTGAATAAACTAGATTGAATGGCTTGCCATCTGGTGATGGATGCCATTGTGAGCTGTTTCATAGAGCATGGCTTTTAGCAGGACCTTATTCCAAGAACTATGTTTTTATCAGGTTTTGTTTTAGTGACAATCAAAGTAAATGTTCAATTTGTGACCTGAGCCCACATACTAATGATTCAAAATAATGAAAGACACCCATCAGAGAAATAATATAAAAATACTTTAAGTGTCTATTGAATAAGCCTGTAATTTTCTAGTTTTAAAGAATTAAAGCTACCATCTCCTTGCTTTGATTATCAGGCACAGAGTTAAACTTTAATTCCTATTTGCAGTACTTTAGTTAAACTTTCTGTTTTCTCTTCAGCTCCACAATCCCCTCCCTTTACTCCTTACCTGCTCAAAGGCTTTTCTTTAGAGGTCAGTGCCAGGATTTAGTTCTACCTCAAGATTGAGTTTCTGCCTCTAAGCTAGGAAACTCTATAAGTCTTTCCTTCACTGTGGAAAAAAATATTTCACGGGTGTTAATTGGCAGAAGTTAAATCACTTCATTCCCTTAGATCATAATTATATGAATTGCAGAAGTGTTCATTTAATTACACTTAAACACTTAACTGAAATACAGTATGCCTCTAGTTTCTAGGGTCACAAACCTACAATTCAGTGTCAATGATCCCAATGTATTTTCTGGTCACTGCCCACATTTATAAACTGCTCTGCTGCTAGGGCAGCAACCACTGATACATGAAGCATCATACATGCCTTCAAGCATCACCTGAATCAATGAGGCAGCACAGGTGAGCAGTTTGGGAGGGGTTTGGGTTAGGGAGTGGCAGCTGTTGTCAATTGCCCAAATGAGGCCCCTGGTCCCCTTTCCACTGTGGGGCTATCAGCAACGTAATAATTGCTAACAGAACTTTTGGCTGATGTTTCTAAAATGGCTCTTAGATTGTGATTGTAAACCTGGTGGTCTTCAAATAGTGAGATTTAGCAGAGAAGGCTAGACTTAAGAGTTAAGAGACATGAGTTCAAAACTCAGATTTATAAAGAACAAAAGCATTTCCCAGTTCATTCTGTAAGCCTCTGTTTTCTCATATGTAGATTGGGGATCGTAAAATTTGTCTTATTATCTCACTATTATTGTAAGAAAATGCCTTGATGATCTGAAAGCACTATATAAGGAGGTTCCTTATGTTGTGTTGTTATTTCATTTCCTAAACATTCACTCAACCAATACTCTGGAAGGCTGGACCCCCAGAACACTGCAGGCTACATATTCCCCTAGGGAAAATGCTAAGGGGCCAGAGATAGTCTTTCTAATACTGCTGAGCCCCCATCTGATATATTCTACTAACATCATGGATCACAATATATCGCTAATATTATTTAGTCAATTATCACTAACTTTTACAAAGTGGCATTTTCTAAGAGAATACAGTAAAGACCAAAAAAACAACATTCCAAGACAAAAACACTCTTCTCTTTACCATCTTTGTCCCTGAGGAGAGTAGGCTCAAATGCAGAGTGGTTGTGACAAAATAGTCTCCTTAACAAGTTTGCTAGAGGTTGTAGCATCCCTTGCTTTCTAGACAAACTAGAGCAATTCATGTCTGGATAGTGTAAAGCAGGGCTTCTTAAATCTTTTTTTTACATGACTCTTTTTCACCCAAAAAATTTTTATGTGACCCAGGTATACAAATAAAACATTTACTGATAATAAATAATAAAAATTAATTTAAAGCAATTCTTTGGTATATATACAATTATACCATGTATTAAAGATGAAAGCAAATTTGCATACTAATGAAATAGATATATACATTTATTTTTTATATGAAATTAAGTCTTAGAGGAATATTTGATACCTTTATTGTTGCCAATTTTTTTTCTCAACTCCCATATTCAGTTACATAATCCCATCACTCTCCATTGTTTAAGAGGCTTTGGGGTAGAGCAGGTAACTCCTTGAAGCTGGCTCCTCACTGGATTTAACTATTGCTACTACTAGCTTCAAACACTAAAGGGACATGCCTTTTCTAACTTTATGAAGCGCCAAAGACTGTAACCTGGTTAATTCTGACTCCAATACTACCTTAAAATCCAGAAAGAAAGAAAGAAACACAATAGAAACAGAAAAAAAAGTGTATATCAATAAGACACTATTGCTTCTCTTGCTACCCGGGATTTCTTCTTCCTCTTCATTTGAAATCTATCAAGAAAAAGATTCCTTCTGTTCAAACTTTTTGTATGCAATTTAGTTCTAGCTCAACAGCCATTAATAGACTTCATCCTAAAGTAAGCCAACAAGACTTCTTAGGTTAGAATCTGAATTTTACATACATACATGTATGTATATGTATACATATGTATACATATATGAAATATATGTGCATATAATTGTATTTCAACATAATTAGTTCTTTTTATAACTCTCTGCATTTAAAAATATCATTCTGAGAAAGGATCCATAGGCTTCACAAAACTACCTGAGAGAGTGATTACATAAAACTCTTTCATGGACACTATACATGGTGGGCCACCAATGGCCATACCTTCTCTTAAAGTAATTGTTCAATCATTTTTTGATTGAGTTTGGCTGTTCATAGCCCCTGTTTGTGGTTTTCTTGTCAAAGATACCATTTCCTTCTCCATCTTACTTTACACATGAAAAAACTAAGGTAAACAGGATTAAGTGACTTAACCAGGTTCACACAACTACTAAGTATCTGAAACCAGATTTGAACTCAGGAAGAGACATTTTATTAACTCCAGATCTAGCACTGCAGCACCTAAATGCCCAAATTTCTCCTTAAATTATTCTTATTTTTGAAGAGATATCAAGAAATCTAGTTGAGACCTCTTTTTGATAAAGCAATGTGTCTCTTGGGAGACAGGCAGAATTATCCTGGCATTCTTGAATAGTTTTCTCTGTGCCTTTGTGTTGTCTTACCATGTTCTATTTACCAACTACACAGAGTATTGTTTTGTATTAATCTCTGGTTGATATTCCTCATTTTGAACCATTAATATTCTATTTACATATGAGATATATATATATTCAATATGCCAATATGTAGTTAAAATAACAGCTAAAGCATCAAAATATCCTAGAGAAACAGGAGATACCATGAGGACCAAATCACCATCAGCACTTTGACCTCCACTTCTCCTTCAGAGGCTGATGAAAGCAGTTCAGGACCTATGCTCAAGACTCTGAGACTAATCAGTGCACTGCTACCCCAGCTCCAGCCCACTAGCCTTACCTCTATCCCAGCCCCCAATCTGGAGAGCAACTTCTAAGGAGACCCAACCAAGCACATGCTTCCATATGTGCCATTAATGACCACCTGCTTAGCAACCACAGCTACCAAAGAACCAAGGGGAGGAAAGTTTTCTTCACTGAAGTCCTTGGCACTGTCAAATGATTCAACATCAGAAATATAGCATTTCATCAATCAAAATGACAGTTAAGAGCATTGCTAAGGATCACTGATTATTTCTACCCAATTCATAGCTGAAACCTTCTCCTATAAGTCTCCTTATATCTCCTCCATTTGAAAAGGAACTCTTCTGGAAGAGACCTTATAGATCTTAAAGTCTGATTTTTATATTTTACAAATGAGGAAACTAAAGTCCAGGAATACTGAGTTGCACTGAGACACACAAATAGTTTCAGAATCCAAATTTGAACTCAAAATCTCAAGCTCATGAGGTTAATATTATATTACTAATTTTACTAATTTTGCTTTTACTAAGATTTACTAATTTTTACTATTTTTATATTATTTTACCATTGTACTAATGAAGAAATTGAAACTGAGAGGCTAAATGACTTGCTTATGGTCATACAGTTAGTAAGGGTCAGAAGTAGATTCTAAACTTAGAAATCTCCTGATACTGGCTCTAGCACACTTTTCCCTACACAAAATGACTAATGCAAATTCAATCCCAAAACCCATTATACCTTCATTTTGTTTGTGGCAAGGTGGTCCAGTGGATAAAGTACTGAACTTGAACTCAACTCAAAGACTTTCTATGTGATCCTAGATAAGACACTTAACAATCAACCTCAGTTTCCTCTTTTGTAAAATAGGAATAATAATAATAATAAAATAACAATAATAACACATTCCAAGGTTACTGTGAGCATCAAATAAAATTATATTAATAAACCATTTTGCAACTTAAAAAAAAATCAAGCTCCATGCCCATGCTATTTCCACTGCCTCTTGTGATATGTAGTAAATTCCTAATAAATGCTTTTTCATTCACCCCTTTAATGATTCAGATTAAGGATTAAATATTTACATTGGACAGTTGGTAAAGAAAAAATAACAAACAGATTCCTCTGGGGATTGTCCTAGTAAAGACCATATTTTGTCAGAAACATCACAAAGAGATCACTGAATAGCAGTCCCTGAATTATTCTTACTTTCCCTGTATAATATACAAACAAGAGTGAATATTAGAGTTTGTGTGTGCATTTGAGGCAATCTAAGGCATTGGGCTATGAGAATATTGTAGGAAGACTTAGGCATAGGAAGTCCTGAAGCTGAGGTAATGAGGATGACTCTATTAGAAGTGTCACCTGCATCATTGACAATACTTTAGGTTGTTTCCTTTTCCCTTAAGTATACCTGTCAGAGAATCAGCTACACCCAGAGAAGAAACACTGGGAAATGAGTGTAAACTGTTAGCATTTTTTGTTTTTCTCCCCAGGTTATTTTTACCTTCCGAATCCAATTCTTCCTTTGCAACAACAACAACAAAAAAATTCGGTTCTGCACATATAGATTGTATCTAGGATATACTATAACATTTAATATGTGTGGGAATGCCTGTCATCTAGGGGAGGGGGTGGAGGGAAGGAGGGGAAAATTCGGAACAGAAGGGAGTACAAGGGATAATGCTGTAAAAAAATTACCTATGCATATGTACTGTCAAAAATGTTATAATTATAAAATTAATTTTTAAAAAATATACCTGTCAGAGCCCTGCCTGAAAGACTCTTGCAGTTAAAGGTTCACAGGACTCTCACAATCAGCAGGTCTGGGAAGTACACCCTTCCTGATGCTGTAATTTGAGAAGTGATGGGGGGGAAATGCTCAATACAGAATGTGATAGGATGGAAGAACCAAAACTGAGAAACCTGTTTTGACTGGTTAGTCTAACAAATAAATGACTAAATAATCAGCTTCTAAAAATGTCACTCATTTCAGAAGGGTTGGGGACAGTTGCCAAGAGGCTAATTGCTGACTAGTCATAATCTTGCTGTCCTCTGGATTCACCAAATGTAGAATCCGGTCATTTTTATGCTTGCGTATGCCTGAGTGACCATGTTGTAAACCAGACCTTCATTGACCTAATTCTGCAGGTGCAGCATATCAACCCTGATCAATGCTGGGGATGGCAGCTGGGCTTTGAATGATGCGTAAGCCCTTCTGTAGCCTTTGAAATACCATGTTGAGACAAAGGGAGGGCTTATTTTTATCTTTCCCATTTCCTGCTGCTAGTTTAATTTTGTCCCAACAGGATGACATTTGGAAGGCTGCCAAAGCTGCAGTAGACAGCTCTTGACTGCTGCGAGTGGAAACCCTGTGTTTGATTAAATGCTGAAAAATAATTATATTTGATCTGCACATCCAAATATTTACATGGGAGTAGGCTGAGGAGCTAGGATGGATGAAACAGCCTTCCTAGCTTTGTTTTGCCTTGTTGAGGGGTGGATGGGTGACTCTGCCCTACAAAGGAGTGTTTTCAGTTACCCAAGCTATGGGACCATATGGAATTCAGTTGTTTACAATGCAAGAACATTGAAGACATCCTGGGGGAAGTCTATTCTATTCACTTTAGTTCCCTTCAATTAAGTTCATCTGGATTTACCTAATTTTACAGAGGATCATAGACATTTGGTAAGCACCAAATAAATGCTTTTCCCTTCCTTCTCTAGTTCATATCAGAAAGTACAATTTTACATTGGATACAATTTAAAAAAAAAAAGATGAAAAAACAGTTGTTATATGTATTGCATGTGCCAAACACTGTGGATACAAAGGCAAAAGGTAGTCCCTGCCCTCAAGGAACTCACCATTTAATGGATATTCAGAAAGAAAAAAGAGATAATTCTATGTCCATTGAAATGTCCATACTTTACCTGTAATCATACTAAAGGTTCATTCAGTGTCTACATTTATTAAATGCTTAATTAATAAAAAGTATTATATATGGCACTAGATATAAAGATAAAAATAAAACTTCTCCTTGCCCCAAATAACACATGTTCTAGTGAGTAGCTAGGCCCTACTCAAATAAGTCTAATGTTTAGAAAATGGAGGCATGTGAGGATAACAATAGAAAAAGCCTCACAAAAAAGGCGTTGGAGGCGTAATTCTACCTCCAGTACCCTTTCCAGTCAGGTATGATATAGGGAAGTAATGAGGTCATTGAACATGTGTTGATGATCACTTAATAAGGAGAGAAGTTTTACTTTGCCCTAATACTGTAAGAAGTTACAAAAGTTACAGTGGCAGGCACTTAGCTTTTCTTCGTGTGGCTCCTCTCTTCTCTCATCATAAATACTATCTGGTCAATAAACCATCAGGATTTAGCTGTTCAAGTTGAATCAGGCTCTGACCAAGTCAGAGAGGCCCTAAACAGACAAAGTGGGACCTTTTATCCTCTCAACATGGAAGTTACATCATGGAAATTGGGACCACTCAGGTTGCCTCTGGGAAGGAAGCTGAGACTGCTGGGGAACTGGGATTATCAAAGCAGCTGAGATTATCAGGGAAATTGAGGGACTAGCAGAAGTGTTAGGAAATCCCACAGGAGGTAGCACCTGTGCTGAGCTTGAAAGGAAATCAAAGATTCTAAAAGATGGAAAGAGCATATGCTGATAATAAGTGAGAGAAGAAATTTTTAGTCCAGACAATAGTTTACAAGTCCAGTTTGACTGGAACATGAAGTTCATAAAGGGAATAATATTTGAAGTGAAGTGGGAGGCAGTCTAACAAGAATTTTAAATGCTTGATTAATTTCAATTTTTTTCCAGAGTCTGATCTAAAAAAAGCAGGTAGGTTACATGTATGCATTTATTATTCTTAAGCATACAGACATTCATGGAAGTAACAGTTGCAACTAAACTTGAAGTGGGCTTAAGCAACAGGGGTTATAAAGACAAAAATCACATGTCAGAGGGTGGGATCATCACCATAGTGTGATCTAATCAGATTTGGCCATTGGTCCCTTTGTCTGAGCTATTTTTCATAAGTTGTTTTGTAACCCAGTTTGTTTCTGTTGTTGGGGTAGGGATCAACATGAGCCAATCTGAGTTGATTCTGTAGCACAGAAGAGGAAATTCCAGATTCAAAAAACAAACACAGTAAAGTATTTCTGATATATCCAGTCTAAGTTTGCCTCCTACATGACTGATTCTGATTCCTAGCTCATTCTGGCCTCCTCTGAATAGTAGGGAGCTCAAGCAAATCAGGGTGGGGTAAAGTCATTAGTCTTTCCATTTCCACGCTAAAGACTCCATTTTATCCTTTAGGCAATGGGGAGATTATCAATCTGGAGTTATTAGTGACTATATCAGTGACTATATAAGTTATCTCATCCATCCCCCTCAGTAGATATTCAAAGAAACATCAGTGATGTACTGATAATGTTCAACAAAAGGCTATATGAAAAATGTATGCCCAACAAATTTTAAAATTTATTCTGAATTATTAAAATTTTCTCTATCACTTTCTTAAGTCTAGGATTTTTTAAAATGATAAATTAGCCCTAATTTGTAGCACTTTCTGATTTCTGAGGAATGAATACTCATACAGAAAATCTGTCAGTTCAAGATTAGCATTAGCAGACCCCTGAAACTCAGACCCAGATAAATTAAATGAACTGTATAAGGTCACACAGTTAATTGAGCAAAGAATAATACAGTCAGAGCTCTGCCTTAAGAAGCTTATTTGGGGAGTTGTATGGAGGGTAGACTGCAGAAGGAAGAGATTGGAAGAAGAAAAATTAATCAGAAGCATTACTAATTCTTTCCAACCCTGTTATATGATGGCCACCACACCGAAGGATAGAGTTCTTATATACTGCCTTTCCTCGTCTAAAAAGAAAAGGAAATTGTATCATGCTGGGGGGGGGGGGGTTTCCTATCCCATAAAACAAAATAAAATTAAAAAGCCATTTAACAAATAACTAATAGTCAATAAACATGTGGCCAAAAACAAAAACAAAGCAGAAAAGTCTGATATTTGGAATTAGAACTGCATTTCCTGGCTTTGTCCTTGGGAATCTCTTGGGGAAATCTCTTAACTTCACCAGGTCTCAGTTTCCTTATTACATTTTTACTTATTTACTGTAAAATGAAGGGATTAACCAAATGACTTCTAAGGTTCCTTCCAGTTTTACATCTATGATTTTATGATCCAAAAACAATAACAGCCATAGTCCAAAATCATTTATGAATTGAGAATAATTTTCAATCTAGCTGAGACTGAAATAATAGTATGTGTGTGATTGGGTTTTTAGACATGCAAATTCTTATGATAATATTTTTATTCTGGAGATGTTGCCTGCAAAGGTAAACAGGAGATCTAGGTTATTCTGATGGGGGAGTTATAATGAATGGGAGAGGGCTCAAAAAGAGAGGATTATGAGCAAGCCCTTAGAGAAAACACAGGCAGAAAACATGAATAATGATTAACAAAAGAGAGGGTCCTCTCTTGGCCTTTTATTACCAGTTCTGTGCTAGAAAAGAATTCCAATCAGAAATTTTGTAAGACAAAATCTGGGAAAATGCTGAGCTGGGGGTTTGAGTGGTTGTGTAGGAAGCTATTTTTAATCTAAAAAATAAGGTGAAACCTATGGCCTGGACCCCAAAAAATCTGACTTTATTAATAATAATACTAGCTAATATATACATATATGTAGTACTTTAACATTTGCAAAAAAAAAAATTGCATCCATTATCTCATTTGATCATCACCACAGCCTTGTAGGTATTATTATCTCTAGTTTACAGGTGAGGAAAGGAAAGCTGGGAGATGAAGTGACTCCAGGCTCACACAGCCAAAAAGGAGCAATGGTAGATTTGAGATTTTTAGTAGAAATCTATTCACTACATTAGTGAGAGTAATTCTATATATACACAGCAGAACACAAATAGAGGAACACATATGAAACTGTAAATGTACATTTTATCTTCTTGCTTTTATTTTTAAAAATATTTAATAAATTCAATACATTGTTTCTAAAATTGTCCTCTTGTATTTCCTTCTGAATATATATATGTATGTATATGTATTATGTATTTATATATATGTATTTATGTAAATCTATATGTTGCAGTTTGAAAAATGAGTCAATGCCCCCCTTTGTTTTTTGCATCACCATTATTATCCATTCTTCACAATTAAAAAAGGGTAGGGGGAAGAAAATATCCTTTAACACACACGCAAAACTAATTTGCACAGTGGCTATGTCCAAAATCTATTTCCTTATGCACTAGAATATGTCACCTCTGTGTCAGAGAGTAGTTGGGTAACATGCTTCATCACTGGTCTTTTTGGAGATTGTGGTGGGTCATAGATTTGATCAGTTGTCTTAAGTTTTTCAAAAAGAGTTTTCCTTTATATTGTCATGGTCATTAGTTAAACTATTTTCCTGGCTCTGTCCACTTTATAGGTCAGTTCCTATTAACTTGTTGCTGTTTATTCAATTATTTCAGTCATGTCTGACTCCTCATAGCCTCTTTTGAAGGTTTTTTTTGGCAAAGATACTGGAGTAGTTTGCCATTTCCTTCTCCAGGTCATTTTACAGATGAGGAAACTGAGGCAAAGAGACTTGCCCAGGACTATCTAACTAGTAAGTGTCTGAGGCCGGAGTTACACTTATAAAGAGGTCTTCTTGACTCCAGGATTGGTGTTCAACCTATTGTGCTTAGCTGCCCCTCCAACCACCTAGGATTCTTTAAAATTGTTGCCTTTGAGATTTTTTTTTGTAGCACAGTGATATTCCACTGTTTTCATAGATTTGTTCATCTGTTTTCCAATTGATACATACCATTTTAGTTTCTGGTAGTTTTCTTTTTCTTTTACCCTTGTTTCTCCTTTCTCAGGATAACCTTTTGGGAAATTAAATGTAACAAAGCTTTTCCCCCACTCTCTGATGAAACCTGATTGCTGGGTGTGATTGTAGCATGGAGTGGTAGTTCAATGAGTGAAGTGAACCTAGATATTTTATGTTGTGGTATAGGACATCATTAAATAACTAAATTGCCCTGGAAATAAGACACAATTTGTTTCTAATCAGTATGAAAAAAGTGACTGGATACAAGAAAGAAGTAACTGTGACAATTTAGGAGGCTCTAAAGCAAGTGGTTTCCATCTGAATTATGAGGGCATGGAAAGAGTGAATCCTGGGGCTGGTGCTTTGAGCTTTTCAAGTATTTATGATTTTCAATTCATCTGCTTTCTCAACTCATCATATTGGCCTTTGGGAAACAAGAAAGAATCTCAGCACAATCAGATTTCTTATTAGTAGGTCTGAACTCCAGGAGTCTCCAAATAGAAGAACATAACACTGGAGACAAAATTTGGATGTGTATGTATGTGTGTACAAGTGTGTCTATATCATTCCACTTCAGAATGAGTGTTTTAGCTGATTATAAGGAGTTTGGGTTCCATAGCTCACATTGCATAGAATCTTACAACAATTCTGGGAGGTAGGCAGAGTTATAAGTTAGATGGAGCAACTGGATTTTTCCCCTGGGTCCCAAAATTTACAGGGTATTGACAAAACTTAGATACCTTCAATGGCATAGAAACAATTGAATCTAATACCAAGTTAGCAAGAATAATTCATTCAAATAGGAAGTTATCAGACAGTGTTCATTTGCATTTTCTGATGCATCCTAGGGAAATTCTACATTCCCTACCCCAATGGAGTAGTTTCCTCTTATCCTGAGTTTCAAGTGTTTCTCCACCTTTTCAAATAAATTTGTCTTAAAAGGTAATTTGAGGATACTTTCTATACTGCTTGCTTCAGTCATGTTTTGTAAAATTTGTTTTAGGCTCTAAATTCAAGCATAGTTTGCCTTTTCATTTTTAAAATGAGGTTCAAAGAAATTAGTGATTTGGTCAAGATCCACATAGCAAATGACTAAGCCAGATCTAGGGTCTTGAACTTCTGATTTTAACTCCAATAGGCTTCCTCCTATACTACACTGCCCATCACTTCTATTACTCCTTAGTTACAGTGTTGGCCAACAAAGTACCAGAAAAAAATGGCATTTGCCTGACATTCTCTTAAACCAAATTTTATTGATTGGAAGGGGTTATATTTCCCAATGTATTGTTCAATCTTTCCTCTCAGAAAACCAAATACCAGAATAAAGACTTAAAAAAGAGGGATTTGGTAAAACTAGACAACGTGTGTGTATAAACTCTGACATTATATGCAATGTTCTACATTCATAGTCTCCCGTCTCTGCAAAGAAAGAGTGGGAAAAGATCTTTTTATTGTTTTAAGAGCAAAGGTTGAACTTGACTCTAATAAGGCTCCATTGTATCTTTTCCAACCAAAACACATACAAAACTATTTTATATGCTCAGCTTGGTCAATTTACTTCTTGACCAGAATGACAAATATAAAACTGAAGTGCCAGAGGAGACCTACAGGGGTCATTCAGCTTCATTCTGCCCCTAACACTCATCTCCCCTTTAATTATATGTGTCAAGCAGCAGCTGGCCATCATAGACTGTTATCTAGCTATTAAATCAAGCCTTGGAGCATCTCATTTTATGTTGGAGTTTGCAGTATTGAAGTAAAAAATATTTCAATGAGATCTTCCAGACATCAGCTCAAAGATAGAGAGGTTTTAAACAAGGAGAATATATCTAATCCAAACATTTCTTTTGATAGTTGAGGAAACTGAGGTCATACCAGTATTAACTAATAGGAATTAGACCTGAATCCAGCTCCTACTCCGATTTCAAAGCCAGAAAATCTTCCACTGTATGAATCTACCTCCAGGATCCATAGTTCAGTGTCTATCTTTAGAAGCAGATCCACAAACAGTATGGTATTCATGCCTTCTCATGGGGAGACTTCTTTTTGCAAATGATTTATCCCCTCTTAAACTTTCCTCGCCCAGACTTAGGGCTAGCTCTTTTTCCATTTTCTTCATGCAATTCTATAGTTCTATAGTCCTCAGAGAATTGGTAGATTAAGAGCTGTCTCAGCTCCTTAAGGGAGGTCCTCACCTCAGATCCTTGCCCTTAGATGGTCTTTTAGACTGGGAATTTTTCCAGGCTCTGAATTAATGAGCTTCCCCAGTTTCTTTTAGCCTTCCCTTTGGGACTCTTTCCCTTTTCCTTTCTTCTTCCTTTCTCTGTATCCATCACTTCAACATCAATCACATACATACATCTACATATATATACTGTTAAATTTTCATTGTTTTACTCAATTGTTTTTTCTTTTATTTTCTATTCCTATTTATGGGCCTTGTTCTTTTCTGTCTTTTCTGATCTAGTTCATATACTAATCTGGATTCAGGATAGCTTGGGATGAAACCAAATGCAAATCAGTACAAAAGAGCAGCCAGAATAAACATGAAGGAGTCACATTTTTAAGTCTGTGAATACATTTGAGGGGTCCCCACCCCAGCTCTAAGTGAATTTTGGGGTCTGCCATCAGAAACAAAATAGAAGGAAAAATGATCCTTGTTTTCATCCTTTGAAGTTAAAACTGAACATTGGCTGTGAGGTCTCCAACCCTCCTCATCTTGAGTCTCTGCTTTTTCAGCACTACTTTTGCCAGGCCAGAAGACTTTCCCTTCCAATCTACTCTACTCTCCCCTGCCTTCATCCTTCCTGGCCTCTTCTGACTCCTTATAACCTATAGCAATACAATTTTCTTTCAAAACCCTGGCCTACCAGAACCATTTTAAAATGTCCTTACCATCTTTGGAAGGTACTGTTTCCATTTCCCTTTAGCAATGGGTATAAAAATTGCTCAAGAGGAACCCAGGCAATCATGAGAAAGCCCACTTTGATAGCCAAAATGAATTGATTTGGAAGCTTTATATCAGAAGGATAAAGACTTTCCAAATGACTTAGTCTCATGCTTGTGAACCATGACAGGGCAGTTAATATAGCACAATGATAAAAATAATATTTTTGTATTAATAAAAACTCATACTTCTATAGGATATCATTATAATAATAATGATAGATGAAAACACATAGTGTTTTCAAGTTTTTAATACATTTTATACATATTAATCCTTGTATCCTCCTAATAACCTCAGAAAGTAGAAGAATAAAACTTTCTTCAAGCAATTCTCTTGAGATAAAAAGTAAAAGTATCATTATCTCAATCAATTCATAAACATTTATTAAATACCTACTATGTGTCAGGCTCTATGTTAAGTACTAGAGATACAAAAAGAGGTAAAAGTTCCTCATTTCAAGGAGTTCAAATTCTAATTGAAAACTACTGAAGAGAGAACTCTGGGAATTTCTGCTCCAATCTTGGAGAATAAGAACTATGATCTAAGATTCAGGGGGAGGGAGTTTAATCATAAAATTTGATAGGAGTTTAGTTGAAACCAGAGATACAATAGATGCTAAAGTAATTCAAAGATGTTTTCAGAACAGAAGTATTGAAGAACTCCAACCTTAGACTGAGTGGCTTGCTGAAGGCCAAGTGACTAGTAAGATTTGAAACTACGACTAAAACTCAAGTTTTTTGAGACCATATGGCAAATTAAATCAGTTCTGAAATTGAACCTCATAAGGATGTTAAAGATAGAAAAAAAGCAAATGATAAATATTGGAAGGGCTGTGGGAAAACAGGCAAATTGGTGCACCTGTGAATAAGTAAAACCATTCTGGAAATCATTTTGGAATTAAACAAAAAGTCACTAAGAGCTCTTTGACCCATTATAGAGAAGTGATGGTTTTGGGGTACAAAATTTTACTGTCTCTTTGTGTGTATAAATAAATAAATACACACACACACATACACACACACATATATATATATACGTATATATACATATACATATATATACATGGGTATTGTACCTATATATATATATACATATACATATATATACACACATGTATACATACTATATATACATATACATATATATATACACATATATACATACTATATATACACATGGGTATTGTACCTATATATACCTATATATACTTACATATACACATAAGTATATACATATATTGAGACAATTTGTTTTGCTTGACTATACATAGTTGTTACAAAAAAAATTTTTCAATACTGCATGAATCACCATGTGGGATTTTCTTCACAAAGATACTGGAATGATTTGCCTGAAAAGACCTATAACTCTACTCTGAAAGGGAGAAGTTTATTAACAACAACTCTCTCCAGAGAGTAGAAGGTAAATGTGATCCCAGATAACCCTGAAAACAGGCCTTTTTTGGAATATTATCCATGAGGTCTAGCAGGAAGCTAAAAGAGCTAGCTAAAACTGTGGTCCTGTCCTAATGGAAAGGCTTGCTAACCATAGCATCCCACAGGAGATTCTGTCCCATTAAGAGAGAAACTTACTAGATATAGCACACTTAGTAGATAGTGATTGGGGTAGTAATGATCCTAAAGATAACTGGTTGGGTGAAAACCAGCAAGAGCTGGGAGCTGAAAAGGGACTAATGAAGCAGTTTAGATGTGATGTCCAGCAAGAATCATCTGAGATATGACAACTGGGGAAGAGAAGATCCAGAAGATAGTGTACCAAGTTGATACCAAATTGATACCAAGAGTACCAAGATACCATCAGAAGATACTGAAGTTTACATAACATTAGAGTTATAAATCAATCCTTAGGATTGCATCCTGGCCACATATATCCCTCTTGTATATATCCTCAAGATGGATACCCCTAACCAAATGTATTGTTCATCTACATATATATATATATATATATATATATATATATTATATATATATATATATATACATATATATATATAGTCCTTTTGCAAAACTACTCTTCCCAGTGAATATATGTATATTTAAAGAAGAGCCAAATATTTTTGAGTGAAATGTTCTATTATTTTATTATTATGCTAGGTAGAGCATTTATTAACTGCTTACTATATGCTAGATATAGTACACAAATATAAACAAGCAAGACAGAACCTACCCCCAATGGGTTTATATTTTAATTAGAGATGGCAACACAAAAGAAGACCTAGAAATGGGGAAAGTAGAAACAGTAGTCTTACTGGGGCAAGGTGATTTGCAAGAAGAAAAATGCAACTTGAGCTTTGGGTGAGGTGAAACTTCACTGGGGTCCTCCTAAAATAGTTGCTAAATTAAAGGAGTTACCAATCAGAAAAGCAGCACTTCAAAACAGATTTCTCCAAGGTGGGAAGATGGTTGGCCAAGAGGAGGAGAAACTTGGAGACATGAGTTATAGATGTTACTTCACTAAATATCTTTGCATTAAATTGTATATCCTTTGACTTAGAAGTAAAATTGCATACATTGCTTGGAAGTTTGTGAGTTATCATTTGGAGGATATTCCTATCCCAAAAAGTACCTTGATCTTGGAGTATTTTTAGGGAAAGTCATTGTTGGGGGGGTGGAGAGCATGTGTTATATGTAATTTCATCACTTTATACTCCTACTAATGCTGATTACTATCTCGCTAATTAATTAGATGGTTTTTAGTGTTGCCTTAGTTGAAAAAATATATAATTATAACAATAGCTAGAGTTCATTATAGCACTTTAGGGCTTTACAAATGTTATCTCATTTGATTTTCACAATGTTCTTAATGTAGATTCCACATCATTATCCCCATTTTACAGATAAGAAAATTGAAGCAGATGGAAATTGAATGATTTGTCTGAGTCACAAAAATAGAAAGTGTTTAAGTCAGATAGAAACCAAGTCTTCTTGACTGCAGGCTCATCACTCTATCTGATGCTCCACCTGGCTGCCTTCATCAGCCTGCAGTCAACCTGGAGGTTAATTAGCCTCTCAAAGTTTGGAAGTTTGAACCTCAGAAAAAAAATGTACCATTGGCTATTAGTCTGGATATTTCTATTTTGGTAGGTTCTTCAGAGCTTATGCTGCACTGGGTTAGTCTTTGGGACTCCATGCCACAAGATATTTTTTTAGATGACAATAATGTAACCCAGATTGATAATGTTATCACTTAATAGTTAAGTTGGAAAAGTGGATAATACTTTGGAGCTGGAAGAGATGTTAGAAGTCATATAATCTAACTTTCTCATTTTACAGATAAAGAAACAGGTACCCTGGGAGGTTAAGTGATCACTATTCAAGGATTTTGAAATCTTCATCTATTAGACTCTCCCTGAAGTACTGAAGAATTCAAGAGAAAATATAATGTTCCTTATACATGGAGACATGGAGATAGAGCCATGCATGTAAATAGTGCATGATAGTAATTATACTCTTAGAATTTGTTAAGAAAATATAAAATTACAAAGTGACAATGCTTGCCATGCATATAGATTGGAAGTACACTTTCAATAATTCCACAACTCCCTAAAGGTTTATATCCACAGATTGGGAGCCACAAATAGTAAGTTTTAGCAAGTTAAGCTTTCAAGATGGATCCTAATTCATGAGTTCCAATTTCTAGTTGTTGAGGCAGTCCTATGTTTAGAATTTAGGTCAAATTATTAAGCAAAGTATTTCTTCTGCAATTCTTCAATTCTTTTTTATAATCCTTCCTCCTTAATAGTTTTTTTTTTTCATTTTCCCTTTCCCCTCCAGGGTCTCAATTATTTTGTTCCGCTCAAGCTTACTTTTTGAGCAATACCCAGTGCCTTAGATATTTCCAAACATTTCCTCCTTTCCTACCCTAAACTTGCCAGTCTTGGATCTCATTCTCCCAAAGCCCCATTAAGTGATTGGATAGTGAATCAGATAAACAAATTTGAGCTAACAAGTTAATGACTTTCTGCATCATTGATCCTCTGGAGACATAGCTGATCACTGTGTTCATTGGAATTCTTTCAATTTTCAAAAGCCTTTATTTTTACAATATTGTTATTATTGTAATAATGTTCTAATTCTATTCACTTCATTGTGCATTGACCACAAATTTGTTACAAGGGTTTCCTTTTTCTTTTTCTTTTTTTTCTTTCAATTTGGGGGTGGGAGACATGAAGGAGAGAAAATAAGTACTTGTTAAGTGAAAAAAATAATTTTAAAAGAGTTAATAGCTAATAAGGGTTTAATGTGTTACCAACTGCCATTTTACGGTTCCATTTTTAACTGAAACCTCTCATTATACTCTGAGCTTCTTATGGCAATGCCTTATCCCTAAGGAGGCAAGGAGAAATAGTTTTGATTAGAGGAGAAAAACTTTGAGTGCTTCTCAAGTCTCTACACAGATATAGCATAAGTTGTTCCATTTTTAAAAAAGAAAATTATCCTTATAATTTCTATATTTCTCTGTGTGAATTCAGAATATCCTATTACATTCCATTATAGCTTCATGAGTGAGGTAGAAGAGACCTGAGGAAGCAGTAGATTGATGTAGTTGAAAGAACATTGGATTTGCAATTAGAGGACCCAGGTTTAAGTACTAGTTTAGCTACTTATTACCTCTGATCTCTTTAAGCATAAATATCTTCATCTATAAAATAAGGGAATTGGACTAGATCAAGAGTTTTTAACTTGAAATCCAGAGAACCCTGGATGGTAAAAAAAATTACAATTTTATTTTTACTAATGTATAACTGGAATTTAGCCTTTCCTTCAATTATGGATTTTATTTAAAAATATTATTCTGAAAAAAAATTCCATAGACTTCACCAGATTGCCAAAAGTATATAACTTCTAAAATATTAAGAACTCCTGGACTAGAAGATGGTCAAATTCTTTCTTGTCTCTATCATAAAATCTCAAAAGATCTCACCAGAGATTGTTTAATCCGACTTGAAGAATATCACTGAAAAATGATAATCAAGTATTTGTTTGAAGATCTTAAGCCAAAGGGAAACCAAAGCTGTGCAAGGCAACCTCTTCTGTATTGAGATAGCTCTGTTAGAAGTTTTCTCTTCCAACAAAACTGAATTTGGCAAATAGTAGCTGTTACCCATTGTTCCTAGCATGGCTCTCTGGGTCTCAGAAGAACCTCTTTCTTCTGTCTTCCACATAACAACTTTTAAAATATTTGAATGCTGCGATGATGCTTCTCCCACTCCATATCTGCTTTTCTCCAGGTTAAACAGGCAAATTCTCTTTAAAGAATCTACACTTCTGGAAGGGAAAAAAGCCCATCTATTTAATACTAAATATTCTACCAGTATTGTTGAGGAGCTTTTTCATGGAACATTAAGATCTCTAAATAATTAAAAATGTGAGTCCCCTAAAGGGAACTGCTAAGACATATGGGCATGAGAAGGTGACATATTACCAAATGAAACAGAGTAAATGATGTCATTTTAATAAGCTCCAACAACAGATGAACAAAGAAGTAAATAACCTTGTTGCAAGGGAAAAAAGAGGGATAACTAATGGACAGCCCTTAAGCTCCCACTGTGATTTTCTCAAGGTCAAATGGATTCAAGAATGTGTGCTGAACTTATGGAGGATATGTTTCGCACAGATTGGATAGACAAATATGGTGGTTTGTGATGAGCATAAAACTGAATTCACAGGTCTAATGGCATATCTCAGTATCTTGTTTCAAATAATCAATATATTCTTTAAAATTAGTTATTTAATAGGATTTTAAAAAATTAATCTTTTTTTTCAATGATCTTTTTCTTTCCTTCCTCTTACTTGGGAAAGAAAATATGTTCAAAATATATGTCGAGGGCAGCTAGATGGTGCAGTGAATAGAATACTGGTCCTGGAGTCGGAAGGACCTTAGTTCAAATCCAGTCTCAGGCACTTAATACTTCTTACTAGCTGTGTGACCCTGGCAAGAAATTTAACCCCAGTTGCTTCCCCAAAATAATCCATCTTATTCTGTGTCCTGTGTCAAGCATCTTTCTGTCTAGGAGTAGATAGAGATTTCATTTGTTCCTTGGAAGTCATGGTGGATCATTGTATTGATCAGGGTTTTTAAGTCTTTCAAAGTTTAACTTTTGGGAGTAAATCTTCAAATATTGGTAGTACAAAGATTTTGTGGTACAGTCATTCTTTCCACTGAAGTAGTTAATAAATTCATTAACAACTGTCTTCAGGAATAGCTGTGGCTAGAAAAATTCATGAGGTGTTAGCCAACCTGATTGTGAGCCTTTCAGAATCTAGTCAGCCTGGTCTTTAGATATATCACAAAGTCCATCCCTAACCCATCCTTGAAGCCATTCCAGTTTGGTAGATTATGCCAAGGCTTGTATTACACAGGATGAAAAATCCAGAGCCACCCCTGGCCATGATGAAATATCAGAAGATGACTTCATTGAAATCATTAATTGTTATCACATTTTAAATATAATTATTTAAGAGGTTATTATTTGAGCAGTAATTACAAATCCTGGGACAAAGAATTTGGAGGGACAGGAAAAGCATTTATAAGGGGTTTTCTTAAGTAATTATAAAATACTAATCATTATCATGTAGTCATTACATATATTCTTAATTAATGGATACTACAAAAATAACTATCAAAGGAAATGTCAATAAAATGTTTTTTCTTTAAAATAGATCCTCATATTTTAAAAGGTTGAAAGCCACTGACTTAGAGGATACTGATGGTAAGTTCCATTACTTGTTCATCAGATTCACTTAAAGTAGGATAGGCCTATATATTAATTTTCCATTTTAGTAGTAAAATACTATATTATATACTATATCATAGTAAAATCACATGAGATGAATCAGTCCTTCTCCAATTATGGTCCAGAGTCACTGGAACTCAAAACAATTTTTAAAATGATACTAAGATGATTTAATTTCTAATGTAGTTAATATCAGTTAATATAATTCATAAACAAAATCACATTGGGAATCCTCACAATTTCTAAAAATATAAAAGGGGTACTAGGATCAACATTGTAATTGTCAATGCTAAAAAATTACCCATGCATACATATATCATGTAAATAAAAAGCTATAATTAAAAAAGAACAAAGGACAAACAAAACAACAATTAAAAGAACAAAACTTCTTGCAAAAAGATAATCAGAAGCCACATTTCCAAGTTTACTAAACTTTCATTGAAGTGAAATGGGGGAGAATTTATTGAAGTGCAAATCTTTGGGAATACATATTTTGACAAGTTTTTAAAAATAGATTTAGTGTGACTAATTTCATTGCCAAATTCAGTCCAAGTTATTCACCCCGAAATGAATAACTTTTCCCCTTTCTTCCTATCATCCACATACTTCAATTGAGCCCCAGCATTTCAACACAAATTGTTTCCAGCTCTTTAAACTTATGATTCCCTTGTTATGAAACTACTCGATTGTTCTCCTTGTTTTCAGAACACTGAAACTGCATGAGGATGTATCTTCAAGGCCCCAGACTATCTCCAGCCTCAAAGGAATTAGTTTAACAGCTGTGTTTTTTAAATACTCCAATAAGACATGAAAGTCACTTAATTGGAGCTTGAGGCTGCAGAGTAGAGGAAAAGACTTCCCTTTAGTTTACCTGGCATAGGTACCACCTGGGGACTGTCAGAATCTGCCCAGATCATGTCTGACACATGCCCAAAGGGGCAAGAACAATTGGGAATTTACCAAGTTACAGGGAAATACTATCCTTTGAGCCTTGGGAATAATTGTTTATATTTATTGTCAGAGCTCCCCCTATCTCATTTATGTAGAAATACACAGATAGCTCTGTCAGTAAGGGGAACTTCTGTTCAACTGTCTCCTAAAGAGTTCATGGGATATTATAGGACCATAGTTATAGAGCTAGAAGAGACATTAGAAAATATATAATCTATTGCCTCTTTCCACTGATAAGGTGATTCATGCCAATTCCAATAGATTTGTGATGGAGAGAGCCATTTATAGCCAGAGAGAGGACTATGGAGCTGAATGTGGATCATAATATAGTATTTTCACCTTTTTTGTTGTTGTTACTTGCTTGATTTTTTTTCCTTTCTTATTTTCCCCCTTTTTGATCTGATTTTTCTTGTGAAGCAGGATAAATGTGGAAGTACATTTAGAAGAACTGCATATGCTTAACCTTTATTATTACTTGCTGTCTAGGAGAGAGAGGGATGGGAGGGAGGGAGGTAGTAAAATTTGAACACAAGATTTTGCAAGGGTAAATGTTGAAAACTATCTCTGCATGTATTTTAAAAATAAAAAGCTATTATTAAATTTTTAAAAAGGAAAATAAAAAATAGAAATTATCTAGTCTAACTCAAATTTATAATATATAATTTGTAATGCCAAGAAAGATTGACTTTTTCAGTCTTATGCCACAATCTGAAGTCAAATCCATTGACTGCAAGCTCTATGCTCTTTCCCATGGACAATACTGGCTCCCATAAGAACTAAAAGCAACCTAAATTACCCAGGCCATCTCTCCTAATTAATCATTCCATTCAGTGATGAAGAAATTTATGATAATTAGGTCCTACATCTAAAGCTAGAATGAATTACTCAATCATTTGACAAATAGGCACTGTATCAAGCTTTGAGAATACAAAAAGAGACAAAATACAGTTTCTGCCCTCAAGGAGGTTATAATTGAATGATGGAGACAACATGTAATCAAATATGAACAAAACAAATGATTCTCAGGACAAATTGGAAATAATAGAGAGATTGAGGATGGCTACCTGAGGAAGGTGGGAGTTTAGTTGGGACTTAAAGGAAGCCAAGGAGATCAATGGTTGAAATGGAGGAGGGAGATTATTCTAGGCATGAATGAGCCAGAGAAAATGTCCTGGAAGGGATATTAGAGACCATCTAGTCTAATTTCTTTAATTCATGGATGAGTAAAAAAAAAAGTTTTTTTGTTTTTTTTTTATTTTGCGAGTCAGAAAGAGATGGTGACTTGCCTGGCATCCTTAAACTAAGCAGCAATTAAATTGAGATTAGAAACCAGAGGTCCTCATTTTTAGCCCCATATTCAGTTCCCCTCCACCATGCATGTTGCTTCCCAACTATAAACATGCCTCTTCCATCAACTTGGATGCTTCTGATCCCAGTTTAAGCTTGTCTGAAATCAATGATTTGGTCATAGTCCCTTTGGCTTCCAGGTACCAGTGTCAAACTTAAGTAAAATATTACTGGTCAACATTATTCCATCAATGGAAGTGAGCACAAACAAGAGAATATTGTATATAGTACAATTGTTTTAAGAATGACAGACCAACTCAGTCATTTTAACAATTATAAATACACAAATTAAAAATAAAGGACATATAAACAAAGATACTATCTGAATCCAGAGAAAGAACTGATGAATGGAAGTATTTATAGAATGATTTTACACACACACACACACACACACACACACACATATGTGTGTGTATGTGTATGTATGTATATACATATACATATATGTGTGTGTATATATATATATATAACATTTTATATACATATGTATCGATGTATGTATATCCACTTTTTCTAATGGTAGCCATCTCTAGTGCAGGGAAAAGGGAGGGAATTAAAAAAGGGGGGGAAGGCATTTAAATGATAACTATGACAACATAGTTGTCATATATTTGGAGGGAATAACAAGTATGTAGTAATTTTGTAGTTGATATGCAATCATCTTTTTTTATTGTATCATGTTATGGAAATGCTTGTGTTATTCCCTGATTAAAATATAAAATAATTTTTTTAAAAATTACTCCATCACTGGAAGAAACATTTTTCCCCATAATGAGCCCTTGTGAGTAGATGTAGCATTTTTAGCTGATGCAGTCCGCATATGGAAGAGCTTCCATAAATGCTTATGATGGATAACAGATGAGCTGTGTTCAACCAATACATAGACATTTTGTAATTTGTGAAGAGATAGACTTTTGATTGGGTTCTGATGTAAAAGTGGGGTGCATTCTTCAAAAAAGTCAGAATAATAAATGTCAGAAGTATGGGAATTAAAGTACTACTTTTATGGCCATGTAAGACATTTTAGGAATGTCTTAGAAATTTAGAAAATTATGAGCATTTGACCCAACACAGAAATGGGATTCAGGGTACTTCAAAACAGCAATTGATTTATTATCCAATGACTTTAAGCCAGTTTTGAAGTGGGTAAATACTATAAAAATACCTTTAAGTTTCAATCCACTATCCCAAAGAACTGAGTTGTTCTAGGAGAAAAAGTGTCCCAACCTCCCCCATTCCCATCCTAACCTCCCAAAGTCCCTTCATGCTGGTCAATAATAACATATTTTGAAGTGGAGAACAAGCTGGGACATTTTCCCAAACTGGCACCAGCACAGCACTTGAACTGTCTATCTATCATCCCTAGCTCCAGCACATTCAGGTCAATCTCCTTTTTCCAATCATACATTTCCTAGGTGGCATCTTTATGCTACTTCGTGTACATAAATCATCACTGAATATGATCCAGTCTCTTTATGCTCACCATATCTGTTTCAGTTGTCCTTTGGGTGACCCACAATTTTGATTCATTGGAGATAGTGATATCCCATGATTTGCAGCCAGGAGAATACTGGTATTAAAAATGTGGATAACTTGAAGGATTGTCCATTTCCCTTCATATCATAGTCTGCACTGTAGTTATTCTTCATTGCCTTCGTTTTTACCTATTAGGATTGTTAGGCTAAAATTGTTTGAGTTGTCATAGAGTTCATTTATGAGACTGGAGGCACCATATAATGTCACCTGCAAACAGTCACATCCTGAGGCCCTTCCCACCTATGAGGAATTTCTTTTATATTTAGACTTTGCCCACCTTTGACTTTGCATCCTCCATGACAGTGGTAAGTATTTTTGCAGAGGACTGGATTTGGAGTCTATGTTTTATGTCTCACCATTAGTGTTTTGTCTTTCTATCTCCAGCATCAAACAAGATACCTGGTATGTGATAAGACCTCAATAAAGTTTTTTTTGTTTGTTTTTTTATTATTACTGAAAGCCTTATGATTATCCAACAAAATTATTCCTTTTGTTGTTTCCACCAAGGAATATTATATGATCTTCATACAGTCACAAGACATTTTGTTGGAGGAGAACTTTTAAATGTAGATTTTCCTTTATCATATCAAATACTTTTTTATAATCTACAAGCAAGTAAACATGGAAAGAGGAAAGAGGAGTTCTGCAAAGCCCTTGATATAATATGACATTTGAGCCTCACAACCATCCTGTGAGGTAAATACTACAGATTTTATCCTGATTTTACAGATGAGAAAACTAAGGTTCAAAGAGATCTCTATGACCTCAGAAAGGTCAAGTAACTTGTCTGTAGTCACCAAGCCAACAAATGTTAAAGGTGGAATGCCCATCCAATTTTCCTAACTCAAAGTCCAGCGTCTCTTTGCACATGAGATGATGCCTAATGAAGGAACAGATAATTGTGAGCCACATGACTTGAGCAAACTATTCTCTCAGCATCTTATCTTTGTTCATTTGCCTCCCCTCCAAGCTCACACTCTGAGGGAGAATAACAAGGCTCTGCCTCACTGATAACTGGTGATGGTAGATTGTTTAAGCTAGGAAGTTACTGTTCATTAAAGGAAGGCTGAAAATGACAGAATCATGTGAGACTTGTTCTTAAATAAAAAGTACCATCACAAGGTTAAAAAAGAAAAGAGATGAGGGCAGAGGATCCAGGGACAGCAACGTAGCCATTTTACTTGCTACAGAGAATGGGCTGAAGGTGACTGAGAGCTAAAAAAGATTGCCATGATGGGACATGATTTGCTGGCCAAGAGATGCCAGTATTTGGCCTGTTCTCAACAAACTAGCCTTCTAGAGTAAGGAGAATATTTACCGTATTCTCTACCAGAGGTAGCTGCCAGAACCAGAGCAAATCCCTTTACTGGAAGGACTCTGCAGAATTGGTGCATATCAGTTAATAGTTTTAGGCCTGGGAACCATTTCTAGATGGTCACATGCAGTCCTAGTAGGAACCTTTCCTCAAATTCCCTCAATTCCTTCCTAAATGCAATGACATCATTCCCATGAGATGCTTAAAAATGTCAGGGGTCAACAAATCGGAGCTAAATTTGGAGAATTGGACATTTTTCTTTACCTTCTTCTGACTTGAAGAGCTCTTAGTACCCTTTGTGCAAGTCCAATGATGAAAATCAATGGCTGTCCAGAACATTTCAAATTCTTGCTACAGAGAACTAATTTATCTTGATTTTCTTATTCAAAGTTCAATTGTTCCCCCATGTTAGGATCTGCCCAGTTTCTCTCCCAGTCATTCTCCATAATGAATATCATAGAGACTAGAGAATTCACCCCAAGCCAAACTATTTGAGTCCAACCCACGGCAGAGCATTCCAAGCTCTTGTTGGTATGATCAGCCACAGTTGGATACACTATAACTTGACTAACAGTGATATCATTTTGGTCTTCTTTGAGAATGAAGGACAATAGCTAACCAACCATATCACGTGGATTATGAGACTCTATAATAATACTGTTCATTTCCTTCAAGAGATTTCTGAGGTCCTCCATTTCTGCAAGGGCAATTTTATGATACCGTCTGCAAAAAGGATAGACACTGTTGAAATGGATTTTGTTGATTCTCCTTTGGTACATCCCACATCCCACTCATTCATTGAGATCCCCTGGCTCTTGTGCTGAATTTCTTCTTCAGATAATGCTCCCATTCTTGAGTCCCTAGAAAGCCTTTGAATCCAAACATCTCAATATCCACTATGGAGGTGGAGAATCGGGTGTGTTTTTAATTCTCCTTGCCAACACTTGAGGCATCATACAATGTTACCTGCAAATAGTCACATCCTGAGGCCCTCCCCACCTATGGGGAATTTCTTTTTTTATTTGAACTTTGCACTAGACATCCTCTATACTTCTACACAGAAGAATTAGATTATCAGAATTTTCAGACATTTAACTTTGTCTCATTGCCTACAATTCTCTTACCTCCAAATTAGGTTAGAATTAGTCCCAGTCAGAACTGAAGCCTCAGAGATGTTTGCAGGGCTACTTTAAGACTAGACCACATCATCATTGTCACACTGCTTCCCTATGGCTATCCTATTGCTCCTGTGTCTACAAATGAAGACTCCATATCCATGAACAAATTTCACTGAATTTTAACATACTGGGGCTTCTTCTGTGAAAGGCAGATCCTTTGTTTCAGCCAGTACATGGAATGGGAATCAGCCATCATGGGCAATTGATATCGCCTATGGAAGGTATTTTTCTACAATAAATCTGTGTTAGATGAGTCTCCTTGGGGGAAGGATCATAAGCTGCAAAGAATCTAAAGCTAGAAGAGACATCAGAATCCATGTAGTCCAATCACTTCTTTTTACATTTGAGGAAACTGAGATTCATGAACATTAAGCACCTTGTTCAAGATTACAAAGGGAGTGTCAGAAGAGAGATGTCCTCTGACTCCATGGTCAGTGTTTGTTGAATTGCTCCATACCAGTTCCCAAAAACACAGGCAGAGATTTATGCCTAAAATCATAGATTTAAAGCTAGGAAGATTCTTAGAGGTCATGTAGCACCCAAAATCTTTATTTTATAAATAAGGCAACTGAAGTCTGAAAAAGTTAAGTGGCTTGTCAAGGTGACACAAGTAATGTTTCAGAAAAAGAATTTTTCCAGATCCAAGAGTCATTCTGCCTTTCGAGGCTTTCCCTTCCTTCAACGACAAAACATAGAGAAATAGTCAGAAGGAAGAGTTAGCTAGGCCATAGAAAGGTATGAAATATTCATTGTCTTGAGATTTATTTGTCCTCTTAGTCATTACAATAAACTAAAGGTCAAAGGAATATTGGAAACAAATTTGATTCCTCTTCCATTTTTCTAATTCATAGACTAGAAATTATCTCTCTCCTCTGAAATTTCATAGCACTTTACTTCAAAATTAATAGATATTTGTATAGAGGAGGAGCAACTACAGTATAGAGGTTTGATT
Organism: Sminthopsis crassicaudata; assembly: GCF_048593235.1. NCBI lineage: Eukaryota > Metazoa > Chordata > Mammalia > Dasyuromorphia > Dasyuridae > Sminthopsis > Sminthopsis crassicaudata. Next base: position 143,294,234 of record NC_133620.1, read on the forward strand.
TGGAATCAGAGTCCCAGCCCTGACATACCACAATTTTTCAGTTTTAGTTACCTCATCTATAAAATGGGATGAGAGAATTGGATTAAATGATTTCTAAATTCCCTTCATGGGACATTTAAGATGACTCTAATGGATAGGGAACTGGGCATGGACTCAGGAAAACTCATCTTTAGTTCAAATCCATCCAGAGACACCTACCAACTGTGTGACAAATCATTTAATCATGTTTGCCTCAGTTTCCTCATCTGTAAAATGAACTGGAAGAAAGAAATGGCAAAGTGCTACAGTATTTCTGCCAAGAAAACCCCAAATGGAGTCATGAAGAGTCAACAATTGCAACAGTTTATTTCCAGCTCTGAGTTATCATCTCACTCTGTTTATTAAAGTGTAGCCTCCTTGGGAGCAAAGACTGTGTTATTCTATCACTGTAAGCAAATTAGAACTATTTTTTACACATCATAGAGAATAAGAAATGTTAATGAACTTAACTAAAAATCATAGAACAATGCAAATGGTGAAGCCAACAAAATTAAATGGAACTTTGAATCTTTCCAATAGCCTGTGTTGGCTTTGGAGTAAAGTTGTGCAGACATACTCTCTCTCTCTTTACAGAAATATGAGACAAGGGGTATGGAATATACCACATACACATGATAAATGAGTTGATATAAAAATCTCTTTTTACTTTCTTGTGTTTGTTTGTTGTTTTTTTTTTATCTTTGTTTCAAGGGCTGTTACTTGGGTAGCAAAGGAGTAAGGGATATATTTGTAAATGAAGGTGATATCAATATATAAATTATATTTATATATATAACTACATAATATATAAATATAAATAAAAAGATATCAATTTTAGAAATTTAAGGAAATGAAGTGGTTAGGAAGAATGTAGGGTTTTATGACTTCCTATGCAAACTAGTGGGTGCTGTCATTAAGTCAGGATTGCTTAGATGCTGGATGGGAGTTGAGTATTGTGTTCACCAAGTGTCATCAAGTCCTGGACTCAGGAAGACAAGATCCCATTCAGCCTTCAACATTTACTAGCTGTATGATACTAGGCAAGTCATTTAATCCCTTTTTGCCCCAGTTTCCTCATTTCTAAAGCAGGAATAATACTGTCATCTACTTAACAAGTTGTTGTGAGGATCAAATAAAATAATAGTTGTCAATCATTTAGCACAGTGCCTGGCACATATAAAGTACTACATAAATATTAACTATTATTACTTGTTAAATAGATATTTCCATCTCACTATCTGTGCCCTATTTTTGTGTGCAGTCATCAAGATAAGAAAGGATGAAAAATTCTACTGACAACCTAGAATATATTAAAAAACTGTGCAACCCAGAGATACCATTTCACAATAGCAAAGCTCTGATAGTCCTGGGACAAAAAAGGAAAGAAAATCATCCATTTAAATAAAAGCTATGGGAATGTAAGGGGAAAGACTGTAACTACTCTAAATTTATTTCAGTTTGAAAGCTAAATTTCCTAGAAATTCATTGAATTATTTGGTAATTCTTTGCTTTCTCTTTAGCCAACGAAAATGCTGATGATTTCATAAAATAAACAGGGAAACCCAAGGTGGACCTGAATTCCATTCTGAAACAGGGATGGGAAATGTAACAGCAAATGGCTATTTAAATGGGATGTTATCTGTTCTTCTCAGTGATTAGATCCAAAGAGCCGGGAAGGTTAGAAACATTTATTTAGTGGCTGTCACCATTAAGAAATGGAGTGCTACAGAGGCCTATCAACATCTATAGTGAGCGGCTGCTGAGCTTAGGGGAAAGAGAAGAAAGAATTCAGGGAGAAAAGGAAGAAGCTTCCAGTCTACACAACCACCATAATCTCCTCCAGGGGTTTTCTCTTTAAGTCAGGAACTGTGGCATCTTTTCTGGGATACCCAACAGGGAGAAGCATCAGCAACTTTTCGTTGGCAGGGCGTACCAGTAGGGTCCTCAGGCGAGGTCCACAATTGAGAGGGGTAGTTGTGACTGTCACAAGACCAGCATTCTAAAAGAAGAGAAACCACATGATTAAGTCACCAGGGAAAACCTTTCTTCTAGAGTCCTTTCAAATCTTGACTTATTTTCTAGTATCTTCAAGACTTCTGGATGGAGTATTTCTCATTTCCAAATATTATGGGGCAAAAAATACAGAAGGTTGCCTACTGTGACCTTAGGGAATTGGCCCTCTCCCTATCGCCAGGTCCCAGTTATACTTCCTACACAGGACAGACTCAAAGATGTGTAAATTTAGAGATGGAAGGGACGTTGAAATCCAATGAGTCTAATCCCCTTATTTTATTGATGAGGAAACTAAGATACAAACAAGTTAAATGACTATATCCTTGGGTTATACAGATAGTGACCATCTGCGGTGGTATTTGAACCCAGCTGTTCCCAATTTATATTTTGTAGGAATGAAAAAGCTAATTTTCTTTGATAGTTATGCCTAAGACAAAGAAAAGTATAATTTTCCAGGGATATCTGGGTGTTTGGGAAATCTAACTCAGATGAAAGAAATTATGAAAAACTATGCTAAATTGCTAAAATCATATGTCTGCTGAAATTATCTGGTCATAACTATGTATCCCACAGAATCAAACAGACCCATCATGGCCACTTGAAAATGCCAACCCCTAAAACAGAGGGAGTAACTGAGATACTATTATCCCCAGTAACTCCAGACTATAGGCAGTCAATACACAGTCTGTCCAGGTGGGGGCTGTCTGGAACTATTTTTTTCCTCTTTCCTTCCTTCAGAAACCCTGATTGTCATGTGTGGAAAAGGATGAGAGTAAGACCATTCATACCGTGACTTGTTGAAAGCCAGAGGGCAGCAAACTCAACAGCAAAATGAAATAGGGAGACAAAAATATTCTTGTATGTTGGATTCTAATGTATCTCTAGCTCAACAGAAGATATAATGTTAAAATAAACATATCTGGCTAATTTGGAACTTTAAAAAAAGAATAAAATATATAAATTCCTCTCATATTGGAAAAGGCCCTAGATTGAATTTGAATTCCATCTCTGAGATTCTATACCTGGATGACATTAAGAAAGGTGCTTAATTCTTTGGGCCATCTTTAAAATGAAGGGGATAAATAGATGAACTTCCAGTTTGAAATGTTATAATGGAAAAATTTATCGATATATTTTCATTTTTATGTCATCTATATTTCCTAATATGTGTCTTCCCAGCCCTCCAAGAGAGCCATTTTAAGCTTATTTTAATAAAATAAAGAGCATTTGAATAAAAAAGAGGGTTTGAAAAGTAGTTCAGCAAAACTAACCAAGATGTCAATCAAATTTGGCATTAATGCAGTGTCAATACAATGTTCCACATCTATAGTCCCATTCTTCAAAGAATGGAGGAAAATACATTCTTCTATGTCTTCTTTAAGGTTAGCCTTTTTTTGAAACTTTGATGATGCTATTATTACAGGAAATAATGGGGCATATGAAGAGGGAGGTGGTAGATGGGCTCTTTGGATTGGCTGCCATGACAAAAAGCCACAGAGAGAAAATCCCAGCTAGATTTCTGATCCATTTTGTTCCTAGAATCACCCAAGTTCTAATGTGTGTATGGTTCAAAAAACAAAAACAAAACTCACCATACTAATGTCTTTCTAATTGAAATATAACTCACTCTAATCTCTCTAGCTATGATCTTCTCCAAAACCCCTTTACTGTGAACTCTCACAGAGATCTATCTTATCATTTATCCATATCTAACAGGAATAATGAATTCAGATATGAAGGGAAGAATTTCAATTAAAACTCGAAAGTTCTTCTGGTGTGTCTACCAGAGAAATTGAAGGATTTAATGGAGTCTCTCTTAATGCTGACACATCATTCCTGAAACTATCACCAATTTACCCAGAATATACTTTGTATGTACACATAACAAACAATAAATGTTTGTTGACTGACACAAAAAGCTACAATTTCTCTGATCCAATAACTAATCTGAATGACTTACTACAAAAAAAAAAAAAAATTCCCAGGTATGTTTTTGGGTCATGACAATCACCAAGGAAATTTTCTGAATATATTTTCTACTTGAGCTATCTCGTTTAGAAATGCAAAGACAGGGCCTTAAAAAAATGAATAAAACACCTGCAAATCTCCATAGGGTTTGAAGTTCAATAGGAATTTTTAAGTAAAGTCTTTGATTTTTATCCCCAGAAGGTCTTCTTTTTTCCATCACCAAATACCATATCTCTTCTTTTTTGCCTGCTGGGTTAGCAACATACCTGCAAGGCAGCAAGAAGGATGCCACAAGCAATGGAAACACTGATCTCATTGTAGTAATGTGTCTTTTTTCTGCCACTCGAAGTTACACCATAGATTTTTTTGAAAATGAGAATCAGATAAGGGGCTGTGTCCAGGTATTCTTTGATCCAGTTGGTTCTAAAAGAGGAAAAATTTTGGAGTTTTAAAATTCTTTTATTGTCCTCAAAAGATCATATAATTAAAATTTTAGAAATACATTTATTTTTTGTTTTATTTGTTCACATACAAAAGGATAAAAAAAATCCCTAGATCATTACATAATAATATGAAACTCTATTTCTCAGATAATTCCTTCTTTGGCTACTGCTACCATTCTTCTTTATATCTTCTTACCTCTCTTCAATGTAGATAATATAACATTTTGTTCAAAGGGAAATTGTTCAAAGTATTGTTCAGTGCATTTGAGGATCTTCTATTAAAGAGTATTATACAGGTCTCTGCTTGTCAAAATCTTATTCATTCTTTACAATCTATCCTCAAAATAACCTCCTCCATAGTCCCTTACCTGATAATTTCAGCTAGAGACATTTCTTCCCAATTCCATTCTGCTAAATTGGTATCAATAGCAAGAAAGAGGCAAGCAAACCTTTATTAGCACCAAACTTTATTATTGTGTTGTATTTCAGTCATTTTTCAGTCATGTCTGATTTTTCATGACCACATCGGGGATATTTTCTTAGCAAAATGGTTTGTCATTTCCTTCTTCAGCTCATTTTACAGTTAGAGCGTAAACAGGGTTAAGTGATTTTCTCAAAATCACCCAGATAAGAAGTATCTGAGGTCAGATTTGAACTTAGGAATGAGCCTTCCTAATTTCAAGCCTGGAGCCCTCTCTGTTTCATCATCATGTCCACTGTACTAAATGTTTTACAAATATTATCTCATTTTATCCTTACAACTACCTCAAGAAATAGGTGCTGATATTTATACCCATTTCATATTTAAGGTAACTAAGTCAAAAGAGGTTGAGATGCCCAGGATAACAGTTAGTAAGTATCTGGAGCTAGATTCCTGACTCCAGGTCCCATATTCTATCCACTGCACCACCTATCAGTGTAGATACAATTTGATGTTCCTAGCACAGCTTCTTCCTAGACTAAAAAGACAGAGGTGAGAAGTGATGCTGCAGAATTTTAATGCAATTAAGCTCAGAGAAGTAACCTAGAAAACTAAGAGACTAGCTAGTAGCTCAGATTGGCTGAAAGACAGAATGCATGAAAGGAAGAAAAGAGAAAGGAATAAGAGTAGAAAAATGGCTGGATGTGGGATCTCTGTATATAGGAATTTTTATGGGGGTCAACAACCTATGTTAAAAACCACATTGTTGTGTTCAATGCAGTAATTCAAAAGTACAAAACATGGAACAAAATATAAGGTTTTCTTTTTTGTGTCTATGTTAAAGCTGGCTGGCCAGGTTATCAAATCTCTTCAATGAGAATGGAAAACAAAAAACAAACAAACAAACAAAAAGCATTATACTTGATTTTTAGTCTGTTTTTCACAAATAGGCCAATAACATTGCATACTACTAATAATATTACTCATTCATTTCAGAATCACTTTATATAATTTTATAAATCTTATGTTTTAGAGAGTATTTTTGATGTCTTTAAAGGATAAACCAATGCAGCCCAAAACGAGTCACATGGGTCCAGTTTCTGGCTTCTGTAGTCCTCTGAGAACTAAGAGAGAAAAGACCAGAAGTGCTTGGTTTCCTAAGCATGGAAAAAGTGCAAAGGCTCCAGCATTTCAAATACTTGTTTCTTGTTCTTATTTTTTTACTTTCCATTTGGGGAGTGGTAGTTCTTTTAAGTATATGGTAGGAGTATATGGGCTCATTAGTGGAGGAAGCACACTTGTAAATGGGTAGGAATCAGTTACTTCTGGTATGAGGTCAATGTTTAAGGACCTCTACACAGGAGAAGAAAGCAATTAATTCTCCTGCCAGGCACTGATAAGTGCTTCACATACTTCTGCTCCAGATCCAAAGAAAAGAGAAATTTAATTGCCCTGAATCATATCATGAATTCAAAGGCAGAAACAGGGAAAATTCCCTAATTCCCTTCCTGAACCACTGGAAGAGAGCACACACTAATTACTACCAACAAAAAGGGAAAATGAATAAGAATAGACAAACCAAAGAGCAGGGAGGGGGACGTAGAGGGAATAACTGAAAAATGATAATACTTTATGTATTGAAATTAATTTAAATGTAAACAGTTACTCAGCAAGCTTAATTGTTTGCATTGATATTTAATGTTAAGTTTTTCCCAAACTTTATTTTTTAATGTTTCTCCTTTCTCCCTTATCTAATGATAATCTATTGAATTATTGTTGTAAAAAAGGAAGAAAAGAGGAAGGGAGGAAGGAGGGAAGGAAGGAAGGAAGGAAAAAAGGAGGAAGGAAAGGAGGGAGGAAGAGAGGGAGGGAGAGAGAAAGGGAGGAAGGAAGGAAGGGAAGGAGGAAGGAGAGGAGGAGGAGGAAGGGAAGGATGGAAGGGAAGGAAGAAGAGAGGGAGGGGAAAAGGAGAGGGAAAAGGAAGGAGGGAGGGGAGGAAAAAAGAGAAGAAGAAGAGAAGGCTGGAGGGAGGAAAAAAGATAAAGGGAGAAAAGAAAGGGAAGGGAATGAAAGAAAAGAGGGAAAGGATAAAGAAAAGAGGAGAGGAGGAAAGATAGAAGGAAGGAGAAAGAGAGAGAGAAAAGAAAGACAATTTAGCAAAACTCACCAAAACACTAGCCAAGTGTACAGTACATACAATGTTCCATATCTATGGATATCAACCACTGTAAAGAAGGGAAGCACCTGTATTTTCTCACTTTACTTTCAGTAATATTCAACAATAAACTCAGTCCATATTAAATTTTCAGTAATACTTGAAAGAGAGAAATGGAGAAAAAGAGAGAGACATCTTATCTGCTTAATACCATACTGCCTGAGTGCTTCAAGGCCACTAGTAGACCTTGGGGCAGGGAGTTCTCACACATCCAGGACATTCCTTTGGGGCCAAGAGTCTTGTCTAATCTTAAAATGGTTTGTAGATGTCTGGGTGAAGGGCTCTGGCAGAGACAGAGAAACAGAGAAAGACAGAGATATAGAGACAATTAGATAAGAAGGATAGAAAGACTGAGGCAGAGAGACAAAGACAGATAGAAAAAGAGAGACAAAATTCCCTGATCTGATACCCACAATTCTTTCCAGAATCAGACTCAAGATTATTTTTACAAAACAAAATTAAAACTCATTTTAGTCATTTAGTTAGGCAAATTAAACTCTTTCAGCATCCTCAGGATCTATAGTTAACATCACCTTAAGTTATAAAAACCTAATATTGATGCTACTGAATTTCTTACTTTAGTTTCTTTAGGTCATTAACCCATTTGGCTCCCATTCTTTTCTTGTAATTTACTTCCTCTTCATCCTCAATGATCATTCGAATCTTGTGTTTCGTTTCTTCATCTTGCACAACCACAAACGACCAAGGCTCTGTGTGTGCTCCACTTGGTGCTGTTCCTTTAAACCAGTAAATTAAAATAAATAAATTAAAATTCAGAAGAATACAAAGGAAAATTAGAAAGGAATTTTGTTCTTCAGTCAACATAGTTGTGCCCAATTCTTCATGACCTCATTTGGAATATTCTTCTTCTTCTTCTTTTTCTTTTTCTTTTCTTTTCTTTTTTTCCCCCTGAGGCAATTGGAGTTAAGTGACTTGCCCAGGATCACACAGCTAAGGAAGTGTTAAGTATCTAAGGCCAGATTTGAACTCAGATCATCTTGACTTCAGGCTGGTGCTCTATCTACTGTGTCACCTAGCTCCCTCATTTGGAGTATTCTTGACAAAAATCCTGAGTGGTTTGCCATTTCCATATGGTTTTCATTTGCCATGAGGAAACTGAGGAAAACAGGGTTAAGTGACTTGTTTAGAGAGAGTCACACAGGCAGTAAGTGTCTGAGGTCAGATTTGAAGTCAGAAGATTGAGTCTTCCTGACTCTAGGCCAAGCACTCTATCTATTTCCTCTGATGAGGAATCTGGGCAGAGGTAGTAAAAGTGCCAAATCTTAACCAGCAGAGCACTAGGAAGGAAAAAAGATAGTAAGATATGTCCTGAACATCCAAATCAAGCATTATGATCTGAAATATAGTGACAAGAAAAATTTATATCTTTCCCTGCTCTTTTAGTTCATTTTACTCAGAACAATTTTCTTTAATTTAACTTTACATTTAAGGTATTACTAATGCTTTTTAAAATCTGATACTTTTTTTTAATTGATGCTTTTGCATCATATTATTTTTTAGGTATCTTCTCCCTCACCTCCACACCCACATGAACCTTTCCTTATAACAAGGAAAGCATGTTAAGCAAAATCCAACAATCTGGCAGCCTATATTGACATCCATATTCCTAGTTTTTCATTTCTCAAAATGAATAAAAGGAATTGCAAAGCTTCATTGCTTCTCTGGAGCTCATTTGTGATTTTAATTACATGAATTTGTATTCTTTTGGGGGTTCTTTTCACTTAATATTTCTGAAGTCATTGTGTATATCATTTTCCTAGTTCTGCTTAATTCATTCTGTATCAGTTCATAAAAACATGTTTTCTGAATTTCTCAAATCAGACTCATTCTAAATGCCTCTATGACAACCAGGAAGAACAAATAACATTATTTCTGGAGATTGCAACAATTCACACACCCCCTTTCTAATTTTTTGAGGCAAGCCTCAAGATTTGCTGATATTATCACAGTCCAAAAATCCCTTCATTTTGACAGCTAGCAAAAAAAAAAATTAAGTTATGAAGTTTGCCAGAGAAAGATAAATTCAATTCAGGGCAAAGTAAAAAAAATTGTGCCTCTAAGACACTGGAGCACACAAAAATCAAGTCAATAGCTCAATAAATCTTTATAGATTTCCTCCTATGTGCAAAGCGCTGGGCTACGTGCTGTATGGTTACATGGGTTCTTCCTTCAGAGAAATTATAATCTAGTTAGGGAGATGACATCAACACAGGAAAGATTAAATAACTATAAGGACAGGTGCATGAGATGTAGTAGGTTAGATGTGTGCAAGACTTTAGTTACCTAATGTTGATGGGCTTCACTACATGGCTTAGTCTCCAGCATTGATGGGCTTCAATAAATTACTGACTTATGACCTTACCCATCTCTGGAGTTCCACAGTTATTCTAAAGACTTAAAGTCAGCCCAGAAGATTGTAGGAGTGTCCTTATTTCCTCCTGTTCCAGGAGTTAATAAGTATTTGCTGAATGAATAAATATTAAGAACTTGACTTATATATGTTCAGGACACCTTGGGTAGGAGACAAGTAATTTTATTCCTAGTAAGAGTGCTTAACTTAGGCAAGAGCTTTTACTTTGGAAATTCATATTAGAAACTATACATATACCATGAATTCCGGCCATCCCAGCTTTGAATTCTCTTTGTTTCTAAAGCTCTACTTTTCTTTGTATTCCCAAACATAAGAAAAATAATTTTTCTTTTTATTTCAGTAAGGCCCAATTTCCCTCAAATTTGAAAGGAAACTGCATCTGTAACAAAGAGAAACTCAATATGGGTGATTTCAAAAAGATTTCTCATAGTGTGGAGGAAAGCACACTTGGAGTTTAAAAAATAAATGGGTTTCAGCTCCTAAATCTGCTACTTCCTATGTGGGCTTGGACTAGTCTCTGGGCCTCAGTTTCCGTAGCTGTAAAATACATATTAAAACACTGATCCTACCTGCCTCAGAAGAATGCTGTGAAGATCAATGCAATGTAAGAGAATATATTATACTGCATGAATGTAAGAGAAAGTATTTTGAAAGTACAAAATTTATGTGAATGTGTTTTATAACTTTTAGATCAAAAGACTATCAAGGGTAAAGGTTGTACTATTACATCTTTTAAGAAGATTATTAATAGAAATAAATAAATAAATATGTTAAGTACTCTATTAAATAGGTACCTAATACTACTTGCTGGATTTAATTTAATTCAACCCAAGCATTTTGCTAGCAGACTCAGCAGCCTGCAGTACAGCTAGAGTAAGGCATTTGTGTGCCTCAGTAAGGTTTGAAGATATGAGTGGCCATCCAGCAAAGACTCTGAGCCACTGCATAATTATGTTGAAGGACTGTGACTCCACACAAAAAATACTTATATGAAGGATCTATCCATTTTTAAATGAAACCAAATTTATTCTTTCTTGTTTGTTTCTTTTTTAGAGAGACAATGAATTCAGATATGCACTAAATTAATTTCTAAATGAATTAGAATGCAGTTTATATAGGAAGACATCAGATGGAAAAAAAAAATCAAAGGACTTTGCTGTAACTATCAAATAGTTTTCTTCTATGGACAGACTCTTTTATACTGAAATTAGTTTGCTTGGGTTTTTTCCCCCTTCAGTTGTGGTTGCTATTGTTCATTTACATGGACATGCTAGCTAATCAGAATTTATAATGAAGAATCATGGTTGCAGCTGGATAACATTAGTTTCTAGAAGAGAAAAAAGGAAAAAATGGGTTTCCTGTGTACTGCGTCTTTTGACAACTTTTTTTTTTTTTTTTTTTTTTAATAAGCACTTACTCACTAGGATACTTTAGGTTTATCAGAAGTGTGTGAGTTGTTCCTCCATCTGTACCCAAGCTATATGAAAGATATATGTTGCTTCTTTAGAGATAGTCAAGTTGTGAAAATGGAAAGCACAGAATTGCAGCAATGGTGCCTCAATGGCAGAGGAGATATTTGAGCCAATGACAGCTGCATGCTTCACCACTTGAGTTTGAAAATCACAAATTCTCCAATAAGTCATATCTGTCATCCAGCTGACAGCCTCAAGAGACCTAGCTGCATAGTTTCATACCTGCTGTTTTGATGACATTGTCAATAACCTGTCTTGGGACAGGCTCATCACTTATGAACCTGACAGACCGCCTCTGATTGAGAAGCTCATAAAATTCCTGGGATCGCTTAATCATTTCAGACTCCGGAAAGCGTGGACTGGAGAATGGGACATGTTCAAGGTTTTCTTCTGATTCGTGCAACTCATCGTCATCTGCAAATACAAGTAGTGACAACAGTAATGAAAATTCCATTTTTATATCTTACAGCTTACAGAGCTGTCTTGCCTGGAAAATCTCATTTTATCCTTGCAAAGGGAGAAACGCAAGCATCATTATTCCCATTTCATAGATGAGAAAATTGAACAGAAAAATTATTTTTATTATAACTCTATATTTACAAAATATTTATGCATAAGTAATTTTTCAGCAATGACAATTGCAAAACCTTTTGTTCCAACTTTTCCCCTCCTTCCCCCTATCCCTTTCCCAGATGGCAGGTTGACCAATACATGTTACATGTGTTAAAGTATAAATTAAATAGAACACACACACACACACACACACACACACACACACACACACACACACACACACATATATATATGCTTGTCTAAACAGTTATTTTGCTGTACAAAAAGAATTGGACTTTGAAACAGTGTACACTTAACCTGTGAAGGAAATAAAAAATGCAGGAGGACAAAAATAGAGGGATTGGAAATTCTGTGTAGTGGTTCATAGTCATCTCCCAGAGTACTTTCGCTGGGTGTAGCTGGTTCACTTCATTACTGCTCTATTGGAACTGACTTGGTTCATCTCATTGTTGGAGAGGGCCATGTCCATCAGAACTGATCACCATATAGTTTTGTTGTTGCCATGTATAATGATCTCCTGGTCCTGCTCATTTCACTCAGCATCAGTTCATGTAGGTCTCTCCAAGCCTCTCTGTATTCATCCTGCTGGTCATTTCTTACAGAACAATAATATTCTATAACATTCATATACCATAATTTATTCAGCCTTTCTCCAGCTGATGGGCATCCACTCAGCTTCCAGAAACAGAAAAATTAAATGGTTTACTGTAGGTCACATATTCAGTGCTCCCCTAGGTGTTATTACCTGAATTTGGTATTCCATCTCCTGATTCTGGTTAGTTTTTGTTTGGTTGTTTGGTTGTTGTTGTTGTTGTTGTTGTTGTTGTTGTTGTTGTTGTTGTTGTTGTTGTTGTTGTTGTTGTTGTTGTTGTTTTTACTTTGACTTATACCTAGAGTATATTTTCTCAGGCATTTTTTCTTAGAGGCATCCTTCAAGGCTCAGTTCAAGTGTCACCTCCTAAAGGAAGCCTTCACTGAGACTCCCTAGTTGTTAATGCACTCTCTTTCTCTTCAAATTATGTAGCAATAAAGGATCTTGGATTTAATGTCAAAGGATCTGCTATCAATCATGATCAGCCTAAGGCTCTCTTACCTAGGGTAAAATTTGGAATTTTTTCAACCAGTCATATGATATGGTCTTAAGTCTCTTCACCATCCTGGTTGTTCTCCTTTGTTCTCCTGTTGTCCCTCACCTCTCTCCCCTCTTTCTCTCTCTTCCCCTCCCCCACCCCTCTCTCCCTTTCTCTCCTTCCCTCCCTTCCTCTTTCTCTCCCTTCCTCTTCTCTCTGTCTCTTTCTCTGTCTCCCTTTTTCTCTGTGTGTGTGTGTTTCTGTCACTGTCTCTGTCTCTCTGTCTGTCTCTGTCTCTCTCTTTTTCTCTGTCTCAGTTTCCTATTCTCTCTTTGTATCTCTATCTCTCTGTTTCTCTGTCTCTCTTTGTCTCTCTCTCCCTCCCTCCCTCTCTCCCTCTCCCTCTCCCTCTCCCTCTCCCTCTCCCTCTCCCTCTCCCTCTCCCTCTCCCTCTCCCTCTCCCTCCCCCTCCCTCCCTCCCTCCCTCCCTCCCTCCCTCTCTCTCTCTCTCTCTCTCTCTCTCTCTCTCTCTCTCTCTCTCTCTCTCTCTCTCTCTCTCTCTCTCTCTCTCTCTCCCCCCCCCTTCTTGGCTTTCTTCAACTTCCAATTAAAAGCCCAACTTCTTTTTTTTAATTGAAATAATTTCCTCTCAGATTTGTGGAGGAGGAAGGAATTTGTGTCCAAAGGAGAACTAGAGACCATTATTGATCACATAATAGAAAATTTTGATTACACCAAATTAAAAAGTTTCTGCACAAACAAAACTAATGCAAACAAGATTAGAAGGGAAGTAACAAGTTGGGAAAACATTTTTACAGTTAAAGGTTCTGATAAAAGCCTCATCTCCAAAATATACAGAGAATTGACTTTAATTTATAAGAAATCAAGCCATTCTCCAACTGATAAAATGGTCAAAGGATATGAACAGACAATTTTCAGATGATGAAATTAAAACTATTTCCACTCATAAGAAAGAGTGTTCCAAATCACTACTGATCAGAGAAATGCAAATTAAGACAACTCTGAGATACCACTACACACCTGTCAGATTGGCTAAGATGACAGGAACAAATAACGATGAATGTTGGAGGGGCTGTGGGAAAATTGGGACACTGATGCATTGTTGGTGGAGTTGTGAAAGAATCCAACCATTCTGGAGAGCAATCTGGAATTATGCCCAAAAAGTTATCAAACTGTGCATACCCTTTGACCCAGCAGTGCTACTACTGGGCTTATATCCCAAGGAAATACTAAAGAAGGGAAAGGGACCTGTATGTGCCAAAATGTTTGTGGCAGCCCTTTTTGTAGTGGCTAGAAACTGGAAAATGAATGGAAACCCATCAATTGGAGAATGGTTGGGTAAATTATGGCATATGAATGTTATGGAATATTATTGTTCTGTAAGAAATGACCAGCAGGATGAATACAGAGAGGCTTGGAGAGACTTACATCAACTGATGCTGAGTGAAAGGAGCAGAACTAGGAGATCATTATACACTTCAACAATGATACTGTATGAAGATGTATTCTGATGAAAGTGGATATTTTCAACATAGAGAAGAGCTAATCCAATTCCAATTGATCAATGATGGACAGGATCAGCTACCTCCAGAAAAGGAACACTGGGAAATGAGTGTGAACTGTGAGCAATTTTTTTTTGTTTCTCTTCCCAGATTATTTTTACCTTCCGAATACAATTCTTCCTTTGCAACAACAACAACAAAATTCGGTTCTGCACATATATATTGTACCTAGGATATACTATAAGATATTTAATATGTATGGGAATGCCTGCCATCTACGGGAGGGAGTGGAGGGAAGGAGGGGAAAAATTCGAAACAGAAAGGAGTACAAGGGATAATGTTGTAAAAAAAAAATTACCTATGCATATGTACTGTCAAAAAATGTTATAATTATAAAAATTAATTTAAAAATAAATTTTAAATTAAAAAATAAAAATAAAAAAGAAATAATTTGTTGTTACATTGCCTAATTTCTTCTACTACTCCTCTCCCTTTATGAAACCCACTCAATATAATGGACTATGAAGAGGAAAAAAACTCTTAAAACTGATTTTGAGATTTGCCTTCGTTAATCAATTTATAACTTTTATTTTTATTGGATTATTTAATTCATTTACATATAGAGTTATATTTCTATGTTTGTTCCTAGGTCTTTCTTTTTCTGAATTGGGATTTTTAAAAGTCTCAAGTTGTTTTTGTTTAATCTATTTTAAAAAAAAATATTTCCATAGGTTTTCTTCTCTATCTTTTTGTTTTGTTTTGTTTTTGCTTTTGCTTTTGCTGAGGCAATTAGGGCTAAGTGACATGCCCAGGGTCATACAGCTAGGAAGTGTTAAGTGTCTGAGACTATATTTGAACTCAGGTCCTCCTGACTTCAGGGCCAGTCCTCTATCCACTGTGCCACCTAAATTCCTCTCTCCATTTCCCAGTTGATAAAGGGCCAAAGGACATGAACAGACAGTCCTCAGAAGAAATTAAAGCTATTAATAGGCAGATGAAAAAAAAGTCCAAATCACTACTGACCAAAGAAATGAAAATCAAAACAACTCTGAGGTACCACCTCATAGTCATTAAATTGGCCAATGTGACAGAAAAGTAAAATGACAAATGCTGGAAAGAATATGGAAACACAGGGGCATCAATGCACTACCCATGAAGTCCTGAACTGGTCCACCAATCCTTACATCTTAGAACCATCTTGGGACATCTTATATTCTTACAATTTAGAACTATGCCCAAAGGGATGCCCTTGTGCATACTCTTTGACCTAGCAACAACACCATAAGCTCTGCATTCTAAATATATATTTTTAAAAAAGAAAATGACCCACAAGCACAAAAAACATTTATAGAAGCTCTTCTTGCTGTGACAAAGAACTGGAAATTTGGGGGATTCCATTAAATATGGACAAGTTGTGGTACATGGCTGAGATGGAATACTATCATGCCACAAAAAATGATAATCAGAATGGCTTCAGAAAAATCCAAGAAGACATGCAAACTAATAAAAAGTGATGAGAGCAGAACCAGCAGAACATAATACCCAGAAACAGCAGCACTATAATGATAGTTAACTACTAAAATTTTAACTGTTCTGATCTATAAAATGATTCAGTAATTTCAAAGGACTCTTGATGAAAAATGATATTTACCTCCAGAGAGAAAAATAAGTATAGGTCAAAGAATATAATTTTTCATTTTCATTATTTTTTGCCTTCCCTCTGCCCCCCAACATGGACAATACAAAAACGTTTTGAGTGATTTCACATAATGAGTATCACATTGCTTATCTTCTCAATGGGTGGGGAGGGAGAGAATTTGGAACACAAAATTTTTTAAAAAGGGAATGCTATAAATAAATATTCTTCCATTTTCCCTCCCCTCTATCTGTTATTCTTTCTCCTAGTTTCTGGCTTACTTATTAATTTATTTTTTTATTTTTCCCTTAGCATAATTGAATTTTCCCTCTCTTTTTTCTTTCTACATTATTTGATTAAAATCCTCCCTTCCTCTTTTCTCTTTAAACTTATTTTGTTAGTTTTTAAATATTTTGGTTTTTTTCCCCAAAAAACTCATCTTCTACAGTAAACTTTTTCCAATCTCTCTTTAATTCTAATGCACTGCTTACATACATACATACATACATATATATATATGTGTGTGTGTGTATACATGTATGTATATTGTGTGACACATACACACCCACACACATCTCCTGTCTATAGTTTGTTTATACACAAGTATTTGCAAGTTGTCTTTTCCATTAAATTGTGGGCTCTTCAAGAATAGGAACAATCTTCTGTCTTTTATATTCCCAGCACTTAGCCCAGTGCCTGACATATAGCAGGCACTTAAATAAATGTTTATTAACTGAGCTATTGACCACATGTCCACAACTGAACATAACACTCCATATGTGCTCTGATCAAAGAAGAATACTGAGAAACTAGTGCTTTATTATACTTAGAACTATGACTCTCTATACAGCCCACTAACTTTTTAGGCTACCACATTTCATTGCTTACTCATACTGAGCTCAAAGTTCTCTCAAAAGCCTAGAGCTTATTAACATTGTTCCCTTAACCATTCCTCCTCTAGCTTACCTCTGAGGACTTCATTCTTGGATCCCAAATGTAAGAAGATTCTTTCTCTACTAAAATTGATTTTATTGGATTTAGCCTGCCAAAGATTATTTAATCCCTGACTGTCCAATTTAGAGTCCAGGGGTTAGCTATACCTCCCAGCTTTGTGTCACCTGCAAATTTGATAAATATGCCATCTGTGCCTTATGCCAAACCTTTGCTGCCAACCTCTTCTCATATGCCAAAGGAATAGATCATTTTAACTATAAAGAAAGAAAAGGGAAGCTATAATATTTTGACCAAGAGAAACAAAGTAGAAATTCAAATTTGTAGTACTAGGCAAAAAAATTCTGAAAAATTAGTTGTGATAAAACAAACAAAACAAAGCAAAAATCAAAACGAAATCAGCCATATCATAATATGTCTGATGAAGCAATTAACTGACTTCTATGATAAAATGGAAGTCAAACCTGTTAAATGCTGATAGGTTGGCAATTATAAGTATCTTAAAACATATAATGAAACTTCTAATAACAAAGTCCAAATGGATTAGGACTTTAATCCCTTAGAGATGAGTGATTACCTTGTTTTCCTGGCTCTCCCAATTTTGATTGCAAAATCAATTAACAAAACAATCCTGTTTCTATTCCTAATAAGTAATCCATATAATGATAAGCATAATAATTCAAAAGAGTTGTGGGTAAAATGAGATGGAATTAGTTGAATGAACTCACATGGAACACAGACACCTAATAATTTTTTTCTTTTTTTTTTTTTTTTGCTGAGGCAATTGGGGTTAAGTGACTTGACCAGGATAATACAACTAAGAAGTGTTAAATGTCTGAGGCTGGTGCTCTATCTACTGTACCACCTAGTTGCCCTGACACCTAATAATTTCATGAGAGAAATTTAATGTGGGACATGGAATGAATTTCTTGTTTCATAATAACTATATTATTATATATTTATTATGAATATTGTGAAATATAATTTAATATAGTATGAAATGTAATTTATTATAATTTAATATATTATAAAATATAATTTAACCAATTATCATACCACAGAGGAAAATCTTAAATTATTTCTTATTTTGGAATGACATTGTACTACAGTTACAAGCCCTACATTTAAGATTCCTCTATGGGATAAAAATAAATAGCTTTTCCTTTCCTAGGCTTCTACTCTCTAGCTAAAAAATCTAAAATTTTATCATGACAGCAGACTCTGCTAACATATACAAAAAAAAAATATGCCAGTGGAAACCTTGACACTGATCCTTCGAATTCAAAAGTAACAAAAAAAAAAAAAGTAACAAAAAAAAAAGAGAAAAGAAAAAAAAGAAAGAAAGAAAGAAAGAAAGAAAGAAAGAAAGAAAGAAAGAAAGAAAGAAAGAAAGAAAGAAAGAAAGAAAGAAAGAAAGAAAGAAAGAAAGAAAGAAAGAAAGAAAGAAAGAAAGAAAGAAAGAAAGAAAGAAAGAAAGAAAGAAAGAAAGAAAGAAAGAAAGAAAGAAAGAAAGAAAGAAAGAAAGAAAGAAGAAGGAAGGAAGGAAGGAAGGAAGGAAGGAAGGAAGGAAGGAAGGAAGGAAGGAAGGAAGGAAGGAAGGAAGGAAGGAAGGAAGGAAGGAAGGAAGGAAGGAGAGAGATAAAGAAAGAAATAAAGAGAAATAGAACAAGGAAGAGAAGGAGGAAGGGAAGACGGAAGGAAGAGGAAGGAGGGAAGAAGGGAAGAGGGAAAGGAGGAAGGAAAGAAAGGAAGAAAAAGAAAGTATTTTTTAAATTGGCTTTTCATTCAAATTCCATAGTTCTTTTTCTGGAGATCAATAGCATTTTTCATTCTAAATCCTTCAGATTTGTCATGGATCATATTGTATTCCTGAGAATAGCTGTTATTTACAGCAGATTATCATACAATATTGCTGTTATTATATACAATGTTCTCCTGGTTCTGGTTTTTTTTTTCCCTTCTTGAGTATTTCCTTGGGATATAAGCCCAGTAGTAGCACTGCTGGGTCAAAGGGTATGCACAGTTTGATAACTTTTTGGGCATAATTCCAGATTGCTCTCCAGAATGGTTGGATTCTTTCACAACTCCACCAACAGTGCATCAGTGTTCCAGTTTTCCCACACACCCTCCAACATTCATCGTTATTTGTTCCTGTCATCTTAGCCAACCTGACAGATGTGTAATGATATCTTAGAGTTGTCTTAATTTGCATTTCTCTGATCAATAGTGATTTGGAACACTCTTTCATATGAGTGGAAATAGTTTCAATTTCATCCTCTGAAACTTGTCTGTTCATATCCTTTGACCATTTATCAATTGGAGAATGGCTTGATTTCTTATAAATTAAAGTCAATTCTCTGTATATTTTGG
Organism: Sminthopsis crassicaudata; assembly: GCF_048593235.1. Taxonomy (NCBI): domain Eukaryota; kingdom Metazoa; phylum Chordata; class Mammalia; order Dasyuromorphia; family Dasyuridae; genus Sminthopsis; species Sminthopsis crassicaudata. The sequence continues at coordinate 143,313,299 of NC_133620.1, forward strand.
AGATGAGGCCTTTATCAGAACTTTTAACTGTAAAAATATTTTCCCAATTTGTTACTTCCCTTCTAATCTTGTTTGCATTAGTTTTGTTTGTGCAGAAACTTTTTAATTTGGTGTAATCAAAATTTTCTATTTTGTGATTAATAATGGTCTCTAGTTCTCCCTTGGACACAAACTCCTTCCTCCTCCACAAGTCTGAGAGGTAAACCATCCCATGTTCCTCCAACTTATTTATGATCTCGTTCTTTATGCCTAAATCTTGGACCCATTTTGATCTTATCTTAGTATGTGGTGTTAAATGTGGGTCTATGCCTAGTTTCTGCCATACTAATTTCCAGTTTTCCCAGCAGTTTTTGTCAAATAATGAATGCTTATCCCAAAAGTTGGGATCTTTGGGTTTGTCAAACACTAGGTTGCTATTTTTATTCACTATCTTGCCCTGTAAACCTAACCTATTCCACTGATCAACTAGTCTATTTCTTAGCCAATACCAAATGGTTTTGGTGACTGTTGCTTTATAATATAGTTCTAGATCAGGTACAGCTAGGCCACCTTCATTTAATTTTTTTTTCATTACTTCCCTTGAAATTCTCGACCTTTTGTTGTTCCATATGAATTCTGTTGTTATTTTTTTCTAGGTCATTAAAATAGTTTCTTGGGAGTCTGATTGGTATAGCATTAAATAAATAGATTAGTTTGGGGAGTATTGTCATCTTTACTATATTCACTAGGTCTATCCAAGAGCAATTAATGTCTTTCCAATTATTTAAATCTGACTTTATTTTTGTGGCAAGTGTTTTGTAATTTTGCTCATATAATTCCTGACTTTTCTTTGGTAGATAGATTCCCAAATATTTTATACTCTGGACATTTGTTTTGAATGGAATTTCTCTTTGTATCTCTTGCTGTTGCATTTTGTTGGTGATATATAAAAATGCTGAGGATTTATGTGGATTTATTTTGTATCTAGCAACTTTGATAAAGTTGTGAATTATTTCTAATAACTTTTTATTAGAATCTCTAAGGTTATCTAAGTACACCATTATATCATCTGCAAAGAGTGATAGTTTGATTTCCTCGTTACCTACTCTTATTCCTTTAATCCCTTTCTCTACTCCTATTGCAGAGGCTAGCATTTCTAATACAATATTGAATAGTAATGGTGATAGTGGGCAACCTTGTTTCACTCCTGATCTTACTGGGAAAAGTTTATCTCCATTACATATTATGCTTACTGATGACCTTAAATATATGCTCCTGACTATTTTAAGGAATATTCAATTTATTCCTGTACTCTCAAGTGTTTTTAGTAGGAATGGATGTTGTATTTTACCAAATGCTTTTTCTGCATCAATTGAGATGATCATATGGGTTTTTTTTAATTTGATTATTAATATGGTCAATTATACTAATAGTTTTCCTAATATTAAACCAGCCCTGCACACCTGGTATAAATCCTACTTGATCATATTGTATTATCCTGGGGATGATTTTCTGAAGTCTTTTTGCTAATATCTTATTTAAGATTTTAGCATCAATATTCATTAAGAAGATTGGTCTATAGTTTTCTTTCTCAGTTTTCAACCTAACTGGTTTAGGTATCAGTACCATGTCTGTGTCATAAAAGGAGTTTGATAGGACTCCTTCATCCCTATTTTTTTCAAATAGTTTATATAACTTTGGGGCTAATTGTTCTTTAAATGTTTGGTAGAATTCACATGTAAATCCTCTGGTCCTGGGGATTTTTTTCTGGGGAGTTGATTAATAGCTTGTTCTATTTCTTTTTCTGAAATGGGATTATTTAAGCAGTTTACTTCCTCCTCCTCTGTTAATCTAGGAAGCCTATATTTTCACTTTAGTTATCAAATTTAGTGGCATAAAGTTGGGCAAAGTAATTCATTATTTCTCTAATTTCCTCTTCATTGATGGAAAGATCTCCCTTTTCATTTTTAAGACTAACAATTTGATTTTCCTCTTTCCTTTTTCTGATCAGATTTACCAAAGGTTTATCTATTATATTGGCTTTTTCATAAAACCAACTCTTAGTTTTATTTATTAATTCAATAGTATTTTTTTTTACTTTCAATATTATTGATTTCTCCTTTTAATTTTAGAATTTCAAGTTTAGTTTTTGGTTGGGGGTTTTTAATTTGGTCTTTTTCTAGCTTTTTAAGTTGCAGGCCCAATTCATTAATCTTCTCTTTCTCTATTTTATTCCAATAAGCCTCTAAAGATATAAAATTTCCCCTTATTACCGCTTTAGCTGCATCCCACAAATTTTGGTATGATGTCTCATCGTTGTTATTATCTTGGGTGAAATTATTATTTCTATAATTTGCTGTTTCACTCAGTCATTCTTTAAGATGAGATTATTTAGTTTCCAATTACTTTTTGGTCTATTTACCCCTAACTTGTTGTTGAATGTAGTTTTTATTGCATTGTGATCTGAGAAGAAGGCATTTACTATTTCTGCCTTCCTGCATTTAATTTTGAGATCTTTATGTCCCAATATATGGTCAATTTTTGTATAGGATCCATGAACTGCTGAGAAAAAAGTATACTCCTTTCTATCACCATTCAGTTTTCTCCAAAGATCTATCATACCTAGTTTTTCTAATTCTGAGAGTGCAAGATTGAGATCTCCCACTATTATAGTTTTGCTGTCTATTACTTCTTACAACTCTCTTAACTTCTCCTTTAGGAAGTTAGATGCTATACCACTTGGTGCATATATGTTTAGTATTGATATGGCTTCATTGTCTATGCTACCATTTAGCAGGATATAGTTTCCTTCCTTATCTCTTTTAATTAGATCAATTTCTGCTTTTGCTTGATCTGAGATAAGGATGACTACCCCTGCTTTTTTGGCCTTACCTGAAGCATAATAGATTCGGCTCCAACGTTTTACCTTTACTCTGTATGTATCTCCCTGCTTTACATGTGTTTCCTGTTAACAACATATTGTAGGGTTCTGACATTTGATCCAGTCTGCTATCTGCCTCCATTTAATGGGAGAGTTCATCCCATTCACATTTACAGTTAAAATTACTAATTCTGTATTTCCTGCCATCATATTATCCCCTGATTATTTTTCCCTTGTCCCCCCTGAACCCCTTCCCCAATATTGAATTTATGGGCCCCACTTGCGATGTGTAGCCCTCCCTTTTTAGTATCCCTACCCCCTCCTTTTAAGTCCCTTCCCCTTTCTTGTACCTTTCCCTTATTCCTCTTTTCCTTTTCCCTTTTCCTCTCCCCCCCTTATAATGAGGTGAGAGAGAATTCTCTGAAAAACAAATATGTCAATTATTTACTCTTTGAGCCTATTCTGATGAGAGTAAGATTCACACAATGTTTCTCCCCCTCTCTAAATTCCCTCAAATGTGGTAGATTTTCTATGCCTCCTCCTGGGATATAGTTTCCTTCTTTTTATCTCTCCTTTCCCTTTTTCTGATACTATCTCCTTTCCTTTACTACTTCCCTTTTTAATGTTATATCAGTAAAATCAAATTATCCATGTGGACTTTCTGTACATCCACAATAGAGGTGCAATTCTCAAGAGTTCTTTTTACCTTTTTCTGCTTCTCTTGAGTCTTGTGGATGTAGATCAAATTTTTTGTTTAAGTCTGGTTTTTTTCTTAGAAACAAATGGAATTCCTCTGTTTCATTAAATGTCCATCTTCTTCCATGGAAGAAAATGCTAAACTTAGCCAGGTAATTTATTCTTGGTTGCAATCCTAGTTCTTTTGCCTTTCAGAATATCAGGTTCCAGGCCCTTTGATCCTTTAATGTGGAGGCAGCCAGATCTTGAGTGACCCTTATTGTGGCACCTTGATATTTAAATTGTTTTTTCCTAGCTGCTTGCAATATTTTTTCCTTTGTTTGGTAGTTCTGCAGCTTAGCCACAATGTTCCGTGGAGTTCTTTTTTTAGGGTCTTTTTCAGAAGGTGTTTGATGAATTCTTTCAACGCCTATTTTCCCTTCTGTTTCTATTATCTCTGGACAGTTCTCTTTGATGATTTCTTGTAAAATATCTGACTCTAAATCTAATTGTTTATTTGTTTGGTTTGGTTTTGGTTTTTATATGACTAGGACACAGTAGTGATAGAAACTTTCAGTATAATACATTACGAAAAGATTCCCAAAGAGGAGAATAATGACAGAGTGGATTTATAGACATTGAGGACTGACAAATTTGAGCCTTTCCTATGAAGTAATAACTCACGTTTACAGGGTGTTTTAGAGTTGACATAAACCTGAGTTCATTTTCTTGACAAGAGGAAGCCTGGTATGGCAGCTACAATGCTGGGCTAGGAGTCAAAAATCACAGCTAGGACCCTTATAAGCAGTGATTAAAGGCAAGTGGCTTAAGAAGTATAGATGAAGATTTTGTTATATACCAGGCATTGTGCTAAGCACTAGACATTGAAAGAAAGTCAAAACAAAATAAAATGAAAACACATGATCCCTGACTTCAAGGAATTCACATTCTGATGGTGGGAAACCACATGGTAACAATGTATGTATAAGATATACACGGTGTAAATGCAAAGTAACCTAAGAGAGAAGGCATTAGTAGTGGAGGAACTGGAAATATCATTGGTAAGAAGTGGAATTTTAGGTAAAACAGAGGCGAAGAGGAAGAACATTTCAGGAGGCAGGGGGAGAGCAACCATTCTGAAGAATCTTAGCTTCCTTATTCCAAAACTAGGATTAATAATATTTGTACAACTGCCATAGAAGTTTGATGTGACAAAAATGTTTTGCAATCCTTAAAACTCAATGCAAATGTGAACTAGTATTTTACATATAAAGTAACAAGACTCCAAGGAATTAAGTTATTTACCAATAGTTACTGGCTAGTTAAGTATCCAAGGAAGGAAATAAAACCAATGTCTGGTTCCAAGACTAATTCTCTTACTCCTTGCAGCAACAACATTTTGGGTAAGAGCTACTCTCTTGCTGCCTATTCAGCACATTGTCTGGGGACTCATCATTGGTGCCTGAAGAATGGTGTTTAGGTTTAAAATAGCAGTACAACTGGAGCAAAGAAGGCATCACCCAGACAAGAACTGATAGGCAGAGGGAACAATACAAAAGATGTCACATTATTGGGCTCCTGAGAGCAACAAAGAACAGCTCTATTCTGGGAAGGAAGAAAGGTAACCCCCAAAGTTTAGAATTTTAATGTTTCCCAGTGGGATGAAGGGAAAATCATTAAAGCAGCAAAGACTAAGCATTGGAAAGCAATTGTGTGTAATTATGCCCTCTTTTTTTCCCCTACACATCCAAGTATGTTTGCTTTTAACATAAGAACAAATCTCTACTCATCAAGTTTTTAATTCCAAGGGATCCAAATTTTTCTGTATCCAGGAGCCGTTTAGCAATACCTATTCAAATGCTTATCTTTTAATAATTCAAGGACTCATGATTCCATTGATATGGAACCTCTCAAACTGATCATTAGCCAGCATTAAGCTATTCTGGTCAAAGAATTTAACTCACTTTTTGGCTTTTGCCCTCTCCCTAGTTCTATTCCAAAGCTTCCATATACAGATTGATATTATTCTAAATGTCTAAAGGAAAGTCTCATTGTGCAGCCAACTTCAATCAAGACAGAGGGACGATATTCCTCCCTTCATAGGAGCATAGTTCTGGAGCCAGAAAAAGATTTCAGAAACCCAGCTAATACAACTCCCTTGAATTTACAGATGAGAAAGCTGAGATCAATAGAAATTAAGTAACTTTCCCAAGTTCACACACACAACAAGCATCAGAGGAAGGATTTTATTTGGGTTGCTCTTGCAATAAAGAGATTGCTATTACAACTATTTGAAGAGATTGCTTCACCTAAAGCCTATTTGTTTTTGTTCAAGCATTTTAGTCATGTGCAACTTTTTGTGACCTCATTTGGGGTTTTCTAGGCAAAAATATTAGAGTGGCTTATCTTTTCCTTCTCTAGCTCATTTTACAGATGAAGAAACTAAGGCAATAATATTGGTGTTCCCTCGAATTTTCCTGCTTAAATTAGATGAGTTTAATCACATTCAGGGTGGTATTGTTTAGTAAATGTGAACAAAACCCAATCCCTTTTTGTGCTCTGTGTACATACAACTATACATACATACATACATACATTCACATATACTCATATACATGTACATACACACACCACTCATGAAAAACAATATTCACTGGCCACACACAATATACACATAATACATATAGCAGCTCTTGAAGGCGATATTCATTTCTTTGCTTCATTCTGCAGTCAAGTCCTAAGATAACTTTCTGGGTCCCTTTTCTCCTTCCTCATTTTTCTGTCATATCCAATCCCATTACATTATAAGAACTTTCAATGCAGTAATTCAACAAACATTTAGTACCTACTGTGCTTGGTTATAGAGTTACAACTCTAAAAATGAGTCTTCCTTCACTCAAGGAGGTTCAGTTCTATGAGGAAATACAATACCTACACAGAAAAGCAAAATGATGCAACTTCAAGAAGGAAGAAGCAATTACTGGTTGGGAAAGAAGGTAGACCACATAAAAGATCTGCCTCCTTTTGCGCTGAGTATCAAATCTAACTCTCTTATACCTAGTACAATGGAGTATTTTTATAACCATTGAATAACTGTTTGTTAAATATTCTACATTGCAGCCAAACTATACCATTCACTTTGGAACATGTCCTTCACTTCCTTCTCCAGAACTTTGTTAACATGTTTCAGTGTACCTGGAATGTCCTCCCCTGCCATCTCTGCCCGTTGAAATCCTAGCTAGTCTCCAAGGTAATATGTAACACCAACTTCAACAGCTTTTCCTGCAGGAACTAGAGATGGCATTATTGCATCTTAAAAAGTCAGTGGACTCTTAGGATTTAAGTATACCCATCCTTCTTTGAGGAGTCTGTGAGGAACCTAAGTTTAATTGTTATATAGAAGAAACTGTTAACTATGACTGCTGAAGAGAAGACAGAGAAAAAAGAAAAGTTATTTCCCAAAGCAACATGAAACAAATTTTTGATAAAAGATTTTAATTGGTATCCTGAGAGAACTAAATGGTAGAACTGTGCACCCAGAATTGAAGATAAGTCAATATTTATAGTAAAAGTTAAAAAAGACTTAGGCTATAATTTAAGCCATTCCATTTGGCATATTGTAAAATTTCTTCTTCTATTATTGTTTCTACTATTAATAAATAGTATACCCTTAGCCATGATATTTATTTGTACCTAAAATATTAGAGAGATTAACATATAGGGAGAGACAAACAAAAGTTTATGGGAAAAGAGGCTCCTCTAGTACTTCATCGATTGGGTTGGAAGCCTAGTGCTAATTAAAATAAAGATGTTGAAATTTTAGTAATTTATTTATTTATTTCTGAGGCTGGGGTTAAGTGACTTGCCCAGGGTCACACAGCTAGGAAGTGCTAAGTGTCTGAGACCAAATTTGAACACGGGTCCTCCTGAATTCAAGGTTGGTGCTCTATCCACTGTGCCACCTAGCTGCCCAAAAATTTTAGTAATTTATAAGGAAGTAACAAAACATCCATAAGTGCTTTGAATCTGGGATAAGACTGAAGGAAAATGAGCTAACAGCAGGTAGAAAAAAAAGCAATCACCTTCCCCTTCTTCTCTAATCTTCCCCCACCCCCAGCCATCATACACATGAATACACACACTCAACGAGGAAGTTTGATTTCAAAATCTTTTTTGGTGGAAAAGTATGGAACTTGTAGCTGGGTGACTAAGTTCAAATCATGGCCACAATACTTTCTATCTGTATAACTAATAATAATTGCTTGCTATTTCCTCATCTATGAAATAGGAATAACACTTGCGCTGCTCACCCACAGGTCTGTTATAAAGAAAATGTTTTGTAAGCCTAAGGGACATAAAGACATGAGTTATTAATTAGCTAAATGATTAACTTTTTTGAGCCTCAATTTACTCATAATATCTCAGGGACTCAGTTTTCTCATGCAGAGAAGACAGATCTTCAAGTCTCTTCAATTTTAAGGTCTCTTATTCTCTGATCATCCCCTTCCCTCAACCCTAATCTTTTTCAGGACAGATGATAAGCTCCAGCAAGACAGCTTATTCTGTGGGCAAACAGAGCTTCAAAGTCTCCACATAGGTGAGGATCTGGCTTGATAACTCACTCATTTTCCAGTGATATCTTAAAATGGTATGCTTCAAATTCTTATCAAGATTTCTTTCCAACTCTCCCTAGAGGGACCTCTCCTTGTCATAATAATTACACTATCTTAAGCAAATGAAAACAAGAAAGGAAGAGGACACTCCTGTTTGAGGAAGGAATTCTTCTATCCTCTTTCTGCACCCAATTCGGCTATGTTGTCCCTAGCTTTCTCAAGTCAATCTCCTGGTCTGAAAAAAACCCAAAAGACTTAATACAAATATAACTGATAAACAGTGCTAAAAGATTAACTTAAAGAAAACCATAGGATCATAGAAATAGAACTGTGTGAAACCTTAGAAGCTGCCTAAACCTACTCTTTTCATTTTATAAGTAAGGAATCTTAGTAGCATAGTCACATAGGTAGTAAGGTACCCTATCCATACCTTTTCTACCCAGCTAGGATTCCATGTTTTATGCTTCATAAAATTTAAACTAATTGATCTTTAGTGTCTCTTTAAACCCTTCAAATCTATGATGACTCTGTTGAACTTCTTACCTTCCTTATAAATTTACTTTTCCATTGTTCTATATTTAGGGATCCAGTAAGCCAAACTGATAAAACTCATTGGGCTACAGATCAAATGGATGGCAACAGTTAAAACGTTACCCCTACTAGGTAGCATAGATAGTATTTAATAAGAGCTTTCCTTAGCACTGGTTATGTAACTGTCCATGGAAGAGTGACTTCAAGGACGTGGTTACTTCCTTTAATGGTATCGACCACAATCTCTCTACGTCTTTCATCCTGTCCATGACTTCCTGTAAATCCTCCACAGGGGATCCATCCAACATGTTAGAAACCTTACTCTATATCTCTTGAAATGTCATAGATACCAATGGAGTGCTCAGGTTATTCAATGTTTATTCCTCATTCTCACCATAAGACTGACCCACTTTCTTTTTCACTTAATCATCTAATGGCATCTTTTATAGCATTTCTCCTGAACAATTTCTCATTGGCAATAAGTTTCAGAATGTATGCACTCATGGTGCACTTCTTCATTGACCTTTGAGTGATCTGCAATTTTAATTCTTTGGAGATTATAGTATCCTATGACTCATAACCATATGTCATCACTGGAAGAATATTGGTGTTAGAAAAACGTTCCTTTGTTTCAAGAAGATTGGGATCATTAAAAGTCCAGTTTAGTTTCCCAAAAGTTTTTAAGTAAACTCTGTCTAATTTTGAGTCCAGTCCATTGTCTATTCACAGTATCTCTCTAACGTATGTGCACTGATGGACCATTTCTATGGGTTAACCACCCACCTGTATATTATAGTCTGGGCAATAGGCATCCTTCATTCCCTTTACTTTTTTCTCAATGTATAGTTAAAACAACCTCTTTGGAGTGATTTTGGATTCTACCTAGAAAACGCTGCAATACTCTGAATGCTTATTAAAAATCAGAACAATGTCATAAAGAGGAGAATCTGGGGGATTTCATTATCAAATCTTGAGAACTCCATCATTCACAGGAAATTCTTTCTTCCATTTGGACACTGAGCTGAACGTCTTTGGTGACAGTGAGAAGTATCTTTAGTAAAATTATCTCTCCCTTTTTTATGGCTTGGTTTATATTAATAATCAGTCAGCTAACAAAATTATTCCTATTACTACAACTTTTAAGGAATCATGTGATTTTCATATATGCATAGGAGACATCGTTGGAGAATGTTATTTAAGGAAACGCTTTGTGCTAATAAATCAATTTTTTTTCTAGTCAATAAATTAACACAGTGGAATTTTGTATTCACAAATACAGTCAATTGTGTAACTATAAATGTGTGATCTGCTGTAGAGAACTGACTGCCTGTCAGTTCCCTTCTTCAAAACTTCATCATCAAATATTCCCTTAACACATGTTTACATGAAGAAATAGTCATACCAAAATCAATTAGTCAATAAGTATTTATTAAGCAATATGCTACCAGAAATTGTGAAGGATTCTGGTGAGACAAAGAAAAATAAAACTGTTCCTGCTTTCAAGAAGCTTACTTTCTATATATTAATGAATAATACATAATATTCAAAACAAATACAAAGTAATTTGGAGACCAATGCATTAGAACAAAGGAAATCAGAAATGACTTAATTTAGGGAGTAGCATTTGAACTAAGCTTTGTAGGATTTGAAGGAGTCTAAAAACAATATAGTATAATCCAAGAATGGGAGACAGCTTATATAAGAGCACTGGGTGAGAGATGAAATAGTACATGTGAAAAGCAGCAAAAAAAAAAAAAGTCCACTTTAGTTGGTGTCAAGAGTCAAGAGTTGGAGTCTTAGTTTGAAGAAGAATGCATAGTAAGATAGGAAAAAGTGATTGAAAAAATGTAAAGGACTTTCAAATACCAAATAGAGGACATGATAATTGATCATCAGTATAGAGTTATTGGATTTTACTGAGCAGAGAGATTACCTGGTCAGACATTTATATCACCTCAGCATCTTGTTTGCAAGATGGATTAGAGAAGAGTTTGGAGCCAGATTATGAAGGCTTTTAAATGGCAAGCTGACAAACAAATAGAAATTCACTTTTGGGACAAGGTAAAAATCATCAGATCTGTATTTTAAGAATATTAGTTTTGCTGGAAACTGAGTGGATGCCCATCAATTGGAGAATGGCTGAATAAATTGTGGTATATGAATGTTATGGAATATTATTGTTCTGTAAGAAAAGACCAACAGGATGATTTCAGAAAGGCTGGAGAGACTTACATGAACTGATGCTGAGTGAAATGAGCAGGATCAGGAGACGTTGTATACTTCAACAATAATACTATATGATGATCAATTCTTATGGATGTGGCCCTCTCCAACAATGAGATGAACCAAATCAGTTCCAATAGAGCAGTAATGAACTGAACCAGTTACACCCAGCGAAAGAACTCTGGGAGATGACTATGAACCACTACATAGAATTCCCAATCCCTCTAATTTTGTCCACCTGCATTTTGGATTTCCTTCACAGGCTAATTGTACACTATTTCAAAGTCCGATTCTTTTTGTACAGCAAAACAACTATTTGGACATGTATGCATATATTGTATTTAATTTATACTTTAACATATTTAACATGTATTGGTCAATCTGCCATCCATGGGGGGGGGGAGAAGGAGGGAAAAATTAGAACAAAAGGTTTGGCAATTGTCAATGTTGTAAAATTACCCATGAATATATCTGGTAAATAAAAACTATTAAAAAAAAAAAGAATTAGTTTTGCAGCTGTGTGGAAGATGGATTGGAGAGGAGGATCAGGGATTATTTTATTACAATGGTCCAGGTGAGCTAATGAAAACATTAAACTGGTATGTTCTCTAATCATATAGTACTGGAGAGAAAGTCCACAATATTTGGGAGAGATAGAATCAATAAGACTTGAGAACTGATTGGATAATTGGTTTGAGAGAACATGAAGAGTTAAAAATGCTTCTGAGGCCAAGAATCTTCATTAATAGATTGAAGGTGATTCCTTCCATAGGAATAGGAAATTTTGGAGAAAAAGTGAGTTTTGAAAAGGAAGATAATTAATTCTGTTTTACCATGTTATATTTGAGATACCTATGAAACATCCAATAGTAAATTTCCAATAGGCAATTAGTGATATATAACTGGAGCTCAGGAGACAGACTAGGGCTAAATATGTAGATCTGGGAGTTTTAAGAATAGAGATGACAACAGAACCCATTGGAGTTGTATCTGAAGAGAAATAGCACAAAAAGAAAATAAAGGGGGACTCTGGAATAAACTCACATTGACAATGCAGAAATGAAACCAAGCAAGTCAATAGGAGGATGGTGATAGAAATCATTCTAGATATGGATTACAATCATGGTATAGACTTAGGAGATGGAGTGTAGGTCAGCGTTGCATGGGTTATAAAGCACACATCAGGAAGTCAAGTGTAAGATAAATAGAAAGGTAAGAAAACAGCATATTGTGAGGGACTTTAAAGACCAAAAAGGACATTTTATATTTGATTCCATAAGCAATAGGGAACTGGTTGAGTTTAAGTGAGAGGGAGTTGATATATTCAGAACTTGCTTTAGGAAATTAACTTTGGCAGCTAGCTGAATGGAGGATATACTGGAGTGGGGAGAGATGGAGACCAACAAGAAGGCTACTGTTAATAGTCTAGACAAGAAGTAATGAGAGTTTTCACCAGAATGATTGTGAATGGAGAGAAAAGAAAGCATATGAGAGATATTGTGAGAACAAAACAATTCTGAGGAAAAAAGAACTCTAACTATAGATATAAACTTTGCTTCAATATGTCCAATAAAAGGAGTTTTGTTAGGCAGGTTTCTCTAATATCAAGTCTAAATAGCCCTTTTTGCAAATTCCACCTACTATTCTTAGTTTTACCCACCAAATAAAACAAATCAAAGTATGCTGACAACTCTCCAAATAATTGAACATATCATATCTTTTATCCATTTCCCATTTCTCAGGATTATTGCTTATATAGGTCAAGCAGGAGTTGACTCATTTGTTTTCCTTAGTTTAAATTTTTTTTTTTCTTTCTTCCTTTTGGGTAATGATTTTGATCTTTCCTCAACCTAATCATCACTCTGATTTTTCACAACTGAATTGGAAATAATTCCCACGTCAATAAACAATCATTCCAGTTGCCTAATTTCATTTTAATGAAGATATTGCATGCTTTCCGTATCAGACCTCCATATGACTTTCTTCTTAAGGAAAATATGTATTATGTGTAATCATGAATCTTAGATAGATACAGATAGAGAGACATAGCTATAGATACATAAATATACATATTCTATAAGTTTTTGGCCTCTCTTATTTCTCACTCATAAACTGTGCTATGCCTATTTTGGTATTGAAGGAGCTAAATATTAAAGTGCATCTTAATCCCATTTAGAGGCCTCTTTAAAATTCATTGCAGAATTTCTTTATCCCCCTCCCCATTTTTGCAACAAATATTGGTGCATAACCTAAAATTATTTCACAGCAGTGTTTCTACAGGTGTTCTTTTCATGAGCAATGAATATGCAGTGATCAAATGTCCTATAATGTGATATTTCTTATTCCTTTGTATACACAGGAAATTCACAATTCCTTTATTTGCTTCTCCAAAGAGAGTTTGTGAAACATCTTTCCATTTAGCTGCAATAGCCCTTTGTTTTCATTTAAGAACATCAAGATAAATATGATTCACTTCCTCCAATAGTGTGCCAATTTACTGGTCACTGGTCAAGGATCTCACACTTCAAGTACCAGCATGTAGACTAATATTTATAGATGTCTTGAAACTGTGTGAATTTTAGTACCCTTTCTCTCCATTTTTGCTAGCCTGCAAGGATTGCTCTGAGAGTGGAAGCAAATGCAGGACTCAGGACCATGTTGTGCTTTTCTTTGTTTCACAGGTTGCCATAGGCAAAGAATTGATCAAGTCTCTAACATCCTGTTATTTTTGTCCTTACGATTTTTCATTGTTGCTTAGCTTTAGACAGTAGGATCATATTCTAAGACTTCCTATCATGGGTAGAGTCTCTCAGAGACTATGCTTACCTGCTGCAAACTTAGTGAACACAAGACTACTTCCCAGAAAACTGAAAGATTAAATGACTTTCTCAGGATTACATAACCAGGATATGCAGTAGTCCAGGTAGGAGGTGGTTAGGGTCTGAACCAGGGTAGTAACAGTATCAGAGAAGAGAAGGGGACATATTAGAGAGATGTTGCAGAGGTGATATCAAAAAGACTTGGCAACTGATTGCATATGAAATATGAAAAATGGCACCTAAATTATGAGTTTGGGTGATTGGAAAGATGGTAGTACTTTCAGTAGTAATAGGAAAGTTAGGAAAAGGGGACAGTTTGGGGGAAAAGATAACGAGTTTTCTAGACCAATTGTAAATAAATATAGCTATGTATATCTATATACAGATAAATATGCATATTTATATATTTATTTATTTTAAGCTGCCCCTTTGCCGTGAATCTATTTATAGATATATCTATCTTTCTCTATGTGCAGCACAGGATTTTAAAAACACTGTCCCATCCATCTGAATCTATTTATTCAAAGTTAGTTTTCATCATGATGAAATCAGCATTGGTACAGGGTAGAAAATCACCTAATACTGACATATCCTGTAAATGTAAAGTTGCATATGAACCAGGAACCTCTGGGATATCCAATATTGCCTACATTTCTAGGACACTAAGGAGCCAGATCTGTAGCAGTTCTGCTCTCAAAGCTTGTTCTATATACTTTTTCTTAAATAAAGGTTAGTTATATAGGAACCAGTAGCTGTTTGATCATTTGTGGCCCTGAGGTTTCTTCTACTTCATTACGTCCTTCTAATTGCAAATATTGAGAAACTATAAATGACAGGCAGTGTGGCTTACTGGAAAGATCAATGAACTAAGATTACAGCGACATTGATTTCAAGTCCTGGTTCTCCCACTTATCACATATATGACCCTGGGCAAATCACTAAACCTCTCAAAGCCTGGAATTCCTTATCTTTAGAACAGGCATAATATTATTTGTCCTTGAGTGGTAAGGATCAAATAAGATTATATAAAAGTATTTAGTAAAAATTATATCCAACTAAAATGGTTAAATGATAACTTTTTTGTAACTCTATTTTGTAACAACTATTTTGTACCAATAAAAATAATTTTAAAATAACTTTATGATTGTTTGGTCCTCCTTTAAAATGTTCTGGTCTCTAAATAATAGTTCTCAACAGCCAAACAGTCTCATATAAATCACACAACCTAGAGACTTCAGTGGCCTTGGAAGCCTAATAATCACTTTAGTGAGGATTGGAGTAGCTGAAGTGGTGGGAGTAGAAGGAAGAGTTCGTTCACTCCCATGTAAACAATGAACACTCTGTGTGGGGGAATTATGAAACCTCCAACTTTCAAAACAAACATGCCTTTGGCTGTTGAGACTATTCAGTTTAGGCTGCCAGGTGATGAAAGAGGTGGGGTGTACTGAGAGTGGAAATGAGAGACAGACAGAGACAGAGAGACAGAGACAAAGGGGCAGCTAGGTGGTACAGTGGATAGAGCACCAGCCCTGAAATCAGGAGGACCTGAGTTCAAATCTGGTCTCAGACACTTAACACTTCCTGGCTGTGTGACCCTGGACAAGTCAGTTGCCTGGGGGGGGAGGCGGGAAGGGGGAATGAGAGGCAGAGACGAGAGATACAGAGACTGGAGAAGAAGGGAGAGAAGGAGAGAGGAAGGGAAAGAGGAAACAGAGACAGAGATAGAAACAGGAGAAGGAAGAGGGAAGAGAGAAGAGAAGAAGAGAGGGAGAGAGAGAAAAGGGAGAGAAAAGAAGAAAAAGAGAGAGGGAGGAAGGAGGAATAGTCAGAGACATAGAGACACAATGAGAGATACAGAGAAATAAACAGAAAGACAGAGCACAGAGACAAAGAGACAGATATGCATAAACATATGAATAGAGACAGAGAAACAAAAAACAAAAGAGAGAGATAGACTTTTCTTGTTTTATAAGTTTTGGAAGTTTTAGGGAATTGCAAACCCATTAAGAGTCTATAGTGCGATATCAGCCAAGAAACAGATGTAATGTCCAGAAATTAGGGAGCTGACTGTCATGCTGTCTTATATCCTCGTTAGGCTTCATATGAAATACTGGGCTCAGTCTAAAAAGTACTCAAAGATAAATGATAACAGTTTTAGAAAAGAGAAGATACAGTGGTGAGGAGGAAATGAATAGGCATGAGTACAAAGTTACAAACACAGAAGATAGAAGGTAATGGATAAGGAAGAATAAGAACACAATTCTGAATTTAGCTGGACTAGTTCTTAGAAGGAAAAAAGACTTACAGTCTTTCCTTGAACCAGTATTCAGAGTTTTTCCTGTTTGATAGGACCTGCCAAATAACTACACAACTTAAAGAGACCTCCAGGTAGGAGCTAAATTAGGCAGATGAGTTAGGAGTAGATTGGAAAAGGCAAGGAGAATAGAAGATTTTATAAATAGGCTAGAGGTGACAAATGCTTCAGTTAAGATGGTGACAATAAGAGTGGAAAGGAGGATCTGGAAAAATCATGAAGTTAGAAATAATAGGAAAAGGTGAGAGTCAAATCAGAATCCAAATGATCTAGACTTTCAAAAGAAAATGGAGAGTTTAGAAGAAGTACAGATCTGTTGGACAAAATGACTTCAGTTTTAGACATGCTGAGTTTGAGATGGATTGGATATCCACATGCAAATAACCAATGAGCACTTTTAAAGGGATTACTGAAAGTCAGGCAAAGATAAGAGGAAGAATGCAGCTAGGTGGTATCGATAGAATGCCAGGCCTGGAGTCAAGAAAATTCATCTCCATAAATTAAAATCCCTCCTCAGACACTTCCCAGCTGTGTGATCTTGAACAAGTACTTTAACCCTGTTTGCTTCAGTTCCTCATTTGTAAAATGTAAAATGGCTGGAGAAGGAAATAGCAAACCAGTAACTGAAATGACTGAACAACAAAAGCCAAAAATCAAACAATTAGTAAAGAGCAGTAGGGGGATTCAAACCTAAGTCTTTTGACTCCAATCAAACAATTGTCTAAAATTCATTTGAACCATAGGTAAAACTGATTGATTTCTATTAATTTATATTATCAACATAGATTTATATTATTAAAAATGCTAAATGCTAAAGCTAAGCAATATTCCTGCTTTCTTTACCTTCTATAAAGTGGAGCTCTGTATTGTCTTTTAAGTCTTCATCTACCCATGGCTGGTGCTCTGGCTTGGTTTTAGACTCATCTTCTCTTTTCTTGCTGGGACCTTCACTTTTAAAGATCCTCCCAATCAAGATTAAGATAATTGCGATCAAGACTGGAGTCAGAAAGAAAGACATGATTCTGAAGCTTGGAACAGAACAATGTCCAGCTTTCCTCCCTCCACTGCACTCTTTAAATGAAAATGGTAAGTACAAGGAGGGAAGAGAGAAGGAGGAGGGATAAAAACCCAGAATATGCCCAAATGAGTGTAACAAGATTAGAAACTTTCAAGGTCTTTCTCCTAAGGGCAAAGATCACTGGGGTGTGTGTGTGTGTGTGTGTGTGTGTGTGTGTGTGTGTGTGTGTGTGTGTCTGTGTGTACACACCCATAGTCATACTTAAACCCTTGTAGTTCAGTAATAAGTAGATAGCATAGATCTAAGCCAAGATCTGAGCAAGCATTTTAATGCACTAGAATTTGACAGGAGTAAAAGAAAGCATTTAATTTTCTTTACAAGCATATACATCACCCTCTAGGGTTTTATGTTTTGCTCAATTGTTTTTTGAAAAACAAACTTTAACTAACCTATGGAAACAGTAAATACATCCTCCAGTAACTGAGACTAAAGGATATATTTTTTGTTTTGTTTTGCCAGATAAACCACAGTAAGGCAAAGAAGTAAACAAGATTGTGGGATTAATTAGCTAATACCTTTAAATAGTATTTCTGCATGTGTGGGTGATAGAAAATTCTATTAAATTCAACAAATATTTATTTTTTAATTTCTTTTTTTAATTAACAAAAATTTATTTTCGCTCTCTCCTATATCCCCTCACTGACAATGAAAAAGAAAAGAAAAACAAAAGTCTTGAAACAAATATGCACGGTCAAGCAAAACAAATTCCTGTGTTGACTATAAATAAAAACGTATGTTTTACTCAGTGCTTTCTTTGTACCTGTGGTGGATAGTCTACTTCATTATCAATCCTTTGGAATCCAAATATTACTACATTATTATATGCACCTATATTCTTTGGGGGATATGATATATATAAGATAATAATAATGCAAAATAATACAGGAAAAACATCAGAAAATGTAAAGAACTATACAGATTTTAAAAGGAGAAGTATCATAACTGATGAGTGGGCATAGGGAAAGCTTCTTGAAGAAGGTGATATTAGAGCTGGGCTAGGAAATCAATAAATCAAGATTTGGGGAGGTAATTTAGGCATAACAAACAGCATGAGAAAAGATATGGAAGTAGTAAAATATGAGATATATCAAGGGTCACAGTAAGTGGATCATTTTGCCTTGATTATGCTACTGGAGACAAGTAGCATGGTAAATCTTAGAAGTTTAAAGGACTTTAAAGATTATCTAGTCCCTCATAAAGAAATTGAGGTTCAAGAGAGTAAGTAAATGACTTATATGAGAAGAGTAGATCTCTTTCTAGCGATTCTATGAGTTCCATCCAATATTTCAATTAAACTGCAAGAACTCTCTTCAACAGTACAGCACAAAAATCCAACTGTTATCTTCCATTCTGTACCACTCTTGATGACATCATTTCATAAACTTTTCACAGGGCTTCTTTTCAAGATGATGAGGACCTTCCTCTATATCTTTGTACAATTCTAGGATAAGAAGGTAACATTTCAAAACAAAGGCTTAATGGTTAATTATTATGGAGATGTTATAATAAGATTCCTATTAGAGGTGGGGTTTGGACTAGATGGCTTCTGAGGTCCCTTCTGTTTGTTAGGTTCTGTAATTCAAACACATTGATTTTCTCAATTCTATAAAATGTTTTCTTCACTTTGACTTAGTTAATTGTATGCTTTGTTTCCTATTTCACAATGGAAGATCATAGCAACTTCCTCTTGAATCTTCCTCCATAAAGCATTTGAATGTTTTACCTCAACCTGTAAAACATTATGATCTATTTACAATTCTGTGATTTTAAGTCATATATGACAAGGATTTTCTTCATTAATAATAATACAATATCTATGTTTTCTTTCACAATATGACTATTATAGAATAGTTTTGCATGACTACACATGTATATAGAATTGCTTGCCTTCTCAATGGGTAGGAAGTAAAGGAGAGAATCTGGAACTCAAAGTTTTAAAAACAAATGCTAAAAATTGTTTTTACATGTAATTGAGGAAAATAAAATACTAAAGAGGTTTAATATTTTTAAAAAAGAATAATTCCATAATTTGAAGAAAGCACTGGAGAACAGTTACAAGCAAGAGATATTATCTGGACAAAAGTATAACTAAGTCCATAATCTGTGTTCCATATCAGAGTTTTACTCTACACACAGGCCTTTAACTTTACCATCTTTTGCCTGCAAATGAAATTTTTGAATACTTGTGATTTTCCATTTCTGACAACATGTCCCCTGGAGCATGAAGCTCTTGGGTAGAGAGTACTTAAATCAAAACCTGGAGGGGAAGTTTTGAATGAGGTACATTTGAGTTTGTTTAAGGATGTGATTTATCAAATGAGATTCACTTTGCTCTATTGAACCATGAGAAAAAGGATTTCATGAATTTCTTAGACAGACCTTGTCCTTTACTTGTGAAACTCTCTCAAAATGCTACCTAGTTCAAAGGTCTGATGGCCATAAGAGGTGCAATTATTCAATTGGTGTATCATATTTTGAAAAGTAATAGAACTCTATGAAAAAGTTAACCAGGAAAGAAGGAAGGAAGGCAGGCAGGAAGGAAGGGAAGAAGGAAGGAAGGAAGGAAGGAAGGAAGGAAGGAAGGAAGGAAGGAAGGAAGGAAGGAAGGAAGGAAGGAAGGAAGGAAGGAAGGAAGGAAGGAAGGAAGGAAGGAAGGAAGGAAGGAAGGAGGAAGGAAGGAAGGAAGGAAGGAAGGAAGGAAGGAAGGAAGGAAGGAAGGAAGGAAGGAAGGAAGGAAGAAAGGAAGGAAGGAAGGAAGGAAGGAAGGAAGGAAGGAAGGAAGGAAGGAAGGAAGGAAGGAAGGAAGGAAGGAAGGAAGGAAGGAGGGAAGGAAGGAAGGAAGGAAGGAAGGAAGGAAGGAAGGAAGGAAGGAAGGAAGGAAGTCAAGCATGATTTCCTGTTTGGTTGATTGCCTAGTTAAAAGAAAATGATAACTATTAATGCAGATTAAATTTTAAAATGTGTTTTATAAGCTTTTTAAAAAAGAGAACCAATTATTAAACATTTAACAGCACATCCCTGATTATGTGTGTTCACATGGATCTGTCTAAATGTGGATAGAAGGGAGGCAGTATCCTCTGCCCATCCTTCTCCAAGGAAAACTAGTTTCTTCTAGGAGGAAAGCAGGAGATTGGGGCCACTAAACTAGCCATTCTGATCTCCTCAGAGAGTGGGTTTTACGCTAGAATTATATCTGCCTTCTCCTAAATATTGTTAGGCTAAATCTTAGTTAATATTCCTCAGGGGAAGGAATGTTCCAAGCTATATTTCCAAGATTTGACTCATTTCCCACCAGATGCTAGTTACACAAAAACCATATCCAACAAATACCAAATAAACTACTTATCCATATTGATGGCAAACAGAAATCAGGGAAATTATACAGATGAGAAAATAACAGACAATACATAGAATGATCACTCCCACTAAAAGCTACATATTCTAGCTCAATCAAGAAAGTTCCAGATCTTACCCAAGGGAAATTTCCCAAAGTATCTCTATTTAGTGTAATAAACTGGAGTTAAAAACATTGTTGAGGTGCTGGATTCTCTCCAGGTCATCTTATTTCCAGAGATTTTCTTTCTCTTCAGGAACTTTTCCCTGAAGAAAATGTGGAAGGTAATATCTTCTCTACTGAAGCTGTAAGTCAGAAAACTAAGTTCTCTCTTCACTCAAGCACTTCAAGAGTGTGAAGCATTGAGTAACCGATCTCTACCCATGAGGAAAAATCTTATGCAAATGATTTTTGAGCCCCTGGTTACAGATATTTATCATAGATTATCCAGCTTAACCATTTAGTGGCTGTGTAGGCAAGTAATTCAAGTTATTTGAGCTTTAATTACTTTATCTTTAAAATGGGGACAATACTTGCTCTATTTATCCTAGAGAATTCTTATGGAGACCCTTGTGAAATATATATGTATGAGGGTTTTTTATTGTTGTTCATTGTCCTTTTATGTGTTATATTCCTTACAATTCCTTACAATTCCTAGCCCAATACTTTAACAGTTCACACTTATCGCCTGTATATCTAGTACTGGGAAGGCAGCTAAGTGGCACAGTGGATAGAGAAAGCCGGAAGAGTCTTCCTGAGTTCTACTCTGGCCTCAAGCATTAACTGAACATTTACTGGTGATCCTGAGCAAGTCATTTAACTGTTTGCCTCAGTTTTCTCATCTGTAAAATGAGCTGAAAAAAAAAAAGGAAATAGAAAACCATTCCAGTATCTTTGCAAAGAAAATCCCAAATGGGATCATGAAAAGTTGGACATGACTGAAAAACAACTAATTAACAATAAAGACCTAATACTTATCATATATATTTTGTAGTGCTATTTTTTTCCCCTAAAGCATATATCCCTTGGAAAACATCCACATCCAGAGAGAACTGTGGAGACTGAATATGGATCAAAACATAGTATTTTCACCTTTTGGTTGTTGTTGTTGCTATTTGTTTCTTTCTCGTGGTTTTTTTTTTCCTCTTGATCTGATTTTTCTTGCACAACATGACAAATATGGAGATATGTTTAGAAGAAATTGCATGTGTTTAACCTAAATTGGATTGCTTGCTGTCTTAGGGAAGGGAAAGGTAGAAAAATTTGGAACACAAAATTTTATAAAAATTAATGTTGAAAACTATCTTTACATGTACTTGGAAAAATATTTAAAAGTATGTATCCTAACACCTCAACTAGATTATAAACTCACCACCATCCTTATAGTATCTAATAGAACAATGCCACATATGAGATACTGGAAAAAATTATTTATTCATGATGAGGATAGTAAGAAACAAATATCTCTTGATTAATTTTTTTTGTTATTTCTCACTGAGATTTATATCAACACAATCTCTTTATAGATGGGTCAGGATTGGAAGTCAAAAGATTCAAGTTTCAGTCAGGTGTTCCACTTTGTCTTTTTGACTTTGGCCAAGCTACTACTCATCCATAAAATGAGAAGACTGGACTAGATGACATCTAAGGTCTTTTTCAGTTCTTTCTCTCTCTCTCTTTCTCTCTCTCTCTCTCTTCTCTCTCTCTCTCTCTCTCTCTCTCTCTCTCTCTCTCTATATATATATATATATATATATATATATATACATATATATATATATGTATATATACATATTATTAATCTATAATATAATAACATGTTATATAATTTGTAATCAATATAACAACATATTTATTAAACAAATGGATATATAAACATATATTGATATAAGGACATCCTCACGATCTCTCTTAAGAACTTTAGAATTTGATTGTATGACATGGAAAACCCTTGCACAAGACCACACAGCATGGTGTACCCTTATGAGAAAGATTCTGTGCTGTATTAGCAAGGCAAAATTGAATTAGCTCAGAAGAAATGTGAGATGCTCAGTTAAAGAAACCACCCCAAATGTTCATAGAGATTATTTGTGTCCAATCTATAGCAGAGCATTCTGAGCTCATATTGGTCCAATCAGCCACAGTCAGACCACTGTAACTTGACTCTAACATAGTGATGTCATTTTGATTCTCTTTGAAAACAACAGGCAACAACCACAAGCCATATAAACATATTTATTTATTATTAATTAGGTGATCCAGAGGTCATAGGATTGGTGATTTAGAGCACAAGAAACAGAGAGAGAGAGGAAGGAAGGAAGGGAGGAAGGAAGGAAGGAAGGAAAGAGAGAGAGAGAGAGAGAGAGAGAGAGAGAGAGAGAGAGAGAGAGAGAGAGAGAGAGAGAAGAGAGAAGAGAGAATCTTGCTCAAGGTCATACAGTAGTAAGTGGCAAAACCATAGTCCAAACTTATCTTCTGACTCCAAATCTACCTTTATTCCCACTGCAGTAAAGCACATTTGTTCATAGACACTCACTACCCCAGAAATCTGATAGGCCAGCAGCCAAAGGTTTTTGTTTTTTCAGCACTCAACTATTAATACTTTTAATTCTCATGTGATACTATAAATATACACTATTATACCAAACCTGCTATTGAGCACTGACTCACCCTTTATATACTGTCTTCCCTTGGAAGGATTAGCACTAGAAAGTATTTCTGGAGGCAGAGAAAAGTGATCTGTGCTATCCTGCTAAAATGGCCTTTTTAAAAGTTCTCTTTAATAATACATGGTATAGATGAGTGCGTGTAGATATTACTCCACCTACTTCATATGCTAAATGAATTATGATGATCCTATTTTATGAATAATTAATCTAATCATTTTACCAAATAAACCTCAAGCTGACTGCATGCAATTCTTCAAATACTGGCAGACAAAGATATCTCCTAGGAGAAAGGCAAAACCCCCAGGGTTTAAGCTAGATATTGAGGAATAAAAATGTGGAGTATTCAACATAGGTAACTGGTTTACCTGAGAATGGGTTTTTAAAAATTAATCTTCCCAATGCCCTTCAAATCATGGTGTTCCTTTATCAATGTATTTTTTTCATTAAATTTTTCTTTCCCCAGAATGCATTTATATATATGTATTTTTCTATCAGGTTAAAAACTGAACTTGAATTAATGTCAGAATACAGAGTACAAATGTCATCCAATTCACTCATTAGATCTCTGTCTGAGGTTTGAAAAACTTAAGCACTCTGATGAATTCTATGATTTTCTGAAGAATTGTTTTTAGACCAAACTATTAATGAAGCTAGGAAAAATAAAGCAATTCTTGGATATTTTTTTGTAATTATGTAATTTTATTATGAGTTTAATAAATCGAGGAGTATTAGTAGAGGACATGGAAGTTATTTAACTATGACCTTAGAAGTGATCTTTAAGATCACTTTAGAATTGCTTCTTAATCACTCAGAAATCCCTTCTTTGAAATCCTCAATGAAAAAATGCTTCTCAGGAAAAAGACCTCACTGATTATGAAGGCTGCCTGTTCCATTGTTGGATAAATCAGATTACTAAAAGTTTCTTCTTTTCTTAAGCCAAAAAACTGCCTTATAACTTACATCCACTTACTATCCTCTTGCTTCCTAAAACACATAGAGTAAATAAAACCTTCACTCTACCACATCACAAGACAACCAAGATGTTACCAGTTTTTGGATAAAATATTTCTAATTCATTCAACTTTTTCTCATATGAAGTTTTGAGGTTCTTCATTATCCAGAGTCCACCTACTGTAAACTGAGGCAGCTGGTAGCCCAGTGGATGAAACACTAAATCTGATATCAGGAAGACCTAATGTCAAATGTAGCTATTAGGTATGTGATCCTGATCATTTAATCTCTATTTGCCTCAGTTTTTTCAACTACAAAATGGGGGATAATAACAACATCTACCTCTCAGGATTATTGTGAAGATCAAAAAAGATAATACTAGTTTGTTTAAGCACTTAGATCAGTGCTTAAACTTAACAGACACTTTAGAAAGGTTTATTCTTTCCTTCCCTTCAAAAGACATTTCAACTTGCTAATATTCTTTCTAAACTATGATTCCCAAGATTGAACACATTATTCTAAGTGTGATCTAATTTACATATATATACATATATATATATATATTTCAAAGGAATCCTTATTTCTCTTATTTTGAACATTACATTATAGCATTATATTTCTTTTAATGCAGCCTAAGATAATGTAACCTTTCTTCTTGGAAGTTATATTAAACTGTTAATATAAATTGTTAATTTATATCATTTTTACAATCAACTGTTAATTTAGATCATGTTTACAATCAACTAAAATTCCTAAATCTCTTTACACATAAACTATTCTTTAGTTTGGCTCTCTCATTAAATATGATAACATTTCTCAAGCACTAACTACTTGCAGCACCTGATACATAATATTTATCCAAAGCACTACTCAAATGTTTATTCCTTCTTTCCCAAAATCAGTACTTTCAGTGTAATTATTTCTTAACCCAGGGGCAGGATTTTACAGCTATCTCTATTAAATTACAACTTGGTAAATTTAGTCTTTATTTTATTCTCTCAAGACCTTTTTTGGAGCTCACTTCAGCCCTGCAAATGTAGTACATTGATCAGGGAGTTTCATTGATGAACTAGATAAGCTTATAAGGTAATCAGGGGAACTTTGAAAACACTTCCCAGTGGATGGTATGGAAATGCCTGTTGGTATCTCATTGAAAGGACTAAGGACATTTCCTGATCAAATGCCATTGACCAGGGATGATTTGGTTGGCTTAGACTAATGTGTAGCAGATATGGTAGAATGGGCTACCATTTATACTGTACTATATAAAAGGAAAGTTTTTACTGGGAATTTGGGATCTTAAATTTTATCCTTTTTTTTTTTTTGGTCTAAATAGATCTTCAGAGAGCAGCAGAGATAGAAGTCATTAATGGTTATCTAGGGCAGAAGACACATATGGATAAATAAACGAAAAACTATTTTTTAAGTTCTTTGTATGTACCAAGCTGGACAAAGAATAGGGGTGGGAATGGGGAGAGAGATAGAAAAGAAAGACATGAGTAGGTCTCAAGAAGCTTACATTTTAATAAAGAGAATACATGTAGATAAATGAGGCCAGATAAGGGTATGGATGATGAATGTAGCTATAGGCTAATCAATTAAAATGCCCCTTTTCAAAAGTAATGACAGTGTTGATTTGATTATCGTTCCTAGAAAAGGAGTTAGAACAGGGCTAGACAAACTGGTGGGAAGAATACATTAAGGTATGGTCAGGAAATACCAGGTATAGTTAGGTCTCACCGATCAAGACAGTATGGTCCCAAGGTGGTTCCTAGAAGATCATTTTAAAAGATACATTTCAGTGTGTCATAACATGCTGGTAAAATATGGTTGGATGTCTGTGTAAGCTTGCAAATTGAAGTTAAATAGATTCTTGCTAATAACTCAAGAGGAGAGTTACTTAACCCCAAGTTCCTGATTCCCATCTTTAGACAAAAAGTAGCATAAGACCCAATCCCTACACATGACACTCATGAAGGGAGAAATTATGTGATCCAAGAAGAGAGATCCCTTGTCTCCAGAACAAGAGAAAGGGAGATTTTCTGGGCAACACGGTCCCAAATTCAGCAGATTAGTGAAAGAAAGGAATTCATTAATCAATGTCAGCCTAGAATGTTACCTTACTAGGAATCCCAAATTTAAAAGTTCTAGAATCCAGATTCCTACAAAAAGAAAAGGGGAAAAGAGGGTTGAGCATAAGGCCCTACAAAGTGGAATGCCAGCAAAGGACTAAAGCCATTAATTAAGGAAATGAGTTATTCAGATATATCACTATGAAAAAAGAAGTTACCAGAATGCCAGGTGGTTGTCCAGCCAGCAATACAAAGCTAATCTCTCTTCTAAGGATAATCCAAATCACAGAGTGGTACTATGAGACTGGGAAAATTGCATGAGTCCCCATGGAAAGAAGGATTACTGAGGGGGAAGAATTGTATTAATCGTATTTGTCACTGCTGTTTATTTACATTAGCCATGTCCAACTCTCTTCATGACCCCACTTGGGATTTTCTTGGCAAAGATACTGGAGTGGTTTGCCATTTCCTTCTCCATCTCATTTTACGATGAGGAACTGAGGCAAATATAGTGTTAACTGACTTGTCCAGGGTCACATAATTAATGTCTGAGCCCAGATTTCAAATCAGGTCTTCCTGACTACAGTCCTGGTGCTCTATCCACTTTGCCACCTTGCTGCCATTTGTTATATAGGGCCTAATAGAGATACTTAAAATACGGTCTTCACTATTTGTGGGCTCTTTTAAATACTTTTATGTGTTTTTGCATTTTTTAAGATGAAATAAAAGCTGTTCTGTGCTTGATATATGCTTTATTACCTTGAGAACTAGCAAAAGATCTGGAGACCTATTTGCCTACATTTGTAAAGACCCAGATAATTTTGATTAGGAGATTGGATTCAATTTATGTAAACTCAGAGACCAGAACCACATTTTACTAGCTAATCCTCCCATCTGTGTCATTCACAAATTTTATAAATATTTTATACTTAAAGCTTCATAATTCTTAATTAAAATTCCAAGCCATTTAAAAAAATACTGAATAGGGAAGGGATGATTCACACCACTGGAGTTCTCTTTCCAGAATCTTATTAATCCAGTAATCAAAATCCTTTGGATAAAATCAATCATATACTCAAATTGCAAAGATCAGATTAGCAAAAATGACAAAAAACCCACAAATAAGTGTTGGAGGGACTGTGAAAAAAACAGATTTATTGATGCATTGGTGGTGAGTATGTGACCATTTTGAAAAACAATTTGAAACTATATATAAAACTATATATATTTTTAGTAAGTGCATGTCTTTTGACCCAGATATACTACTGCTAGTCCTATATTCAAAGAATGTCTAATAAATAGGAAAAACAAAGAAGCCTTTTATGTACAAAAATATTTATAACACCTCTTTTTGAAGCAGCTAAAATATTATAAACTAATGGGTTACATATCAATTGAGGAATGGCTGAATAACTGTGGTACATAAGTACAATGGAATATTATTTTGCTATATGAAATGAGGAAATAGATTATTTCAAAGACGCATGAATAGATGTGAACTGATAGAGAACAAAGTAAGCAGAATCAGAAGAACAATTTATATCATGTCATCAATAATCTAAAACTGAGCTCTCTCTCTCTCTCTCTCTCTCTCTCTCTCTCTCTCTCTCTCTCTCTCTCTCTCTCTCTCAGTATATATGTAGATGTCATTTAACTTCTCAACGTTCTAGGCAATCTAAGACTAAGAGAAATTGCTGGACTGCATTGGATGAAGGAGTTTCTTTATTGGGTAACTCCTTATAACACTGAAAGGTCTAGTCTATCTCTATATAAGTAAAAATGACATTATGAATTAATAAAATACAAGAAAATACGAAGAGGAGATGAGAAAAGGATAAGTTAATCCGAAAGTGAAACTTCTTTTTTTAACAAAGAAAGGATGAGAGAAGGCAAAATATAAGGGGAAGGACCAATTTTTAATGATTCTTATAAGGTTAATAATATAAAATGTAATTTTGTATATTGTTATATTAAGTTCAGTTCAAGAATAAATACAGTAAAATGAGAAAAAAATGATGATCATTCAACCAGCTTTAAATACATCTAACTATACTACTTCCAGCCCACATTTCTCCATCTTGTCTTTTCAGACATCATGAAAGAATTTGTCAGATTCTTTATTGAGATTCTGTCATGTTATACCTAATACAATTTTCCTCACTCATAACAACCTGATTTTTTTGAAAAGTAAATAGAAAAAATTAATACAATTTATTTTTAGTGAAATTATTTTGGCTTCTTAGTTCTCACTAGTTCCCTTTCCATGATGCTAGGAAAAATATGCTTAGAAATCCATTAAAAATATAAAATACATAATTATAGGATATCTGAAAATGGTTAAAAATGAAGAAAATTCCATCATTCTTCAGTTTTTCAACAACTTTCTCAGTTTTCTTTAGGGAAGACGAACCATATCACCCACAATATGTTTTTATTGCTTTGTTGCTTCTGTCAAGAAAGAAGCCAGAAGTTATTCAGTGTTTTCTGTTGGTCCATATTCATGTCCTATTCTAAACCCCAGAGATGGCAAACATATACAGAATTTCAGTCATTTGAGTCCATCTAAAAGTGATATTCCTCTATTCTACCTTTATAATTTCACTACCAATAAGACACGTATGAAATAAATTTTATTTTCCTTGCTTTTCTGTCTCATACCTTCACTTAAGATCCACAGTGCCATCTGCTGGCAATAAGAGATTTGAACAGGAAATTGTTCATGGTATAGCTTTACAACTGGAAAGAACCATAGAGATCTAATCTAACAATTTCATTATATAGTTTAAGGAAACTGAGGCTTAAAAGAAAAAAAGTGACTAGCCTAAGTTTCCATAAGAGTAAATAGAAGAGCAGGGATTCAACCTGCTGCCTCTTATTGCCATCTTATTTTACACATAAAAATAAAATTCCAGAGAAGTTAATTTTTACAAAGTCACACAGAAAAATTGTAGGAGACCCAGTACTAGACTATAAGAGCATAACATTTAGACGTGAAACTAGTCTGCTCCTTTCATCTTACAGCTAAGAAAATGAAAGACCAAGAGATAGGAATCACTTGTCCAAAATTTGCTAGCAAAGATTAAAGGCAAGATTAAGACTCATATTCTCTGACTAAATCCACTGTTCTTTCTTCTGTACTATGTTATTATGGAAGTCTCCGGTCAAGTTAAAGGTCAAGATCATCCATTACATCCCAGGCCAGTCACCTTGATCTTTGTCTTGCCACTGGACTTCAATGAGTCTGGAGGAATGAGAGAGGCTAATGACTTTGTCCAATTCACATGCAAGTCTTGATATCATCCTCATGATGTCATTGGTCCTCTTTAAGAATGAAGAATCATCAAAATAATTACATCGAGACAATACCAATTTAATTCATCCTTCTAGTAAAACTAGACTAAATTAAGAACTAAAACCTTCTAGTAAAATCTAGTAAGATGGGCAAACATTCCAAAGGGCACAGAATACTGGCTAGGAATTCTTCTAAAGGGGAAAAAAATTACAATAACTACCTTTCTTTCCTTTGCCCCAAGTGCAGAAATTCTTGGGAGTTTTATTTCAGGTTAGATTGCATGGAATTCACAAATGGCTGAGAAAGCAGGAGGCTAAAAATCTCAAATGGAGGAGCCAATGATCATTTGTTTAAAAAAGTTTTATAAAAGTATACTTCAAAGAAAAAGTATTCAAAGTGGGGTCAGGGCTCTCAGAGATAGTGGCTTGACCCCCAAGGGGTTTATAATCAACTAATTAGAAGATGGAAAGATGAGTCCCAACCTACTTTCCTACTAGTAGTCAATTGTCTCTACCACTATACTTACCCTTGTTCCTCCAACATTTGTTCACTCCACTTCCTCACTGTACTCAGCAAGCTCTTAACCTTTCTTCTCCTGAGCCTTTCTTTTTGTAAGTCTTTCAGGACAATTATAACTTAGAACTTATTGGAATACTCATATCAGAAACTGCACAGATATCAAAGGAAAATGATTCCTCTGTGTCCCAACATACCTACTCTTTGTCTTCAGAGGACTGATTCTGAACTGAGGCAGCCACTCACAAGTAAGAATTCTACTCATTTCCTTTCATTTTTAGCACAGAGCTAGAGGGGAGAGGCAGGAAGCTCATATCTAGCCTCAGACACTAATTAAGTGATCCTAACTTTATCTTTAGAGGTTCAATTTCCTCCTATGTAAAATGGGGATGATAATAACAGCACACATCTCAGAATTGTAGTGAGGGTAAAATGAGAACATATTTGCAAAAATATTTTGCAAACCATATAATTATATACAAATATTCCCTATTTCTATCAGTATCATCATTATTAGGAAAGCAAATAATTTAGGAGGGTAGGGATGGATAGATTGTAATCTTCATTAAGGATCTCATTATTTTCTCTTTCCTCCCAAACCTATCTATCTCCAAACTCCATTATTGTCAAGGGCACCACCATCCTACCAGTTACTTGGTTCATAAACTCATATAGCCATAGTCACTCCTCCTCACTCTCCCTTACTCCATAGATCCAGTAACTTGTAAGCCTTACTATTACTATCTCCACAATGTCTCTCTCACTTCTTCCCTCCTCTATTTTCACATACCCACCATTCCAAATCAGGCCCTCATCTCCAAATCCTGCAATATCTTCTTATTTGTCTCTCCTCTTCCTTAATTCTTCCTCCATGGAGTTGAAAAGGTGTTTTGTTTTTTGTTTTTGTTTTTTTCTAAAGTATTAACGTTAACATGTCACTTCTCTATTCAATAAACTCCAATGGGTGCATGTTGACTCTAGAGCAAATGTTACTTCATTTTGATCACAACTTTTAAAAATTGTTTCAGTTTTATAGCAAATATAATAATCACAGAATTACATTGTTACATATGAAGGTTATGCTCAAAAATTTATATTGATAAGTTATGTAAACAAAAAGTTTGAAAACCTCTGCTATAACTAAGACCTTTGTTTTGGGCTCTGGAGAATTGGTTCATCTCATCTACTTGGGAGTTCTAAACTAATTAAGTTCTTTATTCTGATTTTCCTTTAGACAGGAGGCAAAGTATTCCAGGAAAATCTATTTATCTAAGGGAATATTTTATAAGTCAGAAATGTTCAGAGTTGCTACACCATATAAAGTTTCCTTCTTATTTTAGAACAGAAAGGGGCCTCAGAATCCAAATGCTTCACTTTACAGATGAGGAAATTGAGGGCCAAGGCAATTAAGTGCCCTTAGCTAAAAAAAAAAAGTCACACAGAGGTGTCAGTGTCAGGATTAAAACTCAGGAAGATCTTTTGGATTTAAGACCAGGGCTTTATCCACTATATTCCACTTAAAGTGGTCATGACAATTGTAAGGAATTGGGAAAAAACAACAGAAGGATAGAAAGGTTATTCTGCAGATATTATACATGACTTAAACTTATATGTACTCAAAGTAAGAAAAGTATTTATCTCTTTTCAGGAGATATCCTCAAGAAAACTAGATCTGAGAAATCTATGAGTGTTCACCCACAAGAGATTGTGAATAATTAAAATTCTAACATGGGACAACATTCACTAATAAGCTTAAAAGATTCAACTTTTTAATAAAGTCATTCCATACTCTTCTCTGTTAGTTTATTAAAAGGATACTAACTCCTCTCAGCCTTATGCTGTGCCAAAAAAAGAAACAGAAATGTAGTGGAAGGCAGGTCAGTCCCAAGATAGAAGAAAAGTGTTACTCAACACCCAAGGAGATACTGGGGCCCCAGTGACTAGAAGTCATAGCTAATGCCCTTAAATCAATCTATTTTCTGACAGTGCATGTGATGTTAGCTTATATTTCTGTGGGGCTCTCTTTTCTTACCGCAGAAATCATGTAAACGTGGAAAAAGATGGGATCCCATTACAAATGAGGAAAAGATCAATTTTCAAGAGCAGAATCAGGGACAGGGAGACTACTCAGAACAGGAGGTGACATAGAATAGGAACCACTTATAGCCACACGTTCAAAGTTTCATGTTCCACTGCTCTTTCTCAGCTCACACAATAATACGGTTTCTCAGAGAGAAAGAATCATAGAAAAGATTAATTGTTATTTCTGCAAGAAAAGCAAAGAGTTTTTACCATTTTGTAATTAAATAGGCAGCCTGCCAGAAACTTTTCCCTTTATGTCAAAGAGAAAAGTTTACTTTTGCCTTTTGGGCAGTTTAAGAAATACAATTAAATTCATCCTGATTATCTGCTTTAAAGTTTATAATACACCAAGAGAACCTATCCAAGAGGAAATCTGATTAAGCAGAGAGGTTTAGAGGTACTAGACTGAAAGTCAGGATGACTGATCCTAGCATTTAACAGCTGTGTAGCACAAATCAAGTCACTTAAATTCTGAGCTCAGTTTCCTCATCCATCAAATGGAAAGAATAATTATTTCTCTCTCCTATCTCATAGGATTATTGTAAAAAAAAGACTTTGTTAGCCATAAAATATTATATGTAATATAAACCATCAATATCATCATAAATTAACATCATGGACAGTCATACAGAGGAAATGGGCTGATTTTTAGAAATTACCAATATGTATTTGCTTAGTTATAGATTTGCTTAGATATAAGAAAATATTTCTCAAATGATCAGGGGAAAAGATGGTCCTATTACCTGCACTTACAAACCTGCTCTCTCTGTACCTTCTCTAACTTCCTAGTTGGTATTCTGAACTACTTTCAATCCAATTCTCAACAAGTATGTATCAAATGCCTACTATTTTCTAGTACTACTCTGGGACAGAAATTAAAAGAAAGCAATCCCTTCCCTCAAGGAGCTGACATTCTACAATGCAAAGGAAAGAGGAGCATGTAAAAAGAGAAGTACAGATATATACAAAATAATTTCAGGGCTAGGAAAAACAGTAACAACTGGAGTATCATACAGAATGTGGATTTGAGCTTAAGTATGAAGAGAGCTAGGGATTCCAAGAAGTGGAAATGAGGAAGAAAAACATTCCAATAATGGGGGACCGTCTATGCAATGATAACAAGACAGGAGACAAGGCAGAATGTGTTGTGCAGAGATATGCAATCAAACCATTTCAGTTGGAACACGGAATATGTAAAGGGAAAGTAATTGAAAGCATGGGTCGGAGCTCAATTGCAAAAGTCTTTAAATATGAAACAAAAGAGTTTATATTAAATCCTGAAGGCAAATAGGAAGCTATTCCTTGAGCAGAAAAGATATACAATAAGATCAGCACTTTGAAGAATGGATTAGAGAAAGGAGAAACTGGGATACAGAAGTCAATTATGAGTCTATTGCAATCATTTAGGAGGAGGTGATAAGAGACTGAATAAGGGATGACTGTGTGAATAGAGAAAGGGGACAGAAAAGTTGACAAAGTTTAGCAATAACAATAATTGATCTTTATAAAGAGTTTTAAGATTTGTAAAGTATTTCACACTCATTACCTCTTTTGATCCTCACAAACCTGTGAGATAAATGCTGCTGCTATGTGTATTCCATTTTACAAATGAGGAAACTGAGGAAGAGAAGGTCAATTGACTTACCCAAGATCACTCAGGTAACTGAGGAAGGATTCGAATCCAAGTCCTCCTTACCTAAAATCTGCATTCTATCCACTATTTTACCAGATTGATTATCTAGGGGAGATGAGGAGAAATAGAAAGTTGAGGATAGTACTAAGATTATGAATGGAAATAACTGAAAAATGAGGTATCTTTAAAAGAAATAGGGCAGTTAAGAAAAGGGGAGAATTTGGCAGATTTGGGATAGCTAGATGATACAGTGGATAGAGTGACAGGCCTGAAGTCAAACAGACTCATTTCTGTGAGTTAAAATCTAACTTCAGACATTTAAAAGCTATATGTTCATGACAAATCACTTAACCTTGTTTACCTCAGTTTCCTCATCTATAAAATGAGAATTATAACAGCACCTATCTCCCAAAGTTGTGAGGATTAAATAAAATAATAAAAGTAAAGCACATGATAAGTGCTATATAAATATAAATTATTATTTTTTCTTTTTTTTCCTGATGCAATTGGGGTTAAGTGACTTGCCCGGGGTCACACAGCTAGGAAGTGTTAGGTGTCTGAGACCAGATCTGAACTCAAGTTCTCCTGAGTTCAGGGTTGGTGCTCTATCCACTGCGACACCTAGCTGCCCTATAAATTATTATTAAAGATAATTTCTGTGTAATGGTAACTATCTCTAGGGTAGGGGAAGGAATAAAAAAAGAAAAAATAAGAAATTTACATGATAACTTTGTTATATATTTAAAAGGAATAGCAAGTCATATATAATAGACTCAAAGTTTCATGCACAATCTTTTTTATTATACTGTATTATGGAAATACTTGTTTTATCAACAATACTGTATGAGGATGTATTCTGATGGAAGTGGAAATCTTCAACATAAAGAAGATCCAACTCACTTCCAGTTGATCAATGATGGACAGAGGTAGCTACACCCAGAGAAGAAACACTGGGAAGTGAATGTAAATTGTTAGCACTAATATCTGTCTGCCCAGGTTGCATGTACCTTCTGATTCTAATGTTTATTGTGCAACAAGAAAATGGTATTCACACACATGTATTGTACCTAGACTATATTGTAACACATGTAAAATGTATGGGATTGCCTGTCATCGGGGGGAGGGAGGGGGGGTAATTTGGAAAAATGAATACAAAAATAAAAAATAAAAAAAGAAATACTTGTTTTATTCTATATATTAAAAACAAAAAAAGTTTAAAAAGCAAAAAAATTTAAAGATGATAAATACTTTTTTTTCAGATATTTTGAGACTGAGATGCTTATGATATGTGACGCCAATGTCTACTGGTGAGTAGGGATACATTTACAATAGAGAACAAGACACATTATGATCTAGCAAAGAAAACTGATAAAGTGTCATCTTACAGGTAGAAGGAGATATATACAGTAAAGAAAAGTATCATGAAACCCACGAAAGTATTTGTGAAGAGGCTGTCCTCAACATAGTGAAGTGTTTCAGAGTGATTAAGGATGAGAAGTGAGAAAATAGTTTATTTCATCCAGTTACCTCCTTATCTCTCTCCACATGTGTACACACACAAGACTTCAGTTTAACACATTTCTTCCCATTCCTACTCTATCTGTGATAATGTCAGTGGTGGTGAGTGATAAGATGGTAGGTCCTCAGCATTTCCCAGGTCAATTCCAGGAGATAAATATTGATACAATTAAGCCAAAGGATGAAGGAAGAGAATTATTCTGTATCAACAATGAAAATGAGAATGTCAGTTCATTCATAGTGGTGAACAATCTAGGGTGGCTTTAGTCCAGTAAGAGATGTTATCAGATCCTCCTATAAAAGTCAGGATGTTATCCCATTTATCCCATCTTAACCATTCATTGCCAGTACCATCCAGTGTCCCATTGCCACTAATACGTGAAGGCACAGAAGAATGGCTGAAAGTAATGAAAGAATGATAATCCATTTAAGTGATAAACATTAGCTATTATTATATCCCCATGTATTGCATAGCCATTCCATTAGCTGACAATCCTGTCCTAGCCCTATTGAGTCAAAAGGAAGACACTCTATTATTGTCTATCCCACAACTTCCTCTTCAATCTCAACTATTCTGGGTTTTGTTTTATGTGTGTTTTATTTTTTGCTCAAGAAATTTTTAAAAATAATATTTTTTAAAAATACACACAAAGATAGTTTTATTTATTTATTTATTTTTATTTTATATATATATATATATATATATATATATATATATATATATTTTATAATATTATCCCTTGTATTCATTTTTCCAAATTACCCCCCTCCCTCTATTCCCTCCCCCCGACGACAGGCAATACCATACATTTTACATGTGTTACATTATAGTCTAGGTACAATACATGTGTGCGAATATCATTTTCTTGTTGCACAATAAACATTAGAATCCGAAGGTACATGCAACCTGGGCAGACAGATATTAGTGCTAACAATTTTCATTCCCCTCCCAGTGTTTCTTCTCTGGGTGTAGCTAACTCTGTCCATCATTGATCAACTGGAAGTGAGTTGGATCTTCTTTATGTTGAAGATTTCCACTTCCATCAGAATATATCCTCATACAGTATTGTTGTTGAAGTATACAGTGATCTTCTGGTTCTGCTCATTTCACTCAGCATCAGTTGATTTAAGTCTCTCCAGGCCTCTCTATATTCCTCCTGCTGGTCATTTCTTACCGAGCAATAATATTCCATAACCTTCATATACCACAATTTACCCAACCATTCTCCAACTGATGGACATCCATTCATCTTCCAGTTTCTAGCTACAACAAAAAGAGCTGCCACAAACATTTTGGCACATATATGTCTCTTTCCGCTCTTTAGTATTTCTTTAGGATATAATCCCAGTAGTAGCGCTGCTGGGTCAAAGGGTATGCACAGTTTGATAACTTTTTGGGCATAATTCCAGATTGCTCTCCAGAATGGCTGGATTCTTTCACAACTCCACCAGCAATGTATTAGTGTCCCAATTTCCCCACATCCCCTCCAACATTTGTCATTATTTGTTCCTGTCATCTTAGCCAATCTGACAGGTGTGTAGTGGTATCTCAGAGTGGTCTTAATTTGCATTTCTCTGATCAGTAGTGATTTGGAACACTCTTTCATGTGAGTGGATATAGTTTCAATTTCTTCCTCTGAGAATTGTCTGTTCATATCCTTTGACCATTTATCAATTGGAGAATGGTTCGGTTTCTTATAAATTATGGTCAGTTCTCTATATATTTTGGAAATGAGACCTTTGTCAGAACCTTTGTTTTTAAAAATATTTTCCCAATTTGTTACTTCCCTTCTAATCTTGTTTGCATTAGTATTATTTGTACAGAAACTTTTTAGTTTGATGTAATCAAAATCTTCTATTTTGTGATCAATAATGATCTCTAGTTCTCCTCTGGTCATAAATTCCTTCCTCCTCCACAAGTCTGAGAGGTAGATTATCCTCTGTTCCTCTAATCTATTTATTATCTCCCTCTTTATGCCTAAATCATGGACCCATTTTGATCTTATCTTGGTATATGGTGTTAAGTGTGGATCCATATCTAATTTCTGCCATACTAATTTCCAGTTTTCCCAACAGTTTTTTCCGAATAATGAATTTTTATCCCTAATGTTGGAATCTTTGGGTTTGTCAAAGATTAGATTGCTATAGATGTACCCTTTTTTGTCCTTTGTATCTAATCTGTTCCACTGATCTACCGGTCTATTTCGTAGCCAATACCAAATGGTTTTGGTGACTGCTGCTATATAATATAGCTTTAGATCAGGTACACTTAGACCACCTTCCTCTGAGTTTTTTTTCATTAGTTCCCTTGCAATTCTTGACCTTTTATTCTTCCATATGAATTTTGTTGTTATTTTTTCTAGGTCATTAAAATAGTTTCTTGGGAGTCTGATTGGTATAGCACTAAATAAATAGATTAGTTTGGGGAGTATTGTCATCTTTATTATATTCGCTCGGCCTATCCAAGAGCACTGAATGTCTTTCCAATTATTTAAATCTGATTTTATTTTTGTGGCAAGTGTTTTGTAATTTTTCTCATATAATTCCTGACTTTTCTTTGGTAGATGGATTCCCAAATATTTTATACTCTCAACATTTGTTTGGAACAAAGATAGTTTTAAACATTCATCCTTGTAAAACCTTGTGTTCCAAATTTTTCTCCCTTCCTCTCCTCTTCCCTGCCCCTCTAGACATCAAGTAATCCAATATAAGTTAAATAGGTCCAATTTTTCTAAACATATTTCCATCTTTGTCATGCTGCACAAGAAAAATTAAATCAACAGGGGAAAATGAGAAAAAAAACAAGCAAAACAACAACAAAAAAGGTGAAAATATTATGCTGTCATCCACAAGTCTATTGGAATTGCCTTGAATCATTGTTGTTGTTGAAAAGAGCCAAGTCCATCACAGTTGATCATCACATAATCTTGTTGTTACTGTGTACAATATTTTCTTCATTCTACTCTCCTCACTTAGCATCAGTTCATGTAAGTCCTTCAGATTTATCAGAAATCAGCCTGTCCATCATTTCTTATTGAACAATAATATTCTATTATATTCATATATCACAACTTATTCAGCCAATTTTCAACTGATGAACTATTCTAGTTTTAAAATGGGGTTTCAGCAGTTTTATAGAACTCCAAGGAAGTCATGGGGAATATCAATGAATAAATTCTTATTATTTATAGTATCTCTTAATGCCACTGATTGAGTCTATAATTATCTATGATGATAAGTAGCTTAATTATGTAACAGCTAAGGTGCTTTTAGTTCCTTTAAAAATTTTAGTATCATCCTCATTGAGATTATTATTCTTTTTAAATACTCTACTTCCCTTCACTTTGAATGCTCTGATTTTTTTCCCAAAGAATGAAAACCCATAAACGTAGTAAGTATGGTGAATTTTATTTTATTCA
Organism: Sminthopsis crassicaudata; assembly: GCF_048593235.1. Lineage (NCBI taxonomy): Eukaryota > Metazoa > Chordata > Mammalia > Dasyuromorphia > Dasyuridae > Sminthopsis > Sminthopsis crassicaudata. The sequence continues at coordinate 143,351,898 of NC_133620.1, forward strand.
CATACCCTGTGTATCTCATGCAATTATCTTCTAAGCCCCCTAAAAAGAATTACCATCTGATTATACATAAATCACATTTTCTGCCTCACATTCCTTAAAGCATTCATTATGTTTACTGGAGCTGATCTTAGGGAGTGATTTCTGGCAAAGCCAGAAAGCAAAAGATTCTTAGAACATACCTAGTGACTTTACCCAAAATTCTGCTATGTTAAAATGACTCAGATTAGTACCATTTATACATTTTCTGTTTTGATATAGTTTCTGGCCATAACCATAACTCTCAAGAAGAAAGAGCATTGAACTGGATGAAAACAAGAGAATTGAATTCTTGTTCTAACCTCATTACTAACTAGCTGTGTGACCTAGTAGAAATAAAAGTGTGTGTGTGTGTGTGTGTGTGTGTGTGTGTGTGTGTGTGTATACACACACACACATATATGTGTATATATAATATATATGGAATTTAAGGGTGGCCTAGGTTTGACCTAGATTTGAAATCTAGATCTTCTGCTTCCTCTCTTGAGTGAACCTAACCTCTCTGTTCCTCATAAAATGAAGGAGTTGACCTAGGAAAGCCTCCAAAGCCTCTTCCAGACCACATTTAATGTTCAAGAGTTTCATAGTGATAGAGACATATATTTGGAGTTGGAGTACTTGGATTTAGCTGGGACTCTGTGGTTTATTCTTCATGAAATCTTGCCACTTAACTTCTCTGATGTTCAGATTCCTTATGTCTAAAATGAGGAAGGTAAACCCAGTGATGTCTAAGATTTGTTCTAATTTATATCTTTGACGACCTCATGGTTGCTAAGATCCCTTCTAGCTTAGATATTCCATTCTTAAAAACAAAAGCAAAAGCAAAAACCACTATCAAAAATAGCTCAGTTGTTCTTTATAAAATCATAGCCTTTGGGGATTCTGAAGAATGAAGCAAGAATACTCCTAGAACAAACATGCAATATTTATTGTCAAGTAAAATTCATGGCATTCTAGAATCTCAAAGTTGAAAAGGATCTTAAAGGTCATTGAGTCTAATCTTTTGTCAATTCACTGAGAACATTAGAAATAGAAGCAGCGAGTGATTACCTTTCATTTTTTTTTAGTGGGATGAAAACTGAACTTTCCTTCAGGTAGGAAGGAAAGAAAAAACATTTCTGTTCATTAGAAAAAAAATTCCATATCTTTTCAAAGGAGTTCATTGCATTGTTAGCTATGTTTGTTTTACTTTATTACTAGAAACTTTTTATTAAGAAAAAGGATAATCAGTAAATGCAATGTAAAAACAAAGCACATCAATAAAATGTTAAATTTTAAAAAGTAAAAATAGAAATAGAAGTAATTTAAATAGTGTTTAACCATTATTGTTAACCATTTAATATGATTATAGAAATACTTGTTTTGTTCCATAAATTAAAAATTAAATAAACCAAAAATTTAAAAAATAAAAACAAAAAGCAAGCAAACAAACAAAAAACATTGCCTATGTAATGGGAAGACTGGACAGCAAAAGCTGTGTCCCTGGAGGATATTCTGTATTCTCTGACTCATACCAATCCACAGGGAGGCTTGGTAAATCTACGCCTAGAAATTTTTGATGAAGGGACCCTTTCTATATTGGCTTTAGATGGCTATGCAGTAGGCTCACTTTGCTCTCTATTTTACTGTGTGGTTTCAATTGACTGATAAGATGAAAATTAATATACATTCAGAGGTTACTCTATTTTGGGGTTTTAAATAGCTGATAAGGTAGAACTAAATGTGCAATCAGAGGTTTGGAGTGACAAAATTTCTTTCCTGGAAGTTTTTACACCTTATTGGTGAGGGGAGAAGGGGAAGAGGTAGCAGCTATGGTAACAGAGACCTGCTTCTGTCAGCACCATACTCTCTTCACCAGGCCACCATGTGGTCATTTATGCTTGGTGCTATGTCTTTGTCACTGTTGTATTTATTCTTTTTTATCTTAAGGGAATGAATATCAGAAATAGAAGAGAACAAATTATGAGCTTATGAGTTGAGGTCTGGCAAAGAGCCAGGCTTGATCTAGCTCAATAGTTTATTGATTCAGCAGTTGAGTCACCGTGTCCTATAAAATAGGAACTCATCTATCAGCTACAACACACATAGAAGTGAATTTATGGAAGGGAATGTTTGTAGTCACGACTTTAAATTTGTGTTGACTCTCTTGAGGAACCAAGGGGGTGAATGAGTTAGCTTCCATTTTTGTCAGTTTGAGCCTTGCTTTACCATCTCAAAAGTTAATTGATTTTGAACCATTAACTGATATTGAAAAGAGAATAACTGATTATAAATTATATTAGGGACATGTTAACTGGCAATTAAAACTGGGATAAACACACTGAATGGGGGCTTGTGTATTAAAAAGATCTCACCTGCAACTCTGGAACCCAAAGGGAAGGTGTAGCCAGTCTTGCTCTATGGATCCAACTTTATAGAACAAATGTGGGTCAGGAGAGTGATCTCAGAGTTCATGCATCATATTGAATCCAACTCTTTTATTTACAAATTAAAAAACTGAGGCCCACTGAATTCATTGACATGTTTAAAGTCACAGGGATAAATGGTATATCTGGGTTGTTGATTTCATGTCCAGGCAATTACTTGGTTCTTTTCAATAGAGAATAGCTATTAATGTAAGAAAATCATCTACTCTCAAAACCACAGACATTCTTCAACTATAAGGGTTCTTAGCCTAGGTTCTATGAACTTTTAAAATATATTTTGACAACTATTTCAATATTACTACTACTTTTTATTCTATGCTTTGTATTTTGTGCAACAAAATACATTATTCTGAGAAGTCAATAAGCTTTATCAGATTATCAAAAGGGCTTAGTGATATTAAAAAATCAGTGAAGAATCTTTGGTGTGATTGTTTTAAATTTGCAAACTGTTTTTAAATTGGGGGCTTGAGGGATATCTTTTTCATATCTTCAAATTCCCCTTGGTTCTTAGGGTTCTAAATATTGATAAACACTTTCCAAGAAAGATGTTTTTCTCCTTGATCTATGAATATATTTAGAATTGTCATTCAACCAACTGAGAAGATCAGCAGTGATCCTGTATCATTTTCTTACTGATCCTATTTATAACTAATTGATTTTGGCCAAAAGCTGCTTAGAAGTAATCAGAATTAAGTGACTTGTTTAAAATCACAAAGCTAGTAAGTGCTGTGGCCACATTTGAACTCAGGTCCTCCTGCCTTCAGGGCCATCTAGTTGCCCCAAGCTCATATCCTGCTATAAACATTTATATCATGGTTCTTTGACTCATTCAGCTGGTCTGTCATGACTTAAGTTTAAAAATCCATCTATTCTTATTTCAAGGAATTTTTTTAACCTTGATAAATGTGTGTGAACAGAAAGGGAGTTGGATTTGATATCATCACACCACCAAGCTATCCTTCAAAAATGTATGGTTTGCTGTCCAAAAGTCTGGCCCATTATCTCAAACTTGAATTCAAACAAAGAGCATTTCTTAGTCTCATGAGAGAAGAAAGGGTAGGAAGTCATTGCTAGCCCCCATTACAAAACTACCAACTAATCATGTTCCCTGAATATCAGTTTTGTAACCAATCAAGTTGCCCTTAGTCCCATAATATCATAAACTCTGCTCTGTTCTTTATTTTGTAGCCACTAAAACTTATAAAAGGGGAACTGTCCATTTGCTCAAGGTTATCGGCATTAATGGAGGCAAGATTTCAATTCATTCATTGACAAGTAATGTGCCCCAGTTAATAAATGTTATCTTGCTCAAAAATCTCCCTCAGTTTACCCGTTGATTAAAACCTCAATTGCAATACTTCCTGAGCTTGAGTCTCCTCTTCTATAAATTGAGGATAAATACCCTACCTCACAGGGTTATAATGAGACTCAAATGAGGCAACATGAATAAAACACTTTGAAAATCTTAAGAAACTATGTAACTATGAGTTAGTTATTATTGTGGGTGGAGTGAGAAAGATGGTAATAAATTACAATTTGGCACAAGGGATGATACATTGAACTTGGAGTCATGAAGAACCGTATTAAAATCTTTCTTTAGATACAAGTTGTATGACTTTGAACAAGTCACTTTACTCCTCTGTGCCTCAGTATCCTCATAGTAAAAGGAGGTATTTGACCCAATCTCTAATGATATTACCTCCTTGCTGTTCCTTGAGCCTGATGTTCTATCTCTCAAGTCTATACATTTTCACTGTCTGTCTCCCATGTCTGGAATCCTTTCCTTCCTCATCTCCATTTCCTTCTCCAGATATTCCCTGTTTCCTTCAAGTTCCAGCTAAAATCTCACTTTTGACAAGCCACCTGTCATCTCAAAGCTAGTGCTTTCCTTCTGTAATTATTACAGATTCGTCTGGTATTTCAAGTTTCTAAATAATCCCTACTCTCAAAGAACTCTCAGAGTCTTCTGTGTGTTCTCCCCCACTGGACTAAGAGCTACTTGAGAATAGGAACTGCTTAGGCACTTAATAAATATTTGTTGATTTGCCTGGACTCCAATGTCCCTTCTGATTTTAGGTGTATCATCCTATGATGATGTGAACCTTTTGAGAAGGGAATGTAGACAATTAATTGAAGTCTTCCAACTTGTTTATATTTGCAGCATCAAAATATAAATAAAATTACAGTAATAAGATCAGCCTGGATTCATTGACTTGAAGTGACAGCACCAATTTCCCAACCTCTCTGGTTCCAAAATTTACAAGAAATGAAAATGATTCTCCTTGGACACCTGGAGGAGCCGTGGTGTTCACTGAACAAAGTCCAAACTTTAATTGATGCCTCAAGCTCTTCATTTTGAATATCAGTTATAGAGTTATGATGTACACATAGCTGTGGGAAGAGAGACATTGGGATTTCTTGTTGAATTTGTATTGGTAAATAACCTTCAGAATTTTCAGAGTATTTGGCTCACCTACCACTAACAATCCCAGCAAATCTTTCTCTGTGTGTCTCTTTATCTCTCTGGGTCTGTGTCTCTGTCTGTCTGTTTCTGTCTCTTTCTCTGTGTCTTTTCTGTTTGTCTCTAACTAACGCAGGCTTTCTCTCTCTTTCACTTTCTCTTTCCTTCCTTCCCTTTTCCTCCCTCCTTCCCCATTCTCTTCCTTCCCTTCCATTCTCTCTCTCCTTTTTTCTTCCTCACTCCCTCTTTGTCATCATCTATGTCCCTTTTTGTTTGGCTGTGACTCTTCCCTCTTTCCCTTCCCTTCCCTCTTCTTTCTTCTCTTTTCCCTTCCCCTCTTGTCTTTTCTTCTCTTCCCTTCTCCACACCTCCAGCTCTTTCTGCTACTTACACTGATTCTGCTGATTTTCCTTCTTACCATTTTATTCATATGGATTCTAGGGTGCTGGAAAAGATCTGAGCGATCTTTCCAACTTCATTTTATAAATAAGGAAATTGAGGCATGGGAAGTTAACTGACTTGCCCAATATAATATATGGAGAGGATAGCCAGGTCTTCTGATCCCAAATTCAGCATATATATTCTATTTCCCAACCAGTTCCAACCTCACACTCTCATCATTTCTGATCTTCATTGTCTCATTCTTTGCTTTTTTTCCCCCTGCTTGTCTTTGTTTTGGCATGCTTAGGCTTGACTTTTATGGCCATTGCCAATTAATAAGGGCAGTTTTGGCTTCTGGCCAACAAACTTGCTGATAATATCACATCTGTAAAATCTGTGTTTAGCTCTTTCCTGTGGGACCACACTCTGAGATTAATAATAATAGCTAGCATTTATGCAGCATTTTAAGGTTTACGAAAGTTTACAAATATTACCTTATCTGATCCTGACAATAACTCTGGAAGACAAGTACTATCACTTTCCCATTATTTTTTGCAAAGCAATTAGGGTAAAGTGGCTTGCCCAGAGTCTCACAGCTAGTAAATGTTAAGTATCTGATGCCGTATTTGAACCTGGCTGCCCCATTTTTAAAAAATTAATAATAGCTTTTTATTTTTCAAAATATACACAAAGATAGTTTTCAAAATCACCCTGGCAAACCTTGTGTTCCTTTTTTTCTCCCTTCTACATCTCCTGGACAACAAGTAATCCAATATAGGTTAAACATGTGCAATTCTTCTAAACATATTTCCACATTTCTCATGCTGCACAAGAAAAATCAATCAAAAAGGAAAAAAATGAGAGAGAAAAACAAGCAACAAGAAAGGTAAAATACTATGTTGTGATCTACATTCAGTTCCCATAATCCTCTCTCTGCTGCTCCTCATTTTCCTTTTTTTTTTTTTTTTACAAATTAGGAATCTGAGGTAGATAGCAGCTAAGTTATTTGCCTAGAGTCAAACAGCTAGTGTCTATGGCTAGATTTGAATGCAGGTCTCCTTGACTCTAGGTCTAATGCTAAGTCCATTGGATTGATGTCTTTTATTGACTTCTGAATTTGTTATTAGACTTGTCCAGGCTCAATGTCTGTCACCACAGGTTCAGTGGGTCAACAAAGCTGGGGAGGGGGTAAGAGGAGGCAGAGATGGGATCTAATCACAAGAATGGGCCAAATACTTCTCCCCCACTTTACCTCCCACTTGCTACTTCAAAGCAACAAGGAAGATATCCAATGATGCAATTTAAAAGGACAACAATAAGAAGAAAAATGAAATAAGGATGTTGCTATAATTTTTTTAATGGAAAACATGCTAGAGGACCATCTTATCAGCCTGCAGATACTGGTAATTGCCTCACATTGCTCTCAGTCTACATTCTTGCCAGCATTTAGAGCTCTGAATTCTTGTAAGCTGCCACAGGGCAAAGTTTGAGCTTTTAGAATTCACTTTGAGAGTGGATTCATCCCAGTGGGACTCTGTCTTTGGAGCCTGTGAATGGAACTAATTCTTTGGAGGGTTACAAAGATAGTGTCTAGAGATGAGCGAATAGTCCAAGAGTGCATAGATTTTTCAAACACCATCTAGTCATCTTGACTTTTTTGCCACTGGACTTCCATGGTCCTAGAGGAGAGAGTGAGGCTGCCAACTTTGTGCAGCTCTGACTCACTTAAATCCAATTCATTTAAAAGTCAAGACATCACCCTTGTGATGCTATTGGATCTCTTTGAGAGCCAAGGATAGCAAACAATAGCAAGAGTATAGGAGGCAAGAGCTACCAATAGGAAAGTCAAACATAAGGTAGAGAAAGAGGGCCAGGTCCAGGAGTTTTTCAGATGCTGCCCCAGCAGGTTCCAAATCAGACTTTACCCATATTCATGACATGGGGTCCCTAAACTTGGATAAGAAAAATCTTTATTTCAATATGTTTCCTTTGTAATCCTATGTATTTTATTTTGTGCATTTAAAATAGGGTCTGTAGCTTCAAGGGGTCTAAAACACACATAAAAATATTAAGAATCCTTCATGAGAAAATTGGAACTTTGGAAACCAACCTGCCTTGAGGACTGGAAGTGGGGGAATAAATTTGTGGTGAAAATAACAGATAATAGGCAACAATAGGAGCATATTAATTTGTAGGAGAAGTGAACTAAGAAGGAATTGATCAATTTTGTGCATGGAAAATAAGGAACTGGGAAGTCAGAAAATTTAAAGAGAAGTAATTAGAGATAGAAACCAGTTTGAAATGAAAAAGAATATTGTGAGTCAGAAATTAGTTTAAGGAGGAAGATGTGGAAATTTTTAAAAAAATATTTATTTTTCATATTGTTTTGAAAAAAATTTTGAGTCCCAAATTCTTTTCTTCTCTCTTCTCCCTCCTTTACCCCGATGAGGCAAAAATATATCTATATCTACATCTATATCTATATATCCAAAATCATGCGAAATATATTTTCAAGTTAGCCATGTCACAAAAAGCAAGAAAAATAAAGATATTGAAAAATTACTCTTTAATTTTTATTCAAAATTCATCAGTTTTATCTCCAGAGGTAGACAGCATTTTTCATCATATGATCTTCAGAATAGTCTTGGATCCCTATATTGATCACAGTAGTAAAGTCTTTCACAGTTTATCATCATTAGAGAGTTGCTATTATGGCATACAATGTTCTCTTGGTTTTGCTCACTTCACTTTGCCTCAGTTCACATAACTCTTTACAAGTTTTTCTGGAACCATTCTATGCATTATTTCTTACACCACAATGGTATTCCATCACAATCATATGCTACAATTTGTTCGTTCATTCCTTAAGCTTTATTTATAGACCATTTCTGAGGTATAAATACTTACACTGAAAATTTTTTAAATTGTTAGTATGAACTGATTCTCTCACACCTCTGAATGGTAGTTTCTGAATTGTAAACAAAAGAAAAAAAATGTCCCTTTATCCAAGAAATTAGACAAAATGTTAGCACCTGGACAAAACACAAGCTGCTCTAACATACTTATAACTCTGGTTCTAGATATTAAAGAAAATTAGGTACTTAAATATCTCACAAATGGTTGCTTGAACTGAACAGAGATTCTTTCCCCCTGATAAACTTCTAATTTTAATTTTTTTTATATCTCTATCATTGCTTTAAAAGATAAATTATCCATCCTCTACCTGTAACCTTAGATATGAGTAATTTTATTTTAGGATGTTGATGTGGGAGAATGAGTACAAAGGTCATGGGAAAAATGAAATCTGGGCAATGTAAATTCATCTAAACAATCTAGAGTTGGAAAGAAACAGTCTTTTAGATCATGCATTTCAATTACATGAATGGCTTTTTATATTTAACAACAGAAATGTCAGTGTACTTGCTACTCTTGTTTCCAAACTTGGTGTAGCAATATCTGGTTTCCTTATTTTTAAAAAATGGCCATGTCCTCCACTTTTTGGAAAGCAACCCATTCAAATACTTTTCTTAGCTTACTTATTCTAATAAAATTGAGAAATATGTATATACAAAAAACAAATCAGAAAATACATTTTTTTTCTTAGATTGGATCTGTGATTTCATTAATTTAGGGAGAGCCCCACTAGGAAAATACTTCTACCACTGCAGATTAGCAGCTATTCTATAAATTATAGTCTTAGTTACTTGGGAGCACTAGGAGGTCAGCTTACTTGTACAAGTAAGTTCATGCAAATAATTCATGTTAAAGACAAATTTTGCACCCAGTTCCTCCTGAGTTTTCAATTACTATTTGCTTTTCCTATCTTTGGTGATTTGATCAAAATCACACAGGGAGAAAGTAAGTGGGGAAAAAAAAAACAACAAGATTTGAATCTCAAACATCAATATTTTCTTCTTCTTGGTCTGGATCTATTATTTCCTTCACAGAATCTGATGTTCCCTCCCTCTGCACCACATTGCTTTCAAAGGTGATAGGAAAAGACTGAAAATAGTTCAAATCTATCTTTGGGGCAGCGAGCTGGTACAATTTTGGTTAAAGCACTGGGCCTGGAGTCAGGAGTCTGACCTCGGACACCCACCTACTGGCTGTGTGACTCTGGGGAAGTAACTTAACTGTGTTTCCCTAATTTCCTCATCTGTAAAATGATCTGGAGAAGGAAATAGCAAATCACTCCAGCATCTTTGCCAAGAGAGCCCCAAAAGAGGACCATAAAGTATTGGACACAACTGAAATGACAAAACCTATTTTTAGAGCTTCAAAACAATTGGAACCAAAAATAGTAAAAGACATGGGTATTGTCATCCTGTCCTGGGTGATAAGTCAAATGAGAGCTCAGCTTCTCAGAATTTTTAGGCAAGGGCAGTGCTTTTTTAAAAATAGGTTTTCAGAAAATTGATTACCTTAAATAATGCTATTGTTTGGAACATGTAAAGCAGATCCCTGTAACACAGAGATCTCAGAGCAAGGCTTAACACCTAGTACAAATGGGTATTGAATAAATACTTTTTGATAAAAAGAATTTATAATTAATCATTTTATATATGAATATATATAAATATATGTAATTATTGCTGGAAATCACTTAATTCTTATGAAATAAGTTTCTTATAAGTTCAAGACTCTCCAATATTAAGTTTAATTTACTTTTCATGATTTTACTATATATAATTATTTATAGCACACAATAATCTATTTTTTCAAACAAAGTAGTACTGGGAAAAAATAATGTTAAATGACAGAGTGAGAGAGACAGAGAAACAAAGACAGAGACGCAGACAGAAACAAAGACAGAGACAGAAATGGAGATAATGTCAGATAAAAAGTGACAGAAAAAGGCAGAGACAAGAGAGACAGACAGACAGACAGACAGAGACAGAGAGAGACAGAAAAAGACAGAGAGAGAAGAGGAGGGAGAGGGAAGGAAAGAGGAAGGGAGAGAGAAAAAACAGAGACAGACAGAGAGACAGAGAGATGGAGAAAGAGGTAGAGAGACAGAAAGACAAAGAAACAGAGATAGAGACTGAGAAAATAAAATTTTTACAAACTATGTATTTTTGAAAACTTTGGAGTTCTCTTGATAAGCACTTAGAAGTGCTGAATTGAATTAGAATGTTTCTTTATGATTTACATAGGATCTAATTTGAATTCAGACCTCTACTAGTACTGTATTGTTGTCTCAAAGGGACATAGATTTAGAACTGGAGATACCTTAGACATCACCTAATTCAAACTTTTCATTTTAGAGGTGAGTTTTTAAAAGGTCTGGAGAGTTAATAAATTTTTTCGAGGTTCTACAAGTGTCAGAAGTGCCATTCTTTCTGGATTTTCTGGCTCTCTATCTGGCCCTCTTTTCACTGAATGAATTTTCCTTACATCTCAGTCTTCCTTCAATACCTCACCTTTCTATGACCTCTTACTTTGTCTCCTCCAATGAAAAACTGAAGTGGAAAAATCCATGTTTTATTTATTGGTATCCTTTTAAAAAACATTTTTACTTTAATACCTTTTTGCAAATATGATAGAAGCAAATTGCAAATAGCATTTAAGGACAAACTGGAATTTCTCCTTATGATTCTATTTTTAGCACAGTATCTCCATGATTTTAGTTCTAAGGTTTGTGGCCAGTTTAAAGCCAAACATTTTTATCACAGCTTCCATGATATTTCTCTATTATCTGGCTGGCCTGTGTAAACTCATTAAAAACACAATCTTAGTTTCTCAGAATACCAGAATATCACAATCAAGTTGGACTTCATCAGTTACTGGGGCCAACTAAAACTTGACCAAGAATTCTCTCCACAACTTTCCCAACATATAATTATCCAGATTTTCATGTGTGTGTGTGTGTATTTGTATATGTGCACATATGTATATATATATATGCATACCCATAGATATGTGTGCTGATGTGTGTGCATATATGTCAATATATGTATATATGTGTATTATGTGTGCAGTGGCATATATCCATATTACATATATGCTGTGTACATATATAATATGTATTCGTGTGTCTAAACTTTGGAAAAATCACATGTGTGTATATACATATATGTGTGTATGCATGTGTATATACAGACATACATGTGATTTTCCTAAAGTTTAGGTCTGAATACGTCACTTCTCTACTCAATATAATCCAGTAGCTCCCTATCACCTCCAAAAGCAAATACAAAATGTTCTGCTTGTCACTCAAAGCCATTAATAACTTAGCCTCTTTTATCTTTCCATATATACCTTACTCACCAACACATATTCTTCAATCCAGTGACATTAGTCTTCTGGCTGTTCCATGAATTAGATACTCCATCTCTCAACCCCTGGTATTTTTTTCTGACTGTCTTCCATGATAGAAGGCTCTTTCTCCTCAACTCTACCTTCTGATTTTTCTGATTTCCTTTAAATTCCAACTAAAATCACATCTTTCACAGCAAACATTTTCTAATTCCTCATAATTCTAGTGCCTTCCCTCTTTTAATTATTTCCTGTTTATCATGTATATTATTTGCTACCTATAAGTTTGTTTTCATATGTCTACCCCATTAGATTGTAAACTCCTTGAAGATAGGGATTTTCTTTTGTCTCTTTTTGTTTCTTCCCTGCCTGGCACTTAGAAGGTGTTTAGAATAAATGTTTGTTGATAGATTAAAGCATTAGCTGTGTGATCCTGAACCAGTCATTTACTTAAGTCTGCTTTTATTTCCTCATCTATAAAATAAGGATAATAATATCTACCTTTCAAGGTTGTTTTGAAGATCAAATGAAATAATATTTGTAAAATGCTTTGCAAACCATGAGATGCTATGTAAAATCTAGCCATTATTGTTGTTATTCTTGCCACCAAGACAGCCTATTCCAATATTAGATAGCTGTTATTGTTAGGAAGTTTTGCTCTATTATGCTATCAACAGAGCAGCAGGGAGAGGAAGTTCTGGAGACTTATTTAATATTAGGTCCGTTCAGAATAGTTTGATGTAGAGATTGGTCAGAGAAAGAGCTTCAGTTGTAACCTCGAGGGTAACAACAGAAAAGTCTAGGATTTAAACTCATTCTCCTGGAACAATGCTGATCAGGCATTCCAAAAAGAGCTCTCAAGTGAATCTGAGGCCTGCAAAAATTGGCATTTTTCCAGGATCTCTTAACTGGCATATGAGTGCAATGAAGGAGCACTCTGTTTTAGAGGAATCTTGATCAATGTCATTGTGCAATAATGCCATAAATAAGTCTAAACCAAACCTCATCATAAAGACTTAAAATTCTGCTGTTACCCTGTTCCACTGATAACCCATCCACATAATTTGTAACATTTTACCTGGGAAGTAAGTCCACCCTTCTTCTATAACCTTGTTCTTATCTACCATTAAATTGTACATGTTGTCTTCTATCTACATAATAAGGTTTAGTACCTTTTTAAAAGTAATGATCATTGGTTGTCCCAAATATATACAGAATAAAAGGCAAGGATGCTATTTTTATAGAGAGCACAAATTTTCTTTGTGCTATATTTGGATTTCTTTCCCATATGTATTCCTGAGGTCAAGGAGAAGAAGAGAAATTTCTCAAACATGCTTGTAAAGGTATAAGCAAGAATAAATGAAGCAAAAATATACACACATATCCAGATATTTGTGTTGTCCATTATGTGTTTTATAGCTTTTCCCTCCCAGTAATAATTCTACCTTTATTCAAATCTACTTTAGTGGTCAAATTCCACCTTAACATAACTCAAGTCAATTCAATAAATATTTATTAAGCATTTACAATGTGCCTGTCATTGCACTAAATGCTAGGGATTCAAAAAAAAGACAAAAAAAAATGGTCCCTTGCCCTCAAGAAGCTTACAATTTAATGTAATTATAGTCAGTTTTTAATCTCTGCACTTCTTTAAGAAGGACTTGGAGTCAGGAAGACTCCTCTTTCTGAGTTCAAATCTGACTTTAGACACTTACTGTGTGACTCTAGCCAAGTCACTTAATACTGTTTGTCTCAGTTTTCTCATCTGTAAAACAAGGAAGAGCAGGAAATGGCTAACCACTCCAGTGTCTTTGCAAAGAAAACCCTGAAAAGACCTTAGAAATTGTCTAGTCCAGCAGTTCTCAATTTGTTTGGCCACAAGACCCTTTTACACTTAAAAATTACTGAACATTAAGAGAGAGCTTTTATGTGTAATAATTATCAATAGCATTACCATATTAAAGTTAAATATTTTTGAAGTATTATGAAAATTGTTTTGACATTATAGACTCTCTGAAACATTAAACACACCACATTATAAAATGGGCAAGTGCAATCTAACCCCATAGGCCCTGAGAGATTAAGAGACTTGGCTAAAGTCACATGATTAAACAGAACCAGAGCCTGGGCTCAAATCTGTATTCCCTCACAATGTTCTTTCTACTATTCCATGATGCTTAATTCTATGTGGGTTTTTGGACCCTGTGAATACTATATGTTGATTTTGTTTGTACTCATTATTAAATATTTTCATGGTTGTAATTGTTGTGACACAGTTCTCTTTTATTTGGTTCTGCCTCAGTTTCTCTAATTGTCCTGACTCAGTTTCCCTAAATTGTTCTGCCTCAGTTTCCCTAATTGTTATGCCTCAATCCCCTTAGTTGCAACCCCTCCCCTTCTGGTTCATGAAGACTGATATAACTCAGGGCTATTTGCTCTCTAAGGTTATAAATTGTCTATGTGTAAATTCAGAAAGGGTGACTCCAGACATTCTGTCTCTCACCAGACACTTTCTTAACTCCCAGTTTTTGAGAATTTATGGTCCTACCCCCCCAACCTGTCAGAGCAGAGTTAATGGTTCCTGCCTGGAGATTCACGATCAGAGTTTGGATTCCACCTTCCTGCCTTTGTTTAGCTACTGTGTATAAAAATGTCATTGAGAACTCAAATTGGTGGCTGGATGCTGGCTGGGGACTGGATTCTTGGAGACGATAGTCTCATTCAGCCCTGGGACCAAACCATGGATCCATTTGGTCCCAGTAAATCTCTCCCTTTTAATAAAACATTAAATACTCTCTAATCTCTATCTTGCCTCAGTTTCTCCGGCATTACATAATGATGTGGGGACTAGGAAGTCCCCCAATGCAGCTATTTAACCTCCAATGCTTTGGTGAATGATTGTTTCATCATTTAAAAAAAAAAAAAAAAAAAAAAAAAAAAAAGCCTGGAAAACAATACTCTCTACCCTGTGTGCTATAGGGATAAAAATTTGACTCTTGTGACCCATTTGGGCTTTTCTTGGCAAAGACACTGGAGTAGCTTATATCCGCTGCCTTCTCCACCTTATTTTACAGACAAGGAAACTGAGGGAAACAGGGTTAGATGACTTGTTCTGGGTCACACAGCTACTAGTGTTTGAAACCAAATTCGAACTCAGTAAAGCTAACTGCAGTCCTGGCGTTATATCTATTGCATCACCTAACTGCGGGATGAAAGCTTCCGGCACTTAATTCTCTGACCAATCAGCTGCATGCTGACTTAGTTTTGTTTGTTCGTTAGTTTGTTTTTAATGGGAGGATAAGATGAAAAGAAAAAAAAAAAAAAAAAAAAAGAAAAAAGAAAAAAAAAAAAAGGTGGGCAGCAATTTTCTGCTGTTTTTGGAGGTTTAAGAAGTGGAAACAATTAGCCACAAGAATGTTTTTTAAGCGGAGAGAATGTAAATCCCGTCCTATTTCTTTGTAACCTTCAAAGAAAAGTTAATAACCAAAAGCAGAAACAGCCGGCTAGAGTTCCCATGGGAACAGTAGTAATTGGAAAGCATCATGTAAGAGAGCTGAGCAGCAACCCCCTCAGAAATGCTGAGATACAGTTATGCGAGATGAACTTCGGCTCCCGGAAGCTCCCCGTCATCAGAATACAATCCTGCGGGCAGGCCCAGGGAGATGCGGTAACCTGGGCTGGCTGGAGATGGTCCTGTTTCAAAAGCGTTTGTAGATTGCCAGAGCCCCTGGCTAGGCGCTCCCGGGCGGGACCCTTTCTATCTTTCCACTCACGGCCGCGTTCTCATTTTCACATCTGCTTTCACAACCAATCACCAGGCTTGTCTCATTAGCTTTGTTTTTGTCTCTTAGTCCTTTTTTGTTTGCATCTCATTGGCCAAAGAGGTTGCTGCATTTACCTGGAAACCCCAGAGCCCAAGGATGTTTTTGTTAAAGGTAGGGACCGCAATTACAGCGCCTTTGTCCCTGAAGAGAAAATGGGAAGTTAGGGCATGTAGGGAAATATTTTCAAAAAGAAAAAGCCAAGATATACTGTAATTAATTTATTTTGCCCTCTACCAAGGAGCAGAATTTAGAATAAAATAAACAAAACAACAATTAAAAACAACAACAACAAACAGCTGCAGGATGGGAATTTCTATTCCCTAATTACACTTCCTGTTCATATCACTGGGATTCTTTCTAGAGAGTAAAGGGAGATTGGAGCTAAGCAGAGAGACAATAACTTACTCAAAACCGCTAGGCACTAAAAATCATCCCTCGGATATTCTAAAGCTTTTTGTGTGTCCTGGACCTTGTTGAGCTCTGGTTAAGCCCAAGAACACCTCAGATTAAAGTTTGTTTGTTTGTTTGTTTTTTAATGCATACGATGAAATACTTAGAATCACAAAGAAAAGCAATTGCACTGAAATATAATCTCTTTTTTTCAATTCCAGACCTCAGGTAAACACTGGACCTGGAGTTATGAAGATCAGAGTTTAATTCTATCCTCCAATACTCACTTTGACTCTGAGCAAATCACTTAACCGCTATCTGCCTCAGTTTCCTCATTTGTCAAAGGAGGATAATAATATTATCTATCTCCCAGAGTTGTTTGAATGTAAAATGAGATAGCATTTGTAAAGCACTTTACAAACTTTAAAGGAATGAATGGATTCCATTTTAATGGTCAGAAAACATCTAGTTGCCAATCTGGGGGTCATTTCCGAATGATCAAACTAATTGATTAATTTTAAAGCAAAGATCAAAACCAATATCAAAGTACAAGAGGAAATGAAAATGAAACTATATGGAACATAATTGGAGCAACTCTACTTTGACTATAACAAACCAGACATTTACTCAAGCTATTGATATTTCCTTGTTGTTCTGTCATGTTTGACTCTTTGTGATCTCCCGGATCATAGGACAATATTGTCCCCAGGGGATTTCTTGATAAAGATACTGGCATAATTTGCCATTTCCTTCTCCAGTGGTTTAAGGCGAACAATGGAGTTAAGTCACAAAGCCAGTGAATGTTTGAAGCTGGATTTGAATTCAGGTTTTCCTGACTCCAGGCTCAGTGCTCTATCCCACTGAGCCACCTACCTGCCTGCATCAGTATTTCCTAGGGAAAATTAAAAATTTTTTTTAAAAAAATAATGTGTTATTGTTGACATTTTTGTATTCTGCAGAGATCAACTGTAGAAATTATTATTTTCATGGATAAAACAGAAGAGATAAATACTTTAAACCCCCAAAATTCTTATATCTTATTCCAATTCTTATCCAGCTGTGGAGGAGATAGGCTTCACAATGTAACCTTGAACTGGACAGAGTCAGTTGAATTACCTCTCTTCCTCCAGGGTAGTTTTCTTTTATCCATTGTGCAAAGCTATCAAGAAAATAAGTACACACTTAAGCTGCAAGCTCCATGATAACAAATAAAACAAATAACCTGGTAACACAATAACCTGAAGCATGAAAGGAAGAGCAAGATGCCATGTGAAACAGGTTTGTTTGTCTGTTTTTTTTTTTAATTTTCTCGTCCAAAAAATTACAGAAAATTATGAAATAAATGAGGAGATAATCCAGTGTGTTCAGAGAAATATAAGTAGAATCAGGCATTTAAAGAATAACACAGCCAAAAGTGGTAGAAACTAAATAGAAACATATATATTATATAATATATATATATATAGTATATATATATAAAGCCAATAATACCTATTAAAAGGGTAATGATATAATGGAAAGAGTACTGGTCTAATATGGAGTTAAGCTCTTAATGGGTCAATAAGTATCAGCAAATCATATCTATATTAGCTTTTATTTTTTCATCTGTAAGATAGAGGTAATAATATCTAATAATATCTTAATTTAGTTTTAAGATATGTCCAAAGGCTATAAAAATATCATTTCAGGGGGCACCTGGTCAATTTCATATTCAGCATTTGTGATAAACATTTGCAAAAAATATTAATCATAAAGATATTTGCTTCTTATACACTCACTTTTTTGCAGAAGATTAGGAGGTAGAAAAATTTTATCTAAAGAATTGAATAAGACCCTATAAAGTAAGAGACTGTACTGCAACTTCAATATAAAGATGTGTTGAGGGGACAATGGGAAGAAACATGGATAATGTGGTACACGAGTTCACATGAAAGACTCCAATGGCTTATAGGTAATTCAGAAGCTCCTCATCTTTATATTATGAATACTTTCTTCAAGAAGAGGGTTAAGAAGTTCTAGACACAATGATCACCAAATAACATCCTAAAAATGAAATGGATTACACTTTTAACTGTCTGAAAACAACTAGTTGTCATTTCTGTAGTGAGAGTCATTTCTGAACATCTATTTATATACAACCTGATCATATTTATAAAACAAAGATCATAATCAATAACAAATTAAGAGAATAAAAATGTAAATATATGACATACAATTGAGGCATATTGACATATTTAGATAAGTTGTTGATACCCAGAATAGAAAATGAATAAGTGACTTTAGATGGGACTATTTTCATTTCCTAGGAAAGTTTAATCTATGCAAATTAATCATAAAAATAAAAGATGAAGGGAATAAAAAGTTCTTATTAAGTGCTTACTATATGTGAAATGTTGAGCATACCAATTTCTTCCAATGAATAGTTGATGTCCTTGTCAATAGGAGAAATAAGATAGCCATTCTGACTTAGAATGTAAACTTTTTTCTAGGATTTTATAGTGATTCCTAATAATAGACATATATACCCCAAGAAGCTCAAAGACAATACATACCAAAAATATTCAGAGCAAACACATAGTAATTCTTGATTACTTCCAGACCCAAATATAAAGTCTGGCACCCACATACCTTTACAGACATTGTATTTTGTGCCCTTCTATGTCAACTCAGACTAGCCTCCTTGCTATTACTAATACCTAGTGCTCCATTACTTGCTTTCATGACTTTACACTATTCTCCTATCCCTGGACACCTCACCTTCATCTTCCAAAATCCCTAGTTTCTTTCAAAGTTCAACTCAAGAATTACCATCTATATGATGATGATCTTCTTTGTTGATCCTCTTCCTGCAAGTGCACTCCTTCCTCACATCGCCTTGTGTCTAATATACTTGTTTTATCCCCGTCGCTGGGCTATAAGTTCTTGGAAGACAAGGTTTTTTCCCCACTTTTATCTTTTTATATCCAGTACCTAACACAGTGTTTGGCACATAGTATAAGCACTTAAATACTTGTTATTTGATTGATTAGTTGATGAAAAACAATGGCTAAACAAATTATAATATGTGAATGTACTAGAATATTAGGGTGTTAAAAGAAATAATGAGCACTAAGAATTCAGAGAAGCTTGGAAAGATTTGTATGAACTGATGAAGAGTGGGGTACATAGAACCACAAAACAGGAAGCATGAACTCCAACAGCAATCTGAAATTTAATGCTATATAATTATAATGATGAAGAGAGATAATTATAATGATCAAAGGAGAAAATATAAATGTGTCTTTCCTTCTGTACAGACAGTGTGCACAACATTGCATATTCTATCATATTTATGTGGCTAATATACAGATAAATACATGGAAGCTTATGTTCCTTCTTCCATCTATGTAGTGTCTTATTTCTAATAGTATTTGGCATTTTAATTAAGACAGACCCCTGCATGCTCCCTAAATTGTCCTCATCAACTTATGACATTGTCAAGGAAGAGGCACTATATCTGCTAAGAGATAGCTTCCAGCTGGTGATCTTTTGAATTTATCTTAGCATTGGCAAAATGTGACAGCAATACGTGATAAGAGAAACAGGGTTTTTCTCTACCCCAATGTCCCTGTCCCTACTCCCCACATGCAGTGTGGACTTAATGAGGTAACTTGGGCTAAGGAGCTCTGGAGTCTTTTTCCTTTTTGGGATTTTTTTTTCTCTTTAGGCAAACAAGTACCTTGCTCTGGGAAAGTTGTATGTTCCCTGGAAATCCCACCAGAAGTCCTATTAGCAAGTGGAATTGAGTGATGGCAAAAGCTGACTGTGTCCCCAAAGCAATAGCACTGATAGCAAAGGAAACTTCTACATCAGATACAGAAACTTTTGTAAAAAGAACTGACCCAGATTGGTCATTTAAATCATTGAAAGGTTGGTACCAGGAACTGGCAAAAATAAGATGAAAAGTAAGATAGCTAACTAGTAGACTTACAAACTGGTTTATGTCCTAATGAGACTTAATTATTAGTTTTCCAGCAGATTGTAAGAGTACTTATAGATTAAGTTCCTGACTCCAATTTAAATCATTCTATTAATATGCAGTATGAGTCTTTCTCTTTTTAACATTTCTCTCCCCCTGGAAATAAACTACATGTCCCATACCTTTATATATTGAGAACACTTTTATTTCTCCAACCCAGTTTGTAGAACCCTTAGAATTTCAAGCATAACTCTTACTATAATTAGCACCTTTCCCCAGGATGCTGGGAAGGAGATTTGTTAGTGAGCCAAGGAATATGAAAATAGGAAGCCTAATCATTCTAATTAGCTATTCAGCTTCCCTAGGAACAAACCCAGCATAAACTAGGATGGCTGGAAATATAGAATAGGGAGTGGTTCGGGTTGCTGTTCTTTGAGATCCAATCAAGAAGTTCCCCTATGCTAGACTTGGTTGACATGTTTAATTTTACAAAACATTTTTTATCTTTTTTTAAAAAATTTGTTATTATCAGATGGTTCATTGTAAAAGAGGGGAATTAAGAAGAAAATATTTGAAAATGAAAATGATATAAAATCAAGAGATATCAATATATTTATTTAAGAGATCTTATGAGGAAGATGAAGATTATAAATTGTATGTCCTCAGAAGACATTAAAAATTAAAGTAAAAACACATTTACAGAAATGTTCATAAGAGATCCAGCCCAAATCAGATTGTTCCAGGATTTGTTAAGAATGAAACTTAAGGAATTAAGGAAGTTAAGGAACACAACAAAGAGGCAAAAAATGAAAAAAATCTATTAAAATTTCCTTAAGAAACTCTCTTCCCATTGCTACTAGTGGAACTGCCACAATTAGACTTTAACATCATAGAGACTGGGCTACAACGTGTATCAAGTCATATTGACACCAAAGAAAATTAATATGGGGAAAAGAAACTGAATTAAACCAAATAGACAAAGAGGTAGTTTGGCATAAAGAAAAAAGGATAGAGCTTAAAGATTGAAAACAAGTTCAATCCTGCCTCAAAAATATTAGCTGTGTAACTGTAGTCATAGCATCTAATCTCTCACTACCCTCAGGAAACTCTAAAAATCTAAATTCTCTGTATCAGTAAAGGGAATTTCCTACCAAGAGGACACTTTACTGCTAAAATCACCAGTCTTGGGGGGTGGGAAAGAAAGAAAGGAGATCCCTGTCAGAGATTAAATTTTAAAAATCAGATGTGATCAATTCTGAAAATATCTAAAATAAGAAAAGATGACAAATGCATGGGGTAAAAATATCATTGATATTTTCAAAAAGTAACTCAAAAATCAATAAAAGCAAATCCATATGCTTTTTCATTTCTTCAAAGCCTTTATGAGAATAAATTTACATCATTAAGAGTATTCTTCATGATGATATGAGAAGAAAATAGGAATATTCCAGAAAATTACACATGATGTAGCAACACATATGATATTGTAGAAAGAGTACTACATTTAGATTCTAACACCCTGGGTTCAAATCTCACTTCTGTCTTTTATACTTTTGTATAAATACTTTGGTCAAGCCATTTTATCTTTCTGAAATTCTCAGAATTTCTCATTCTTCTCATCTGAAAAATGGGGAGTTTTGGCTGGATGTACAATACTCTAATTCTGAAGCTATAATTCTGTTTATTTCTTGTGCAGAGTATTTGTATAGCAATTGCATAACCAATTAAATATCCTACTGAGATTATTGTTGCTAACTTCAAACATTTTTGCCATTTCACAAATCAAAATATAATCTGAAGACTCTTCCCCAACAAAGTGTCTCCCGTGCTTATGAAAAACAAAAAAAGCATTCAAGAGTCTACGAAAGACTTCCAGGTGACATGACCAGGTGAGATAAAAAATTAGACATTCTATCTGATCCTGATGGCTTTTCAAATCTCTCCATATAAATGAGGTCCATAGTCACTCAGAATTTGACTTAACTATCTACAAAAGAAAAAAGTAGATAAAGGATGCCTATAATATAGTCTATGACATACATTTGCTAAGATCCATCAGTGTATACATCTTGAACACACACTAAAGTTAGACAATAATCAGAACTTAGAATTCTATAGGTGAAGGAAAGTGGACTGAACTTCTTTGGGAAACTGCAAAGTACTTTCAATTACCCTGAAATAAAGTTTCAACTTTTCTTTTATAAATATAAAATTTCATTAATTATCTCCCAATTATATGTAAGAAAAATTTTAGCAATCTTTTTTTTAAATTTTAAGTTCTAGATTCTCTCTCTCCCTTTCATCCTCCCTTCTTGAGAATACAAGCAAGTTCATATCAATTATACATATGAAATCATGTAAAACATTTCTATATTAACCATGTTACCAAAAAAACCAGAAAAAATAAAACAAGAAAAATAGAGTCAAGTATAATTTGATCTGCATTTGGAATTCATCAGTTCACTATCTGTAGACATATAGCATTTTTCATCATTAGTCCTTTGGAATTGTTTTGGATCATTGTCTTGATTAGGATAGCTAAGTCTTTCACAGTTTATCATTCTTATAATATTGCTGTTACTGTGTACAATGTTCTCTTGGTTCATCTCACTTCCCTTTAAATGAGTTAATATGTCTTCCCCGATTTTTCCTGAAACCATCCTGCTCACCATTTCTTATAGCACCATAGTATTCCATCATAATTATACACCATAATTTATTCAGCCATTCACCAATTTGTAGGCATCCCTTCATTTTCCAATTCTTTGACATCACAAAAAATTGCTATAAAGTTTTTTGTATAAATAGATCCTTTTCTTTGATCTTTTTGGGGTACACAGCTAGCAGTGATATTGATGAATCAAATGTTGTGCAGCGTTATAGCTCTTTAGATATAGTTCCAATTGTTCTCCAGAACAACATTACAAATAGTATCTTCATATCCCAATTTTTCTACATCTAGCCAACATTTGTCATTTTCCTGTTTGTCATGTTAGACAATCTGATAGGCATAATGTAGTGTCTCAGAGCTGTTTTAATGTGCATTTCTCTAATCAGCAGTGATTTAAAGCATTTTTTTCATATGACTATTGATAAATTAGCTGGCACAGTAGATGGAGGACTAAGCATGTAGCAAGATCGATGCTCATCTTCATGAATTCAAATCTGGCTTCAGATATTTACTATCTTTGTGATCCTGGGCAAGATATTTAATCCTGTTTGCCTCTTTTTTCTCATCTGTAAAAAGAGCTGGAGAAGGAAATGACAAATCACTCTGGTATTTTTGCCAAGAAAACTCCAAATGGGGTCATGAAGAGCTAGGTACAACTGAAATGATTAAACAAGAGGGTTCTATTTTTATAAATTTTATTCCATTCCCTATATATTTGAGAAGTATTTCTCAATAAAACTTGCCATAAAATTTTCCTCAGTTTCCTGTTTTCTTTCTAATTTTGGCTGCATTAGTTTTGTTTGTGCAAAAGCTTTTTCATTTCATGTAACTTAACATGGCAACATAATCACATAGTAACCTAAATTATCTATTTTATTTTCTGTGATCTTTTCTATCTCATTTGGTTAAACTCTACTTTTATCCATGTTCCCCTAATTTGTTTATAATATAATTGCTTATGTCTAAAACATTTACATATTTTGACCTTATCTTAACATATGGTGTGAGACATTGGTCTATCCTTAGTTCATCTTTTCAGTATTGATATCCTTTAGGAGATACTATGTAACTGAAAATTGTAGAACAACAATATCTCCAAAGAATTGACATTTTAGAATCCAAGTTCCTGGTGAGTAAGGATTGTTTTATTCTTAGAAGCTCTATAATCAGTACCTAACATAGTATTTGGCACCCTTTTATAAAAAAAATACTTATAAAATACTTTATAAAAATGCTTATTGGTTAACTGAATGTGGAACCTCACAGTGAGCATTAAGTAAATTATAGCTTATGACCATGAAAAAGTTGTGCCTCTGGGAAATGAATATAAATTGTTAACACTACTGTCTATCTACCCAGGTTACTTATACCTTCGGAATCTAATACTTAATGTGCAACAAGAAAATGGGATTTACACACATATATTGTATCTAGGTTATATTGTAACACATGTAAAATGCATGGGATTGCCTGTCATCTAGGGGAGGGAGTAGAGGAAAGGAGGGGATAATTTGGAAAAATGAATACAAGGGATAATGTTATAAAAAAATTACTCATGCATATATACTGTCAAAAAAAATTTATAAATAAAATTTTAAAAAAAAAGAAAAAGAAAAAGTTATGCCTGTTGTAGAAGAAATGTACTCTTCATTTAGGCTCAAGCTTTCCAGAAATAATCTTTATTCATTTATGATAATGCTAATCGAATCATTTCTGCTTAGAGAGGGATGTTCAAGTGAAGAGTCTCTTTATTGTCAGGTATTTTGCTATCACAATTCATTTTATGAGATACTTGGGAAAAGAATATTTCATAGTTGCATTTGAGCAAGAGTCCAAAATTTGTTACAATTCAGCTAACAGTTCATTTCATCAGACAGAACAGTAGTCAATAGTCATATGCTGAGAAAAACATGCTCTTAAACCATTTGATTCTTCTTTGACCTTGAGAAGTCTCCTTACAGCAGCTGGTCAAAGATGAATTCAATAGATATGTCCATTAACTGAAATAATGAAAAACATTTCTACCTTCTCTGGGGGAGGGGGACTACAGAGGAGGGGAGGAAATCCTTTCCCTAATCCCTTTTTGGAATGGGGACAAAAGGCTACAGATCTTAAGTGTATCAATCAAGAGTCTATTGTCTCTTCTACCACCACCATTTTGATTTTTGAGTGAGGAGTCCTTTCTGAATTGATCTGGAAAGAGGACAGTAGGATATTGCTTCAGATTTAATAGTTAAAGAAAGACTGATAAGGATTTCTCTTTCAGATTAGTCCAAAGCTTTCAGATTTGGATCATTTTTGAATCCTTTCTAAATATGTCTATTAAAGGGAGTTGGAGGGAAGGATGTGCAGCCTTAGCCTGCTTCCAAACTGTGAAACAACAAAATGGGCAGTATTGTATAATGTATAACCAGAAGAGATGATGGTCAGTCATATAGTTAAAGCAAAGAATACCTATAGTTAGTCGGTATTTGCTACTGGTGTCAGCCAGTGTCATGAGAGATCTGTCTAAAGACATCCAGCACTTTCAGCATGTCCCATCCCAGGGATGATTTATGGAAGGACAAATACAGGATTGCAAGATTGAGATGATTTGTCATAGACACTGGTAGAGGGAGTATTTATATCCATGAGGACACATAGCCATCCAAGTATCAGTGAAATACCTACCTCACAGGGTTGATGCAAGAAAAGTGATTTGTAGATCTTGGTGTGGTATAAAAACATGAGCAATCATTCATTTAGCTAACTCAGCTTTCTACAGAAGTTACTTTTCTATTACTAAAAGCAGCAAGATGGAAAAGTGGATAGAATGCCAGACTTGGAGTCAGAAAGACCTGAGTTCAAATAATGCTTTAGACACTAGCTGTGTGACTTGGGCAAATCATTAACTTTTCTAGCTTTTGTTTTCTCATCTGTAAAATGGGGAGTGATAATCATGTTTGCTATGCGAATCAAGGGAGATAATATACATAAAGTGCTTTGCAAAATACACATTGGTATATAAATGTTAACTATTGTTCCTGTCTGTATAAACACTTCCATGAAAGCAGGGATCATGTCTTATTTATCAGTACACTATATACTCCTGTAAGTCAGGTATTGCCTTGTTTTTTGTTTCTATATCATCACTGCACGCAACATAGTACACATTTAATAAATTCTTGTCAGTTCTTTGTATTATCAGCCTCCTAACATAGGGCTCTGCACAGTGTTGTTGTTGTTATTCAGTCCTTTCAATTGTGTCCAATTCTCTGTGAACCCATTTGGGTTTTTCTTAGTAAAAATGCTGAAGATTGCCATTTCCTTCTCCAATTCATGTTATATTGAAGAAACTGAGGCAATGAGGGTTAAGTAATTTGCCCAGAGTCATAAAACTAGTAAGTATCTGAGGCTGAATATGAACTCAAAATACTCCTGACTGCAAATCTGGCGCTCTATCCACTCTGCCACCTAAAGCCATTAAACCAAAAAAGAAAGGGAAAAATTATCTGATAAAAAAAAAAAGAATTTGGCAAGTAGAAGCTAACAACTCTAAAATTCATCAAGAAACAATAAAGCATGAAGCTGGAAGTCATCTGGTCTTACAGCCTCATTTTAGAGGCAACTGAAGCCCAGAAAGTTGAAATTTCTTGCTTAAATAGAATAAGTTCTTGACTGCTCCTCACAGAGGAGCACATGTATAAAAATATTATCTGAACCTATCCATTCTCCAGTTCCCTGCTAAAATAAGTCCACAATCATAATTATAGATTCCACAATTTAGAAAATTCTTTTTTAAAATTTTACTTAAGGTTCAAAATACAGATTCATAAAAGACACATCTATTTTCTTTTTTTTTTTTCCCCTGAGGTAATTGGAGTTAAGTGACTTGGCCAGGCTCACACAACCAGGAAGTGTTAAGTGTTTGAGCCTAGATTTGAACTTAGGTCCTCCTGACTTCAGGGCTGGTGCTCTATCCACTGCACCACCTAGCTGCCCTGACACATCTATTTTCTAAACCAACAGTGTAGATACTCCTTTTTCAAATTCTTTTTAATTTTTTTTCTAGAAATGGGGACTGTCCAGAAGGTGTCACAGATATAAAGTCTTATTTGCCTCTTATGCTTTAGTGTTCACCCTTTAGGGGAGCAAATTTCAATAGAGTAAGGATAGAAAGAATATGGGGATAACAGAGACCTGATGAGAGTAGGAAGTACTATTAAGAATTTTAAAAGTTATCCCTGCAGAAAACTTTATACTTCAGAATTCTGACTCAGATCAGCTCTACCTGTGGACCTCCAGAAAAGTAATATAAATGCTATAGGATCACAAATTGACTCCTGAAAGGTGATTTAAAGGTCAGATACCAATATCCTCATTTTAGAGATGAAGAAAATAAAGCTCAAAGAAACAAAGTGACTTGCCTAAGATCACATAGGAAATTAGGGACAAAACTGTCATGTGAACCTTGCTATGCTCAGGCCAAGTTTCACCATGCTTTTCAATTACAATGTGCTTTGACTTGTATATCTCCTCAGAAAAGACTTTTAAATTGCAAAAATAGCTTTGTGAAACTTACTCATTTCCAGAGGCAGCAGATTTCTATTGTTCTCCTTTCTATTTAAAAATGACAAGTTATCCTAGAGATCTCTAAGAAAATTCCCAGCTGTACTTTGGGACAGACTAAATCCTGCCTAGCATGGAAATAAAGCAGCTTTTTCTGTTTTGACTGTCTAGTTTTGCATTTTAATTACCTAAATATTTTATAAATTATATTGTACTCCAAGGATTTGTGGGAAAGGATAGATTTTCTTAAAGATCTGATGAATAAATAAATTAAATGCATTATTGAGAAATAAGGCAAGTTCCTGGTGCTATTTCAATTATTGCTAATTTATTCATAGATGCTGTACAGAAATCTTTAAAGTTGTTTTGCTGAATTTTATAGATGGGTCTAAATTGGGCTCAAGTCCAGAATTTGACTTCAAGCAAACGAAATCTCTCCAACAGTTCAACAGATTTCTTAAGAGGAATCTGGGAGAGGTGACAGAGATCTGGGAGATTGAACAGAGCTTGGGAGTGGAAGGTGTTGGGCAGTCAACTTCTTAGAGACCTTGGGGAACTGCCAATGTTATACTGCAAAGGGCCATTGCTGAGGAATCTGCCTTTTGGAAAGACCCAAGTAGAGCAGGTCCAATGAGGAGATCAATGAGATCACCTAGGATACAACCCCAAGAGGTAGAGAGAAAGCTCTCTACTTCATGGCTTCTTATGCCTCATTTATTCTTATGAACCAAAGAGTACCAGGAAGCTTGTCCCATTCTGAGTCACCAAAGCTTTATTTTTCCTTTTTTTTTTTTTTTTTTTTGTCTTTTACTTTCCAGATTTATTTTATATTGCTCTCCTTCAAGCCCTCTTTGTTCCAACCAAACTGGCCTTTTTAGGCACAATATTCCATCTCCCATCTTCATGCCTTTGCAAAGATTTTCCACAATGCCAGCAATGTGTTTTGTCCTTGCTTTTTGCTTCTAAGAATTTCTAGTTTCCTTAAAAGACTAGTTCTAACATTTGCCTTTTCTTGATTCCCCAAGTTGATAGTACCTATTCCAAAGATCAGTGTGTATTTTTGTATAGTTATATATATAGATATGTATGAATTAATTAATATATATGTATTATCTGTTCAAATTTTTCTTGAGGGCAGGAACAGGTTGATTTCTGTCATTGTATCTCCAGCATTTACCACAGTGTTTAGAACTCGGCAAATGCTAAGTTGATTGATGCTTATTGATATAAATTGATAAAATAAATTATTGATATAAATAAAGGCTTATTGATTGATGAATTGATGAATTAATTCTTCCACTATCTGAAAAGTCAGAAGAAAAAATCAAGAGTTTTAGAAACAAACCTGAAACTGGAAACAGCAAACTTCTTTCCTGTTTTTCTCAAGAAGAGTAATATCAAGGTTTTCTCTAAGCATCTCTTTTAGGATAGAAACTGTTTTCACACTGGAATGATGCCAGTTATGCATTCCAGGAAGAAGCCTCTTATGGATCCCAGTCCTAGAAAAATCAGCACTTTTTAGGATATCCTAGCCCTTGCGTGGGTGGTAGGACAATGTAGCACCTACTTTGGTACTCTGCCTGATCTTGCCTAGGCCTTAAAGCTGAGAACATTCTGTGCCAGAATTAGCTAAATGTAGCCAAGGAAACACTGCTGACTGGGTAGAAATAGTATCTGGATTTGGTATCAGTTCATCAATAAGGTAAGTGTTCAATTGATACATGACCTGGCTAAATTCCACTACAAGTAATTACATTTAACTGCCCACTTTGGGGATCCTACTTTAATTAACTAATGCTCTTTGGGTCCTAATCTTAAATGCAGTATATCCAGTACCACTATGGTGAACAGATAACAACTTTTGTTAAAGCTGTTCATGATCCAATAAAATGATACTGCTCTCCATCTCTCATACATGCACCTTGATTTACCACCTCTATCCCTTTGCTTAGATCATTTACTATGTCTGGACAATCCCTATATCCCTTCCCACTTTTTCCATGATTTGGATAATACTAAAGACTTTTCCCTCTCAGAAATAACATTTGTAGTATATTGTATAGGTATCATGAATTATTTAATATATAGTTATGTGTTTGTGTTACATTCCCCTATCTATGACATACATGAAGTTAAGATGATATTTTATAGAAATTTGGCTTCTACCAAAATTTGTCATCTTCCATAATCTACACAAAGTAGATGCTTAATAAATATTTATTTTTCTGTTGGATTCAGTCTTTTTTTTCCCCAATCATGTCTGACTCTTCGTGACTCCATTTGGGGTTTTCTCACCAAAGATACCAACCAGAGCAATTTGCCATGTCCTTCTCCAGCTCATTCTACAAATGAAAAAAACGGAAGCAAACAGAGTTAAGTGATTTGTCACACAGCTAGTAAGAGTCTGAGGCCACCTTTGAACTTCTGACTCCAGGCTTGGTTCTCTATATATTATAGGACTCAAGAAAGGCTTCTGGCAAAAAGTAATCTCAGAGTAAAAACAAGTTTCTTCTTAGAAAAATAATTTTCTCAACTCCATATAAAAATCATTTTAAAAATGTTGAGATCCAAATTTTCTTCCTCTCTCTCTTACCTCCTCTCTCTCTGAGACAGTAATCAATTTGTTATAGCTTATACATGTGCAATCATGCAAAACATTTCTATATTATTCATGTTTGAAAGAAAACACAGACCAAAGGAAAATATATATGAAAAAATAAAAAAGTAAAGAAAGTACACTTTGATCAGCATTCAGACTCCATCAGTTCTTTCTCTAGAAGTAGACATTTTTCATTATGAGTCCTATGGAATCAAACTTAACAATTCTTTGGCGCAGTAGACATGCATGCAATTGATGCAAAGGAATGGATATAGGAGATCATTCTGGATGGTCCCAAGTTCTCGGAATAGCACAAAGGCCAATAAATCTGAAACGGGAAATAATTCAAGAGAAGTCTCCTTTATACCCCTTTCAAGTCTCTTGTATTGTAATGACTAGTGAACATACCATCTTTCCCTCTTCTACTCATTATGTGCAAGTGAAGGCCCTGTTTATCTGTACATTGTGGTGTCTTGCACATACATATACATATTCATTGAATTGATTTGAGTTGAATTGTCTTGATTTCTGTGTTTTACTTCCTGATCAAAAACTTAAAAAAAAACAATCCACAGTGTTTGGCTGTAGCTAAGTCACCCCAGGCTCAGACTACCCCACCATCCTATGTTGTCTCATCACTGATGTATTGGGGAATGCAATTTAAGAATATCTACTGTGTGCTTCCATATTGCCTCAGGGGTAGAAAACTGATTTATCCTAGTGGCATAGTGGAAGGATCTGACTAATGACACAGTCAGCAGAGCCAGCTCAGAACAGCGTGGTGCTCTAGAAATTGGAAGAGTTTTCACTTTCATGAATACAGAATCACACACTGAAGGTCTTATCAAATTCTTTGATCAAACACTTTTAAAAATATCATTACAATGTTCCACTCTGGTGAATTGTCCCAAGGCTGGGTCCCTGCAGTGAACGGGACCTCTGAATGTAAATCACTGTAATACTTTCTTGAAATGGAAATTATATTAAGGACAAGGGTGGAAAGGCAAAGGAATACAGTCCTCAGACCTGTTTCACCAACAAACTGGTTATTTCACAGGCTACAAAGGATTTAATACTGTCCCCAGTTTAAGTAATGATAATAATAATAATATAGTTAGGGTATTTGTTGCTGGCCAGAGTTACTCATATAAAAGGTAGGAATTTGAAAGATGGGATTTGAGGCAAAGGACAAAAGTATTTTTGTTCTTGCTTTCCTCCAACTTGTTGCTCTTTTAGTCATAACCAAAGAAAATCACAGCACCTCAGATCCATATTAGCTTCCACAGTTTGTTTTGTTTTGTTTTGTTTTGTTTTGTTTTTTATCAGAAATGTTTGTTTTGTGGCACAGGATCCCAATAAGGGAATAAACAAATATTGTGGAAACTTTCCAACACTAAGTCAACACAGTATTTAGAATAGACTTTTGAGATTATTAACAGGTAGAGATAATAAAAAGCTAGATTTAATTTTAGCCTGACACTCTTCCTGGATGTTGTTTGGGGACTTGGCTGGGTAGTTAGGTCATAGTTTTCACAATGAATGACTGCTGTTGTCAGAGACTTACTTACTGCATTCTACAAATACAGGAATGATTAAAGAGTCTCCAGATTTCCTTATCAGGGAGAATCTATTTGCTATATCTTTGCATATAGGAATGGAAATAACAGTGGGCACCCAAAAAAAGAAAGTCCAGAAGCTAGGAAAATGAAGCTCAGAAAAAAATGATGGAGTTAATATGCCACTAATCTCACTGAGTCTCCTCCCAAAGAAAAACCTGCAGAAAACAACAGTCATGTATTCAGTGGGAAACAGCCCAGTCATTTCTCATTAGGAAAAGATCCAGTGAGATTAGTGTCATATTAACTCCAAAAGATATAGTGACCAAACAGGTCAAAGGCATGAGCTATCCCTAAACAGGGCTGCTGTAGCTATGTGTGAGCTACATGTGTTCTTTTTTTTTTTATTCTGAGGCAATTGGAGTTAAGTGACTTGCCCAGGGTCACATAGCAGCTAGGAAGTGGTAAGTGTCTGAGGACACATTTGAACTCAGGTCCTCCTGACTTTAGGGCTGGTGTTACATATGTTCTTTATGTCTGTATCCCCTTCAGTTATATGTTTCCTGTATCCATGACCAGCCCTTCCACATGTATATGCTGACCAAACATGTACCTCATGTGTGTCCCACTGTTCACATAAATGGCTTATATAAGAAGATTATTGAATAATATTTTGATTCATGGAAGAGAACAGAAGGAAGCCCAGAAGGAAATACAGACAAGCAGGGACAGCTTTGAGAGTTCCATTTTGAATTTATTACATACCTAAAAGTAAAAACAAGCTATATATAATAAAACATTTGCAATTTCATGTAAATCTGTTTTCTGTCTACTTTGTAAATTTGGCAATTTTTAAGTTCAGAATTAAATAATAAATGTGTATGTATATTATATACATAACCTATGTATTCATATGATTTATATTTTTTAAATTTCTCACACATGAGCAGGATTTTTATAGGAAATGTTACCCAAGGCTTATGGGAGAAATCTCTATTGCTACTTTTCTTACTATATCATTTCATTAAATGCATTTGATTGGAATTAATAGAGTCTTCTGGAAAACAAGTAAAAGTAAATAAATCGTAATGGAATATTACTGCACCAAAATGAAAGGTGAATATAAATCTAGAGAAGCACTGAAATAAATATAAATTTATTATATTATATATGAAATATAAATCTAGAGAAGCACTGTACAAGATCTGATGCAAAATGAAACAAGCAGAAGCAGAAACCAAATATAAATGGAAAGAACAAAAGCAACAAGAATCAGAACAAAACTGAATGTTGCGCTATCAATCTTGGCCCTGAAGAAAAGGAGATAGAGAAGATGAATTGAAACATTGTATATACTGTCAGAATTGGTCAGTTTTGTTTAACTACTTCCTTCCTTCTTTTCCTCCTTCCTTCTTTCCTTCCTTCCTTCCTTCCTTCTTCCTTCTTTCCTTCCTTCCTTCTTCCTTCCTTCCTTCCTTCCTTCTTTCTTCCTTCTTTCCTTCCTTCCTTCTTCCTTCTTTCCTTCCTTCCTTCTTCCTTTCCTTCCTTCTTTCCTTCCTTCCTTCCTTCCTTCCTTCCCTTCCCTTTCCTTTCCTTCCTTCCTTTCCCTTTCCTTTCCTTCCTTCCTTTCTTCCTTCCTTCCTTCCTGTCTTCCTTTCTCTCCTCTCACCCTTCCCCTCCCTCCTTCTTCCCTCTCTCTTAAAAGAGTAAGAACATGCCCAGAGCATTGAGAGATTAAATTACATGTCTAGGTTCACATAACTAGTATGTGTCAAGGGCAGAACTTGAATCCAGTTTCAAATTCCAGTATAAACGTTTTTGTCTTCTATGCTCAACTGAAACAAAGATAATTCAAACAAAATATGAGTTTAAATTTTTTAATAAAATTTGAATTAATTAAATCAGTCAGGTCTTGTAAGCTAAGGTTTTGAGTAGATGCAAACCAATACAGTATCTTGAAACAAAATGGTTGATAAGAGAAAAAGTATCCCCAAGTGCTGTTTAAAAAAAAAAAATCAGCCTCTCACCACTTCTAGCTAAAAATGCAGCTGTTGTATTAGTAAAGCATGACTGCCTCAATTTTCACGAATGAGGACTCAAGGTACATAATGAGAGGACTCAAGGTGAAGGACAGAGCATTTATTTTCAGACACAGCCAAAGCAATAATTAGTTTTGCTGGATAGTGCATATTTGTTACAAAGGTTTGGTTTGGTTTATTTTTTTAATTGAAACTGGGGAGTGTAAGATGGAGAGTGCAAATAACAGTGGAGTTGGGAGTGGCAGACACAGGAAAAAAAAAAGAGGATTATTGAAGCCTTTTTTTTAATTCATTGAAGAGAATGGAGGGAAGACTAAAAGGAAATACAGACAGCTTTTGAATTTGTTATACACCTAAAAGTAAAAGCAAGCTGTATGTAATAAAAATTTACAATTTCATGAATAAGCCTGTTTTCTGTCTATTTTATAAATTTGATTATTGTTAAGTTCAGACTTAAATAATAAATATATATGTGTATTGCATTACATATATAATATATGTATACACATGGATATATCTATTTTAAACATTTCATGCATGAGTAGGGTTTTTGAAACAGCTGAAGTTGCATACATTTAGCTTCACAAGAGATTTTTCATTCATTTGTCTCTGTTTTTTAAATCCATAATAGCTGTTGAATAAACACTGAAAAACAAGATTCTACTTTGTTGCCAGACCATGTAATATACTAAACCTGACTGACAGAGATCAAGTGAGACCTAGGGATTTTTTATTTTGTCAGTACTAGCTAGACCTGCTGAGCAGCCAAAAAGCTCAAACAATTTTGCAGAACTTAAGTCTCAGGAAAGGAGTCCACTATGGGAAGTAGTCAGGTGTGCATACAAATTAACAGCCAACATGTGCTCCATTTCTCAAGTGGTTTTTGTGAGTATCAGGTAGGTCACGGGGCTCAATGAACTTATCTCTAATTCCTGATTTTAGGCACCAATAGAACTGATAAAAAATAATACATTGCAAACTCAGCTTTAACCAAGTGAACTTAGTTTTTTTGATTGTTTTCCCCATAGTTAAGTAGGGGAGAGATAAAAGTAAGAAGAAGATGGGAGTGGAGGAGAGGATAAGAAGGAGAAAGGGGAAGAGTAGGTGAGGAAGAAAGAAGCGGGAGAAGAGGCAGAAACAGAGAGTCAGAGTCAGAGAATAGGACTAATAACGATGTAGAGAGTTTTTGACATGAGTACCAAAAAAAACAAAAAACAAAAACAAAAAAAAAACAAGAAAACATTGAGTAGACCTAAGAATTTTTCAACACTTTCTCATAGGAAAACTAATCTGATATTTCAACCTTAACATGTTTTAAATAGAACCCTCTATCTTTTCTCTGAAATCCACTCACTTCTAAATTTTCCTATTTCTTTGGAGTACACTCAAATTTTCCCACTTATTAAGATTCATAAACTCAGCATCATCTTTGACTCAAAATTTCTTTTTCCTCATCCATTCCAAGGGATGTTCTGGAATTGTTTTATAAACAGCTCCCCAAAAAGAAAAAATGTACACTTTTGAATGTAATTTTTACATTATTATTTTCTCCATCACTTTCTTAAGTCTAAAATTAAAAAAAAAAAAAACAATAAATTTTGCCCTTATTTGACTTATGAATCGTAAATGTTCACATTGAAAATTTAATCATCAACAGCCTCTGGTAAGTTCCAAGTAGGTTCAATGATACTCTTAACTACACCCTTCTGTTCTAATGCCTAAATGTTCTTTGCCATTCATTGTTCAACCCTAATCAACATCCTTCTCCAAAAGATGTCCTGAAGCAAGAAGGACTTAGGAGTGAGAGTGCAAAGTAGAAAAGACTTTTTAACTTTTCATTTAAAAAAAATAATTTGCATTTAACTTTCTCTTGTCCTTTCCCAACCTCCAGCAACTAGCAGCTTTTATAATATGTTCCTTTAAAAAATTGAAAATTAAATGTGATAAGTTATATTATGTGGTACAATATTATTAAGAGAATTCACCCAAGATACCCAAACACAAATATGTTATTTGCTGATGCCTAAAATTCCATAATTAAAGTTATATTCCTTTGATTTTAGTCTTTATCCATATCCATATGTAAATATCTCTGAAAAGAAAATAAAGCCAGTTCTCAATATTCTTGCATTTAACTTTTGCAACTTCAAGCATTCATGTGATTTTATTAGTAAACTCATTTTCACTGTTCTGTTGGCAAAAGCACACATTTACACTATGCACAGTAAGAGAGAGAGAGAGAGAGAGAGAGAGAGAGAGAGAGAGAGAGAGAGAGAGAGAGAGAGAGAGAGAGAGAGAGAGAGAGGAAAGAGAGAAATGCAAACAAGTGGAATGGCTGGTATTCTACTAGGCACTTCAATGGTGTCCCTCACTCTACTACTGTAATTTGTTACATATTTTCAAGTTATGTGTTGTAATCATGCCCCCAAAGCATAGTACAAGTCCTTTGGTTTTTAAGTGCAAACATGAAAAGTCAGTGATATGGTTTAGTGAGAAAAAAAGTAGGTTAGATAAATTTTGTTCAGGAATGCCTATACCTGTCTGCCAGGGAACCCTTAAAAATTTCAAATAGTGCCAGAGGTAGATATTGCTAACAGATTATTTCAAGCTGGTGTATCCTTCACAATCTCCAATGCCATCCACCAGCCATAAAAGAAAGAGCTCAGAGGATATCTAGATCTCACCAGCCTCATCAACTTTCAACAGAAGAGACTAACTTCCATCAATATTTCCCTTGGTTTTTTAGAAAGCAAGTAAGATAGAGAGGTTTATAATATATAGAAAGATATACAGAAAGTATACAGTAGTATACTATACAGTAAAATGCCTTCACATTGACATCTGACATAGTAAGAATCAGGTTTAAAATTTTTTTTGTTTTAAGAATTGCATATGCTATGTAGTATTTATGGCATTGTAGATCACGTGTTACAAAAAGTAAATATTATTTGAATTTTTTTTCATTGCAATGTTAGTATGACACAAAGTCATAGAATTCCAGGGAATGACTAGTGAGAAAAATGTTTTGCATGTTAACAATTTTATTTTGTGTATTGCATTTTATGGGCTATTTCATGGCTACTGCATTAGGAAAAGTTTGTATTATTGGATTAAATATTTTATTAAAAGAATTGTATGCAGGAAAAATGTATTTTTAGTAATATCCAATGAAAGTTTATAGTTTTTGGTGTTTGTGGGAACATAACTGCCTATTTCTCGTAGATTCTGTGTATCATGTTTTTGACTTTCATATCATCTTTTAGGAAATTGTTTGAGTAATTTTTTTTGATTACTGCCCAAGTTGCTACATTAAATTATTGATATAGCAAGGATTATCAAGGCTGATTTTCTGATATGAAATCACTGTAATATACTGCCTACTTTATCAATGCCTTCCTAAAAAGTAAATTTTGATGGGGAATGGCAAAAAAGCAGTGAGCAACTGAAAAAAAAATGTGAAAGAATTATACAAAGAAAAGAAGGGGAAAACACAGAAGGAATTGATTAATTAGTGGCCTTGAAATTAAACTTCCTAAGTTTCCCAGGGAAATGTTTTTCCTTAGAGATAGGGAGAAGGATCAGACAAGTTATCATTAGTATAGGAAAGTCATGAGTTAAGACCTCCCTCTATCAAACCAGATTGAAGCATTGTAGGTAGTTTATAGTCTTAGCTGATCACTGACAAATTAAATAATTTGTCAATGAACACACAGTATATTTCAGGAGCAGAACTTGAATTCAGGCCTTCTTGACTTCAAGGCCAGCTTTCTAGCCTATCAATAAATGAAAATTAAAATGGTCAAGTATGGGGTCAGTAATGACACCTAGAATATTCCAAAAAAGTATATTAAAAATAATGGATTGGTTCTGGCACAGAGCTTGGCTTCCTTCATCTTTGAGATGCTCTGAGTATGGCATAGGGAAGCTCTCAGGATATGTAGCTGTAGAAAAATAAGTCTATATTTACTATGATATTGCCTTAGAATTAGGATACAGTCCCTGTTGTGGCTTTGCATTTTAAGAAAGAAAGTTCTGGGAGTCCTGTTCTTTTCTGGAAAAAAAAAAAAAAAAAAAGTGGTGAGCTGGGCGCACCTACCTAAAAGATGGGTATTTACATTTGAGAGTATGAGAGTTCTGAAAATTCTTAAAATAAGCCACCCTCACTGCTTAGTGCATTTTTTTCTTGTAGTCACAGGCACACATAACATAAAGCAAGCCCTGTTCCTTCCTCTCTTGCTAAGGAATTTTTAATAGATTCATTCCCCACATTCAGAATGAGGCTGATTTTAACCCCTTGGAGAGGCCAGATGATAAAAGTTACTTCCTTGGAAAGTAAGCTTTTTACTCATTTCCCTAAATTCTAACCCTTGAAGAGTTTGAATGTAACGGGGAGGGGGGGGGAATTTCTTAAGAGGTATTTCAAGAAAAGTCTCAAGTGGCAATTGTCTTTAGTAATGCCATTTGTTTGGATTCTCAGAATCAACACTGAGAAAACTTCAGGCCTGATTTATGTTGTGATGGTACTTAACACTCCTATCCCTTCAGTGCAATTCCACAATCATACTGGGATCTACTTCTGGCTTTCTGAGCTTTCATTAGCAGTCTCACATCTCAAGCAGGGAGAATGTATAAACCCTAAGTGACCATCCTTTATCTCTGTGGCAGTCTCACATACCTGAATGGACTACCTCCTCATCTCTACATCCTAGAATCCCTCACTTCCTTAAAATTCAGTTTAAGCCACACATACCACCATTATCCATCCTAACTACCTTACATTGAACTACCTTGCATTTATTTATTTTTATTCTGTATATATTTAATCTGTATATACATACATGCATACACACACACACACACACACATATATGCATGTTGCCTCCTCCAATAGAATGTATTTCTCTTCAAGTTAGAAACTGTTTAATTCTTTGTCTCTCCACACTTAGCACAAGGTCTGCTAAATCTGGCATGAGGACTTTAGTATTTGTTGAATGATTGATTGAGCTGATTGACCATTTTACTAGTAATAATATCTCATGCAACCAAATAACAGCCTGCCTTTGATCATTTCTGTCCATGAGACCAACATGTAAGTTTCTCAGGCTCTCCAGCTTTCAATTGGAATATGTGAACACCACCTAAAATCCTCTTCTGATAAGCCAGGTTTGGCAGATCTATTGAGCAAGATTATTCTTAGTCAGGGTGCCCTCTGAAAATCTAGGTGGAACTGGTTGCCCCGTGACCCAGGTATTCATTTTTCTAGTGACAGAATTTTATTTTCAGACTCAACAAGCAGAAGAAATGGCCCTTCTCCAGGCAATTCATCTGACATATAAAGATGGAAAGAAATAACACATAGAGAACAAATTTAATCAGAACCAATGTCTATGAAAAGGTTTAGAGAAATCACCTTAATCTTTTGCCTAATAGGCTAAAAAGGAAAAACATCAAATAAATGTTCATTTCCAGCAAATCAGTACTCACAATAAATTAATGCATTCTTAACTATCTTCAAGAAAATTGACAGAGTAGAATGGATTCAGAAAGTATTCTGCTTTATATTCCTCAAGGGTTCTGTTCTGGCCACAGAGTATCATGATTTAGAGAAAAAAAGGCTTTGGTTTGGAGACTAAAACCCTAAGACTCTGAAACTCATTATATATGTGACTTTAAGCAAGTCATTTCATTTTTCTCAACAACAAATTCAGTTAGTTGGTCACAAATATTTATTAAGCACCCAGTATATGTCAGACTTTGTGCTAAGAGATGGAGATACAAATAGAAAGCAAAATATATTTTAAAACTTCCCTGAGCTTCTGCAGGCATTTGACAATGTTCTATTCTATTTTGCTTTGTTTTTCTTTTCTGTTTTTTATTCTATTTTTTAATAAAATAATTTTTAAGAAAAAGGGAAAAGATAGTTTCTTCCCTTAAGGAACTCATAATTTAATGGTGGAACAAACAAGTATGTACAGGCAAGCCATATACAAGATAAATATGAAAAAAATAAGAGAGGGAAGGCACTATTATTAAGAGGATTTGGGAAAGGCTTCCTGTAAAAAATGGATTGTTAGTTGTAACTTGAAGGAAACCAGGGAAACTGGGAGATGGAGATGAGAAAAGAGAGCATTTGGGCACAGAGAAGAGCCAGAGGAAATAGGATGTCTTGTTTGAGGAACAATAAGGAGACCAATTAGACCAAAGACTGATTGGCAGGGAGTGAGGTAAGAAGACTTGGGAAGAGTGAGGAAGGTGGGAACTAGGAGATTAAAGTCTTTGAAAATCAAAGGGAGGATTTGGGTTTTGATCTTGAAGGTAACAGGCAGACACTGGAGTTTGGTAAGTAGATGGGTGATATGCTATGGCTTGTGACTTGGGAAAATCACTTCCTCGACCAAATGGAAAATAAATTGGAAAGGGGAAAGACTTAAGGCAGGCAGACCCACCAGCAGACTACTGTAATAGTCCAAGTATTTATTAATGAAGGACTATACAAGGAAAGTACCAATACTAAAGAAGAGTTTAGCAGGAAAGATAATGAGACCAGTTTTGTACATGAAGGAGTGGTAGATTGAAAGCTAGATTGTAAGAGATTAAGAAGAGAATAAGAGAGAAAGTAAAGACACTTATAGTAGACTGCTTCTCAAAAAGTTTAGCCACAAATAGAAGTTATATAGAACAATAGTTATCGGGGATGGAAAGATCAAAAGAAGATTTTTGAGGATAGGGAAGAAATGGCCATGTTTGTAGGCCTTAGAGAAGGAGCTACCAGTTAGGGAAACATTAAAGGCTATTGAAAGATTGGAGCAATAGAAGGGGCAGTGTGTTAGAGAAAAAGTAATGTGTTGGGAATGGATGATCTATGTTTCTCTTTCTAACTCTATAAGTTTACCTAGGATTTTAAATATACTCTTTCCTTTGATGACTTTATAAATTACCCTGGGTTCACTTAGATAAAGAGAGACAGACAGACAGACAGACAGATAGACAATAGTCTTATTGTTTCTCTTAAACTCCAATCTAATATCATCAAATGAATGCTAAATATCACCATCAGGATATCCTGTAGGCATCTCAAATTCATTATGTTAAAAGAACATTATTATGAACCAATGAACCACAGTTTCACATGGCCCCAGCCTCAGGATACATGAAAGTTATGATTTACCCCAAGCAGAGATCACTTGCCACACACACCGTGGCACAATTAGAGTTAAATTTCCTATTTCCTTCCCCTGATTACTTATTCTTTAATAGGACATTCACCCTCATCTCAGTGACTCACAATGTCTTCCCCACTTGTCTCAGAGCCATCTTGATTTATTAGTGTCATATCATCTCTTTGTCTAAAAATCTAATTTTAATCTCTAAGTAACTCTGGATCATCAAAGGAGTGCATTTCCCACTACCTTTACTTCCTATGGAATTGTGGGAGCAATGAGAGCACATGTATTCTGTT
Source organism: Sminthopsis crassicaudata (assembly GCF_048593235.1). Classification (NCBI taxonomy): domain Eukaryota; kingdom Metazoa; phylum Chordata; class Mammalia; order Dasyuromorphia; family Dasyuridae; genus Sminthopsis; species Sminthopsis crassicaudata. Next base: position 143,392,501 of record NC_133620.1, read on the forward strand.
CTCCAGTAACACTAGGCTTTCCCTATGTGGAAGTGTCAGTCTTTAGAAAAAAATTCCCTCCCCTTACTTTGTATTACAATTAAATTTCCTCCAAATCCATCTCTCTACTTGACTTCTCTCTTTCTGTCAAGTGTACTACCATCTCTCCAGCAACTCAAATTTGCAAGTTCCTAATTACCCCCTACTCTTTACTTCCTTTGTCCTCTTATCCAATCAATTGCAAAAGCTACCTGCACAGCAGCTCTCATATCTTCCCCCTTCTCTCTTTCATGTTCTCATCTAAACTTGCCTAGACTATTACAATAGACACCAAGCCTCCAGGCTTTTCTCTCTGCAATCTATTCTCCATACAACTGCCAGTTGATATTACTAAAGCCAAAGGCTGCCCTTGCCACTTCCCCTGATCAAGGTTGTTCTTAAGTGATTACTTTCTGATTCTAAGGAAGATTAAATTTCTCTATTTGACATTTAAAGTCCTTAATGTGACTTCATTTTATCTTTCCAGACTGTTTTCACTTTACTTCTCCCATTCAAATTGACCTACTTATTATAAGATTTATCTCTTTTATCATATTGACCTACTTATTATAAGATTTATCGCTAGCCTCAAAACTTTTGCATAAGCTTTCTCTTATATCTAGAATGCTCTCCTTTCAATCTTGTTCTTGGAATACTTAGCTATCTTCAAGGCCTTGAAAGGAAAGTTCTCATAGGAGATGGGATCTGAGCTGAATCTTGAAAAAAGTCAGGGAAACTAAAAGGTAGAAGACAGAGAGAAGAGTATTCCATATATAGGGTATGACCAGGTAGACCAGTTAGCTGGATCATAGAGTACGGGCAGGAAAGTAAATGTAAGGAGACTGGAAATAGGAAAAGGCCAGTTTATAAAGATGTTTAAATGTCAAAAAGAAAAGTTTCTATGTGATCCTGGAGATAACATGGAACCTCTGGATTTCATTGATTAGAAAGAAGACATGAACAGACCAGGATTTTAAGAAAATCCCATTGGCCACTGAGTATAGGATGAATCTGGGTAGAAAGAGACAAAGCAGGAAGATCAGTGAAAATCAGTTAGAAAGCTACTTCAATATTCCAAGAGAGAGGTGATGAAGGACTGAATAAGGATTATGGCTGTGTGAGTAGAGAGATGGAGTAACCCTCTTGTCTCCCTGTTGCTTCTCTTCTCTATCTTCTTTGTGCCCTTTGACTATTTCTGGAATTATATTAATATGAAAGTTTTATATCTAACTCTGGTATCATGTGTAGATGATTCTATGTGAAGTGATTATATATTATTTTTTGAGGATTGACTTTACCTGCTGAAAAATCTCTCCCAAGTGACTAGATAGAGCTTCCCTAATCCTAATGTCTCTCATTCTGGACCCACAATCAGAATCACTTACATATTAAGAATCAGGACATTGTTTTCAGAGTACCATTGTAAAAATTCTCCTAAACTACTTGGCAAGGGGGAAAAAGCACACTAATAGAAAGACAGCCCTCTGTTGCATGTACCTCTCATTAGATTCATTTTCATAGAGATCAGATGATACTAGAGACTTATGAAAATACAAATAAGATAGAAAACAAATTAATTTCAGTAGAATGGAAAATAATGGAAGAATCTCAGATCCTAGATTTTACGGTTGTAAGGTACTTCTATAGCACACACTCAAAAGGAATGCTTTTTATAACAGATCCAACAAAACAATTGTCCAGTTTTTGCTCACAGACTTCTTGCTCACAGACAAAGTTCTTGCTCACAGAGAACTCACCATTTTTTAAATGCAAACCATTCTTCTTTGGACATTATTGCTAGGAGGTTCTTCTTTATATCAAGCTTATATTTGTCTTTTCAGCTTCTACTCATATTGCCTGGTTCTCCCTGCTGCTCAAATAGAACAAGTCTAATCCCCATTCCTCAGGATGGCCCTTCAAATACTTGAATTCTATTGTCATGTCCCTTCCCTCCTCAACCATCTGTTTTCCAGATTAAACAATCCCAGTTCCTTCAATTTATTCTCATGATACAGACTCAAGACACTTTAGCATTCTAATTACCATTCCCTGGACACTATCCAGTTCTTCAATGTCCTTCTTAAACTGGCATGTCCACACCTGAACATAATGCATTTATAATCTGACCAGGATCATGGAAAGATCATCTCCTTGTTATTCCTGTAAGCTATGACTCTCTTGATGTATCCCAAGGTTACATCTTTTTGTCTACATATCAGCCAAACTTGAACTTCACTAATACCCTCATATCCTTTTCTGACAAACTACAATCTAATCCATCTTATTATTTGTGAGATTGATTTTTTGAACCCAAGTATGACTTTACATTTATCTCTGTTGAATTTCACCTTATTAAGTTCTGAGCCTGTCAAATTATTTTTAAGAATTCTTATTCTGCATTCCAGTATGTTAAGTATTCCTCCAAGGAGAACTTAATAGAGATGAGAGTACATAGTGGCAAGCATTCAGCTGTTGCTGCTGCCAAGAGAGAGTATCTAAGGTAAAGAACTAGAAAAAATTGGGAACACCATGAAAGAAATAAAATGCTGAAAGTAAATTTCATATTTCACAACGTGGTTTGGGATCAGCTATCCTTGAAATAGGAATTTGATATGATATACTTTGTGGAACTAATCAGGGTCTGATGTGATAGACAGACAGAGAGACAGATGGATAAATAGATAGATAGATAATATTGGGTATTTTCCCAGAAAAGGCACAGTGAATGAGATAACTTCCTGTTTTTAATGACTGAATAAATATTTCTTGCTATAAAATTAGATTTTTTTTCAAACAAATTATCATGAACCCTATTCTTTGAAGAAGGCTTTTTTTAAAAAATAAGATATACAAGGGGATGTGGGAAAACAGGGATATTGATACATTGTGGTGGAATTATGAATACATCCAGCCATTCTGGAGAGCAATTTGGAACTATGCTCAAAAGTTATCAAACTGTGCATACCCTTTGACCCAGCAGTGTTACTGCTTGGCTTATATCCCAAAGAGATCTTAAAGAAGGGAAAGGGACCTGTATGTGCAAGAATGTTTGTGGCAGCCCTCTTTGTAATGGCCAGAAACTGGAAACTGAGTGGATGCCCATCAATTGGAGAATGGCTGAATAAATTGTGGTATATGAATGTTATGGAATATTATTGTTCTGTAAGAAATGACCAGCAGGATGATTTCAGAAAGGCCTGGAGAGACTCACATGAACTGATGCTGAGTGAAATGAGCAGGACCAAGAGATAATTGTATATTTCAACAACAATAGTACATGATGATCAATTCTGGTGGATGTGGCCATCTTCAACAATGAGATGAACCAAATCAGCTCCAGTAGAGCAATAGTGAACTGAACCAGCTACATACACTCAGCGAAAGAACTCTGGGAGATGACTATGAACCACTACATAGAATTCCCAGTCCCTCTAATTTTGTCCACCTGCATTTTTTATTTCCTTCACAGGCTAATTGTACACTATTTCAAAGTCCGATTCTTTTTGTATGTCAAAACAACTGTTTGGACATGTATACATATATTGTATTTAATTTATACTTTAACATATTTAACATGTATTGGTCAACCTGACATCTTGGGGGGGAGGGGAAATATTAGAACAAAAGGTTTGGCAATTGTCAATGTTGTAAAATTACCCATGAATATATCTGGTAAATAAAAATTATTTTTAAAAAATCAGATACATAAAAAGGAGACTGACAACTAACATAATCCGCCTAACCTATATTTTGATATTCACTTCCCCATCCTTCTGGTAGTCTTGCTAGAGCAAGCTGAATCACTCATCATCTTATTAAAAGAGAAGTTAAACACTGTCAAAGTGCATGAACATTTTTCCAGCTCCCACCCAGACCTCAAGTCTTTATCTATACCTCCGTCATAGGAGGCAATAGACTGACTAGACTAGAATCATTTCAAGCACTAAAAATTGCCTTTCAAAAAAAAAAGGGGGGAGGAGAGGAAGTAGGGAAAAATCTATTGGAAAACATCCAGACTCTGCCTTGGCTATGCACATTAGAACAACTGGGTCACTGCCCAGTGTCTCCTCCTCCTACAGGCACTCTTTAATGTGAAGCAAAAATCTCCTTACTAGAATGGTAGAGACTAATAGAATTATCAACTCCATTAATGGATCAAATACCCAGAGACAGCCAGGAATTTTTAAATCCTCTGCTAATGTTTTCTTTGAGCCAATAATTCCTCATTTGTATACAGTCGATGAAGGTATGTCTTCCATGGTTTTGAAATTTTTCAAGATATTATATTTAATAAATAGAGTTTGGACCTTTATCAAGGAAGAAGTAAATGAACATATCCCATTATCCTTATAATTTCTTTTAAAATAAAATGGTTTACTATCTTTGTAAATAGTTTGTATCTTTATTATTACTACCTTGGGGTTTTTTGTTTGTTTATATCAAGTATTTCTTAGAAACTCCTATAGAAGCCTTTCTTGTAAGAAAGAGAAAGGCAAAATAAACCAACATATCAAATGGTGGTCCATTTTCTCCTTTGAAAAGGGGGTAAATAGTCCTAGCTGTGTGACCCTGGGCAAGTCACTTAACCCCAGCCTCAGAGAAAAAAGAAAAGGGGGTAAATAGGTTTCATCATTCCTCTGGAATCAAAACATGGTTTATGACAACATATTTAGATCTTCTAAAAATGAATGAATACTTGAAGTCTCTTCTGTTAGAATCATTCTTGAAAATCTAAAACTTGAGTATACAGAAGGAGATTAGTTTAGGGACGGATGGGTTTGGAGGAAAGAGAGAGAAGGTTGGAGGAAATAAGGAGCATTTACTGTGAACCTACTGTGTTACAGACAACTAGGTAGCACAGTAGAAAAATCACTGGGCCTGGAGTCAGGAAAAGCTGAATTCAAATCTAGCCTCAGACACTTACTAACCACTGACCCTGGACAAGTCACTTAATCCTATTTTCCTCTCCAGTATCTTTGCCAAGAAAACCCCAAATGCAGACATGAAGAGATGAATGTAACCGAAATGACTGAACAGCAATTGTGTACACACCACGGGACTAAATCCTAAGAATATAAAGAGGCTTGAGATATGTCTCTATCACCTAAGGGGATTGCAATCTAACTGAGGAGGTATGACTCTTATAAAAAAGACAAAGAATAATACATGGCAGTCTGTAAAATTGACAGACTCTTGTTTAACACTTAAAGGTTTGCAGAGTATTTAACATATGTTACTATATTTTACTGAAGCTTGATGACAACTCTATGATCTAAGTACTACAATTATTTTTCAGTGGAGAAAAATGAGGATTATAAAGGTAAAATGACTAGTATATAGTTGCGAGGCTAGTCAGTTTCTTCCCAAATTCAAGGCCAGAAGTCTATCTTTCATGATACATCACCTTTAGTGAGATATGGACAATAAGTGCCATGGGAAGGGAAGATCTCAAAAGATTGGAACAGTCATGAAATGGACCTTGAAGAAGAGGAGGACTTTATAAAATAGCAAAAGGAAGGGAGGATTTTGTAGGAGCAAAGGACTCAATCAATTAGCAATCTGAAAGTTTTTATGAAGCACCTCATATGTGGGAAGGAGGCCCTGGGCTAGTCACTGTGGATAACCATGAAAAATAGAAAGCAATTCCTATGTGCAAAGAACTGATCTTAGAATATGAAATTCAAGTGTTAGCTGAGTCCAGGTATTACCTGGATAAACTTGAATCAAGTGCTTCATTTTTCTATGCCTCAGTTTCACCTCAATGATAGATTGCAAGAGCCAGACAAAATGGTTACTAAGGTCTTTTCCAGCTATAACATTGTATGCTTCTAAATAGAGATGTAGGAAAGAGCTGATATGTTTGGAGAGGACACTGGGGCCTTAGTTTTATAAATGAATAAACCGAATCCCAGAGAGGCAAAGTTAGTAAATAGCAATAAGTCCAGATCCTGACTCTTTGGACAGAGTCTAGCACATTGTTTACTATGCAATGTTGATTCAGTTCTGCCTGAAAAAGCCTAAGGAATGGATTTGCAGTCACTCTGGATTGCTCTCACAAGGCTAGAATTAACCTCCAGATGGCAAGATTCCCTAAATATAGTTAAGACCCTGGCTCAATTACTAAAACTGGGGAGAACTCAGAAAGTGTAAAACATATACTTCTGGTCATTCTGCTGGCCGGTCCATTAGGTGACCCGGCCCTGTCTTTTCCCTTCCCACAACTATACAAACCTCTGTCCTCATCCCCTGCACCCATTCTTAGGCCAAGAGCACAAACTCTGTATGTGGTAATGATGGTGGGAAAGAGAGGTTCATAATGGGGACATAATTCATTAAGTGGGGTGGGGTGTGAAGGAGAAGGCTCAAAAAATTCCTGGTAAGCTCTTCACTCTCTCTCTCTCTCAAAGGAAATAGCCAATTAAAAGGGACTTGTCCTCCAACTTTTTTAGAAAATGTATTGTACAATTGGAAATTACATCTGCCAACCCAATACAGGATAAACCAACCTGGGAAGCCTGACATTTTATTTCTTTTCTTACCAGCATTCCCACAAATCTTTTACAGTAGCTGCTTCCAACTAAATGCCAGCTCGTTCTTGGAGAATGTGTTCAAAAGCTAATTTATATTCCTTCTGCCTCTCTCCACTCTTCTCCCCCCACCCCAAATCTATTCCAGATTCATTGTGAAAGGAAAACTATGTTTGGATATTTTTTAATATACTATATTAAAGAATTAATTACATATCAACCTGTGTTAACATATTTAACATTTTGCAAAACATTTTTTTCATAAGCAGTGATTCTTGATGGTAAACAATGTGCCAAAATGTCATGCTTAAAACTCAGGAACCATTTTCTTTATTGGTATACATAGTGTCATAAATACGTCAGTGCTTTCTTTATGGAAGCAAAGAAAACAGCCACTCTACCCTGGGGGCACCCAAGGGAATCTGCTGACAGCATGAAAAATCTAAGAGGAAAAGCAGAGTTTTTCAGACTGGCCAATCAACTCTGATCCATGCATTGTACCATATTGCATTTTATCAAGTTACCTGTGATGCATTTCTGATGCTCTGGAATCATTTGGTTCAATTGGAGGGAATGTTTAGAGGATAATCGTTTGCTTTCTAAAATCTCTCCATGGCCCCACTCACTTTTCTATCAAGGACCATCAAATTTTGATTATCATTTAGGATTTTACCCCAAAGGAAATTTCTTCCCATACAAATACTCAGGTCATAAAAAAAAAAAAAAACTGAATAGACCCATATCTACATTCATAATCTATGGCCATCTTCCTTCTATGACATTTATCAACTCCATTCTTTTGCCTACAACTTGCCATTCATGTTGTTGTCCTGAAGCCCTGGGATTCTGATAGGTAAAAAAGGTTTATCATCTATAGCCCAGACCCAGCTCCAGACTATGCTGTTCTCAGGCAACCTTCATCTCATGCTCACCAGGTAAAGACTCTTCTTCCTCCTTTTCCCAGGTCCCTCTTCTTCTACTTCAGAATCTGCAATTACTGAATTAGCATTCCTAAAAGGTATGAGTCAATAATTGTACTGTGGCTCTGCTCACCATCCCTGTAACTTCCCTGTCCGATATACTCCTCTGTATGCGTGGGGGTATATGTGTATGTATGTATGTGTTTGTGCTCCCCCATTAGAATGTTTCCTCAGAATAAGGACTTTTAAATTTTGTAACTCCAGCACTTAGCACAGCACCTGCCATGTAGTACCTAACAAATTCACTTATGTCATCAAAAACACACACACACACACACACATTTTCCCTTAAACTCATAAACAATCAAGACAACTCTTTCATCAACCTTTCATCATAGCATTATCATACTATCTTTGTGCTCCTCCTCTTGCAGAAAGATAGAACTCAGCTTTGTTAGGTAATCAAGCAATCCTCCCACTTTGGTGAGCTCCTATTTGTTCCAGGCATCTCTATCCATTCTTCGTAAATTATCTTACTTCATTAATTATATCCTGATGCAAGGGGAAAGAACTCAGGGTTCTAAGTCAAGCAGTCATTCTGTTTGATATCTTCTATCTCCCCAGGATTCATACAGTCCTCTTGACTGTAGTGACCTGAATGTATTCCCTTCCTCCTATCTCCCCCACCCTACTCTCCCTTCCTGCTCACCACAGCCTATGTAAGAAAAAACATTTTCTAAGAGGTCTAGAAATACTCCCTTTTGATAGATCTCTTTTTTGTTGGGACCTACACAGTCCACAGGACTCACACTACCATAAAAAGAATGGTTCTAGGTTGCTCATCTCAGGATGGAACCAAGACCTCAAAAATCCATTCACTCTTTGAGGACTTTTAATGAAAAGGAAATAAAATAAAATAAAACATAAGTAATATATTCACTTTGGCTGAGGATCAAATACAAGAAAATTTTAAAATAAGAAAAACCCGGCTCAATCCTGAAATGAAAAAAAAAAAAACAAAACCAGATGAGGAAAAGCTAATTGTCTAAGAGCAATGGAGAAAAGAAGCCTAAGTATCTGCTTCTAGGGGGATTTCCACGCCCAAACTTAGCATACTCTTTGCACAGGTGCAGGGGACAAAAGTTTATATAACTGAAAAAATGAAAAGTGAAAAAAAGTTTATATAAATGAAAAAGTGAAAAAAAGTTTATATAAATTTTTAAAAATTGGCATCTGTAAATGTTTTTGGTTGATGTTTAATGTCATTTACTCTGTTAGAATTATTTGGAACATGCTCTTCTTCCTCTCCTTTCAGAGAACTATAATGAGTGATGAATAAAGTTATATTAAATGCTGACACTGAATTATATCCCCCTCTCAGTACCTTCATAGTCTCATAGTAAAATGAAGGGATGAACTTCTACCATTACTTTCAGCTCTAAATATAAAATCTTGTAATCCTAAATTATTTTGTATTTCAGGAGGAGGGTTGCTTGCTAGATGACTACTAAAATATAAAAGTAGAAGCAGCTGTTGTAATATTATTTCAGGTGTGCATATAGCTAGCAATTATACAGCACTTTAAATGCACTTTATAAAAATTAGCTCATTTTATCCTTACAAAAATTTTAGGAGAAAGATACTATTATGATTCCCATTTTACAATTGAGGAAACTGAGGCAGATAAATTTTTAAGTGATTTGCCCAGGATCACACAGTTAGGAGAAATGTCCCCAGACTTAAAGTCAGGTCTTCTTGACTTCAGGTCCCAGTGTTCTATTCATTATACTACCTAAACACCCATAGAGGTTTATCACTGTACTGATGATACATGGCAACATCAGAGCAAAAAAAAAAAAAAAAAAGGATATGTGTGAATTCAGGCTAAAAGATTCCACCTTTATCTGAGAATATTCAGATATAGAATGGAAGCTGAAAGTATACCCCATCAATTGGAGAATGACTATGTTATAATGTAATACTAATGTGCTATAAGAAATTACGGTTTCAGAGAAACTTTAAAAGAGTTACAAAGTCAACGTGAAGTAATCAGAACCAGGAGGAAAAATTTTACAATAACAGCAATATAGTAAAGAAAAACAACTTTGAAAGATTTAAGAACCACAATTCCAGAGGACTCAAGATGAAATATGCTACCTATCTCCTAAGAGAGAGGAAAAGGACCCAGAAGGCAGAATGAGGCTTTTTTTTTTTTTTTTTTTGGAGGAGTCTTTGCTAATCTAGGAATTTGTTTTGTTTCATGGTAATGTTTGTAATAGGGCTTTTGTTTTTATTTCTTCCCTTATGGAGGGTGGAAGGAAGATGAGATGAAAGGGAGGGAATGCAAATCTTAAAATAAATTTGAATTTAAAATAAGAAAAGAAATTAGCAGCCCATGATAAGGTACAGATTTTGTAACATCTGATTAATTAAACATCCCTCTGCATTCTCTGGCTCAGGTGGTTTTAATCTTTTGTCATCAAGCCGTTCTGTATTTACAACTCTCTGAAAACATGGATATCCCGCCACATCTTCACCTTTCCCAGGGTGAGATGATTGAGACATATACTAAAAGACTAGAAGCAGGAGGGATACATGGATGCTGTTATTTACACAGGAAGATTCTCCTTCCTTTCACAGTGGGAGAAGCAGCTGTAAAGGAAAGATTGATTGTGACTCCTCAGGGGGTATTTAGATATATCAGGAAGTAATCAAGGCACTGACTGAGATAGCAAAGGAGTGGTTGGAAACTAGTTTGCCCTTGGTTATAATGTGAAAGTAGAGTCAATGATGATATTATGTATTTCACACATACTTATCAACTTAGAACAGAAACTGGGCTTAGATAAACAGAGGTCAGAGCGTAGCATCTCTGTGTAGTTTAGTTGTTAACGTACCTCATCCAGTAAATACAAGTATTCAGCAAGTAATTATCAGAACAGTGAAATCAGATTCCTCCTCCTTATTATCTATCTGAATTTCTGGGGAGGAGGAATGAGAAGAGCTCTAGGTTTATATTCCAAAAGAGAGTACTTGATAGGAAAGGATAGAAAGGAAGAATCATTAGTATTTACCTTGGATGATAGAAGATTTAGAGGGGATGAGATGATGTGGCTTTTGTATTTTGAAGGACTTCCATAAATCAAAGAGTTTGATCCCAAATGTTAGAACAGCTTAGAATTATGTATGAGAGGCTTATGTTTTGTTTTCTTAGCTGCTCTAAGATATTCATTTGATCCTGAGGAGAGAAATAAAAGCAATGGGATGGAAGTTATAGAAGCAGACTTTGGATCAATGTAAGGAAAACCTTCCTAAGCATTAAAGCAATGCAAAAGTAGATAGGGACCCTAAAAGGAGAGCAATGAGGATCTTCTAGCTAAGGCTAAATAATTTTTTTCTTTTTTTTTTTTTTTTTGAGAATAGGTCTTCCTGTCTTAGAATCAGCTAAGTTACACAATGGGTAGAGCACTGAGCTTGGAATCAGGAAGATTCATCTTCATGTGTTCAAGTCTAGCCTCAGACACTCCAAGCAAATCACTTAACTCTGCATGTCTTAGTTTTCTCATCTGTAAAGTGAGCTGGAGAAGGAAATAGCAACTCTTTCTAATGTCTTTGCCAAGAAAACTCCCAAATGAGTTCACAAATATGGGACATAACTGAAATGATTAAACAACAGAGTCCTAGCTTGCTCCACAGGAAATATAGCAGCCTCTCACATGTCCAGAAATGTCCATTGGTATGATGAGTTTTGACCTCCTCAATTTCTGATCTGGGCTAGTGGTCCTCTGCTCCCAGGGACTCACCATATTGAGGTTGGACTTTGTGTAGACACCCAATAGATCAAGTAATCTACCAGCCTTACCTTTCCCAAGTAGCAGGAAGCACAGGCGTATCCCACCATTCCTAGCTAATGACCCCTCATCAAAGATATGGTTAAAAAGGGATTCTTGGTCAGATGCAGGTTAGATTAGCCATTCTCTTGAAACCCCATCTAACTCTACGATTCTGTGATTTTGCAAGAGCAAGAGAAAACCAAATATAAAGACTCATAGTCGGAAATTATTTCAGAGAATCAGAAACCCAGTTTCTCAGAGTTGGAGATTACACTCCTAGGACAATCCATTCTATTTTTGAATAGCTGTAATTGTTAAGTGGTTTTTTTCCTCTTGTCAACTCTAAATCTTCTTTGCAAATTTTACCCATTGCTGATAGTTCTGTCCCTGGAAGTCAGAACAAATACAATTCATATTTTACATAATAACCCTTCAAATAACTTAAAGACAACTCAGTCCTTTTTTCTCCAAACTGTTTCCAATTCATTCAGCCACTTCTCATTTGATATGGACTCAACGTCCACCATCTTCTTGGTCACCCTTAAGTTTATCAGTTTTGTTCCTCAAAATTTCCAAATGCCTATATGGTTCTTTCTCCTGACCTTTTGAAACTCACAAATTTATAACTTCCAAATCTTCCACCTAAAATGAAAGAACAAATGCTGGGATAAAGGACTGAGGGTTTTATTTGTTTTGTTTTTTTAATTTATTTTTTACTATATTTCTCAATTACATGTAAAGAATTTTTAAATAATCTAAAAAATATTGAGTTTCATATTCTTTCTCTCACTCTTGTCTCTTCTCCTTGAAAAGGCAAGAAATTTGAGATATATATCATAAAAAATGTAGATATATATTTTGTACACATGCAAAATATTTTCATGTTAACCATGTTGCAAAAGAAAAATTCAAAACAAAAATAATAAAGTTTTTTTTTTTGAAAGAATGCTTTAATCTACGTTTGAACCCCATCACTCCTTTCTCTGGAGCATTTTTCATTATAAGTCTTTCAAAATTGGCTTGGGTTATATTGTGATATTTTTAAAATGGCTGTCATTCACAATTGGCCATTATACAATTTTGCTGTTACTATGTACAATATTATCCTAGTTCTGTTCATTTTGCTTTTCATCAGTTCATGTAAGTGCCACCACCCAAATAGCTGCTGTAAATATTTTTGGGTTTTTTTTTATCTCTTTGGGATGCAGACATAGAAGGAATATTGTTGGATCAAAGGTATACACAGTTTTGTAGCCCTTTAATCATAGATACAAATTGTTATTCAAAATGTTTCGACCAGTTCACAACTCTACTAGTAGTAAATCAATGTCCCACTTTCCCCACATCCTCTGCAACATTTGTCCTTTTCCTTTTCTGCCATGTTAGTTAATCTGATTTTTTTCAATTTATATTTTTCTAATCAATGGTGATTTGGAATATTTTTTTAATATGACTATAGCTTTGATGTTTTCTGTAAAGTGCCTGTTTGTGGCCTTTCTTAGAGGAAAATTTTTATCTTTTAATGCTTCTCTTGAGTCTTGTATTTGAAAATTTTTTTTTCTATTCAAATTTTCTATTCAGACCTGATCTTTTTGTTAGAAATGCCTAAAAATGCTCTATTTCATTAAATATTGATTTTTTTTTCCCTAAAGGATTATACTCAGTTTTGCTAGATAGGTTATTCTTGTTTATGATCCTAGATTTTTACCTTTTGAAATATCATATTTCAAGCTCTCCAATCCTTTAATGTGGGAGCTGCTAAAATCTAATTGTCTAATTGTGGCTCTGCAATGTTTGAATTGTTTCTTTCTGGACGCTTGAAGTATTTCCTTCTTATCTAGGAGCACTGGAATTTGGCCGTGATATTCTTGTAAGATTTTATTTGGGGACATTTTCAGGAGATAGTTGTTGAATTTTTTAAAATTTCTATTTCACTCTCTGGTTCTAGCATATTAGGAATTTTCCTTGATAATTTCTTGAAATATTATGTCTAGGTTCTTTTTTTGTCACAACTTTCAGGCAATTTAATAATTCTTAAATTGTCTCTCTTGGATCTATTTTCCAGATCCATTGTTATTCCAAAGAGATATTTCACATTTCCTTCTATTTTTTTTTTTCATTCTTTTGATTTTGTTTTATTGTTTCTTGATATCCCATGGAGTCATTAGCATCCATTTGCTCAATTCTAATTTTTAAGAAATTTCTTCTGTATCTCTTTCCATTTGGTCAGTTCTACTGAAGTTAGTTCTTTTCATCAGTAAATGTTTATGTGTCTATGTCTCTCTTTTTTTCATTTGGCCTTTTCTGGCTTTTTTAAGGAATTGTTTTCTTTAGTATTTGTTTGTATGCTTACTTTTTGCGTTCTTGTAGGAATTATTTTTAAGCCACCATTTTTCTTTTGGGTTTTTCATGTTTTCTTCAGTATTTGTATGTGTGTGTGTGTCTCATTTATTTAGTTGTTGGCTCTCAATTTTTTTTTTTTGCATTGCTCTCATTTCTTTTCCTAATTTTTCATTCAACTCTCTTGTTTTATTTTTATAATCCTTTGTGTGTTCTTCTAGGAATTATTTTTAAGGTTGTGACCACTTCACATTTTTCTTTGAAGTTTTGAATATAGCTGTTTTGACTTCCCTGTCTTCTGAGTTTGTGTCTTTATCTCTGTCACCATAGTCATGGTCAGGTTCTTTGTTGTTGTTGTCTCTGTTGTTCGTTCATTTTTCTGACCTACTTTTCTTTCTTTCTTTTTAGTTTTACTTTTAGCTTTATGATAAAGTTAGACTCTACTCCCAGGATAGAAGCAACACTTGCCCCAAACTTTGGGCCTTTTTGGCTGCCGTTTTCAGAAATAGCTTTGAGATTCTGTAAAATTTTAGTTCTTTCCAACAAGGAAAGGTGTGATTACAGCTCTCCTAGTTTGTGCTCTGGTTTACCCAGAAAGGGACTTTGTTTTCATGTTGTCATCAGAGCCAGAATTTCTCCTGGTCCAGTGACTATAACCAGGGACTGTAACTATTCCTTTAGCTTTAATTGCTAGTGCTTTTCTCTGTCTTGATACTAATCTCCCTACACCCTGTGAGCAACCACAAGCATTCCTCTCCACCCTGTGATAGCAAGTGCTTTCCTTCCTCTTGGTCCTCACAGATGCACTTTGTTTCTTTTCATCACAGCTTAGCCTATGGATATATACACATACATCTATATTTATATAGAGGTGGGTATTTTTATGTATATAAGTATGTATATATGCATATTTATAAACGTATAATCACACATTTAAACTATCAGTATTTCTAGCTTTTCTTTTCTTTTCTCTCACAGTCTAAGATAAAAAGGAATAGAACTGTCACATTTCCTCTGCTCAACATTCTTACTCATTTCTACTTCAGCCATTGAATTCTACTTTTTGGTAAGAATAAGTTTCAGAAGAGAATTTCCCTAATTCTTTATTACCTCTATCTTCTGAAGGATAAAATTATCATTAAGGAAAATTAATAAGTTATAAACTCCTCTGCTTTTTCAGAAGTATTCATCATATCTAAGGCACTGTCCTCTGAGTCACCCCTAATGTTTTCATTCCTCTTGCATTTGAAAATGAAGCTTCTCAGGCATATATGTAGATGTGGTTCAAAAGACTGACCAAGTCTTTTTTTTTTCTGTGTTGTATGCACATGAAGAGTTGCCTTTGTTTTGTGAACCATTAGTGCCACTCAAAGACAGACCACTTATTTCTGGCTCATGAATCTTTAGGCTTTATGGAAATTTTTTTTGTTCATGTGATTCCTAAGTAAAGTACTAAAGTAAAGAAGTAAAAATCTATTAAAATTTCTATTTTGTTAGGAAATGGCTGGAGTTTTCTTTTCCCTTGTAATGCATTAGAATAACAAATAATTTTTTAAAAACCACTTTGATTTAGAGTCTCCCTTTTTAAGAGTCATAAAACCTATGTGTTTATAGGCTGCTTCTTCTCTAGATATGACTCTCCTTTTGCCTAACACTCTCCTTCTGCCTACCACTCTCCTTCCTTCAGTCTTTTTCTCCCTCCTTCAGGCTTTTTCTCCCTCCTTCAGACATTTCCATGTTCCATACTAGAGGCTTCCATGGTTGTACAAGAGTCTTACCAGCTAATTCCCAGAATGTTCCCTCTTGAGACTCAGAGATGGAAAATTACTTATAAACACGTGCCAGAACCCACTCCTACCATGTGAAAATCTGGGATCCTTGCTGGTTGTGGCAAGGATAGGGAATTATCGGATCATAAATTTAGAACTAAAAGAGATTTTATAAACAATGTGGTCTAGCCCCTTTGTTTTTAAGTGAGGAAACTAAACCTTAGGGAACTTTAAATGATTTTTCCAAAGTTGCACTGGCAGTGAGTAGCAGAAATAGAATTTGAATCCAAGTCATTTGATTCAAAAGCTTGTTCCATTTCTTCTTTCTCTTTGCTGCCTCCAGATAGGTCACCCATCAACTAGGAATTATAAAGAACTAAAGCTAGGTGGTGCAGTGGATAAAAGCACTGGGCCTAGAGTCAGGAAGATTCATCTCCCTGAGTTTAAATCTGGTCCCAGACACTTACTAGCTGTATGACTCTGGGTAAGTCACAGTTTGCTTCAGTTTTCTTATCTGTAAAATGAGCTGGAGAAGGAAATGGCAAATCACTCCAGTATCTTTACCAAGAAAACCTAAAATGGGATCACAAAGAGGCACATAATTGAAATGACCGATTAAAGACATCTAGATGATTTAAAATCATCAGCAAGCATCATATGTAATGGGGACAAACTAGAACCATTCACAATAAGATCAGGAGTGAAACAAGGTTGCCCAATATTCAATATTGTATTAAAAATATTAGCTTTGGAAATGAGAGAAGAAAAAGAGATTGAATGAATTAGAGTAGGTAATGAGGAACTAAATTATGACTCTTTGAAGACATCTACATAGGCTAAGGCACAGAGTGAATTCATAGCCTGGCCACAAGAGTAGTGTTATTGAAAAATCACACAGAGCTATGGCCAGAAAACTACTGCATTGCAACTGATTGTTCGTTTCCATTGTCGTTTTTGATCCCTGCTTTTCCACAGCAGGTTTTTCATTTTGAGTCTTGGATCTTCCATTTTGTGGTAAAAATGTGCCATAATAAAACCTTATTGGTTTATGCATTATCATACTTTCTGATTCTTTTGCAAAATTGCTCTTAAATCCTAAAACCACTTGAATGAACCAAGCCACTCATGCAATCTCAGGGTCTTTGCACCTCAAATTACCATCTGCCTATAAAAAAATAAAAGAACGTAAATCTTACTGACTGTTAAGCAAGTTAAACAAGCAGATGGATGAGGGAAGAGAGAGAGAGAGATTCTAGAAAAATATTTTTCCCAGAGTGAAGTGCAAAGAAATCACAGCTATGTCTGTGACAGAGAATGTGGACCAGGTGGGATTTTTTCAGTCCCTGAAGAGACAGCACTGTTCTCATCCCTGTGGCTAAAATGCCTACAAGGAAATCACAGTGAGTCAGAGAGGACCCGCCTGGCTGGGAAAAAGATGACTCACTCACGAGACAGTAGGGCAGAAACTCCTAGGGGAAAGAAGGGATTTCTTTGAAAATAAATACAGCTTTAGGTGAGTGTAAGCAGGAAAAACATCAAACTGTACCTAAGTTTAAAGAGTAAAAGAACATGAATTGAAACTATTAAGAATTCTTTTTTTTTCCAAAGATGTTTCTGTGTGCCAGAGATTTTATATTGGTTTTCTTAGTACTCTAAAATATATCACACTTAAACTTTTGGTATTCATTTCATAGCTAATTTAACTATTTTTAAAGCAGGAATTTGTGATAATTCAGTGTATTGTATGGAAAACAATTCATATGAAAAAATTTTTGCCTGAAGTTTTTTTTTTTTTAATTTTGCAGATTTAAAAAAACAACAACATGGTCATTTCCTAAAATATCTCTCCCACTGAAATCTTCCCTACAACCAATAAAAATAGTTAAATGAAACCAAGCAACAAAACTACTACATCTCTCAACATATGCAGTATTCTATAGCTGTACCACACACATACACACCTTTTCCCAACCCCCCCACTATTTCCTTCTCTTTTGAGAGAACTCTGAACAAGTAATAAAAAAATAACATAATTAAGAAGAGTCTCTAAGTACCTCAAATTACCCTGGCCTAAGAGCTCCAATAATTTTATGACTGGGGATCACATTACTTTAAACTTGGCCTCAGTTTTAAAAAAAATCATAAATTTAGAGCATCCCTGTTATTTAGCCAGGACCATCACTCAGTAATTGTAGGTTGTAACATTCTGTAATAGTCACTCCCTAGATCCGAAAGAAACTATGAATCCCCAAACTAATAAATCTAAAGCCTTTTGTTTCTTTATTGCTAGCTTTATTTACTCAACCATTCCCAAGCTAAATTGGAGACCATCTTCAGTAACAGAGGTCAAAGTCATCCAGTTACAGGAAGAGATATATGGGAGACAAATGCAACAGGGTGGGGTACTAGGGGTGAGAGTGGGGGGTTCAGTTGCCCATTTCCTCATTCCAAGAGTGTTCTGAGAGAACCAATCAAGACTACATACTTACAGATCAGCTAAAAGCATCAGGCTTCTGGGAAGGATGTCAGATTTACAGTGAGAAATGACATGTGCTGCCGGATCTAGGTAAAAATGCTAGCATTTAAAGCCTTCACTAATCCATTGAGACACCTTACGAATCCAACAGCCTTATCAGCCAGAGGCAGGATATATTGACTTTTTCTCTTTGTGGATGGAACTCACCCCCAGGGCCTTGTCACATGGAGAACACAGGCTCACATGTGCTTCCCAAATACTACACTTGTTTCTGCAAGTGTTTCATTCTCCACAGCTTCTGTTCTTGTGACTCATGCTTCAGATAGCAAAGAGCTAATAAATGGTTTCTCCTGATGATGTTGATTTGACATGAATGCATTCTAATGTGACTTTGAAAGACTGAAGATAATGTGTCAGGTCCTACCTTTGTCTTATAAAAAAGCCCCAAAGGCCTTAGGATGTACAGATATGGGTCACTGTGGTAGGGCAGGCCCAAGTCTGGAAGGTTTGCCTGAAGGCCCTAAGGTTTGTTGGAATGGAAGAATGAATGTTATTTGACATCTGACCTTCTAAAGGTCAGGGGAAAGGATCAGCCACTGGGCAGTCATGATAGAATACATAATAGAATCCTGAACCAAAAGCTATTTTGTGGAAACCATTTCTGCCTCCTAAAATGAAAGCATTGTATATAGGGCTTATTGATATAAATAGATTTTCCCCCCATCCATTGGTATAATCTAATGCACAGATTGTGTATGTATATGTGGGAGAGTTGCCTTAAAGGAAAGAAAGAGTTAAGCCATTAGGAACAAAAGTAACCTCTTTCTATCTCCCTCACCCTCAGGCCTAAGATAAGAGGCTCTTTTCTAACTTGTGTGTCACTTTCTGAGTGGCTTGTCCTTTCACTTTCACTCAGTGGGATGGATAGTGATGATTGCTTTATTTTTTTTTTCTCATTCACCTTGCTGAGCAAAGCAATTTATTCTCTTACTAAAAACTGTTCCAGTGTTTTTCTAGGAGGCAAGATAGTACAGTAGGAAATATCAGTGGATTGGAAGCAGGAGACCTGGGATGAGTCATTGATTAGCAGATCTTGGACTAATCAACTTCAACTTCTAGGGCCTCAGTTTCCTGATCTGTCAGGGGATGATTTTGATGGGTTTTTATTATAGTTCTTATTTAAACATTATTCATCCAATTAAATATTGCTGGTAGGTATTAAAACTTTTCATAACGCTACTCTCTTCATGAGTCCAAATGGGGCTTCAGACATAACTAGTTGTGTGATCCTGATCAGTTAACTTTGTTTGCCTCAGTTTCCTCATCAGTAAAATGATCTGGAAAAGGAAACTGCAAACCACTTTAGTATCTCTGCCACAAAAACCCAGATGGGGACACAAAGAGTCGGACACAACTAAAAAATGACAGTTAAATGGAAGATTAACTGACATTTGGAAAATTAATTGCTCCAAAAATGGCCCATGTTGAAGTTAATAAAAAACAGGACCAACTTGTTTTGTTTTGTTTTCCCAAAAATTATTTGCTCATAATAGGTAAAATAAAGTGCATAGTTAAGAGGCGGCTAGTTAGTGTAGTAGAAAGAACACCAGCCCTGAAGTCAGGAGGGCCTCAGTTCAAATTTGGCCTCAGACATTTAATACTTCCTGGTATGTGACCTTGGGCATGTCACTTAACCCCAATTGCCTTGAGGGTAAAAAAGAAAATGCATAGTTAGCAAGCAGGAGAGCTCAGTGAAAGTCCTGGCTCTCTCACTGAGTTGCTTTGTGATCTTGATCCATTTTCTGATCCAGTTGTTCTTCCTGAATTTATCTTCCCAAGAGCCATTTCTGCTTCTTATTATGGAACATCAGGAGCTACAGTATTCATGTTCAAATATGATCATTCCAATCAATTAAAAACATTTATTAAGGCACTATGCTAGATTCTAAGAATCTAAGTATATAGTTGTCAAAGTCCCTGCCCTCAAAAAAATAAATTCTGCTAGAAGATAAAGAATGTTCATAGATATATCAATATATGCAAAACAGCAAAAAGGCATTTCTGGCAATGAGATATTAACTGGAGGGATCAAGAAGGGCTACTTTTAAAAAGTTACACCTGAGCTGACAAAGGATTCCAAGAGTCAAAGGTATAAAAAAGATCTGGAGGTAGGGAATGAAATAATTTGTAAAGGGAACAACAAGTAATCAATTTTGAGTAGGACATAGAATGAGAGGGAATAATATATAATCACTGGAGAGATAGATTGGAGACCAAATGTGAAGGGCTTTCAAGGCTAGACAAGTCTATATTTTATTCCAGAGACAATAGGGAATCACTGGAGCCTCTTGAGGAGACAAAGTAACATGGTCAAATTTCTGCTTTAAGATTGTAGATTTGGCAACTATTTGGAGAAATGTTTTCAAGGAGGGAGAGAATAAATGATTTATTGTTCAGTCATTTGGGGGTTTCTTGGCAAAGACACTGGAACAGTTTCCCATTTCTTTTTCCAATGGATTGATTTTGTTAGTCAATCAAAAATTAAGTGACTTATCCAAGGTGACACTGCTAGGAAGTAGCTGATGCTGGATTTGACTCCAGCCAGTGCTCTATCTACTAAGCCACCAGCTCTTAGGAGGATATTAAAATATTCCACATGAACCACTACACACCT
The DNA here is from genome assembly GCF_048593235.1 of Sminthopsis crassicaudata. NCBI lineage: Eukaryota > Metazoa > Chordata > Mammalia > Dasyuromorphia > Dasyuridae > Sminthopsis > Sminthopsis crassicaudata. The sequence continues at coordinate 143,413,058 of NC_133620.1, forward strand.
CTCACATTAGCTAAGATGACTGGAAAAGATAATGATGAATGTTGGAGGGAATGTGGGAAAACTGATATATTATTAGTGGACTGTGAACTGATCCAGCCATTGTGGAGAGCAATTTGGAACTATGCCCAAAGGGCTATCTAACTGTGCATACTGAGGTGACGAATACCTAAACTAGGTTATACTATGAGTAGAGAATGCAAAGAATGTGACAGATATTATACTGTTACTGATACTAAAAAAAAAAGATTTTATAAAACTACTGACATTTTCTATTTGTTATCTTCATCCCAGTTTCATCCTTTCTCTGAGACTAATTTTGACCCTGGAAAGAAAGTTTATAGAGAGCTTCTTATTCAGAAAAGCTTTTGCCAGTATCTTGTACCTCTTATTCATGTATCCTCATCATCTCTCACCTAAACTACTCTACTTTCTCTACTTTCAACATCTTTCTTCTCCAATCCTTCCTCTGCACAACTGCCAAATTATTGTTCCTAAAACATAAGCAGGTCTGATCATGTCATCATTCCTCAAGAAGCTCCAACATTATCCAACATATTCCTTTGCCAGGATCCCTGATCTCTTGTTGCCTAGTATCTCCTTCTTGAGTTTCAAATTCCTAATATTTGGTTATTTCAATTTTGAACCCACTTACCTAATTCTTCAATCATTACCTGTCTATCTGGACCCCTGATTCTCAATCCCAGCCTCCTTAAGTGACTACTTTTGCTTTGTTCCAAATCTCTTAGCCTGCTATTTTATCATGGACAGCTCAGTCTATTTAACCCTACAACATGATTCTGAAATTCTCGCTCTGTATTTCTTCCCTTTATTTACCACTTAGATGTCTTTTGAATAGTTTTCTCCATTTGTTTCTCCAAGGATTGTGTCACTTTTTCTCAGAGACTTAGAAAAAATGCCTGCTTAAAACAAGAGGCATATCATCCAAGATCTTACATGACTATTCCAACAAAATATGAAATCTTCATCAGCCTATAAAGAAATCTATTGGGAAACTACAGTAAATTATTTCTTCCCTCTCAAAACTGTAGAAAAAAAAATTAGCCAGAAAGTCACAGGCAATAGGAAAGAGGACACTCCCAGTGGAACAGGTTAGAGATATATGTAGCCTGCCAAGATCTAGGTTCAGAGAGAACATAAGCAAAAGACCCTCTGAACAAAGTCCCTTGTAGTAAATAAAGCTAATCAAACAAAACATTGCCATGTTCAAAAATGTACTTAAATTTCTTCACCTATATTGAATATCTATGACAAGGGTATATTATTCAAAATATATAGACTAATAATAAAAACATCAAAGAATAAAAGCATTCCTCAACAGACAAGTTGTCAAGGAATATGAATGAACAGTTCTCAAAAAAAGAATTGTAAACTATCAATAACCACTTGCAAGACACCCCAAATCACCAATAAGAGAAATTAAAATCAAAACATATCTGAGGTTTTCACCCTACACTCAGCAAATTGTTCAAGATGACAAAAGATAAGAATGGCTAGTGTTGGAGGCACTGAAAAAAAGAATAACACTACTGCTTCATTGGTAGAGTTCTGAATTAGTAAAAACCATTCTGGTTGTATTATTTACAATTATGTAAATAATTATTAAAACAGTTTGTAATTATGCAAATAAGGTAGCTAAAATATCCATACCCTTTGTTCTAGAACTTCTATGCTACAGACAACATAAACATACATATATACAAACAAAAATGTGTGTAGAGCATATATTTTTTTATATATTCCAAGCAAGTCATTGACAAAATAATGGGCTCCATAAACACCAAACTATTTATAACTGTACTTTTTTGAGATAGTAAATAATTGGAAACTAATTAAACTAATCAAATGAAAAATGATTAAACAATTTGTGATATATGACTGGAATGGAATATCATTGTTCTAAGCAAAATTTCTTAAACTGTGGTTCTAGAATATGGGGTCATGTAATTGAATGTAGGGATCATATCACAAAAATTTGTTATCAGTAAATGTTTGATTTGTATATCTATTTTATATATCTATATATCCAGGAATAAAAATCTCTCAGGCAAAAAAGGGGTCATTAGTGGAAAAAAGTTTAAGAAACCTCATTGTAAAGCATCTAGATGTCACAGGAGCTAGAGTATTGGACATAGGATCAGGGAATCCTGTTTAAATCTGGCCTCAAACACTTACTGAGTAACCCTAGGAAAGTCACTTAATTTCTGTTTGTCTCAGTTTCTTCATTTATGAAATGGGGATAACAAAAGTACCCACTTCCCATGATTAACTTGAGGATAAAATGAAATAATATTTGTAAAGTATTTGGCCAATATTAAGTTGCTCTGTAAATGTTAGCTATTATTATTATACTGTAAGAAATAACAAACTTGATGAATACAGAAAAGCATGGAAAGTCATATATAGATATAAGGATTATTATATAATATATGATAGGATATATGATATAAATCCTCTCTTCCCTAACACTGAATTGGTGTGATTCCTTGTAAATCAGGATTCAGGAGAACTCTTTCCCCAATTCTTTTTCATTCTCCATAGCTACCACTGGGAATTTGTGTGTAATTATTCAAGTTACCTAGGGATGTTTCCTAAAATATCTAGGAAAGGGAGTTATGCTTTTGCTTCTGACATCTGTAATTCAGGGAAGAAATATTTGCATTACTTGCTACATTTTCATTTGACATTTATCATGAACTTCCTTAAAAGAAATCATTATTTTTATACCTATGCCCCAAATAATCTATAAATTCCTTGAGGGTCTCCCCAGGGCCTAGAACCAGTGTACCAAGCCAGTAATATGTGTTCGATAAATGTGCATGGATTGATATTAGCATAATCTTTTCCTTTCTTGCCTATCTCTCTTCCATAGACCATTCTTCACACACACACACACACACACACACACACACACACACACACACACACACACATATAAATACACATATATAAACTGTTTTTTATTACTCAGCAAATTTAAGCTATAACCCATTTTCCCTCCTTTTCCATTTTGATGAATGGAAACTTTCATCACTGCTATCAGCATCCCACTGTGCAAAAATATGCACCACACACCATATTCCCTAAATATTCTCTTTTCAATGGATTCTTCTCCTGTAACAAAAATAGAACAGGAAATTAAAGTGAATCACAGGGAGAAGAGTTTATTAAGTTGATGAGAAAGAGTTTGTAGAAGAGCTTATCTCAGATTTGAAACATCACAAATCATCTCAAAGAATTGTTACCAAATTCCTGAGTTTCTCCCTATCAATGCAGTAGACCATCACAGTATAGATGTTGGAACAAAATTCAAAATGAGACTTTTTCCTCTCCTTTTGATTCAGCTCAATTCAGCAAGAATGTGAAAAGTATTGTGTTAATGTTGGATTTACAAAAACAAGAAGGAAACAATCTCAGTCGTCCAGGAATCTTTTTAATATGGAGGCAGAATATAAAATGCACATAGATAAGCAAATATGAAGTAAATGCAAAATAAATTAAATGAATGGGGGAAAAGGAGATAAATTGTATATACTAATCTCTCAACTTTTATTCCTCCTGATATTTCAATAAGTTAAGAATACATCTCAATCAAATAAATCAAAGGTGTGAACAAGGCACCAGTGTTTCATTGAATCAATCAGTCAAAGACATTTCAACTAGAAAATCTATTTGCATGGGTGGATGGACAACAACAATACTTCTGCTTGCCTTTAGGGGAGAAAGATAGGAAGAAGAAAGCCACGGTGAGAATTAGCCCCAGAATTAGAGCAATATTTCTATAGTCAAAGAGGCATGACAATTATTTTGTGAAAAGAAGAGCAATTATCAATAGTACTAGTGAAGGCACCAGCTTCTTTCTCATTTTGAGGGTACCTAAAGGCAGAAAATAAAAGTAAAGCAATTCAGTCTCTGGCCTTTTTATGGAATTGCTCCATTACACTGAAGCTTGCAGAATTATTTGTTCATTGTTACCCTCTCAATACAGGTCTTTATCATCTCATGCTTGGACCATTAAAATAGCCTTCTATTTGTTCTCTCTACATCAAATCTCTCCCCACTCTAGTCCATCATCCATTCAGCTACCAAAGTAGTATTCCCAAAGTAAAGATATGATCACATCACTTCCCTACTCAATAAACTCTAATGGTTTCCTATTACCTATGGGATTAAATATAAATATAATGCAGTAGTGTGCTGATAAATGTTTAACAAAAATATTTATGCATGGCACATATTTAAGTTTAACCTGCATTAACATTTCTCTCCATCACTTAAATCTGAACAATCAATAAAACAATAAATCAAACCCTAAATTTGTGGGGTTTGCCAATTTCTAAGGTATAAAGCTCATACTGAAAATTTGGCAGTCTACCTAAGGAGCCTGTTTGAGCTTGCTCCTGTATATAAGCCTCTATTTGGCTTTCAATGCACTCATCATCTCATCTCTTCTTATCTCTCCAGTCTCTCCCAGTATTCTACAATGCAAGGACACTAGCTATACAACTGTGGTATTCATGGATGGTCTTTCCTGTTGGTATCTCCACCATGTATGAATGTGTATGAATATGTGTATGAATAAAAGGATATTTTATATTACCTAGTTGTGTGATTCTCAAACTTTTGTTCTTAATATCTTTACACTATTAAAAACTAATGAGGATCTGTCCAAAGAGTTTTTGTCTAGGTGGGTTATATTTATAGATATTTACTATATTAGAAATAAAAACTGCTTTTCAATTTATAGACCCATTGAAAGGATTTCAGAGACCCCCAGATTCTCTGGATCATTCTTTGAGAAGCACTACCATATGCTGCCTGAGCTCTTGAGTAGTATTATCAAAAAAGCCTTGGGTGATGATATGATATTTGTCACAAGGTCAGTTATGTCCTTGACAATTTCTGAGCTCTTTCCTAATCACCCATGTGGACCTATAAAAAAAGGTATGGGACCTTGATCATAAAAGACATCAGCCCAGCTCCTTAATCCTGGATTTTACTTAATTCCTTGAGATGATATGCTAATTCCTAAACTGAGATGAAATCTCTCTATCAAGAAGAGATGCCTGGTGTTTAAGAAGATAGTCACAGTGGGAAAGCTTTCTGACCATCCCGGCCTCCAATTCTTTTTATTTCAAGGAAAAACACTGTAGAAATCATAAAGGATTTAGAAGGGCACTGGTTTTTGACCTAGATTATACTTTCTTTTAGAATTTCAGGTCCAGGACACATTCAATTGACTCAGAATCTGAGTCTAAGATAACACTTTCACCATTTCATCATCACCTCTACAACTGCAGTGATTCATCCGAGACACCCTGTCTGTCCCCTTCCTGCCCTCTACACCTAACTATAAGGCTCTAGGGATAGCAAGGAGGAATCGCAGAAATCAGAACATGCAATCTCTCAGCGTGTCAGGAAACAATTCTGAAATCACTCAGCACCACTGTGAGAAAAAAATAATGTTCTTTTTCTTAACACAGCAATAAAGGGCGAGTTGTGTTGAACTGTGAGAGAAAAGATCAAGGTGACTTAGAAGCAAAAAGGGAGTTGGGGACAACTTGTTTCATTCTTCCCCAGGCATAGCCATCCTGAACCCAATAGCTTAATGTACTGATCATTTTCTAAATGTTTCACTGTGTCAATATTACATGTAAGATTCTGTTCTAAGGAATTGAATGTTACTGGGAAATCCTGATTGCTATTGTTGATAAACAGTGTACACAAAGGGAATTTGTGCAAAAGAAATGTGATATAACTGGGCCTCAGCAGGCACCAATGCACTTTTTGGAGAGGGACACCTTTTTTGACAAGTTGCTTTTCCTTGTTGACTGGAGAAAGAGAGAGACAGATAGATGGATAGATGAATGAATGGTGAGAGAGGGGAATGGATGGATGGGGAGCTGGGGGGGAAGGAGAAGATAGGTAGATACATAAATATACAGATAGATAACAGGTAGGTGAGTAAATAGATAGATAGATGGATGGAGAAAAGGATGGCTAGATGGATGGATGGGAGGAAGGAGAGATGAGTGAATAGAAACATAGATATACATATAGAATAAAGAGATAGCAGGTAGGTGAGTAGATAAATAGATAGATGATGGATGGATAGATGGATGATAGATAAGACAGACAAACAGAACATCTGTTAAGACTTTATTATATGTTATTGTATCTAGGTTATATTGTAACACATGTAAAATGTATGGGATTACTTGTCATGGGGGGAGGGAATGGAGGGAGGGAGGGGATAATTTGGAAATTTGAATAAAAAAAATTTAAAAAAAGAAAAAAAATAATAATCATAGAAGTATATTCCTCAAAAAAAGAGACTTTATTATATGTCATACTTTGGGCTATATGCTAAGGATACAAATATAGACAAGCAAGACAGTTCCTTTCCTATTAAGTGCTTATATTCTAATGAATAAAGACAATATATTAAAAGGATGCTAGGAAGCAGGGAGGGAAGGAAGGAGAAAGGGGAAACAAAGGCACTCATGAAGGTCATGGTGAGGAGAATTTGGTGTGGATTTCCAGGCAAGATAAGGTAAAAGCTCATTTATAAGATTCAGGGAACTCAGGGCAGAGCTTCCCATGAGGTTAAGATACAAGTGGGTAGGAGGTTCTAAAAGGTGGTGATGAGGAATAATAGCATTCTAAGCATGGGGAATAGCTTCAATAAAGGGCTAAAGGCAGGAGATGGAATGAAGCACTTTAAGAAGGCCAGTTTCGCTGAATTTAGAATGTATTATGGGAAATAATATGGAATTATACTTGAGACAGATTATGAAGAAATCTAAAAGTCAAACAATAGAGTCTGAATTTTATCCCAAAAGGCAATAAGAAATAAAGGAAGATCTTTGCTCAGGAAAGTATCATGTTCAGACTTATGTTTTATAAATATTAGTTAGGCAGTTCTGCAAAGGATAGATGTAGAATAGGGAGGCTAATTAAGAAACTGTTCCATTAGTCCAAGTAAGAGGTGATTAGGGCCTGAACTGTAATCGTTGTGGTGTAAGCAGAAAGGGAAAGACTTGAGAGATAAAGCAGTGGATGAATCTGCAACTAATTAGATATAAGCAATAGACAGATAGACAGAGAGAAGAATCAAGGATGAAGTTTGGGTTGTGAGCATGGGTGACCAAATGTTGACAGGAAAAAAGGAAATTAAGAGATTAGATAGGCATAGGAGGAAAAACAAAGAGTTCTATTTTGGATATATTGAGATTACATTCAGTTACTGTTATCTTGGAGGGTCAGAAATTGGCCTTCCCTGAACTTATCCCTTGATTGGAGTTACTATTTTTAGACAATATCTCTTAAGCCATATATAATCAATTAACTACTGAAAGAAATATTTATGCTTTAAAGCACCAGATAATGTTGATCTAGTTAATTTTAGAGATCAAACTACCTAGCATCATAGGATTACAGAACCAGAACTGGAAAGAGTCCTTAAAAAGAAACAAGCATTTACAAAGCACCTACTGTGTACCTCGCAGTATGGTAAATGCTTTAAAAATATCATCTCATTTGATCTTCACAACAATCTTGGGAGGTTGGTGCTGCTATAATCCTCATTTTGTAGTTGAAGAAACTGAGGAAATCACAAGATAAAATGACTTGACCAAGATCACACAATTCATAATGATCTGAGGCCAGATTTTAACTTGGGTCTTCTTGACTCTAAGACCAGTGCTCTATCTAGCTGTCTCTAAGGAAAACTAATCCAAACATTTCATTTTTCGGTTGAGGAAATTTAGGTTTAAAGAAGCTAATTGATTTGCCTAATATCATAAAGGTAACTATTGCCACAGGTGAAATATGAGCTGAATTTCTCTCCCCAAAGTCTCACTATGGTGTGCAAGTATCTCTAAAAGCATGAGGCAATGCCAGGATAGCTCTAGCCCATTCTGCCATGCTAGAAAGACTTCAGGAATGGCCTTGTGGTGTTCAAGGTCCAGCCCAGCAGGTTGATCATTGAATGATAAACTAATTGGACACAGCAATCCTCAAAGACTAAGTCAAAGAAGGATTTCCATCTGTATCAGTGGAAGGAATTCCCATACAGATAATGGATATTCTTACAGTAACCAAAGAGTAAACTTACACCTCCTCAAAATATCTGATGGAGAAACAATGTTGCCTAATGGAAGGAGGGTTGTTTAAAACCAGGAAGATCTAGATTTAAATCTAGCCTATGACAGACACTGCACATGTAACCCTGGGCAAGTAACTTAAGTTGTTAATATTCTTTGCAATACTTGCAATGGTTAACCTCCCAGATTTGGAATAATGAAGACCTGAGTTCAAAGCCAGCCTCAGACATTTGCTAGCTTTATGAACCTCAGCAAGTCATTTAACCCTTTTTGCCTTAATTTTCTTATCTGTTAAGATAAGTTAGAGAAGGAAATGGCAAACCTCTCTAAGTTAATCTTTGCCAAGAAAACACCAGATGTGATCAACAAAGAGTTAGACATGACTGAAGACTGAAAAACAAGACCTTTCTAAGCTACAGTAAAGTTTTATTGGCAGAGAAAGTTTCTTTACCGGGAGCTCCTTAAAACAATAAAATCATGGGTCTAATCCCTATCCCTATCAAGATGTCTGATATATTCAGTAGGTCCTTGCTAATAATTTTCTCATTTTATGTGGAAATATGTTTAGAAAAATTGCGCATTTAATCTATATTGGATTACTTGGGGAAGGATGGGACTGGAGAAAGGGAGAAAAACTTGGAACACAAGGTTTTGAAAGGATGAATGTTGAAAACTATCTCTGTATTTTGAAAAATAAAAAGCTATTATTTTTAAAATTCTCCTTTCAGTCCCTAAGAGATACCAATATGTATTTCTTCTTTTGAGGGACAATATTTTCAGAATCCTTAATTTTGTCCTGGTTTACTCCTCCCAATGTCTTTTCTAAGAGAGCACTTAACCTTACCTTAAAGTTTAACTCTCTTAATGTGGTGGTACTAGTATGATGGTTTTTGTATACTGCTTTTGTTTTTTAAATCTGCTCTTACTGATGCTAAAGATGTTTTAAAATATATGGGATTAACAAATATCACAAATACTATGCTAATCTCATGCCTTCCATCATTCTTTAGAATATACAAAGCTCACAGAAGACAAGTACTTATGTCTATATTAGTGTAGAAATGATACTGCCTCTCTGTTATAGATGATTAACCAGATTTGGTATCTTTCTTCCGTGGGGGAATCTTATTTCCTCTTTTCCTGGAAAGCCATCATCAAGACAAGTTCATTCTTTGTAAGCTGTAACCTCCATAAATTTAGAGCTGGGAAAGGCAGATATTTGAGGAAAATAACAGCTTTGTTTGCTTTGCATAATACCCCTATAGAATATTGATAGAACTGAGTGTGTGAGTGTGTGTGTGCATGTGTAAGCCTCAACACCCAATATGACACAGGAACAACTTTTGAAAAATCATTTTGAGTCAGTGGAACTTTTAGTTGCAACAAAAGAAATATCTTCAGTATCTTTGGAACAGAAAAAAGGAGATTGTGCTCCAGTAGATGGGTTAACCTGTGACTCTGCCTGAGGGAAATCTGGGAAGGAAAAAACCATCTAATGAAGCTAGCATAGTCTGGGGAGGAAATAAAAAGTCACCTTCATCTAGAGAGGATCCTTGGCAGCCACAGGAAACAAAATGCAATTTGTGTTTATTCTGACAGCCTATCTCAGAGGAGAGAATGCATTTTTTTTTAAAGTGGAGAGATCACAAAAGCAATTCACATTGATTCCACAAAATATTATTAAATGCCTGTTATATGCAACACTGAGAGGCAGGGGTGTATAATGGTTAGAGACTTAGCCTAGGAAATCAGAAATTTTAGATTTATGTCCTTAACCTAGGAAGGAAATTCTAGATTCATGTCCTGCCTCTGACACATATTGACTGAAAAGTTTCCTATAACTTCTCTATAAGTTCCAGAGAAGGTACCACTCACATATAGAGAGATTATCTAGGCAGTGAAATTTCACTAGTCCTATTGCAAAGCCCTGTGTTTGGTGCTAAGAATAAAAGACAACAAGACCTATTCTTAAGTGACTTGCACTTTCTTGAAAGATTCACCATATATAATAATTAAGGGCATAGAAAATTCAGGAGTTAATTGAACCAGTGGATCATACTCCTGATTAATAAATACTGGTGGAATCAAATTGAATCTATTTCTTGTTGTGTCTGACTCTTCATGACCTCATTTGGGGTTTTCTTGACAAAAATACTGAAGTAGCTTGCCATTTCCTTCTACAACTCATTTTATAGGGGTGGAAACTGAGGCAAATAAAATTAAGGGACTTGCCTAAGGTCACACAGCTAGTTTAAGTGTGCAAGGCCAGATTTGAACTCAGGTCCTCCTGACTCTAGGACTGGTACTCTAGCTACCATACTACCTAACTATCTAGATTTAATCTATATTCCTTACTATAATTCTTTCAATCTTCACAAAAATCCAGGAAAAAAAAGGAATTAAAATATCACTAATTTTCCTCTATTATTACAGATAAAGAAATAAAGAATTAGAGTGAAATTCAGATCATATAGCTATCAACGATAGAGCCCAATATGAATCCAGATTTTCTGAGTCCATATTCAGCCACTGCCTCTCTTTCTATAAGATTTTCTGAGATGCCTAATTTTATTTAATATTGGACATTTAAATAAATGGTTCTTTTCTATAATATATGGATTTTCTAAGAATCATCAACACAAATGCAATCTATTTCACTTTCACATAGGGAAAAAAGTTCTCACTACTGTACTCATTGCAAAGTAATGAATATATATGGTATTTGTTATTTAGGACTACCTTTTTACACAAGGAGCTTAAAATGTTTAAAGAATTTCTAAGCAACTCAAATAACTCCACAAAGGAGAAAGTTGTAAATGTAGAAATAAGCACTATTTCCTCCATATGGAAAAGTGGAGAAAGTGAGACATAATATATAAAATAATTAGACATCAGACAGACATAGAGGCTTTGTGACTCATGAGCGAAACAAGAAGGAGGACCCAGGACACCCAAGCCCTTACCCAAACCCAGACACGTAGACCAAGACTGAGATTAGGGAAGGGCTCAGGATGTGTGTCAAAAACACAGCTGTTGATGATTCAGTGGCAAAGATTTGTCATCATCAATATCCTTGAATATTGTCTGTGTCTAAGAACTCGGGCAGTTCATGGCACGACCTAATTTACAATGAATCCCAAAGACAAAGACAGATAAGGAAAGGTGCCCTGGAACATCAAACACTAAAGTCTTATTGCTCTTCCCAAAAGTCTGTCTGAATCTCTTCTTCCCTTCTCTCTGTTTCTCAACTCTTTCCCTTTTCCCCTCTCTCTTTGTCTCTCTCTGTTCTCCCTCCTCTTTCTCTGTCTGTCTTTTCTCTCATATCCTTTCTCCCTCCCTCCTCTCTCTCTCCCTCCCGTTCCTTCCCTCCCTCCTTCCCCCTTCCTCCCTTCCTCCCTTCTTCTCCCTTCCTCCCTTCTTCTCCCTTCCTCCCTCTTTCCTTTCCTTCCCTCCCTCTTTCCCCTCCCTCCCTCTCTCCCCTCCCTTTATCTTTTCCTTCTCTCCCTCTCTCTCCCTTCTCTTTCTCATTTCCTCCATCCCTCCCTCTCTCTTCCCTTTCTTTCTGCTTCTCTTTCCCTCTCTCTCCTTCTCTCACTCATTCCCCCCTCCTTCTTTCTCTCCTTCCTTTCCTCCCTCTCTTATTTCCATCCCTCCCCTTTCTTATTCTTCCCTTCCTTTCCTGCTTCTGTCTTGTATATCTCTATTTCTCTCCAAAAATCCTCCCTATCTCCCTTTCTCCCCTCTTTCTCCAATGTTCTAGATAACATATCATCATCTCTCTTTCCAGATGTCAACTTTTATTGTCAACTCTTACACAAAATGGAGCAGCTAGATGATACAGGGGATAGAATGCTGGCCCTAAGTTCAGAATTGGACTCAGATTCTTGCTAAGTGTTTGACCCTGAGCAAGTCATTTAACCCTGTTTGCCTTGGTTTGCTCATCTGTCAAATGAGCTAGAGAAGGAAATGGCAAAGCAGCCCAGTATCTTTGCCAAGAAAACCCCAAATTGGGTCACAAAGAATCAAAAAATGATGAAATGACTAAACAACAATACAAAATGGATGTTTGTAAATGTGTAAGAAAAATAGAGAGAAGGGGGGGAGAATGGAGAGACAGAGGGAAGGGGGGAGGGAGAGACAGAGATGAACACAAAGAGAGAAACAGAAAATCAAAGACAGAGAGACACAAAGACAGAGAGAGACAGAGGAAGAGAGACAGACAGACAGAGGGACAGAGACAGAGAGAGAGAAAACGGAGAGAAATGGAGAGAAAAGACAGACAGAGAAAGAAACAGACAGAAAGAGGAAAAGAGAGAGTCAGAGAAAGAGAGAGACAAAGACACACAGAGAGAGAGAAAGGGAGGAAGAAACAGTGACAGAGAGAATCAGAGAGACAGAGTGGAAGAGAGAGAGAGAGAGAGAGAGAGAGAGAGAGAGAGAGAGAGAGAGAGAGAGAGAGAGAGAGAGAGAGAGAGAGAGAGAGAGAGAGAGACAAAGACAGAAAGAGATAGAGGAAAAGATGGAGAGAAACAAACAGACAGAGGGACAGAGACAGAGAGAGGAAATGGAGAGAAATGGAGAGACATAGAGAGACAGAGAAAGAGAGACAAATTCAGAGAGAGAGAAAGGAAGGGACAGTGAGAGAGAGGCAGAGAGACAGAGAGACAGAAACAGAGAGACAGAGATAGAGAGACAGAAACAGAGAGACAGAGATAGAGAGACAGAAATAGAGACAGAAATAGAGAGACAGAGACAGAGAGACAGAAACAGAGAGACAGAGATAGACAGAAACAGAGAGACAGAGATAGAGATAGAAATAGAGAGACAGAAACAGAGAGACAGAGATAGAGAGACAGAAATAGAGACAGAAATAGAGAGACAGAGACAGAGAGACAGAAACAGAGAGACAGAGATAGACAGAAACAGAGAGACAGAGATAGAGAGGTAGAAATAGAGAGACAGAAACAGAGAGACAGATAGACAGAAACAGAGAGACAGAGATAGAGAGACAGAAATAGAGAGACAGAGACAGAGAGACAGAAAGAGAGAGACAGAGATAGAGAGACAGAAACAGAGAGACAGAGATAGAGAGGTAGAAATAGAGAGACAGAAACAGAGAGACAGATAGAGAGACAGAAATAGAGACAGAAATAGAGACAGAAATAGAGAGACAGAGACAGAGAGACAGAGACAGAGAGACAGAAACAGAGAGACAGAGATAGAGAGACAGAAACAGAGAGAGACCTAGGGAAGCAGCGAGAGAAAAGGATAAAGAGAGAAGAAAAGACAGACAAAAAGAGAGAAGGAGAGGAGAAAGAAAAATGAGTGACTAAATCTAGTCACTTTAATGGCATGACATTTTCCTTTTTTCTCTATGGGGTGCAGTTTATCTATAAGAACAAAAAGTGTGTTTCTACTTGAGCACGTCAGCCTTGCTAAGACTAGCCAAAGCCCCCACAAACTCCTCATTCTCCCAGCACACACTGACACACCCAGAAACATTTTTCTACAGGTGAGATCTGTTTAAAATAGACATGGAAAGTAGCCTGAAAAGGGAGGCGGAGATCTCGCCAAGGAGCCTCATCTGGCCCGGGGCATGTCCTAGGTGTTGTTGTGGCTAGGTAGCAAGGCCTGGCTGGTTCCATTCATCCACTCCCTTCTCTTTACTGGCTGCTTGTGAGCCTCAGGTCGTTTTTAGCACCATCTGTTACCATCACCCCATTTTGTTTCCAATGGTGGTTCCTGCCTGACTTGTCCCCCAGGCAACAGAGCCCCACCCCACGCTCCCACACAGAGTCCCCGTTCCCCCCCCCCCCCCCCAGCATAGGACCTGGGCAGTCTGAGCTAGCAGACCTCTCCTTAACTCAGGTTCTACTTCTTTGAACCCTCTCCTCCCTTCCCTTCCCTCCCAAGAGCACACAAGTTGGTTTCTCCATGTCATGGATGTTATCCACTCTATGCGTGGCCCCCAACACATAAAAACACATTCCACATTAAAGATGCAAGTAACTTGGAAAGTCTCTTTAGTGTGGCAGCTGCTGCCAGCCTTGGCAGCCAAGCTATGACTCAGTCCATTGTCATTAAGGCTGCTGCATAAAATCAGTATCTGGCCTCCCTGCTTCCCACAGAACCCGGGAAAGACAGGACAGCAAGACCTGCTCAGTACCGTGGCTGTCCCCGGCCAAAACAGGTCCCTTCCCTGGAGCAAACATTTAGCATTTGGCTCTGGCTCATTGTCAAGCTGTCTTCTTGGGTGATAGAGTACCAGGCAATTTGCTTTCTTTGGGGAGACTCCAAAACGGCATTTAAAGAACAGCTAAATGGGTTCTGGAGGGAGGGTCCTCCCTGGAATAGAGGGCCTGGGTGAGAGAATGTCTCTGAAGCTTGAGATGGCCACATGACAGGAATGCTAATGTGTCTCTGCATGTGAACGCCTGGCTGTGTATATACATATCGCCATGGATTAAACAAACTGAAAAAGAAAAGGCTCTGGCTCCAGCTTCTGGTCTTCCTTTTTTATAATAAAATTAAGCACAGAATCTTAAATCTGGAACTAGAAGGAACCTTAAAGGCCATTTTGTCCATTCCGATGATATAACAAATGAGCAAATAAACTCTGGGGAATTAATTGTCACAGGGATGATCTAAGGTGGAATTTGAACCCAGTTCCTTTGATGACACAAGGTTTTATTTTGGTTTGTTTTTTTTTTCACAACAGTTCTCAAACTTTTTTGGTATTAGTACCTCTTTACATGTTTAAAAATTATTAAGAATCCCTCCAAAATCCTTTGCTTCTGTGGATTTTATCTATTGATATTTAACCATATTAGAAATGAAAACATCTTAGTATTATTATGAAAATAGCTTTGTCCTCAGAGATCAAAGGGTCTTAGGAGCCCCAAGGAGAACCTGGATGACACTGTGAGAACCACTGCACTGATCTACACTACCTCTAATGAATGTACAGGCAGCCAGATGATACAGTGGTTATAGCTTTAGACCTGAAATTGGGAAGTCCCCAATGTAAAGCCAGCCTCAGATACTTACTGTTTATACGACCCTGGATGAGTCACCTAATTTCTATTTGCATCAGTTTTCTCCATCTGAAATGGAGATAATACTAGCAGCTCTTCTCTTCCAGGCTGTTGTAAAAAATAAATAAGTTAAAATTTGTAATGCTCTTTGAAAACCATAAAGCACTACAGAAATGCTGGTTATTATCCCCTCTGAGATCAAATCTGCTTCTCTTTTCATTATGCCATGTTGCTTCTGTAAAGGAAAGAGAGAGGGAGAACAGATGTACTATTTCAATAAATTAAAGATATATGTGTGTATGTATGCCTATGTATATATACACACACATATGTGCACGTATGTATGTATGTATGTTTATATATGATGTGTGTATAATATATATGTGGGAAGGTGAGTATGTGTATATATATTTTATATATATGCATGTATATATTCTCTATACCACACAAAATCAGATGTCAAGCACTGTAATATAAAGATATAAACAAATAAATAAATAGATAAACATATAAAGATCAATAAAAACATTCTTCCTCCCTTTCTTCTTCCCCCATTTTTTTTTAACAGAAATAGGAAGCCTACTTTGGGTGCAGAAGACTACATCTAGTATCAGGTTTTTTTTGTTGTTTTTTTTTTTATTGTTTTCTATGATTCTTTTCTTTTTCCTATTGTTACTTCTTTGTTATGAGGGATAGCCTTGAAAAGGGAAATGAGAGACATGGGAAATACAAAAAACACAAAAGCAAAAATTATCAATAAAAAAAAGAGAAAGAGACACAAATAAAGCCTAAATCTGTCCTTGGTGACATGGGACAGTCCCAAACTAAGCTGTAAATTTTTAAGAGGCTACTCATTTAACAAATAAACTTCCCTATGGATTGTGGGGGCTCATTACTCCCTTAAAAGAACCCCCAGAGGTTGTGGCCCTTTCACCTTTTAGAAAAGACCAGATCTATCATTTTAGGCATAGTTTATTGCTAAATGGGTAAACTCTCTTCATCAATGCAGGTTGATATGTTCTCTAAAATTGATAGGATTAGAGGCTGGCCTAGATCATTGAAAGTTTGCCAGGATCGTACTGCCAGATCTGTACATGTCAAATCTAGGCTATAACTCAGGATCACACTAAACTGCTTCTTCTCTGTAGTCTGTTTAAAAACAATATCATTAGCAACCCTGGCTGGAAGACAGCAAACTCCCCCCTTTCCTCCAAAAATCACCAAAGCTTAGTTTAGTACAAAGGGATTGATTGGTAGGTTTTTTTCCCATTTATCCCTCCCCCTCTTACCCCTCTTTAAGAAACCCCCAAAAGCTCCCTTGCTGGTAATTAAAGTGTGAGACATTTGGAGGAGTGAGGATCACCCTTACAAGTAAAGCATTTCCTACCAGATTAAAAAATAATCCCATCAATCATTTACTCATCCTAAAAATTTGATGTACTTTTATTTTCCACCCGCATCATCAGGAAAAGCAATCTCCTACTGATAGAGCTACTAGGAAGGATTGTAGGCCATCTTGAAATCCATTATGTCCTCTTATGCTAGGTGAATTGCTCCATTTTCTTCTGCAAATGGCCTGGCAATGAAAAAATGGAAGTGGCTGTATTTTGATGTCACTGGAAAATGAAGGTGATAAATACTAGGACAAGTTCCTTCAAAGAGGAGAAGTGAATCATTTTCCTCCCAAATGTGTGGATTGCTCACCTACCCAGTTAGCTCCTGAGCCATATACTGTGTGCCAAATATCAAAATCAGAGGCAGGACAACCTGAAATGGCAAGTAATAGAAATAGATTAATTTCTATAAAAGGAAGAGTTCTGGCTCTGGATTCCAAGGACGTAGCTTCAAACAGCATCTCTCTAATACTATCTGTGTAATCCTGAGCAAGTCTCCTCTCTTCCCTGGACCTCATTTTCCACTTCTGTAAAATGGAGGAGGGTCATTGAATGAGACATCCTACTAGTTTTCCTCTAGCACTAGATAGATAATTCTTAGGGTCAGAATTTGAAGGGAGAATATTATTTTGCCAAAAAAATAAACAAACCAGAAAAGATGATCCATTGACCTTTTTTGGCCCATTTAAGCTACACAGGTAGTAGGGTGGATAGAGTACTGAGCCTTAGTCAGGAAGCCCTAAATTCTGGCCTCAGATATTTAACAGCTGTAGGCCACTGGGCAGTCACTTCACCCTATTTGTCTCAGTTTCCTCATCTGTAAAATGAGCTGAAGAAGAAAATACCAAACGACTCTAATATTTTTGTCAAGAAAACCCCAAATGAGATCATGAAGTCAAGATGACTGAAACAACTGAAAAACAATGAGCCCATTCACACTTTTCCCCCACTTCTCTTAAGTTTCTTAGATTCAGTCACTATTATAGTAGAACATCTACCCAAATAGTTAATTTGTCAATCTCACAATGATATATTCTTCTTGTAAATTAAATAAATATAACAATCTGACAGCCCAAGGAATTACAGCTTCCTAAAGCCTTTATACCCACACAAAGAACATATGAAAAGCCATGGACAAAAGTTGTGGACATACATGAATGTCGTGACTTTTGTATCATTGGAAAGAACCCCTATATCAATAAAGTAACAGAACAAATGGTGTATTTGAGAGTGTTCAGCTCAGATCAGTACTTTGGATTATGGTTCCTGCCACCATTAAACAGGCAACATTTCCTTATTTCATAGATTAATTTTCAGTATCAATATAAGACTCTCTGATCATGTCAATTTGCTTTTCAAAAACCTTCACTGCTTTCCCTTTGCCTCACCAATCAGTCAAAAAGCATTTATCAAGAGCCTCGTATGTGATAGGAACTGTGCTAAGTAGTTGAGAAAGGTAAAATATAAGTCTACACCCAAGGAGTTCACAATTTAATGAGAGAAATAATATTCAAAAATTACACACAAACATGATATGTAAAAGATAAATTGAAGACAACTGACAGAGGGAAGGCACCATCTGGGAATTTCTCAAGGTCAGAGACAGTTTCGTGTCTATCTTCGTATCCCCAGTTCCTATATCAAGATAAACACTTCACAAATGTTTAGCTCTCCATGCATTACTAACAACTTACAGCCCAAGGAAGAGCCTCCTGTAGAAAGTGACATGAGCTGACCCTTGAAGGACTCTCGGGATTCCAAAAGTCTTTGTAAAGAGGGAGACCATTACAGGAACAAGGAAGACACAATTCATGGAAAAGCATAGAGGAAGAAGATGGTAAATCACATATAAAGAGCAGTAAGTTGATTAACTTGATGGAAAATATAAAGTTTGTGAAGAGGAATGATGTGAAATCAATTGAGAACGATAGATTGAAGCCAGATTGTAAAGAAATTTAAAAGCCAAATAGAGGTGTTTGTAATTTATCCTTATTGTAGTCAGTCTTGTCTAACTCTGTGACCCCCATTTGGGATTTTCTTGACAAAGATACTGGAATGGTTTTCCATTTCCTTCTCCAACCCATTTTACAGATGGGAAAACTAAGGTAATTAGGGTTAAGTGACTTGTCCAGTATTTGAGGTCAAATTTGAACTCAGATCCTCCTGATTCCAGATCTGGCACTATATCTACTACTCTATCTAGATGTCCCGTTTATCCCAGAAATAATAATTTTAAAAAATCACTAAAGTTTCTCTTAGCAAATAAGTGACATGATTAGATATTCACTTTGGTAGCTATGGAGGATATGTTGGAAAGGAGATGTACTACAGATGTGGAGACTCATTAGGAAGCAATTGAACTAATCCAAATGAGAAGTAATGAGGTCCATAGCATGATGATTTGATAAGTGGAGAGTGGTGTGTGTGTGTGAGGGGGTTATTGGGAGAAACATGGAGGTAGAATGATATGCAACCAATTGGATATGGGATTGAAGGGGGTTGAAAGATTGAGAATGACTCCAAAGTTTCCAATTTGAGTGATGAGGAGCTTAATAACATATAAATAAATTCCTCTATGTCCGGGAAGAATAAATTTCCTTCGCATGGGGGAATAGGGATCCCAGTTTCCCAATAGTGAATTTTGGAGGAGGAGAAGATATTGCACATGTTGAGTCTGAAGACTCAAGAGGTTCCATCCCTTGCCAGTTAATAGTTAAGTGAATCTAAGCAAGTAATTAGCCTAAGACTTATTTTCCTCATCTGTAAAAATACCCCCTTTCCCAGGTATTACTCTCAGAGTTGTTGCAAGGATTAAGGCAAATGTTGGCAAATGCTTTATCTGGTAGACCCTGGCACCCTGGCATAGGGAATAAAGAATTGGCTTTTAGAGTCAGAAGAATTTCTTCAAGTCCCATTTCTAGACAAGACACAAACTGATGTTGTTAACCTGATTGTTGTTTAGTCATGTCTAACTCCTTGTAACTCCCTATGGAGTTTTCATAATAAAGATACTAGAGTAGTTTGCCATTTCCTCTCTATGTTAACCTGGACAAATCAATCTCCCCATGTCCCCAGCAGTTCTCTAAGACTAAATTTCAGACTAGTTGCTGATCTGCATTGAAATTCATAGGAAATTCCCTACACCTAGAGCAATAATAACAGGTATAGACAAAAAATTATCTTGTGACAGAAACCAAATATCACCCAAGGGTTAATTCCTTTCAAAAGCCATTAATCCTTTCAAAAATCCCTTGCCACTGATTGGAGCAGGAGGAAAGCATGGCGCCATATGCTTTTGTATTTCATACGAACAGAAAGCCAAAAAAATAATTAGTTGGGTCTTTTTTAATGTTTTTAAAGTAATAATAGTCTGAATTCACCACTGTCACCAGGGCCAGGTCCATGGAAACAGATGGAAGCCAGGAGGCAGCTGCAGGTTTGTTGGAAGTGGCAAACTTTTCTGTTTCCCTAGGGGCTTGTTATAGCTTTTAGCAAGAACCAGCTCAGTGGGGAAAGAAAGCAGCCAATCACAGGCTTCCCTTCCCCCTATCTAAGAGGAGCCAACTGTGCTTGTCTTTAAAGCCTTTAGTTTGTCAGCAGCTCAAATGAGCTGCTTCATCCATTAAAGCAGAATCCAAGGGAGAATGAAAGATGCTGAAAGTAATGCTTTAGCCACCAGCTGTATGCATTCACTTTGGACCATTCCTGTCAAGGGGAGGCAAGGGAAGCCAGATCCCTGACCGACTTTGTAGTCCCAAGGGAGGAAGGTTACAGCCTATTTACTCTCGTCTCATTAATTGGCCGCAAGGGCTCCATCCAACATGTTAGAAGCTTTGCTTCCTTACTAGAAAGTGAATGAGATGGACAAAAGTTGAAAGGTTTAGACATGGATGGGTTGCAATTGAAGGTAACCACTACATCAGTTAGATCACAGATCCCTTTAAGAGGATTGTGTGACATTAGACTCTGAGTATACAAAGGCAAAAATGAAATCATCCTGCCCTCAGGGAATTCATATTTTTAAGTTTCTATTAGGAAATAGGAGGAGAGATCCGGCTTCTCTTCCTTTAGACTTGAAAATTGAACAGTGATCCCTTTCTAACCCTTTTCTTTTCAATTCCCTTCTTGCAATATGCTGTTGCATATTAGTCTTGCCAGGGTGAGACCCAGTGTCTTTTTAAAATTATTTTTACCAGGTTTATGATTTTATTGGTATAGGAAGTCCAAGGTAAGAAACCTTCTGTACTTTCTCTGCAAACTTTGAGTTTACAGAGGAACCTAGGGCACTAAAAAGGGAAGTTATTTACCTAGTGTCACAATCAGTACAGCAGCAAAGTTAGTCTTCACCCAAGTCTTCACAACCCCAAGCCAGCTCTCTATCCACCAGGCAAATAATGCCTCTGAGACTCATTTTTCAGCTCTGCAAAGGCATTGGGTCAGTGGGAAAAGCAAGAGTTCTGGAATCAGGAACCAGGATCAAAATCCTGCCTCTTACCTGTGTGATCTTGGACAAATTATTTAAGTTCCTTAGTTCTTACTTTGTCCTCTCCAGTTGTACATCTGTAATCCTATGATCCACATCCTGAATCCTCATACATAGTAAGTATCTAATAAATGTGGCAAATTGAATTGAATTGAATAAAATGCTCCCACTCCTTTCCCTTCCAACAACAAAACCACTTTAAACCTGATCTACCTTTTCAGGCTCAAATACATGTGGCTGGAATACATGTGGTGAAAAAAATAGACACGGCTATATTTAACAGCAATGGATAAATCCCAGCCAAGGTGAAGTCTAAGTTCTCACCCCAGAATCAGACCCAATTATAGCCTTCTCTTCTTGTGCTAACATCTGATAAGCAGAGTCAGGCTAGGCCAGACCCAGCTGGGAGACCTCCAGATAATATTTATTGTTAGAAATGCCAGGTACATTCATTTCTCTCAGAGTGATAGCAACAGCAGGTTACAAAAGCAGTCATGCTCTAGAGTGTTGTCTCCAGGCTTTGTCCACTAAAGGAGAGGGAAGGAAAAAGCCATATGTTAACTCCTTTGTGTGTTTTGGTAGCAGAGGATCCTCACAATATGTCAAGGGACAAATGGAGATGCTGTCAGCTGAGCACACCCTAGCCTTGCCTTCACCCTTTGTCAGAGGAAAGAGAGTTCATGATCAGCTGCAGAATGTAACTCAATGGGCAGATTCTTTAGTGGCAGGAGCTGGGAAGGCTGATGGTCCCTAAGCCTCCAAGGATATAAGAGATTATTGATCACAACGATGGCCAACTGTTTCCTTTTGTCCTAATAGTTAGTTGGTCAACAAGCATTTAACAAGTGCTTACATTGGGCAAAAGAAAGACAAAGGCAGTCCCTGCTCTCCTGGAGTTCATACTCTTATGGGGGGACACAACATGCTAAGTAAGAACTTGGTATAGGCCCGATGAATGTTTCATTCCTTTCTAATAATACCAAACCTAAACCACCAGAAAACTGGCCTGAGTCAAAACCTGCCCATGGGAAAAGATAAACTCCAATGGATAATAAGCACTAGCAGCTGTGGGGACTTAGAAAGACCCATTAGATTGTAAACTCTTCAAGGGCAAAAACTGTCTTTTACCACTTTTTTTATTTGCTGAGGCAATCAGGATTAAGTGACTTGCCCAGGGTCACACAGCTAAGAAGTGTTAAGTGTCTAAGCCCAGATTTAAACTCAAGTTCTCCTGACTTTAGGGCTGGTGCTCTATTGCCCCTTTTTACCACTTTTTGTATCCTTAGCACTTGACACAGTAGATACTTAACAAATGTTTAGAGATTAATTCTGCAGAAGATTTGGTTTGAGCTCAATCTTGAAGGGAACTATGGATCCTAAGAGAAAGAGAGGTGAGGAGAAATTGCACTCCAGGTACGGGAGACAATTGAGATAAAGGCTTGGAGATGGGAGATGAAGTGTCTGATATTCAAGAAATCAAGTGCAATTGGTTCATTGTAGAGTGTAAAGGGAAGCAAAGTACAAAAAAACTGGAAAGCTAGGAAGCCATGGTTTTAAAGAGTTTGAGATTCCATATTTGATCCTAGACTTAATTGGAAGCCTTTAAAGTTTTGTTTTGTTCTAGTTTTGGAACAGAGGGAGATAAGAAAATCACTTGGGCAATAGAGTGAGGAAAGCTAAGGCAGAAAGATCAATAATTTGAAGTCTTTTACCATGGTTCATGCTAGAAATGATGAGGGCCTGAACTCAAGGGGTGGGTGTGTGACTTGAGAAAGGAGACATATATAGTAAAGGCAGAAATAGCAAGAGTTTCGAAAAGATTATATCTGAAAGGTGAGTGACAGTGAAGAGTCAAGGATGACACTGAGACTACACTAAAGAAAAAAGAAAGAGAAAAGAAACCTGCTCCACTCCAGAGATTTCATTTCATAAGGGTGAGTTTTCTAGCACTCAAGAGTTAATAAAAGATGTCAATTTAATAAATATTTGTTAAACACCTAATATGTACAAAACACTGTGTTAATCATTGAGAATACAAAGATAGAGATGACATAGACTCAAGAAACTTGTGATGTAATAGGGAAGATACACATGTACAGATAACTATGATTAAAGAAAAGGTGAAGTTTAAGTGCAAAGAAGAGAACCAGGAAAAATGCTATGAATTTTGGGGAAAGAGATGATTGATGGAATGGAAGGAAGATATGCTATTCCATGGTAGGTATATGAAGCAAAGTCCCATTTGTCTCCTTCCCACCTTTAAATGACTACTGTAGTTATAACTGTGAGCAACGAATATCTTAATTTCAACTGAAGGTAAAAGCTAACCCAAAAAACTTTTTCATTCCATTATAATCATAGAATCACTGCAGGGTCCACAGGGACTGGAGTCTAGATCTTAGATCTAGTTTGAGAAGAACCCCTTGAATGAGGAGGAATGATCACACTGCAGTACCACAGAGACAATTTTACCTTATTGAATCACATCTAAGACTTCTCCAAAAATTTGGAATGGAAAAAGTACTCGATACAGGCATTAGATAAGTAATTTATTACAACACACAAAAGGAAAGATAAAGAGAGCACTCATAAATCTATATCTGGTTATATTAAGTTTTAAAATGTGACTCAGTAAATAAACTTATAATTTACTAAAATGTTTGCATTTGGATCTCATCAAAACAAAGCAATTTGCACAGCTACTAATTAGGTATTTTTACATTTTATCTTGATACTATACAGAGTGACCATTCCTGGTACATTTCGGCTGGTAAAATGTTCAGGCTCGCATTAATCCTATTCTCCTCAATTTCTGTTGCTCTTATGGATACCACCACCCCCCTTCTGTGGGATGTTAATCCCAAACTCTTGAACTCACAAGGTCAACACCAAGCCTAGATTCTGATTTGGGAGTTAGAATACCTGAAATCAAACCCTGCCTCTCATATGAACTAGCTGTGTGGCTCTGGAATATCTTAGTAACTCATTTTTATATCTGTAAAATGGAAATAATGCTTCTGAAGAAAGTACTTTCTCAATCTCAAAAGACTAAATTAATGTATAAGGACACAATTTGAAATTACATATTATACATGTGAGAGGACTCTTAAAAACAGTGAGATACTATGTCCTCTTAATAAACTGAAACCACAAGCTATCATAACACCTTCCCTCTAAAGTCCTATGTTTTTCTTTTTTGTCTTATCTCTCCACAATATGCACTCTCTACTCTAGTAAGGCAATTATGTTCAATGTCCCTGAGAAAATTAATCCTTTCATTGCATTTCCTTTTCTCCCCTTTTCTTTATCTGAAAGCCTATAATTCCCCAGTTTCTCCTACTTTTCCTACAGTTCTGATAATGGGGCAACAGATGAGATAGATTTATCTATATATGTGGCCCTAATCTCTCCTCTGATCTTTGCACCCAAATAATCAGCTGCTTATTGGACATTTCAAACTGATGTCCTAGAGATATCTCAAACTCAACATTTCTAAAATTCCCTTTTCTTCTAATTTATCTCAATTTGTCAACAAGCAGGGCAGAGGGGAATCTCTGGGGATTAAAGGTCCTTGCTGATGTTTTAGCTTCCCTCCAAACTTTAGCATCCCAAAGGGTGGAAGGAGAAAAAAAGAAAATAGACATCAATAGAAAGTTTAGGATAATAGGATTATGGAGCAGTCTTCCCTAAAATCATAAGCAACTTGTCATTATCTTTCTTCCCAAATGATGTCTTTATCCAAATTTCCCTATTTCTGTCAAAGGTACCACCTTTTTTCAAGGCCACTCAGGTTTGTTTTGTTATTTTTGTTTTTTTAGAAGGCAATTAAGGTTAAATAGCGTGCTCAGGGTCACACAGCTAGTAAGCCTTAAGTGTCTGAGATTGGATTTGAACTCTGGTCCTCCTGATTCCAGGGCTGATGTTTTATCCATTGCACCATTCAGCTTCTCTAGGTAATGGAAATTTGTAAACTTGGTGGTATCCTCAACTCCTTACTCTCCTTTATTCTATAAATCCATTCAGTTGTCAAATCTTATTATATGTATCTTGACATCTTTCTCATATGACTCTGTCCTACTCATTTAGTTATCACTTTTACTTGTGATGAAATGATGAGATATCAAATAAACAAATCTTAGATCCAGGATCTCTGATCTGGCCCCATCTCTGATACTGACTATGGGACTCTTTTCTAGGTAACTAAGGGAGGATATCTTTGTGGGGTGTCTTTGTTTTTCACATTCAATTGTAATTTTTTCTCATTTACATGTAAACAAAAAATTGGCATTAGATTTTAAAATTTTTAGCTTCAAAATTGAGAAAAGTGAGAAAAGTGATATAGATTCTACTTGTATAGTCATGTAAAACATTTCCATATTAGTTATGTTATAAAATAAAACAGATAAAAAAACAAAAATAATAAAGAAAAAAATTAAATATGCATTAATCTGCATTCAGACTCCAATCAGGTCTTTCTCTGGAAATGGATAGCATTTTTCCTCACAAGTCTTTCAGAATTGTCTTGAATAGTATTGATCAGAATAGCTAAGTCATTCATAGTTGATTATTGAACAATATTACCGTTATTGTATAAAATGTTCTCCTGATTCTGCTTTCTTTATTTTGTATCAGTTCCCATAAGCCTTCCCAGGCTTATCTGAAATTATTCTCTTCATCATTTCTTATAGCCCAATAGTATTCTATAATAATCATCTATCACAGTTTGTTCAGCCATTCCCCAATTGATGGATATCTCCCTCACTTTCAAATTCTTTGCCATCATAGAAAGAGCTGCAATAAATATTTTTAACAGATAGATTTTTTAATAGATCTCTTTGATCTCTAGTAGTAATATTGCTGGATCAAAGAAAGCAGTCTTATAGTCCTTTGGACATGATTCCAAACTGTTCTCCAGAATGGTTGGATCAGTTCACAACTAAAGTTTCTTTACCTTTTTGTGAGTCATGTACTCCTGTGGCAAACTAGTGAATTAAGTAAGGCCCTTTTTCAAATGTTTTTAAGTCATTTAAAGAATGCTAAATTTTGGTTAAAATTTAGAATACAACACACACAGAGATATGTGTATGTATATGATAGAACTAAATGTATATAATTTTTCATACAAATTCACAGATCCTTTGTGGGGAAAATGGTTCTCTGGACCCCAGGTTAAGAACTTTGTTCTAAGATCATAAGTTGTAGAAAAAGAAGTGTGTATTCCCAGGACTTAGAATGGTGACTGATACAGAATAAATAATAATTTTTGTTGACTTAGAAGATGCTGATGTGCACAGGTGGAAGGAATCTTATCATCTGAGAATTTCTTATAACAGTGAAATCACAGTCCTATTCACTATCCTATCATTAGGATACATTAATCCCTTCCATTAATGTATTACAATTCATATAGTTATTTTCCCAGGGCTCTTACCATCTTTGGTATCAAGTATTTTGAAATGGGATGACTCGATAAATAAATAAGAAGAAATGAGAAGGTTAAGAGCTAAGTATTAGGAGATGATGAGATTATCTGAGAGAGCTCCTTCTTTCATTGGGGTAAATTGTATTTTTTCTTTCAATAATTGGCACTATTTCAACATTAGAGCAATACTAGGTTTACTTTAGTGCCTATCAAGATGGTATAAATCATGTTGAATTCTTCTGATCATCATGTGAATGTCATAACTAAGACCTAGAATTCCTAGTACTGACCTAAAAGAGAAACCAATCTCTGTCATTCATAATTCTTATTAACCAAGATCATGTACAACTATGGACAGTAATTCACTTCATGAAATATGTTATAATTCCCGAGATTTGATTGGATTTCTATCATTATTGCAAAATGAAATTTCAATCAGTGACTTGATATTTCATATTAGGTCTCCATCAGACTGTTGGAAAAATAGGATATGACCCTTCTTCCTTGAGAAACCTCAGAAAAAGTAAAATACTTCTCTTGAGAACAAAGTTATAAATAAGTAAATTGGGACCCTGGAAGCTTTGTGTTATACACTAAATTTATTCAACTCACATTTCCCATGGAAAGCAGTGCACTTTTACCAATAACAGTGTCTTGTCAATAGCTGGCTCCCCCATACTCTGAGTACTGATAAGTTCCAAAGATGAGAAAAATACTTGATTGCTATATGAAACCAATATTTTGTTTTAATCTTCTAGTCACGAGTCCTTCTTTTGGAATAGACACTTATCTCTCATGTTCCTGTCATCCTTCCCCAGGGGCTTTTCATATTTATCATTTATTCAGCTAGATTCTCTGAGGACATAAATTACTTCCTTAATGTCAGGCACTTGGGGGAAGCAAAGTAAATCTAAAACCACTAGAGTCCCATTTACAACATCAGTGAATATTATATACATCAATGCCCTCAATAGTCAAAGAACACTACTGTGCTTATGTCTGTGTGCTCCAGGAGGCAGCACAAACTGCAATATGTTTCCTGTGGTCTTTTCTATGCTGGGCTGGATCAATATTCTTGGGGCTCTATTCCTTTGGTGGCCAAAAAAAGCTACTGTGACTTTCAAAAAACCCAACAATCACTCTTTATCCAACAAAATACTTTTATGCTGAAGAACATTTTGAAAACTTCTATCATCCCAACTTTTCTGAAAAGTAAGAGATATTTTCATACATATTTTGCAAATGGGAAACTAAGGTCCAGAGATGTGTGTCTTGCTCAAAGCTACAGCTGAGCCAGGACCAGAGTCCTCCTACTATACCATCCCACTGAGTAGTTATATGGGAATGCAAAAATTTGCCCATTTAAGCAGTGGACTGGCCTCTCGTAGCTACTTGAATGTTCTAGGACATAAATCACTTAATTTTAGTCACTTGGGGAAAATAACTATTTTAAGCCACAATATTTCTTTCTTATTTTTGTTACAAATTTATTTTATTTTCATTTTATAGAACAAAATTAGCATTTTTGTACAATAAAAAAGATTTTTGAACATGAAACTCCAACTCTACCATGTACAACTTGCTATTCCTTTTAAATATATAATGAAGTTATCAAAGAAATTTTTTTCTTCCCTCCTTCTTTTCTCTTCCCTCTTTCCCTTGTCCTTTATGATCAGGAGGCCCAAATATACATTTTTAACCACCAGGACTACATAGCCTGGAGAATGACAAGTATAGAAAGAATTTGGGGTCACAATTTTTCCATTTCTGTAAATAGTTTAAAAGAGTTAAAATTATTCTGTGCCTTATAGATCATCTGATCTAACGTTTTACTGAAGGAGGAAAGACGAACCCAAGATCACATGCTATTAAGCACAGAAAAATGGTTTGAACCCATATCCCCTGACTTGTAATTCAGTGGGGAGTTTTTCCCTACTTCTATTGTGTTCCCACTGATGGCTGTGACAATGCTTAATAACTTTTCTGTCCTCTCTGATTTTTCCTCAAGCTTGCTAATACTTGCCACTTCCCTGCCGGATGGAATAATTATAAAGAAATATTTTGCCAACTTCAGAAGAAAGGAATTGAGAAGAATGGGAAATATTAATGCATAGCAACTAGCACTACAGAGGACCACCCACGGCAAGGAAAATTTTTCAATAAGTAATTAATTCTTTGTTGCCAATGACCCTGTATCATCTGGTTTGACCTCTACTTAAAAGCAAGGCCCATTCCACTAAAGCAATTGATTTTGGACCAATCACTTTGGAAACAGGCCTAGGTATTACTCATTATCAGCCATTTGATTTTCACTTCAAGGGGAAACTGTCCCTGGTGACATATGCTGTTGGCTGGGAAATTTCACCTCCATGAGGATAGCTCTCAAAGACTTGCAGGAGGGACATTACTATTGCAGCTAATGAGGAGTCTATATTTATCTTCTTTGTATTTATTTTGTAAGCAGATAATGCTAGGTGGTTGATTAGCCTTGTTCTTATTACCTAGAGTAAGATGGAAAAAGAGGGATTTCATCAGCTGCCAATATGCAGAAGCAAGGATGCTGAGATCATAGATTTAGAAATAGGAATCTGGAAAATCATCTCATTAAATGTCTTTCTTTTATGTTAACATTATATATTATATATAATATTATATATATATATATATATATATATATATATATATATATATATATGGTCCAGAGAGGTTAAGTGACTTTGATCATAAAACAAGAGACCTTAGAAGGTGTCTCATCCAACTCTACCCCTCCTTCACATACAAGGAAAGCAGCTTGTCCAAAGTCACACAGAAAGTAATTATTAAAGACAAGATTTGAACCCAATTCTTCTGAATCTGAAGAAGTGGCAAAATTGGAATTTGAGTTCACATCTTCTGATTCTCAATCAAGGGATCTTTCCCCATCTCCATCTAAAACTATTACAAAATTCTTGAAATACAAAACAGACCCTACCGCAGAGACTGGCAAAGCTTTTCAAAAGTAATTCCAACCCATTCTTTTAGTGTTCAGGAAGGAGATGGAGAGGAGAATGGTGGGGCTGGCCACTCTATTTAGTGAGGTATGATGCCAGTTTTTGCCAGATGGAGAGCAGCAGTGGGTAGTATCTCTCACAAGTTCCAATTTGTTGACAGTTCACAAGAAGGGGAAAGAAAGGAAGATATCTATATGAGAGAAAGATGAAAGGAAAAAATTGCCAGCTACCATCACCTGAAAATCTGTCCACATCTCAGCAAATATGGCACAAACTTCCAGTCCTTGAATTAAAGGTAACTTAATTCATACAGCCTTATTTTCTCTCACCCCTATGGATGGGATGTAAATTCCTTGAGGAAATGGATCATTTCATTTTTTGTTTTTGTGTACACAATAGCAAATATAGTGATGGAAAATAGTAGAAACTTAATAAAGATTAATAAATTGACTAATAGGTATAAATGCTGTTAATAAATTTGTAGCTTATCACTTCATCCACTGCTTTGAGTCTTTGAGGTGCTGAAGTTACAAGCAATGGGAAAACTTTCTATGAACCTTTTTCTGTGGAACAATCATAATCATTGCTCATTACAAAGAACTTTTACACATTATCTTATTTGACCTCTTTAGGTTCCAAGTGATCTAAATAGAGCAAATGTTTTATTAATCTTTTATTGAGGAAACTGAGGCTGAGGGAGGCAAAATATAGTTAGCACAACATGGAGCTAGGACTTCTTCCTCCTAGTCCACTACCTATTTCCTTTGTTGTGGAAGAAAGAATGTAGACTTTAAAAACCCAAGTTCAAATTCCGCCATAGATACTTATTTGTTTTATGACATTGAGCAAATCATTTAATCCTTTCAGCCTCAGTTTCCTTATTGGCAAAATAGAACCAACAATAGTGCCTACCTTCCCAGATACTTGTGAAGATAAAATGAGAAGTAAAGCACTTTGCAAATCTCCAAGAACTAGGGGTATGTAAGCTCCCAGGAGTATTATCTACATCTTTGTGAATGAGAACCATAGATACTATTTGGATTGAAGCACACTATTTTCACCTTTTCTTTGTTTGTGTGCTTTTTTCTTCCTCCTTTTGTTCTGATTTTTCTTTCACAACATGACTATTATGGAAATATGTTTAAGGTGACTGTACATGTATAACATATCAGATTGCTTGCTGTCTTTGGGAGAGGAGAGGGAAGGAAGGGAAGGAAAAAAATTTTGGAACTCAATCTCATAAAAAAATTGAAAAAAAATTATTGAATTAAAAAAATAAATGTTATCTTGTTTTGATCAGTTTTGTGAAAATGAGATTCCTTGATTTGCTTGGATACTCCTGTTATCCAAGTAAAAGAACTATATGAGGACTAGCTATATTGACTGACATATCAAGAATTCTTTGCAATGGCTGAGAGCAAACCTAGCTGGAAAATCAGCAATTATGAAGTCAGTTAAGTTTACACCAGCTTTGAAGCAGACTCTGAGTGAGACAATTGGTAGTTTATGGAGACACCCTTATCTCCAGAGATTTCCCTAACTTTGGTTATAGGGCTCTCAGAATTATCCTGTTTTTGGAGATATTTTCTTATCAAACATTGAATTAGGGTCTGCTTATCTGATTTGTCAATCAAAGGGCCAAAGACTTGATTAGTGGAATTCTTCATTCTCACCTATCCCTTCAGGATGGAATTTATGAACTTAATCCTTTCGAAGCCCACTTTCCCCCAAATTTCTAACCTATCTTGGTTCAAAAGGTATATAAACTCTCCCCATCCATTCCTTAGTGGGCTGTCTGCATAGACTGACAGCCCCTATGTGCATGTTTTATTTCCAAGTTTTATAAAAAAAAATTTTTTTTCTTTAATTTCTATAGGCATCATCTTTCTCTAATTTTTTTCCCTTTAGGGAAAAGAAGGATTTAAATCTCAAGAACTAATCTTTTCTTTCCATTGATTTCTTCCCCTTTGAGTGCAAGAGATATCTAAATTCCTTCAAAAAAGCATATTAGTTTTTAAGTACAATCCAGAGTTTGCTGACAGTCAGACCCAGTTTGTTAGTCCAGCTTTGTGATTGTGAGAGGCATGAGAAGTTGGATTTCCACAGATTTTGTTAGAACAGGATAAGGGGAGGGAGAGGTGAGATATCTTGTTGGGATATCTCTAAAATCCTAACAAAGGGGAATTAGCATTAAACAAACCCAAACCAGCTATGGTCTATGGTAATGTATAAAACTTTTTGAGGGGATTATAATCCAACCTAATTATGGTGAATCTGACCAATTGTAACTTTGATTGCATCGAGCCTGATTACTATTCCGATAGTAAATCTGACCAATTGTAACCAACCCTGACTGTAAGTCTGACCAATCTAAACCGTGAAGGGAGGGGTAAAGAACTGAGCTACTAGTTCAAAGTTTGCTCCCTCAAAGTACTTGCTATGTCTCATCTATGAGTACAGGGATTCTCATGAGAATTGTGGAATAAAGGATTCTTCTCTCACTCTAAAAAGCACTGGTTGTAACACTACTGGACCAACTTGCAACTGGGGAAGCAATGGGCAGTGGCAGCTCATCCCAGGTTTATTCCCTAATCCTGTTGAGCTCCACAGAGTCCTTTGATAACATGCTGAACAACTCAAACTTAGATCAGCAGTGAATTATCTCTTAAGTAAAAAATATTGGATCCTAGCCAGAGATTAATTCTGTCTACTGGTCATGCTACATCCAGAAGTGAATTTTGTAGCAACTGCTTTAAATTTCAGTTCATTTTCCCCAAGGACCATGGTGGTATAAGGCAGAAGTGTCAAAAATAGTCGCCAGGATGAGATCTAAACCAGATTAACATGTAATTGGGAAATATTTAACAAAAATAAATAAAAATACAACAGAACATAGACAATGTTAATATGTTGTATTCTAAATCAAGATGTGGCCCCCAGGGATCTTTATGTAAAATTTAGGAGCCTCCATTTCTAAGAACTTGATGCTTCTGTTTTAGCTATATCTTCTCAATAAATATCCCTTTGTCAAAACTAATTGAGATTAATTGGTTAGCAGGAGAACATAGTACACAATAACAACATAATATTTTACAATGATCAACTGTGAATGATTTAACTATTGTCAGCAGTAGGAAGATCCAAGATTGAAGGACTTATGAAAAATGCTATCCATCCCCAGAGAAAGAACTGATAGAGTCAGAATACAGATTGAAGGGGGTTTTTTTAACTTTATTTTTATTGAGGTTTTTTTTTTTGGTCTATCTTTTCTTGTACAATATGACTAATACAGAAATATGTTTTGTATGACTGTACATGTGTAGCCTATTTCAAATTGCTTGCTTTCTCAATGAGGGCCTTGGGAGAGAGGGAGAAAATTTGGAATTCAATTTTTAAAATGAATTGCTGGAATTGTTTTTACATGTAATTGGAGGAAAATAAAATAAAAGATTAATTGGTTAGGTCATACTGAGTCAATTAATGAGAGAAGAGAGATATTAAACCATAACTGTTGACTCATTTTGAGGAAAACACAAAAATGGGGGCTCAAGACAATATCATAATGATGAGATTAGATTGAGGGAACCAAAATGATGAGATTAGAGTTCCTGGTGGTCAGGGAGTTAAATGATGAGGTTAGTGGCAGGTTTGGGGTTCAGGGAACCAGATGAAGAGGTTTGGCTCCCCTAGATCTCCTTAGGATCGCACATGGAAGATATTTGTGGGAACCCCCTTCTGGCCACACAGAGGTCCTTTGTAAAGGCACTTACGAACCCAAAAAACTAGACTGATAAAAAGAAATTTATTATAGGCATTTGGAAGTCAGCCTTTGTTATGCATGAAGAGAAAAACTGAATTCCTTAGTGGCAAGGTCCCGGCAGAGAAGTAAAGTTTCTAGTAGAGAAATCCCAACAGAGAGGAATAAAGTCTGGTTAGGGAAATAGGTGAGAATAAAGAGAGGGTGATGCTGAAAGAGAATATCATTCCAGCAGGCAGAGTTTGCTGCTATGCCAGAGATGGCAAATTAGGTCCTCTGCAAGGAGTGAGTTTAAAATTGGCTCTTTTGATAATAGAAGCCTTAGCTAGAAGCCAAGGTTTTCTCCCCATGGGGGCTGAGTTTCAGCTTGAGCTGGAATTGAATAGAAAATCTTAGAATTGAATGGGTGTTTCTCCAATTCAATGGGGTCAATCTCCAACTCCCTACTCAGCTAGCTCCACCTAAATAACAGAATAAAGCAGTTTGCCAGGGTCCAGAGGCCAGAATTCAAGGAGACTTTCTCCTTCAAAGAGTTTTAGAGTTTCGGGGCTCCCTTGTCAATAACAAAAGAATTTCTATTGCCTCACAGGTATACTCTAAAAGCCCAAGAATGAAGTAGGTTTAAGGAGAGATATGTCAGTCTTGCTCTAGGTGAGCTATTTCAGCTTATCACTAGACATATCATTTTGTACTACTATACTATACTAATACTGTATAAATGCTATATTATACTAAATATAATACAATATTTTAAAAATTACAGCCCCGAAAAAAGCATAGAGATTAAAAATGGTAATTTCAGATTGAGGAAAAGCAAGATTGAGTCAGATTGATTAGAATGGAGAATACATGAAAAAGATTAGTTTGAAATAAACCTGGAAATTTAGGCTAGAGTCAGAATTGTGAAGGACTTTAAATGTCAATCAGATAATTTTATATTTTATCCTAGAAACATAAGGCACCAAGAAGCATTTAGAGGAAGAAAGTGCCACAGGTTGGATGAAGGCCATCCTAAAAATGTAAATCATTGTCATTAATGCCATTATCAATATTTCCTTAGAATAGAGGAACCTATCAGACTCACCTTCATCCCTCACTCTATGGTCTTGCTCTTGGAAAAAGTGTCCTTGATAGTGCTAAATACTGCCTTTGGCACTCTGCTAGGCTGGTTCCTCCCACACACACCCCAAGGTGGCTGGCTTTTCAAAAGATTGTTTCACAAGGGTGATAAAAGACCATTTCTTCCTCCTTTCAGACTTTTCAAAATCAGCTTCAGTATGTGACAGCCAGAAATAAATAAAAGAAGGGTGTTTCTCACTTCAGACAGAATGATTAAAGACTTAGCCTTGGGCTTGGGGTCACCATCAATCAAATCCAGGAAGTAATCAATATGCTATTGGAATGGGCTGTTCCTGCCCCAGGCACGAAGAGAATTGGAGAAAGAATCTTCTTCCTGGAGACAAGTTGGATGCCCTAGGGCTCCATATCTTTCAGTTGGTATGGAAACAGAAGCAAAGCAGGTGTTTTCAATCAATCTTGCAAATCCGACCCACAATGCAGCAGCCCTTGATTTAGGGAAAAAACAAAAACTGAAGAGAGTCTTTCTCTCTTTAAGAGATGCTACAGGTGGGGGAAAAGGCATGAAATTACAGCTTACCATTTAACTGGGTTTAAATATTTGCAAAGTTGCTAAATTGTTAAGATCTAGCTTTCCAAACTTATCCATCACCTCTTGAGCTTGCTACGGCTGGCATCTGGAGTCATCCTATGGAAACAATAACCAAGCTGCCACCTTAGCAATCTAGGACAGCTGCTGATAGCTTTTCATGACCAAAACATATTCCATCTTCTTCTCTTCCTTCTTCCCCAGGCTTCCAGAAACATACCTGATTTGATGCATTCCTTAGGGACCTTCCTAAAGAAAGGTTTATGTCATCTGAATTAAGTCATGTGGTTTTCTAATAACAGTAATGCATGTTCTAATTCATTCACAAAAAGAAAATAAAGTTATCTGTTTAATTCATTAGCACTCCTTGTGACCTAGCTTAAAGGGGGGGATGGAATAAGAAAATGGGACAGATAATGTGGTTGGTTGATGGGTTGTTGATGGGTCCCCAGTTCTTATCCCTAGAATTTCCTTTCCCCAAAGAAAGGAGGAAAATGATGGGTCAGAACTGAGGGTCTACTCAAAACTATATATCTCTTATCTGTTGCTCCTTATTTGTCCCCAGCAAAAACTCCATCCTATCTCTTTGATAATATCTTGCTAAAAAAAAAAAAAAAAAAATCTAGTCTCCTCATTTGAATGAAAAGACATCCTGGTCCCTCCCTTATCTGTATCTTGTACTCCCCATGTAGGCTGTTAGTCTACCAGTTAAGCCTCAAATTTCCATATATAAAAACTCTCCCAAACTTCCTCTAATTGCTAGACTCTTAGAGACTAGTCTGTCACTAAATTATTTTGTGACTATAAGAAAATTTCTTTGGATTTTTTCAAACAACACTTCATTGTCATGTTTAATTTTGTGAAACTTGTGATTATGCCCAGGGTATATGAGCTCCCATAGTATAGAACTACAATAATAATAATAATAATAGCAGTTTATGGGTCATATTTTAAGATTAACACTACAGAATGGTCTCTCTTCTACCCTTCATCTATCACCTGGAATCCTTAGTTTCTTTCAAGTAGACTAACCACCAACTTCTGCCAAAAGCCTTTCCACAGCCTCAAATAGTGATGAAGTCAGATCGAAGAATTTTAGCATCACAAGAGATTTTAGAGGTCATCTCATCCAACTTTTTACTGGAGTTCTAATAAAGATGTCAAAGGGGGACAGAAATAACTTAAGTGGAAAGAGTTTTGGTCACATGTTTTCCTTATCTATAAAATTATAGGATTAGGCTAGATTATCTCCAGGTTATCTTTCAGTCTGAAATTTGTGATATATAATCCTATTATTAGGGAATCTCTGAAGCCCTTTTTAGCTTTTAACATCTATAATCAAGTGAATAACAATAATATCTAGCAATAATGTAGGACTTAAAGGTTTTCAGAGCACTTTCCATATATTATATCATTTGATCTTTATAACAACCTATAAGGTAAATACAATTATTATTTGAATTTTCTAGATGAGGAAATTGAGGCTGATAGAGGTTAAGTGGTTTGCCCAGATTCCTTTTCTTTTCTTTTCTTTTCTTTCTTATCCAACACTTCTCCAACTTGCTTCTAACTTCTTTTACCATTATCACTGCACTGAGCATATTTTCTTTCTCTCTCTTTTTCTCCCTCACCCATCCTTGCAATCAGGGAAGGAGTAGGGTGATGGGGGGAAGAAGAGAGAAAGAGAGTCTCTTTACTTCTTTGCTATAGAACAACAAAACTTTTTATCATATCAGTTGTTTTAAAAATCAAACTTTCTTGCTTGGCAATTGCTTTTTAAAAGTTTTTTTAAACTTTTTATGAGAATTAATACTTTTTCCTTAAAGTAAATTCTACAGTGGTACCTCAGACTAATTGCCACACTTCTTAACAATCAATCTGAAAGCCTCCACAATTTGCTAACATGTTTTTAGAAGTTCTACAATTTAATTATCATTTCTATAGACCCAATTTGACCAGTGCTAGGTTAATAGGGGGAAAAAATCAGACTTGTCCCTTTTTAAGGTGGAAGTTAGGGATATTAGTAAATCTTTCCTAATGTTCTTTCTAACTGCACCCCTTAAAAGTTATTTTTTCTTTCTGGCTACATTTAAAATCTTTCAGGGTAATAGAATTTTGCTCACAGTACAAATATGATAGACATTCTGCAAACACAAAGGTATAATAACATAGACAAAATGACAAGACAAATGCAATTAAAATACTTAATTGAGAAGCCCATTCTGATCATTCAAAGTGAACTCAAGTCAGATGCTTTTGCTTGAGCTTCCCTTTTTAGAACTTGTCCTAATGGCCTAAGGGGCTCCAAAGTGGAAAAACACCTATCTGAATGACTAGGAGATTCAAGATGGGAAGGGAGAGTTAGAGACCTGGCACCTCATTTGCAAGACAAAGTAATCCCAAAAAGTATGGGGATCTTTGAGTTTCAATGATTTCTCAGTAGATTGAAAAGAAAGGTTAGATAAAGCATTTTGCAAGAATCACAAAGAGGGATTCTAAGAGAAAAAGAGAAAGAGACAGAGACAGAGAAAAAGGAGAGTCCTGAAAGTCTGAATGTATGAGATCTCTCCCCATTTTTCTTCTCTTTAGCAAAGTTCCGATTGCAAGATGGCATTATAATTTAGAGTCTCTCAAGCCATTTTTTCTGGTCCCCAAGATTGTACTGGGGCCAAGCGATTTTGCAAAGAAAAATAAGGCAAATTCATTTGAATTCTCTTTTGCCAAACAGTTCTCAAAATCTTACTAGACATCCCAGGGTCAAGTCCTTAGGAAGGAAAACACCTTGCCCAATATCCAACAACCCCTCTTTTATCCTTCAGCATTCCAAAGGCTGAGGAGAGTATGAGAGAGAATGAGTGGCTAGTTGAAAGGCATCCCCTTCAAAAAACTCCATCTGACCTGGTCATAATCTGTCCCACCCAAGGGCTAGGGGAACTCACATCACTACCAGTTAGATTTGAGCCTCCTACAGGACCAGTACTGGATGAAAAAGGAGTTCAAAGCATCCATTCTGAGTAATTTTAAGAGAATCCAGTTCTGCAAAGGAAACCTCCAGAGTTTCTCCGCATCATAATGAAGTGTCTGAGAGTCATGGTGTATAGTTAGTTTGAAAGAATTCAAAGAGATTTTTTATAGTCACAAAAGATTTCACTGACCCAAAAGCAGGTAGATCAAATTCTAAGAGAATATATACTGAAATTTCGGGCTTCAGTAAGCAGGCTAAACAGTTATAATGATAATGCGTGATCAGCAGTGAAGATCCCCTTCCCTGAGTTCTTCTCAGAGCCTCATAGACCTTTTTGGGGTCCATTTATTGTTGATCCATAAGCCACAGAGTTTGACAAATATTTTTAAGTTTGCCACACAAAATATGTAAGGAAGCTCATTAGCATTCTTCCTAAATTGCCTTTTATCAGCCACAAATTTCCCATTTTGTGCAGCCAGCCTTTTTTTTTTTAGTCATATATCCAGAACCAGTCCTAAAAGAGCTTAAATTCATTCTACAAACAAAATGCTTCCAAATACAAGTTCAATTTATGCCATGAATTCAGAATTTCTAATACAACTCAGTTCAACAACATCATCCCTTTATTCTCTCTGAAATCTACTCCTGTCCTTAATCTCTCCATTTCTTTTCCCATCATTCTCCAGTAGAGAATGGACCCTGGACGCTGTCTGGACCACTATGTTTCACCCTCTCATCTTGGTAAATCTCCTCAACACTCTAATCTTTTACTGCTAGGAGATCCCTCTACCCCTTTCCTCTGATTGGTTGTTTCCTCATGGAACCTCCATTTTAAAGAAGGGTCACTTAGCTAATCATATTCATTTATTCATCTCTCTTCTATTTCTTTTATTTCTAATTCCAATATAATTGTATTGTATCAATACAATCAAACATATAATTAATTAATTATATAAATAAAATGAACAATTCAATTAAATGCTGTTCATATCTTCATTCTTCTTTGGGCTCCACTCTTGACTCCCCAAATTTCTTTAATGCAGATGCCACTTTTTTTCTTTTTAGTTTCCTTTTTCTTGTTCTTTTTTTTTTCTCCATTAGAATGTAATCTCTACTGGGCAATTTTTGCTTCTATTTGCTCCTAAGAGGCTTAGCAGAGTGTCTGGCATGTGGTAAGAGCTTAATAAGTGCTTGTTGACTTTATAACAAGAATGTATTAAACACCTTCCATGTTCTAGGGATTGTGTTAAGTGCTAGGAGTAAAAAGATAATCTCTGTTTTCAATAAGCATATTCTACTGGCATGACCTATCATGCACATAAATACATAAAGGTAAAGTCATTTGAAATGGGAGGGGAAATTCATAACTGGAGGAATTGGGGAGATCTTAACAAAGAATCTAACATCTAAGATGAACCCCGAAGGAAGGCAATTATTCTGAAAAGTAGGGACTAAGACCCAATTCATTCCAGGTATAGGGGACAGACTGCTTATGTGAGTGAATGTCTGGAAGCAGGAGATGGGAGTTCAATTGAGGACACACAAATAAGTCATTTTGGCTAAAAGAGAGAGATCATGAAGAGAGGAAATTTGAGATAAATGTGGAAAGCTAGGTTGGAGCCAGATTGTGGAAGACCTTAAATCTCAACTAATCCGATTTGTCCTTTACTATTGTGCCCTCTAAAACTTTGGATGTTCTCTCCCTAAATTATTTCTTCTAGGAATTGTCATTTTCACCCATTCATAACCTACGAGTCTTTTTCAGCTATTTTTTGAAAAATTGTCTCTTGCTGATTTTGTCATTTTCTTCTAGCACTTAGCACAGTGCATGCCACATTTTAAGTGAGTGACTTAATAAATGCTTTCTTACTTCACTTATAGGATTATCTTAATTCTTCATCTTTAAAAATGCTTTTAAAAGTATCTAAGAATGTATTTTTCTTTCCTCAATTATTATAATCATCAGAAAGCATTGAGTGAGTGCCCACCTGCTGAGGGCTATACAAAGCAGTTTTAACAAATTTGTACACAGTGATGGAACAGCATTTATTTATTAAAGCTGTTCTAAGCTCTAACTGCATTTATAACCCTTAATAAATTTGTTTACTTTGATGTTGTATGTACATTTTGGATTGTAAGCCCTTAGTGGTATTGTAACTTCCATGAGGATTAGTAATTTAATTTATAAAGAACTTGACTTCCACAAAGTATTTTCATTGCTTTCTCACGGGAACTTTACACTATTTAAGTGGTAGATTATACTATATGGATATGGCATAGTAGAGAGTGAATTTGGGAATCAGGAACACCTGAATTCAAATTCTGTCTTAGTCAACAAGCATTTATTAAATGACTACTATACACTAAACATTGTGCTAAGCAAATGATAATCGCTGTTCTCAAGAACCTAACAGTATAATGGAAGACACAATATGAAAACAATGATTAGTAATATAACTACATAATAGTTATATTAGTTATATAACCCTATGTAAAATACCGTTTATTACTTAACCCTGAGCAGTCACTTCATTTGTGAAATCCCTAGCATTACTCGGTAGTTTACATTGCCAGTCTCTCCTAATTCCCAGGGCATCAGAGAACCTCTGGCCACAAATCTTTGCAGTGTCAACTAATTTTACCCAGCTGCCTCCTCTGAGGCTTTCAGAGACCTCTGGCTAAAATTTCTTGAATCGTAGTTTAATAACTGCTCAAGAACAGCCATGTACAAACTTGTTGCCCTGACCTGTTAATTCCCAAGTGAACACCCGGTCTGCTAGAGACCCATGTGTATCAAGCTCCTAACCTCTCTTGGCTATCCATCAGCTTGGCTCAGCTACCCCAGAATAAAGAGATCAACTACCTGCTGTGGTGGGCTTAAAAAGGCTCTGTGAGGTCACACACAGCCAATCAGAGAGGAAGCCATCTCCCGTTATGAAGCTACCTCAATATGACCAGGGTCCTGCCCATGGGGCAGTCCCTAGCCATAGAAAATTACTTTTGGGCTACTCAAACCTCCTGTGTTCTGTGCTGGCCCATTTAAAGGATCCTTAAAATCCTAGAAAAATCATTTAATTTCTCTGAGTTTTGGTTTTCTCAACTATTAAATGAGAAAGTTAGACTAAATGATCTCTTGGGTCCCTTTTAGCTTTAATGCTATCATCCTAGTGGGGAATGGACCCAAGATGGCAGAGTAAAGGCAGGAATTAGTCCAAGTTCTCCCAAGTTGCCTTCCAAACATCTTTAAGTAAAGGTAAAATGAATTCTAGAATGGCAGGACCTACAAAAGGAAAGGGTAAAACAATTTTCCAGCCCAAGACAACTTAGAGGGTCAGGAGGAAAGGTCTATTCCATTAGGGAGAGTGGAGTACCATGCAATGCTGGCAGGCAAAGCCCCAACAAGCCAGCAGCAGGTTTGGGTGACTATATCAGCAGAATATTAGAAATCTCAGACCTTATGCTGGTAAAGGCAGAAGAAGATTAGAGAGTCTCATTGCTGACACTGGATGCAGGATTCTTTTTCATTGCCTATATGCAAATCTGGGCCACAATCTTACATCAAGGAGGAGCCCTAACACACCAGAGAATGTGGCTA
The DNA here is from genome assembly GCF_048593235.1 of Sminthopsis crassicaudata. Classification (NCBI taxonomy): domain Eukaryota; kingdom Metazoa; phylum Chordata; class Mammalia; order Dasyuromorphia; family Dasyuridae; genus Sminthopsis; species Sminthopsis crassicaudata. The sequence goes on from NC_133620.1 coordinate 143,454,487, forward strand.
CAAGGAACCAAAAGAACCATGGTCATAGTTCAAGGACAGAAAAGAGTGTTGTGGTAACTCATATACTAGGCCAAAAGCCTTAAAAGCATATTTCTCTATAGATCATATAATCTGGGGAGAACTAAAAACTTACAAACCCCCAGAAATTAATTCTGAAAACAGATGCACAAAAAAACCCGAGACTTAGAACTTCTACTTCTACTTCCCTTCTACTCTGGGAGCAGAGCCCAACTTTAATATGAAGTCATAAGTCAGGAAAATGGGGGGAAAATGAGCAACAAAAAAACAATTTTAAAAAAGAACTTATCATAGAAAGTAACTGCAGTAAGAAAGAAGATCAAAACACAAACTTAGACAACAAAGACAAAAAGGCAACAGTCAAAACTGCAATATGCAAAACCTTAAAGAAAAATGTGAATTGGTCTCAGACCCAAAAGAAATTCCTAGAAGAGTCTCCCCCTCCCAACATTTTTTTTTTTTTTCTTTTTTTTTTTTTTTTTTTTGCTGAGGCAATTGGGGTTAAGTGACTTTCCCAGGGCCACATGGCTAGGAAGTGTTAAGTGTCTGAGACCACATTTAAACTCAGACCCTCTTGACTTCTGGGCTGGTGCTCTATCCACTGTGCCACCTAGCTGCTCTCCAAAATTTTTTAAATAAAATAACAGAGGTAGAAGGAAAATTGGGAAAAGAAATGACTATGATGCAAGAAAATCATGGGAAAAAAATCAACAACTTAGCAAAGGATGCACAAAAAATACTGAAGAAAATAACATCTTAAGTAGCAAAAGAGGGGAGGATTTGAGAGGATGGAGAAATAGGTTGGTAAATTAACAAACTCTCAAGATTTCCCACCCAAATAGAACAAATTTGTGCTTTAGGGTGACCATAGACTGGTGAAAAATCAAGAAGCCTTGGGGCAGTTCTTCTGAATCCCAGAATATCTGAAAAAAGATCTTAGGCTGGGTATTAACCTGTCTGAAATGCAAACACCTCTGGGCTACCTCTATGGAAACATCAAGTGGGGACTACTCTGGGCTAGCTGGATGTGGCTAGAGCCTCAGCAGAAACCACAGAGACTTTCTCCTCTCTTACTGTTTATCACTGGGTCTGAATCCAGGAAGACTGAGGCAATCTTGGCTGCTTGGAAACAGCCCAGCTGTGCTGCAGAGACATGGCCCTGGTTGAGGAGGAACCAGCATACTTGTGAGTGTAGAGACAGTGGGGTAGGGATGCTGCTGGCTCCAGGTAATTGCTGGAGGGTAGAGCTCTTGGTTAGGGGTTCTTGATCAGAGGGAAGAGCTGAAGGGAAGCTTGAGGCACTTTTCCCCCACCCCACAATTAGAGGTGTTTACATTAATATCTCTTATTTAAAAAAAAAAAAAAAAAAGAGCTGGTAAAGAAGAACTTCACTATTGAAACATATTATGGGAACAGAGAAGACCAGGATTCATCTTCAGAGGATGACACTAAAATGTCATAAAAAAAAAAAAGTTTCCATCCCAAAGATTAATGTGAAATGGCTCCCCATTCAGAGAGAATTTATAGAACTAAAAAAAAAAAATTTAATCAAATGAGAGACATTGAGGAAAAACTAAAAACAAAATAAAAACCATCCAAAAAAACCAAGAAGATTATGAAAAAAGTTAACCAACTAGAAAAGGAGGTACAGAGTCTCAAAGATGAAAATAATTCTTTGAAAATTAGAATTAGGCAAAGGGAAGCTAGTGAAGCCAAGAGAGACCAAGAAATAATAAAACATAATAAAGAATGAGAAAATAGAATATGAGATATAAGAAAAACAACAAATTTGGAGAACAGATGAAGAAGAGAATTTTTAAGAATAATTGGACTGCCAGAAAATTGTGACTAAAAAGAAAACCTTGGCATAATAATGCAGGAAATAATTCAAAAATTGTCCTAGACTGATAGAACATGAGGGCAAAGTAGACATAGAATAGAATTCACTGGTCAGCATCTCAAAGAGATCCTTTGGGGAAAACACACAGGAATATTATTGCCAAATTTCAAAACTCCCAGAATCAAGGAGAAAATTTTGCAAGAAACAAGGAAAAAAATTCAAATATACTGAAGCTACAAATAGAATTATACAATACTTATCAGCAGCTACAATAAAAGACTGCAGGTCCTAGAATGATATGATCAAAAATATTATATCCAGAAAAATTATCTATAATTCTGAATGAGAAAAAATGGACACTCAATGAACTTGCAGATTTTCAGGACTTTCTATTAACCAAACCCAAATTTGGAAATGGAACTATACTCTATAGGAACCAAGGTAAACTATAAAGCTAACCTTCTCCAAAGATTGAAACAGTGAAGAAAGAGGAAGATAAAGTTTCCCACAATTTTATATATTTGTAATTATACATTGTAAAGTAAATATTCCTTTGTAAAAGCCTTGGAAGTCAAGAAGTGAGCCATTATGATGGGGAAATCCCTTGATCTTGAAATCCATTTTTGCCTTTTCCTTTGCATCTCTTTTAGAATCTCTTCTTCCTTCCTTCCCCAGCAATGATGTCTTGCAACAGAACAACTTGGCCAGTAGAAGTTGCCACATCCCAAGAACAATACCTGGGAGAGCAGTAGAGATGTCCAACAGCCCCTGAAAGCAACATAAGGAAATCACAAGAAGAAAACTCCACAGGGAGCTGAAGAACAAGAACTATGAGTTGCCTTGATTAGTATATATCTTTCTACTCATCAACTATTTATTTGTGGGAGTGTGTCCCATGTTTATGAGATGTTTGCTTTGTTACTCTTGTGCTTACCGTATCATTTTAGTTAAAAGTTATTGCTTTGAGTTACTTGTATTCACTGGCTAACAATTTATAATAAAATCATTAATCAAGTTTTGTGAGCTATATGGGTCAGGAATATATACCTGCAGAGTACCTTGGGGATTGGGAGAGAGTCTTCCTAGGTGTTTGGGGCAGGGAGTGAGGAAGAAAATAACATTAATTCTTATTAAATTTAACCTTTTTAACTACAATTCACTCTTCTAATCTATTGAGACCTTTTTTTAAAATTCAAATTTATCAAGCATTGTATAAGCCATCCCTCCCTACTTCCCTGTGCTCTATAAATCTGATAAATAGACTTGTTAGTCTTCATCCAAGTCATTGAACAGAATAGAGTCAACCACAAATTCCTGAGCACTCCACTAGAGACCTCTCACCACATTACTGTTGAATCACTAAATTTTTTGAAGCCAGTTGGTCAATTAATATAAATAGTCCTATTTTATGGATGAAGAAAATTAGGTTCTTATAGATTGATATTTGCAAAAGCTCATAGAGCTAGTAAGAGAAAGGTTGTAAGCTCAATATTCTTCCCAGTATACAGCCCTACCTCTTCAATGGGTTAGGGGTTCATTAATCATTCATTAGAACAGAGAATTTTCTCCACATATATTTCTATACGTCCTTTGCAACTTAAGAGTCTTATAGAGTTGTCTAGAACATTAGTCTCAAAGTCAAATAAAAATCTGTTTCACTAAACCAAAAATAAAGATGACTACAGGATACATAGTGATTTAGAAAACCACAAATTGACATCTATGCTCTATTGTATTTTTATTTACTTTGTTAAATATTTCTTGGTTACATTTTAATCTAATTTAGGGTACACTTGGGAATATTCTTTGACTGAATGTTTGATACCTCTGGCTTAAAACACTGAGAAATTAAATGACTTGCCCATAGTCACTCAAACAGGATGTATGAGAAGCAGGATCTGAACCCATTTCTTCCTTGCTCCAATCCCAGTTCTCTAGTCATTTTGCAACACTGTCTCTCTCCTTGAAGGAGCTTTAAAAACAGACATAATTTTGTAGAATGTCCTTCACAGGTTTCTTTATAAAGGTTTTAGATGCTAATAAATGAATGGGCACAATGCCTGGTTTTTAGAAATTTCTATCTTAAAAATTCACACAGATTGCTACTAAAATCTGCTTGAAAAGAAAAATAGCCAACTAATTCCAGAATTGATACAAAGCTCTCTTTCAGTGTGAACAATGAAAAAAGAAACATGGAAGTTTCTCATCAGAAAAGACAGTTATGGTGGGTTCTCAAAGGGGAAAGGAAAAAAAGAAAGTGGAGTACATCAGTAAAAGATGCAGTGCTTGAAAGTTTTTGCTAAGAAATGTGCAATTCTTAATGGGAATTGCAGGAAAACCAGAAGCTTTTGAGTAATATAGAGATTACCAAAATCATCTGAATTTCTGCCCATCCTTTTAAAATTGTGTATTTCAATAACTAATATTTATATTGTGGCTTGTAGTTTACAACAGATACAAGGTTTGTATGAAGCTTGTTATCCCCATTTTTCAGAAGAAGAAATTGAGGCTCTAAGAGGTCAGATGACATGCTCAGAAACAGAATTCTAACACAGGACTTTTCATAGCTATGTGATACAAGGAATAGACTACTGGACAGGAAATCAGGAAGGCCTGAGTTCAAATGTGACCTCAAACATTGAACTAACTATGTAATCCTAGTAAAATCACTTAACTTTTCTCTACCTTAGTTTCCTCAATTGTAAAATCAGGTTATTGGGAATTAAATGAGATAATATTTGTAATTAGCATACAGCCTGGAACATAATAGGCACTTAATAAATACTCATTTTCCTCCTTCCTTCCTGACTTCAAGTTCAACTCACTTTCTATTAAACCTAAAGAATAAATAATTTCTTTAACATTTGAGGACTTAATTCTATAAACTAAAAGTACATACAACAATCATAAAAGAGTCAGACTAGCTAGGACAAAAAAGGAAGTGCTTAAAATATTCAGAAAGGAGGAGAGTTTTGCATTGAATCTAATGCAGAATATCACACAATGCTATCTTAATATAGCCAACCCCACCTCTTCATTGTTATCTTAATGGAGAACAATAAAGAAGACAAATTTATACAATGATATATAGTTCATAGGTGTGTACCACCTCCTGTGGCCTGAACACATGGTCCTTGCATTAAAGGACTTATTTTCAAGCTAATTTTGAGAAGTGTGTGATATTTTTATCTTTGATTTGCCTTCATAGTTTTTTTCCTTAGGATTTTAACATTGCCCTAAACACACACTAATTAGGTAATAGGAAAAGATGGTCCAAAATGTGCTTGGAATTGGAAAGAGTTCATGTGGCATGAAAACTGAGCAAAGATAATTTATAGTCACAAAATCTATAGCTAGATGAATGCTTTTTTAATGTTGTTGACAATGATGAGAGGAAGCAAGGTATAATGGAGACAGCATCTACCAGCTCAGATACAAATACTAGTACTCACAAACTATGTGGCCCTAGCAAATCACTTTTATGATTCTTGGTTTCCCTTTCTGGAAAATGGGAATAACCATTTAATCACAGGTACTGGGGACGGAGGATGACATACCTTCAAGGGTATTGAAACTTATTAACTCTTTAAGAAAGCTTGGAGTAAAAAGTGGCAGTGGATCTTGGACCTGATCTTTGATATAAAGACAAGAGTTATACTACAACAGACCTTTTATTACAAGGAAAATCTATGTGCAACTAATTTTGACATTCAGTGTCCAGCCCTGCAGCTTTCCTATGAGTTGGTAGATTAACAATCATATAAAAACATCAAACTTTTATGGAAAAGTCTTTAGATTTAGTTTGAAATATATCACATTGTTGATTACTGTATTTATTTAGCACCTGTGCTAAATGCTAGGGCTAGGACAAGGACTTGTGTTCTCATTAGTATAGGGAACTTCCTAAAGAGGAAAGTTCCTCTACCATTTCAGTGGTATTTTTTTCAGCAATTTTCAGTTTTATGGAATTACTTAAAACACCAAGAGGTTAAGTGACTATTCAGAGTCACATGGCCAGTTAATGTCAAAAATTAAGATGTAAATCCAGGTCTTCCTAATTTGGAGCCACTCTGATCTTTCTAGTCAATACATTACAAAGACAAAAGCAAAATGGCCCTATGTGTGTATACCTATCTATGTTCACATAAAATAAATTTATGTAAAACATAAGCAATCATATTATACTCCTCATCCTACAAGCTCATTGAAAAGAAAGCATTTTTATTTGTTCTTTGTGATTTCTTATTCTGAGTCTCAGTTTTCTCCTCTGTACAATGAAGAGGCCATATTTTCTGCTTGTTGAAGTCTTCTTCTATCTCTAAAAATATACTCCTAAAGTGGTAATAATAATGCCAATGAGTTCTGATCAAATCAAAATTGAGTAGATTGGAGTAGCCTGCAAAAGTAAAGACTTTTTCATAAAAGAGTGACATCTTTATGTTTCTTGATCCATTATCCCATATGGAAAGCTCCAGGAACTAGGTCCTACATGCCAGAATTAGCTCTGATGGATTTTCTTTGTAATAAAAGGCTTGTTATAGAATGGTTCTTGTCTTTAACCCAAAGATCAGCTCCAAGACCACTATCACCTTTCACTCCAGAATTTTGCAAAATTTTCAATATTTTTGAAGGGATGTTATCATCCTTCTCCTATGCTTATGTCCAGTCATCCAAATCTAGGTCAGGTCCAGAGGGTGTTTACTCTTAACTCTACTGTTCTGTTTATAGTTTCTATAGTAGACCACCTCCTTCCCAGATAACGTCTCTTGTCCAATACCCACCTTGGAGATAAGGCTCTTGACATAAACAGGCTTAGCAGTTGACAAGAAAAGTTGGAAGAGGACAGTTTAGTTGGTGAGTCAGTCAACAAGCATTTATTTGGTTTAGGAAGTAGATGGAGACTTTAGCCCTTGCCAGTTTATCAAAAGCACACAGAGACACTGACAAGAGTAAGGCTAAAAAAAAATAAGTTGGAAAACAGGGAAACTGGAGACAGCTTGGGCACAGCTTATAGAGATAACAAATGCTTCAGGCAGCAGAATCCAAAACAGTTTCAGGCAACCAGGGACTCAAAATGAAAACCTGGAGGCTAGTTGAAAGAATTCCGCTAATTGGGGTTTATAACTAGAGAAGAGAATGAGTGGTGCAAAGGTCCAGAGGGATTGACTGCAGGTTTAATTAAAGATGATCTTTCATATCCTTGGGTCGTTATTTTTTTTAAAAACAGAAAAAAGAACTCCGCCTTGAAAAATGCTTGCAGAAAGTAATAAATGCTCAGACTGGAGAGAGAGGACCCCAAGTCACATAAGACTCAATCAAGCAAGATTTGTATTTAGGAAATGAAGACATGTAAATATGAGAATATTTAAGACTATTTTCTTTCAAGCTATAATATGGTCCTTTGAGATGACCTCAGGAAACAACTCTTGTTTTCATGAGGGACCCAATGGAGAGAAAGATTCCTGCTATATTTCAATGTCATACAAATAGAAGAGTAGGAAACAAGGACAATAGCATGACTTCCAACTTCTGTGGTGTTTTCTTCTTTTGCTTGTTTTGTTATTTGATCCCTGCGAAGCTTATAAAATAAAGAGATTAAGCCTATAGGACATTGTCAGCTGTCTTCTTGCAAAAGGTACTGTAAAATGGGGGTAAGAAGAGCACCTTCTTCCTAGGATTGTTGAGAGGCTCAAAGGAAATCATTATAAAGGTCTTACTTAACAATTGTGCCTGGCACATAGTAATGCTTGATATTTATTAGTATTGTTTTTTTTTTTTATTTCACTGAATTTACTCATTCATCTATTCATCAATCCACCATTCATTCAACAAACATGTATTTAAAGCCTACTAGGTCCAAAAGCCTCTAGTAGGTGCTTAGAGAATTCTAATTATAAGCAAACACAGTCTCTGTGCCCATAAACTTATATTCCTATGGAAGGTCAGGTAACTAGGGGAAAGTCATTCTAGGCAGAGAATATAGTCAGTATAAACAAAGATGGGTACATGAAGGGAAGTTATGGTTGGAAAGGTAAATTGGACCTCAAATTACATGTTAAATAATAGGTTTAAATTTCAGACCTGAAAGAATACTAAGAATAAAGAATACTAAGAAATAAGGAAGAAAAAAATTAAATGCAGATAAAATTAAATTTTAATTTGAAATAACCCAAGTTGGGTGATGTGTCCCCTACTCCCCACTCTTATCTTTCCACAGTAGAGAACTATGTAGAAATTGGCACTCCTTTGTGTGTATGGAGGACTGATTGGGTAATCAATTGCCAAATCATTGTGCCTCAACAACCTTTCTAACATATTTTCTTCTCTCTGTCACTAGGACATCATCTACTTCAGGTCCTTATGACTTCTCACCCGACCAACTATAATACTCTCCTAATTAACTCTCTTCCTACATCCTATCCATCCTTCACACAATTGCTAAGTGGTTTTTAAAGTCTCATTGTGTCACTCTACTATGTAATAAATTCTAGTGGTTCACTATTGCTCTGGGTTAAATATAAAACCTTCTATTTGATTCTTAAAACTCTTCACTGCTTGACCCCTACCGATTTTTCCAAACGTTTATACTTTATTCCTATTCCTGAATTCTATGATCCAATTATAACTGTATTTATTACATTTCCTCACAAATAACATCTCCCACTATAATGCATTAGCACTAGCTGTGCTCCATCCCTGGAATGCACTCCCTTTTTCCTTCTGCCTCTAAGGATCCCTTGTTTTTTTCAAACTCAGCTACCTTCTACATGAAACCTTTCCTGATCTCCCAAGTTATTAGTGCTTTCTCCTATCCTATATCATTTTTATATTTGTATCTCTAGTGCATAGTATAATGCCTGGAACATTATAGATGTTTTTTAAAAGTCTGATTCATTTATTGCTTATATTGTAAAATCCTCTATTGTAATTTAGCTTTGTGTCTCCCAAGTAACTGACATTGAGTTTTACTCATAATAAATTCTTACTACATTATTTAGTTAATTGAATTCCACTCATAAACACTCTCCATGAATTTTAATATCCTCTTAAATCAACACACCCTTTTATTGTCTATGGGAAATAATCAGTACTATTTTCTTTCCATTATTTGCTTTTCTTCAGTTTTCTTTTTTTCCTTCCTTCCTTCCTTCCTTCCTTCCTTCCTTCCTTTCTTTCTTTTTTAAAGACTGAATATCTTTATCTCATTATCAATTAAGTGGATCAGTGGATAGAGCAATAGGTCTGGAATCAGAAAGACTCATCTTTTTGAGTTAAATTGGCCTCAGTCACTTACTAGCTCTGTGTCTGTTTGCCACAGTCTCCTCATCAGTAAAATAAGCTGGGGAAATAAATGGCAAACCTCTTTAGTATCTTTGCCAAGAAACCCCCACATAGAGTCATGAAGGTTTGGACATGACTAAAATAGTTCAACAACAAAATTATCTCATCCAGGATGGAAACATGGACTAGTCTCACTGCTAATCATGAAAACTTTTTGCCTTGGATTGTTTCATTCTTTCTGTAAGCAGTCTAATACCTCTACTCCTTGCTCCTTATGTTAGCACTGTACTTAGTACTGATGTGGAGCTGGAACTAATCAGTCCATCCAGCCTTTATTGTCAAAACTTTAATCAACCCATCCTGTTTCCATTGTCACACAGATTGTTTTGTACCTAAAAACCTATCCTACTTCCTCTAGTTTGTTCTAAGATGCATCCTAAACTACTCCCTCACTTACTTTCCTCCCCTTCTTCCCTGTGACCTTAAAAGCCCACTTCACTCATTAAGCATATTGCTAAATCATTCTTATTTCCATGAGTCTTTTCACATCAATAAAGAGCCCACTTTGTGACTATGATAAATGTCTGTTGTGAATTCTTCACCTTTCAAACTGCTCTCCTGGTATTCACCTGGTACTTCATTACTTCATATATGGACTTTATGTACCTGCTACTTCTTCAGTATGAATGTCCAGTTTGCCTACTGAAGCTCAGGACTCCTGAGCTCAAGCAATTCACCGGCTTGGCCTTCCCTGTAGATGGTATTAAAAGAATGTACCATCATGCCAGTCCCTAAACTTTTTCTGAAAATGCCTATATTTAAAAGTCTAGTAGAGAGGTTTGTTGTCTGGTCTGAAAATCCCTGAGTCAGTTCTAGGCAAGACTGTGAAGTTGGTCAATTAGCTTTTGACAAAAGTGACTTCCCTTCTCTTATATGCAACTAACCTCCTATCACATGGGAAAAAGATACGAATTTTCTCTACGTTATTAATTTAACTGCTTTTATGAAGGACTCAATGGAAAACTAATGAAGTATCCAAGAATCAAGCAATTCAATACAGGATTCTGAATTGTTCCCCATGAAACACTCTTTTTCTTAATCCACATTAGACATTAACACTTAATTTCCCAATTATCAGGGAATTACCCCCAAGGATTTTCTTTTAAAATCTGACAACTCAGGAAATAATTATCCTCTTAGTAAAGAAGTGAGTAACTGAAAGAAGGATATTGGATTTGTGATTGACCACATTTTTAAAGTTCCTGATTGGTTTTCCCTGGATAATCATAATTGAATGAACATTAAATTTTATATTTATTATTGGCAACAGACTGGAAATCCCAGCTCAGAAAAAGTTTTAACCTTTGAATTTCCTATCCAGTTGGGAATAATGACAACTATAGAATTGAGCATCCAATGGAGTCAGTTTCCTATTCTAATATAAGGTGAAGGTGAAGAGATTGTTAAACAAGTGGTGGTGGTACTGTTAGGATGAAGGATAGGAAGGGGTTTCTGTGTGATAGTACTTTACTTCTTCCAAGTTTTTTGTTTTTTTTTTAAATGAAGCTACAGTACTTTGGATTATATGAGACACAATAAAAACAGATTCCAAAAAGGTAGTTAGGGGGTTATTTTTGCTAGAAGCTATAAAAAAATTATAGAATTAAGTGTCCCAGACTGAATGTATTGGAATAGCTTTACTTCTCTGTGAAGCAATATTATTTTCTGCAAGGAAATGGTGATTTGGCTAGTGATCATAGAAGCTCATCAATCTAGGACTGAATGGGACATGAATTGGCCATTAAGTCCAACAATCTCATTTCATAAATGAGAAAAAGGAGGCTGAGAGAGGTTGGGACTTGCCTATGGTCACACAATTCGGGATTCTCTTCCTTTTCTTCATTCATCATTCTGCCTCAAACATCGATTAGCTGGGTGATCACGGACAAATCATTTAACTTCTCTCAGCCTCAGGTCCCTCATCTGTAAAATGGGAATAAGATAACACATGTAAAGCACTTCTGAAAAGATTAATTTATAAATGTTTAAAATTGAAAGGCAAACTCAAAGCCAGGAAGCTCTAAATTCTAATCTCACCCCTTCTATATATGTATGATTTTAGGCAAATCATTGAACTGAGCAGTACCCTAGTCCAAGACTATCAGGTTTTGGGTTTTTTTGTTTGTTTGTTTTTCAGGTAGGTTGTGTAGATTTCTTAAAATTTTGTTTAATTTTATTTTTTTTAAAGTTATATGTATGCATTCATTTTAAACATATTTCCATATAAGTGATGTTGGGGAAGAAAAATCAGGACAAAAAGGAAAAATCATAAGAAAAAAAAGAAAAGAAGTAAAAGTGAAAATAGTATGTTTTGATTCGCATTCGGTCTCCATGATTCTTTCTCTGGATGCTAATGGCATTTTCCATCTGAGATTTTTTGGAACTGCCTTGGATCACTGAATTTCTGAGAACTGCCTTGGATCACTGAATTGATAAAATTTGTCATAGTTGATCATCATACAGTCTAGCTGATGTGTGCAATGTCCTCCTAGTTCTGCTCACTTCACTCAACATCAGCTTATGTAAGTCTTTCTAGGCTTGTCTGAAATCAATCTATTCATCATTTTTATAAAATAATAGTGTTTTTTTAAATTCATATAATATTAACATATTCAGGCATTCCCCAGTTGATGGGCATCCACTCATTTTCCAATTAAGACTATCAATTTTCTAGAAGTTCCCTATAGCAATGAAACCATAGGTCAGCCCTTACAACTGTGCCTATTTATTTATTATTTATATCTTTATGTAATTAAGTCCCCCACTTAAACTTACATCATAATGGTGGGGAGGTGATCCTGATTCCTAAAGTGTAAGGCTAATAAGCTATAGGCTATCAGCAAAGTATAACTCCTGGCAGGCCTACAAAACTGAAAAGACTTCATATATGGTCTTCCTACCATCAACTATCTATGAAGTAAGTGGACTACCCATGGAAACCAAGAAAAGACTTCTTCCCCAGAAAATGAGGTAGTCAATTTTATTTTATTTTTTTTAATAATAACCATTGCTGAAAAAACTGCTGAGCCTTAGATGAATTTTATCTGCACTAGAGGAAAGAATCCCAACATTAGGGAAATGACAGATTGTAGGAGTTCTGGAATATGTATAAAATAAGTTGTTTAGTGTTAAGCATGGAGTCAAGGAGACTGGAATTCTAATCCTACCTCTGTCACTAATTTATCTGTAGCCCCAATCAAGCCAAAAATGAAATTCTTTCAGCATCAGTTCCTCACCTAAAATATGGATAATGATAGCAGGGTTATTATTGTGAGAATCAAATCAGATAATGAGATAATGTAAGGGAAATGCTTTGCAAATCTTAAAGCACTACATCATTGCTACAACAATGAGAGATGCTGGGGAAGATACAAAAGATGATCAACAAGCCCCTTGAAAAAAATCCTCTGTCCACATACCACCAAGAAATGAGATTTGAGATCATTTGCGTGTGAGTGTGTGTGTAAGTCAAGCACCAATAAAAGATTCAGTTAATACTAGAGAGATGAAAGTGGGAGAGACAGAGACTGAGAGAAAGAGAGAAAGAGAAACAGAGACAAAGAAGGAGAAAGAGACAGAAGACAGAGAAAGATAAAGACACAGAGAAGACAGAGACATGCAATCAAACTTATCTTCAAGTGATGTTGTTGATATGCAGCCTTCTATAATCTAGTGAGAACCAAAAGCACAGCACTAACTTCAGTGAGCTCATATTCTATTCCTCTTTTAAAGAATCCATTGGGTAGACTATGACATTTTGTAAAACAAATTATCTTTGCTAATTTTTTTGTGGAAGTTAACATGGGCATGTCAAAATGGCATGATCAGAGTTTTCCTAATCTCCAAACACATATTTTAGAGATCTTGCTTTCCTTCACTCTTTCCTGGCTACTTCAATGCCCATCTATTGACACAAAATACAATACTCCTATTTATATTATTTTGATGATCTGGGAGACACCAAATATAAGCCTTCCAGTATGATAAAGGACCCCTGGACCTATACCATCTATCCCAAACTTAATAGCCTCCTGCTATTCCTTCCTGAGTTCTGGGTATTGACATCTCACCTAGTGGTTTAACCCAAGACTCCCTGGTTCTTGCCATTTGTTCTGATACTGCATCCATGGGAATTCTGTTTTTTTCTAGCTATTCTGTAACTGAACTCTTTCGTGTATTTTCTTCTTGATTAGAATTCTCTTGCTTTTTCTTTTTGTGTCCCCTGAGAATAGTACAGTGCTTGACACATAATAGATACTTAGTAAATGTTTTGTTTTTCCTTTATTCATTCAATCTCTCTCCACTCCCATTCTTGGATAAATTGTTAGTTGTGAAAAATGGAGAGGTATATTTCTGCCACTTTTTGTTATCTCCAAGAAAATTATTCATGCAAAACAAAGTATCGCTTTTCGAAGTCTGTTGAGTCCTTTTGTATTTCCAACCTTGGAATCAGATGACCTACCTTCAAGTACTATCTCTGACACATAACCAGCTGTATGGTTACAGGCAGAGCACTTAATCACTTTGTTCAAGTAACTCCCTGAGACTATGAGTTTGAGATAAGTTGCCCACCTGGTATGAGAAAGGAGATTTTAAAAAAAAAATTTTATACCAAAGGTTCTTCAAACCAGAAATAATAGGTCCTAACTGGGTAAATATACATAATTTATTCACATGCGTATATGTAATCTGGAGAAGTCTATTATAGATGCAACTATCATAGGACTCAAATTCTGACTTTGACATTTACTAGCTAAATGACCTTAAGCAAGTCATATAATATTTCATGACCTTAATCAATACCTTAGGTTCATTTCTACTGTTAGACTTAGATAAGAATCTGTAAGGGTGAGAGGCACTTTCCAGTCCCAGTCATTCATAAACATTTAGTGTACTTCCGTGTGTGTGTGTGTGTGTGTGTGTGTGTGTGTGTGTATATATATATATATATTATATATATAATATATATATATATATACACACACATATATGTGTGTATATATATATGCACACATAATATGTATATAACATATATCTGTGACTATATAATATACACATGCATGTGTATTTACACACATATATGTATATATATATATATATACACACACACACATCTATCTATACATATATATAGATAGATGTGTGTGTGTTTCATTCTAGTCATTATCAAACATCTGTCCATTTCAGTTAACAATCAGGTAATTTTTGAGAGATTATAAAAGATGCATATCAAGCTGGAAAGCAAATATGTACACATATGGTGGCAAGTACAGTGTGACTGCTAAAAATATGCTCTTACTCACCCTAATTTGATTGGTAGGGGTATAGTAATAAGGGACATCTTACAAAAGATTGGCAAAAAATATGTATGTCCCTCCTCCAATTTTGTTTAATGCATTATTAAGCATCTAAAGCTTGAAGGAAATTTGGATCATGGCCAAGTCTGGACTTATTTATCCAATTTGCCTAAGCAAAACACCAAAGAATCAGACTTCCCAGATCCAATTTCAAGCTGTTTAAATAACAATCCACCAGAAAAATGCCAGTCCTGTACTGCAGTTTTGGGAACACCCACACAGCCAAAAGGGGTTAAAGAACAATGAAGTCTCCAAAAACAATTAGTCCCAGGGCAAGTTGGACCAGTCAACAAGAGAAGACTGTTCAGCATTCTTTGTGGCATAAGAATGCCTTTGAAAAATGAAGCATTTCCAGCATTTGTTCCTGTAGGAATGGAAATATCACAGAGCCTTGGCAGTCCATGCTCACACACCAGGGATGATGAGAGCGCCTCCATTATTTTTTGAAAGAATTATAAGTTGTCATCGGGGGGGAGGGAGTGGAGGGAGGGAAGGGATAATTTGGAAAAATGAATAAAAAAAAAAAGAAAGAATTGTAAGTTAATGGCTAACATGTTTTGTTCCTCTTTTCCACATGGGATAGTATCACTTTTTCTATATGCTGCGCTCTGATCGATTTGAATGAAAATAATTAAATAAATGAATAGGAGAAAGATGAAGGAAGTGAGGAAGATTCTAGTCTCTTTGACTAATTGCAATGTGATTTTCATGGAGCATCTTTAGCAAATACTGAGTTAAGGTTCCATTTAGGCAGATCCTAAAGGAAATCTACTGTGATATACACATATTTTTGAATGATGTAAACCTACCTCACTTTCATGTCCCAATATCAAAGAACCATAGGCAAGAGCCAAAAGGATCAGCAGAAATCATCTAGTACAACTGCCATTTTACTGATGAAGAAACTGAGACCCACAAAGGGAGGAGGCTATGGCTTGCCAAGGTGTCATAGGCAATGACGGTGTGAAGTGGGATTTGAATCCAGGGCCTCTGTCTCCTTAGCCAGATCTCTTTCCATTGGACTTCGCTGCTTCCAGGTGTGATAGGTGGAATTCGAATTTCAATTGGGAACTCATTTCAAAATGACTTCCCATCCCTTAAGAATTCTAATAGCAGGAGAATAACCCAAGATGCTCTATCAATGATAATTGTGCCTGAATCAGAAACTGTTCAAAGGGAATCCTAGGTCTGCCCACATTTTCTAAGAACAAAGGTGAAGAGAAGTAGTCTCAACATTCTTGAAATTTTAAGCACAATAAACTTTAAGCCAAAAATTCATAACTTTTTGTGCCATGGATTCCTTTAACTCTTCTATGAATCCCATGTGGATACTTTCTCAGAATAAAGTTTTAAATGCATAGAATAGATAACATTACAAATGAAAACAATTATTTTAAATAATTATCAAAATTTCAAAAAATAAAAACAACCAAAAAACCCAAGTTTACAAATTCCATATTAAGAATCCCTACAAAGTCACCCAAGTTGCAGACTGGCACCAGAGAATTATATTGTGCCAAATCCATGAAAGGGATGGAGATGTTGCTGTGAGGGGAGGGGAGGAACATTACCATTCTGAAAGTATGATTCAAGGGACTGCTTCACACTACCAAAATTTTTCCTTTGCTTCCCCTGGTATTTCACGGTACAGGGGTAAGTACTAGACTTAGTCAACCCATGGTAATTTCAGAGGGTGAAGGCAGGAGCAAAGATTCCTGCTGCTTGAAGTGTTTGGTAGACGGCAGGCACCCCTAAAAACCCTTCCCCTTAGAGTGATTGGCAGATATGACACAATACGTTAACTCCCTGGCTGTAGGGTTTTTTCTTGAACAATTATCATTAGCTAATTGACAATCATATTTTGAAGAAACTTTTATGTGCTTTAATTATTATAGATAAACAGGTTCTGTATAGCCCAAGAATCATGAAATTTTTTAATATGGCTCATAAAAAGATCTTTTTATGCCTCTCAAGAGTCTGAAAACTATCTTACATATATAAAATTTAAAAATCTTCCCCCCACAATTTAGCTTTTAGTTTTAAGAGATTGGATTGGTATTACAGCAGCTTCACTCATAACTCGAGTCCCACTACTAAAGAATCTGCTCCATTTCTGATCTGGACCACTTGGTTCCTATTTAGGCAGCCCAGCAGACCCCTGCTCCTAGGACACACCATAGTGGTGCCAGATTTAGTAGGAACTCTAATTGACTTTAGTGCCCTGCTGCAGCTCAGAATTCTTGGATTCAAGAGATCCACCATCCTCAGCTTCCCTAATAGCAGAGATTACAGGTATATATCACTTTGACTGAACTAGGACTTTTCAATATAGATGAAAAGTACTAATTTAGGAATTGGGATCAAAATCCAAGTCTATCACTTAGGCCTTGTGTGACCTTGGATGGGCCTCTTAAGACCTCTATGCCTCAGATTCCTCATTTTAAAAATGAGAATTAAACTAGTCACTTCCCTTTCAGTTCTCAGTCAGGCTTTATGATCCTGAAACTAGCTATCAAGTGAATGCTTTCAAGCTAACCTACCATATATGTTTTCTTTCTTTCTTTCTTCCTTTCTCTCTTTTTCTTTCTCTTCCTTTTCTTCCTTTCCTTTCCTTTCCTTCCTTCCTTCCTCCTTCCTTCCCTCTTTTCAGAAAGCAATCAGGGTTGTGACTTGCTCAGGATCATACAGCTAGTTAAGTATCAAATGCCTGAAGTCACATTTGAATTCAAGTCCTTCTGACTCCAGGGCTGGTGCACTATCCACTGCATAATCTGTCTGTCCCCAACCTGCCTAAAGAAAAAGTAATGCAGCAGTAAATTAATCCTTGAGCAGACAATCGTATATAATGGAAAGAGTTCTGAAAGTAGAATCAAAGGAAGCAGGTTTCAGTCTTGGCTCTTCTATGTACTACATGTATGTAGTATTCAATTCAATTTTAAAAATTCGAATAATTTTACTTTTCTGGGCATTAATTTCCCTATTTGTAAAATAAAGGGGCTAGGTAAGAATCAAAGGTTCTTAACCAGAGGTCCACACACCTCCAAGGACTCTGCGATTTTTTTTTTGAACATCGATAATTGTACCTTAATACAATTTGTTTTCTTTGCAATCCTATATTTATTTTTATTTTATGCATTAAAAAGTTTCTTCTAAGAAGAGGCCCATCAGTTTCACAATACTGACAAAGAAATCCATGACACAAAAAGTTTTTGAGACATAGACAAGACAAATAGAGAAGAGATATAGACAAATTCCAAATTTCCTATTTCCACCTTAAAGCTAGTAGAGAAAACCTTCAAAGTCATAAGTTCCATTATGCCTTCTGAGGAGTTACCTATAGGAAACATTAACAATTCTGGAGGAAGATACCATTTCATAAGAGGCCTAAGAGTTCAACATCCCTTTAGGGTAACTCATAGGTAAAACTCCAATAGTTAGAACTGAACCTAATTTTGTTTGAGACAACAAATTTGAGTGAAAATTAAAATACTTCTGAATTTCCATTGTGCATGTCACTATCTGTATTTTCCTCTCTAACTAGAGATAGGGCAGGGATGAAAAAGCAACAAAGAAATTTAAATCAACCACATGCTACTATGATAGGTACCAGAAATATAGCCTGGCTGTAGAAATATTAGCTCCAAAAACTAGCTCAAAAATCATTTATTGATCTGTGAATATGGTACCTGATCATTTTTTTCTGTAGGTCTTGCTTCATGTTACTTGGAACATAAGTACAAGATTATTTTAGGCATAAACTAAAAGTCTGGATCATCTTATATTCATTCAAGTACCATACTTGGGTTATTCAGATAACTGAGTGGAACCTCTATATATCTACCTGTTTCTCCATCTTGTGAAGAAATAATAAATAAAAATAAAATTTCTAAATATTAATGTCTGATTAATAAATTCAATAAAATTTTCTAGATAATTCCTACCAGATATAAAAGGGAGGTTAATTAAATCAGGAGTCCTTAGTCTAGGTAAGTGGTTTAAATTGGATGATAATTAATCAGAAATAGTTGGTGCATCTTCTTCAATGCCTCCACTTCCCCAAACTATAAAATTCAGTAGGAGGAGTTCAGGAGGAGATTAAATGATTAAAAATTCCTTAGAAATGAAAAAAAAAACCCCAGGATTTCAGTGCTTGGTATAATAAGATCATTTGATACATGTAATAAGAGCTGTAAGTTGTTCCATTTATTTGAGTAAATATCTTGTAAATAAATCATTGGTAAACATTACAAAATTAAATACATTTTAAAAAGCTTGCCAGTATACAGAAAATTCACAAACATATTTCTTTTTAAAAATAAAATATGTTTAGAGCACCCTTGATATAAAATGCTTGACTACTGTCTTCTTTTACGTGGTCACTTATGAACATCACATAGCAGATAAAGAACACCACCCAAAGGAGCCAAGGTCTACCTGAAGTGGTCTTCCCCCCCAACCCCTGCCATTTTTTTTCAAACATGATCAGATAGCCATGCCATTACTGCAGACCTATTTTAATCGTCTCATAAGGAGCAGGAATATACTGCATAAGAAAGGACAGTTGACTTCCCTAGACCCAGCCACAGAGTAGGGGAAAAGATAATGAAATTCTGCTCTATTTTGCCCCATGATCCTGTGAAACTGCTATGCCCTTACCCACATATTATAGAGTGAATCAGGAAGTGTCAACACTATTTGGAGCATGTTCTGACATCAAGGCTTCCTAGAATTATGTCATTAAAGAAGGTTGAGTCTTTCCTGCCTCCCTGTGGGATGTTCAGTGCTATCTCAGGAACCAGAAGCATCCAGTATGAGAGACACAAAGCTCTAACATACCGGCTTTTTACCTGCTTTAATGGGAGAGACAACAATGTATTTGGTTGAAAGTGGAGAATTAAAAGCTACACAATGCTTTCTTTTTCTGCAATAAGACACTGATAAGACAGTGCTGGCATTTCTCTATAGAGTTCCTATCGGAGCTTCAAATAAAGGGTTAACATGATTCCAAATTATTATGAATGAGGCAGTGAGGAAGAGACCTGGCAAAGCATCAGATCAATAAGACAGTATGAAGTCCATCCATAAGTTACACCCTTGAAAACAGTAACAACCAAAAATTTAAGTGTAGCTTCCTGAAAGAACTGATACATTTAATGTCTTCACTTTGGTGCATAAAGTGAATTTTTTTTTTAATCTCAGCACCTGCATTAAAAATGTAAAGTTGCCTCTCAAAAACACATGTGCTGTGGTCTCCAGTTAAAGAATGACCAAACATCAATTCCATCCATGGGAAATAATACTCACATCTACAGAGTAACATAATTGTGTATATACAAGTACAAGAAATTGGAAGCCTATGAGTCAAATATACAATTGAGGGGGAAAATATTACCAAACTATCTATAAGAAACCCATTCTTCCTGCTCTATATGGTTATAAACACTCTGCTATTTGCCACATAAGATAGGGCTGCCCATGTCAGCTACCAAAAGAGGCTTCCATCAAATCCCTGGGCTCTTCCATCTGGTTGGATAATCCTCCATTGACAGTTGTGCTGCATCCAAAGCACTGATAGCTTTGATAAAAAAAAAAAAAATCTTAAAAAAATCCATAAAAACAAATAAGAAACATCCATGGGTAAAATGTCTAACAGAAGAAAAAGAAAAGTTGCTCAGAAAGACAACTGTTTTTTCTTTTAAATAAGAGTCTTCTTGTGGTCAAAATCCCATTTCCCTTCTGTGTTCCTTGGAGAGAATTCTACTCTCTTTGCAAAAAATTATATACTCTTCTTTTGGGGGGGACTCAGTTTCCGCATGCCTCTTATCCGAGATAGCAGTTCTTTGATAAATTCCTAAGAAAGAAAAGAGAAGCCATTAGTATTGGGGGTGACACCATTTCAGTTAGTCTTGTCTTGATTTGTTTTAAGTAAATGGAAATGAACTGCAGCTACCCCTAATTTCAGACCCTGGCTTTTCAGCCTGCATATTCTAAATGGTACTCTCTAAGATACATCTAGCAAGCAATTTGGATTTCTATCAGAGATGAAGAAGAAGGCAGCATAACCAAAAATTTTTTTGCATGCTTTTAACCTTGATACTCCACATTTACTTCTATTGACCTACTTCATAATATAACAAAAAAATACTTTCTTAATCAACACTATTTCTTGGCCAGGATAGAAAGGGATCCATTGAGTCAATGGCACATCATTTGAAGTTTTTGGACTATCTTGTTTTTCTTTAATTGCAGCATTTTCTAGGATGAGAGAATGCTATATTCTCCATCATGAAGACATTCTTGCCTACTGAATATTTTTAAAGGCTCAATGTATTTTATAGATACCCATTTTATTGTTCTGGCTTGAATAATATTTTTATTCTCTATCAATGGGAGTTTCAATTTCCTTAATGCATTTTGTTTTAGGGATCTATCATTGAGAGCAATGCTAATTTCAATATGCAAATGTTGACTTTTTTATGCAAAGGGCAGAAACACAAAGTATATAATTTATCTTATTGACAATTTTGGTAACATTTTCTGCATCAAATAGACAAAGTTCCTATTTAAAAGTCACACACTGAAGTCACATAAATGGTAATGTTCTTTGAAGGGCATTACCCTTCTAAGTTTTACAGTAATTTGGACTTCATTAATTCAGATTTTTTAATAAGTCAACATGTTATATGTGTGAGAAGTACAGTGTTCTGGAAAATACCATTGAAAATCTATCAGTTCAGACATCAAAAAACCAAGTTGTATTCCCAAATCTGTCATTTATTCATTGTGTGATTTTGAGGAAATAAGCCAACCTCCTGTACTTCAGTTTCCTCAATGCATATTGGAGGAACTGGACCAGATGATCCTTGAGACTTATTCCTGTTCTAACATCAAAAGTTCTACAATTTTCATTGAATAAAAATTTTGATATAAGTGACATAACTCAGGATGCTACATAGTATAATTTAGTTCTACTATTAAAGGATCATAGTGTTCAAAACTGGAAGGTATATATATGATATTAAGCAAGTAGTGAAGCAAATGTCAGAAGGGCCCTGACACACCTCTTAGGCTAAACAGAGGAAAACTTTGCATCCTTTGACTTTAATAGTGTCACCCACTCTTCTATCTTTGATGCTAATGCTGGAATTGTCTAAGTCTGGTGTGACAATGAGTATGGTTAAAGCCACTATGTTTAGTAGACTTCATTTTATAGATGGGGAAACTGAAGCCCAGAAATGGGGAAACTGAAGCCCAAAAATGGAGAATCTGAAGCTCAGAAATGTTCAGTGATTTGCCCAGGACATACACAAATAAAGTCAAGTTCAAACCTTCAAATCCATTTTCATTTTACTTATTCTTTTCTATGTAGCAATTTAAAATATGCTGTTAAAAATCAGTAATTCAGACGTGGCTAATTCAGAATTCACAAAAACTCAATTTTATCCTCTAATCTTATGCATTTGATTATTAGCTCTAAGGAAATAACATCCAGATTTATACCTTCAGTTTTCATCTCTTCTGAGCTCCATCTGTATTACCAAGTGTGTAATGAAGATCTCTACCTGGGCGTGCCTCAGGTATACCATACCTAGGACATAGTTCTTCCCCCAAATCCTGCTCTTCATCTAATCTTCCCTGTTACTGTGTCATCAACCTTATGATCACTACAATATGGAACCTCAAAGTTCTTCTCCAGTCTTCATGTTCCCTCATTCTCTATATTCAATGAATTGCCAAATAATGGTATCTTCAGTCTCCAAATTTTTTTCTCACACTCCATGGCATAATTTAAGCATTTGTTACCCGTCAACCAAGTAACATCAATAGCTTTAAACTATCTTCTCTACATATGCTTCTTGTGACCATATATATCACTTTCCTGCTTAAAAATCATAAGTGGCAATATAGCCTTCAGATTAAAATACAATTTTTTCTATCTGCTACTTAAAATCCTTCTCAATCTGATCCTAACCTACTATCCAAATTTATTTAAAATGATTACCCTTCAATTATTCTATATTCCAGCCAAACATGCTTATTTGTTTTTCCCTGCACATAGTATTCAATGTCTTAATCTTGTAGAAATTATTTCCTATACCTGGAACATACTACTTCTTCATTTAGGATATACTTTCTTTCCTCCCTTCAAATATCTACTTAGGTATCATTCCTATAGGATATTTTTTCCTAATTCCTGAGTTGTTGATGTTCTCTCCTTCTTTATCTTACCTTGCATTTATTTTTATCTATATAGTATATTCTCCAATAGGACATAAACTCTGTGGACGAAATTGTTTTTTATATTTATCTTTTATCCTAACTGTCTACAATAGTGCTTTATATGTAGGAGATACTTAAAAATATTTGATGAATTATTTAATCAATATGTGTGGTAAGAGAAAAAACAAACAGGGAAGAAGAGTCCACATTTTGAAATGAACATAGTCCACATTTTGAAATGAACATTTTCCAAATAACCCAAATCCTTTTATCTCATTAAAAATGTATAAAACAAGCAAGCCTTCTGTATTAATCATTTCATTAAAAAAAAACCTATTCAGTGCCTTTTATGTTTGAGACACTAATTTGAAGAAGAGTAAAGCCTCATGGACCTTATAATCTAAGATATGTCAAGGTACCTGATCTGCTCAGCAGATAGAATCAGAGCATCTAAGCTAGTGTTCAGAGGTTTAGCCTAAAATCATTTTCAGTTCAATTCAATTCAGTGTTGTCTATGGTTTAAGCACCAAGGGAACAAAGAGAAAAATGAAAGAAATTCTGTACTTATCTTTTTTATTAACCTGGACCTGTGATTTCACTAGCATAGCAAATGTCCAATGAAGAAACTCCATGCAGATGAGCACTTGTTCTGCCATTTGAAGTCTTCATTTTAGGTACTGAGAGGTAAACTGATTTGCCCAGCATTATACAGTCAGTATAGATCAAAAATTTAACTTGAATTGGGGTCTTCCTAACTGAGGTCAGCTTTCTATCCACAACGTCACACTGCTTCTTGAATGCAAAATATGTATATGATAATTTCAGGGGGAGGGCATTAACAAATGGCAAGTCATTCAGTCTTAGAATGAGGAAGGGTCTTAACGATTATTTAATTTAGGACTTCTTAAACTTTTTCCACTGTGACCTGTTTTCACCTGAGAAATTTTTATGCAACCCTTTATTTTTAAATATATATACAAATCAAACTCTTAGTGGGAATAAATCATAATTTTGCAACCCCCACATTCAGTGACTACAAAATACTTCAATGGGCATTTCATTCACAAATATCTTGGTTTGGCATTGTATAAATATAAAGGATTATTTATTATCATCATCATTATTACTTTTTTTTAGGAATGATTCCATGGCTAGGGACAAAGCGGAGGCCACAGTAATACTGCCCTGTAGTAGAAGCATGAGTGGGGGGGGGGGGAGGAGGAAGGATAACATTAATAGCAATGCACATTTAGAGAGCCCTTTGTGCTTAACCAAGTAGGGAACAGACCTAATAGAGAAGTGATGGACAACTTATCCATAATGAGACACATTTTGGGACATTGTAAACATAGGGATTAATTTTGCTTGATTATACATGTTTGTTCCAAAGCCTTTTTTTTTTTAAGAGGGGAAGGTGAAGGGAGGGGAAATGGATGCTTAATCACTGAAAAAAATAAATTTTACTTAAAAAAAACTAAAGTAGGGAATAAAAAGGCTGTTAAGGCAGAAGCCATGATAGAAGGAAAGAGATTGACTATCAGGTTGTGGAAGCATATACTTGTGTTTGAGAAAAGGAAGCATGTAGAAACAACTATGGGTACACATTTAATATGAAGGTTAATTTTAGCATGCAGTTTAGTAAACCCTAAAATTGGATTGGCCTTTCTTCTTGCCCAGCTAGAGAAGCAATAGCATCTGTAACAACTTCCTTGCCAGATTACTTGTTTCTGGCATCTTCTTCCTTTGTTCTATTAAACAGGCTGTCACCAAAAATACAATATCTACACTTAGTTTAAAGATGCATTAAGTCTTATCAGATGGCTTAGTATTATTTCCAATTCCTTTCTCCAAAACCACAGACAAAGACATTATGAGATGCTCATAGGAATGGTGTTATATAAAGTGATAGAACCAAGGTATTTCAGCATGTATAAAGGTGCATCTATTAGAACTCCTAAGTTGACACTTTATTTCTGAACTGAAAATCACCATCAGGTTCTTTTTTACAAGTATACACTGTATCTATCTCTGCCAATAGAATGTAACCTCTCAAATATGAGGGAAAGACCTATTCCTTTTTTGTATTTGTATCCCAGCACCAGCACTGTGTTTGGTATTTAATAGGTGCTTTAAAAATGCCTGTGAGTTGCTTGAAATAGCACTGGACTAGCCAGTTGCTAATTCTGGGATTGTCAACAAACTCACTGGGTCACCTTTGGAAAGCACAACCCTTTTTAGATGTCATTTTCCTTGTCCTTAAAATGAGGAAGTTGAATTAGATGATTTTGGAAGTCCCTTCTAGCGCTAACACTTTCTATCTGGAAAATGGGGATAAAACTTATCATTCCTATTTTATGAAGTTACTGTTGGGCTAAAAGGACAGAGGAGACATAAAAGTGCTTAAAAATTAAAAATAATATTTCATATTTAAGTCTACACAAAATAAAAATATAATATATAATATAACCATATATTATAAAATGTTATTAATATTACATATAAATATGCAAATATAAGTACTCTTATTAGATTAGGACTTCAGAAGGCAATAGAATAGACTTAACACTAGGAAGAATCTTTGAGACTATCTAATGCAACTCCCCCATTTTACATATGAGGAAACTGAGAATCAGGGAAGCTTAAAGACTTTTTAAAATGACATAAATAGCAGCATCAGAATTTGAATCCAAGGCCTCAGATTTTAAGTATAGAGTTCTTTCCAAATGGACCTGACTCAATGAACAATCCTTTTTTCCCTTTTCAAGAAAGAGTTTCAATAAGTGAAATGTATTTTTAAACATTAAATTTTTTTTGAAATAATTTGTTTTCTACTCAATTAAATCCTATTTTAGCAGGCTACCATGATTTCTGATAGGCATCTGGTCATCATCTGCCCCCCCATCATTTTAAAAGCAGCATCTTCTCTTCTTCAGATTTATTAAGCAATTTCTCAGAATTTCAGATGGGGCATATTAGGGCTGATCATTTAAGTGATAAAAAAAAAACTATCTCTTAGCTACATTCAACAATTATTTATCTAGTTAGATTACTATGTACTCAAAACTATGTTAGGTCTTGAGCACTGTTTTGAATGATGAAAGGTTCAATGCAGCATCTGGAAAAAGCTAATTATTCTTATTATTAGGGGAGGAGAACCAGATCTATAGTATTTATGATTGTGAGATTTGTATTGGGTAAAAGTGAGGAGAGGGAAGAAGAGAGGAGGAAAGAGAATGAATGTATCAGAGAAAAAGAAAGAACTTGAATTATAAATACAGATTCTTTGACTCAGATGACCTGTTTGTGTGCAGAGAAGATCACTTTGTGTAAACATTCTGACTTTAGACTAAGGACTTAATTTCAGGGATGTGCTATTCAAATCAGGTGCACACTAGCCTGGCTGCATTAAGACAAATGCAATCAATCAATGCTACCTTCCCTGTGGAAAAGGTTTGATTAAGGGAGGTGAGATTGTGTTACGTGATATCCATTAAAACAGCTGGCAGCTCGAGTCAGGTTGTTGCTTTGAGGATTGAGGAGCCACTGAGAGTCTCCTCAGATGAAGCTGGCAGTAGTACCAGCAACTCACATTTCTCTGACTCTGTATGTTGTCACTTTAGCCTTGTTTCAGACAACAAAGGATGTCATTTCTGTTAACACCAGGCTGGTCTTACTCCTCATTCAACAGGGCGACTACAGTAGTTTTTACATTTCCTCTTGCTGGGTTCTATTTGTGGGTTATCTTTCCCTTGATCTGTTCCTTACCCTGCTATCAAATCTCCTTTCCCCAAAGTGCCCTAGACTTTCTAACTTTCCTTCTTTAAAGCATCAGTAGTAGACCTGTCCTTCAAATCCGATGCAAAATGTTTGACAGCAGACTTAAAAGCTTCAGTCTATGGCATTTCCTGACCACTTTGCCCACAAACACATACATTCCTTCCAGATATTTCACTGTGCTCCTGCCAGGCAAACTTCCTAACTATCCCCAGCTAACCTTTCCCTCCCCTTTTTGCCCTCTTCCTTCCTCTGCGTCTTTGACCATGCTAATCTTCCTAAACTCAGAAACCTTTTTCATTCTCCCCTCAACCCTAAATTATCATTTCTTTAAAATTCAACTCAAAATTCACTTCTACCACAAAACCTTTTTAATACTGATCTGATCTTCCTTCTGCTAAGTTCAGTATGGCCAATATCCCTTTCTCAAAGTCCTGTCCTACAGATCTACACCTAGGAGAAACTATTTCCTGTCCTTGCTGTATAATTGCCTTCTCCACAAAGCATAATAAAATGCATCACCCACAGAGAGCAATGAATTAATGTTCTGGGTGGGAAATTGTTTCATTTGGCAGACAGCTCACGCTGTTTCAGCTAACTTATAGTCATACAGACCCAAAAAAATCAATCAAAAGAATTGGAATTCAATATAGCAGAGCCAAACTGCTTCTGAAGCATATTCAGGTGGCAGAGGAAGGGTTATGCTTGCCTATAGAAGGGCAGAGGGCAGTTCCACTGGAAGGAAGACCTCCACTGGGATTTATGACAGTGGGTGGGGATGGGAAGGTGGGAGAGAACATCTAAGGAAGAAAGGACAAGATAGTGTGCAAATGGGTGCTCTGTGCCCCTAAGAAATAATGGAAGGTGGTTGTGGTTTTGGTATTTCCTCTGCTCTTCCCAAAGAAGAAATGCCAATTCACATATCAACAGTGTTGAGGAAAGTTGTCATATCCTTAAACTAGTTATACTCTGCAATGTGGTACTCCAAACACAGCAGGATTGCTGTTTCAGAAATACCAGAATAGAAAAAAAAGAGATATGTGCAGGACTTAGTCTGTCTAGATGGGCACTGTAAAATACTCAAACAAGTCTCTGAACATGTATTGTTTTGCCAGTGTTCTTTTCTTTAGTTGAGAAACCTTTAGAGCTTTGGGCAATCACAGCTCATCATGATCTCTCTTCTCCAACCAGATAATGTGAGGGATAAGGAAAAGGGAAGACAAGTAACCCATCTGGAAGGGAAATGGGAGTAGCTTTTATGCTCACCAATTATAACAGTGGCTACCATAGATTGTTTGCCAGTGGACTTAGGAGAAATGAAGGAATTGGAATTTAGGGACAAGAGTGTGAAGGTAATTAACAAATGGTTGAAAACATTTGTATGGAAAATATACTAAAGTTAAAATTAACAACCTGCAATGGCAGATGATGAAGAAGGTTAAAGATTGACAGTAAGAACATTAAGCAGTTAGGGAGAATGACAAGTATAAGGTGAGAAATGGATGTTGACATCTTGGTTATGAGGGGAAAGAGAGAAAATGAAGAAGCAAAGGAAAACAGAAATAATATTTTTCTAATGGTCTTAGAAATGGTTAGTCAATAATGATTGATGTGCCAGACTCTAATATGCAGTTATTTCATACACAAGATACTTCTGACTTGCTATTTGAATAAAATGAAACTACCAGTTATACATATATACATGTATATATGTGCATGAACATGTATATATATATATATGTATACATTTTAATTTTATTTTTCTAGGGATAATTTCTTTTTCTAAAATATTATTGCATATTTCCAAAAAGATCTAGCAGAAATCATGAAAGTTAAGGGTGCTTCTGGTGGCTTAGCTACACTGATTCAAAGAGGAACAGACATATGGTACCCTTCCTCCAACCTAGTACACTCTTCTCCCACTGCCCCTCCCCTCCATCTCAGTGATCTTGATGGTTCCTAACTTCCACTTTTTCATAAAAGCACATGCCAGAGGTGGCAGATGAAGAAGCATTTTATAATTGTCAATATAGTTGGACATCTGTTATATTTTCCTGGGTATTCAAAGAATTCATCTGTCAAAAATGTTGATGACCATATAAGAAATATGGGTGCTTTTGACAACCAGAAGAGAAACAATAGTCTTATTTCAAAGCTAAAAGTCTTTTATTTTTCCTAAGTGTCTAAAACATAACTGATCTTTGCATAACTTAGCCAATAGTAGAAATCTTATAAATAACAAATGTTACTAAGAAATATTTAGCATAATGATGAATAATTGGGTGATAACATTCCAAGGAGCAATACCCTTCCCTATCAATGAGTAAGAATGGGGAAAGGAAAACACACAACAAGCATTCTGAAAGCTATCTGATTCTGTGCTATTTCCTCTGTGGCCACATCCCCTTCTCAAACTATGATATCTCTGGCTACAGAACCCCAGTCTTCTACATTCTCCCTCCTTCCTCTACAACCCCCACCATTTCCCATTTCCTAATAAATAATCTCATCATTTACTTGGAAATTTAGAACCACAGAAGCCATCTGCTCCTGGTCAAGCCTCTCCCAGTGAAATGAAAGCAAGTCACACCAGAACTGAGCTTGAGAGCTTTTAAAAACGTGACATCCAACAGATTATTGGGAAATTAAGGAGACCAAGCAGGGAAGGAAGCAAGAAACATTTCCAGCCACATCAAACTTCAGGTAAAGAAGGGTAGAAGGTAAAAGGCAACCAATTAGTCTTTAATAGGTGATGGTGATATTTCAAAAAGATTCTAAATGGCAAAGTAAGCTCTCTCAAAGAGTCAAACAAGCTGCTCAGAAACATAACAGATCTCTTTAGTAACTGAGTGCTTAAAATATATATACATATCAGGAAGTAAGGTAATACAGACTGCTGCTGAATCAATACTGATTTTTAACAACCCAGGCTGAGCTACCAGCAGGCCTACTAGGAAGCAGCAGCAGAGTTGTATCCTGGTACATGCACCAAAGCCAAATCCACTATGGCCTACCACTTAAATATTTAATTTTTTTTTTTTTTTGCTTATCTTCACAGAGGTTAGTTTTCTGTGTACACAAAGCAGACTATGTCCCATTTTTTTTTTTTTTATTCTCTGAAAAGAGGCTTAGGGAAATGTTATGGGGAAGATATTTTTTGCCATAATGACTTCTGCCAATAAAATTTCCCAGTGATCTTATCTACATTCTGTTTTTCCCTTTGCTAAATCAAAACTTCTGATATTGTTATCCATTCATTTTCTTGCAGAAGAAACAAGTTATCTTTAAAATGAATTTGCTCTATCAATGGGGAAGTTATTAATATGAAGCTTCAGATTATTTTTCTTGGAATAATTTTTTTTCAGAAATTCTAAGTATTCAACATGCATTCAACAGTAAATTTAAAACCAATTTTAGTTCATTTTGTGTGCTCAGTTTTATTCAACCCCTCAGTCACCCACTCTTTCTAATGGACTCCCCAAAGTCTAAACATTTATTCATACAGAACAGGTTGAAAAAAATTTAGTTTAGTATTTTATTTTTCCAATGACTTATAAAGATAGTTTGCAACATTCATTTTTATAAGATTATTAGTTCCAATTTTTTTTCTCCCTGCCTCCCTTACCTCTTTTTTCCCCAAGACAGTAAGCAATCTGATATAGGTTATACATGTACAATGATCTTAAATATACTTCTATATTAATCATGTAGCACTTGAAACTGACATTGAATTGACTGAAACTGACAAGTAATCTAATGAAAATAAATTATAATTCAGGACAAAAATGACCTTCTCTATATTTTTATGAAAGTTGTTATTCTCCCTCCAAAAAAAGTTGGGAAGAATTGCAGAACCATGGTCTCTGACATT
Source organism: Sminthopsis crassicaudata (assembly GCF_048593235.1). Taxonomy (NCBI): domain Eukaryota; kingdom Metazoa; phylum Chordata; class Mammalia; order Dasyuromorphia; family Dasyuridae; genus Sminthopsis; species Sminthopsis crassicaudata. The sequence continues at coordinate 143,484,908 of NC_133620.1, forward strand.
CCTTCAATGATCCTAAATAAGTTATTTACTATTTCCAAACTTTAGTTACCTATTTTGTAAAATGTGAGGAGAGGAGGATTAAAGTCTCTGAGGTTCTATGTAGCTCTCAATCTATGATCCCACAATTCATAACTTTTATCAAAATTCTTATTTTTCCTCTTCACATTAAAAAACATTCCTAAACTATTCCCAAAGTGCTATCAAGCTGTGCATACCCTTTGATCCAGCCGTGCTTCTACTGGGCCTATATCCCAAATTGATCTTAAAGGAGGAAAAAGACCCACATGTGCAAAAATGTTTGTGGCAGCCCTCTTTGTAGTGGCAAGAAACTGGAAATTGAGTGGATGCCCATCAATTGGAGAATGACTGAATAAATTATGGTATAAGATTGTTATGGAATATTATTGTTCTGTAAGACTCTAATCCTGTCCTCACATTTTACAGGATTCTTCTGTTTTAGATGGTAACATGTTAGCCAAGCAATCTTTTCAATTTAGCCTTTCTACACCTCACAGCTGGTCCCTAATTCTGACTGAGATGGTCTTCCTTGAAGAAACTAAAAGAAAGTGCAACAAGAAAATTGGATTTACACACATATGTTGTATCTAGGTTATACTGTAACTCATGTAAAATGCATGGGATTGCCTGTCATCTAGGGGAAGGAGTAGAGGGAGGGAGGGGAAAATTTGGGACAATGAATACAAGGGATAATGTTATAAAAAAATTACTCATGCATATATACTGTCAAAAAAAATTTAAAATTATAAAATTAAAAAAATAAATTTAAAAAAAAAAAAAAGAAACTAAAAGAGAGACCCAGAAACAAAATTCAGAAAAAGATATGTATTACATTGCCTAAGACTATCTGTGGCCTGTGGACACTGATGTTATTATCCATCAGGCTAATGAAGTTTCTTATGTTTCTTTAGCAGTTATATCATCATCTCACCACCCCACTGAGTTAAACTAAGTTATTAAGGATTCTTGCCTAGATTTTTTTGTAAAATTTCTTATCTTTATGAATAAGCTGATGGACTTTAATTTTTAGTCAATACTAAACCCTTTGATACTTTCATATCCTTTAAGCATTGATGCTTTCATAATTAAGAGGGAAGTGAAGAGTGGTAGAAGGATGGTGAGAAAGATTTATCTGTTAGGTACCATATGCTGAGCTTGTGCTATGATTTGGGACAATTATGGATTTCATGTGGTCCATGATTTCTCCTATATTAAATTAAAGAGACTAGAGGGTTTCTAAAGGTTCCTGACATAATTTTATCATCACTATTAACTGTGGCCTTTTTTTGAAGCTTAAATATTCCCCACACCTAATGCCCCAAGACCCAATGCTTTTGAAGTTTCCTATTTTCAACTAAAGGAACTGTTCTGAATGATAGACTTCATAGAAAGTGACAAAATGCCAGTATGTGTATATTTACGCACAATTCACGAAGAAATAGCTCCTCTTTATAGTGTTTTAAAAGCAAAGGGTATAAAATAAATTTTTAAAAATTAAAGCAAAGAGTACATTTTCTTTCATGTTGCTAGTATACTTACCTCAACAAATTATATTTACTTTCTAAATAATTTGTACTTAGTTATATATGCATATTACTTTCCCTCTCCCTTCCCTATTCCCTTTCCTAATACAGTGTAAGCTCCTTGAGTTCAGGGACTTATTTTATTTTTTTCTTCATATCATCAATGCTTAGGCTAAACATAGGAGATGTTTAATGAATGTGTGTTGATATAATGATATCATTTAGGCTGTAAGATCACTAAATACTGCTCTTACTCAGTGGGTGGAAAGTTGGCAATCAATTTCCAAAAACTACTCAGCATATCAAAATCTGAGTGCAATTATTGAAAGCAATTCAAAAGAAGAGACCTTTACCCATCTACTAATTCTATTCCCTAATTCTATAGTATTCTAAGGCAGCCAGAAGACCACTGGAGAAAGTCAGATTAGATTGCTGTAGCAGGAAAGTGAGAGAAAGATATAAACACAAAGAGAGATGCAGTTACAGCACAAACATGTTTGTGCAATGGCAAAGCAGACATCAGTATTTCTCTAGAAGAAAGCCAGAATCAAATGTACCTTTCATTACAAAGGTACACTGTGACATATCACCTGGCATATCACTGTGACCCAGAGCCACCCACCACAGCTCCTGGCTTAGTCAACTAGCATTCAGTAAGTGACACATGCTAAATTGTAAGCTTCAGTAGCAAAATGATAATCATCACAAGCCCTACTAATAGAAAACAAAACAGATGCAAGAAAGAAATTTATGCATTGGATCTACCTCAATGAGAGAATCACAGAATTTAAAAACCATTAACTCCCATAATAAATTTTCTCTATCTCTAGTGAACATTTTATCTTGAAAAGGGGGATAGGATAACTGGGTTCCAATTCTATTTATATTACTAATCAACTGTCTGACTTGAAGCAAATCATATAAATCTCCTTGTCTTTAGTTTTCTTATTTATCAAAATAAAGAAGCTAGACTAAATGACTTTCAAGAATCTCTCTAAATATAAAAGAAAAATCTCAGCCAAGGTAGCCAGCTAAATGCAGGTAAATGGCCCTGATCCCATATACCAGCAGAACCTAAAATTAGCATCAGAACAGATAATGATCAAAAAATTTGATAAGAAACTAGAGTAAGTGGTTTATTCCATCTCAGAACAATACAAAAAGTCAGCTAAAAGTTCATAATTTATAAAAGGAGGTGGGGAGGGGAAGGCAAATGACAAAACCAACACTGATGCTGGCAAACAAATCCTTAACTTGCCTAGCATGCGCTAGTATGCCCAGACACACATATATTCTGTAGGGTTCTGTGTCTGGGATAGCAAATGTATAATGTCCCCTGAAAAATTCCAGGGCACTCAGAAAACCCCCAGGGTAAGGAGCTTGGAGAGCCAGGAAAGTTTCAGGAACTAGCACAAGCATGACTCCAGGCACATAAAGACATCCAAAGTCCCAGATATTCTCTCAAGATGCTAAAGAGGTCGATGAAGATACAGTGGCTAAAAGAGCCAGAGATCTAAGCCCAGATTAGGAACCCAGGTGACTCAGAAGAAAGCCAAATAAGCCCAACAATATCATCCAAAAGCACAACAGGCAGCAAAGCCTGGCCCTGGCACAAAGCCTCAATTCAACAACTAAAGCTGGAGAAAGGAGTGAATCAGAGGAAGCACCAAGAAATATTAAAAAGTAATTGAAAATCTAGAGATTATCCCAAAATAAGTATTAAATAACTCCATAAAATCTATAAGTAGGAACTGAATGGGAAAAAATGGCTTGGTCACAAATATTTTATGATTCCCCAGAAGAAATGAAGCAATGAAACAAAAAAGGAAGTGGTGAAGGAGATTATAAATGAAATAAGAGTATTATAAGAAAGAACTGAAGGAGGAATAAACATCTTAGAGGGGAAAAGTGATAAGCCCTATCCAAGAAATGGATTCCCTCAAAAGCAGAATAGACCAAAGAGAAATCAATCACCATGAAACACAAGAAATACTAGAACAAAATAAAGTTGTTCAACAAATAGAAAAAAAAATTGATACATCAGCAACAACTAGCTTAGAAAATGGGTCACTGGACTCCCTATAAGTCAAAATAAAACAAAAATCCTGGTCACTGCATATCAAAAACTCATAAAGGAAAAGTACTGAGATTTAATAGAGTCAGAAGGTGAAGACAGAAAGAATCCAAAGATCTGGAATCTAAAGAAATCCAAAAGGAAAAGTCTCAAGAATGACAAAACCAAACTCCAGAGCTTTCATATGAAAAAGAAAAAATACTGCAAACATCCAAAAAGAAACAACAGTTCAAACAACACAGTCAGAAAGTACCACATGAGAATTAGGAGCATCTACTTTAAATAAGAGGAGATTTTGAGAAGAATACAACAAAGAATAATTTATCATGAGCAATTGAATATAACACTACATTGAAAAAATGGACCTTCCCTCTCCCCTAACTTTGCTATTAATGCAATGCTATCCTCCTGATCCCTCAGGCTTGCAACTAGAAGTAATCCTGGACTCCTACACTATCTCTTATTCCCCATATCTAATATATTGTCAAGGCCTGTTGAGTTCATCTTTGCAAAATCTTAAATACACTTTCTTCTCTCCTATGACAGTCAGCACTTCAGTACAGCCACTCAAAACCTCATACCTGAACCATTTTATAGCCTGCTGGAAGGTCAGCCTGCTTCAATTCTCTCTCTGCTCCAATTTATCTTCCACTCAACCACTAAAATGATATTTCATCATGTCCGGGATCAGATACAAAATACTCTCTTTAGCATTAAAAACCTTTCCTAACTTGGCCTCCTCCTACCTTTCCAGTCTTCTTACCACTTATTTCCTGCCACAAACTCTCATTTTTGGGATGTGGCCACTGCATGGAATTATTTTGTTTGACTATACTCATTTATTACAAGAATTTTTCCCTTTTATTTCTCTTACTTTTTATTTGAGAAAGGGATAGAGTGGGAGAACCATTTAGCAATATTGATACTCCTGACCTCCAGAAATGATCACCATGGCATTTTTAAATCTACAGAAGGAACTTCAAAAAGATATATAGTCAAAGCCAACAGTTTTAAACACAATATGTGTGTGTGTGTGTGTGTGTGTGTACATATATAAGCAAGTGGTATGAAATGAAGAGCTAGATTTCATATGGGACCCTTAGTTTCTGTTCTTTCTATATAGAAATGTTCCCCTTTTTGGTGCTTAAGTTTAGAATTAAAAAGGCTTTCTTGTTTGTTTTTTGGTTTTAAATCTTCAATCTAATAGATAAAGAGTTCTGAACTTGAAGTCAGAAGAGCTGGGTTCAAATCCCACCTTAAATCAATAGCTGTAGAATCATAGGTCAAATAATTTAACCTCTCAGCACCTCAGTTACTTCATCTACAAAATTAAATGATGCTACTGGCACCACCATATTTACAAGATTTTTTAGAGGAAAGTATTTCACAAACTCTAAAGCTCTAGATAAATATATGTTATTTGTCATTGGTATATAAGGGCAAAGACACAATAATAGATGCTTAAATCATTGAATTGTACTGCATTTCAATCTTACATACTTTCTTTTATAAAATATTCTTCTCTTAGTGTTTATAATTTTAAAAAAATCTTTCCCTTTTGCAAGTTTATAATCACTCAAAGTCTCATTGTAATCTCTTTGATATTACAAATAACTGCAGATCTAGAGGATTTAAATTCATAAATTCTTTGCAAAGTCAAATATTAGATATATTTCTTTTACAGGTAGTTTTTGCACCCAAAATGAAAATATTTTAGCTTTCCATTAGCTTTATTTATAGTTGCTAAAACTAAACACCTTGTAACTCTATGTTAAATACTGTAATTTTTCTAAGTATCCATTTCCTTTCACTTCTTTTCTTTTTTTTTTTTTTTTTTTTTTTTTTTTTTTTTTTTTTTTTTTTTTTTGCTGAGGCAGTTGGGGTTAAGTGACTTGTCCAGATTCACACAGGGAGAAAGTATTAAGTGTCTAAGGCCAGATTTGAACTCAGATACTCCTGACTTCAGGGCTAGTGCTCTATCTACTGTACCATCTAGCCGCCCTACCTTTTACTTCTAAAAGCACTTAGGTATACATGGATATGTATATGTGTGTATATATATATATGTGTGTATATATATATATGTGTGTGTGTGCAAGTTCAGAACTAAACAAATGGCTTAATAATCTTCTACATTGGACAGGTATATTTTCCAAATTTGTAATTATAAAACTTAGACTAAAGTAATTCCATTTCCTTAGCACTTCCTAAGAAGTTGAGATTTGGATTAAAAAAAAAAATACTCAGTGAGTACATTTCCATTTGTTTTCAAGCTTTCCTAAACTGGGCATGCTCAGGCTTACAAATCCTCAGGTCCAGACTGCTAAAACATATGCATTTATGGTTACAGATTGTTAATTATCATATATTAAGTCAACTTTTAAATGAAGTCTACTTAGACAAATTGGAAGAAGAAAGAAGAAAGAAGAAAGAAGAAAGAAGAAGAAGAAGAAGAAGAAGAAGAAGAAGAAGAAGAAGAAGAAGAAGAAGAAGAAGAAGAAGAAGAAGAAGAAGAAGAAGAAGAAGAAGAAGAAGAAGAAGAAGAAGAAGAAGAAAGAGACAGAGACACACAGAGAGATACAAAGAGAGAGGAGGGGAGAGGGAGGGAAGGGGGGAAGGAGGAAGGGAAGGAAAGAGAGGGAGAAAAACAGAGGGAGGGTTAGAGAAACAGAGGGGAGGGAGGGAAGGAAGGAAGGAAGGAAGGAAGGAAGGAAGGAAGGAAGGAAGGAAGGAAGGAAGGAAGGAAGGAAGGAAGGAAGGAAGGAAGGAAGGAAGGAAGGAAGGAAGGAAGGAAGGAAGGAAGGAAGGAAGGAACAAACAAGGAATTTTAGAAAAATGATTTGTTTACCTCTGTTGGTTTGTAGCAATCTACGAGAGCTTCCTAGAATTAAACATACAAATAGGTCAATTTAATAATTGTAAAAAGCCATTATAGTTTTGAAAGTCATTCATCTATTCAGTACTATCTTTTATAAGGCAACTCAAAATCTAAAATCAGCTATCTTTTTTCCCACAGGTTTACGCTTTTTTTTCATAAGCATAGGATTTGTGAGGCTCAAGCAAGAAACGCTTTTTTTTATTGGGAATATTACAGCCCATAGAGAAGAATATTTTACCTCTGAGATATCTCCTTGTTTCTGAAAAGAAGGAACTATCCTTTCATTGGCACTGAAATGAACACTCTTGCCCTTGAACAAGTTATCAATACTTCTCAAAGGAAATGGAAAAGGGAGAAATCTGGAGAAATGGCAAGTCACAATTCAAAATTCTATGATTTTTCCTGGAATATTAAGATATCTATCAAAGTCTAATCAGAATAGAACTATCATCATACTACAGTGAAGTGAAATAAATAGCTGACTGTGTGCAGCTCTCTATTATTTTCTCTTTTCCCATAGCAGATTTTTTCCCCCCACACTTCCCTCTCCTCTCATTTTGGTACTACTGCACCATTAATATCAAGTATTCAAAGAAACAGAAGAGAAAATTGTAGAAGGTACATTGGACCAAGTCCAAAGACCTGGTCTCAAAGTCCTAAATCATTTAACCTGTCTGGGCTAAATTTCCTCATTTGTGACCTAAGGAGCCAGGCAAAAAGCAGGTTAGTAGAGCTTAAAAGAATTCTATTTCCAGAGTGAAAGGAGCTGGGTTCAAATGCTAGCTTGGCTACTTAGCATTTGTATAATCTTTAATAAATCACTTAAGCCCTTTGGGTTTCATTTGATTAAAAAAAAATTTAAGATGAGATGAGATCTAAGAGCCATTCCAACTTTAAATCTATGATTCCATCATCTATGAAGTCTCTCCCAGCTCTAAATCTAAGTAATCTTGTTCTGCCATTTCTCTACATTCTTGGTCTGTACCTATATTAATAGTTTCGTTTGTATTCTAGTATTTAGTTACTGGTACATACTTTCAGAGATATAGTATGTTTCTCCATTAATAATGCTGATAAAGATTAATCATTATGAAGATTATTTTAATAGTGTTAAATATTTATATGTAAAATATTTAATTTTAACACTAAAATGTTCAACAGAGAGATACTTCACAACCGAAAAGATATGAGTAATTATTAGCTTATCTGAAGCAAACCCCTGATTATCTTTAGAAATCACAAACGTTAGTTACCAATATTTTAATTAAGAGAGACTGACATATTACCAATATTCATTAACTTGGGAGTCTCTTAGGTGCAGAAAAGGTTTTAGATATCATCTCTAAAAAATGAAATGGTAAAGTACTTGCTTAAACTAAAGAAATGCCAAGCATTGAATCTTCCATTTTCTTTCAGCATGCTACCAGAGAAACATGATATACTATTAAATATTTTGTCAGCTTTCAACTAAAAGAACCCACAATAAAGGATTGTAAAGATCCAGCTGAATGATGCTACAATACTGTGCAGGTCACACAGACTCCAGGGTCAGGAGGATTATTTCTAATCCAGGTAGTTATCTACTCATAACACCTTTAAACATACAACTGGATAGTGCATCTTTGGAAATAAAACCCACACTTCTCTCAGAAAAACAGTGAGAATGAAAGAAACGGTGTATCTGAGCTCTATAGATCTATTCTATAGAAAAAGATAATGTGTGATTTGAATTCAGCTACACTCTCCTCTTTGGAAAATGAACAGCTTGATCATATTTTGAATACTTTGCAACCTCCTAACTTCAGGTATTTTCATGTACTGTTCCTTATGCCTGGAAAACTCTGCCTCCTTATGCTGGCTTCCTTTAAATTGAAACTAATATCCCACCTTCTGTAAGAAGCCTTTATTGATTCCCCTTTCCAGTGAAATTACCCCCCCATTTATCCTGATTACATATTGTTTGTACAAGGTTGTTTGAATGTTGTCTCCTCCATTATACTGTGAGCTCCTTGAGACCAGGGATTATTTTTTCCTTACTTTGCATCCCCAGGACTTAGTACAATGTCTGGCACACAATATCAGTTAGACACACTATACGTTGACCCCCAACTTAGTGATATCACTTTGATCCTCTTAAAATACAAAGATCAACAATCATTAAGCTATCCATTATTTGGATATGAAACACATTAAAAACTACTTACCTGTAATTTAAGAGCTCTTTCTTCTTCAGTGTCTGCATCAAGAAGATCATCAATGTCAATTTCTACTTCTGGCATCTCTTCTTCCTTTAAAAAAAAAAAAAGCATTTTATTTAGTCAAGAATTTAACTAAACTGTGCTATTACTATGACAGAAAATCTTTTTTATTACTCAGTGACTGCATAGTCTTAAGCAAAATATTGTCCATAAAGAGAAGGGGGAAAAGGAGCTAGTAGAGAAACCAAGCATGTTGCATCTCCTATGGGGTCAGCTCCAAAAGAAGGCCATGAGAATATGATCAAGTTACTGCATTTTTTTTTGTTTAGTAAATATAAAACTCCTTTTATTCAGTTACCAATACTGTGCAATTCCTGCTCATTCCAAAAGCAGGGCCAGCATACAAGTTTATCACCCTCAATCGTTTTGAGTACCATCCTTCAAATTACTATTAAAAATAGCAAAAATATCCCTTTCTTCGTCCTATCTATTTCAAGGGATTGTTGACGAAGATAAGTCTTCCATCTTTCATATCTTTCCATTGTGTCATTGATCCAATCCCAGAATTTTACTCTATTTATTAAGCCTTATTTTTCCATCTTCCAATGTTCTCTCCATTGTTTTCTTATTTCTTACATGAACACACATACACACACACACACACACACACACACCTTTTCACATACTAATCCATTCCTTCAAGCTTCTGTCCCACCTACCTTCTTTACTGACAAAATTTTCAGAAAGAGTAATCCATCACTCCTTCTCAACTAATCATTACTAAACTCCTTGTAATTCAGCTTTCACTCCCATCTCTCCAGAAATAATTAATGGCCTTTAATGTCAACTATGTTGAAAACCAATGGCCTCCTCTTAGCTCTTATTTCTCTGAAATTCTGAAGTTCTGAATGCATATTCCTTCATGGTGTTTTCTCATATATTCATACTCTGCTAAAGCAAGAAGGAGTGACTGAAGAGGTAATTTAATATGAGAGCTATACCTTATTTAATTTCCATTATACGCTTTTTAAAATTCAAGGTTCTGACTTTAGTTTTCATCTAGCTTCTGGTTATGCTCTCTCCTCTAACAACATCAGATTTTGATGGTTTCATTTTCAACTTAAACCCCCTAAATATGTAGATATTCGATACCTCTATCATACACACACACCATATGGATAGTTAGATGGTACAATAAATAGAATAGCAGACTTGGAATGAGAAAGACTCATTTTCCTGAGTTCAAATCTGGCCTCAGACATTTCCTTACTGTATGAACCTGGGCAAGTCATTTAACCCTGTTTGCCTCAGTTTCTTCATCTGTAAAATGAGATGGAGAAGGAAATGCCAAACCACTTCAGTATCTTTGCAAAGAAAACATAAATGGGGTCATGAAAAGTTGAACATAATTGAAATGACTGAATAACATAAACACACACACATATATATAATATATGGATACATACCCATATTATCTCCAATTGCCCTGTTGTGTGTCTTAATACTTCATCTTTAATCTGTCCAAAATCAAACTGATTTTTACCTCCAAAATCTGCTTTCCTAATTCCTCTATTTCTGCAAATAGTACTACCATTTTTTGGTCATGCCCAGAACTCTGGTGATATTTAGCCTGAAGTGGAAGAGACTAAGTGGGAATTATAACTATCAATCCAGTCTCTTGTCACTCAGGGTTTTAGTTTCCTTGTCTTTAAAATTAGAAGATTGAATTAGATTACCTCTAAAGTACCTTCCAATTTTAATTCCTATGATCCTAAATATTTGAAGTGCTGCCATGTGAAATAGAGAACAGATTGGCTTGAAAGGGCACCAGGAGACAGAATTAAGAATTAATGGAGAGTAGATGCAAAGAAAGCCAGATTTGGACTTGATAAAAAGAAAAAAATTCTAAGAATTATAACTATTAGAAGTGATGAAGTCCTGTTCATAAGATTGTGAATTCCCTATCACTGGAAGTCTGCAAAGTCTGGACGTCTGTTTGATAAAGAAGAAATTCCTTTGCAAGTACAAGTTACATTAGATTACTGAGATGCCTTCCAATTTTGATATTCTACAACTCTACTCTGCATTTCATCAATCAGTTCTCAAATCTAACCTATGTTGTTCATGCAAGATCTTTTATATCTGTCCCTTTATTTCTGTTCCAACTGTCATTGTATTATCTCTTACATGCATTTCTACAATAACTTCAGTTGGTTTTCCTACCCCCAATCTCTTTCCATTTTAGTCCATGCTACATATTGCTGATAGATTATTATTCCCTAAAGAATAATTCTGATCACTTTGCTCCACAGTACTTACCTATTTGACACTAATGAAGTACAATTCCCTCCCCTGGCTCATAAGACCTTCCATAATATTTCTAGCTTTCTTTTATACTTCTTGTTATACAATCATTCAGTCATTTAGTTGTGTCCATCAACTTCATGACCTGATGGACTTTCATACATGGGTTTTTATTGAGTAGTTTGTCATTGCCTTCTCCCATTTCATAGATAAGAAATTAAGGCAAATAGGTTATATGTGACTTGCCTATGGTTACACAGAGACCAAATGTTTAGGCTAGATTTGAATTCAAGTCTTCCATGCTCTGGACCCAGAGCTCTAACCACCATTAAAACTGGCCCTTCTCTTATACTACTTTATTTTACGTATTCTATATGTCCAACTGAGCTTCTCAACATTCTTTTAATCATCCCACCTTTTCCTATCTCTGTACTTTTACTCACATACATATAGAAAGCAGTTGTCCCCTTCCCTTCTCTTCTCCTATTTCCATCTGCTACTTTCCAATCATTCAAAAACAAACTCAGATACAACCAATATGAAGGTAGTAAGTGGCATATAATGCTGGATCTAAAGTGAGAAAAGCTGAGTTCAACTCCTACTTCAAACACTTAGTAGCTGTGTAACCCTGAGCAAGTAATTTAGTTTCTCTAAGCCTTATTTTCCTCATCTGTAAAATGAAAACAATAATCATAAACTCCTCCTTCTTGGAGCTATGAGATAATACATCTATACCACTTCAAAAATCTTAAAGTATTATATAAAGCTAGCTATCATCATCATTATTATTATTTCTCTCAGCTAGAAGACCTATCTGAGATCTATAAAGTAATAAGCATTCATTAAACACCTACTATATGACAGTTTAATGTACTCAGAGCACTTTGTGCTTCGATACATTTATGTTTTAATTTGTTTTATAGTGATTTGTATACAGATCCAATATGTCTTACTGGACAGAAATGTTCTTAAGTTCAAGAACAATACTTCATATCCTCTCAATACCTTGGACATAAATATTTGTGCTCTATAAATATTGAATTGAGTTGATTGACCCAGAAGGACCAATTTGGGTTCCTATCAAGCCAGAAAATTGTTTCTAGGATGCTGAAATTGTGTGTTTGAATCTGCTAGAAGTACTGCCAAAGCACAGTGGGCATTGAAATTTACCCAAAATGACCAAAAAGCATTATTAAATTGTGATAAATCAATATGGGTTATTAGAGCATTAACTCTCTTGAAAGTGACTCATTCCAACATCTGGATCATTTCCATAATACAGACTAAAGTTAAAGGTTGACCTAAAAAAGAAAATTAATTCACCCCCATGGCTGTACAGTTTGCTCAGAGATTTAGTTGAATTTTGAGTAGTCCCATATTACTCATTAAAAACATTCAGCACCCCTGTGAATATAATAGTAGGTACTGGAATTTTTAAATAATCTTTGAGGAAGACGAGGTCTCTGCCCTTTTAAAAGCAGTTAGATATGAAGCCTGCTGCCAAATTCTTCAGATCCTTTTTACACATATGGATACTTATTTAGTCATTAACAGTATTCAGAGTACATTAGTCACATGTTCCCAGTGAGTATAAGTGCTTGGACAACTTGAAACATCATTATGTCTTAAAGTTATTAGAGCAGCCTAAAAAATTAGAGCCTTGGAAAATTTTTCCAACTTTCTTTTTTTTTTTTTCCTCCATCAAAATCTGGAGTTTGTGAGTAAACCAGATTACAATGACTTCTGATAGTCTCAGCCTGATGAGAATAAAATGGAGGAGGATCAATACTGTTCAGAAAATACTAAAATGTCATGGTTCACTGGAAAACAACAAGAAAATGAAACCAAGCCCTGTATGATTATAATAACCAAGTTTATCTCCAGAGACTAATTGAGAAAATATACGCCCTTCCCTTCTTCATCAAATGTTCACCATTAACGAGCACTTATTACGTGCCACACACTGTGCTAAGTACTGGATACAAAGAAAAGAAAGAACAAGATACCCTCAAGAAGCTTATTTTCTAATGAGTGAAACAAAAGGCAATTCTGTATCTACAAGATATATATGTATGTGTGTGTGTACACATATTGTACAAATGGAAGGTGTTATTATTGTTGTTTATCCTTCATTTTTAAAGAGAACCAGTGGTATCATGGAGTAATGTCTTGACTCACATGTGAATTGGATTTAAGTAAGGCAAAGTTGCATAAAGTCGACTGTCTTACTCTCTCTATTCCAGAGTCACTAAAGTCCAAGGGTAAGGCAAAAGTCAAAAGGCTAACAATAGCCTAGGATATAATGGATGACCAAGCTCAAAGTGTTTCCCATTGCCTGCTGCAGTTGACTTCATGATTAGTAGAATAAATTATCCTCATTCTTCCATTCTTCTGAAGGAAGTCTTCATATGCTTGGGGTAGACATTCTCCTAATTCTCAGAAAGGTTTGAGTCCTGTCAGTTATCTTCAATCTGGCATGGATTGTCAGCCAAGACAGTTTTATAGGGGTGTAGCTGCTGTACATGCTACAGCTTCGTGGATCTGTAGAGTAAGGTGAAAAGTCGACACCTAAGTCTACACCTGAAGAGGGCTCAGCAAGTCCTCACACCAGAGGTGCTAGTCCTCCCTGAACACCCCAAACACTCCAATGCAATGGCAGGTCATCTCAAAGGAAATGCACTAAAACAGGTGGAAGGAGACAAGAACAGCTTTCTGAGGAAGATGAAATTGGAGTAAATCTTGAAAGAATCCAGAAAAGTCAATGGACAAAAGTGAAGAAAGAAAGCACTCCAAGTTTAGGCAACAGTCAAAGTAAAGGCATTGAGTTAGGAGATGAAATATCATGTGCAAGGAATAACAAGGACATCTTGATGGATCATACATAGAGTTCATGGGGAGGGGGGAATACAGTTTACAAAGCCTGGGGGGAAAAAGGGCTTTAAATGCCAAATAGAAGATTTTATCATTGATAGTGGAGGGAAGCAGTGCAGTTTTTTTAGTGGGGGTGCAGAGATGACAAGGTCAGACTTATACTTAAGGAAAATCCCCTTGGAAGAGGGTAAGGAACTATGGGTGTGAAAAATTATATAAAGCCATATTGCTACATTGCTTTAAACCCTCCTACTGAGCAGGATGGGGGTAGTGGATCACTTGAACTCAGAAATTCTGAGCTAAAGTGAGCTAGTTCAATTAGATGTCCCCACTAAGTTTTTGTCAATATGGGAGAACCCTGAGACCAGGGCAAGGGAACCACTAGTCTACCTAAGAAAAGAGAACCAGTTCAACTTGGAAACAGAAAAGCTTTCATGTCATTTAATTGTGTGATTCAGTCTATGAATGGCAGCTGCACTTTCAGCATGAGATAAGAACTAGTCACAAAAAAGGGAAAGAAAAGTTGGATATACACTATAAGATATAGTTATTTATCCTAACCTTTCTCTCTCCTCCCCTATTTTTTAAAAATTGTAATAACAAAAAGGGGAAATGAATATATAAATTCAGGAGTAAATTTTTAATTTAAAAAAGAATAAAAGATTCAGGAGAGTAACAATATGTCTCTCACAAAACTTTGATATTTTTAAAAAGAAAAATACTAATAGCCCTAAAAATTCTTTTTAATAGCTCAAAATGGCATAAATGAACCCAATCTCTCCAAAGCTATACTAACAAAACAGACCAGATTTGACAAGTTCTTCCAAGGTGAAAGACTTAAAGTGCCAGCCTGACAAACAGATTGTCTACTGGCTGACTACCAATCCAAGAGGGTCATCAATGAAAGCTTGGCTACTGTGTGATTTTTTTTCCCCTCAGTCTTGACAAATAAAGTATTCTGTATCAGGAAAGGGAGTTGCCACACCAATTAAATCATGAGCTATCAAAATATTAAAGAGAATAACAGGGATTGGAATTATTATGTTCTAATCAATTCCACTTTTTAAAAAAAATTACTTATTGAGTGTATACTGTTGAGTATCTACAGCCTGGAAGTCACATTATATTGGTGTATGGTGGACATCACTCTTTTATGATACCCATCGAGTCTCTTACTCATATGCATCTAAATTCTCTGGTTAAAAAAGCCTCCTTTGAGATACAGAAGTGGCAAAGCCATGCTTTTCTCTCCAATAGCTGGACCAGAATTCTGCCAAGAGGAAAATATAGGGTTTAAATAGGAAAGCCAGATGAAGATTTAATGAGGTAGATAATTGTACACACCTATATGATATAGGAAACTTCCCATTTTACAAATTTGATAAGATATTAATATTGCTTAATTAATGTTTAACTAGAAATTTCTCTTTTCTATTCCTCAATGTAAATGGGAGGGGGAGAAAGATGATTTCATTACTTGTAAGGGGACAGAAACTGGTCAGTGATCTTATTTCTCATAATAATATTTAGTTTTTCTGCTGATGTGATGAATTTCAAAGCATGTGAAGTCTGTTTGCCAAGTGAAGACGACCTCTTGATTGACTGATGATCTGAAACTGAGAATGTATTCAAAAGATACTAACCTACAAGGAATTTTCTCTTTTCTGACTGCCTAAGTACAACTGAGTGATAAGCCTCTGTGTCACAAGGGTCCATGAACACATGGCCCTGCTAGGATTTCTGTCTTTTTTTATGTCTGTTCTTAAGTGAAGGCTGGGACTTTATGAAATTTGAGACACCAAAGTTCTAAGAGCCAAGTTTATAGTTTACCAACAAATCCCCAAGGTGTGGTCAGGGCTTAACCTAGCAGTCAAGATTGGAAACAAAAGGAACAGATTCATACATTGACATACAAATAACACTGGCATGCATTTAGAAATACAACACCTTTGGAAATGAATAATAGGACAAGAGCTTTATAGAAACTGCTTCAAGCTGAAATTCCTAAGAATTCACAAAAATCAAGGTAGTGTGTTGGGCAAAATTTGTAACTTTTGTTCTTACCCTTTCTTCTTGATAAATATGCTTTTTATAAGCTTTGCATTTAAAAGCTAATTGATATTAATTGAAATGAGAATGAAGTGCTAATTACTAAATCAATAATATAAAGGAGATACCAACTATAGCTAGTGACTGATACTTGGAAGAACACATAAAGGGGAGTCAAGTCAATAGCATTATAGAAAGACATGACCCTCAGTTCTTCATAGTTCCCCTTAGAATACTGAGGGGAAAATATACCTTGCTCTGGAAAGCCTGATTAATTGGTGTATATGTCAGTTTGGATGGGAATCCTCATGACTTTAGAGGAGCTATATTTTGTAGAAAACAATTCCTATATTCCATCTTCAAATCTATAAAAAAAAAAAAAAAAAAAAAAGGGGGAAGTTGGATTGATCCATTCCTGAACAAGCTATAGGTTTTCCACAGTTACACAAGCAGATATAGAATATTTTCAGCAAAAAGCCAAACTACCACACCAAAATCAACAATATTTTCATTAGGAATACTATATACATAAAAACCTATGAACACACACCTGCCTTATAAGAGTTTATGTTTCATAGAATTAATTAAAACTAGAGCTCAAAGCACAGTAACCATGGGTCTTCATATAACTACTCTGTTGTCATTAATTTGCATAGCTTTAAGGACGTTGTATAAGCTTCTCTGCAGCTAGATTTCACTATTAGTACCTTAATAATTCCATGATTCAAGAAATCCCTGGATTATGGATTTGATACCAGGTCTTCTGGATCTCTAATATTAGAGCATGATGCATGGTTCATCCAAAGTCTTTTTTTTTTAAATTTTTTATTATATATATATATTTTTATAATATTATCCCTTGTATTCATTTTTCCAAATTATCCCCCCCTCCCTCCATTCCCTCCCCCCGATGACAGGCAATCCCATACATTTTACATGTGTTACAATATAGACTAGGTACAATACATGTGTGTGAATATCATTTTCTTGTTGCACAATAAACATTAGAATCCGAAGGTACATGCAACCTGGGCAGACAGATATTAGTGCTAACAATTTACATTCGCTTCCCAGTGTTTCTTCTCTGGGTGTAGCTACCTCTGTCCATCATTGATCAACTGGAAGTGAGTTGGATCTTCTTTATGTTGAAGATTTCCACTTCCATCAGAATACATCCTCATACAGTATTGTTGTTGAAGTGTACAGTGATCTTCTGGTTCTGCTCATTTCACTCAGCATCAGTTGATTTAAGTCTCTCCAGGCCTCTCTGTATTCCTCCTGCTGGTCATTTCTTACAGAGCAATAATATTCCATAACCTTCATATACCACAATTTACCCAACCATTCTCCAACTGATGGACATCCATTCATCTTCCAGTTTCTAGCTACAACAAAAAGAGCTGCCACAAACATTTTGGCACATATATGTCTCTTTCCGCTCTTTAGTATTTCTTTGGGATATAATCCCAGTAGTAGCACTGCTGGGTCAAAGGGTATGCACATTTTGATAACTTTTTGGGCATAGTTCCAAATTGCTCTCCAGAATGGCTAGATTCTTTCGCAACTCCACCAACAATGTATCAGTGTCCCAGTTTCCCCACATCCCCTCCAACATTCATCATTATTTGTTCCTGTCATCTTAGCCAATCTGACAGGTGTGTAGTGGTATCTCAGAGTTGTCTTAATTTGCATTTCTCTGATCAGTAGTGATTTGGAACACTCTTTCATGTGAGTGGATATAGTTTCAATTTCTTCCTCTGAGAATTGTCTGTTCATATCCTTTGACCATTTATCAATTGGAGAATGTTTCGGTTTCTTTTAAATTAGGGTCAGTTCTCTATATATTTTGGAAATGAGACCTTTGTCAGAACCTTTGTTTTTAAAAATATTTTCCCAATTTGTTACTTCCCTTCTAATCTTGTTTGCATTAGTATTATTTGTACAGAAACTTTTTAGTTTGATGTAATCAAAATCTTCTATTTTGTGATCAATAATGATCTCTAGTTCTCCTCTGGTCATAAATTCCTTCCTCCTCCACAAGTCTGAGAGGTAGATTATCCTCTGTTCCTCTAATCTATTTATTATCTCCCTCTTTATGCCTAAATCATGGATCCATTTTGATCTTATCTTGGTATATGGTGTTAAGTGTGGATCCATATCTAATTTCTGCCATACTAATTTCCAGTTTTCCCAACAGTTTTTTCCGAATAATGAATCATCCAAAGTCTTGATGAAAAATGAAGACAAGATTACGTGGGAGGGTAAATTCATTCAACAGTTTATTCTTTTTAAAAATCCACAGTTCAATGTACCCCTCCAAAAATGCAGACTATAACCCACCCATGCTTTCTCATCCTACAAGATTTTTGCCTGTGTCTTCTCATAATTCCATTAAAGACCTTCTTTTAAGTCATTTTGATACTCTGTGGGTACCAGGGTAGCATCCAGGATATCTCAATGAACAACTAATAACTTTTTGTGCAAGCCATTACTGGCAGTTTGTTGTAGTATGTCTGCCATATATAGTTCCACTACCCTTTGTATCACTAATATTGGGATTGCAAGGGAGATTGCTATACTCTGTGATTTGTAGCCATAAAATAACTCTGGAATGTGAGTATTAAAAAGATGGGATTATGTCAGGAAGCAGGTTTGAGATTGTTGAAAGTACTGAGCAATTATACATATATTATGGATATAAATATATAGTAATGAATTAGCTTAATGAGCCACCCATACAATTACTGGAAAATAAGTATTCTTCATCCATTTGGTTTCCCCTGTGTAGATAGTAAGACCAATTCATCAACAAGCATTTATTAAGCCTTTACTATGTGCCATATATTTTGCTAAGTACTTGGCATATATCAAATGGAAAAAAGAATTCCTGCCCACAAGGAGTTTACATTCAAATATGGCAGAAAATATTTAATAACTGGTACATGAAATCCATATACAGAGTAAATGGAAAGTAATCTCAGAGGAAAGTACTAGCAACAGAGGAAGGGGAAGAACATGACAGGCTTCCTGCAGAAGGTGACATTTGAGATGAGTGTTGAAGGATGCCAGAGAAGTCAAGATGTGAAGGAGAGCATTCCAGGCATGGGAGACAGCCAGCAAAAAAGCAAAAAAAAGGAAAGATGGAATGGGGGAGGAAAAGCAAATACGATCATGTGGCTGGATTACAGAATGTACAGAGGGAAATAAATAAGAAGATTGGAAAAGTAGAAAGAGCCTAGGTCATAAAGAGCTTTGAATGAGAAAGAAAGGATCTCATAGTTAATTCTTGAGGTAACAAGGCACCATCGTAGTTTATTGAATATTGGGACTAGGAATAACATGGGCAGTCTTATTATGCTTTAGGAAAATCTTTTTTGGGGGCAATTGAAGGTAGGATTGATTGGAATAAGGAGCGACTTTAGGCAGGGAGACTAGTTAGAAGGCAATGCAAAAGTCCATAAGTGAGATGATAAAGGCCTGACCTACAATAGTGGCTGTATATTATTACTATTGAGCATAATGCCATACTTCTAATCACTAAAACAAAGAAGGTATTAAAGAGTCAGTTATTAAACATTTACCAGCATACCTTTAGTTAAATGACTTGACTAAAATCGTGCAAGTTTTAAGCATCAAAAGCAAAATATAAAGCTCTCTCTATCATACCACTGGGGCCAAAGTTGCCATACTTTGCACATACACACAAGCAAAATTTGTATAAGTCAGATTTGTGTGCAGGGGATATTTAGGAGTCAGGGTGAATCAGAGCCAGCAGAGGTAGAAGCAAAGTTAGGAAAAAATAATGGTAAACACTCAAGAGGTAGGCCCATGAACAAGGGTGGGCCCTGTGACTAATTTTATTTCTACCTCTGGAACCATAACTCTTGACAAAGTGTCTCATGGGAACAAATACTTTTTTGTTATACTTACTACTAACTGCCTGGGGGAAGGTTTGGAAGTCAGCCCTTTTAAAAAGACAGCTTATCTAATCTAAAATTTGATTTGTTGGAAGGAGTTGAAAATGATGAGACAGACATTTGTAGTAATAACTATATTCAAACTTCCTGGTATGGTAGTTTTTCTTATTTGAAGTCCTCTTCTAGCAGTTTCAAATACCAAAAAATATTCAGAAAGCAAATATAATTTAATATATTATTTTTGGAATATGAATGTTACTTCTATTGCTTCTACAGTTATATTGGTATCTTATTTCCCTAATACTCTTTAAGTTATTTGAGGGCAGTAATGGTGAAATTTTATCTCTTTAAGAGTTTATCACAGACTTCTGCACCAAATAGATGGTTACTAAGTTTCTATTGTACTGAAGTTTTAATTTTTATCGATAATTTGCATCTGTAACTTGTCTCAATTGATTTTGTAGTTTCTTATTCACAGAATCAGAATTAGAAAACAGTCCAATGGCCAGAAGAGCCCAACCCAACTCTGAAAAACAATCCCCATTACAATATATTCAACAAATAATCATTCAGACTGCTTCAAGATGTTCAATGAGGGAGAATGCACTATCTCCTAAAGTAGAGCATTCTACTTAAGAAGAGTTCTGATTAAGATTTTTTTCCTGTAATCAAGACTCAATTTATCTATTTTTGTGATCATTTAAAAAAAATATATGTTTTATATGGCTCAATGTATGAATAATTTCATCTCTAGCCCCTTCCATAACAACTTGATTCCTATTTCATAAAATTTTAATTATGTATAATATTGGTTTTCTCTAGTTTAAATCTTTAGTTGTTCTTTTGCAAGGTGTTTCACATAAATGGAAGTATTTGTTATGCAAAAAAAAATCATTTACATTTACACTGTGGGAAACAAAGACAGGTAAAAGATAGTTCCCTATCAAATACCTACTATGTATCAGAACTATGCTAAGTAGAAGAGATGCAAAGAAAGACATTGTTCTCAAGGAACTCACAGGCTAAGGAGAGAGACAACATGCAAACAACTATGTACAAACAAGATGTAGCCAGGATAAATTGGATGAAATCAGCAGAGGGAAAACACTAGATAAAGGAAGAGATAGATTTAGGTCCTACTTCCACTACATTTTGTAACACAGTTCAGTTGCTAATTTGCAGTAATAAAGAAAATTTCCTCAGCAGGGAATTCCCTTATGCCAGTGTAGATGCCAAATGACAAATCATAGATTCATTCATCTACTGCACCCCTATCCTCCAAAAATAATTGAGGCAAATAATGTCTCCTCAGAGAAAGAGGAAAAAATCTCCAAGATAAAGAAAGGATTTTTTAAGGATGCAGAATTTGAGTTGAGACCCTTGAAAGAAACAGGATTTTGATAGGTGAAGAGGCAGAAGAAGGCTTTTCTAAGCAGCTCACAGAAAAACATAAGTCATATGTTGGATTGAAATGTTCATGTAAAGGCACCAGAAATGATGAAAATAGGAAGGTAAATTGGTAAAGGTAAAGAACCTTAAAAACCAGACTAGGTTTTTTGGAAGCAGTGAACAGTTACTGCAGATATATTAAGCAATTAAATTGAAAATATGGCAAGAGCAATATTTCTGGAATGCTAATCAATGGCTTAAAGAATGAAAAGACGAGACAGGAAAATCAGTTAGAAGGTTACTTTTGTAGCACAGATGAGCAATCTTAAAACAAGGTGGTAATTGATATTGGGGAAAGGAAGTAAAAGGAATGATGCAAGAAATGGTGCAAAGGAAGAATTAGAAAGACTTGTTCATTGAATGGGATAAGTTAAGAAAATGAAAGTTAAAGATAACTGAGAATGTTCATCAAAAAGTTATTTTACCCAGACCCAGTCCAACTTCTAACTAGGAAATCCTATACTTAGAGGAAGGGAAGGAAAATAAGACTCATTATGATCAACTCAGTATATCATAATTTGCTCTTGGACTTCTCCAGAATTTCTCAATTCAATTTAGATCCCAGGGAATATTTTTAAAATCTATAAAAATGGGGCAGCTAAGTATCCCAGTGGATAGAGCACCAGCCCTGAATTCAGGAGGACCCGAGTTCAAATCTGGTCTCAGACACTTAACACTGCCTAGTTGTGTGACCCTAGGCAAGTCACTTAACCCAGCCTCAGGGAGGAAAAAAAATCTATAAAAATGCTTTAAAAAGCTGAAAAGGTCTATACCTTACTTCACTAAGGAATTCTCTGGATATGTCTACTTATATTAGGTGAGAACATGTCAAAGACAGGTTTGACAGTAGTTTTCATCAGCTGCCATACATATATTGTTTAACAACTCTCTAAAAATGATAATAAATAACAATTCCACTCACAGCAGGTATCATCTCAAAGATTACCAAAAAGTATTAAGAGAATTAAAGCATCATCAAAAGTCTAACTGCTTACAGAGAAATTAAATAGATAATATTGGTCACCATTCTAAGAATATTAGGATTCCACAAAGCCTAGAAAGAAGTAGTAGATAAAAATTTCTGACGTCATATTCATGAATGTATTTATTTAATAAATACTTATTGAGGGGCTATTATATATAAGGTGCTGGACTAAGTTCTCTCTACAGAGTTGAGAAATATTGGCACAAGATAATTTTTAAAAATTAAAATTGTCAGCTCTTGGAGTAGAAAAGGGTCTCTAGGGTCAATTGGTTTAACTCTTTCCTGAAACAGGAATCCTTTGTAAAATTTATCCAGCCTCCTCTTGAAGACCTCCAGGGAGAAGGAGCCAAATACTGATAACATATTAACTGAAGCAACTCTAGCATTTTAAGGTTTGCAGATAGATTTCCCTCTTATTTCCTGTGAAATAAGTAATGAAAGTCTTCTCATTCCCATTTTACAGATCATGGAACTGAGTATCAAAAGGCTACCTAGGCTACAGTTACAAAATACCTAATAAATAATATCCTACCACTTCAAGAAAAATGCCAGAAGTTCAATAGGAAAGATGTCTGAGATATGTGAGCCTTAATAACTGAATCCACTCAGAGTTATGATTATTGAAACTTGCCATTTAAAGTTATACCTTATGGGACTATCAATGATATTCTGAGTGTTTTCCAGATATGATCATCAAGAAATGTTATTGAGCTAATACATAATGCCAGTAATTCTTTGGGGTTGATATCTATGACCTGCAGGAGATTCTCTTAGGGATTGCTGGGAGAATGACTCTTGCCATAAGCTGAGGTAGAATTTGATTCATTTAATCTCTTAAAAGAAAGAAAAGGAAGAAAAAAATGTGAGGTAGTCTGTTCTGTCATGACCTTGATATATTCTTCTATTTCTAAATCTTATTAAGATTGATAAATTAATAGATAAGACAAATGCTATGGATATAGTAGATCTAAATTTTAGCAAACCTTTAGCTAAAGTGCCTCATTCTGTTCTTATGAAGAAAGTATAGATATGTGGATCAGAAAATAATACGATCAAATTAATTCAAAACTATATGGATGACTGTTTTCAGAGTAGTTATGAATAGTTCAATGTTAACAGGGCCAGAAGTTTTCAGAGGAATAGCCCCAGGGATCCATACTTGGACCTGTGTTATTTAACTGTTTTTATCAGTACTTGAATAAATGCATACATGTTATGCTCATAAAATCTATAGATGAGAGAAAGCTGGAGGATAAGTAAGGAAATAGTTGAGAGAATCAGGTTCCAAAAGGGCCATTACAGACTAGAATATTGGTTTGAATCTAATAAGATGAAATTCAATAGAGATAAATGTAGTATTGCACTTGGGTTCAAAAAATTAACTCCATAAACATAAGATGAGGAAGCATGGAGAAACAATAGTTATTTTAAGAAGAATCTGAAAATTGAAGGGACTGAAAGCTAAACAGGATTGCTGTGATCACACAGCCAAAAATGCCAGTGCAATCTTGGGCTACGTTAGGAGAGGAATAGCTTCCAGGAGCAGGAAGTTGATTAGCCTGCTATATTCTGCCCTTGTCAGGCCTTATATGTAGCATTGAAATCAATTCTGGGCACCAGTTTACAAAGAACATTGATAAGCTGAAAAGTGTCCAGAGAAAGGCACTCTGGACAGTGAAGATTTTGAGTTTTTGACATATGAGGATCAAATGAAAGGGCTAGATATATTTGACCTGGAAAAAAGAAAATACAGGAGAACAGGATGGCTCAGTTCATATATTGGATGAGTTATCATTTAAAGGAGTTATTAGATTTGTTCTCTTTAGTCCCAGAGGACCAGAAGCAAAGGGAAGAAGTGGAAAAGAAGCTTAATGTTAGGGAAAAATTAAATCTGCTCTAAATGGAATTGCTAGCCTTCAAAGGTAGGGGATTTTCCCCACACATACCCTTTATGGGAAGATGATTTTTATCATCATGGTTCAGTGGGGATTCTTTTGGGTATAGATTGGAATGGACATCTTTGAAGTTTCTTCCAACTCTCAAATTCTATGATTCAATGTTCACTAGTGAGGAATCAAAGTCAAGCTTACTGGCCTGTAGATGACAGTCTATTCCCTTTTTGTTACTTTTTTTTTCAAATCAGAATGCTTGTCCTTCTAAATACTAAGTACAATCCTGTTCATGATTTTTCAGAGATCATGGGCAGTATATTATACTTGTATAATATACTGCCCATGATCTCTGAAAGATCATTCAAAAATCTCTGAAAAATCTCTTTCAGTATCATTGAAAGCTGTTTACCCAGACCTGATGACAAACTCATGGAGGGTAAATAGGACCTAAGTGAAGAGATAGTAACACAGTTTAACCATTTTCTCTTAACCTTTCTTTAATCCTTTGCTTTTCTTGGTAGAGAAATAAGCTAAGGATTAATGATTTTATTACTGCAAATATTTCCTCCCTTCATTTAGATCCTAGCCCCTTTATCACAAAGCAGATAGCATCTTTAGGGCTACTGTGCTCAAAGACTTCACCACAATGTCGCAAGCTGGTGATGAGTCTTCCTAAACTTAGCTAGCCTGGTCCAAGGATAGCAAGCATTCCATCTGTCACCAGTACCAGACTATAACCTTCCCATCATTAGGAGTTGCCAGAACTGCATTCTATTTTCAAGAACCCAGCCACATATGATGATTTGGTACCAGAATAGATCTTGAATAGATCTGACCACTCCTTCTCACTTGTCAAGGACATCTTGGAAAAGAAACCAGGACTAAAATAAGTAAAACAGTTTTACTTTCTCTCTGATAACAATCACCATCATCACAACCTCATATGGTGTTCCTAACCCTTTCTTGATTTTGCTATTGCCTCCAACATAACTTTCTTTATTAAAGTAAGTTTAATAATCCTTTTATTTATTAATTTGAATTTTGTGGAATTAAAAAAAAGCATTTCCATAATATAATAAAAAAGATGATTGTACATGAAACTGCAAATCTATTATATACAATCTGCTATTCCTTTTAAATATATAATCAAGTTATCAGGTAATTTTCTTTTTTTTTTTCTTTCTTCATCATCTATGTTGGCTCATTCTGAACTTTAGCACCCCTGACACTATTCTCCCAAAGGACCATACTATTTTGCTGCATTTCCCCATTCTTAATTGGAATAATTTATGTTTGTATTGCCAGAACTTCATTCTTATAATTATCCCATCCACTGTATTTCAACTTCCTCTCTAGAATCTTAGGCCATTTTATTCCACCTATACTTCTCTGAATTCTAAAAACAGCTTATCCAAAATTTAAAAAAAACCTTCAGACTATGCCTGATTTTCTCTTCATTGGTCAAGAACTCAAAAGTTCCAAAGTTCTCATTAGTTCTAATCTTGGCAATTCATTCCTCCTTAATAGAATCAAGCCCAGAAGAGTAGAGACAGTGTGGTATTGGGGGGGGGGGGGGGAAACTGGCTTTAGAATCATGAAATTCAGGCTCTCTCATTTAAATGTCTTTGAACAAAATCACTTCCCTTCCCTGGGCTTGCTTATTCTTCTGTATCATCAGAGTGTTAGATTAATTAATTAATGAATTGAGGACCCTCCAAGGATCTTTCTAGCTCTAAATCCATGATCCTAGTCCTAGATCTCTGATGCTTGGTTACCTCTGTCTTATGAAGGATAAAATACTGCTCAAGTTAAACAAAAGTATGGCCAATTTCTCTAAAAGATTTTCTTTAGCATTCTGTGAACCTACATCCAAATAAGTGAAATTCCCTATCATGTTATATTTTGGCTGTATGTCAGATTTGTGATCTATTGTCTAACCCATCACTCATTTTTTTCCTTTGGACAATTCTTAAGGCAATGTCATTTGTTAATCGATGACTAATCCTTACACAAAAGCTATCTTCCATGATCTCTCCACCCTTTCCCTGAAATCTTAAACTTTTTTTCACAGGAATAGATCTTGAAATACAGTGCTTCTCAGAACTAAGAGAACAATTTGTGCAACAATATCATAGTAAAGATAAACCACTTTAAAAGAATTAAGAATTCTAATCAATGTAATGGCCAACCAAGATTTTAGAGGATCAATGATGACAAAGTAGGCTTCTGTCTTTTTGGCAAAGAGGTGATAGAGTCAAGAAAAGTAATGAATATACATTTCTGAACATGGGTAATGTGGAAATTTGCTCTATTTGACTCTTCATATTTATTACAATGATTTTCTTTTCCCTTTTTTATGTTGCAGAAGATAACAGAAAGAGAAAATAAATTTTCATTGAAAAGTTAAATTTAAAATTTAAAAACATAATTCTACTCCACCATCTGCTTTATTTAATTTGTTCCTTTTGAATAAATTATATCCTTCTATAGCCAAATTTCATGAGTGACATCTCACTATGTCTTAGTTATACCTAAAATTAACTAATCTTGATAAGAAAGATAATCTAAGAGCAGCAAAGAAAACTATTAGATTCCTAATTTTTTCTGCTCTGATTAATTCAATTAAATAGAGAATGATACATGGGACAGCCAAGGTCATGAATTCAACACCCACTCAGATTAAACACATGGGAAAAACCTATCTATAGTCATATATTATATGTAAAATACATGACTAATGAAGCAAGGTAGATTATCAAGGCTTTAAATTAAAAGAACAAAGGATAGTTTACCATTCAGATCTGTGGAGAAGGAAGGAATTTGTGGCCAAATAAGAACTGGAGTTCATTATTGAACACAAAAGAGAAAATTTTGATTATATTAAGTTTAAAAGTTTTTGAATAAACAAAACTAAGGCAGACAAGGTTAGAAGGAAAGCAATGAACTGGGAAAACATTTTTATATTCAAGAGTTCTGATAAAGGCTTCATTTCTAAGATATAGATAGAATTGACTGCTGTATGAAGATGTATTCTGATGGAAGTAGATATCTTCCACATAAAGAAGATCCAACTCACTTCCAGTTGATCAATGATGGACAAAAATAACTACACCCAGAGAAGGAACACTGGGAAGTGAATGTAAATTGTTAGCACTACTGTCTATCTACCCAGGTTACTTATACCTTCGGAAGCTAATACTTAATGTGCAACAAGAAAATGGTATTTACACACAGATATTGTATCTAGGTTATCTTGTAACACATGTAAAATGTATGGGATTGCCTGTCATGGGGGGGAGGGAGTAGAGGGAGGGGGGATAATTTGGAAAAATGAATACAAGGGATAATATTATAAAAAAATTACTAATGCATATATACTGTGGGGAAAAAATTCTGAATAAAAAAAAGATAGAATTGACTTATTTATAAGAATTCAAGCCATTCTCCAACTGATAAATGTCAAAGGAGATGAACAGACAATTTTCAGATGAAGAAATTGAAATCATTTCTAGTCATATGAAAAGGTGCTTCAAATATCTATCAGAGAGATGCAAATTAAGACAACTCTGAGATATTGTTGGTGGAATTGTGAATGGATCCCATTCTGGAGAGCAATTTGGAACTATGCCCAAAGGGCTATCGCACTGTATATACCCTTTGATCCATCAGTGTTCCTACTGAACTTGTATCCCAAAAAGATCATAAAAAAAGGAAAAAGGACCCACATGTGCAAAAAATGTTTGTGGCAGCCCTTTTTGTAATGGCAAGAAACTGGAAACTGAGTGGATGCCCATCAACTGGAGAATGACTGAATAAATTATGGTATATGAATGTTATAGAATATTATTGTTCTGTAGGAAATGATGAGCAGAATGATTTCAGGGAGGCCTGGAGAGACTTACATGAACTGATACTGAGTGAAGTGAGCAGAATCAAGAGAACAAAGTAACAAAAAGATTATATGATGATGAATTCTGATGGACTTGGCTCTTTTCAACAATGAAGTGATTCAGGTCAATTCCAATAGATTTGTGATGGAGAGAGACATCTACACCCAGAGAGGACTGGGGGGACTGAGTGTGGATCACAACAGAGCATTTTCACTCTTTTTGTTGTTATTTACTTGCATTTTCTTTTCTTTATCATTTTTTTCCATTTTGATCTGATTTTTCTTGTGCTGCAAGATAATTGTATAAATATGTATACATATATTAAACATATATTTTACCATACTTAACATATATTGAATTATTTCCCATCTAGGGGAGGAAGTATGGGAAAGGGGAGAATTGGAATACAAAGATTTGCAAGGATCAGTGTTGAAAAATTATCCATGCATATGTTTTGAAAATAAAAAGCTTTAATAAATAAATAAAATATTATCAAGGCTTTAACTCTATTAGAGGTGATTTGATATATCACCAGTAACATTTCTCTCTCCTAGATTTTGTCCTGAAACAATTAAATAACTCTCAGAGACTAAGTTTCTTCCTTGTAAACTCAGTTAAATTTCTAATTCCTTAAATCAATGTATCTATGTAATAGGCGCAATGTGACATAATGGATATAATGCTGGGTCTGCAATCAGGAAGGCTTAGGTTCATTCCCACCATGCCTAGAATATAATAAGCCCTTAATAAATGTTTGTGATTAATTGTGTGACTCTTGGAAAGTTATATTACCTCTATGTCCTTTAAATAAAGCAACTTCCTAAAATTCACCTGTTAAATCATATTAGATTGTATTTTGCATTGGTAGCAGGATTTCCCCACAGTGATGAAACCAGAGTTTATACACATATTCACCCATGTACATGATACATATTAGGTATTGAAGTGAAGAATAATGGAAAATATGTAGTCTCCATTTCTTTTAATCATCTAGGTTCAACTATTTTCAGGAATTATTCTTAAATATATTATTGCTAGCCATTTGGGGTCAAAGCTTCTTCAGTACTCAAATCCAAATCTGATATGCATAAATTTTCACTGAAAAAAGAAATTGGCAAATTATAATAAATCATTTTGCAAGATGATGGGGAAAGAGTATATACTTGTTACACCGGATTAGCAAGTCAATGCAAATAATGGGTGTGTACACGGCAAGTAAGAAGTATTGCAGAAAAAAAGTTGCATAGATCAAGAAAGAAATCAAAGACATTTTAAATAATGTGTCAACCTCTGACTAACCAAAGGTGGAGCTGTGCAGGAAATGGCAACATGAAGCATGACAGTTTTTCTATATTCAAAACCTATTTCTTATTTACTCCAGGCCTTTAACTTGTTTCCTTTTCTGCAGGGCCAATCTCAGGCATAAATTCATCTGCATAGTGTGAGGGGGAAAAAAATGTACTTTAAAATAATTCCCCTATTTTAAATCTATCATTAGCAATTCCTTTTTTTGTAGCAAGCATTTCTCTCTCCAGGCATCTTCTTTTAAATACTTTAAGGAAGAGTAAATCCTGACAAGTATAATGAAAAAATATCAAAGGAGTAGGCAAGAGTCCTGACTCTGCCAGAAGTTATCTAACTTTAAGTCTATGAGACTAAGAGAGGTTAGGGTTAACCTCTAGTGGACTCAGTTGTCTTATCTCTAGAATAAGGGGATTAAACTAAATCCATGAGGTTTGTTCCATTTCTATGATTACTTGATACTGAAATTTCTATCCATTGGTCCTAATTCTGTCTTCCAGATTTAAGTAAAACATAATTTTTCTTCTACATAAACTTTAAAACGCCAAAAGATTGATATCAGGTTCCTTATAAGTTTCTTCTCCAGTCTTAATGCCCCATGCTTCAGGTGATTCTTATATGGCAAAACCATTATCAGATTCCCAAATTGTCCTGCCTCAGTTTCCCTAAATTGTTCTGCCTCAGTTTCCCCAAATTGTCCTGCCTGTTTCCCTAAATTGTCCTGCCTCAGTTTCCCTGGTTGCCTTTCTGATATCATTCATGAATAGTCTGTAAATACACAATTTTTTCCTCTTTAGATACATCCCACTCTTCTTCCTTATTAAAATTAATTGTGCCTAAGTCACCAGAATTTTTGCTTTTGAGAATCTTACATCCCTCTTTTGAACAATCTTCCCTTTTGGTGTCTAGTCTTACCTATTTAAGGTAGGGTTATAACTAAACTTTCTAAGAACTGTTCTTCTAAAGTACACACATAACAATGTATAACATTCCTCTTTATCATGAATTCTAGGAAGTAATGATTATTGCCTCTCGATTTCCCATCAGATCCTCTTCACTAACCAGTTCCATCTTTTGGGCCAGAATTAGTTTCAGAAGAGTAATTCTCCTTATCATCTCCTTTACCTTTGAAAAAATTAAATTATCAGTAATGATCTTGAAAATATAACAAAAGAACATCAAAATGAGGAAAGGATAAAAAAGTGTATTAAAAAATACCACTTAATTAATTGATTTGGGATTTCAAACTCTCCTCTAGGAGGGGCATACCCTCATGTCCATAAAGGAAACTCCCATGATAAGTCATTTCATTCAATTTTGTATTGAATTGAATTGAATTGAAAAACCAGTCTTCCAAATTCATCAGGTGATAGGCCCCCAGGCTCAGGGCCAAAGATCAAAGCAGCCCCAATATATTTAGTGCTGTTTGCTCAGACCTTTCACAAAATATCCTGCCAGATTTCTTTGTTCACTAAGAAAGCTGTCTTCTTAGTGAAAATAAATCAAAATAATTCCCTTTTTGCCACAGATTTTGGGTTTGCGAATTCTTTTGCAAAGGACCTGCAACTCCAGCCAGAGGGGATCTCTCATCCCAATTCTCAAACCTCATCATAACTATTTTGCAAAAGCTGAGCCAGCTCTCTTAATATAATACAAACAAATGATTTCATCAAGGTAGTAAATTTCGATCAAATCAATCAAAAAACATTTGTTAAGTTCCTACTATGAGCCAGGCTCTAGGGATACAAATCTTTTTTTCCATATTTGTCATCTTGTACAAGAAAAATGAGATCAAAAGAAAGGTATGCTTTGATCCACATTCAGTCTCCATAGTTCTCTCTATGGATGCAGATGACATTTTTCCATCCTGAGTCTATTGGAATTATCTTGGGTCTTCACATTGCCAAGAAGAAGAGCTAAGTTTATCATAGCTGATCATCACATAATCCTATTGTTACTCTGTACAATGTTCTCTTAGTCCTGCTCACATCACTTAGCATCAGTTAATAGAAATCGTTCCAGATTTTTCTGAAATTAGCCCATTCATCATTTCTTATAGAACAATTAAGTTCCATTGCCTTCAAATAAGTTCTATAACTTATTCAGCTATTTGGACATACACCAAATTTCAATTCATTGCCACTACAAAAAGATCAACTACAAACATTTTTGCACATGTGGATCCTTTTCCCTCTATGATCTCTTTGGGATACAGACCTAGTAGTGACACTGCTGGGTCAAAGGATATGCAGTTTTATAATTCTCTGGATATAATTCCAAATTGCTCTCCAGAATGGCTGGATCATTTCACATCTACACCAACAATGCAAAGATGAACCAGTTTTTAGGAATACAAATTCAAAAGAAAATGGAAAAGATAGTCCCTGCCCTCAAGGAGCTTACATCTAATGGGGAAGGAGATAACACACAAAAGAAAGCTAAAGGAATGGGAATATGAAAGAGAAGTCTGTCTGAGAAGTCTCCAAGAAGGGCAGCCAAATGAGAAATAAAGAGATGTCTGTCCTTGAACTCCCTCCACTCTGAAATGTACCGTCTTACAGAGTTGGCTGGGTACACTAAGAAGTTAAGTGATTTGCCCATGGTCACATAACTAGTCTATGTCAGAAGCAGGACTTCTATCTGGCTTTCCATCTATCAGCCCACACTGCCTCTACAATAACTGATGTTCATATAGCTTTTTAAAGTTTGCCAAATGCATTATATATTTATTACTTTACTTGAATCTCACAAAAATCATGTTATGAAGGCACTACTACAGGTTCAGTAATTCTACAAGTATTAGTATTCCCATTTTTTAAATGGGAACATGGAGCAGTAGAGAGGTCTAATGACTTGCTTATGATCACACAACTAGCAAGGCAAATTTGAACCCTAGTCTCTCTTGCTTCCAAGTACAGTGTTCTTTCTGTTATGCTGCACTGCTTCTCCAGAACAAGATAAGCTTGATTAACTGAACTGAGCATTTAAAATGAATTATTTGCAATTATCTAATCAGATCATCTTTTATATCTGATACCAAATTTTGCTTATTAAATGTTCTTTAACTACAATACTTTCTCATCTTTCATCTTGGTAACAAACCAAACATGAGAGTCCAACAGATTAAACAAAAGAAAAAAAGAAAAAATATATATACACCTAAGGAAAGAAGAAAAATATACCTAAAAAAAAGAAGAGAAAAATACACTTAAACAAAATTCAAGTAAAAGATCCCCAGTTATACAACTTTCTGGAAATAATGATACTGTCAAGATTATGGAGATGTAAGCACACATAACTGGTTGATCAGAGTGGCAATGAGTCAGGGAAAACATGAGAGGTCTTTCTTAATGAGGTATTATGAAAGTAAGTGTGACAACTAAAAAGAATTCATAAACATGGCAATAACAATGATCTCAGTGCTAACAGTAATAAAGGAAATATATCTAAGGATAATTTTTAAAATGTGATCTCTGATTCTGGAAAGATGGAGGAGTAGATTAGTACATTTCAAGCTCTTCTGTTTTCTCCACAAATAGAACAAATTTGCACCTTAGGAAGAACATAGACTCCTGAAAAAAATCAAGAAAATTTGGGATAGAAAAGGGGTCCTCCGGATACATCTGAGAAGATGAAGAAAGACCTAAGTAAGAAAAAGAACAAGGAGACAAACACTGACCAAAAAATGCTTAGCAACAATAAGCAAAGTCCAAATAGAAGAGGAATTCCCTTTTGTAGGATCAGAAATTCTAGCTTGTAAATGACACTACTGACTATGTTGAGTCTTCAGACACTCTAAGGTCTCTTCAGTAAGATCTATGATTATTAACAGACTAACTATACTTTCTTGATCTAGTGATTTATTGTTATATATTTTGAATCCTCCCTGGTGTTCTGCTGGGCACATGACAATGTTCTCTTTTGTTTTGCTTTGTATTTCTTTTCTGTTTTTCTTTTTTTCCAAATAAAATAAATTTAATAAATAAAAAAAATTTAAAGTGTGATTCCAAGAAGATTTTTGCCACAGCAAACAAAGGGAACAATCAATGATATCTCAATGGACAATGGCTTGTCCCTTTGATTTTAAGGACTCTAGCTCTCTAATAATGGAGCCTAAACCTTACCTTTGGGAGAGGAATAATATAAGCCCAGCAGTATACAACACATAGGTCCTTGAAAACAAAGACATGTTTGTTTATTTGCCTTTTTTTCTTATTCCCAATGCTTAAGTTTGGTGCCTGGCACATAGTAGGCATTTGATAAATGCTACTTAATTGACTGACTTGACATGAACACAGCACTATAATGAGTGATGGAAGAGATATAGGGTTTTTTAAAAAATATGAACCATGTCACCAAAGACTTTACAGCTTAGTAGGATTTTAAAAAGATTTTCTTGAGTAACTATACCAGAACAGGATAAGCATTGACAATATAATCCTAGAGACCTAACCTAATCATGGAAGCATATCCTACCATCAAAATAAAAACCAGAAGAGTAATATATTTCCCTTCTCTTTCCAGGGAAATAGCCTTGAAAGGAGCTGATTTTTCCCACTGAACTATTTCTCCTGGGGTACTCATTCCTGGATCCTTTTATTCACTTGACATCTCAGGGTATACAAGCTCCATAAAGCTGGTATAGTCCTAGATTTTAAAGCTTCCAGCATCCACCCATCTGGGCTTTGAGCCACATATTTCAGGTCTATCTCCCTTGTCTGAACAGAACTAATATTTCTCCTAAATAACACAAGTCAACATACAAGGTTAGTATGCTTAACCTCCACAAAAGTTCTTCCTCAGTGTTTTAAGCTAGAATGAAAGGGAACCTGGATTTCTGCTAGCATGGAGAATCTTAGCACCAGAACATATACAACCACTGGATGATAATTCTTTGGCCGTGGTGGCCCATGCACTACAGAAAGATCCCAACCTTTTTGTATACAGCCCCTTTCTACTTTCATAGTGACTGTCAAGAATACTGAGAGAATCGGAAAGAGCATGCTGTAAATCACAGGTTTTTAAATATCTACAAATGTCCTTTTTAACTGCTGGAGCTCTTAATGTGAGTTACTGCCCTAATATAGTAAACGGAACCTCTAGAGCAGAACCTTAACCACCATCCATATCGACAATGTTGCTGTAAATTAAACCATAAAATATAAAATCGTTGTCACTTCAAAGAAAAGATGGCTCACAGGTCCTTGGAGAGGTGAGAAAAAGAATTGGTTGTATCATGAACTTAAAGGCAACAACAGCTATGTAACATTAATTCATCTCATGGCTCACATGATTATTTCATTTTGCAGTGATAATGAAAAATATGAGCAGAAAAACCATGAAGATTATTCCAGATTATGCAGTAATACTGCAGTAAAGAATAAGACATCTGATAAATTCTATAAAGAACTTGACACGTTCCCCCCAAATTGTCAACATATACATTGATAATTAGTGTCTTCGATATAAAAGCAGACACAATAAAGGACTACAAAAATATTGAAACACGTGGCTCAGAATTAAGAAAGTAAAGGGGCCAAAGACATATAATTTGTTCAGAAAATTCATGTTTATACAAATAATTAAAGAGATTCAGGAGGTATTGGACAAAGCAAGCACTGAACATCACCAAAAATAAAATCTTGATAGAAAAAGACTGGTAATTCATATGGGAATCATTTCAGAATAAGCTGTCTCTATGAAAGCAGATCAATATAGAAGGATCAAAATCAATATGACACTACAAGAAAACATGTAAATAAGAAGAAAAAACTTGAAATTACAACAGCTTCAACAAGGCCTATTTAAAGAAATGTTGTTTGAAAAATCAGAAATTGATAAAAGACAATTCTGGTCTTCTCTAATTCTAAGAGAAATTTGACTAATATGAAATAATTGTCACAACAAAGAAGCAAAAACAAAATCAAAGACAAACAACAAACAATTGTGATAAACCATGAGAATGGAACCAAAAGACTTTTGCAGAAAAAAAAATTTTTGTCATCTCTAAAATCACAAATTTGATTGAAAGTTGTAAAGAATAGAAGAAGCTTTTGTGTTTGCTGATTTTTTAAAAAGTATTTGAGTTTGATAGAACAAAGCATAGCCTTGAGGGCTCTTTTTTAAACAAGGTATCTCCCTTGCATATGTTAAGGTCATACAAGATTCTTCGATAAACCAGAGACACTTTGTTCAATGATCCTCTAAGAATAAACACTAAGTAAGGAAAAGAACAAGGAGACAAACACTGACCAAAAAATGCTTAGCAACACTAAGCAAAGTCCAAATAGAAGAGGAATTCCCTTTTGTAGGATCAGAAATTCTAACTTGTAAATGACACTATGCTGACTATGTTGAGTCTTCAGACACTCTAAGGTCTCTTCAATAAGATCTATGATTATTAACAGACTAACTTGGCAATCCACACAGGAAAAACCAAAGGGATGAAGAATGTATTTGACCCAGCTTAAGGCATACTATTGGATAGGTAACATATTGACTCAGTGCAGCAGGACATATAATTTGGACAAAGAGTGCTGAATAAAAAAAAAAATGAGCTTATCTCAGAACTGGAAAAGGAGTAGAATATTAGATTATATTTAATTTGGGAAAATGTGAAATACTCAATAACCCAAAATTGTAACCAGCTACAAAAGACAATTTAAAAAATACCAATGTTATTTCTTTGGTTTTAAGAAATATTGCAAGTGATCAAAGGAAAATAGGAAAACATAAGATATAGAGAAGCTGTAAAATCTTGCCTGTGAAAACTTCCCGCCAAACTTATTTGTGGCTCCTATCCTTTCCATTTCCCATCTCTGTGCCTTTCTTGTCTTCAATGCCTCGTGTACATGCTCTTTTCTCCACTTCATAAAGCTTCCTTCAAAGCTCAGCCCATATGCCACCCTCTAATAGGTCTATACTAATCTTCATAGTTGTTATTATCCCCCCAAAATTAATTTGCATCATTTTTGTTTATATTTTGTATTAACTTTTCTGTGAACTGATAGTTTCTCACACATCAGAATTTAAGCAAATTGAGTTATCATTTTGTCTATCAACAAAAATTCTGTGCCCGACACATAGTAAGTGCTTAATAAATACATATTTGTATATTGCCTGACACATAGTAAGTGCTTAATAAATGCATATTCAGTGAATGATTTGTGCACTACAAACTGGAAAGAAGATAGACCAAATAAGTAAAAGGGAATGTATATAGCAGAGAGATACCCTAAGCATTGCAATGTTGTCCACAAAATGCTAAAAAGAATTAAAAGAAAGCTCTCAAAATATAAGGTAGAACCTCTGCAAAGGAGATATTAAAACACATGGATGAGAAGACCTCAAGAGAAAGTATGGATGGGTCATGATCTGCCCTAGTAGAAGGAATAAGGACATCACAAAGAAGGAGCTCGAGGTGAGTGTGTTTGGTTAATTATGCCTCCTTTATCACAGAAATTTTCTGGCTCAGGACACAGAATAAATGCAGTTATCATTTGTCTTGCTCTCTGATCTTCTAAGACTAAAAACAAGGTTGTTAATGCTGAGATGACCTTTTCCAAAAAGGACAGAAGAATCTTTTCACTAAATTGCATTTGAGAATTGCAGATAACTATATAATGTCATGATCTATTCCTCCATTCTCACCATTGTCTTATCCCAGGGCCCCTGGAATATATGGTGCTGCTAAAGTCACTGTAATGATGCTATAGTCCAGCAGAACCCCTATTTCCAAAGACAGTCAAGCAAACTATATACAATAAGTTGCATGGTTCTATAAAATTTTAAAACACATGAGAAGAAAAAATATTAGGAAAACAAGAACAAAACAGGATATTTTTCTTAATGTTTGACATAGTCTCCCCTCTTTCCCACCTTCTATAGCCAAATAACTGGCAACTCTTGTCAGTTCCACCTTCAGAGATCTCACATCCATTTTCTTTCCTTCCCTCACATGGTCATCATACTAGCTCAATCCCTATCCACCTCCCACCTTAACTATTGCTCTAGTTTTCTAATTAGGTTTCCCATCCCAAGTTTCCCATCTCTCAAATGCATCCTCCACGCAGCTGTCAAATTAGTATTCCTAAAGAACAACAAAGCGGACCATGTCAATCACTGGTTCAAAAAGATCCAGTAGCTCTCAATAATTGAATTTAAGATAAAATGCAACTTCTTCCATTTGGAATGGAAAACCCTTTATAATTTGGCATCAGTCTCTTTTGCTACATTTATTGCCTATTAATTTTCTTCATGCACGGAGTTCCCCCAAATTACCCTGTTTTACCATGTGTACAACATTTCTTCATCCATTTATAGGCTTCCGTCTCTCCTTACCTCTGCTTCATCAAATCTCCAGTTTTCTTCAAAGCTTAATACAAATACCTCTTCCTACATGGGGTCTATCCTGAACTCTCCCAGGTGCTACTGACTGACTGAGAAAACATTTATTACTGTGTGCAAAGCCCTGAGGATACAATTAGAAAAGCAAGAGAGTCTCTACTCTCAAGGAGCTCAAATTCTAGAGGGAAGACTATTAATAAAAGAATTTCAATTGTGGTTCAAAAAAGAGAGGTCCCACAGTTCTTAGGGTACAATGATAAAACAGATAATAATACATGTTCTTTAAGCGAATTTCTATTAATGAAATCATATCCATTTCTGACGTAAGCACAACACACTTTGGTAGCAAGAACTTTCTTTTCCAGTCTTCAGGAGTTATGGCTTTTGAGGAAGCAAGGGATTCAATATTTTTGGAAACAGTTTGATGCCTAGATAATGTCTGTAAGGGTTGGGTTTGCAACAGGACATCTTGTCTAGAGACTGGGAAAAGGGTACTGACATTCTCAGGATTCTTAGGGTGGGAGCCTGGAGCTGTCACCACCTGAGCTTGAGGAAAGAAGGTGGTCAAGGTGATGGCACAAGTTTGATTTGCTTAACACATTTAATTCTTTCTCTCTCCCTCCCTCCTCTCATTTTTCTTCTTTTTTTCTTTCTTTCTTTTTCTCCCTTTTTTTCCTTCCTTTATCTCTTTCTTTCTCTGTCTCTGTCTCACTGTCTCTGTCTGTCTCTCTCTCTCCATATATATATCCCTCCCTCTTTCTGCTTCAACTAGCCTGGCTTATCTGTTTTCTCAGTAGTACTCTCTTCTCCTACCTGGAAACTACTTATTTTACACTTTCTACATATTTTAAATTATACTACATATTCATGTTTTCCTCCAGTAATATCTCTTTGAAAGCAAGCATTGTTTCATTGAATCACAAATGCATAAGAACACAGAAGCAGACACTTGATAAGTACTTAATGAATGAGTAAATGCTGCATGTCTTGTTTTCTCATTCCTATTTCAGCTACCAGGATACTTGCTAACAGACAAAATATGCTATTTCCAATAGCAGTTGGACAAGTCAGTTCTACACTAGGTTATCCATGGGGACTTATTAGTGAAAACACAAGAAAGACCTTGTCAAAGGACAGCCCTCAGCAAAATTCTCACTAAGCTATAATAACTTGAAACAAATTGAAGTCCTTAGTCCTTTCAGGAGTATAAGTTTTTCAAACAGGGCTCTGAGGGAGTACCAGGGTTAGACTGTAGCAAAGAAATGGCACTGAAGTTCAGAAAAAGATGACAATGGCAGTGTTTTTAGAACTGCTGGTTGGAATGTTTTCAGGGTTCTAAAATTGGTAGGAATAGAGTATCTTCTCATATAGCTGGAAAGAGGTATGGTCTTAAATCTGGCTTTTCCTAGTTCTAAAAAAAATTCTTCTTTTCCTCTACCAACTCTATTTCCGGCTGAGAGATTAGGGAATGTGTTTGTAAATGCAAGAATACTACTACTATCTTGTATTTACACAATACAAAGTATATAGAGAATTTTCTTCACAAAAACCCTGTGAGGTAGGGAATGCATTTTCCCAATTTTATACATGAGCAACTGAGTCTGAGAGAAATAAAATGACTTGCCCATTGTCACACAGATATTCTATATAAGAGGTGGAATTAAAACTTAGGTATATGCCTCCAAGATCAATTCCTTTTCAAATATCCCAGGATTCCTCTCAACTCTCTGTGACTACGGTGGCCAAAGTTCAAGTCTATGTACTAGTGAACTAGAAGGATGAGGAGAGGTTGCAGTTGTAGAATTTCAGGCACTTGGGAGAGAATTGAGAGTAGAAGGGGATGCAGTGGGAAAGCCTTCTTGAAGCTACTGAAACTCTATCTATTCCTCTTCTCCTGTGTATAAGGCTAGTTATGGATTTGACAATTTAGCCATTTAAAATGATTCCACAGCATGGACTAGTGAACAATGGTCTATTCTGTAGTAAAGCTTCAGTGTAACTGTCATTCTTTGAGACAATCTTCTCTGTAGGTTTTTTATTCTTATGTAGCCTGAAAATAGTTTCAGCTATTAATGCAGCAAGTTGTTATTTCCACTACATCTGCTGCTTCAGCTATCAGAGCAGTCATCCAAGCTAGTTTAGAAGCAGTGGCAGGTGGAAAAGGAGGAGGGGTAGGGATGGTGTATCTGTAGTCTTTTTCCCCTTGGGAAATAAATATGTATTTCATACAATTCATTAAAAAAATCTTCAAGACCTAAGGGTACAAAGATTCATCTCATTCTAAATGATTCTATTCACAAAAAGATGGAAAATTTAGATATCCTTCTCTAATTCTTCCATTATTTTCTCTGATATAAGAGTTCTTCAGTTGTTTTCAATCATATCCTATTCTTTGTGAACTTATTTGGTTTTTTATTGGGGTTTTGGGGGGCAGAGATACTATAGTGGTTTACTATTTCTAGCTCATTTTAATTGAGTAATAGGTAATTGAGACAAACAGGATTAAGTGACTTACCCAGAGTTATTTAAGAAGTATCTAAGACCAGATTTGAACTCATGAAGATGAATCTTCCTGATTCCAAGCCTGGTATTCTATTCACTGTACCGCTTTATCTGAATAAATTATTAGGCTCAAAAAAATTACCTAAAAACTAAAAGGCTGCTCAGATGCTTCCATTAATGTTCAGTGGTGTGCTACAGCCACCTCAAACCAGCTCATAATTACAAATGTTAAATTTTCAATGTGAACATTTACATTTTAGGAATTGAGAAACACACAAATCAGGGCTTATTGTTGTATGTGTGTGTGAGAAAAGGACACACACAGTCAGAGAAGAGAGAGAGAGGGGGGGGGGATTACAAAGGAAATCAATGGTATTTAATTAGCCATAACAATTTTTTAAATAATTTGTTCATGGACCCCAAGATTTCTAAGGGTTATAAAAAAATCCTTGGGTCTAAGGCAATGGTCCTCAAACTTTTTAAACAGGGCCCAGTTCACTGTCCCTCAGACTGTGGGAGGGCCAGACTATAGTAAAAACAAAAGCTCACACTCTGTCTCTGCCCCTCAGCCCATTTGCCATAACCTGGCAGGCTGCATAAACATCCTCAGTGGGCTGCATCTGGCCCGTGGGCCTTAATTTGAGAACCCCTGTCTACTCTAAGGCATGGTGAAATTTGCAACTTGTATCCCTGGGCAGAGTATCCACAGATGTTTCACAGTTTAAATATTAGCCTTGCAAGATTTGAGAAGAGGGGTAGGGGGAAAGGCCTATAATCACATTAAATACACCCAACAGTAACTTTCTTCATCTTTTACCCTCTTAATTCCTCCCAAGAATTCCCAGCAAACATAATAAAAAAGGTAACAGAGAAAGGCAGACAGAAAGATAAGCAATGTTTTGCACACAGTGGCCACAAAATCAGTCTTTGTTAGGCAAATGAGTAAATGGATAAATAAATATTTACTTTGGACCAATATACTCACTAACCTGCAAGCAGGGCTCAATTTTTAGAGTTACCAAGAGTTTGCCTCAGAAGACAATAAATCTCCATTTGGCAATATAATGCTACAAATTAATCTAAATTCTTCCATCTAGCAGAAATCAGAAAAGTGCAGTTTAGATTCTGGTTTGAACACCTCAAGGCTCCAGCCTAATGGATAATGCATATGATTTCATATCAGAAAGTCAAAAGTTCAACTTGCTTTAGTGTGATCACTTTGGAAATATGGTATAATGATAAGAATGCTAGACTCAGCATTAAAAAATTTAGATTTAAATCCTAGTTCCAACATTTATAATAGGACTGAAAACTGAAAAGAGAATTCTTTAATTTTATTATCTGTGTGACCTTGAGAAAATTATTATATCTGTTTGATCTTCTGTTTCCTTACCAGGAAAGCTTTTAAAAATAATTTTGCAAAATACTGCCTGCTTGACAAAATGGAGAGTTATGAATTGGGGCACAATACATGAACTAGAATGTAATACAGTTAGATAGATTCAAGATTCAAGGTGTTAATTAATAGGCCTGTGCTAATGTGGAGAGAGGTCTCTTTTGGAGGACTACAAGGCATTCCTTGACTTTGTTCAAATATTTTTGTTGATAAAGTATAAGGCATACTTATCAAATTTGCAGCTGACCAAAACTATAAAAGAATAACAATATGCTTAATGGTCCATCTCATGACTACCAAGTATGTTTGTTCCACAAGGCTCTATCTTGGGAACTCTTTTTCTAAACTTTCTCTCAACCATCACACATTGGGGATCATTTCGGTTCTCATCTCCTAGACAAATGACTGCCAAATCAAAGTACCTTGCCATAATTTCTCTCATGAATTATAGTCTTGAATTGCCAAATCTGCAGAATATCTCCTCCTGATTGCACCAGCAGCACCTCAAAATTCAGCATGTCTAAAATGGAACTTATTTATCAAACCTCATCCATCATCCCAAATTCCCTACTTCAGTTGAGTTCACCACCATCCTTCCAGTTATCCATAACTCTTCATCATGACATTTCCTCCCACCAGATTAGCTGAAAAGTCTCATCAATTCTACCTCCTTTCTACTTTTTTCACATCAGTCTCCTTTTCTTGACTCACAATTCCACAACCCTAATCCAGGTCCCTCTGACATTACAATAGACTTCTAATTTGTCTTCCTGTTTCTGGTCTCTTCCCTCTCCAATCTGTCCTCCAAAGAGCAGCAAAAATCATATTCTTCAGGCATAGATATGACAATGTAAATTCCCACACTCAGATATTTTCAGTGGCTCTTTATTGCCCCAAGAATAAAGTACAAACATTTCAGTCTGGCATTTAAAGTTCTCCAAAATCTAGCTCCTATGAGCTTTTTCTCATTCTTTCTTATTACTATCCCCCCCCCTTTTTTTTTTACAATGA
Source organism: Sminthopsis crassicaudata (assembly GCF_048593235.1). Lineage (NCBI taxonomy): Eukaryota > Metazoa > Chordata > Mammalia > Dasyuromorphia > Dasyuridae > Sminthopsis > Sminthopsis crassicaudata. The sequence goes on from NC_133620.1 coordinate 143,527,513, forward strand.
TCTAACAATAAACATTCACTGAAGAAAAATGGCAAGGTCCCTGTATGTGCCAAAATGTTTGTGGCAGCTCTTTTTGTTGTAGTTAGAAACTGGAAGATGAATTGATGTCCATCAGTTGGAGAATGGTTGAGTAAATTATGGTATATGAAGGTTATGGAATATTATTGTTCTGTAAGAAATGACCAGCAGGAGGAATACAGAGAGGCTTGGAGAGACTTACATCAACTGATGCTGAGTGAAACGAGCAGAACCAGAAGATCGCTGTACACTTCAATGTTGTATGAAGAGGTATTCTGATGGAAGTGGATATCTTCAACATAAAGAAGATCCAACTCACTTCCAGTTGATCAATGATGGACAGAAACAACTACACCCGGAGAAGAAACACTGGGAAGTGAATGTAAATTGTTAGCACTACTGTCTATCTACCCAGGTTACTTATATCTTCGGAATCTAATACTTAATGTGCAACAAGAAAATGGGATTTACACACATATATTGTATCTAGGTTATATTGTAACACATGTAAAATGTATGGGATTACCTGTCATCGGGGGGAGGGAGTGGAGGGAGGGGGGGATAATTTGGAAAAATGAATACAAGGGATAATATTATTTAAAAAATTAATTACTCATGCATATATACTGTGGGGAAAAATTCTAAATTAAAAAAAAAGAAAGAAAGAAAAAAAAGAAAAATGGCAAGGTCCCCAAATACTGTCAAATGAGATAAACGGATTAAAAAGTGTCTAAGACGCTTTCTAGCTTTAACATTTTATGATTCTGTGCTATAAAACAGGGATGATTTTTTCAAATAGTAACTTCTAAAATAATATGGATTTTTAATTTTAGTTTGAACCTGACTTTGACATTAGTGAAGGCTGAATTGGAAGCTTTATAAGTAATGACTACTCAGCCAAAACCTCTACAGGTTTAGGTAAAATCCAAAGTGGAAAAGAAGATATATTATTTTTATAACTCTAATCTTCAATAATTGGGACATCCCATATTGCAAAATTCTTGAATCATCATGAATTGGCTTTTTACCTTTAAATTCCAGGTCAATAAATTTGTTTTTAAAAAAACCACTTATATGCTTTTAAACAAGCAAATATTTTCCTATAGTGTTTGAAATATGGCAGGATATAAAACACAAAATAACTGGCCTGAGCAAAATAAAACAAAACTGTTCAAAAGAAGATTTTGCGTTTTTCTGTCAAAGATTCTTTTGTCAATTCAAAAATAGTGAAAGTCCTCAGAGTTCTAGAGGAACATGAGGAAGGGGTAGGAAAAGACTACCCATCAAACAAAAATTTAGTCATCTGAATGAATTGGACAGAGTAGAGAGGGAAGCCTGTGTAAATAGTAAAAAAAAAAAAAAAAAAAAATTAAATTTTTTAATGAAATGCATTATTTTAAATATAAATCAAACTAGGATAATAAAGTTTTATACAGTAAAGAATTTGAGGAAATTTATGTTAATTTTTACATAAAAATAAATTGTAACGTGTATATAAGTTGTTAGAGTGCAAACAGGTTTCCAATTTTTTTGAAGTGTTTTGTTTCTGGGACAAATGATGCTATGTTTCTCTTTTGAAAACTTTTAAATGTATTAATACATATCATTTCTTTCAAATTGCTATTTTCCTTGTGTCATTTCAATTATGTCTTACTCTTTATGATCCCATTTTGAGGTTTTCTTAGCAAAAATATACTGGAGAGATTAGCTCTTTCCTTTTCTACGTTGTGAGAGGGAAGTGCATTCTGAAAATAGGGGAAAGATTGCATAAAGCACATAGATAGGAGATGAAATGGCATGTGTGAGAGACAACAAGAATGCCAGTTAGGCCAGAACAGGGTGGGGAAGAGATGATGTGTGTTACTTGGAAAAGTTGTCTAGAGACAGCATGTTAACGACTTTAAATAACAAAGAGAAGAGTTATATATTTTATCCTGGAGGGAAAAGGAATTCGCCACTGGAAACTTTGAAGGAGAGAACTGATATGATCAGATGTGCTTTAGAATGACATTTTGGCAGTGGCTTCTCTGAATTATTCTTTATGGTGTAATTATATTCCATTATGTTTCATTAAATTTATTTACCATTATTTGTTCAGATAGTCCCTGACTATGGGGCACAATTAGTTCACAGCTTTTAACTTCTATAAACAATACTATTATGAATAGTTTTGTACATATGAGTTTTTTCTTTGCTGAAAATAACCTCCCTGAGGTATGTCACTTCATGTTCAATGTCAGAGTATGAATAATTTGGTAACTCTTCTTTTATGATATTGGAATATTTTCCAGAATGGGCAGCACAATTCACAGTTTTCCAAGAGTGAATTTACATCTCTGTATTCAAAAAACAATGAGCTTTTATTTTTTCATCCTTTCTTTCCAATCAGTTCATCAATAAGCTTTTATTAAATCTCTACTGCTTGCTAGGTACTGTATTACATACTGGGAAACACATATAAAAAGTCAAACACATTATAAAAAAAAAAGCACCTGCTCTCAAAGATCTCATAGTCTAATAGAGAAGACAGCATGCAACACATAAACTACATACCAAAAATCAGGATAAAATGCAGATAATCTTAGAGGGAAAGCACCAATATAAAGTTGGCTTGAGAATGACTTTTAGAAACTAGAATTTTGCTGAGACCTGAAGGAAGTCAGGTATAACCCTATTTACAAACATTGGTAAGAACTCAAGGTTATCTTTGTTTTAATTTCTTTGAGTATTAGTGTTTTAAAACATTTTCCATTGGGTTACTGATGGGGTTTTTTAAATCTCTTATAAGAATAGCTCAAATCATTATACTTCTGGGTGTCCAAAGAATCAAAATAAGTGTTGATAAAGGGTTGGGTCTCCTCTTCCAGCAGGGTCAAAGAATGTTGTGTTTAAAGCATTGTAATACCAGCTGCTAGAATTGGTAAAGATAGAAGAAGTAGGACTGCTGTAATTATTACGGATCAAACAAATAATGGTGTTTGATATTGGCATATCCCGGGGGTTTCATATTGATAATTGCTGTGATAAAGTAGCCCTAGGATGGAGGATATTCCTGCAAATTGGTCTTTGAAACTGTTAGTTTAAAAAAGCAGAGCTTTTAAAAAATATTTTACTCATTGGCTTAAAACTTTTTTTCCAACATTAATTTGCATTCTGTCCGAAGAATTTGTTAATAAAAACTCCTGATTACTGACTGTCTAAATTTTTACAAAGTCAGAATTGATGGACATGGGAATTTAAGATGATTTGTAACTGTTACATTTGTTACAATACAATTTGGAATGAATCATGATGGACTCCTACCTGTGTGACTTTCTCTTATGATAAGTTGGCAGGACCTTGTATGAGAAAATACAAAAAGATACAAGTGGAAGAGGGGAAAAAAGCTTCTTCAATTTCCCAGAACAATCCTTTGAACATACTAGGTGCTTAAAAATGTTTGTTGAAATATTTTGTTGGATTGGGGTCCAGTTTAATATAAGGAGTTTTTCAAGTGCCTACCTCTTCTGTTTAAAAGCTCTATCAGTAACTTGGTTATTTCATCATCTGCCATTTTTAGCTATACTACGAAAGATTTGTATGTACTACTGGACTATTACAGTAGCCTGTTAATTATTCTCCCTGCTTTAAGTCTGTCCTTACTCCAATACATTTTCCACTCAGCTGCCCAAGTGAATTTCCTATCAAGGAGCTTGCCTCTAAGATCAACCATCAAATCATTTAATATTGAAAACTCTTCACAACCTGACTCCTTCCCTACTTCACAGACTTTTTAATCCTTTGTTCTTTTCAATGTACTCTAAGACCTAACCATACTGGCAGATTTGCTCCTCCTACATACTCCATCTCTCCTCTCTGTAACTTTACAGTGACTGCTGCCCATACCTAGAATGATCTCCTTTATCACCATTGCCTATCAGAATCCCTAGCTTCCTTCAATGTTCCTACCATAATAATAGAAGATACTCTTCTGGGAAAATATGTTCCTGTATTTTCTGCTCAAATACACAAATTATTTTTTACTTGAATGTGACCTTGGATTAAGATGGGGATGAAAGAGAAAGTTTTCATATAGATTGAATTGGAACCTTTATAATCATTGTTATCTCCATCATTATTCCCCCACCAAAAAATAATAATAACTGCAGGGTACAGAAAAAGGTATATAAAAAGTAATCGTATTGATAACATATATAAAAATTTATATATACTTTTTGTATAAAAATGTATGCTTTTATATATAATACTTTAATATATAAAAGCCTGGTTCTTCCACTCTATCTTAACTTCACAATAGTTCAATCTGGAGAAATAGCTGACAGAGATCAAACAGTGCCAGGTTCTTTACTGAGTCTTTGGGCCATATGGAGATTCTCTGCAGTATCTTTATTTCGCCAGTGTTAGAAATGCATTGCAATAGTATTTCTAAGTTTTCATTGGACTACTGAATATCATCTATATGACATCTTAGATCACTATCAAGATTATGCTCACCGGACAACCTCCAAAGGTCTTGAAACCCAAACTAGTTTCTTTAGTGATGATTACAAACAGTACCAAAAAGCAATTTGCTGAAATCAGTGGCTCTGAAGAAGAAAGGAGGGAAGTTTTAAAAGAGATGCTGTATTTTATGTCATTTCAGAGTCACTGTTTAAGTCAACAGCCAATGACAACTAGTATTTATATAGCACTTTGAGATTTGCAAAGTACTTTAAATATATTATCTTTATATATACTATATAATTCGATCCTTACCAAAAAAATATCCCTAGTTGCTTAATGTCCTTCCTAAAATGTATCTAGAATGAAATTCAACACTTCAGTTCTGGGTCTAACTGGAGAGGGGAACATTGGAACGCTCAATTCCTTTAATCAAGATGATGAATTTCTATTAATGCACCCTAAGATCTCATTAGCTGTTTTGGCTGCCCTATCATACTATTCCTTGTATAATGTGGGATTTGAAGTCCACAAAATCATCTAGCTCCTTCTCACATAAATGCTTATCTAGACATATTTTCTCCTTACTGTGCTAAAGCAGTAGATATTTTTGGACTTAAGTGCTGAACTTCATATGGAACTATTAAATTTTCTCTTGTTATATTCATCCTATCATTGCAGCCTGTTGAAATTTTTTTAAAATTTAATCCATCTTCTAACATATTAGCGTTTCCTCTCATCATTATGTCATTCTTAAGTGTGATAAGCATCTTCTGTATATAGCCAAATTATTGATTTTTTAAAAAATGTTAAACAGACTAGGACTAAGGAAGAGAAAGAATTCAATAGCACTACACTAAAGGTAGCTAGGTAGCTCAGTGGATAAAGTGCTAGGCTTGGAGTCAGGAAGAGCTGAGTTCAAATCCAGTCTCAGATATTTACTTAACTGTGTAACCTGTGTAATTAGCTGTATGACCCCGGGAATTACTTAACCTCTGTTTCCCTTAATCCATTGGAAAAGGAAATGGCAAACTGCTCTAGTATCTTTGCCCAGAAAACCCCATACAGGATGATGAATTTAGACATGACTAAATGACAACCAATATTATCCCAGACTATCATGTACTCTGGGCACAGATGAAATAAATATGCAAATATGTATACATATACATGTATACCTTTATATATATATAATATGATACATTATGTGTATGCATATAACCCAGACCTCATTGCAATAAAACTCTTCTCACTAGTGGAAGGAATGGGAGCTTGATATTGCATCCCTATGTGAGAGCCAGAGTTAGCACGAGAACTTAAGAAAGGAGAATCTTCATGATTCAACAGAATGATTCCAGATTCTTTTTGGGAACAGTTCCAAAGAAAAAGAGAGCAGATACATAGGGAAAAGCTGGCTCCTAAATATATCCCTGATTTCTAGCTTGCTACATTAGAGACTTTGGAGAATTTTTCTTGGTTGAGATTGATAGAGAAAGGGGAGACGGAGGGAGAAGGGAAAAGAGAGGAAGAAATAAAGAAAAAGAGGCAGAAAGAGGGAGACAAGAAGAAAAAGACAGAGACAGAAACATAGAGGAAAGGAGAGGAGGGAGAGAAAGGGAGAGGAGAGGAGAGGGGAGGGGAGAAGAGAGATAAGAGACAGGAGAGATTTAGCTCTCCCTATTAGTTGGAATGAAATTATTTCACTGCCAGTATGAGAGTATATTAATTATTTGTATTTTTGATATATTTTAATATGTATAACTTTTCTTTTTTATGTTTGCTATCTGCTTGAGTAAAGAGGTTTATTCAATAGCCATTATTTATTATGCATTTGGTAGAAAAGGGCTCAAGGCTTTGGATATCAGCTTGGGGTACCCTTTTTTTTTTAAGGAATAACAACCAGAAAAGAAACTTGAAAAAATAATTCCCCAGAATTATAATATTTAGGGGGCATGTAGTTCTCATTATAATTCAGTACCTCTCTATCTTTTAAAGCAAACACAATAACCATCCTAGTGATTCCTTCTTCTCCTCTTCAAACAGGAATCAGTGTCTCCCTTGCAGAGGGATGATCAAAATTTCAGAGATTTATGCTTCCTGAGAGCAGCATTTAGACAATTCATATAGATGCACACAATCATCATTTGTAATATACATACCCTACAGTCTAATGCTTTTAGACACTGACAAGAGAGGACACACGAGAATCTGATATCATGCTGTCTTGATTAGTGGCTCTAGTTCTTAGGCACCTCTTTCAGGAAAATCCAAACACTATTATTCACTGCACTCCCCACTTTCTGGATACCTCTTCCACAATCTTACTTATCAGTTCTTATACCCTTCTAACATCTAGCACAACTCTCAGAACAAAATAAGGATTTAATTAACATTTTTTCATTCATCCATATAGGAGACATACTCAGTTTTCACCCAATGAAGTTAAGTGCTATATAACCAGTGAGCAAATTTTATGCATTCTCTCTTAATCTGGAGAGTCATACTGACTCAGGATCCAGTTCATGGTAAATAACATTGTTCTGGATGGAGCAAACAAGGCAGTAAAAATGATGCCATTTCATTACTGGGAACATGATCACAATAAGCAACAAGCTGACCAAAAAGAGTTCCAAATAATAAGTTCCTTTTAATATGCTTAATTTGACAAAAACTGTTTACATAAGAAATAACTAAAAAGTGTTCCCTTGGGTTGAAGTCAGAAACTCCTGTTTTCTAAAATGTTAAATAAAACAATGTATAATTTCAGAATTAAAATGTTAAATTCTTAAAGCCTTGATTATCTTTTGAAGTGTAAACATGTAAAACAAATGTAATTTTGTTGATCAAGATAATGTAGAAGGTTACATACTTATCTTCAGGAATATAAATGTCTTTTATCCCAACAATTTTTGTTACAAAACTAAATAAATTCTTTAGAGTTGATGTTTTTATTTCTCTCTTTAAAGCAAAAAGTCTAAAAGACAAAATTCTATTCAGTTTAAGAATCATGTAATTTTAGAAATGGAAAAAATCATCTAATATAGTGCCCTTAAAGATGAAGAAACTGAAGCCAGAGAAGCAAATGACTTAACTTGCCCAAAGTCAAAAAGTTAGATGTACATCCATACATTTGTTTGCATTTTACCTCCTCTGTTAGATTGTGAGCAGCTTGAGGGCAGATATCATACTTTTCCATTTCTTTATATCCCCAGAATATAGGCAGGTAACAAGTAGTTATTAAGTGCCTATTGATTGATTCTGAGACGGGAGGCATCTCGAAGCATCACCAGACTGCCAAAATGATCCATAGTCCAAGTGCTAAACAAAATTAATTTTTAGATTTAGAAGTAGTTTTGCTATGTCTAGTTTATTTTTAAGAAAGTTTAACCATAATATTTTAAAGCATTCTACCTCCAAAAAAATTACACTTACATAGTTTCTTTGCTCAAGGATATTCAGGAGCCAACTTTCCCCTACGTACCTGCTCTCTTTTTCATGTGCATTTTACCTCAAAAAAAAGTTATAATTATATACAGGGATAGGTCCCTAAAGTAAAGATTAAGACAAATCAATGAATATTACCAAAAATGGATATTATCACCCCCAGGTCTACAAGAACGTTCATCCAGTAGGGATAAAGTTGAGGTATGAACTATAGCTCCAACATCTAAGTACAATAATGATCATTATTAGGAACATAAATGTATTTATGCCCAAGACGGTGATCGAAGGGTAAGGTATAGCAAGGGAAGGCATCTGGGATTATTGACTGAGAATCATTTAGGGAAGAGAAACCCTCATACATGTCATGGGGATGGCAGTGGAAAGATGTGTCTCCTATTAAATCCCACATTCTCGAGGAAAGGAAAACAGACTACATGTACAGCAAGTCCATTAGGTTTAGCTAAAGCTCTTAGGTTCAATAAAGTACTTAGATCAATCCACATTTCTTCTGCATTATCTTGCTATCCTGGAAGACCATGGTAGAGAAAGGATTGGGGAAAATAATATGCTTACATTGGTTTCTAAGGTTTATGTTCAATACTGCTTTGCCATGTGGCAAACTAGGCTAAACATATGGCAAATGAGCTCTGCTAGCATGCAAAGCCAATGAGCAGACATATACATAGCAATGGTCTTTTCCTAAAACAATTCCAAACTGAATATCCATCAACTCCGATGTCAATACCTGTCCAAGACAGAAAAAGTTCCAGTAACAAGTTTTAAAGTAAGAAGTGATAATAAATTAACAAGCATATTGAGTGTGAATATACTATAAAAATTAAGAGTTAAAAGGGTCTGATATCTGTATAATTACTGCTATGATTTCCCCAGCTAAAGAAAAGCAGGTGATTATCATGCCTTTCTTCACCTATGTATCAGTCAAACAACAAGTATTTATTAATTATGTGCCCAACACTGTGCTAAGTGCTGGAGAGACTTTCCACTAAGTCTCTGATTTTTGACTGATGTTAGATGTCCCAAACTGAAACTATCATTTCCCAAAAAACTCTTCCTCCTGACAATTCCTCCTTCTCTTAAGGAGTCTACACTCCAACAGAATGTATGTCAAGTGGCTAATGTAAAAGGCAAGTAACACTGGCATACATATGCAAGAGTAAGAAATAAAATTCACTCATTTAACAAAAGGTAGAAGAACTTTCCAAAAACAGAAGCATAATCTATACCTTTTATAGCTTGGGAGGACCTCAACAGAAATTTACAAAAGTTCACTTGAAGAAGAACTCTAAGACACAGTTAAAGAAGGATAGAGATGGCCTAGTCCCCTCCTTCAGGACAGAATTAGTTCTCCCATTCCTGGGCAGTGTATTAGATGATGAGAAAAAGCAGCTGGGAGAAATGGATCTCAATTAATTATCATCCTAATCACTCACATAGAGTGATAGTTGGAGAGGCTATCCTTAGGCACATTATTAGTTGCTATATCCTCAACTTTCAGTGACCCAGACAGGTCTTAAAAGACTAAAAATTGCAGAGTAGTTTTAGCCTTGGATTAATAAAGGGAAATTCCTCATCAGGATTTCCTCTATACTGATGAAATTACAAGTCTAGACAAAAAAATAAATAAATAAAAACAAAAATAACAACTTACATTTGTATAGTACTTTAAAGTTTGCAAAGTACTTCGAATGTGTTATCTCATACAAGTTTCTCAATAACCCTATGAGGTAACTGCTATTAATATCCCTCTTTTACAGATGAGGAAACTGAGGTTCTGAGAGTTGAAAGCCATAGAGTCAGAGGACTGCCTCTGACAATAGGGCAATTAGGAGGTACAATGCTACAACTTAAGAAGTTCAAGTATGGGGTAAAACACTTTAATAACTGGGAAAGTAATTTAACCTTGTTTATCTCAGTTTCTTCATCTGTAAAAATGAGCTGGAGAAGGCAATGGCAAACTATTCCAACATCTTTGCAAAAAAAAAAAACCCAAATGGGATAAAAATTATTAAAAATTACTTCTAACAAGACACCTGTACTAACTATATGATAGTAAGTAGATTATTTGACATCTCTGACTTTCTCATTTGTAAAAGGAGGGAATTGAACTGGGTCTCTAAGTCTATGATCCTATGACTCTGCCCAGAACTAAACAGCTACTTTCTGGCTGAGGCAGAAGACCCTGGTTTCCTTCAAAATCCAGAATTCACAGGATCACAAACCTAGAATGGAAAAAAAAATCTCAAAGACCATCTAGTCCAACACCTTTATTTTTACACATGCAGAAATTAAGACCCATCAGGGTTAAATGGCTTGCCTTTAGTTACAGAAGCAGTGAGCTTCAGGGGCAGGAGCTAAAAAACAGGTCTTCTGACTCCTATGATACTATTCTTTCCACTGCATCTCCTGCTTCAAGGTAAGTGCTCTCTCTGTTTCAAAATGTCACAGGACAAATTCTTAGCCTCTCTTCCATCAATAACTGTCACAGCAACATACCTCATTCATTGCTTGTTTTGCTTAGTTAAATACAATGACGTAAAATACTTGGTTCCAACTGGGCACAAGTATCTTGTTACATCCATAAATTAGTCACCACGAAGTTACTTAAATAGCCATTTGCTTATTATCTTCTGAATTTGTTTATATGTGAGAAAACAAGCAAAGCACACATCTGCAGACACAATTTTTGCATGTCTTATTTTTCTGACTATGTCTTACTTCAAAAGTCAGAGGAATCACCAACCTCACAATATTAGAAAGACAATTTTTGAACTAAGAACAGCAGTTACAGAACAAAAGCCATTTGATTGCCCCTAGAAACTGAAAATAAAACAAATTTAAATTTGAAGCTACATGCCTATAAAAGGCTGGGCAGTGATGAGCCTTTACCTAAATCTTGCGGTTTTCTATATTTAATTTGCCTATAATAAAAAAGAAACAAACAACATCCAAGCTCAATAATGTCCATTAATGTCCATGTTCTACAGAAAGATATATGTTTTAATGTAAGCACCTACTTAAACTTTTTAAAGCCTAATTTTTTCTTGCCTTCAATTTTTACAATAAAGGGCATAAAAATCTATTTACATTTCCTTTCTATTGCTTTCATTTTCTTTTTAATCCTCTTCTATTTTCTCATGGCTAAAATGTTCATAATGACCTTTTTTCCACTAAGTCTCTGATTTTTGACTGATGTTAGATGTCCCAAAATGAAATTATCATTTCCCAAAAAACTTTCCTCCTAACAATTCCTCTTGCTACCCAAGGTCAAAATCTTTGGATATTGTTTGACTTTCCCTCTCCTTACGCTCATCTTCATATCCACTTTGTCATCAAATCCAGCCAATTATAGATCACCACTCTCTAACCTATTCTTTGCCTCCTTTTCATTCTCACAATCATCACTGTCCTCATGTAGACCCTCATCAATTCTCATCTAGTTCAGTCACATCCAGTGTCTCCTCTCAACAAAACATCCTATCCAGAGCTCTGTTCATCTTCATCACTAAAAAACCTCCAACGCTTAAATGTCAAGACCAAACAAAATATAAATTCCATAGTCTGGGATCTATTCTTCACTATCAGGCTGTTACCTACTTTTCCAGTATTAACTCACACTGCTGGTCTTTATACAAGGGCTCCATTTTTTCTATTCTCACCTTTACTATAGCTTCTCTTTCCCCTATAATGTTCTTTTGCCCATCCCTGTTTGTTGAAATCCTACCAGTCCTTTGAAGATAAACTCAAATATTACACCTCTTCTAGAAAAGATTTCTATGATTACCATCCATCAAAGTAGAAATGATCTCCCTTTACAATATGTTTTTATATTTATTACATTATAATTTTATATTATGTTGAATATGCTCATTATATTTTCTACTATGTTTTGTGTGTATACATTTCTTGATTTTCCAATTAGAACATAGGTCTTTTTAAGGAAAAGAAAGGGTTTCGGTCATCTATCTCTTTGAGTGTAAGATAATGTGATATAGTGAATAGAGAGCTGTTCTTGAAGCCAGAAAGACATGGATTCCCATCTTCCCTCTGAAAGATATTGACTGTGAGACCTTAAAAAATTACTTAACCTTCCTGCTCCAGATCAGAGGTATCAAACTCTCCATGTTAGAAAACAGCTCCCAAATCCTCCACAAGAACCAGATTAAAATGTCATTGGAAAATGTTTAATAAAATAAAATAAAATTTAATTTGTGGCTTTCTAAGTAAATATCATTTCTATTTGAGTTTGATATGACTATTCTAGGCAACCCTCTAAGAAGGAAGCAACCTTCAATGTTGGGAAAATTTCCCTTGTCCTATCACAATGAAATACAATGAAATTGAATACCTGGTCTCCATTTCTATCTCTAAATCTCTCTACATCTACATAGCATCTGGTATGAAAGAGGTTCTAAAGAGTGTTGTAACTGAAATAACCATGGAGGCAATTATCAACTATAAGTTATGGCTCCATTTCCATGAGTTGGGGAGAGGGTGAGGCTAACTTTCATGAACCATGAAAAAAATTTACATTTACAAAATCTCTCCCTTCAAAGTGTGAACAGTCTATGTGGAGACTGAATGTGGATCACAGCATAGTATTTTTACTCTTTTTGTTGTTGTTTGCTTGCATTTTTTTTTCTTCCTTATTTTTTTCCTTTTTGATCTGATTTTTCTTCTGCAGCATGATAATTGTGGAAATATAAAAGAATTGGACATATTTAACATGTATTGGATTATTTACTATCTAGGGGAGGGGGTGGGGGGAAATGAGTGAAAAAATTTGGAACACAAGATTTTGCATAGGTGAATGTTGAAATTATGTATATGTTTTGAAAATAAAAAGCTTTAATAATTTTTTAAAAGTGTGAAGAGTCTAGTTTACAAAACTAATAAAAATGATATAATGTAATCACAAAATCCAAAAGCATACTGCCAAGAAGCTCATTCTATTTCTCCTGAAACCTGTCGCTGTTCCTTCCTTCTAATGACATTTGTTATATCTGTAGCATCATAATTCATCCAATTTCCTATGTTCATATCTTTGCTGTATCCTTCCCATTCTTTGGAGCTTAGCCCAAATACAATCTCCTCCAATAAGCCTTCTCTGCCTCTTGGTTGACAATGATTGGCTGGCATCCCCCTCAAATGTCACAAAGAACCTAATACCATTTTCATGAAAAATTGTCTATGCTGGGGGCAGCTAGGTGGCACAGTGGATAGAGCACCAGCCCTGAATTCGGGAGGACCCGAGTTCAAATCTGGCCTCGACCCGTAACACTTCCTAGTGACCCTGGGCAAGTCACTTAACCCCAGCCTCAGAAAAAAGAAAAAAAAAGAAAAAAAGAAAAATTGTCTATACCTTTAATATCTTTCTCTCCTACTATTTAAGCCCAAGGACCAAAGGTCCAATAACCAAATGTTAAATAAAGTTTTTCATATGGATTATATATATATATATATATATATATATATATATATATATATATACACACACACACATATATGTATATATATGTACATATATGTCAGAAACATAACTCATGTTAAGGCATTATTTAAACATATGTTATAAGAAATATTTAGCTCACTTTCTGTTTCCATTTCTGGACTTTTTTGGGGGGCAGGGGCTCTAGAAGGTTTACTTTTCTGATATTTCCCTTAAATTTAATTGAAATAAAATAATATATATTTTAAAGTAATCCATATGAAAAACTTTATTTAACATTTGGTTATTGGACCTTTGGTCCTTATATAACATAATTTCCTGAAAGGTGATCTCAATAAACTAGCCAGAAGCTATATATATGTAATATATTACATAGCATATAGAAGATATATATACATATATATATATGATATGTTATATAGCATAATTTCCTGAAAGGTAATCTCAATAAACTAATCAGAAGCACAGTAAGAATTAAAATCAGACAAATCATTTTTCAGTTCTTTAAAAAAAATTAAGAAACCAAACTCATAACTAGCTATGTTAATTGGAGCAAATCACTTCTTTCTTTAGATTTTGGGTTTCTTCCTCATTTAAAAAACAAAGGAGTTGAACTAAATGATTTACAAGATCAATCCTATGTTTGAATATTTTTCATTATTAAAATGACAGAGTGAACGAGATACCCTTTCTGAGATTTCTATATGATAAAAGAGGTAATGGAGGAAATATAGAGTGATCCCATTCTAGTGGGAAAAGAGAGAAAAAGATAAATCTTCAAATTATCCATTAAATATTGGACACTTGGAACTTTTAAAATGCATTTGATAAATTTTCGAAATCTTTCATATTTCTCTACCTGAGAGAGGAATTTTAAGAAATAACACCTAAACAAGTTTAATTGATGGTTCTCTCCTCTGAGGGAAATCTGTATTCTAAAGCAGAAACAGATTGACTGAAAAATAACCCCCACCATACCATCCTTAATGAAGCACATCCTCTTGGATAATAAAGGTCAGAGAGCTGATTTAGCTATGGAAATGGAATTAATTATCACAAAACCATAGGATTTAGAAATATAGGGGACCTTAGAAATCATTTAGTCCTACAATCTTATTTTAGAGAGGAAGAAATTGAACAATAGAAATGGAAGAAAGAGCACCCAACATAACCTAGTAAAGTACCAGGGCATAATAACTCAAACTGATGAGCAAGATGCTATTATGAGTCAGTCGTTAGACTTTGAAGAAGGGGGAGGTACCTAAATCTTGAAGGATACTTAGCCTTAGGCAGAAATATAGAAGTCGGTTGGGATTTCCTCTCAGTAATTGGGCCAGTCAGCTTATTGCTACTACTAACAATGCAATCTGATTCCCAGGTTTCCTTTAACAGCAACCTTTCTCTGCCTTTACACAACCCATTCCCCACAGAATAAGCGACAGCAATTTATGTTCTTCTTTCCCAAGTATGAACTCTGAGGGGCAACCTTTGTTGGACCATTGCATTCAAAAGGTATAAAAGCAATACTTGTAGTAAAGAAAATGTTGGGTATGGCTATAAATATCAATTCCACTACTTCCTATACAGCCCCGGGGTGGGGGATGATTTCTTCCTTCCATTTCTGCCCTTCAGTTTTTTCATCAATAAAGTGAAGATGTTAAATTAAATAATTTCTAAGGTCCCTTTTAGCTCTAAATCTTATGATCCTATGATAACTACTTCCATTTCCAAAACCAGTTATTTTTAATTTTTTTGTGAGATAAATCCCTCCTAAGCTCAGGTGAGATGCCTGAAAAAAAATGCTCATTTCCTAGACAATTCAGCAGAGTCTCTACATTTTCTTCTGCTCTCTTAAATAATGGTGCTTATTTGTGATTAGTAAAAAACATGATACTTTAAACCTATCATCAGTGGGATGTGTAGGTTGAATTGGTTTTCAAGTAAGAATGCTGTTTATATCACATCATCCATACTTTTTTCTGGGTCTCCTTTGTGACATAATACTATATTTTTATGAGATGAATAGTCAGGAATAAGAAATACATCTCTTCAATTAGTATCCTGAAAACAGGATGATATATGAGCAGACTTCCTTAACATCCAACAAATATTAAATCAGAGAAACATGTTCAAAATATTTGCCACTGTTATTAGAGGAAATCTAACAAATTCTAAATGAAAGAATGATTTTCCAGAGATTATGAGATCCTCTAGACAGCTAGGTTAGTGGATGAGATTGTATTAATTTTATCAAGCAGGTATATAATTCCTGAAAATCATTCTACTTTTCTATCTACATAATTTAAAAAACCCAACAATTTAGTAGATGAAAAGTATCTATTATCCAGATTATGCTATGTCATTGAATGGACAACTCTATAGATACATGTGTGTATATGTGTATACACACACATATATATGTGTGTATGTAGGTATATATGTAGTTCAGCAAAAGGAGAAATTAATATAAATTTCAAGGAAAGTGAATTTAAATAGATAAAAAACAGGGATACACACACACACACACACACACACACACACACACACACACACACACACACTGACCTAGCTATATTGAGCTATTGATGTAGATAAATGAGATAGAGATATAAAGATATAGATACAAATTATTTAGATATATATAGATATAAATATAGAAGGATAACAAAGATTTAAGTGAAGGTATAGGTGTAGGTGAAAGTGAACATGAAGTATAGAATATATATGAGACAGAGATAAAGTCCTATTGATTATACATTATTTTGAGAGATTATAGATCTGCTTGATGCAATCAGCAAAATATCATCTACCATATATGGTTTTTTGGAAGATATTATTTATAGAGAGAATCTAGGGATTTCTCTTCCATGTGGACTCTGTTGGACATACATTGTTAATAATGGCAAAGACTTTTGAATATGTATATATACATTTATATAATGTATGCATGTATTATATGTGTGCACATAGATTAATATATGATGCATTTATATGTGTGTTTATATATTATATGGATATAATACATAAATATATCACACTAATCTCTCCCATCTCTAAACTCTTGAGGAATATATCCAAACCATAAAATGTGGTATGTGAAACACTTAAATGATAATCCTATATCTTAATTCATTAACTAAAAAGATGTTTGTTATGTGCAAAGCAGTATGCTAAACACTGTGGATCTAAATAGAAAAATAAAATCATCCTTATTCTCAAGGAATTCACATTTCAATAGAGAAGACAACAAACATAGATGATGGTTTCAAAAACAATTCTAACTGAAAGATCCCAGGATTCTTAGATATAGTAGTAGAGTGGATAGCAATGCATATTCTCTAATTTCATTTCTACTGATAAGGTCATAATTTTTTCTAATGTTGAACCATTTGATAGTCCCATGGAATGACTTATGACATAATTACAAAGGCAGCATTATTCCTGTCTCCCAAACACAACTATAAGCTTCTTGAGAGAACTTATATTTCATAAAATTCATCTATTCCTACAGAATAGCACAGTACTGGGCAAAAATCCTATATTAAATTCCTGAAATGTCTTCCTTTATGACTGTTTGAGCAAAGTTTTGTATCATTATAAAAACTTTAATAATAAAAATAATCACAATTTCAAAGCAAAGGTGAACATGAACATGATGCATAAATAGTAAGATGTTAACGACTTGCATCTAGTGACAAGAGAAGAATTAACCAATGTGTCTCTATTGAGCCCCGGAGAACTTATTTCGCCCCGTTTCCTAAAAAGAGAAGAAAAGAGTAGAGGAAAAGAGGGGAGGAGATAAGAGAGGACAGAAGAAGCAAAGGGAGGGGGAAAAAGAAAAGGGAGATGATAGAAGAGAAGAGAAAGAAAAAGAAAAAAGGAGAGGAGAGAAGGGGAAGCTTAAAGAAGCAATAATGTCAAAAGGCATGAGAGAAGACAAGAAGTGAGGGAATAAGGGAGGCCAGGTGAGCCCATGCTGTCACTAATCCTATTGCTTCAGTATGGCTGTGACTGCTGTCACAACTTTTCCCACCCATGTCACTGCTAATATAAATGGAGAAAGACAAAAATAAAGACCTCCACTTAATGTGAAAGTGGGCACTAAGCCTAAGCAACAACCTTCATGGAGAATGAGTAGAGGCACAAGAGACCCAGATCAGCAGAAAGTACAGAGAGCAGCTATAAATGGGAGCAAGAGATGATTTGTACCAGCAAGAGACTCTTGGGAAGGTCTAGATATTGCTGAGGGGCAGATCCAAGACAGTGATTACATTTCTTTTTCTACCATCTCTCCTTTCCCTCTCCAGGAGAGTGTGTATTCATTCCCAACCTTATCTCTGCTTTAAAAATTTTTTTCTTTTACATTGTTATTTACCTATTACCAAAAAACAGCATTGTAATAAAATGGACTAACCAATGAATCATTTATATATGTTTTATTTGCTCAAAGGCAACTAAGTGAGTAACTATGATTGGTCAGATACAAAAGGAAAAGCAGATTTTCATAAGTAGTGGGCTGTTCTGTCTGAACCAGACAGAAATGAAATTTTATTGATTCATAATAATTATAAGCTTCCCAAAGGCAGAGAAAGAACAAGTGAATCTAAAACTCAGATCAATATAGTGTGATGGAGGTGAGGCAGAAACTAAGGAAGTTTCTCCTTTTCCATTATATTTTCTTAAAGAAGGTTTAAAAGAAAATCCATTTGCAGGGCATTGCCTTGAACTCATTTGTGATGCTGCTCAAAGAGAAAGCCACAGCTATAAAGAAACAAGTGATACAGCCCCCGAGAAGGTAGTGGCCAGCCAAGACGGAGTACCTAGTTCTGTCCATTAACCTTTTGTCCTCTATCCACTCACTACTGGAAATTACCACTACTATTAGTCATATTTATACATGTGCTCATTTCTACATGACTCAAGAGAAAGATATACAGTAAATGTGAATAGACTGGAGAAGATTCAACCATAAAGACATCATCAGGGATAAGAGATAGAGAAGTCTTATACTTCATCTGTAAGATATTAAATAAGAAAAACAAATGAAGGCCTCTAGCACGTGGATTAGAATTTCTTACAGAAGATTTTTAAATACATAGAGAAATTATACAAAATAGGAAGATATGAATAGTGATCCAGTGAAATCATATGTCTGCTGAAGTAGGGAAGTAGATTAATTATGGTGTGACTCCATTACATATACACATTGGGAGAGAGACAGAGACAGAAAGACAGACAGACAGAGACAGAGAGAGATAGAGGCAGAAACAGAGACAGAAACAAAGATAGAGGCACACACAGAGAGAAAGAGAGAGAGAGGATCTCTCAACGTTTATACAACCACACTAAATTCCATCTGTGAAAAGAAAAATAAGCTTTTATGAACTTTAAGAAAGATAAATATTTAATATTAAAAGAATATGTGACTGATTTACTATGACATCAAAGTTCAAACAGAAGTTTTTGGTTTTTTTTAACCCAATGACAATGGCACAATTTGTATGGGATTAGGTTTCAGGAAAGGTCAGATTTATGACAGTAGCTTCCAGGGAAAGAGAAACTTGTCAGGACTAGTACTGAAGTTTCTAGTTACTTTATCAGAACTCACTGAAACTTTGAAGTTCAAGGTCCCCTACTTATAATAGAGTACTTGGGGCAAATTCCTGAACCCGCCCCCTGAGCCACAGCTTCTTTTCCTTCCTTCTCCCTTGATCTGTCTCAAATTGGCACTAATCTAGAGGAAGGCAGACTTTTCAGGCTTCCCTTCCTACAGGAGGGAAGTGGGTTGGTAATATATTGTTAGAAGCTTAGCAAAGCTTTGAAAAGGCCTTTTACTATCCTCCTGTCAGAACTAGACTAGAAAGCTCAGAATTAAATCCATCTCACTTATCCTAGAGAGAATATTTTTATCTCCATCACCTAACTTATATGCTGACTTTCTAGAGAACTAAGATTTGTTCTTCCCTCCTTCCAAGTTACTCATTAAATCAGTCACTTTTGAGATTTGAAAAACTAACTTCCTATGGCAATTAAGTACTACTAGAAGTCCTTAAGTCTTCTCAAACCTCCTCAAGAAATCCTGTGATCATAAATGGCATTTTCAGGTAGAGTACCAAGACTGATTTCATGAAAATCCACTCTAAAATGTTTCAGATGTGCTGTTTAAAAACAAAGTATCCTGGGAAAATACCAAAACTCATCTTAATTTTATCTAATCATCAGAAAGGAATAAGGAGATTGGCAAATATATAGTATGGTATCTGAATTGGAGGAAAAAACCATTAATTTGGTTAAGACACTTTCAATAATTCTACAAGTCAAAAGTATTCACTGAAGAACCAAAGAATTGACTTCCAGGTTTAGGAACCCAGTGTGATTTCCTAGATACCACAAAGTATGCCTTGGCTTGAAACCCTCACTAAAGTCACTTGTCAAGGTTTCACCATAGAGATAGAGAATTCATAGTGAGAAGACCACTGATACATATACTCCATGAAGCATAAAGTGATACATATATATATATATATATATATATATATATATATATATATATATATATATATATATATATATATATATATATGTGATCTTGGATTGTTTTATTAGATTAACCATTTATTACCCTGCAAAATGTACAGAGAAATCCAGCTTTTATCAGATAAGGGAAATGCTAGCTAATTTCTATTAGGGGGAAGGAATGGCATGGAACACCAACCAATCCTGTATACCAAGGCAAGCAAACCTAGATTTGTGAATGAGATAAGAGACTTCAGAAGAACTTGTTTCTAAGTGTCGATTTTGCCTGATTTATTCAATCAGCCCCTAAATGTGTTGATGACAGCCTTTGGTAGGGAAAGTGTGGGAGTAAGAGGAATAGGGAAAGAATGAGGCATAAGGAAAGAATGAGGCAGGGTCAAGACAGCATGGACTCACCTATATTGGTAAATGCAGATTATAATCTGAGCAAATACAAACTCCAAATGCAAGCCTTAGAGCATCATCACAGATAAAAAGTATTTTAAGCATCTTATTTGGTATGATATGTTATATTGATTATTGATAATAGTCCTCTATTATCCTTCCATTTTAGTAATGTGAAAAAATTCATATTAATCACACATAGCCAAGGTTTAAGAAAGAAGGGATCACAGGATCACAGCTCTAAAGCTAAAGAAATCATGTATTAAAGCTCTCTCTCATTTTATAGATAAGAAATGGAGATCTAAGGAGGTTAAATCACTTGCCCAACATCACACAGGTAGTAAGCTTCAGAGGCAGAATTTGAGCTCAGCTCTGACTTTAGTTCACAGGCAACTAGGTAGCACAGTGCTGAACTTGGATTCAAAAAGCCCCTTTGCTTAGCCTAAAATGTTTTTGTCATTATTTTTCATTTATTTCAGTCATGTCCAACTCTTTATGATTCCTTTTGGGATTTTCTTGACAAAGATGCTGGAACGATTTTTCATTTCCTTCTCCAGTTCATTTTATAGATGAGCAAAGTGAGGTAAACAGAGTTAAGTGACCAGGACAGGGACATACAACTAGAATCTAAGGCCAGAATTGATCAGGTATTCCTTACTCCAGGCCTGGCACTTTATTTACAATACTACTCATAGGTGCTTTTAGCTTTGCTTAAAATTTGCTTAGCACAGTTCCTGGCACGTAGTGGGGACTTAATAAATGCTTATTTCCTTCTCTGACTCCAAAGCCTATTTTCCCATTAGTACCATGAAGTTTCTCTGATTAAATGTTAATCTCTCAAATGATTATACTATGCCTTACAGAATATTAAAGTTCAAAGGGAACAGTCCCACTATCCCAAGGATACTCAGAAAGCAGTCAGGAAAGGTATACTAAATGGAAAGAAAAGTATGGACAGCTCCAAGATAACCAGATAAAATACACACTGCAAAGGACCCTCCTCCTCACCCCCCATCTACTTTGCCCCTTTCACCCCCGCCCCCTGCATTTGGTCCTTCCCATATTCCCTCCACTTTGTGAATCCTTAGAGATTGGACCAAAGTCTAAGGATCTGCTCTCTATTATAGTAAGCCTTAGGGAACTACTCTAGGGTAACCTAGCAGAGAAAGCCTGGAGAACCCCTGGAGAACCAGCTCAGCTCACCAGGAAAGAGAACCTAGCTGTTTTTTATCTGAGTCTGAGTTGATAACAATTAATAAAACACATCCTTTCCTTATTCCCCCTAATCCTAAAATCCAGAGTCTCATAAATTAATATCAAGGTTTCAAAGAAATCCTACACCAAAATGGTCACTGGGAAGGTGAAAAGAATTAAACAAAATTACTTTGATACTTTTGCTCTTTTACTCTGCTGATTTGAGGACAACAGAAAGTAGTATAAATTCAAATATGGAAAATAGGAGATATCCCTAAATATGGGGTAGGACCCAGTTATATTCTGAATATTAAATAAAAATTGAGGACCAATTTTTAATATGATGTGGTTACAAATTAAATACTTTGAGGCATTGCCAGTTCTATGTATGCTTCACCAACAGAGGTAACCGGAACCAATTTGTCATTTTAAAGGGTCCTGTCAATATTATTTTGTTTAACTGTGACCCCAGAAGGGCTCTTATCAAATAAATTTTTTTAAAATAGATATTGATGTTTATACCAAGAGACAATATGAAATAGTAGCTAAGAGTCAGGAAGCCTATGTTCAATTTCTGCCTTTGACACAGATTAGTTGTGACCATCAGCAACGTATTTAATGTCTCAAATCTCTAGGCAATTCTTTGTATGTTGTACAGTCAGTCTGCATTGAAAAAGAGAGTTTCCTCACTGGAAATCCCCTATACCAATTAAATCAGAGTTTAGGTTCTGCCAAATTGCTGAGATAGCATATAACCCATAAATTTCAGAGGAGTCGCCAACCTACACTTTGAGAATTTACATACTAGAAATTCCATTTGGTGGTGAAATAGTAGATCCAGACCTCAAACATTTGTGCTCCAGAATGATGGGTACAAATACTTATATATTTATATACACACACACATGTATACATACAAATATGCATGCACACATAGATATGTGTGTATCTATAGTACAAAGTACTATAGTACTATATATGTATAGATAGATATAGATATAGATAGTGCAAAGAGTGAAATGGGATATTAAGATAAAGAGATCCAGATAGAGGAAAGAATGGAAACACTCTAAGGAAAAAGCCAAAATATCTTTGTGATATGAAAGAAGAAAACAGACAAAGACAAGGAATACAGGAAAATAGACTCAACATTCCAAGAAGCCAAGTTCACTAGAAAAGGAGGATTAAAGAAGTTGAAGAAGGCCTTAAGTATTTGATGACATAAAACTGGTGGCATCTCTGCCCAAATCTGGCCCTAGCTTGCAGGTTAAATCTTGACCATTCCAGGGCCCTGAAGTCCCAAAAGGCCTCTATTTACAACTATCAATCCCTTCTCCCTTTTAAAAAAAATTAATTTATTTTCTTTTTCACAATTGTCACATTCCTTCTCTTACTTATTTCAAACTTCCTATTCAGATCAAGACATCCTTGGCAAAGATAGAGACACATCTGGAGCAATTAGGTAGTACAGTGGATATAGAGCATTGGCTATGAAGTCAGGAGGACCTGAGTTCAAATACAGTCTCAGACACTTGACCCTGGGCAAGTCACTTAAACCCAATTGTCATTCAGAGAAAGGAAAAAAAAAAACAAAGACAAAGCCATGGATTATTCCCCTAAGAATAAGAAATTGAAGTAAAAATAACTTCTGTTATCTAGAGTTCATTAAGTAATAATAAGCCTTATTCCTAGGACACATTGTAGGTTCCCCCAAATGGTAAGAATACCATCTGCCTCATGAGGTGTCTGTTTAAAAATGGGATCTAAAAGTTGCTAGAAGATTCATATAAAACAAAACAAAATTCCCTTTACTTGCTACTGCCTTAGGACAAAAAAAAATGAATTTCAAATGTAGTTCTTAAAGTAAGTCTGGGATTTTAAAAATATTATACTGAGAGACAGCTAAGCATAGTTGATAGTCTTTCCAGAAGTCAGGACAACCTGATTTCAAATTTCATCTCTGATGCATGTAATTGTGGATGAGTCACAACCTTTATAAGGCATTTAGTTTTCTCTTACCAACAAGGATTTATAGATTTATAAATGCAAACAGTTGCTAACTTATATTAGTAGAGGAAATCTCCTCAATGGAGAATTCCCAACAAGTCCCGACCAAAAAAAAAAAAAAAGTCTCATCATAATAAACATTGACATCTTATTAAGTGTTATTGATATGATTATTTATTTTAAACATATTTAAATATAAAAATCATTTTTTCTTGTCTATGAGCCTCAATTAAGAAAAAAGTTTCCTGAAGAGTGGGCACCAGGAAGTATGTGCTACCCAGCAAAAGGTAGGAAAAAGGTAGGAACAAGAATCAATTGCTTAGCTTTTAGTAAGAAAAATTCCACAGGAGAGACAATGTGGTACAGTGGAGGCAGAGGTAGTCTCAGAGACAAGAAGAATTGGGTTCAAATCTCTCTCCATCATGTACTTGTTGTGTGATGATAGTCAAGTCATCTAACTTCTCCATGTCTTAGTCAATTCTCTAAGATTATGCTGTACAACAATAATGGAGGTTCATTAAGAGAGAAATTTTCCCCATATATGAAATTCAAGAATAGATGAAAGAAAAAGGTATTTTGAGGGCAAATTCTTTTATGAGAATACTGAAGAAATGTCTAATTCACCAGAAGAGTCTTCCTAGACAGAATTACCCTCAGCATTGGTGACAAACATCAAAGTCATCTCTATGCATTATGGTACACACTGATAAAAGGGTAAAGGAAGAAGTTTCTCTCCTTTTACTTAACCACCAAGAAAACCCCTAAAAGCAGCCTACAAGTCAAGGAATAAAGTAAAAAAGAAGACATGGAACATGAAAACCCAAGGACCCATCATTTAGAAGTACTACTCTGAACTACTTGTAATTAACTTTAAAAATAACAATAATTTAATATTTATTAAATACATTATAATTATCATTTTATTTAATCCTTACCACAACCCTAGAAGTTAGGTGCTGTTGTCATCTATTTAAGAGATTAATAACTTGAGGCAGAAAAAAATTAAGTGATGCCCAGAATCAGACAAGTAGCATTTGAATTTCAGGTTTTCCAATATTCTATTTACAAACCTTATTACTTATTTTGCTGCCTCTAATGCAGAGAAATTTCTGATTGAGATTCAGTAAGTGATAGATCTTGTTGACAGAAAGTAAAAAAAAATCAAAGCACCTAAGAAATGATACAACCAGTGAAGAAAAGAGAAAAATGACTGATTTGTGAATCAAATACCCAGGAGTATTAGTAATAGAAGTCAGAAGGCATAGAGCGAGGAAGACATGACTTCAAATCTAGACTCAGTCACTTACTAGCTTTACAATCCTGGACAAGTCACTTAACCTCTGTCTGCTTTGGTTTCTGCAACTGTAAAATGGGAATAATAATAACAGCACCCATCTTGCAGCATTGTTTAAAAAAAAATTAAGTATTTCGTACTATGCTTGGTAATACAGATAACCAGGGTCATCTCCTATAGTCTTGATCTATATATCTTACTACTTGGCCCAGATGACTCTGGAGGGGAAAATGAAGCAGGTGACTTTGCACAGCCCTCCCTCACTTAAATCCAATTCATTTTCAGGTCATGGCATCACCTCCCTGATGTCTTGTTCTCTTTAGAAAGGAAGGACAAACAACAGCAACATAAATGCTATGGCTTTCTCCTTCCCTTTCTTTTTCTTCCTCTAATTCCAGATTTACAACCCCATAATTCTCTTGTGCCATTAGAAAAAGAGATTCATTACGAGTGGCTACCCATGCTACTAAAATATAGTGTTGACTAATTGATACAAATTCAGAAACCTCCACAAGTATTCTCAGTGGCAGAATTTGTATGTCAATGACTAATTTTATAATTTGTAAAAATATTTAGCACAACTCCTGGCACATAGTAGGCACTAGATGAATGCTTATTCCCTTGTCCCGGACTTTCCCTGAAGATTACAATACACTGGGATGATCAGGCTGTACAAATAACTACAACCCAAAGTCGTGTATGATAGATGGCATGTGAAAGGTATAAGGGTTCTTTTCAGTGACCCTGTAATTATGGGACAATAAGTGCTATCACATTGCAGAGAAGACAGAGTAAAAGTGAGAGCAAGGGAGGGAGAGAAGGGGGAGAGAGAGAGAAAAAGAGAGTGAGAGAGAGACAGAGAGAGAGAGAGAGAGAGAGAGAGAGAGAGAGAGAGAGAGAGAGACAGAGAGAGAGAGAGAGAGAGAGAGAGAGAGAGAGAGAGAGAGAGAGAGAGAGAGAGAGAGAGAGAGAAAGAAACAGAGAGGGGCAGAAAGACAGCCAGACAGGAAAAGACAGAACAGAGACAGAGACAAAGAGAGACAGAGATAAGAGACAGAGGCAGAGAAAAAGAGACAGATAGAGACAGAGACAGAGACAAGAGACAGCTTCAGAGAGAGAAAAGACAGAGAGAAACAGAGTGGGAGGGCAGATCACATAAGGAGAGGATTTCAAGGATAATAGTAATTGAAGTGGAAATGGAGAGGACTGGGGACAGAGAGAGAACAAGAAAAAAGGCACAAAGTAATTTGAAGCCATATTGAAGAGGGTCTTGAATGCCAGTCTAAGGAATTTGGATATTATTTCTATAGGCAGTGGAGATTCATTAAAGGTTTTTTAAGCAGAAGAGGACAACATTGGTAAAGTGGAATTTTAGAAAAATTAATTATCTGGTGATGGGTATAGATAGTAATTAACAAAGGAAAAACTCAAGGCAAAGAGACTATTGCAATTTCAATAAGGATGTGCACTAGGGTAGTATCAATGGTTACAGAACAGAAGGGACAGCTGGGAAATGCATTGTAAAGGAAGAATCAACAGAACTCTGTGACTGATCAGGTTTGTGGGGCCTGAGTGTTGCTTCAGTTGGGTCAACAATTTATACCCATACAGTAACACTTCACTTGCACAGAGATCATAAGCTCTCTAGTTTCATAATCTGGAGCACAACTGAGAGCCCAGATGTAATTAAGGCAACCATCTGAGCAGCCAAAATAGATATCCCAAAATTCATGCACTTGATTCATTGGACAACCTCTTGCGGACTTCCACTCAGAGCCTATTAACTCTAAATTTAGAAACAAATCTAACAAACTTGGCTAGTTGTTTTCCCTGGCTATAGTAGATCAGAACCACAGATAAGGAGATGAACCTTCTAGAACAATGCCCCCTGTAAACAATTAGTTATGATCGTCAATAGATTGACAGCAAAGGAGACAAAAACAACAAAAAACATATAAAAACCCTCTAAAACCACAGCAATATGAAGCCACTTGATACAGGACAAACAGCTCTGCCCACTTTCAGTAACTCCTAAAAACAGGCAAGAGAGATCAAATTACTGTCCAAATGGAATGTTCAGTATCATCACGCTGCCTGACTCGTTTTTTTGTTGTTTTGTTGTTTTTTTTTTGCCATCTAGTTCTCCATCTTAAACCAAGAGGAATCATCTCATAGTGGAAAAAATTCTGGCTATGGAGTCAGAGGAAAGGAGTTCAAAATCTGCATGATGGTCACTACTTATGTAAACCTGAGTGAATCACTTAAATACCCTGGATCTCAGTTTTCTCATCTGTAAAAACGAATGTTGACTAAAAAGTTTTTCAGGTCTCTTCTTGCTCTGGATAAGATGGTCTTAACCTTTTTTGGGTCAGAGTGTCTAGTCTCTGGCCAGAGTCCCTGGTAAAGTCTATAAAACTCTTCACAAGCTTAAAATAACACACACACACACACACACACACAATTATAAAGAAAATCAATTATATTAAATCTGGTATTTGGCATATACTAAACCATATGTTAAATATGATTATCAAAAATATATTTTTAACAATTTCATGGAATCTAGATTAGGTACCTCTGTTCTAGTATTCAGTCATTAAATCGTGAGTACTCTTAGATCATGGACTCCTTTGCGTTTCTTTGTATCCCCAGCTCTTAGCATAGCAACCAGGCACATAGGAGACACTTTATAGATACTTGACTGACAGCCATGACAGTTTCTTCCTATAAGGGAACAAGACTTGTGAACAGGCAGTCTCCTGAGACAGATGATGGAGTAAGGTCAGGAAGCAGGCATAGGAGCCAGCAATGCTACTATCAACCCCTTTCAATCACTTCTAGGGTTGGATATGGCCCAATGTCTATATCACTTTCTATTCACATTTATACAGTGCAATAAGTAGAAAAAAGTCCCTATTCAACAGTGGGCTTCCTGAGCTCATGATGATAGAACAGAACACTGTATATGAAGGAAGAAGAGATAAAGGAGGAAAGGGGAAGAGGAGAAGGAGAATGAGGAAAAGGCAAAGGAGGAAGAGGAAGAGAAGGAAAAGGAGAAGGAGAAGGAAAAGGAGGAGGAGGAACAAGAACAAGAAGCCTTTCTTTTTTATATGCCCCAAAATACAACGGTTGCATCTAAGCACATCCTTGGGATAGTACTGACTCTGAGACATGAAAGTTCTCAAATAAATAAATAAATGCTTATTGAACGGAGTGAATGAAATACTGTGTTACTGAAATGTTTCTTGTTTTCCTTCCCTCACAGAGTTCTGTTTATATTTTTAAATGCTTGGGTGGTAACAGAGAGCCTCTAATTCTTAGTAATTGCTCCTTTATCAAGGGTGTAACATAGAAACATTTAGATAATGTGGCAGTGTAAAAGAGCTCTTACAGAAATAGAAGAAACTCCCCAAACTGTCATCCTCACATATAAAGAAAGCAAGAAGAAAATATCCTCATTAGTTTTCAATGATAGGATAATAAAATATAGATGATTAAACTGATTAGGGAGAGAAAGGTAATTCTGTTGACCAGTGACATAGTGAATTCATTGTCCCATTGACATTCCTAAAGTCTGGTCATTTTCAGTTGAGTACCATTTATTTTGGTCAAAATCAGTTCAGGGCTCCTCTAGCATTTTAAATTGCACAGGGCTTAATCACACTGCCCCTCTTTGGGATTAAAAGCCCTGCTTCTGGTCAGAGATCACTTTCCCTTACAGGAAGGGATATGCAAGTGCTGGACTGGCTTTGTTGCTTCGTGGATGAGAACTAGGTAGTAAAAGGGAGGTAGGACAGAATGATGCTGGTGAATATTCCTTTTTTTTTTTTAAACCTGTATTTTAACCTCCTTCATCCTGGTTACTACAACGTATTTTGGCAAAGTATAAAGAGTGGGGGAGAAAAGGGTTTTTTGGGTTGAGTGAACAATTTATACATATCATTGCCACTAGCAGGTCTGGACTGGCCCCGGGGCATATCCCATTTCAAAGGCTTTAAGAATGATGAGTAAAGCAGGTATATCTTTACCAAGTGTTAGGTAACCTTTCAGCAGGTTTTCTAGCCAGATTTGGCCCCAAGATCTCTTGAGGTGATTGAAGATCCAAACATGACCTGAACCTTTAATAAGACTAGGATCCCCACCCATGTTATCTGGAATAGGGATGACCTGAAAGCGAATATAGGTATTGTCAACAATGCTGCTTGAAAGGAACAGAAATTTCTAAGCCAGATGGTCCAAATCAAAGAAAGGTAGTTGGCCAGAACTTTCCAAGTTAAAGCAATTATTTAGCTTGCTATGATACATCTTGGTATTCCTGACTCAACCAAATCAGAAGAGCCTATTTCAGAAGTTTTAATGAAAGCAATATTTGATTTTCTAATCTTTGATTTTATGTCTTGGATAGATTGTTCCTACCAGAGAAAAAAAAATTGAGATTATATTACTTGAGATGTTATTTCTTTCTGACCAGAAAGATTTTTAAAAATCAGCCTATTGATTTTTGTTTATATATGTCTTTTCTTTGAAAATATGAAAACAAATACTCTGTTGGATTTTTTAAATTTAGTTTACAAGGAAAAAAAACAAAATGATCTTCTTCACAAATAAAATGTGTACACCAATTGGAATTAAATTAGTTTTTAATACCTAATAAGTATGGGGAGGGAATTCATGAAAGAAGCACTCTTTGCTTCTAGAGACACAATACAATTTTAAAAGGATAAGAGAACTTTCTAATTTTTCCCTGGGTAATCAGAGTTCATTTGCATGTGTGCACTGCACACACACATGCACACATGCGTGTGTATTTCACTTTGATTGTTTTCTTTTTTATTGATACAGGATATCATATATCCTATAGCCTATTATTGGTAACATCAAATGAAAACTAATCTCTGATAATATAATTTTCCTATTCCATGTTTACAAAATCTAAGGAACAAAACTCATTTTCCAATTGCCAAATAAAAAGTATATCCCCAGTTTTAATTTTTAAAATTAAATTGACATATTTAGTTGAAGAATAAGCACACAAAGTGTGGCTTCAATATGAATATCAGCAGTAACAGAACAAAAGATTCTAACATGTCAAAGAACAGAAAATTTTATATTGATAAATTAACTACTTTGTGCTTTTCTCGAGGCATTTTAACCTTTAATCTTAAAGCATCATTAATCTCCAAATTACCCTCCTCCTTAAGAGTCAAGAATACCTTATTAAACAAGAATGATCGTGCTCACATTCAGAAGGAAAAAACTATAGCACACCAAGGGTCAGTAATTATGCATAGTCTTAAAGTAAATTAAAAGAAGAAAAGGAAATGGATCCCAAATTGCTGATTCCTTTTAAGTCAATATGCAATTATTACGTGATTACAAAAGGTAAGGCATTGCGCTAAACTCTGGAAATAAAAAGAAAAACCAATTCTCAACCAATAGAAAATCAATCTCAAAATATTATCAGTAGATAGCTTTGCAGTGATCTAGTAAAATCAAGAATCTTCTTTGGCTACCTAATAATCTTCCTCCTCATCATCATCATTCCTCTTTCTTTATTCTTATTTATAGAGCCTCATGGAGGTTTACAAAATGCTTTACATACACATTTTCATTTGCTGTTTGCAAGAGCCCTGTGAGGAAGGTGTTTTTATTATTATTCCCCACTATATGATGAGAGAGTAGAGACTCAGAAAGTCTAAGAAATTTGAGCCAGATCACACAGCCAATAATTGCAATAAGATTTGAATCAAAGGTTCCTGACTTCAAGTCTTATACACTATCCAGTATATTGTCACTTCCTTGCCATCTGAATAAAATCCAAATTCCTTTACCTGATGTTCAACTTTATCCCATGTTAATCTCTTCCATTAATTTAAGCATTATCAAGTATATATTATGTACCAGACACTAGGGCTACCAAGGCAAAAAAGAAAAGAAAAGAAAAGAAAAGAAAAGAAAAGAAAAGAAAAGAAAAGAAAAGAAAAGAAAAGAAAAGAAAAGAAAAGAAAAGAAAAGAAAAGAAAAGAAGAAAAAAGAAAAAAAAAGAAGAAAAAAGAAAAGAAAAAAGAGAAAAGAAGAGAAGAGGGAAGGAAGGAAGCAAGGAAGGAAGGAAGGAAGGGAGGGAGGGAGGGAGGGAGAGAGGGAGAAGAAAGAAAGAAAGAAAGAAAGAAAGAAAGAAAGAAAGAAAGAAAGAAAGAAAGAAAGAAAGAAAGAAAGAAAGAAAGAAAGAAAGAAAGAAAGAAAGAAAGAAAGAAAGAAAGAAAGAAAGAAAGAAAGAAAGAAAGAAAGAAAGAAAGAAAGAAAGAAAGAAGAGAGAGAGAGAGAGAGAGAGAGAAAGAAAGAAAGAAAGAAAGAAAGAAAGAGAGAGAGAGAGAGAGAGAAAGAAAGAAAGAAAGAAAGAAAGAAAGAAAGAGAGAGAGAAAGAAAGAAAGAAAAAGAAAGAAAGAAAGAAAGAAAAAGAGAGAGAGAAAGAGAGAAAGAGAGAAACAAAGAAACAAAGAAAGAAAGGGAGGAAGGAAGAAAGAAAGAAAGAAAGAAAGGAGGAAGGAAAAAGGAAGGAAGGAAGGAAGGAAGGAAGAAAAAAGGATAATTCTATTGGTAAATATATATTTTTGTTATTTCTTGACTTTATGCCTTTGTTTATATCATTCCCTCAACTTAAAATATTCTGTCTCTCCTTCTTCCCCTGCTAAATCCTCTAAAACCCAATTCAGATCTTTGTGGCCATAATTTTACAGCATTCATCTTGTAAAATAGGAATGCTAGCTTTGTTGTAAGTTCAATTACATTCAACAAACATTTTGTCTAATATAGTCTAGTCCTTAGGCGAAATAAAGATTAGATAATACACCATAACTGATCTCATAGATCTTAGAATCTAGTATTATTAGACAAAGACAATAATAGACAATATTTCTAAACCTTAAAGTGCCACATCCATCAGTTATTATTATTTAAATGATAAAATGTATATTCAATACAAAGGCATAAAGTTAAATAATCTGTGAGGTCCAAGGGAATAGGTTTTATAGGGAAGGAAACATAAGAATTAGATTTAAGGAGGAAGAACTGGAAGGAAGAAAGGAAGAAAGGAAGGGAGGGAAGGAGGGAAGGAAGTAGGAAGGGAGGGAGGAAGAAAAGAAGGAAGGAAGGAAGGAAGGAAGGAAGGAAGGAAGGAAGGAAGGAAGGAAGGAAGGAAGGAAGGAAGGAAGGAAGGAAGGAAGGAAGGAAGGAAGGAAGGAAGGAAGGAAGAAAGGAAGGAAGGAAGGAAGGAAGGAAGGAAAAGGAAGGAAGGAAGGAAGGAAAAGGAAGGGAGAGAAAGAGGAAGAGAGAGAAGGAAAGAAAAGAAAAGGAGCAGGGAAAGGGAAGGGGAAAGGGAAGGGGAAAGAGAAGGGGAAGGGGAAAAGGAAAGGAAAAAGGATTTATTAAACACCTACCACTTGCTAGGTAGTGTGTTAAGCACTTTACAAATACTATCCCATTTTATCCTCACAACAACTCCAGAAAGCAGGTGCTATTACTATTCCAGTTTTGGCAACTGAGAAAATTAAGGCAGACAGAAATTAAGCAATTTACCCAGATCACAGAACTAATAAGGATCTGAGGCTAGATTCAAATTCAGATCTTCCTGACTCCAAGTCTCATGCTCTATTCACTTTACAAAAGGACAATGAGTAGCCTATATAGAAGTTTGTATTTCCTTTCACTTTATGTTTTCTGTATGTGTACGTGTATGTGTTTGTGATGTTATTGTTTTCTTGTCCAGGATACTCTCAGAATAAGCATTTTGATATCTCTATGGAAAGCCATTTATGCTAAATTTTCCATTACATTTAAGATAGGACCAAACTTGGCATTGAGTCTCTCTATTATAGATTACCATATCCTCTGGAAACTTGACTTATATATATATATATATATATATATATATATATATATATATATGTATATATATACATATATATATATATATATATATATATATATATATAATTTTACTCTAATCATCTGAATTTTAGAATAGATAGACTACAAATGTTTTAATAGATGTGACTCATTGGCATTTAAAGAAATGATCCCATCTAAAGTCCCATGCTTTCTTGTGTGGTGACCAATCTATTTCCACAAGCAAATGACATGAATAATACACATGTATATCATAGATATATAAACATAAGTATAAATATATGAATTTTTTCTAATGTATAATGACTCAAGATTTAAGTATCTGGAATTTCAGAAAGGGAAGATTAAACAATGAAGATTTTTGTTAACAAAAGATGTTTGTCTACCTAGCAAAAAAACAGCACATGATTGTTTTTATGCCGTGATGTTCATGTGATGTATTCTTCATCAGAGCAAGCACAATCCTGTTTTAACACCAAATCAATGACTAATTTTCTTGTGACTTGTCAAATGTGGCCACACCTGAATGTGCACATGAGAAAAACCAGTTTACTAATTAGAATTTCTTATGTAGAATACTAGATTAAGAGAGCTAAGGACAATAACCATCTCTGCTGATCAAAAAAAGATAGAATATCCCACCTACCTGGCT
Source organism: Sminthopsis crassicaudata (assembly GCF_048593235.1). NCBI lineage: Eukaryota > Metazoa > Chordata > Mammalia > Dasyuromorphia > Dasyuridae > Sminthopsis > Sminthopsis crassicaudata. The sequence goes on from NC_133620.1 coordinate 143,560,855, forward strand.
TGAGGATAAAATGGCCTGGTTCAATTATCATTAGCTGAAATGAAATTAATCTAGTCCATCTGCCAGAAGCACAATTTGCACATATAAAGTATCACAAAGGCTACATTAATCCAGTGGATGATCATCTAAACTGGCTTGGCGTTAAAGTGTAAAAATCCTTTGGCACAAATAAATCAGACTTTTGCTGGGTGTTGTTCATTTAGGACTAAATGAGGCACCTAGGTGATATAGTAGGTAAGAGCATGAGGCTTGGAGCCAGGAAGACCTAAACGTAAATGCTATCTCAGACATTTAATATGTTGACTCTGGGCATGTCACATTAAAAAAAAAAAAAAAGAAGAAGAAGAAGAAGAAGGAAGAGGAGGTGGAGAAGGAGGAGGAAGAGGAGGAGGAGGAGGAGGAGACTCTGCTTGCCTCGGTTTCCTTAACTTAAAAATGGACATAGTAATAATACCTATAGCCCAGGGCTGTGAGGATTAAATGAAATAAAATTTGTAAAGCATTCAGCACAGTGCCTGGTACACAGTAACCAGTTAACAAATATTTTTCCCAAACTAGGATGGTATTATTTTACCATTTCTAAAACATTATTAGATATTTTCAAAATATGTGGGATAATAAACATTATGATTCTTATTTAAATCATATCCTAACATTTAGCCTCAAGAGAATTCTGCCTAGGGCACCAATGCTATCAAAACAGATTGACTTCAAGCATTTAGTATACCATTATAAACCTCTTGGATACGTCTGGCAATCAAAAACTAAATAATATGTTCCCTACAATTTATACTTGTTCTAACGGATTTCTGTTTTTCAGAAAAAATAGCTGAGCTGCTATATAACAATTCGGCTAAAATGTAGTATGTTTGAAAATACTTCAGATAAAATAAGCAGCAAATTATGGCTTAGGAGAATACTGGTCATTCTGTATTATAATATCTGAGAGGAAACAGAGGAAGCAAGAAATTGGCATGTATTATGTTTGCTTGTCTAACCTCTTCAAGAGCTAAAAAAAATTAATAATAATAATCCTTTTATTTATATCCCTCATTGAAAACCTCCCTAAAATGCCTTAATTTTCTTTTTCCTATGATATATGTGCTCAAAAATTAACTGAATCATCTCAGACTGCAACCTTAACAAATATGTTAGAACATAAATTTATCCTTTCATTCAGTTTTAGACTAACTAGCAAAAGGCGGTTTTTCATTTTTATTTCCATGGAGAATCTCCTCTAGATGTCTATTTGTTTCCCATCCCGAAGCTAAAATATTGTCGCTTTCTTTGCTTTGATCTCTCTTCTTGCTAAAACCAAGGATAAATACTATGGTTGAACAGAATATGTATAATTTATTTATTTATTTATTTATTTATTTTTGCTGAGACAATTAGGGTTAAGTGACTTGCCCAGGGTCTCACAGCCAGGAAGTATTAAGTATTTGAGATCATATTTGAATTCAGGCCCTCCTGACTTCAGGGCTGGTGCTCTATCATCCCTGCGCCACCTAGCTGCCCCTATGTATAAAATCTAAAAAAACAAAACAAAACAAAAAAAAAAAACCTTTCCCTCTCCTCAAGGAATTTGCATTCTAAACATGTTAACTCTCATTCCCCAGATATTTCATTGTTCCAAAAGTGCTGATCCCTAACCCCTGAATAATCACTACCTGATTCTTTCCAATAGCCCTAAGAAGTCTCACACACACAAGTCAATTTATTTCGCCCACTATGAACTTATGGTGTATAATCTGCTGAATTTTAGGGCTACTAGACAATCCTTTTACTTTATTAGACTTTGGAAGTGTTTATCACAACTCCCAATTTCACTTACACATTGAATCTCCAGAGGGCCAAGCTACTTCTCCATTTCCCTGGATGAATTGGGGAAAAAAAAAAAAAAAAAAAAAAAAAACCCTGATGGGAGATGGGATGATTTTTCTCTAATCAGCTAAAAACTCAATTTCCAGTACTTAGTCTCAAAGACCAAACCTTAAACTCTCCCCATATCAATGATTGGCTCAATGATTAGTATCCCCACTATCAATCTAATCAGTTTTCACCTTGATATACTCAATAAGTAATTAACAACCATGAGTTTTTACTTAGAGATATTTAGAGAATATATAGCAAAGACAGAGAACAAACACATTCTTCTATACCAGAGGTATAGATTCCCGTCCCTTACCTTGGTCTCTGGGGACAATAGATTCTAATTTAAAGTGGTTGCTACAATTATTCTCTACCAAATTCAGTTCCAAATGCACTATTAGGCTGGGTCCCTCAGGATTGTCCTTGGGACTTCACTCCTCCTTTAGGACAAACTGAAGTATGGATTTCAGTTTCTGAACCTCTGGTGTTCTGCCTCTCAAAGTTCACAAGGTTAAAGCCTTGTCCCTTTCATCCTCAAAATTCATCCACTTTAAAGCAAGAAAGAACACAATACAATAGAGACAAAAAATAAACATGCCATGTGTATAAAAACATGATGTCTTTATATTGTCACAAAATACAAAACATATACTGCACTATCTGCATCCAGAGGCCTAGAGCAACCATTGCCTTAATTATCACCAAGAAAAAGAAAAATTGACCTAACTTGTTTGAACTGTTTTTTTGTTTGTTTGTGTGGGTTTTTTGGTACCATTCAGTAAACAGATGGGAAGTAGAGAATACAATAATGCTCTATAGTGGTGAGAGAACCCCTCCATTCCATGTCTTCACAAACTTCCAGAAGCAGGTTTGCCATATACCAGCATGAGTTCCCTGCATGCTTCAAGAACTTGGCCCTTATTAGCTCTATTAACACTTATTTAAAAAAAAAAAAGTTCTTCTCAAAACTTTTCTTCTTTTAAAATGCACAACCACACCCTCCTCTTTCACACTTTATAGCATATGGCCAAGCCATTGAAAGGAGGACATACAGTGGGAGTTCCCTCGAACCTCCTCTTTAAAATTTCCTAGGCAATAAATCCAGTAGGTTTTTGTCAGTTTTCATTCTCCTTGATTTCTGCAGCATTTGATACAGGTGCTCCTTCTAAGTACTTTCTTATACTTTGACTTCAGAAAAATCATATTCTCATTTTCCACCTATCTCTTTAACCAATTCTAAATATCTCTTTCTGGTCCGTTAAAATAAGTGTTCTCTAATATTCTCTTCCTTTTTCTCTCCTTTCTATATACTATCTCCCTCCATTCCAATCCGAAAACATTCATCAAATGTCTCATATGTGAAAGGCATTCTTCAGAATGCTATAACTTCAAAGGAAAAAAAAAAAAAAAAGAAACCACCAGTCCCCCTTCTTTTAGGAATTACATTTTTCTGGAGTGGAAATAGTGGGATAAAACATGTAAAAAGATCTGTTATACATACCCACATACACAAACACATGATGATTTTAGGAGGAAATAATAGTAAAAGGCATAAGATGATACAAGAGAAGAATTTTGAAGGAACTCAGAGATTCAAAGTGATGAAGGTGTATTACAGGCATTTTATTCTACAAATAACAGGGAGCCACCAGAGGTTATCGAACAAGGAATTTGAAAAAGATTAAATTTATGCTTTAAAAAATTATTTTGGTATGGATATAAAGGATAATTTGGGGAAGAGAAAGACTAATAGCCAAGAGTCCAATTAAGAGGATGTTGGAAGAATTCAAGATGGATAATGAATATTGATGTCCAGTGGTCATGTTAGTGGAGAAAATGGAGAGATGAGCAATTCTGAACAGGTAAAATAAATAAAGCTGGCAAATGATTGGACATAAGGAGTATAGGAGATGGAAAATTTAAGGAAGCCACCAATGATTAAAACCTACCTGATAGAAAGCTGGTAGTGACTTCGATACAACTAGGTAAATTTTGAAGAAATATGGGTTTGAGGGGAAAAGATGAATTAATTCTCTCTTGAATTCACAGATTTAGATTCCTGACAGACTTTCAAATGGATATTTTAAAACACTGTTGGTGATACAGGTATGGAGCTCGAGAAGCAATATGATATAATGCTGAGAGTACTTAATTTTAGAGGCCAAGGACATGAGTTCAATTTCCAGATCTTCCACTCCTGTAAGTCATTTAATCTCTTGTCTTCCTCAGCATCCTCAAATGTAAAATGGGGATAATAATAGCACCTACCTCATAAGGTTGTGAGGATCAAATGAGCTAATATTTATTATCTTAGTACAGCATCTGGCACATAAAAGGCACTTCATAAATGCCTGTTTTCTTCCCTTTCTTTAGATGCCAATTTCATTTTCTATAAAATGAGACATTTGGAATCTCTCAGGTTCCCTTCAGGTTTAAATTTATGATTTTATCATGCTGAAAGAAACCAGAGCCAATTTTAAAGATCCGTTAGTTATCCACATGAAAATGATCATTGAGCCATGTGAGCTGATGAGATTATCAATACAGAATGTTTTGATAGAGAAGAGAAGGCACAGGACAGTGCCTTGGGTGACAGGTGTGACAATGATCAAAAAATTTAAGACAAAGTAAAATGTAGTCAGGTGGCCACACCAATAATGAAAAGGAAAGGATGGATGGGAGAGGGATTCTAGAGTTCTAATTAACAGGACTTGGTGACTGAATAGATATGAAATGAGAGAAAGGGAAACACTAACAATAATGAGAGATTGTACCAGTCACAGAAGTAATGAAGTAAAAGGAGGAAACTTTTAATAAAAAGATTTTAAATAAATGTGTATATATTTAAATATGTATATATGTGTCTTTATATGTGTAGCTCACATTCAGCAGTACCAATATTGTGTTCTTGTTATTGCTGCTGCTGAAGCAATGATTGCTGCTGTTTTTTATATGAACAGATCTATTTTATTTCTGATTTTTTCTTTGGATGAGTGAGAAGGGTAACTGAGGTCACTGCTCTGACCTTCCCACCAGGACAGAAATCCACATTTTATCAGGGCTATGCCCCAGAATAGTGAGGATCACTGCTCTCTCTCCTGCCCTCACCGCAAGTTCAATAGTGGTACTGCTGAATCAAAGGGTGTGCACATTTTGCCTGTTCATCATGGTTCCAAATTACTTCCAGAATGATTAGATCAGTTTTCAATTCCATCAACAATGCATTAGTGTCACAGAACAGAAAACAGTCGCTGTTTACACTTACTCTGAGACACCAAAACCCAAACAATGAGCAAGAGAGACTTGGAAGGGAGCTATTGAAGAATTTTGGGCAAAGGAATGTCCACTCTTTTCCTTCTCCCCAGGGAGCTGGGGCCTTCTGGGGCCAGGCACTGGAGTCATAGCTTTCTGTCCCTTTCCTACCAGAGCATGCAGGTTATAGACTCAGGCCTCTCATTGGGTACAATACCCAAAGAGATCATTTTTTTTTTAAAAAGAGAAAAGGACCTGCATGTACAAAAATATGACAGCTCTTTTTGTGGCAGCAAAGAATTGAAGGAATACCCAGCAATTAGGGAACGGCTGAATGGTTGTGGTATATAAATATAATGAAATACTATTGTTCTATAAGAAATGATGAGCAGGCAAATTCAGAAAAACCTTGAAAGACTTACATGAACAGATGCTTAATGACATGAGAAAAACCAGGAGAACATTATACACAGCAACACCAACAATGTACAATGATCAACTAGGATTGCTCTAGTTCTTTTCAGCAATATAATGATCCAAGATGATTCCAAAAAACTCATGTTGGAAAATCCTATTCACATCCAGAGGAAAAAACAATGGGCTCTGAATGCAGATAGAAACATACTATGTTCATTTTTTGTGGTTTCTTCTTCCTCAACATGACTAATGTGGGAATGTTTCCATGACTGCATATATATAACCTATAACAGACTGCTTGCTATCTTCAGGAGGAGGGATAAAGAGATAAAAGACAGAAAGGGGGAAAACTGAAAATCAAAATCTTATAAAAATGAAAGTTGGAAACTATCTTTACATGTCATTGAAAAAAATATTTATTTAAAAAAAAAGAAAGAAAGAATGATACCCTGAGGAAAAAATGGTAATTTTTTGTTAAATTTCTACCATTTAAATAATAAACTTCACAAATGAGAAGTCCTGGGTTTAAAAATAAAGAAATAAAGAAATTCAAGACCTGTAATTCAAGAATTCTTTCTACAAGTGGTGATTACAATCTAGATTCTATAGACCTATGAGAGTTGCTTGAAATTCTTAATGCTACAAAGTTAGAGGTGATATGTTGTAATGTAAAGGGTACTATATTTGCAATTAGAAGCAACTAGGCTAAAAATATTCCCGACATCATGTGACTTGGGCAAATTATAAGCTTTGTTGAGTTGGTTCCTTCATTTATAAAAACAAAATACAACAAAAACTTCTCAGGGTTGTTGTGAGAATTTAATGTATAATGAATATAAAGCATTTTGTAAGCATTAAGTGTAAGCTACTGTTATTATTGTTATTATTGTCAAACACCACTACCACCTTCTTCCTCTGTCCCTCATGACCATACCATTCTCAGGCTTCACATGGTAGTTGACCTGCACCTGTTAAACAAATAACTAGTTCAAAATAAATGTATCTGTCCAATCCTTTTTCCCCACTCCCAACATACACACTAACCTGAAAGCTCCATAAGGACAGGGACCATGTCCCTAAATGTTAGATTTCTCTCTAATTCCAGATATCTGCTCATAGTATGCATTTAGTAAATATTTGCAGAATTGAACCCAATTAAAAATGCAAGAAAACAAGAGGGGGGGGTCTAAGCATATCTGAATGACTGAAATTCAAATTTAACTAGGAAGCTAACAGCTGAAGGGCAAATCTTATTCCTGATGCCTTGTCTATGCAAATCATCCCAAGTGACAAATATACTTTTACTATAGGCACAAACAAGGTTGTCATATAGATTAGATGACACGTTCTTGAAATAGCCTAACTCCGGTCCCAAGTTTAAACAAGAATGACTCCCTTTCTGTCTCTGCTTTCAATAGCACCCTCTCTTCAATAAAGATGACCTTATTCCAGATAGGGCCAATTCTACTGACAAAGCAGACAAGACGGCAGAAGCAAGAAGGGAAAAAAGGAGAGGCAGACGCAGACACAGACACAGAGACACAGACAGACACAAAAAGAAAGAGACAAAGAGTCACAGACAGATAGATTCAAAGATACAAAGAATGGCCCTCTGATAAAAAAATATTTATTTCACTTGTAGTATTATCAGAGTTTATTTCTTTGAACTTTAATAAATATAAATATCCCTGAGAGAAGAAGTTCATGAATTAAACTGCTTGATATGGGAAGAGAAAGAGAAGAAGAATAAGAAAGATCATGAGGATGCTGACAGCAGAAATAAGGAGGAAGGACAAAAGCAAAAAAAGAATTTTGGTTGCAAAATGACAAACACCTGATGCTTAGTTCAATACTCTACTAAATCATACTATCTAGCTCTTCCCTTTCAAACTTTTCACATTAAAACCTATTCAACCTATTCAGTGAAGGTTTCTAGGAAGGAGGCTGTTGTCTAGAGTGAAAAGCTGAGTGAGTATACCAGTTTCACCAGAAGGAGACATAGATCTGGTTGATAAGCTAGTAAAAAGGAGGAAGGATACCAACAAGCCTACAACTTGATCAGAATGACATTAACTGACAGGACAACAGTAATTCTATTGAAACCAATAAAAATATATGAAGTGCCTACTATGTCCTAGGCACTATGTTAAATGTCAGGGATATGAGTAATAAAAAGGCAGTCCCTACCCTCAAGAAGCTTATAATCTACAGAGAGATACAACACAGAAAAGAGACAGGAGAGAGGGGAAGTGTCACAAGGAAATATATAATACAGGGACATCTTGTTCTGTAGAATTGATACTAAGCAAAGAAATATACAAAGTAGAGTGAGTTGAGAGTCTGGTTTCTGCTCTCCATAAAGAAAAAAGTACAGGGGTAGCTAGGTAGTGTAGTGGATAGAGCACCAGCCCTGAAGTCAGAAAGACCTGAGTTCAAATCTCATCTCAGACACTTAACACTTCCTAGTTGTGTGGCCTGGGCCAGTCATTTAACCCCAATTGCCTCAGCAAAAAAAAAAAAAATGTACAGGAAGGATTTTGATACCCTGCTCTCCAACCCTCCTATCAAAAGGGAGAGGAGGCTGAAAGAGATGGTGTCAATCAAGGCTTGTGTTAGCAACAGTGAAATCAGAAGTGATGAATTTATTCTAGGAAGTCCATTTTATTTCATGGAGTTGAAACAAGGCAGGGTAGCAGATGCAAAGTGGAGTAGTAGCAGAACTAATAGTAGAAAATGATGACTATAAGATAGAGGAGGCTGAGAGAAGCAGGGAATACAAGACTGGGCTTCAGTGTAGGAAATCATACAACCACTGGGCTGAATTTGCTACTCTCTCACTTTGACTCGGGGCCACAGAATTTCATCATAATCTAAAAATTCTTAACCTTTTTAGCAATCTGGTGAAACCTATGGATCTCTTCTCTGAATAATATTTTTAAATGCATGATATTACAAATGAAACAAATTGTAGCGAAAAACCATCATCAAAATATTTTCTTAAAGTTCACAGACCCCATATTAAGAACCATTACACTCATTTTAGGTGTTACTATTTCCATATGAAAAGGTCATTTTACTTACAGAAGAAATAAATTTATATATTCTCTAAGTCATAGTAAGATGTCATAAGTAGCTGATTCTGAAACAATTCTTTCTTGAGAGGAACAATCTATTCTACAGGATTCTACCTGCCCTTGAGTTTTGTTAAAATAACCTTCAAAAACATTGATTTATTCAATCTCAATCTTTTTTTGAGTATGTGTATAATACTAAGTTTACTGATACTATTAGTGAGGTGTTCAGGCATTTTTGGTGCAAACCTGTGATTTCAAACTTAGGGAATTTGCAGTGAGGGAAGGCACTGCACCAAGTATATTTGGGGAAATGTCATGCTTTGTAGTCTTAAAGGATTGCCTTGGGCACCAGGGTTTTACGGCCATAATCTGGCCTGTGGATTCTACTTATCACATTAAGTAGAATGTAGACTTAAGTAGAATTGTTCGGTGAAAAGAGACAGATGCAACCAAACCAAATGTTCATATCTTCTTTTAACTTTCTGAACATTGACCATTTTGGTCATATCTTTCTATCCACATCCATTCTGAGCATTTTGTGTACAGAAGGAAAAAAAAATCAGTGAACCAGGCCACTAGTCAGATGAGAATCAAATATCATACCACATGCTAAACCTTCTGTTCCATACACCCAACTAATCTTTCAACCCAAATTTTACTAAGATACAGATGTATATGCCTTCCAAATAATACCTCCAACCTATTCAGTGACCAAAACTTCACTCTATACCACTGAACCATAGAAAGTCAATCATGCAATTCTCTCCATCAACTGAATTCAATTGAATATTTACTACTAAATGTCTCCAACATTAAGAGGTAGGTTACTTAAGGATAAAACAATGATTATTAACCCAATTCCTACCCTCAAACAATTTATAATACATTTACTGTAGAAAAACCAATTGAATTCCATAACGGGTGAAAATTCATCAAAGTCTGTAATATTAAGGTACATTGCCAATTCTTTTACTAACAAGATAAATACTAATAGAAATAGAGTACATGTATTAAAATACTCTTTTAGAAAGTCAGAAGTCCTAATATTTTAAACTATGTTTTTAGGAATCAATAGAAGATAACAATGGTGCATAGTGATCAATATTTTACCTACTCTGAGCCTACTTTCTCCAAGTCTAACTACTCAGACAAAAGTCACATCTACTACTGTGACTACAAAGATTGGAGATTACTGATGAGGGCAAGAAGCTTGGTGGATTAATTATTTCCATAGGGAAAAAAGGTCATGGAAATGGCCACAAAAGCCTGAAGATGCACCGCAAATGTAGATAAAGAGTCTCCCCAACAATAGTCACCAACTTACTTTTTCCCCAACTCAGCTCAGTTGCTAAGGGGCTAAAAGTTAAGAGAGGTCATAAGAAAACATAGTTTCAAAACTATGGAGAAGACCATTGTCTGAGCTTTAAAAAAAAGTCTAAAATGCAATCAATAATTTGATTAAACAGAGAAATTATACTACAGAAGACTCTAAACAGAGAAGTACTTTTGATATGTGTTGTTTTGCCCTTTCAAATAACTCATTTCTATACCTAGGTAACTTTTAAAATTCTTTATTATACTTCTTAAAACTTCAGAAAATATATTTGTGAAAGGAAAAATCAGTTTTAATCAATTCTCAATTCCCTATATTAGCAATAAATAAGAATTAAATACATAAATAGTTCAAAAATTTCATTCTAACAAGATTAATAAGTAGCAAGTCATTCATTTAAATAAGACTTCTAATTGTTCAAGTATTTGTGAGAATGGGAATCAATCTTGAAATATGAGCTGGGATTTAGTGCCTTAATAAGGAAATCCTCATCCAAATATAAAAATGCAACAATGACAACATTCACCAGAATCACCTGGATTTCAACATGCAGCAAAAATGTCTATTCCAACTGCAGGTATATCTCCTTTTATTGTGCTTCACTCTATTGAACTGTGCAGACACTGTCTTTTCACATATTGAAGATTTGTGGCAATTCTGTATCAAGCAAGTCTAATTGAATTTATTTTTCCAACAGCATGTGCTTATATCATGTCTCTGTGTCACATTTTGGTAATTCAAACAATATTTCAAAGTTTTTTATTATTATCATATTTGTTGTGATGATCTGTAATCAGTGATCTGTGCCAATACAAGGTGGCAATCTTAAATCAATAAATGTTATATGCATTCTGACTGTTCAGTGACTCCCATTCCCTGAGTCTCTTTGAGCAAAATAATATTGAAATTAGACTTACTAATAACCTGTCAATGGCCTCAAATAAAAGGAAAAGTCCATCAATGCAATAAATGTCATTGTTGTCTTATTTTTAAAAATTGTAAGGTCAGATTAGAAGAACAAAGGATAGTCTACCTCTCAGATTTGTGGAGGAGTCAGGAATCTCTGGCCAAAAAAGAACTAAAGTACATTATGAAATGCAAAGTGGGTAATTTTGACCATATTAAGTTAAAGAAATTTTGTACAAACAAAAGCAGTGCAGACAAAATTAAAAAGGAAGTAGAAAATGGGGGGGGGAGAGAATTTTACATCCAAGGGTTCTGATAAAGGTCTCATTTCTAAAATATATAGAGAATTGACTCAAATTAAGAAGAATACAAGTCATTCTCCAATTAATAAATGGTCAAAGGGTATGAACAGACAATTTTCAGATGAAGAAATTAAAATCATTTCTAGTCATATGAAAAAATGCTCTATATCACTATTGATAAGAGAAATGCAAATTAACAAGTCTGAGGTACCACTACACACATCTCAGCTTGGCTAAGATGACAGGAAAAGATAATCATAAATGTTGGAGGGGATGTGGGAAAACTGGAACACTAATACATTGTTGGTGGAGTTGTACATTAATCTAATCATTCTGGATAGCAATATGGAACTATGCCCAAAGCGCTATCAAACTGTGCGTACCCTTTGATCCACTAGTGTCTCTATTGGGCCTATATACCAAATTATAAAAAAGGGAAAAGCATCCACATGTGCAAAAATGTTTGTAGCAACTCTATTTGTAGTGGCAAAGAACTGGAAACTGAGTAAATACTTCTCAGTTGGAGAATGGCTGAATAAGTTATGGTATATGAATGTTATAGAATATTATTGTTCTATAAGAAAGACCAGCAGGATGATTTCATAAAGGCCTGGAGAGACTCACATGAACTGATGCTAAGTGAAATGAACACAAACAAAAGCACAGCAACAAAAAGATTATATGATGATCAATTCTGCTGGACATGGTTCTTTTCAACAATGCAGTGATTCAGGTCAATTCCAATAGATTTGTGCTGGAGAGAGACATCTGCACCCAGAAAGAGAACTGTGGGCACTGAATGTGAATCACAACATAATATTTTCATATTTTTGTTATTTTTGCTTGCTTTTTGTTTTTATCATTTTTCCTTTTGGATCTGATTTTTCTTATACAGCATTATAATTGTGGAAATATATATTGCACATGTTTAACATATATTGGATACTTGCTGTCTAAAGGAGGGATTGGAAAGAGAGGGAGAAAAATTGAAATACAAGGTTTGGAAAGGGTGAATGCTAAAAAACTAATTATGCACATATTTTGAAAATAAAAAGCTTAAAAAAAAAAAGAAATTGCAAGGTCAACCCAATCTTCAGCAACCAACACCCTAATCAGTCAGCAACCATCAACATTGAGGCAAGACCCTCCAGTGGCACAGATTATAACTCACTGATGGTTCAGATAAGGATTAGCATTTTTTTAGCAATAAAGTATTTTTAATTAAAGTATGTCCTTTTTAAAGTATAATAGTATTGCAAATTTAATAGACTATTATATAGTTGTGAACCTAACTTTTATATGTATGGGAAACAAAAAAAATTCTTATGACTCACTTCATTGCAATAACCATCTTGTTGTGGTAATCTGGAACCAAACCTATAATGTCTCTAAGGTATGCCTATGTTAAAATCAGCAGCCATTCTTAGTGACTTGAAACCATCTTCAAAGTTCTATAAGATCAATATATTGGGGGCTGCTGGGTGACGCAATGGATAGCGCACCAGCCTTGAATTCAGGAGGATCGGAGTTCAATTTGACCTCAAACACTTAACACTTCCTAGCTGTGTGACCCTGGGCAAGTCACGTAATCCCAGCCTCAGGAAAAAAAAAAAAAAAAGATCAATATATTGAAAAAAATTTAGATGGCCTGAATTTTAGATGGATCCTTTTGACATAGGAATACAGAGGAAATTTTTGGTAATGTAAAAACAAAAGATATCAATTTAAAATTTTTTAAAAATTTAATATCTTGAGATGATTAAGTTGGAAGCATATAGCAAATGTTAAGAGATAACTTTTTCCTCTTGTGGAGACAGCAATAATACATTTTTTTTTGTAATGTTCAAAACAGAGGAAGAGACAGAAAAGAAGAAAACAAAGGGATCTAAATTGCCTCAAGCTGAATTTTGTCTTTTAAAATTCACAAGTCTATCTATAGATAGATCTTTATTGGCATCTTGATAATAATTCCAAGTTATTAAAAACTGCTTTAAATTCAAAATTACACTTCCTGATAAGATTTTTAAAACTTGTGTTGTGGTAGCAAAGGTAGATGTTGCCATGATATAGGAGAGATTTGCAAATGTATATGACCTCACCCAAAAGTCACTAGTACCATTATGTAATCCTTGTAAAACAGGATATAAAGTAAAATCCTAAGTGCTTTTAAAACTAAAGTTAGAAAGAGATAAAAAGATATATCCAAAATGGACAGCTTTAAATATGTAATGTTTTATAACCAAAAGTATATAATTAAGAATTTCGGATGCAAATTCATAAAGGAAATTAACAGAAGTTTTCTTTTGAGGAAACATAAGTGATGAATAAGTTAAGTATTAAATCAATCAAAAATATTTATTAAGCACTTACTATGGAACAGGTACTTTGCTGAGAACTAGGAATAGAAGTACAAAGAAACTTTTTATACTCAAGGAGCAATGGGGAGATGATTAACTACTCTCCTACCTACTCCCCTACACACACACACACACACACACTCCATGTAAAATGCCCCAAATAAACTTACCATGTGATCAATTAGACGCCTAGAAAAACATTTCTAGATTTCTACAACTCAAGATTACAGCCAAGATAATATTCCAGAATACTTCTTCCAATTTAGAATGGGAAATGTATTGAAAGAGATAAAATCTCCTATGCTTTGTCTTAGTTTGTTTTTTGGTTTTGTTTTTTTTTCCCTTAAGGGTAATCATTTTTCCCTTTTTGAAAAGTGTGAACAAGTTATGGTGACTTTAAAAAGGCCCATGTCTTTAAGTCCACTATGAGTTCTCATAGAATTAGTGTGGATTCACCATAATTTATCCCCAGTTCAATAGATAATCTAAACCTTTTGGCTTGCTATGCTATTTAAAACTTGGCTGTTGCCTTTTTTTTCAAACTAGCTTTTTATCTAAATTATTATATTTTTTGTAAATATCTGCTTTGTTGTTGAGTCACTTTCTGTTCGATCAGATTCTTCAAGATCCCACTTGGGATTTTCTTGGCAAAGATATTTTGCCTCTTCCTTCTTTGGTTCATTTTACAGATGAAGAAATGGAGGCAAATAGGGTGAAGTAACTTGCTCAGAGTCACTCGGCTACTAAATTCCTAAGGTCAAATTTGAATTCCTTACTCCAGGACCAGCACTTTTTTGCACTATGGCACCACCCAACTGTCCTAAACATCTGTAGTCATCTTCAATTTTAAATGTATCATATAATACTAGAGCTAAAAAGGTTTTTGGAAATCTAGTCCAATCCCTTTATTTTACATAGGAGGAAACTGAGTGAAGGAGAGTAGTACACTGAAAAAACACTGGCTCAGGAGTTAGAGATCCTGGATTCCAATCCCACCTCTACAAGGTTTACATGACATTCTACACATTTTTTTTTATTCTCTCTGGGCCTCAGTTTCCTCATCTGTAAAATTACAAGGTTCTAATAGAGAGGGGAATCTATGTAGCACAGTAGACAAAGTTCTGCCTTGGAGTCAGAAGGATTCATCTTCCTACATTCAAATCCAGCCTCAAATAACTGTATGATCCTGCCTCAGTTTCCTCATCTGTAAAATGAATTGGAGAAAGAAATGAAAACCATTCCAGTATCATTGCAAGAAAATCCCAAGTGGAGTCACAGAGAGTCAAACGTAACTTAAACTACTGAACAACAAGTACTCTTAGATAGTCTCTAAGTTCCACTCTAGCACTAGATCCTATGACATATGAGACCCAGGGAGGTTCCATTTCTTGCCCCTCTACAATATATCTAATTAGTGGCAGGATTAGGATCAGAAGTCAGGTGTCAAAGCAGTTCATTCTACCATAATGCTTCTTAAAAGGGTAAAAATTCACTCTTTTTGTATCTTAAATTTTTATGTTCTGATTTTTAGGAACCAATGTATCACTTCTTGATTTCTCACATACAAGGACTAATAAAATGTAGCTATTTAAGAAAGGAGAGCCTCCCAAATTTAGAACTCATTCAGAGCTAAATAGTCTCCAAAATCTGTAGAAGTCAATAGTTTTTCCCTGTTTAATCAGCTGCCATGTGGAGGTTAGCATGTTAATTTCTTTCTAACAAATTTAAACTGTTACATATGTGAATTAACTGCTTCCAAGTTACTAACAACTCTCTCCAGTGTCTATGTTCTTTCAAGCTAAAAATGATAGAACAAACATCCTTGAGAGAGACACTTGGTGTGTTTCTCTGCCATATAGACAAATCTGTATGCAGAAGTCTGAAGGACCAGTGGATTTTATTGTATTTGTTAAACAATTATCATTTTAATATTACTTCTTTCAACCTCCCTTGCTTGTTACATAGATTAATGGTCTACAATCATAAAAGGAAATTATCAGTGAAAATACTCAAGGTCATTCTTACCCTTAAAATAGTTGTATGAGCTTTATGTTCAATGTAATGAAAATCAAGCTCTTATTTTCCAATTATTTTGAGAAATCTTGTAATATATTATCTGCCAACCTGCCGAGGAGTTGGAGGAACTCCTATTTTCCCAAGCTATATCCAATTAGCCTCCAGTAAAATGAGCAATACTAAAAGCATTTGTTAGTTCCAACAACTGTTTTTCTATTACCTCAACTATTCTCCAAAACCAAAATGTGGCATAAAGGCCAATGTCTAATTGAATTGGATTCTATGGAAGCAAGACTGAACATAAGCACCTGACAGTACAAACAGTGCAATCTCAGTCATCTACTTTGTTTCTTCTTTAAAGAGTGTTAACAATTGAGAATGAAATACCACATAGCATTTCCTCTTTTTGTCAGTTTCCCTTCTCAAACTGATTGCATAATTGAAAATTAACAAGTATGATTAGTCACAAGTCAGAGTTATTGTATCATAATCACTCATCATTAGTCCATAAGACTTGTCTCTGTGTGCAATGAGAAAGAAATAAGAAAATAAACACTTATAAAACTCCAAAGCATGTTAAAATATAGGGAAAATCCCTTTTTAGCAGAGTTTTAAAGTCGAGTTATTTATATACCCTGTGCTCACACTTATAACCTCTGCACAAAATAAATGACAGATTTATAGACAGAAACCTAATTCCAGATTAAAGGACATGTTCTCAATTATTAATCACCTTCACACTACCACATCTTCCAAATCTCACTCACTTTAGAGAAGACATTTCCATTTAAAATTACTGTTAAAGCATCCCTTTAAAAGAATGGCCCCTGGGATACATTAGAGTATTTTAGGAAGGTCATATATCTGACATATTTCAGCCTCTCATTAAATGTTTTCTCTTCAAAAATCTCCCTTATAATAGTCAGCCTGGTATAGTTTTGTTTTTGTTTCACACACACACACACACACACACACACACACACACACACACACACACACACACACTCCAAATCGGTTCTTTATCTGTTAAAAGGCAAAATGAAGAGTGGGGGAAGGGTGAGGAGAGGCAGAGTTCTCTGCCTGAATAGAGTAATAAGATCCCAATCTTATTCACAAGAATGATCCATCTGCGAGTCTTTAGGGGTTAGCTATAATTCAAAATCTTCCTTTACAAAGGGAAATATACTTTTTTTTCTCCCCAACAAAGCCACTGACTGTGTGCCATTTCAATACTGAACTGGAGGAGGGTGAACTATAGAGGTAGGTAAGAAAACTGACTAAAAATGGGAGGGTTTGGGTTCCCAAATTCCAGAGAAGAATTTTAGGCTGGTCATATTTTTGACAAATGTCTGCACACAAGTGCTTCCTAAACACACACATTCTCGTTCTCTTCTCTCTTTCTCTCTCTCTCTCTCTCTCTGAAGGACATGTCTCTTGTTATTTAAGTGCTCCATCATCAGCTGTTATTTCCCTAATCACTGATTCCTAAGGCATAGGCTCCTTATAGCTTCTGGATTCCAGACTGCAGCTACGGAAGAGATCGAGGGAGGTGCCCCTCCATATAACCGCCCGACTGAGACTGTGCCCTTTACCGTACTCATTCCTCACTGCAGATTTAGGCGATCCTCTATCTTGCTCTGATTCCACAGAGTAGCTAAATTGGGGACTGGGAAGGGAGAAGGGGACGTCCCTCCCTACAGCTCTGGCCCCGGGTTGAAGGTATTGCAAGGTAGAACAAATGCGCCCAACAGTGTCCGTTTCTTAATGGATAGATGGATATAGAACTAACTCAACTCCCTCATTCCATAAAATAGGGGACTGAAGCCAAAGGAGATGATAAGACTTGCCGAAAGTCCCACAGGTAGTAGTGGTGGAGGCAAAATGTGAAGGGGCCCCGTTCTCTGACTCCAGAGTCGGTGTTCTTTCCAATGTGTTGCCCTGGGGGGAAGGGCAGAGTAGAATTGGTGATATGATTTGCTTCCTAAAAAGCCTTTCTATGGCTTATGAAGCAAAAGAATGAAAAGGAACGGAGGAGACGAACACCCTAACGGTTCCCTTTCCTCACTCAGTTCCCCCCACCCCCCCACCTCGGGGCACATAGGGTACCTCGCAGCCGTACAGCTGCCCCAGCTGTTCCACGATCCACTCTTCCAAAACTAGCCTTTTCCGCAGTTCCTTCCGATCGTATTTCACGGTCACTTTCCCTTGCTGATGGCGCCGCTGCTGCTGGGACCTGCCCGGCCACAGCGGGCACAACTGTCGGAGCAGAATCTTCCCGGGAGGAGCCAGACCCTGTGCTGGAGCCCGAGCCAGCGCTGGAGCTGGGGCTGGAGCCCGGTCCGCCGCCTGCGCCAGCCCGCGGACTCTGGAAGAAAACCCGACCGCCCCCGCCCCCTGCGCCGCTGGCCGGCTCGCTGCTGCCGTAGCCACGGACATGGTCCTAGCCTGCAGCTCTCTGGCTGCCGAAAACGAGCGGGCAGGCGGGAGACGAGCTCCGGCTTTGATCCCGTGAAGATGGGGAGCGGCTCCTGTTAGGCTCTGACCCCGGGGAGAAGCGGGCGGGGGTAAAGCTAAGGGGAGGTAGGCAGCTGTCCAGTCCTCCTCTGGGCAGGGTTGGCTGTTGAACCCGCGTCGAGGCGGCCACCTCAGGAGGAGCCGCTGCAAGTGAAGGTCTCGCCTCTGGCACCTGCTTGGCTTTCTCTAGGCGCACACCCTGCCGGCTTGTCTGGGAAGTTAGAGAAGAGGAGGAGGAGAAGGGAAAGAGGGAGGGAGGCAAGAAGGAGGCGGGGACCAGAGCCTTAAAGAAGCAGCCCAGGACCCTCTCCACCCAGCAGCCCTCAGCCCTAGCCCCGGGATGTGGAAGGAGCGCGCTCCAGAGGCCGGCGGTGGAGAGGAAGGCCTAGGGCCTGGGGATGCCCAAGTGAAGGTCTGAGAGTGGAGGGAGGGCGCGCGTGCGTAAGTGCAGGATTCACGAGTGTGTGTGTGTGTGTGTGTGTGTGTGTGTGTGTGTGTGTGTGTGTGTGTGTGTGTGTGTGTGGTGTGTAAGTGCAGGACTCACGTGTGTGTGTGTGTGTGTGGTGTGTAAGTGCAGGACTCACGTGTGTGTGGGGGGGGGGTGTAAGTGCAGGATTCTCGTGGATGCGTATTCGCCTGCTAAAGGTGTATGCATTGGGGCTTATCCCTGGGAAGGTGAGGGGCTATTACTGATTTGTCTAAGAAGCCCTGTAGAGCTTAACTTGCTTTTCCCTCACCCCACAAAGAAACAAACTCAATTTTTCTGGCGACAGCCCCCCACGAAGCCCACACCCTCCCTCCAGCTCCTCCCGAAGCAGTATCAGGAAGGAGTACCGGCCCGGAGTGAGCGCCTGCTGATTCTTCTAGCTCGAAGCCTCTAGTCTCAGCTGTTCCGTCCTGCAAAAGGGACGGAGCTGACTAGGATGTGCAAATGGTTAATTAATGCTCCGAGAAGATTTCTGGTTTGAGGTTCGCCTACCCTGATTTTTCCCAAATTGATTTAGATGGCGTCAATACCCTTCTTCCTCCCACCAACCCCTCCCCCTCTCTCAGCCAAACCCCTACCCCCAAACTCGGGCTTCTACTGGAAGAGTGTGTCTGTGGAGCCACTCCCTTCTCAATTTGCCGAGAGGTGAGGTTTTAACCATTAGTTAAGTCACCATGCTTAGAGAAATCATCAGGCTCTCTCTTTTCCTGCTGTGCACATATATAGTGTTTGATAGAGTAAGCTGCCTCTAAGTTTCTGGAGGGCAAAGATCATCTCATTTTGCCTTTCTTTGTATCACCAGTGCTTACCAGTGCCGAGTACATAGGAATCATTTAATAAATGCTTTGTCTGACTGGTATCTTCATACATAAAAGACAAGAAATCCAACAAAATTCAACAAATTTTTTATCAAATTCCTATTATATACAAGGCAGCAGCTTAATAAACATTTAGTAAGTGTCTATTACATACCAGCCTTCAAGAAGCTTACCATCAAACACACTAAAGCTGAAATATGAGGGAACTCCCATATGGAGAGTTCTAAAGAAGTCCAACAACTGTGCAGCTGATGGGAGATGGGCAGAAAAACTGCTGAGCCCTCTCTTTAAATAGAAGCCCTGGAGCCCATGCCCCTGTGCTAGAGTCCAATCGAAGGGGAAGAAGATACTGGTGAGCTGTGAATACCAATGAGATTTAATTTTGTATAATGAGATTACCCTATGATGAGTTCCCAGGAAAAGGAGGCATGATGGGGAATTTCAAAGAAATTCTTATTATTGTTCCTTATTGTGAGTTGTAAAAAATTTCTCTCCAACTCTTGAATTATTACCTTAGCTCTTTATTATATTGTCTTTTTTAAAAGTTCTTATGGGAAAGAAGGGGGAGAAAGCCCCTATATCAGCCTGATTTGATAGTGTATTAGACCTTTATCAAGCAGTATAAGATGAACAAAGAAAGGATAAGACAGATTAGAGGGTAGGTAGAAAAGTAATAGAGGACAGAGAGAAAGAAGAACTACTTGACATTTACTTTACATCGCATTTCTCTACCAAGAAAAAGTATTTTTGACCTAGAAAAGACAAGAATCAGCAATTAATAAGGAATCAAAAAAGACTAAGATCAGGCAGAGGCAGTAAGACAGGACCTCTATTTCAATGAGTTTGTCACCAGATCAAAAATAAAATACTGAAAAAATGTCTTATGATTACTAAAAGTGATCTTTGAAAGATATGGGGATAATAGGAGAACTGCCACAGCATGTGAGACTTGAGTCCTGATTTTTAAAAAGAAGAAGAAATCTACAAGACACAGGCTAATGAACTTGTCTTTGAGTTTTAACGAAACTTTGGAATATACTTTTGTTTATTGCTTGTGATCATTGAGAAAAGGATTCATTAACCACAAAGAGCCAGTATGGTATTGTCAACAAAAAAAAATCATAATAGAATAACTTCTTTTACTTTTTTGACAGGAAAGGATTAAACTGTAAGTCACTGGAAAGCTGGCACATAGTAGGCACTTGATAGACTAAGCTGATTTAATAGAGGAATGTTGAAGAATTTACCCAAATTTAAGCAAAGTATTCTCTCTTCTTGTGAAAAAAAATGGAAATGTGTACTTTAGCTAATGGGAATGATCTGGTTCAGTGGATAAGATCACTGGACCTGGAATCAGAAAGATAACTTTAGATCCTGCCTCAAACACTTAGTTGTATGAAACACCCTCAAACATTTTCCATCTGTAAAATGGCTATAATAATAGCACTTACTGAACAGGATTTTGAGGATCACATAATATAACATATACAGTGCTATATAAATGCTATTACTGTTATTTTTATCATTGGTTAAAGGGCCAGACCCAAACAATGGCCCTTAATCATAACATCAACTCAGATTTTCTCTAGTAGAGTAACCCAAGGATTTATGTTCTGCCCTATATTGTTTTATTTTTCTATCAGTAACTTGGTAACATTTTATCAAACTTGCATATGAAACAAAGCCAGGAGGAATAGCTAGCATATACTATGATGAGGTAAGCATCCAAAAAGATATAAACAGGTTAGAACATGTTATCATGGTACAGTGGAAAGTGTTCAAATCTCTCCACTTTAACTTGTGTGATGTTGGCCAAGTTTAAGTTCATTGAAAGAAAATTTCCTCATCATAAAAGGAATAGGTTGGATTAGCTGGCCACTAATGCCTCTTCTAGGTCTAAATATGATCAAAATTAATGCACTTTTCCCCTCCACCCATGGTTCAAGCTAAGATAGAATAACTACTTGTCTAGTATATTTACAAAGAAAATTCTTGGTCATGTGTGTCCTGAACCAGATAGGCCCAAAGACTGTGTGAGTCTAGGTTTTTACTCCTGCTAGGCTGTGAAATGTTAAGCAAGTTGTTTAACTCTAAGTTTCTATTTCTTCATTTAATGATAGGGGAAAGAATACTTGCACTATTGCTTCTTGGGCCATAGTGAGGAAGATTCTTCTACTATGAACTCTAAACTTTAAAGCACTGCAGTAAACCATAATACTATGTAAACTATAAAGCTCTATAAGTATGTAACTTATTATAATTTTCACCAGGTTTCACTTACATTTAGAAAAGTAATGTGGTATACTGGGAACAAGCCTGGACCTTAAATAGGAAAACTCTCAATGAATGACTTTAGACAAGCCATCTGACCCTTCTCCATCTCAACTTTTTCATGTGTAAAATGTGACTAATTGCTTGCCATGGTTGTTATTAGGCTCAAAGGAAATAATTGGGTAGTATAAGAGGTCGCTTCCCTCTCCCTTATGGGTCACAGGTCCCTGAACTAGGAATCATCCCTTTCCCAGTTTTTCCAATGTTCCAATGCTATTTGATGCACCATTGTGTTATCAGAAGTAGATGAAAAATATAAAAGACAATCGGAGAGAATGGAGAAAGTTCTTTGAACTCTAAGATTCAGTGGCATTTGCTGAGTGAGCAAAGGCCATCCTGCTCCAGAATCATACAGACTCATTACTTCAGGCAACAATGGAAAAATAAAAGAGTCTTAGTTATAAAAGTGAGTAAGCAATTTATAAAGTGCCTAAAGAAGCCCTTTGTTTGTAGGGTAGAGAAGGACCCAGTATTAAAGAAAAGGAAAAATAAATAGCCTGGATCCTTTCAAACCTTGTTGTAAAGAATTTATAACCCTTTTGTTCCCCTGGTCTAACTATAAGAGACTTGACACTATTTCCTGGAAGAAGGAGACAGTACATCTTTAAGAAGGAAAGAGCCCACAATACCTGGTGGGAAGTAGAGCCTTAAAGTGAAACATTGTGAAAAGTCCTTGATCTTATCCTTCACCCCTGCTAGAGGCCCATTATGAGTCATGAAGACAGGGGTCTGCTAGATAGGAGGAGGAAAGAGATGCTTCTGGGAGGGAAAGAAACTCTTGTGATTCTGTATGCTAAGGAACAGATCCTTTCGATTTTCTTCACCATGTAAATAACATCTATTCTATCATTGGTGATTTGTGAACTCAAGGATTTATAAAGGGAATTGATAGCCACTCTTAATGAGAAGTAAGTACAATATACCAAAGTTCCCAGGAATCACTTAGATGGCCATAAATTTATATTTACATATATATATATACATATATATATACATATATATGTAGTAGAAGATAATTATTCAGGAAAAATGGCATATTGAGTGATCAGAAGAAAGCTTTTATATCAGATGGAATTTCCTAACACAAGAATTATTTATATAAAGTACTATGTAAATATTAATGAGAGTTAGGAAGAAAACTTCTCTTAGAAAGTTTCATCAAATCTTTCCAAAAAGATTCCATGTTTTAACTTACCTGTCAAAATATCAGTTAAATAGATTGGTAAAAATATATTTATATACACATTTTTAAATGTGTATATAAAATGGTAACATTCATATTTCAGTCTCTAATGAATTTCTGTTTCAAATGATTCAGTTGTTCTATTTTTCAATCTCATAAAAAAGAGTCACTTACAGATAATTACTGAGATTTAGATAATGTTTTAGATTTGTAAAGTCTTTCATTGTGTTATGTTTTTTAATCCTCAAAATTCTGAGGAAATATACTATTAGTATATTTTAAAGATCAGAAATTTGAGGGACATAGAATTTAAATTACTCATAATCATGCCACAAAAAAGTGCAACAGGTGGCATATGAACATAGATTTTAATCTGACTACAAATCTAGCACTTTCCACTATGCCACATTGCCTCTGTACTAAAACTGTAAAAGTTTTCAAAAGTGAAAGTGATATAGTTAGTGATGGGTTCTGCTTAGTTCACTGGTATAGAAAAGAATCCTCATTGAATTAGAAGCCATGGGGGGGGGGGGCAGGAGGCAGCTGTTTAATATGATAAAGACTTCCATATCTTTTCAATATAAGGGATGGATTTGTAAGATTTTAGGCAATATATGTTCAACAGCCAATTTATAAAAACATGGAATATCAGATAGAGTCAAGATGGTGAAGAGTAGATATGATTTTGTCTGAGCTTTTCCTGGCTTCCCTCAGCATAAACACTAGATCAAGCCTCTGAATGGACTTTTGAAATGACAGAATCCACAAATATTTGGAATGTAACAAATTTTCAGCAGAACATACCTTGGAAGGACTTCAGAGAAGGTCTGTCTCAATTGGTCAGTGGGGGCTCAAGGTCCAGTCCAGGTACATTGCAGGGAGACCCAGGATGAAGAGGCCAAAATACAGCTGCTCTGTACTCTTTCAGAAGGCCAGTGGATCAGCAGCCTAGACCTCCAGCACAACTACAGAAGACAAATAGTGAGCCATGAATTCCAGTGTAATAGGCAAAACTTGGCCAGGCCTACCCAGCATAATGGGGAGCCTTCAGCACTGGCCCCAGGGCAATGTGAAGGACCTGTCTTCCTGCAGAGAAAGCTTGGAACAACCTGTCCTGTGCCCTAGAAAAAGATTTCAACCTTTCAAAATGATCAAAAAAAGCAAAAAGAGTTCTGACCATAGGTAGACATTATGGAGACAGGGAAGAACAGAACTAAACCCTGAGGACACTAAAGGCAAAATGGCCCCAGATGAAGCTTTAAAGTGGGATATGAACTTGTCTCCAACTCAAAAGGCTCTCTTGTAAGAATTCAAAAAGGATATTAACAGAGAGAAGAAAAATGAGGAAAGGAAATGAGCTTTGCAGGAAAGGAAACATACAAATTGACTGAAGAAAACAACCCCTGAAAAAATACATTTGTTAAAATGGAAAAAAATATATAGAAGAAAACAACTTCTTAAAAAACATATTTGGAAAAATTAATGCGCACAAGATTAGAAGGGAAATAAACTGTGAAAACATTTTTATCAAAAGTTTTCATAAAGGTCTCATTTCTAAAATTTATAGAGAACTGACTCAAACTTATAATAGTTCAAGCCATTCTTCAATTGCTAAATGGTCAAAAGAAATGAACAGATAATTTTCAGATGAAGAAATTTAAACTATTTGTAGTCATATGAAAAGGTGCTCCAAATCACTATTGATCAGAGAAATGCAAATTAAGACAACTCTGAGATACCACTACTCACCTGTCAGATTGGCTAAGATGACAGGAACAAATAATGAGGAATGTTGGAGGGGATATGGGAAAACTGGGACACGGATACATTGTTGGTGGAATTGTGAGTGCATCCAACCATTCTGGAGAGCAATCTGCAACTATGCTCAAAAAGTTATCAAACTGTGCATACTCTTTGATCCAGCAGTGTTTCTACTGGGTTTATATCCCAAAGATATAGGGAAAGGGACCCAGATGTGCAAGAATGTTTGTGGCATCCCTCTTTGTAGTGGCAAGGAACTGGAAATTGAGTGGCTGCTCATCAATTGGAGAATGGCTCAGTAAATTATGGTAAATGAATGTTATAGGATATTATTGTCCTATAAGAAATGACCAACAGGATGATTTCAGAGAGGCCTGGAGAGACTTACATGAACTGATGCTGAGTGAAATGAGCAGAACCAAGAGATCATTGTACATGGCAACAACACTATATGATGATCAATTCTGATGGATGTGACCCTTTTCAATAATGAGATGAACCAAATCAGTTGCAATATAGCAGTAATGAACTGAACCAGCTACACCCAGAGAGAGGCCTGTGGGAATTGAGTGTGGACCACAACATAGTATTTTCACTCTTTCTGTTGTTGTTTGCTTGCATTTTGTTTTCTTTCTCAGTTTTTTTTCTTCCTTCTTGATCTGATTTTTCTTGTACAGCAAGATAAATGTATAAATATGTATACATATAGTGGATTTAACATATATTGTAACATATCTAACATGTATTAGACTATCTGCCAGCTAGGGGAGGGGATGGAGATAGGGAGGGAAAAATTTGGAACAAAAGGTTTTGCAAGGGTCAGTGTTGAAAAATTACCCATGCATATGATTTCTAAATAAAAATCTTTAATAAAAAAAATTAGATTTGGCAAAATGGAAAGAGAAAACAACTCCTTGAAATACAGAATTGGTAAAATGGAAAAAAGAGAATAATTCCTTGAAAAAACAGAATTGGTGAAGTGAGGAAAGAGAACAACTCCTTAAAAACAGAAAAACCTCTGGGAGATGACTTGAACCACTACATAGAATTCCCAATCCCTCTATTTTTGTCTGCCTGCATTTTGGATTTCCTTCACGGCTATTTGTATATTATTTCAAAGTCCGATTCTTTTTGTACAGCAAAACAACTGTCTGGATATATATATACATATATTGTTTTTAATTTATACTTTAACATATTGAACATGTATTGGTCAACCTGCCATCTGGGGGAGGGGGAAGGAGGGGAAAAATTAGAACAACGGGTTTGGTAATTGTCAGTGTTGTAAAATTACCCATGCATATATCTTATAAATAAAAGCTATTTTAAAAAATGTTTTAAATAAAAAAAGAAAAATTCCATTTAAAATAACTGTAGAACCAATACATTATTGGTGGAGTTGTGAGCTTATTCAACCATTCTGGAGAGCAATTTGGAATTATGCCCAAAGTTATGTGCATAACCTTTGATCCAGCAGTGTCTCTACTGGGTCTGTATCTCAAAAAGATCATAAAAAATGGAAAAGGACCCATAAATACAAAAAAAATTTTAGTGGCAAGGAACTGGAAATTGAGTGGATGCCCTCAGTTGGGGAATGGCTGAAAAACTTATAGTATATGAATATAGTGGAATATTATTGTCCTATAAGAAATGATCATCAGGATGATTTCAGAGAGACCTGGAGAGACTTACATGAACTGGTGCTAAGTGAAATGAACAGAACCAAGAGATCATTATACATGGCATCAGCAAGATTATACAGTGATTAATTCTGATGGACATGGCTTTCGTCAACAATGAGATGATTCAGGCCAGTTCCAATGGTCTTGTGAGGAAGAAAGCCATCTGTACCCAGAGAGAGGACAGTGGGAACTGAATGTGGATCATAACATAGTATTTTCACCTTTTTTGTTGTTGTTTGTTTGCATTTTGTTTCCTTTCTCATTTTTTTTCTTTTTGCTCTAATTTTTCTTGTGCAGCATGACATTTGTGGAAATATGTATAGAAGAATTGCACATGTTTAACATACATTGAATCACTTGCATAGAGGGGAGGGGGTGGAGAGAGGGGAGGGAAAAAATTAGAACACAAGATTTTGTAAGGATGAATGTTGAAAATTATCCACGTATGTATTTTGAAAATAAAATGCTGTAATTAAAAATTAAAATTACTGTAAGTGATATAAAATACTTGTGATCTACCTGCCAAGACAAACCCAGCAACTACATAAACACAACAATAAAACCCTTTTTACACAAATAAAGTCAAATTAAGCAGAAAAATATTAATTGCTCATAGATAGGCTGAGAAAATATAACAAAAATTACAATTCTACTTAAATTAATCTGTTTATTCAGTTCTATGCTAATGAAAGTATCAAAATAGTTTATGTAGCTAGAAAAAATGACAAAATTAATATGGAAAAACAATTGCTTAAGGAAAATATCAAGGAAATCTATGGGAAAAAGTGGTCCAGCCATACCAGATCTCAAACTATATTATAAAGTAGTAATTTTCAAAACAACCTGATACTGGTTAAGAAATAAAGTAGTGGATCAGTGGAATAGATTAGGCACAAATTACATTAGTAAAGCTCAATTACCATAGTAACCCAATATATACTAAACCCAAAGATCCAAACTTGTGGAAGAAAATCTCATTATTTGAGAAAAACTGTTGGGAAAACTAGAAAACAGTATGGCAGTTCCAAACAAATGTTGAGAGTATAAAGTATTTGGGAATCCATCTACCAAAGAATAGTCAGGAATTATATGAGAAAAATTATAAAACACTTGCCACAAAAATAAAGTCAGATTTAAATAATTGGAAAGACATTCAGTGCTTTTGGATAGGCCGAGCGAATATAATAAAGATGACAATACTCCCCAAACTAATCTATTTATTTAGTGCTATACCAATCAGACTCCCAAGGAACTATTTTAATGACCTAGAAAAAAATAACAACAAAATTCATATGGAAGAATAAAAGGTCGAGAATTGCAAGGGAACTAATGAAAAAAAAGTCAGAGGAAGGTGGTCTAGGTGTACCTGATCTAAAGCTATATTATAAAGCAGCAGTCACCAAAACCATTTGGTACTGGCTAAGAATTAGACCAGTCGATCAGTGGAACAGATTAGATACAAAGGACAAAAAAGGGTACATCTATAGCAATCTAGTCTTTGACAAACCCAAAGATACCAACATTAGGGATAAAAATTCATTACTTGGAAAAAACTGTTGGGAAAACTGGAAATTAGTATGGCAGAAATTAGATATGGATCCACACTTAACACCATATACCAAGATAAGATCAAAATGGGTCCATGATTTAGGCATAAAGAATGAGATAATAAATAGATTAGAGAAACAGAGAATAGTCTACCTCTCATACCTGTGGAGGAGGAAGGAATTTATGACCAGAGGAGAACTAGAGATCATTATTGATCACAAAATAGAAGATTTGGATTACATCAAACTAAAAAGTTTCTGTACAAATAATACTAATGCAAACAAGATTAGAAGGGAAGTAACAAATTGGGAAAATATTTTTAAAAGTAAAGGTTCTGACAAAGGTCTCATTTCCAAAATATATAGAGAACTGACCCTGATTTATAAGAAATCAAACCATTCTCCAATTGATAAAAGGTCAAAAGATATGAACAGACAATTCTCAGATGATGAAATTGAAACTATTTCCACTCATATGAAAGAGTGTTCCAAATCACTACTGATCAGAGAAATGCAAATTAAGACAACTCTGAGATACCACTACACACTTGTCAGATTGGCTAAGATGACAGGAACAAATAATGATGAATGTTGGAGGGGCTGTGGGAAAACTGACTCTGATACATTGTTGGTGGAGTGGTGAAAGAATCCAGCCATTCTGGAGAGCAATTTGGAACTATGCCCAAAAAGTTATCAAACTGTGCATACCCTTTGACCCAGCATTGCTGTTATTAGGATTATATCCCAAAGAAATACTAAAGAGCGGAAAGGGACCTGTATGTGCCAAAATGTTTGTGGCAGCTCTTTTTGTTGTAGCTAGAAACTGGAAGATGAACGGATGTCCATCAATTGGAGAATGGTTGGGTAAATTATGGTATATGAAGGTTATGGAATATTATTGCTCTGTAAGAAATGACCAGCAGGAGGTATACAGAGAGGCTTGGAGAGACTTACATCAACTGATGCTGAGTGAAATGAGCAGAACCAGAAGATCTCTGTACACTTCAATGTTGTATGAAGATGTATTCTGATGAAAGTGGATATCTTCAACATAAAGAAGATCCAACTCACTTCCAGTTGATCAATGATGGACAGAGACAACTACACCCAGAAAAGGAACACTGGGAAGTGAATGTAAATTGTTAGCACTACTGTCTATCTACCCAGGTTACTTACACCTTCGGAAGCTAATACTTAATGTGCAACAAGAAAATGGTATTTACACACATATATTGTATCTGGGTTATATTGTAACATATGTAAAATGTATGGGATTGCCTGTCATCGGGGGGAGGGAATGGAGGGAGGGGGGGATAATTTGGAAAAATGAATACAAGGGATAATATTATAAAAAATTACTCATGCATATAAACTGTGGGAAAAAAATTCTAAATAAAAAAAAAAGAAAAGAAAACAGTATGGCAGAAACTAGGTATAGATCAACATTTTACATTATATACCAAGATAAGGTCAACATGGGTACATGATTTACACATAAAGGGTGAGACCATAACCAAATTAATAGAGCATGGAATAGTTAATCTGTCAGATTTATAGATAAGGGGAATATTTAGAACAAAAACAGACAGAAAGCATAACAAAATGTAAGACAGAGAATTTTTGTAAAACAGTTATTACAGTGTCCGCAATGTCATAGTCACTATAAATGTTAGCTATTACTATTATTGTTAATATCATTATTTTCAGTGAACATTCATTAAGAGATAATTCCAAACATAATGAATACAAAATAAAAAGTTATCTCAAAATAAACTTTGTAGGATTTGTTTACATAAATTATTGTGCTAATGAAAGTAGTCTTCAGATGGTGTCCTTACCTGGAAAGTTGTGGAACTTATACCTGGATCTGATGGACAATTTTTTTTTATCTTCTGTCTCCAATAGGAAGGCTTTAAGAATAATTTTCTTTGCTTCATGTTAGAACTTAATTTCCATCCTAATGGGATGCTATTTCCCATTCAATAAGAGCTAAAAACTGGTTTTGTTGAAAGTAATCATCATCATTATGAATTAATTTATCAATAACCTAAAAAGAAGTAATTTTCTACTTTTTTTCCTTCAGGTTTTCTACACTAAAGTCCTACTTTGATGTCTCCTGAGAAAGAGGTGGGTTCTTCTAAGTTGTGCTAATAGAGGGAAAAATTCTAACAAGTTCTATCAACTCTAGGTTTGACCACAAAGTAAAGGATTTTTCTGTTGTATTAATTCACAAAAGGAATCTAATACTGGGAAAGAGAGATCCCCAAATTGACAAAATCACTAAATTTGAAATACTACTTTCCTATATGTGTAAAGAACATATCTCCTTTTCTGAATTCTCTTCTCTAAACTATTAAATAGTTTCACCATCTTCTACCCCATCCTGTAATCTTTCTCTGTGTATATAGGATAATAGTGACACTTTCAAACTACAACCACCTTCAAAGTTTTACATTTGGTTTTTCCCTGTGTTCTTGATACCTTGAGAACTTTCACTTTCTTTTCTAAGGTGCTTTACTCAAATGGGACCTCCAGGTACTTTTTTTTCTTAAATGTTATTAAAATGGTTATTGTTTTATCCTTAGCAAATTTACCCTGGGTAAACTATAGATCCAAAAGCTCCCCATTCAGCTTCTTGTTACTTTCTCTTGTTCTTGAAGAGTTGAATGATGACACGGGGTCCAAAAATTATATGAAAATGACAGTTATATTTCTAGGTTGATTATTCTTTTACAGTGTAATGTCAAAGATGCTTCTTGACCTCTTTGACTATTAGTTTTCTCATTTACAAAACTATAAATTACTTATATAATCTACTCCATGGTGTTGGCAATAAAAAATAGCTGAAATAGTCATTTTGTAAAATTGTAATAAACATAACATTTAAATACTTCAATTACTATATGATCTTAGTAGTATAGACTAATATTCCTTCACACAATTATATGCTATATAATTGTTAATATCTCTATACCATTTTTTCACAGAAGATCCACCTTCTTATATACTGTATATCTTCCGATTATCCTAATATCTTAAGGATCAAAATATAATTTTCAGATAATCCATCTCTTATTACATTACTGTTCTATCTCATCTTTTGTTAAAAACAAATCCATCATTTTCTTAAAATATTTTGCATGCCAATGTAGCAAGGACTATAAAATTACCCTCTCCTCTAACACAAAATCAATTGAGAATAGTCAACTCCACTTCTATCTTTTGGAAATATTTTGTAAACAATTTTAGTAACATGAAAGAAGAACAAGCAAAGAAAAAAAAAGGAGATACCCTCTTTGAATTTCAAAATCCAATGAGGTAGGTTGATATAAGTAGGAGGTACACCATTCTGTCAATATGGAAGAGAAGAAGCAAAGAAACCCAATTCACTATACGTCAATTGAAGTTTAAAACAGAGACTTCTTTGAGTAATCTAAGGAACAAATATTATAATATCCTTCTTGGGAGGCCTTTAGTGGGACTTTCAGGGGCTGAGTATTTAAAAACTAGTTTTGAATGACTGGAAGTCCTCTAGTTTATCAGAGTATAATAGAGGCTTCAGAGTGATGTCATGATCTCAGTCCTGTCACTGCACCTTTAGAACTTTTTGATTTTTCCATCTTCATTGTATAAAAGCAAAAAGCTTACTTTTATGCGTTCTCTCCCAATTAGAATATGAACTTCCTGAGAGTAGGAATTATCTTGATTTTTCCTATCAATGTTTCCAGTATTTATCATATATTAAGTGTTTAGTATTTTTTCATTCATTTATTCATTAGTAAGAGCCAGGCACAAAAAATCTGGTCCCTTGCGAGGTGACAGCAGCCATTTACCACAGAAGGACAGATCTGTGAAAATTGACCAACTGACCATATACAATACCTAAGAGAGAAATAGAGAAAGAGGAGGGAGAGAGAGATAGAGAGACAGAGAGACAGGAAGAGAGAGCCAGAGAAAGAGGGAAAGACAGAGATAGAAAGAGACAGAGACATAAGAAGAATGAGACAGAGGAGAGAGAAATAGAGATACAAACAGAGGCAGAGAGAAGGGAAGGTAAAGTGTAAAAGAGACGGAAAGAGAAAGATAAGTGAGAAAAGTAAAAATAACATGGAAGAAATAATAAGAGGGGGAAAAAAATGGAGACTACTTTAATGAATTGACTCTCTAGACACTTTTCACAGTTCAAATAATTTGAATTTTTATCTATTTTGTTTTTCTAGTGCATATGGCTATGTCCTTTTTTTCATTCTTGTGAGTTTTGTGGAATGGAGTTTATAAATTCTGGATCTTACCTTCAAATAGGCTCACCATGGATGAAAATCCTCCAAGATACTCATGGGTAACACCTTGGAGAAGAGTCTTTAAAAGTTCATTTTGTTCTGTTTAGTCAAATGCATTTTAAATTAACAATCAATAGACAAATGATGGTATATAGTCTGTGTTTATTAGTCAGTTTTGTGACAACAAATAAATAATTTACTCTAAAAAATTGTTCATGAAAACCTACATGTTTTCCTTTCAGATTTCACTAAAGATACTCTTAATGAATGCATAATTCCTTCTCATAATAGATGAGAAAGTAACCATACAGGTTATTGTCTTCTCAGTTGACTTTTAGTAAAGCATTATATTTTCCCATTTTTTTTTTGAAATTTTTTATTTTGAACTTTTTACATATTGAAAAATTATCTTTGAATAACTTTATAATAGATTTAATTTGAGAATAGAATTCCCCTTTATGTGGTTAATCAGATCTAGTCACTATCCCTGACTTCATCTTCTTAAGTATCACTACCATTTCCACACATATAACACTAAATAGTTGTTATCATTGCCTATAAGGATAAGTCAGTCACTCTTTGCTTCTATTTGTTGTTCTCTTTTGGTTTTATTTATAAATGCTATCAAAATTGGGTGGTTTAATTGGATATCATAGCAAGCTTTCTGCAGTTTCATTTTCCCCTCAATTTTTTTTTGCTACTTTTTGAAAAAGGTAAAGCTCATAGTCTTCTAGTGCCCTCCTTTATAATATCTGAGCTAATGTTGCCTTTACCTAGCATGACTCTTGATTTTTATTGGCAAGGAGATTAAGTGCTTGTTGGCTGAGGAAATTTCTGGAATCTTTCAGCTTTTTAATTCTGAGAATTATTGTATATCAATTAAACTTTACAAAGAAATAGTGATACAGCCAATGATATTACTTAATCCATTTTTAAAACTCAACAACTTGTTTAAACAGGTTGGATGAAAGTCACTATTATCACATGCATTATTGAATTTTGATCTAATTGGTCATCTGACTGCATAAACAGATCCAAAATAACTATTTGATCAAGAAAGTCATTTCATATCTAATAAGATATAGTTTTATTCTGAGGTACCACTTTATACTCAGGTTGACTAAGATGACAGGAAAAGATCGTGATAAATGTTGGAGGGAGTGTGGGAAAACTGGGACACTAATATATTGTTAGTGTAGTTGTGAACTGATCCAATCATTCTGGAGAGAAATTTGGAACTAGGTCCAAAGTGTTACCAAATTGTGCATACCCTGTGATATAGCAGTGTTTCTATTGGGTCTGTATCCCAAAGATTATAAAAAAGATAAAAGGATTCACATGTGCAAAAAGTAGTGGCAAGAACTGGAAACTGAGTGGATGCCCATCAGCTAGGGAATGGCTGAATAAGTTACGGCATATGAATGTTGTGGAATATTATTGTAAAAAACACCAGCAGGATGATTTCAGAGAGGCCTGGAGAGACTTACATGAACTGATGCTGAGTGAAGTGTAAAACCAGGAGGTCATTGTAAACAACAACTAGAAGATTATGTAATGGCTATGATAGAGTAGACTCTTTCCATCAATGAGATGATTTAGGCCAGTTCCAAGAGACTTGAGATGGAGTGAGCCATCTACATCCAAAGAGTGTATTCTGCGGACTAAAAATAGATCACAACATAGTATTTTCACCTTTTATTGTTGTTTGCTTGTTTTTTCTTTCTTATTTTTTTCCCTTTTGATCTTATTATGCAACATGATGTGTGGAAATATGTATTGCACATGTTTAACCAAATTGAATTACTTGAAAGGGAGAGGTGGAGAAGGAAGGAGAAAAAAATTGGAACACAAGGTCTATTCAGGATGAATGTTGAAAACTATCTTTGCATGTATTTTGAAAAATAAAAAGCTATTAGTATTTAAAAAAAAGTCTATTAAATTTTTATGGTATTCCATGTTTAGCATATCCAGTACCTTTCAACTTTCTTCTTATTCATGATGTTAGTAATATGAGTCTTTGGAGTAGTCTAAAGCCTTTGTCTTCTTTTTTTCATGATCCTAAGACATTTTCTAACATTTTTTCCATCTTTCCTTGTGCCTACATTAGCAATGAAAATACTAGACATAAAAATATGTAGAAGAGCTAGTCAAATTCTTCATAGAATTTTTCTAATTTTTCATCCTCAGCTAAGAATGTTAGTACATAAAATACATTTATCTTCATGGTGTTCTCTTTGTTTGTGTTCCTTCTAAACATTACAATGTGAAACAATAGTGTTTCATGAAACGATGTTTCTTTTTGTCTTTGACCACAAAAAGAAACCAATTCTTTTTTCTCTTTTCTGAAAAGAACCTGTTAACCACCCTTCAATATATTTATAACTTCTTTATATATTCTGGTTTCATTTATTTTAAGAAATACCCAAAATGAATCTTTCCTCACTTCTTCCACTTAGAATCTTTACCTTCCTTCAAAGTTCAGATCAGGTGCTACCTCCTATAAGAATCCTTCCCAGATTCACTTGATAGGACTCTCTCTCACTCAACATGTAATCCTATTTTGACTTATTTGTATCCATATTTTATTCCCTGGTAGAATATAAATTCTTTGAGTACAAAAATTTTTTCTTTGTATTTTCTGCATCTAGTACAGTGTCTTGCCCATAAGGGCAATTAATAAATACTTGCTAAATTAAACTGAATTAAGAATGTCAGTTGGTTATGGATAAGGATCAGCTCTTCCAGTAATGTGTCAACTTGATGGTCATTAGCTAAAGATAGCAAATTAAGAGTACTAGCCATTTAATTAATGATTGCAGATGTTCTAAAAGAAGTGATTCATAATACATAATATAACTATAATAGTAGTAAAATAACCAGATATCAGATTGGCAATAACTGAATCTTGAAGATGAGCTGCTTTTGATTTATTCTTCTCTTCTGAAATATTTCTTAGAGTCAATTTAGCCAATCAAACAAGAGAAGATGTAACATATAGCAGAGACTTAAAGAGTCCCCCTTCTCACATTTGTGGCTTGTACATAAAATGTTTTTAGAAAAGACATAAAGGAGGGAATGACTAGTAACAAGTAATTAATACAAAATGTTCATATTAGCACACAGAGGGAAAAGGAGTTTCTGCTCCCCAAAGATCTTTTTTGCCTGGATTTATTTTTTCAGAGAGATACATTAGCCCCCTTTCTAGTTCAGCTTCTACAAAATTAATGAAATTCAAATGTGCTTGATATTTTCTGAAGGAATCACAGTAAGCAAATTATGAACGCAAAAGAAACCATCTGTTGTTCACAAACATTTCTACCATGCTGAGAATAGGTTTGATAAAGAATTGTTGAATTACTATAACATTTAGTAATACTTGACATAAACACCTTGTAGTATGCTACTTTTGTAGATGTCAGTAAAGAGTGGGGATAGCATATAGTTTGTGAATTTTGAGGTGATCCATGAATAAAGCTAAACTATTCTTATCTTAAAGTGACAAGAATGGTTCTATTTACTCATTTTTAATCTTCTTCCTTGTCACTTAGTAACATCAGCACCCTGGATAAGGGTAAATCTCACAATCAAGTGCATAAAGACAGATGAAATAGATATACAAATCAAACATTTACTTATAATAAATCATAAAGAAACTTATTTTGGTATGTTCATAATTTTACTATTTATTAAAGATGAAAGCAAATTTGCACACTAAAAAAGAAAGAAATGTGTATGAGGAAGTGGTGAATCCCATATTTGCTTAGTTGTTTTCTGACAGGAAATCTTACTCTCATTTCAGAGAAGGAAGGGAACAGACACAGTGCTGGCTTATTCCAGGCCAAAAGGGATAGGTCTGAGGAATTTGAAAACAGGAGAGTTTCAGAAGACTATGTTTCTTTTTTCTCTTATTATAAAAAATGGCTCTTTGGAAAGTAGTCAGGAAAAGAATATGAAAATTATGGTAGCATAAAAACAAAAGATCAATAAGTCTTTTTTTAAAGCTGATTAATTTTTAAAGAAATTTACAGCTTCTTAGTATAGGACTAGGTAAGTTGTTTTACATATTTATATGCTCTTAATTATTTTACCCAAGTATGTTGTTTAGAAAATTACATCTTCTGTTTTCCTTTGCAAATGCTTCCTAGTTAGATGAACCCAGGATTATATCAGTGTGAAAATTCCTTAAATAGATGCAGATCACAGCCATCAGGGTTTTCTCATCCTTGAGATTCTTGCTTATGGTTATTTCATAAAACCCTAGTAGAGCAACTATTATAGCCAACAGACAAAAGATCTTCCTCTAATGCTTTTCATTTTTTGTGGAGATCAGTACAACAGTAGGGTATTGCCATGTGTTATCCCCTGATCCCATTAAATGACCAATTTGCAGCCTTTTCTAGTAAAACCTTTGCTTGTTGATCTTTCATGCTGATTCCTATTTACAAATCACTGCTGAAAATATAAGAAGTCCATTTACACATCCACTATTTATCTTTCCATTGCTCTTTGGGTCACCTATAATTTTTACTCTTCAGTATTCATTTTTCCATGGTTTCTAGCCATAGAATATTGATGTCTAAAATATGGGTATTGATTAGTTTTGCTGATCTTTTTTTCCTCTTTTTTAAAATTCTGTATTATAAAGGATAGTTCTTTGGAAAATAGTAGAGGGAGGAAGATGGATAAGAACTGAATCTTTATACCTTCACTGGGATAAGGAAACACCTTCTACTGATGGAGGTTGGCAGCTTCTCTGCAAATTTATAGTCTTAGAGAATTGCCTGGGACACCAAGAGGTGCAGTGACTTGCCCAACATCACACATCCAATATTTCAAAGGCAATTATTGAACCCATGTTTCCCTGAATTTGTAGCTATCTCACTATTCACTATGGTATACTGCCTCTGGAAAGAGAGAGATGTAAGGGAGGAATGTAGATAAAAACAAACTATCAATTAAAATCTATAAAAATAAATTTTAATGTACTTTTATGACAAGGAGTATCCTGAGATGATTGAAAACACTGTATAACTTCCTTTGATCCAGCCTATTCTCTCATCTAAGACTTTCAGTGCTGGGTACTCATTCTTTATGCATTCACTTTCTGTTAAGTATATTGTTAAACAATTTTAGCAATGTATCCTACAGTGAATACCTGGTCAGGTTCAAGAGCTTTGATGTATTCAGGAAAATGCCATCCACAAATGGGAACAGTGAAGATAGTTCTCTATAGGAAATCTTTCTTCCATTTGGACTTTCTGTAGCATATCCTCTATAAACCTCAATATTTTTGGCAAGCATGTATCTCTGTATTTTATGTTTTACTTGATGCTTGCATTCAGACAGTCACTGCATAAAGTTATCTCAGTTGTATCATTTATCAAAATATCTTATATGATTATAATATGTATACTGAGACCTGTTGGTTGAAAGGGGCCCTTCTACTTTCTTGAATTAAGTGCTTTTTGTAATCCCCAAATATACATAGAATCTATATTCTCTCTTCTTTTAAGTCAATTGAGTGTGACTTATGGACATATAAACAACTACAGAAAATTTTGTGCAAAAACTTACTTATTTCTTTCAAAAATATTCTTGATACACATTTATTCCATTTTTGTTAAGATTTTACAAATGAAATATTGGGCTAATGGTTTAGTATGTGATATCTTCTCAAGAGTCTTCTTTTGGTAATAATGTTATTTATGATGTTCTTAATTCTTTTGGACTACTTCAAATAAGAAGGATTCCTTTAAAATAACTTTGGATTTTACATACAAATTTTATCTATGTAATTATGTCATATCTATCATACATTTCTTCTGTATGTATTGGTCAGGTTAAACACTATGCCTAATTTCAATTTTAAAAAATTGTTCCAACTTCTTGTAGTAGGCACATCATGAAAGAAGGTGTAAAAATACAAATATAGAGTTTATTTTTTTTATCAGTGATGAAACTAGATCATCATAGATACTGGTAGATATGTTCCAGTTCATGTCTACTTGTTCATCTTTCAGTTTCACTTGTAAATGCTCTCTAGATTATCTGATTTATTTAGGTCTCATGCCAAACTTTCCACAGGCTCATTTTTCCATTCCAGGATGAATATTTTGCATCAGTTAACGTCACTGAAAAGTAATAATAGTTAACATTTATAAAGCACTTATGCTATGCCAGGCATTATACTAAGCATTTTACAATTATTACCTTTTTTAATTCTCACAACAATCTAGCAGATAAGTGTTATTATTAACTCCATTTTACAGATGAAGAAATTGAGGTAAACAAAGGTAAAGCAACGTGCTCAGAATCACACAGCTAGTATGTCTGAGGATGGATTTGAGTCCAGGTCTTCCTGCTTCCAGACCGCATGCTCTATTTACTATGCCATCATCAGCGTCATTACCCTTATTTTTATCTCTTTTTTCTACTTCTTAGAATAAACAGTTTGTTTAGATAGATCAAGAGAGAGTTTTTAATAGAGTTAGACCTTCTGGGGAAAAGGTTGATGAGGAACAACTCTCCTTTATCCGTTCCCTTAACCCCTGATGTCACTACTTTTGAATTTTTGTTCTATATAGGTAGTGATGGGTGGTGTCATTCAAAAATATTTAGATAATTCTAATAGTTTGTTATACTACTCTTGATTCTACACCTAGAGAATTATACTTTTATAGTATATTACTATTTACAGTTAAATTAATTCCATAGTTTGAACATAGTACTACTTCTTAAAAAAGAATCATGATTTGCAAACCTTTACATAGAATCTGAGAGAGCGAGAGAGAGAAAGAGACAGACAGGAAGAGACAGAGAGAGAGAAGGGGGAAAAGAAGGAAGGAAGGAAGGAAAGAAGGAAGGAAGGAAATAAAGAAAAATAATAATAGAAAGTGGATGTGACTTTTATGACTATCCATAAATTAGTAAGTCCCCCATTCTCTCCAAGGGAATTTTTCCTTTAATTAAAAGCAGATTAAGTACGTAATCTATCAGAAATATCTCATGAAAACATATTTCTTATCCATTAAGAAGAAACAAAGAATTGGGATTTTTTCTATTTTTCCTTTCTTTAAGCTAATAGAGCAATATTGTAATACATTTGACACAAGTAAGAAGAAATTAGAACATTAAAATTATGCAGCATAATGCCATATTCTCAAATTTTAATAAAAATTAGGTGTGAGTGACAGCTTCAGGGTGATGCAAAAAGACTGTTAGATTTATTACATTTAAAAGGAAAAATGGCCTTCAACTTATTCACTCTACCTGCACATACACACCCTCCCTGCCACCAGCAGTTTCCAATTGATATACAGGAAAAAAATAAAAAAACATTAAATAGAGTCCCTTTTATTGCCCCAGCCTTTTATGAACTCACAGGATTTATAGAAAAAAAGACAAAAATTTGTGCAATCTAATGAAAACAAAACTTATCCAAGGCATTTAACAAAATGTCACTGGCCATACCATGCAAGTATTCTCATTGCAAATGTAGAAATCAATTCAAAAGTGAAAATCTCATTTTTTTTTTTTGCAAATCAAAGGATGTAGAAGCTCTTTGGAAATCTGAATAGATTCTAATTTTACTTAATGTGCTTGCATGACTGGGCAAGAAGCCAGATCAGTGCCCCAATATAAGTGCAGTTAAGCTGATGTTGTTAACAATGAAAGGACTTAAGCACAGTTGATGGGTAACTGTTAGATATAACTCCTATGCAAAATTCATGAGCTCTAAAACAACAAGGTATCTTAGATATTATTTCATTTACTCTTTTTACTTTATAGATGAGAAAAGTAAGATCACTTCCATGATATTGAATGCTGTACTTTCCCTTTCTTATCAAAGTTTTCTGTATATAGATATATGCATATATATATATAATATATATGCATATATCTATATACTTATGTGCATTTGTGTGTGCATATATACATATATGTATGTATATATACATGTATGTGCACACACTACATACACACACACATATATATATATCTGTACACTCACCCTCAATTTTGGCTGGGATTATTGAAATAACTTAATTAGCCTCCTGACTGATATTTCACACCAATTTCCTTTTAACTCCATCTTCCATTCAGCTGCCAAAATGGTTTCCATAAAGTGTAAGTTAAACTATATCAAAACTTACTCAACAAATTCTTGTTGCCATCTACTTGTTTTCAGTCCTGTCAATTCTTCAAGTTACTAGAATGGTTTACAATTTCCTTTGCCAAGTCATATTACAGATGAGGGAACTGAGGCAGACAGGGTTAAATGACTTACCTTTCTAATCTAATACTTATTTATATGATTTCTTCTTCATTTGAATGTGAGCTTCTAAGGAGCAGAGATGATAGGGTTTTTTTTTCTTTTCTTTGTATCCCAAGTACTTAATAACAGTGCCTGGTACATTTTTAATTAATATTCGTTGACTTGGGAATATTAATATTCTGTTGGTGGGTTGTTTGGTTGTTTGAGCTGTAAATATAAAAACCATTCTGGAAAACAATTTGGAATTATGCAAAGAAAAGTGATAAACATTTTACCTCCATTGGCCCAACAATATCAATATTGGTTAACCAATCAATAAAAATTTAAGTGATTTCTACATACCAAGCATTGAACTTGACATTGGAGATACAAGACAATAACAAAAATAAGAGTTGTATATCTGAAGGAATTTACTTCTAACGTGAAAGAAAACACGTATACAAATAAATAAAATCCAAAGCATATATAAAATACTAAGGAGGTGGCACTAGTAATTGGGAGGAATCAAGAAAAGTTTCATGTAGTAGGAAGAACTTGAGCCAAGCATTGAAAGAACCTAATGACTCCATGAGGCAGAAGTGAGGAAGGAGTGCGTTAGGAAGGGTAAAGATGCCAGGAATGGGGAGATAATAATCCCACTATATTCTGTTCTTGTTAGACTTCATATGGTATATTATATTTAGTTCTGGGCACCATGATT
This sequence comes from Sminthopsis crassicaudata, assembly GCF_048593235.1. Lineage (NCBI taxonomy): Eukaryota > Metazoa > Chordata > Mammalia > Dasyuromorphia > Dasyuridae > Sminthopsis > Sminthopsis crassicaudata. The sequence continues at coordinate 143,601,962 of NC_133620.1, forward strand.
TAAGAAGGATATGGATAAGATGGAGAGCATACAGAGAAGAGCAACTAAGACAGCTTTGAATTCATGACATATGAAAAGCAGTTGAGGGAAGCAATCATGCTTAACCCAGAGAAAGTCAATATGATAGATCAAAAGTCAATATGATAGCTATCTTCAAGTATTTGAAGTAATACAGAGTAGGATCAGGTTTGTTATCTTTGGCCCCCAGTGGCAGAATTACATGTAATAGGGGGGAGTTTCAAAGAGAGAAATTTAAGCTTGATGGCAGAGCAAACTGCCTATCAATTAGAAGTATCCAAAAGTGGAATGGGTTGCCCCAAGATGTTATGGGTTCTTTCTCCTCCTCTTCAAGTGGAGACTAGGTGACCACTTGTTGGGTATATTATAATTGGAATTCCTTTGCTGTATGAATTGGACTAAATGCCTGCTATATTCTCTTCAAACTCAAATTCTGTGATTCTTTGATTCAAATTAAGGGAGAGAGCATGTGAAAAGGCACAGATGCAAAAAGATGAAAAAAAGTTGTATGTGAGACTGGTTCAGAATGTATATGGTGTAATAAGCTTGGGGAGGTAGGCTAGAAACAAATTGTGAAAGGCTTTACGTCGCAGAAGAGTTTGTACTTCATCTCACAGGAAGAAGATGCTGGAGCTTCTTGAACAGAGAAGTGACATTGCCAGATCTTTGTTTGATGAATAACATCTTTATAGATTGTTTGGAGGATGGATTGAAGAGGACATAGGTAGAAAGACTAATTCTTTATCCCTTAATGGATAATTCTCTCATTAAACTAAGAAAGTTTTTCCTTTAATAAAAATAAACAGATCCAGGGTTCAATTTGTCAGGAATATATGATGAAGAATATTTCTGATCCATTAAAATTGGGCCCTGTTGTAATACTGCATATGAAAAAGCTTCAAACATGGTGCTAATTGGGTACATGCAGAAAAAAGTAAAAATGTGAGATATATTGTTGAAGTAGAATCAACAAGATATAGCAGTTAATTGGATGTGGGGAAAGAGAGAGATTGAACTCAAAAAGGTCTCCAGTTTTGCAAATAAGAGTGAGTTAGGAAAGTGGGATGGTTTAGGGCAGAACTTCTTGAATTTTTATGACTCCTTGCCACTCAAGAAATTTTTACATGATGCTAGGTATATAGGGACATAAAATAGGTATAAAAATTCAAACATCATAATAAATCATAATTTTGTGACCCCCAGATTCAGTTATATGACTTCATATGGATTCATGACCCACAGTTTAAAAAGCTATGGTTTTTAGGGTAAAAAATAATGAGTTCTGGTTTGGTCATATTGAATTTAAAATGTCTATGGGATAGCCGATTCAAAATTGTCTAGTAGGCAATTTGTGATATAAGGCTAGAGCTAAAGAAACTAGAGATAGATATGTAGATCAAGGAGGCATCTGTAGAGAGACTGTATTTAAACCAATTGGAATTGATGAGGTCAGTAAGAAAGTAAGTGGAGAGAGGAGAAGCTGTAAGGAGCAGTCAGGTAGGCAAGAGAACCAGGAGTGTAATGTGGTGAAAGGGAAGGATATAGGAAGACAGAATAATGAACAGTGTCAAATGCTACAGAGAGGGTAAGGGTGCAAACTGAAAAATAGTTACCCCACTGAAAATTAAGATATCCTTGAAGGAAAGTAGTTTCTGTTGAGTCAAATAATGAGATCAAAAAATCAAATTTCAATGGGTTTCATTAGGTTGAAAAGTAAATGAGAGTAGAGGAATTTTTTAAGAGTTTGGTGGGTATATATCATTGTATATGCATGTATGTGCATATTCAGCAAAAAAAAAATTAAAAATACACACATATTAGCTTTAAAAAGCCAAGCTCTCCCACTGCATTCAGTGCCATGTGCAGTCATCCTGAGTTATGTCTGACTACTGGACCCACTGGAGGAGAAAGTGAGACTGGTGACTTTGCACAGCCCTCTCTCACTGATGTTATTATGGTCCCCTTTGAGAACAAAGGACAAACAACAACTTCTATATATGCATGTGTGCACTCACACACACACACACACACACAGATATAGATATAGATATTCTAGCCCAATGTCTCTCTTAAAGACTAAAGAAACAAGCATTCAACCTCAATAGTTCTCCTAGGTCTGTCCCTTTCCTCCTGCCCTGCAACCTTCCCAGGTAGACTTCAAGCATAGAACTTGACTCTAACTATCTCTTCAATGTTGGTCCAGGTTTCAGATCATATAGCATCCACATGTCACATAAATACATTTAGATAACTCAAGCAAATATTCCATTTATATTTTGCATGTTTGCTAGTGAATATCACAATATCTAACCAATCAGTAAAATTTGAAGAGAACTCTTCATATTGCAAGCTGTTTTGCTTATCTTCTTATCACAAAGATAGCTGTGGGATGCTGCCAGACCTGCGGGTGGATCCTGAACACAGGATGGTCTTACAATAAATATAATAATAATTCATGTGTGTGCAGCATGATGCAGGGGAAGGCAAGCTAAATTTGAAGTCAAACAACTTTAGATTGAATACCAGCTCTACCATTCACTACCTGTAGACTATAAGGCAAATCATTAAATTTTAAATCCTTCTAGGTCTCATTTTTTTTCATTGTAAATAAGGAAGTTGGATGAGCTCATCTCTGGGTCTCCTTACAAGTTCTAAATCTTTGTCCATATTTCTATAACAATCTCTTACTACACTGCACCTGAATGGTATGTATCATCCCCTGTTCTTTTTTGGAAGAAGATATCAGAGGATTACTAATACATTTCAAAGCCAACCATCAAAGAAACAACTGAAGAGTCATCCCACTGAGCAAGGAAAAAAAAAAAAATATATATATATATATATATATATACATATATATATATATATATATATATATATAATTGTGAGATTAATGAGTAAAAAGGAAGCCAGTACTATGACCTGGAATGTCCCTACTTTCCACCATGGGATTCTAAGAAACAATCATAATGATCCCCACAGCCACAAATAGCACTTAGTGATGTACAAATCTCAAGAATGACATGTGGGGAACTGGAGGATGTTCCAAGAAACCCTGCTGGGATGTCAGCATGCCTTCCTTCCAAAGACGCAAAGGCAGGTTTTGGCTTAATGTGGTTGAGTTGTTTGCAAATAAATGTATTTTCATTCTTAAAAAAAAGGTACAGTGTCTTCATGTGCAGGAAGTATTCCTTTAGAGATTGTCTTCTCCCTTGGTCACAGTTAGGAGCTCATACTCTCAAATAGGGATGACATTGTAAAGATACAAACAAGTGAAAACAAGAATTCTTTTTTTTTAGAAACCTGGAGATTTTAGAGAAATATCCTGATTCTGCATGAAAAAATTAAAGTGGGATTTAGAAAACCTTGCTAATCTGGCTTATTAGCCTGAGGTGGTCAAAATAACACTTATGTCATGTTTATTTATTGCTTCCCTCAAATCACATAGACCCCCTCCTAGGCAGGAGCTGACTAATGGAGCCTCCATTTGCAATGAACCATTTCTTTAAGCTATGCATATTATTTAATCAGTACACTTATTTGCCTAGGAGATTCATAGCAAATCAACAGTCAATGCACTGTCTTTAAGGTGCAGAAGTATTCACATGGCTTATGAACCACAGGATTTACACAAACACTTGCTTATAGATTATTCGTCAGGTGAATTATTGGATGATGAGAAACCTTCCAACTTAATTTCCTTCTTTCTATAAAAAGGGGTCATGCCTTGAGGAACAGGAGAACTTGGGGGGATTAAAGGGAAGGAAGTGATCATTTTAGAATCTGTAATTCTGTAACTGGGCTCTTTAAGTGAAAGGGCAGCATAGTATGGTAGAACTAGCAGTCACCTAGGTTTAAATCCCAAATTTTAAATTTGTGAGACCATTTACCGATATAATATTGGAGAAGTGACTTATCCTCCCTCAGTTTTCTAATATTTAAAATGAGTGATTTGGCTCATGTAACCTCAGAGATTCCTTCTTACTCTACATCTGGGATCCTACAGATGACCATTACCCCTTCTTATTTCTGTCAGGGGACCACCATTTTCACATAAAACCAAGATCCCCACCTAGACCCCTCACTTTTCTCACATAGCCAAACTTTTGTTAAATCTTGCCGTTCATAGCTTCATAGTTTCTCTCCCATGCATCCCCTCCTTTCCACACTGTCACTCCCCAAGATCATCCCATCATCATGTTGTCTAGCACTAGACTACTGCAATGTTGTTTGGTCTATCTACTATTTATGTATATTTTGTATAAATAGAAATTTAATAGAATAAAACAGAGTATTTTTTGCTTCTCTTTGTACTTTTAACAGCAAGATAAGTGGTTCAAAGTGAACACTTAAATGCTTTTTGATTTGCCAATCAAAAATGACATTTTTTACTCATTTTTAATTATTTCTCAATAATATTGTATAGGTATGTTCCTTTAAGAATCCTATCCCTACTCCCAAAAAAATTTTATGAGAAAAAACCTTTTGTAGCCTGAAATGTAATTCTGATTTCAAGAAAGATCTCTCCTTAGTCCCTCAATATGGCCTCAGTATAGCTTTCTAGTATATATTAGATGCATCTGAAGGAAGAAATAAAGTCAAATTAAAATGGGAGTAGGAGAAGAAGAATGTTTCCCAGATACGCTTGCTAAATTACTTCTTGAACTTCAACATGCATGAATAGGAAAGTTATATGGTTTCTTGAGAGTATGGATACTCCTTCTACCAATACAAAAGTATATGATTTAGTTGCTAAATCTTAAGGATTTGCTTTGGTATCCTAGAAATCAAGTTCTTTTCCCTGAATCACATAGCATTGTGTCAAAGGCCAGACTGAAATCCAGACTTCCCTTGAGTCCAAATCCAGCACCTTAATCTTCAACCTGCATTATATTTTTATTCCATTATAAACTTGCATATATTAATTAAGAAATGTTTATTAAAGTTGAAAGTGGGTAGGGGAAGAAGATAAGGGAGGGATCCATAGATGGGGGAGGTTAAGTAACAACAAGTTAAGGAGCAGAATTAAAGCAGAGTCAGCAGAGATAGGAAAGATGTTTGTCCATGTATGTGCGAGGGTATGTGTGTGTGTATATATGGGGGCTGGTAGCATGTATGTATCAACATACATATATCATATTAACTATAGCCTGCTTGGGGGAGGTGAAGGGAATTGAAAGGTAAAAAAAAAGATGTACAGCAATGAACAAAACCATTTACAAGGAAGAAAAGATGGACATGCAGGAATATAATTTCTTATACTACTATATATACTGTCATAAAGTGGTAATTGTTATATATTTTGAATTTAGGGTTCTACTGGCCACAAGGCAATGTTCTCTTGTGTATTTCTTTTTTTTTAATTCTGTTTTTCTTTTTTAAATAAAGTATATCTCTTCTGTTAAAAAAAAAGTTGAAAGTAAATGAATATGGTGACTGCATTTGAGTTAAAACAACTATTCAGCTTCTATAAACTAAAAAATAAGCCAAAAATAGTCTAAATAAAATTCTACAGAAACAATACTCTATTTAAATTTGATATTTTGTTTTGTTTTGTTTTACTGAAGTAGTTACTGCAGATATCTGAACCTGTGTTCAGTTCATAATGCCGATGTGTGGTAGTTGTTCGGTCATTTTCCATGCAACCTTTTTTTATTCCATTAGGGGTTTTCTCGGCAAAGACACTAAAGAGGTTTGCCATTTCCTTCTCCAGCTTATTTTATAAATGAGCAACTGAGGCAAACAGAGTTGAGTGGCTTGCCCAGGAGCACACAGCTACTAAGTGTCTGAGGCCATATTTGAACTCAGGAAATAGTTTTCCTGATTCCAAGCCCAGTGGTCTATCCACTATTCCATTTGATTGCTCCAATGCCAATTCAGCAAGATACTAACATTATATATCACTTAGAATGAAAACAGAAAAGTTGAATACTGTTATATCTAAAGATTTCAGAAGTTTTTTTTTATAATTTTTCACAGTATATATGCATGAGTAATTTTTTTATAACATTATCCCTTGTATTCATTTTTCCAAATTATCCCCTCCCTCCCTCTACTCCCTCCCCTTGATGACAGGCAATCCCATATATTTTACATGTGTTACAGTATAACCTAGATACCATATATGTGTGTAAATACCATTTTCTTGTGGCACATTAAGTATCAGATTCCGAAGGTATAAGTAACCTGGGTAGATAGACAGTAGTGCTAACAATTTACACTCACTTCCCAGTGTTCCTCCTCTGGGTGTAGTTATTTCTGTCCATCATTGATCAACTGGAAGTGAGTTGGATCTTCTTTATGTTGAAGATTTCCACTTCCATCAGAATACATCCTCATACAGCATTGAAGTGTACAGCGATCTTCTGGTTCTGTTCTTTTCACTCAGCATCAGTTGATGTAAGTCTCTCCAAGCCTCTCTGTATTCCTCCTGCTGGTCATTTCTTACAGAGAAATAATATTCCACAACCTTCATATACCATAATTTACCCAACCATTCTCCAATTGATGGACATCCGTTCATCCAGAAGAAGTTCTTATTTGGACATGAATGAATCTGAGAAAAGTCTTCTTCCATATTTATGGTGAAATTTCTGGCTCAGGTCTTTACCTTACCATCCATGAATTCTTCTTAAATCAAAGAAGAGATTAATTTCAGCTTCAGTGAGTCAGCAATAATTTGTTAATCTATCAACAATGAACATATCAAGTCATCCCCACATTGCTTCATAATTCTACTGTCAACTGGCTAAATCACTGATTATCATCACATTCCATTAAACTGCTGTGCTTTCTATTCAGTTTTCAAGAGTTCCATTGTAAATACTTTGAAACCTACTTAAGCCAGTCAGCCTCAAAAATTAATACCTTCATTTCTACATTTACACTAGTGCTATTTATTTCTTAAGTCGCTTTACCTTCCCCACCCACCACTCCATGAATTTCTCTCTCCTTGACTTCTAAAAAAGCTTCCTGAATAGCACACTCTTACAATTGCTTCTAGGTAGCGGCTCCACAAACTTTATGAAAGTGTTTGTTCAGGTGCAAGCCTATACTTTCATTTGACCCTTGCCAAGCCTGCTATGCACTAAAAGGGTGATTTTTTTTTACTTCCTTGAAATAAGCATCAAGATTGGATTACCAAAAACAATGGCAGGGCCAAACTATTTGAGAGAAGAATTTAAGGCTATTTAGATTATATGATCCAAAGATGACTGCTCAAGGATTTAGAGTGGCCCCAAATATCTCTCTTGCAAGTCTTGTCAACAAATTCCTGTCTGTAGTGGAATACAAGTCTCAGCTTTACCATTCACTACCTATATGAAGTTGAGCAGTGAATTTCATTTTCTGAACTTTCCTCACCTGTAGAAAGAATAGGCCACTGTTAATGGAAATAGATACTTAGCTTCTGCTTAGAGTACACCTCTACTCAAAAGACTTTTTGAGTTGCATAGTATATTTAATCTCCTTTAGTTAATAACGGTCCCCCTAGATCTATACTGTTAAACCTCAGTTTTAACTGGATCATGAATATATTTCATTTTTCTATACTTATTTTATATAGCAAAAGGTCTGAGATCACCTTCCTCTTCCACACTGACAGTGATAAAGTAGAAGAAAAAAAGAAAAAGATACATAGTCTATTTTAAAGCTTCAAGTCTATATATCATGAATGTCTCCTTCCAAAAGAGAGTTGGTAGATTCTGGTTAAGTAGACAAACAACATCCAATAAATGAAATTATTATGTTTTTGATAGATGGGAAATGACTAGTTACTGATGCAAGAATCCAATCAGAATTGGCTATATACAGTCAGAACAATTGGTTAGACGAAGATCAAAATTAATATCAAATTAGAAAAAAGAAAACACTGTATGCAATTATAACAGTTTCAACCTGTCTATTCTATTGAATCATTGATGTCCTCTAAAAGGGAGGGAAACTAAAATGGAAAAAGATAGTAATAGTGAACTTAACACCATTTCCTGCAAAAAAATTTAGTTTACATGAAGCTACCACCACAACAAGATGGACAACAAACTCTGAAACCAACTCAGAAGCACTTCATCTACTTGGCAAGTCACTTAAACCACCCTGGGCCTTAACAGATCATATTTGATGACCTCTTGGGACCCTTTCATCTTAAAAGCTATGATCCCATGATCCTTATTATAGGAGACAGTTAGAAACAGGGGAATAGCTTGAGTGAACCCACTGTTAAATTTCAGTTTAAGCATTTTCATCTCAAGTATCACTTGTTTTTGAATCATTCCAATTGTCTGACTCTTCAGGATCTCACTGGGAATTTTCTTGTCAAAGAAACTGGAGTGATTTTCCATTTCCTTCCCCAATATATTATCTAGATGGGGAAACTGAAGCAAACAGAGTTAAATGACTTGCCCAGAGATGTATGACTAGTATGTGGCTGAGGCTGGATTTGAATTCAGGAAGATAATAAGTCTTCTTGACTTTAGACCTGGCATTTTATGCTCTGTGCTACCTAGCTGATATTAATAAATGCCACAAATTAGTATTTGATTTATTGTCTTATTGATTTTCTAGACTTAAGAAAGTGATAGAGAAAATGTCAATAACACAAATGTTTTGTGTATACTTTTTTTTCAGAGAGCCAGTTGTTAAACATTTACCAGCATACTACACATAAGAAACCAAAGGAGTCAATAGAGAATACAAATTTATTTGTGGAAGATCATGGAAGAGGATGATAAAAGATTGTAGGTGTTATCTCTTAAAACAATGAAAAGCAATAGAAATGAAGTGTAAAATAAGGCTTTGCATGAGCTTTTACTTATTCCAAGAATATTTATTCACATATGAAACTAACAAGAAGAATAAAAATAGAGGGAATTGAAATATATTCTATGTTAATACATCTCATCAGTGAAGAGAGAAATTCCATATAATAATTATAGATTGAAGCACTTTAGGGTTTACAAAGCACTTTATGTACATTAAGCAACCAGCAACTCTGTGAGGTAGATATTATTGTTAGCCCCCTTTTACAGACAAGGGAAGGAAAGGATGAGAAAGATTAAATGATTTGCCCAAATTCACAATTAGGAAGTGAGTGAGGTGGGATTTGAACTTTGGACTTGCAAATTTACTGCTCTATCCATAGGGGCCTGGATACTTATAAATGGATTCATTTATACCCATCCCTAAAGTGCTACATTAGGAATTAGTAAAGGCACTTAAGGAGATAAAGTTGGAAAGATCAGTGAGTTAGTACCACATATACTACAAAGAAATCCATTCTGGAGGAGATTCAATCAAGCAGATGCTCTCATCCTTTGAGATGCAGCTCAAGGACTGCAAGGAGGGGATCTTTCCTGCTCCCCTCAATTGCTAATGTGCCCCTTTCTTTGTATTAATTATTTTGTATTTATTTGTAATGATTCAAGTTATATTTATGTTCCATATATTAATTTCTGTTCTTGTTGCTCCTCCCATTAGGATGTAAGCTCCTTGTAAATAGCAATAGTCTCATTCTTTATTCATGTATCCCCTGTTCCTACCCTCTGAAAGCTTATATTCTATCAACGGGCACAACATGAATACACATAGAAAATAAGAATTAGATTTATTGATTTCACCAGTAAAGAAAATTCCTTCATGAGTTCCCACTACTAAAGCAGGTCAACTTCTTTTCAACTTATAGTCTTAGAGACTTGCTTAGGGAGGTTAAATGATTTTCCAGTAGTTATATTGCCAATAAATATCAGATTCAAGACCTGAACCAGATTTTCCTAGTTTTGAAACAAACTCTTTATCCCCTGTCATATTGTCACTCTTTACATGTAAGTACATTTTAAATATACATCACATTGATGAGGTCATATCTCTATTGAAGTATCTGTTTCATTTGGATTCAGAGTCAAGCACATATTTTATAATGAGATGATAATAACTGAATGACCTTGGGCAAATCACTTAAACTCATTCAGCCTCAGTTTCAGCATCTGCAAAATGGGGATAATAATAGCACCTGCATCACAGGGCTGTGAGATTTAAGTGAAATAAAATATGTAAAGCACTTTGCAAACTTTGCAAATACAAAGTAACTATTATTAATTTAATTATGCCTTTCAAAATATCTGTGTATACAAAATAAAATCATTTAAGCTTGATTATACTACCTTGTTTATTTAACCAATGCAGACAATCATATAGCGTAATTTGTGTCCAAAATAAATCTCCTGTCCTAAATTGCCCAGAAATTAGATCAATCTGATTAATCAAAGAGTTCCAAATTCCCTTGACTCTCTGTTGGGAAGGATGTAAAGACTACAAAGGTAAACTGTAGGCATGTCATAAACAGAGGTGAACTTTTTAGCTTTTAAACATCTGATGGAAAATAAATGTGTCTATATTTGAAATATAAGCTTCATATCTATCATTTATCCTTCAAAGGTAGGAGATTTAATCATTACAGCTTCCCCCCTAATGTTTTTCACACTGGCTGACTGTACATCTTAATGCAGCATTTCCAGCTAATCGTCAAACGTAGCATGAAACATTTGAAGTTGATTGGAACATAATAAATCCATTTCTAGAGAAAGAGAGAGAAAGATCCTAGCCTGATTTATAATTCCCTAACACAGGAGAGCTCCCTAGCTCAGGCCTTCCAATAGCTCTCATTAAAGCAATAGCTTATATTTTTATGATCTTAATCTCAAGATGGGGTTTCTTAACTTCTGTTACTATGTTTTATTTGTAGCACACAACTAGAAATACCTATCAGTTTATGCTCTGTATAATTACCAAAGCATTTTTAGAGTGGAAAGGGGAAAAAAGAGTCTACAAATTAAATGCAATCAAGAAGACGGTGTAATATAGAAGAAAATACACTGCATCTATGGCCAGACAAACTAAATTCAATTTCCAACTCTATCACTACTAACTGTGGGATCTTTGATATATCACTCAATTTGACTGCATTTAAGTTTGTTCATCTACAAAATAAAAGAATAGGATCTTAAAAGGTCCTTCTGGCTCTCATCTGTGGTACTCCAATGTACATAAATGTGTTCACTCCAAACCAATCTTCACTAGACTGTCAAAAGTAGCTTTCCTAAATACAGGTCCAACTATATCACCTCTTTATTCAATAAATTCCAGGGCTTCCCTATCACCTCCAGGATTAAATTTTTAAAAACCTTCTATTTGGTATTCAAGCCTTTCAGAACTTTCCCAATCTTCTTACACCTTTTATCCTTCACATACTTTGGGATTTAGTGACATTGGACTCCTTACTGGTCTTCAAACAAGACCCTTAATTTCAGCTGCAGGAAGCTTCTATTTACCTCTTCCAGGATATAAATTGAAGCATGTGAAGTATATATGCGTTTCCAAGGATGGGGCTATCTCTGTGACTATTCTCCATATCTAGAATGCTCTCTTTCCATATCTGTGTCCCAAAACTTCCCCCATTTCTTTCAAGTCCCCATTAAAATTCCTCCTTCTGCAGGAAGCTTTTTCCAAATTTCTTTTATCCTAATACCTTCCATCTGTCTATTATTTCTGATTTATCATGTATATGCCTTCTGTGTATATAGCTTGTTTGCATATATCTTCCCAATTATACCAAGAGCTCCTTGGAAGCAAGGTCTGTCTTTTCTTTATTTTGTAACCTCAGCCCTTAGCACACAGTACTTGACTCACCATATAATAGGTGCTTAATAAATTGAATAAGTGACTGCTAGACATCATGTTAGTGGGAAATGTGGATAACCAAAAATTCACAGAAATCCCAATTTGATTTAACATTACAAAACCCTTGCTTCCTATCTAAATCATTTTTACCAGGGCTTTCAATGTGCAAAATGATTTACGCTTATCTTCTTTCAGCTCATTTGCCTTTTTTCTTAGGAAAGATGGTATCAATTATTGAAAAGGCCAAAAAGTGAGAAAACGGGGAAGAAGAAATAAGGGGCCTAAATAGGAAACATCATGTCATAACGAAGATGAAATGGAAGGCACCATTGTCACATCTACTAAGTGCAATGTTTGTTGAAAGCTTCACTATGTAGATTGGGGGAAATTCTTGGTCAATAAATCAAAGATAAGAACATAATTGAAAATGCAGTTCTCTAATAAAAATCAAAAACACAATCACTAACAGATGACAGATGTCATCAAATTTAAAGAAGTCAACACATTTAGAGGGATCAACAAAAAATTGTCCCTCAGAGGAGACTTCCCCAATTGTCTCTGCAATTAGTATTTCTGTGGACAGTCTATTCTAATGATTAACACTTGTCACCTTGTGTACTGAAGCATCACTGATGCAGGAAAGACAGCTTTATAATTACTGCTTATTAGACATTTCAGTACTCTAAATTTGAAAAAGGCTATTTATTTTAAGGAATGAAATCACAAATTGTATTTCTGTTCAATTTTGGCAGGATTTATTATTATAAGGCATTTATTAAATGTTTACTATTATCTAGGTACAATGTACCAATAGGCTATTTCCTATGCACAGAACCAAAAGATTTCTTGTTAAAGAAAGGAAAATAAATCTGACCTTTGGAATATAAAAATTCTAATAGAGAATGCAACTTTTAGACTACCACATAATAAGAAATGCTTCAACCTGAGGTTTATTAAGGAAATCATGGTTGCAGCACTGAGCCTAATTAAAATGAAATTAATACAAGTATAGAAAAAAAGCATCAAAAAGAAGCAACATATCCTTGCTGATTTCTTTAGAGTTTTCATTAAATCTATAAGAAGTGTCTCTATCGACTTACATGAACTGATGCTGAGTGAAATGAGCAGGACCTGTATGTGCCAAAATGTTTGTGGCAGCTCTTTTTGTTGTAGCTAGAAACTGGAAGTTGAATGGATGCCCATCAATTGGAGAATGGTTGGGTAAATTATGGTATATGAACGTTATGGAATATTATTGTTCTATAAGAAATGACCAGAATGATGAATACAGAGAGGCTTGGAGAGACTTACATCAACTGATGCTGAGTGAAATGAACAGAACCAGAAGACCGTTGTACACTTCAATGCTGTATGAAGAGGTATTCTGATGGAAGTGGATATCTTCAACATAAAGAAGATCCAACTCACTTCCAGTTGATCAATGATGAACAGAAACAACTACACCCAGAGAAGGAACACTGGGAAGTGAATGCAAATTGTTAGCACTACTAATTACCCAGGTTACTTATACCTTCGGAAGCTAATACTTAATGTGCAACAAGAAAATGGTATTTACACACATATATTGTATCTAGGTTTTATTGTAACACATGTAAAATGTATGGGATTACCTGCCATCGGGGGGAGGGAATGGAGGGAGGGGGGGATAATTTGGAAAAATGAATACAAGGGATAATATTATAAAAAAATTACTCATGCATATATACTGTGAAAAAAATTCTAAATAAAAATTTTTAAAAGCCATGGCTTTGTCTATATAAAAAAAAAAAAAAAGAAATGAGCAGGACCAAGGAATCATCATATACTTCAACAACAATACTATATGATGATCAGTTCTGATGTACGCGGCTCTCTTCAACAATGAGATGAACCAAATCAGTTCCAATAGAGCAGTAATGAACTGAACCAGCTACACCCAGCAAAAGAACTCTGGGAAATGATTATGAACCACTACATAGAATTCCCAATCCCTCTATTTTTGTCCACCTGCATTTTTTTATTTCCTTCACAGGCTAATTGTACATTATCTCAAAATCCTATTCTTTTTGTATGGCAAAACAACTGTTTGGACATGTTGGGGGGGGGAAAGGAGGGGGAAAAGTGGAACAAAAGGTTTGACAATTGTCAATGCTGTAAAATTACCCATGCATATATCTGGTAAATAAAAACTATAATTTAAAAAAGAAGTGTTTCTATCATTTGCCATAATATTTCCCACTACAAGCAAATCAATTAATCTCGCTACCTCAGTTTCCTTAACTTAAAAATAGTACTATGCATCATTAAACATTTAGGAATAAAACTAGCATAATTTAAGCAGTCATACAGATGTTCCTAATTCAAGTTTAAAAAAAAAACACTAAGATGATTGATTGAATGTCTTATTTTTATCCAGATGCTTTGCAGTATTAAGTATGCAGTCTATGACTTAAGTTGCCAAAAAATATTCAATAACATTCCAATTGGGGGAAATTCTTCTCTTATCGTACAAGTTAATGAGGAACCACTTGTTTATTTCAAAACTATATAGGAGACATTATGAACTAACATTTTAGAAAATAAACATGAAGTTGGGGTCTTCTCCAAGATTACTTTTTTCCCCCTTGTAAACTAAGATGGATCAGAAAGAAGGTTGTGAAATCTTTTCAGGACAGATTCCAAATTAGAGCCTCTCTATTCCACATAGTTGAGAACTACCACTTTTGAGATTGCTCACAGCATACCCAATGCCAGAATTAAAATAACTCACATTTTTACATCTTTTCAGCTTTACAACAAGCTTTGCTCACAACAACTGTTTTAAGTTAGGTAGTGGCAAGTATAATTAGTCTTCCTCTTCAGTTGAGGAAACTGAGATTGAGAGGTTAATTGATTTGCCCATTGTTTTGTTGTCATGTCCAAGTCAATGCTTTATCTACTACACCAGGTTCTTAATATATTTTTGTTTCATGGATCCCTTTGTGTCAGTCTGGTGAAACCTATGACTCTTCTCAGAACAATGATTTTAAATGCATAAAGTAAAATATATTGAATTACAAAGGAATCAAATTGTATTAAAATACAGTATTAATTAAAAAAAAAATATATATATATATATAAGCTCACAAGCCTCAGGTTAAGAGCCACTATACTTCATTGATTCTCCATCTGTTTGAAAAACCTACTTGGCCTGTGGGTCTCATCTCAAGCCTCTTCCACCTCCATAAAGCCTTTCTTGGCTTCCTATTAATATAGAGGGATATGTGCAAGGGAAGAGGCACGCAGCTTTGGGCCAAGCACCAGAGCTGATTGCTAATAGCATCTACCTGGAACAAGGCACAGCAAGGAAGGCACTTAGACTCTACCGGCCTTTTTTAAAAAAAAATTTGGTGGCCCACAGAGTGCAGTATGTGCAACAGCTCAGGAACAAAGAATTTCATGGGCCTGATGCAGCAGTAGGGATAGATTTGAGGCAACTGGGTTTTCTCCTCTTGTGTCTTGAGGTTTTTGTGCCCTGCTGCACTCAAATAGAGCTGCTTTACTATGCCTTTAAACCCAAAGCCCTCTGGCTCTCACTGATTGGCCAGTAACTTGGTCATTGTTTGGGTTTTAATGGCTCAGAGTGAGTATAAATAGCAATTGTTTCTGTTCGGACCAAAAACTCTGAAGGTCTTCCCCTCCTAGACTAATTCTTTTGTGAAGGCAAACTAGGCCATCTTTTTCCTTAATTCTTACCCAGTCTTTAATTACAGAATGATTATTGCTTCGGTCAAACTGAGATCTGGGAAAGGACTTAGCTTAAAAAGGACCAGGTCTCCCATTGCATTCCTGCCATTGCCAGTGGTCCTGCCCTAGGTCTTGCCACTCGACTCAGATGCCTGGAGAAAGCTGATGAGTTTGTGTAGCCCCCTATCACCTAAATCTTGTTCACTTGAAGGTCAAGACATTACTCCACCCTGTCATTGGTCCTCTTGGAAAAGGAAGGAAGCCTTGCTGCAGACCCCTTAAAGGCAGTTAATGAAAACAAGTGGGGTATGTGTGCATTTGCAGGGAGCCAGGCTGCCTCTGTTGCATTATTCCAAAGTTCAGACATACTTCTTCCTAGCAAAGGGAATTGTGTGTTGCAAACAGACTGACAAGCTGTGTGTTTAATTTTGCAAGCTAAATTCGAGCACACACACACACACACACAACCATCCCAGATAAGAGATGCCATGCCATAGAAACCAGGATATGCTGCTCTCAATACATTTATTTTTTATCACTATAGTCACTTTTATTAAAAAAAAATAGTTGTTATATATCCAACTGTACATATATCATTTTTTGCAATTTTTCTTTTTTTATTACTTTTTTATTTTCAAAACATATACATGGATAATTTCTCAACATTGATCCTTGCAAAACCTTGTGTTCCAAATTTTTTCCTCCCTTCCTCCCACCCCCTTCCCTTGATGGCAAGTAATCCAATATATGTTAAACATCATAACATTTATTTTGTACCTCTCTGGGACACTTAACATTTTCTTATTTGTATTAGGGCTATTTGTATACCTCTCGCATCTCCACAACAAACTCCATCTGCCCTGAGGACAGAAGCAGCAATGATGATGATAGCTGACATTTATTGTTGTCATAATGGCATTTATAGAGCTTTTATATATAGAACTTCATTTGAGCCTCACAACAACCTGGTTAGATCAGCATTACAGACACTATTGTTCTCTAATCTGAAGATGAAGGAACTGAGGATCAGAGGAGTAAAATCATTTACCCAACATCACAGAACTAATAAGAGTCACAAACAAGATTTGAAGCTGGTCCTGCAAAATCTCACACTTTTTTTATATTCTAAAGCAGCTAGGTAGTATGCTGTCTAGGGTACTTACTAGCAGTGTGATTCTGAGTAAGTCACTTAATCTCTTTCAGACTCAGTTTCCTCATCTATAAAATAAGGATAACAATAGAACACAGTTGCTGTGAGATTAAGAAGAGATATAATTTATAAGGCATTTTGCAAATTTTAAAAGTGCTATATAAATGCTAGTTATTATTATCTACTAAACCATATTGCCTCTCACATCATGTTTTTGTATCCTTAGTATCTAGGATAGTACCCTGCATATAACAGATATTTGATGATGTTTATCAGATTGAATTGGTTGATTCTTTCATTGTCAGGAATGGGAGTCTGGTCTCCTTAATTAGAGTACAAATAACTTCAAAGCAGGTACCATATTTTATTCTTGCTTTGCCTCTTTTACACAATGCTGATAAAAGAGTAGTCTCTTAATAAATATTTATTAGTTATTCAACTGAACTTGCTGAG
The DNA here is from genome assembly GCF_048593235.1 of Sminthopsis crassicaudata. Taxonomy (NCBI): domain Eukaryota; kingdom Metazoa; phylum Chordata; class Mammalia; order Dasyuromorphia; family Dasyuridae; genus Sminthopsis; species Sminthopsis crassicaudata. Next base: position 143,618,982 of record NC_133620.1, read on the forward strand.
ATGATATAATTGTCTTCCTTGCAATGGCCTGTTTTCTCACCTTCAGGTCTTTTCAGCAATGGACAATCAGATATTTGGCAGCCTGAATCCCAGTGAATAAAGAGATGATTCCGTTTGAGAGGTGCTGGGGAAGAAATGTTTAATGAGGAGCAGCAGGCATATGGACTGTCAGGGAAATGGCTACTCTATATAAACATGCAAATCCATCATAAACAACATCTATAAATTGAAATTATAATTCTTAACAATAACCCAGAATACAGAAGGCACATGAGCACTCCTACAAACAGGATAGACTTAGATTAGCTCTCGAGTCCAGTTAGCCCTACCTTGACATAAGATCATGTAAATTCTCCAACTGTAAACAGAGAAAAGAGACAGAGAAAGATAGGAGGGAGACACTACCACTTGTTCCTCTGTGACTATCTCTTGGAGGGTCCCAACTAGATACTCCTGCTGACTCTCCTATCTAAGGAAAAACACAGAGAATTAGAGATAGTGATAGAAACAGACTAAGAGACAGAGTACAAGATCTCTTCATGTTTTAAATCCCCAGATCACATATAATTAATTGCCTATAGTTTTTGCCTACTCCTCTGTATTCCCAAGGCAAGGAAGGAAAAATCATTTCATTCATATTTTGAACTTAAGACCTAAAGGCCAATGGAAAGGTTTCTTCCCTTTTCAAAAGACAAGTCAAATTTAAATCAAGGTGAGTCAATCGCTTAATGGCAGAAAACTACCTTTTTAATCCAGAAATGATTTATTGAGGCCCATTTTCCTAAAACCTGTTCTGGCTAAAGCTGAGTTGTGGAGGGGGACAAGTTATATACCTTCTCCTTCTAAACAGCAAGATGCTAATTCAATATCAATTGATAATTATTATGTTGTTAAGGATGACTAAGCAGGTAAAAACCTAATATTTTATCAAAAAAGCAATGATATTATCATTGATATCCATGACTCTTTCTCATATTAATATTCTATAACATGGTCTACCCGATTTCTTAACGAATTACATTAATATATCTTTACTCCCCAGAAATGTCATACCCTTGCATATATCTTTGAACAGCCAGATTATCATATATATGTTTTACAATTATCCAAGGCTATCATCCTCAGAAAACATTTCCTAGGAACAAAAGTAATAAAAAAAAAATATGCCCTGAAGTGTTAGCCATTATTGAGTCTAATACTATCCCAAGAAACAACCTTCCACTCTGCCACTAATTTTACTACAATGAAAAAGGAAATTTGCTTTTGATTATTCTATATAACTAGATTAAAGAAAGAAGGCAGTATCCAGCACCTGGCATAATACCACAGAAATAACAGATGCTTAATAAGTGTTTATTGAATTGAATTGGATTGTTGAGCAAATGCATTCAGAAACTCTCTTTGTGCAAAGAATGAGCATTATAGGAATATCTCATTTTCTTGTTGTCTAGATTCTTCTGAGTAGGAATTAGGGTGAGATTTATAATCTCAACACCTTTACTCCATTTCCTAAAATATACCCAAACCAAGGCCGAGATAAATATGCTGTAACAGTGATCTAGTATATGGATGGATGATGAGGAATGATTTATGACAGTTACTGCCCTCAAATGTGGCAAATATTTGAATAGGAAAGGGGGGAGTTATTAATACCTACAGGTAGTGGTGACTCGTGAAGGGACCTTTTGTTAGGGAAGTCGCAGAAATAGTAAGCAGAATTATAGGGAGGTTCATTGCTATGCCCTTTCCAAAAGCCATATTAGTTTTGGCTTGATTCCTATCCCAGAGTATGAACTTAGTATTATGAACTTGACGGTAGTATAAATGGAAAAAATGTCCCCGGATATCTGGGTGGGTGGAAGAAAATAATAAATTTGGGGAAAAGAATGGAGCTTCTTTCAAGGTAAACAAAGTAATACCTCATTAAAGATTGAGAACACTGTGAATCAAAAATTCAACTCAAAATTTGTTCAATAAGAAGTGTAAGCACTTGAACTACAAAGTAACCAAGCAGGTTTAAAATGGGAAATGGAGAGGGGAAAATACCATTTCTTAATGAGCTCCTCCAACTCTGAGATTAGTTAACAACTGGTACAGGGAGAAGATTGCAGGAGATATGTTGTAGCAACCGATGGTCTATGTTCATTCAGCACTTCTTTCTGTCATGTGGCTTGGGGGTCAAATGACAAAAAGAGTCAGAAATAACTTCAAATAAAGGCTCTAAGTGAAAGGACTAAGAGAGCTTTCACTCTCTTTCACTCAATCCTTGCTAGCTCTGGAGTATTTGTGTCCACATTCTCAGCTCTCCTTCTAGATTCATGTTGTGTTTGGGTCCCTTGTGTATTCACTTACACAGCTCTAAACACCAATATTATAGATCTGTGCCAGCAAAAAGACATTTAATGAAAAAGAATAGCAAAATAAAGCTAAAAAAGTGAATTAGGTATTCCTGAATGATTGCAGTTTCTTACATCACCAAAGGAGATTACAAATCAAATAAATCTCTGTTCAATTTTCCTGCATCCTCAGCATGAGTAGAAAAAAATTTTAATAATAACTTTTTTATTTTCAAATTTTCAAAACTAAAAAATATTTTTTATTTTCAAAATACATGCAAAGATAGTGTTCAACATTCACTCTTGCAAAACCTTGTGTTCCAAATTTTCCTCTTCCTTCCTCCCACATCCCTCCCCTAGGCAGCAAGTAATCCAATATAGATTAAATATGTGTAATTCTTCTAAACATTTTCCCACATTTATCATACTGCACAAGAATAATCAGATCAAAAAGAAAAAAAAGTGAGAAAGAAAAAAAAGCAAACAACAAAAAGATGAAAATACTATGCTGTAATCCACATGGAGTCCCCAAAGTCCCCTTTCTGAATGCAGATGATTTTCTCCATGACAAGTTTATTGGAACTGACCTGAATCACTTCATTGTTGAAAAGAGCCAAGTCCATCCCAGGTGATCATCACCTAATCTTGCTATTGCTGTGTACAGTATGCTCTTGATTCTAGTCACCTCAGCACTAGTTTATGTCAGTCTCTCCAGGCCTCTCTGAAATCATCCTGTTTATCATTTCTTATAGAACAATAATATTCTATAACATTCAGGAGAACAGAATTTTTTAAAAACTCTTAATCATAGTCTTGATTACAAACTTCAGAATTGGGAAGGACCTAAGTGTTCATCTAGTCCAATTCCCTTATTTTACACATAAGGAAATATATAGACCTTCTAGGTGAGTTGTCCCGGTGTTTGTTAGTAGTAAAATTGGGATTGAAACTCAGGTTAGAATCAATGGATTCAGGGTAGCTAGGTGGTGCAATGGATAGAGCACCAGCCCTGAAGTCAGGAGGACCTGAGTTCAAATGCTAGATCAGACACTTCCTAGCTGTGTGACCCTGGGCAAGTCACTTAACCCCAATTGTCTCAGGGAAAAAAAATAAAGAATTTACAAATATATGTACAGAATGATTTCACATATATATATGTGTATATATGCATATATATAAATTTGTGTCTAATTATAATAATCTCTAGGGAGAAGAAAGGAAAAAAAGAATTTATACAACTTTATATTTTCATATATAATTATATTTATTAATATTATATAATATTATATATTTTAAAGGAATAGTAAATTGTACATATAGATTTTAGTTTCATATGCAATATTTTAATATGTTATAGAAATGCTTGCTTTATTCCATAAATTGAAAATTATACAACTACATACATATGAGCTATACACAGAATAAATAGTAAATAATCAACAGGGGGAAAAACACTAGAATTAAGAAGACAACTTTATCTAATCCAGTCACTATTTTGCAGATAGAGAAATTGAGGACCTCAGAAAAAGATTGATTTGCCCAAAGTCACACATATTTAAGGGCCAGTTTTTAATCTTAATGATCTTCAAGCAAATGAAGGGTTACTAGGGCAGCTGTACATATGATGTAACAAAAGAGAACTACCACAAAATACAGCACAGAAAATTCAGATTGGATAGAAGAAATTACTTCCAAATAGTAATTTTAGATACCTTACTCAGGAATCATGGAATTTCCTTTACCAGAGGTTTTTTAAAAACAAGAGAAAAAATTTCAGATAAGATTTTCCAGAAGGCAAAGAAATTAGCACAATAAATTCTTGAGAGCTCTTTCATTTCTTATGATTCTCTTTTCTTTTCAAAAAGAATTGGGAAAGATTGGGAAAATCCCAACAGAAACACTTTTAGGAAATCCAAATGTTATTTGATTCATACATAGGTGGGGTCCAATGGATTGTGTTCTTCAACAAGGTTCCACTAGTAGATTAAAAATAAGTAGAGTGCCAGTTACTAATGAATGAAAGCAACTTCTTATATGAACTCAGGAACCAAACAGGGCAAGTCAAAGCATGAAGAGTCAATGTCTCTACAACTAAGAGTTGGGAGAGGGAGGAACCTACCTAATTACTTGCATGTGGATAAAAGGCAAAAATTTCCTGCCAACCTGAAAAGAGAGAAGAATAGACTGTCAGGAAGTAAAACAGCCTTGATCTCTGAAACAGAAAGGAACCTGTTGGCTTCAGCAAGATTCATAATAATCAATCTTGTTGGATACCCATAATAGCTGCATGAGAGGACTTGGTGGTTACTAAATGAGAGTAATGAATTCACAGAGAGACAGAGAGACAGACAGAAACAGAGAGACAGAGATAGAAAGAGAGAGTCAGAGAACTGAGATCTCAGACTGCCAGTCTGCTGTGTGCTACCATCTGGATCTTTCTTTTTTGGAACATCCTGAAACTGATTTATGAACAGGTAGAGAACTACAAAATCAAAGGAATAGCAAATTTCTCATCAATGTGCTGGAATTTCTCAAGCCATAATCATCATTTGGAAAGTTTTCTCAAAATTAACTATGTAGGTATATATCCAGGGAAGGTGATAGACAAGGAATTAACATTTTCCTTTCAAAGGAAAAATTCTTAAGCTTCAAATTATCTATTAATAGGGGGAGGTAAATCAAAAGAGAGAGGAAGCTTAAGTTATAGGACCTGAATATGGCTCCTGGTTCTGCTACTGTCATTTGGGGCAAATAACAAGAACAATAACAATAAGTAGCATTTATATAGCACTTTAAAAGTTTGCAAAATGCTTTGATAATATTATCTCATTTGATCCTCGTGACAATCTTGTGAGGTAGGTGTTATTATCATGTCTATTTTACAGGTGAGGAAACAGAGACAAGCAGAGGTCAATATTACCAGTGCACAACCTGTCCCCAGAAACCTATGCAAGTCAGTCACAAGATATCCCTGATAAAATTCCAATGGGGATGCCAAAAGGATTGCTCCTTGACTTTTGTACACTCCTCCACTGCTCTTCTGGCTGGCTGTGCAGCATAGCATTTTCCCGCAGCTAATACATCCAGTTTCTCTCAACAGATTTTGGTTGTGTCTATACCATATCACAGCTTCCCACAATGGTCCTGATTTGCCAGGTTTAATACTCACGCATCTTCTCTGAGTTCAGATGATAGCAGATGGTAGTCAATCTTTTTCCCTATCTTTAAAGTTACTGGCCACCTATAATGCATCTCAAAAATAAAGCTTCAGATGATGCTCTTCATAAATATTTCTCTTATATTGTTCCTAGCCTCATTCAAAAGAGTCAAAACATCATTCTTATATCCCAAAAGCAGGTCTCTCTCTCTCTCTCTCTCCAGTTCCATTTTAAGCTGGGGTTGAATTATCATTATTTGACATTTTCTCTTCCCCAGTTCCCCAAGTACTGGACTTCCTGACTACTTCACAACCTCAAATTTCTCCTTCATTATCGTTCAGTCCACCATGATACATTGTCCCTTGAGTAGCTGGGTAAAGTAATTCAAATTACCTAAAGCAACTTCTTAAAATACTTAGGGGATGGATGGAGAGCTACTCACTCTCCCACATAATAAAAAATGAAAAAGTTCTTTCAAAGTATTCCAGGTATATAAGTAAAAATCGCATAGATACATTCATTACAGTAATTTTACATAGGATAGATTTTCTATGTACTCTTTTATTTCTGTGTTATTCTTCCATAATGCAGTATATTGCCCAAAGTCAAAATGCCACTTGTTAGCATATTGCCAAGTCAAAACCTTCATTCACAGCTCCTAAGTATCATGCTCTTGCCAAATAGTTTGAGTCCCACTGCTGTAATTTATTGCCACATGTGAATCCTCTCTTTCTATTCTTTATGTTTAATGAGTTGGGTAAGAGACATCAGGAAGTACTGTCTTCTGGGAGGAGGCCCAGGTAGATAGTACACATCAATCTATCCAAACACCAGTTTAATCTAGACAGAAGTATCATTTTTCCTCCTTTCTCAAAGATTTCAAAGAATTACTTTCTTCCTTTTGATCCCAAATATACCTTGTTTACCTATGGATAAGGACAGAATTTATGACTAAACAAGACATAAAAAATATTATGAAATGCAAAATGCATAATTTTGGTTACACTAAACTAAAAGATTTTGTACAAACGAGATTAAAAGGAAAACAGAAAAAATGAGAACCAATTTTTAGCTCAAATGATTCTGATAAAGGCTTCATTTCTTAAATATATAGAGAACCATGTCAATTTATAAGAATACAAGTCATTCCCCAATTGATAAATGGTTAAAAGGTAAAAATAGGCAGTTTTTACATATAGAAATTAAAGTCATCTACAATCATATAAAAATGTCTTACATTATTATAGATTAGAGAAATACAAATTAAAACAATTCTGATTGCTTTGGAACTTCCACCCATCAGATTGGCTACCATGATAGAAAAGAAAAGTGATAAATGTCAGAAAATATGGAAGAAAATTGGGACAGTGATGCATTGTTGGTGGAGTTGTTTGAACTGATCTAACCATTCTGGAAAGCAATTTGAAACTATGCCCAAAAGGCAATCAAATTGTGCATACCCTTTGATCCCAGAATACCTCTACTACGTCTGTATCCAATGAGAGTATATAAAAGGGGAAAGGACCTACATGTACAGAAATGTTTAAAGCATCTCTTTTGGGGTGACAAAGAATTAAAAGTTAGGAAGCACCAGTCAATTGAGGAATGGCTGAGCAACTGGCATATGAATGTAATGGAATATTATTGTTCTATAAGAAATGATGAGCATACTGATTTCAAAAAATCCTGGAAAGACTTACATGAACTGAAGATGAGTGAAAGGAGCAGAACCAGGAGAACATTGTGCACAGTAACAGTAGGATTATGTGATGATCAACTGTGATAATCTTAGCTGTTCTCAGAAATACAGTGATCTAAAACAAATCCAATAGACTTGGGATAGAAAATGCCATCTGCATCCAAAGAGAGAACTATGGAGACTAAATGAAGATTGAAGCATACCATTTTCACCTTTTTTTTGTTTGCTTTTTCTTTCTTGTGGTTTTTTCCCTTTGTTCTGATTTTTCTTTCACAACATGACTAATATGAAAATATGTTTAAAATTATTGTTCATGTATAACCTATATCATATCGCTTGCTGTCTTGGATGGGGGAGAGAGGGAAAAAGGAAAATTTGGAATTCAAAATCTTACAAAATGAATGTTGAAAGCTATCTTCACATATAATTGGAAAAATAAAATACTGCTTTAAAAAAAATCTACACAATTCAAAAAGACTCATGATAGAAAATGTTAACCATACCCAAAGAACTGTGAAGTCTGAATGCAGTTCAAAGCACATTATTTTCACTCTTTCCTTTGCTTTGTTTCTTGAAAACTATCTTTACATGTAATTGGAAAAAATAAAATACTATTTACAAAAAAAAAAAAAAAAAAAACCCTCCAGTTGCCACTCAATGTCTCCACTAGTGAAGGTGAAATCATATGTTTGTCATTTAAAGCCCTTCACAATCTGGTTCCAGATTACCTTTCAGGCATATTATGCATCATTCCCTTCTGACACTTTGGTCTAGTCAAACTGACTAAGTAGCTGATGCTCACCCACGCATTTGCTTTCTAGTCTCCCAGACCATGCAAGAACTGCTCCCCATGCCTAGAAAAGATTCTTTACTCATTTCCACTTCTAGCTTCCTTTTAAGCTTGCTCAAGAGCTACTTATTACCTACTCAATAAGACCTTTCCAGATCCCTGTCCCACCAGCTACTAGTGCCTTCCCAAAGCAACCCTGAAATTACTTTGTATTTACATTTTATATATTTTCTATCTATTTATATGTATAAGTACTATTCCCTTTGATAGACTACAAGCTTCCTGAGGGCTGGAAATGTTTTTACTGTTTTTCTTTATATTTTCAGCACCTATTACAGTACAGAGTAAATATTTTAATAAATAGGAAAACTGAAGAGAAATTAAGGGACTTGCTCAGAGTCTTACAGCTGGAAAGTTTCCAAGATAGAATTCCAACCTATATTTTCCTGCCTTCAAATTTCTTGCTCTATCTACTGAGTTAGGAAAAAAAGCTCAGCCCTAGCCACAAACATCTTACTTCACACCAGACATACAATCTTAAAGAAATAAAAGATTATTTCAAAACTAGCCAGAATTTGCATCGAGTCTTTCCAGCAGGAGAGTTTGAAAGAATGGGCAAAAGAGTTGGTGGCCTTAAAGCCTTCATGTTCCTGTGCAAAATAATATTGTTTCTTTATAAGATATCAGGCTATCAAGAATTGTTTTAGCATGAAACTTATCAACCACTTCCAAAGGGCCTGTTGCCAGCCAGGCTGAGCAGCAATTCCCTTTTTTAAATATTGTTACAGTGATTTCTGAACCACTCCTATATGACTTGAAGCCAAAACTATAAATAGTTGTAAACAGCGAAACTCCTAGAGGGACCCATCATTGGGGAATCTAGGGAAAGGTAAACCAAAATGAATCCCTGGCTTGGGGCTTGGGTGGGGTTCTTTTTTTAAATTTCTTTTGTGGGGGAGGTATGATATAGTTCAGGGTTTTTATTTCAGACAAGGAGTACTAGGAAGTCAGTGAGATTACCAGACGTGAGAAATTTAGAGGGAGGGTCTTGTAAGGAGAAGAAAGGAAAGTGTAGATTCTGACATGCTTCTGCAAAATTGGAAAGAGCTTAAGAAAACACACACACACACACACACACACATTCAGAAATTTATGCTGCAAAATTCTTCTTTGGACCATCTGCCATGTTACCCTACATCTGGCTTTTGAATGCCAATAAAAGGAACTGCCTATATTTACATTACAGACCTAAAAGTAAAATTTTATTCCCATATTCAACACTTCTCTCTTTGAAGTCTTCTATCATATCACCCTCCTTCTGGATCCTTCCCCATACTCTCTGGTTTAAGGCTGATGGAAGATAAAGAATTCTGTAGCTTGAAAAATTGCCCCTTAATGCAACTGGCAACCAAAATTACTTACGCAAAAACACAAACTATCTGAATCCTATAGGGAAATCTAGCCAGGTTAGGATACATACTTTTTAAGAAATACTAGATAATTCCATTCAATAAACATCTATTAAATGTTATCCTCTGCAAAAAGTGAGAAAAAGCTAAATGATCCAGTGGATAGAATGCTAGATTTGGAATCATGAAGATGAGTTCAAATACAGCTTCATACACTTATTTTTATTATTATTTATCTATTATATATAATAAGTATTTTATAGTTATCTCTTTTTATCTTTACAAAAGAGATAATTATAAAATACTTTGCCAGTCCTAAGGTACCATATAAATTCTATATACCTTGTGCCAAAATGTTTGTGGCAGCTCTTTTCATAGTGGCTAGAAACTGGAAGATGAATGGATGTCCATCAGTTGGAGAATGGTTGGGTAAGTTATGGTATATGAAGGTTATGGAATATTATTGTTCTGTAAGAAATGACCAGCAGGAGGAATTCAGAGAGGTTTGGAGAGACTTACATCAACTGATGCTGAGTGAAATGAGCAGAACCAGAAGATCACTGTACACTTCAACAATACTGTATGAGGATGTATTCTGATGGAAGTGGAAATCTTCAACATAAAGAAGAGCCAACTCACTTCCAGTTGATCAATGATGGACAGAAATAACTACACCCAGAGAAGGAACACTGGGAAGTGAATGTAAATTGTTAGCACTACTGTCTATCTACCCAGGTTACATGTACCTTTGGAAGCTAATACTTAATGTGCAACAGGAAAATGGGATTTACACACATATATTGTATCTAGGTTATATTGTAACATATGTAAAATGTATGGGATTGCCTGTCATCAAGGGGAGGGAGTAGTGGGAGGGGGAGGGATAATTTGGAAAAATGAATACAAGGGATAATATTATAAAAAAAATTACTCATGCATATATACTGTGAAAAAATATATAAATAAAAAAATAAAATACTATTAAAAATTTTTAAAAGAAAATAAATAAATAAATTCTATATACTTATTACAATGCAATGTACCATGGACATAAAGATAAAAATAGTCCCTGATCTTAAGAAGCTTACACTCTTTTAGGGGAGATACATCATGAACATAGATAAGTAAAAATACAATAATTTAAGGAGAGAGTGCTAACAACTAGAAAGATGAGAAAAGGCTTTCTATAGGACTTCAGTTAAAAGCTGAAAGAAACTAGTCACTCAAAAACAGTAGAGGATGGGAGGAAAGATAGTCAAAATATGAGGGAACAGCCTATGTAAAGGCATAGAGAAAAGTAGATTAAATGTCCAATTCAGAATCAAATATATCAGCCTTTTGGGTGGAACCTACAATGTCCCACAGGTAGCAACATGAATTAACTCTGGACTTTTTTTCCTGGGCTTGACTGGCAATTGTTTCCCTTCATTGCCAAAGCCACCTTATATGTGCCTAAATGTAGGGTGTGAGTTTCTTCCCCCCAGATGGTTTTCCTAAGCTTTGTAACAATCTATTCTCCTCTGAACCAACAGAAAAAAGGTGTCACAGAACTTTCATGATTGATTCAATCAATTCAGCAAAGAAAAATCAGTCAGTTTCTAAAGTCTCAGAGAAGTGTGCCATCCATTTATAGAGAAGATGCAACTGACCAACATGCGTTAGGTTCATTCATTTGTCCATTCAACAAACATTTGCCAAGTCTCTATTAAAACCAAGACTGTGTTAATTGGTATGGAAAGTAAAAAGATAAATAAAATAAATGTAATAAAAATAATAAAACATAAAACAGTATCACCTGGACCTTAAGATTATAAAGAAATTACAAGTCAGGCAGTCCTTGTGGCACAATGGATAGAGAACCATCAGGAAAACCCATCTTCATGAATTCAAATCCAGCCTCAGACACTAGCTGTGTGTCCCTTGGCAATTATCTTAGTCCTATTTACCTCAGTTTCCTCATCTGTAAAATGATCTGGAGAAGAAAATGGCAAACCACTCCAATATCTTTGCCAAGAAAACCCTAAAACAGCTTAGGCAAGATTCTCCAATCATGGGTTGGTGTGGAACCATTCCCACTCGTGCCAGGACCTTTTATGACCATGATGACACAGCTTCTAAATAGCTGGCCAAAATTAGGGGTATATTCTATAGCACAGAACCAGATAAAATTAACTGGCCCAAGCTTGAATTCTTACTCTAGCCACCCAAAAGAACCAAACTATCTTCAGCAAGTGACCTTTAAAAGCACTCAGGAGAGTTTAATATTTTTGTGAAAGGAATTATTAAAAGCTTGTGGTAAAACTCTTATAATATCCAGTAAAATTCAAGAACAATTAGATGCCTATTATGTTGGCCTGGGTTAAGACTGTATTTATCTTTCAGTAGAAAACACTCTTACCTGTTAATGTGCCATTGTTACCTATAATGTGCAATAGAAACTTATTTATCCCTTCCAAACTGGCACTTTTCCAGTTCAGCATACAGATGGGCACTCTAAGAGAGGCAAACACTGCCCAGTCCAAATACATACAATATCTAGTCAATCAACAAACATTTATTAAGCACCTACTATGTGTCAGGAGCTGTGATAAAAATTGAGGTTACAAAGAAAGGCAAGATGATTTCTACTCTTAAGGAGCTCACAGCGTAATAAGAGAGACAACATTCAAACAACCTCATACAAACAAGATATATACAGAAGAAAAATGAACTAATCAACAGAGAGAAGGCACTAGCATTAAGTGGGAACATAAAGGGCTTCTTGAAGCAGGTGGGATGTTAGCCAGGACTGGAAGGAAGCCAAGGACTGCAGATGAGGAGGGAGAACATTCCAGGCATAACAACCAGCCAGTAAAAAAGCTAGAGACAGAATGTCTTGTTCAAGGAAGAGAAGGGAGACCAGTGTCACTATCATGCAGAATAGAAGAAGGTGAAGACTTGAGAAGCAGAAGCACCATGAACTTGCCTTGAAAGCTTGCCACAATCTGTTTTTTAAAGGCTTCAGGTCTTAGCTTTGGATCTATTTCTGCTTTCCCGCAGAAGTAGGGTGAAAATAGCTGCTAATCCCTAATCAATTCTTGAATCAATTCTCAATTTCATCTTTTGAAAAAAGATGTAGACTCTTTTTAATAATTCTTTCAAATAACTAAAAGATTATTTAAGATAATAGCAATAATTAAATCTTAACTATTATGAAACTGGATAACATATCATTGCACAGATATAATTGCAAAGATTTGTGCATTTTCATATATCAAAATTAGAAAATTCATCCTTCTTTGTTAGGTCATTTAAATTGTAATGAAAGTTCATATAATGAAAGGAGTTGTACCTGATAGGAAATTCTAGACTTACAATTTTATTATAACATTTGTGTTGGAACTTAGGGATCATATAGGAATTAATATAATCTTTTCATTTTCAAAGAGCAGCTAAAGTTGAGTAATTCTTCATTATTTCTGAGCCCAAAAGCATTTTGTTATACTTTTGTTTCTGTAATACTATGCCTTTGAGAGAATAAGTCATTTTGAGTATTATAATACCTAAATTAACTATAAAGGACATAGAAAGTAAAATGCTACTGCATCCAGAGAAAGAACTGATAAATAGAAATATGTAAAGAATAATTTCACATATATGTGTATGTGTATATATATATATATACATATATATATATATTCTAATTTGTGTCAGTGGTGGTCAGCTCTAGGTGGGAGAAGAGAAGAAGTGAAGAAAAAAAGAGTTACATGATAACTTTATTATATATTTAAAAGGAATAGCAAGTTTTACATAATAGATTTGTATTTTATGTGCAGTCATCTTTTTATTACATTATGTTATGGAATGTTTTTTATTCCATAAATTAAAAATAAAAAAAAATATATATATATACATATATATATATATAGGCAGCTAGTTGGTGTAGTGGATAGAGCACCAGCCCTGAAGTCAGGAGTACTCCTATCCAGTTTCCTGTTAATATTTTGTATCCAGTTCTCCACTGTTGTTGAATGAAAATGTCCCCAGTGCCTATTTAAGTTCTCAGAGTAATCATGTATATATGATAAAATACAGCCTTTATCCCAACCCCACAAAAAATATAAAACAACACAAAAAACTCATAATAGCCTATAAATAGTTGATAAACATTTATTAAAAGCTAAGCACTGTACTAAATGCTGGAAATAACAAGAAAGGTAAATGGCATTCTCTGTAATGCAATCTAATGATGGAGACAAAATGTAAACAAATGATTTACAAAATAAACTATATATAGAAAAAAATTGGAAATAACAAACAGAAGGAAGGCACTAGGATTAAGGGATCATAAAAAGCTTCTTATAAAAAGCAGAATTTTATCTAGGTCTAGAAGTAAACCAGGGAAGATAGGAGGCAAGGATGAGCAGAGAGAATTCCAAGCATGGAGACGAGCCAGGAAATATACCCAAAGTGGGGACATGAAATGTCTTGTTTGAGGAATGGCAATGAAATAAATGTCACTAGATTGAAGAATATGTAAGGTATAGCAGGTAGAAAGTATAAGAAAATTAGAAAGGTTGGGACAAGGGTGGGGGGATTATGAAGGACTTTGAATGCCAAGGATTTTATATTTGATCCAGAATGTAATAGGGAACCACTGAAGTTTATTGAAGGGGGGGGGTGATATGGTTAGAAAAATCATTCTGACAGCTAAGCAGAGGATGGACCAAAGTGGGGAGAGATCTGTGTCAGACAGACCAAAGAATAGACAGTGGTCAAACATATACCAGAATACCCCTAGTTGAGGAACACTATGTCAGTGAAAAGGTGAGAAAGATGAAAGGACAAAAGCTTTTGTTAGAAGAGCCTAACTCCAAAATTCGGTGTCCTCAATGTGGTGCAATTCCTAGAGATGATGAAACTTAAATTGTACGTCCATTAAAACATGTAGCTGAAGTGAAGCAGAAGAACTGATTATTATTGAAGAGATTGAAAAGTTGAAGAAAGAAGGAAGGGAGGAAGGAAGGAAGGAAGGGAGGAAGGAAGGAAGGAAGGAAGGAAGGAAGGAAGGAAGGAAGGAAGGAAGGAAGGAGGAAGGAAGGAAGGAAGGAAGGAAGGAAGGAAGGAAGGAAGGAAGGAAGGAAGGAAGGAAGGAAGGAAGGAAGGAAGGAAGGAAGGAAGGAAGGAAGGAAGGAAGGAAGGAAGGAAGGAAGGAAGGAAGGAAGGAAGGAAGGAAGGAAGGAAGGAAGGAAGGAAGGAAGGAAGGAAGGAAGGAAGGAAGGAAGGAAGGAAGGAAGGAAGGAAGGAAGGAAGGAAGGAAGGAAGGAAGGAAGGAAGGAAGGAAGGAAGGAAGGAAGGAAAGAAAGAAAGAAAGAAAGAAAGAAAGAAAGAAAGAAAGAAAGAAAGAAAGAAAGAAAGAAAGAAAGAAAGAAAGAAAGAAAGAAAGAAAGAAAGAAAGAAAGAAAGAAAGAAAGAAAAGAAAGAAAGAGAGAGAGAGGAAGAGGGAAAGACAGAGGGAGGAAGAGAGGAAGAGAGAGAGAGGAAGAGGGAGGGAGGAAGGAAGGGAGAGAGGAAGAGAGAGAGGGAGGGAGGAAGGAAGGGAGAGAGGGAAAGAGTAAGGAAGGAGGAAGGGAAGGAGAGGGAGGAAGGGAGGAAGGGAGGAAGGGAAGGAAGAAAAAAGAGAAAGAATGAAACAAAGAAAGAGAAAAAAGAGAATATTGAGCATGATAGAAGAAGAGGAGTGAGTAGCTAGGAGGTCAGTAGACGACAAGTATGAATCTAGGGAAAGAGTGGAATAAATGAATTGTGTAGACTACTCAAAAAAGAATGAAAAGGTTATTGAAAAATTAATATAAACAACAGAGTAACTTTGTTAAACTGAATACATGTTAATTTGCTTTTATTTTTAAAAACTACTTAACAGAAGTTCATACCTTCTTATATAATCCTCTTTCTAGTTGAAATATTTATGAATAAGTTCACAATTAAAAAAAAAATTAGGGGGCAGCTAGGTGGTGCAGTGGATAGAGCACTAGTCCTGAAGTAAGAAGGACCTGAGTTCAAATTCGACCTCAGATCCTGAATGAACTCTTTCTTCCTAGCTGTGTGATCCAGGGCAAATCACTTATCCCTAACTGCCTCAGAGGAAAAAAACTTAGAAAGTATAGAAGAATGTTTTGAATTCAACAATACAGGCCAGCTATTTTCCTGGTCCAGCTATTTCAAGGAAATGAAGAACCAAATGGACCACATTGAAGACAGAGACAAAAGAAATCTGTCTTTGGGGGATACCCAGGTTTATGTTAAAATTAAAATGTGGAAGGAGTAGTATTGGTTAAAAAAAATTCAAGGATGATGAAGAAGTTAAAGACAGAACGGGGATTCTATCTTTAGATATAGGAAAATAGTGAAATATGTGAGATTATGATAAGCAAATGGGATTGGTATAGGTCTTGGGGATCCCAGAAGAGTGTTGATCAGAACATGGATGAGGGTGCAACAAAAAGTAGCAATATGCAGCTAGCTTGCTCCCATTAAGCATTCATCGCAAAAAAATAAAAATTTAAAATTTAAAAAAATCATAACTTGGATGGCTTGTTTAAAACTGAATTAAATAACACTCTCACTTGGCAAGCCTTAGAGAAAGAAACTCTCACTACATTCAACAAAAAAAGCTTAAGCCAGCTTTCTTTCTGCTCTCGCTGCTCCCCAAATTCCTACAGAAGGCGGTTCCACTCCATTTATTTTGAGAGAGGTTTAACCTTAAAGAAATATGCAGGTTTAATCCCTTTCTTTTGCTGTACCTGAGGTGCCCTCTAGTGTTACTCTTAATTTTAGCAACCAAGGTGATGGGCATCTCATTCTTAGCTATTTCACAGTTGTTTGTAATATTTACTTCCTACAGTCATTTTAAGGTTAGAATTCTCAAGAACTGAAAGAAACCTGAATTGGGAGTCAAAAACCTAGCTCTGAATTCTACCACTGATTCAATAAAACAGGGAGAAAACATTTATCCCTAACCCTATCTATGCTATGGAAACAAAATTAAATGTCTATTGAAATTAACCTGGTAAAACCTTAAAATTTCTATTAAGCAACATCATATCTTCAAGAGAAAACAACTTATTCTCCTTATTTTAAAAGTGAAAGATTAAATAAGATCTAAGGCAAAATTTTTTGCTTTTTTTGGTGTCATGCACCCCTTGGCTTCCTCAGAATAATGTTTTTTAATGCACAGAATAAAACACAGAATTATGTTCAAAGAGTTATCAAAATGTTTTTAATAAGGTCATGAATTCCAGAATAATAAACCCTATTCTAAGGTCACTAAGATTCCATAATTGAAGTCAATAGAATTCAATCAGGGGTAGCTAGATGGCACAGTGGATAGAGTACCAGCCCTGAAATCAGGAATTCAAATAACCTCAGACACTTAACACCTCCTAGCTGTGTAACCCTAGGCAAGTCACTTAACCCCAGCCTCAAGGGGAAAAAATCCAATCAGCATTTACTTAAATTAAGTCCTAGACATTAAGGGTAGCCCCTGCCTTCAAAAAGTTTACATTCTATTGCAGCAAAAAGGTCACGTGATTTCCCAAAATTAGAGAAATCAGCTTCTGTCCTCAACATTCTACTGAAACTCTACCATTCACTGTTTCTCATGAAGACTAGGATCCAGAATCATGAATTAAAATGTCATATCACTCAGTGTAGCACAAATATAATTTCCTTACTCTAAACCAGTTAGTAACAAAAAGCGGTTAAAATGAGTGAATTATGTTAGTTTTTAATCTATGATTCCATGATCAAACATAACAGTTTCATATGTACTTTATTTCATGCTCAATTCCAACTAGGTCACCTGAGAATTATCCTTGTTGACACACCATCAATAAATGAGCACAACAGTTAATTTCTTGCTTTGGGTCATTCCGATTATAGTCAAATAAGAAACCAAAAGCATCATAAAATGTCATGACTATTATGAATCACTAATGTTAAGCAGCGTGTTAGACACCTAGTAAGAGCAAAGCTAGACAAAAATACTTGGAGGAGGAAGGTAATAGAGATGGTGATGGTGACATTGATGCTTGCGCAAAGGAGTCTGACCATGGATGGAGACAGTTACATTCAGAGATTAGAAATGGTTTCTAACTTCCTCAACTGCTGGGGGAGAGTGTAGAGACGGGTGATGGTGACCCAGGGCAATTGTACCACCCAGCAGATCTATAGAGAAACAGAGGATGGGGGTAAATGTAGTCAGAGAGCACAGCCTCTTCCTCCAGGGAGGAACATATTTCTCTCTCTTATTCTAATAAGTATAATTAAATCAACACTAAGTTTCAGGAAAAGAATCTATAGGTTAATTAATTGCTTTATATGATGTGTTCCCCTATTAGAAAATAAGCTCCTTGAGGGAGAAATGCACTATCTCGTTTGCTATTTACACTCCTAGAACTTAGTACAGTTCTTAACAAAGTAAGTGCTTGATAAATGCTTTCTTTACTCATTCATTCTATGTACAAATGCTCAGTTCGCCTTTTATAAGTTAAGTAAAAAGTACAGAAAGAAATTGTTTGTGAAGTTGCAAGTGGACTCACAATCAGATGTTCTCGTGGGCAATATATATACATATATACCTGCCCTGTTATAATCAGCTGCTTCAGTAATCCCTTCCACCACTGATGCAAACCTAATTGTTCTTAATAGTTGAGCAACCACCTACTAATTTATGCCTCATCAGACCCATATGATCACAAATCCAAATCTCAGTCTGAGTGCTTTTTATATCCTAAACAATTTCTGTTTCCATTTTCCTTAGACTAGACAGTCTCTGAAGCCTCTTCCAAATCGGAATTTGTGATTCATGAACATAACCTTGATTGTTTAATCTCTAATTGAAGTCATTCTTCCCTGCAGGTATGACAGTATAATAAGTGATGAAATGTGGTCATTAAGAAGCTGATGACAAACTACCTATCCAGCCTCCAGTTAAAACTGATGGATTAGGGGAAGCAAGAAAACAAAAGAAATTAAACTGGATTTTTTAAAAATTTAGTTCTTTGCAAAGAGTAAGAAAAGGAACTTAATGCTGCACAGAAAAGGTCTCCAAAAAGTGCAAACAAAAGGCAGATAGAATTTGAGCACTAGTTTTGATGACAGGGTTAATTGGGCATGAAAAAAGTTATCAATAAGATTCCAATTCTTTCTAAAATGGCTACCACTAGCTGGCAGTGGCCATTTTGCAAGTATATAACACTTAAGGAACAGAAAAGATGATTGTGAATTCACACTAGTGGGAAAAGAGAAATGGAAATGGGGAAACAACAGCCGTTGCCTTTGAATTGGAGTCAAATTGTGTACCTGACATATTACAGCTATTAACAAAGAAAACCCATTTGCACAAGAAAAGAACAGCTATCCACTGTTTTGTGTTTATAGCTTTGTTTATTTTTTTTAGCCCAATTCAGGATGCTTCCAATTTTCAGCCATTTATTCTACAAATGAAAGGACATGTTATTCATCTCCATCAGCCAAAGAAAATATTTTTGAGAGGTTTTAAACCATTTCTTTCTAGCACAAAACGCTGCCAGTCTCCATGCTCAGTGTGCCTGTGACTGGATCACGTGGTGTCTGGGCTCTGGAGCTGAGCAGTCAATTATGCAGTTTCTAGGCAGAAAAGTGTTCTCAGTGCACCCAAATGCCTCCGAGTCATATGAGGTGACTTTTTCTAATCTGTAGTTTGACTGCTCATCTGGAGATTCAAAGACCCATCTCTGACTGCATGATGCTTTTTATTTTTTCAGTTTGTCTCTCAAGATGGTAAATACATATTTAATGACTTCTCTATGTAGTCACAGGCTTGATAATTCCTATCATTAAACAAATTTTGGAAAACAATACTCACACATAAAGAGCTTCATGGAGAACCAACAAGAGCTATCTGGGAATATCTGTTGTACTTAAGGTTGCAAAGTAGAGTTTTTCTTAAGCCGACAATGAATACAAATGTTTTAATAATGAAAAGAAGCTATAGAATTTTTTTAAAACTTTCCCTAGCTCTCTAACATAAGTAGGAATTAATAGGCTGGCATTTAAGGAAATGGAAAATTGGAAAATTAAATTGAACAGAAATGAAAGTGTCAACATTTACATTGGCTAAAGTTTACCAAATGAGATAGCCTGAATATCCCTATATAGCACTGAATATCAATCCCCCACAATCCATTTTGGGTAGTTCATAAAAAAATGGGAAGCTATGGGAAGGTTAGGGTGATGAGTATCGCCACATTTTTAATTATGTTCCTTGATTAGCATGCAAATAAATGTAGAGGTAAGAATGAGGAGTGTTAGGTAAAGCTAATTGAGCCATCCACCTCCACCCCCGTTCTGCAAGCCCTGCACGTCTGCCAACAACAAAAATCACTGCCTTTGTTAGCCAGAACAAGCTTTACTGAGAGTCCTATAAATCATCGATGACCTCTTCACCTCAACACCTAAAACCATAAAGATATATATTCCTATGTTTTCTCATAGTTAGTCTTGGCCATAGGTTTTAGAACTGGAAAAGAATTTAGAAATCATTTCATTCAATGGTCCAGCTATGTCTTACTGGTGGTAACCACAGTATTCCCATTCTTCCATTTGGAAAAAAAGAAGTATCAATTTGATAATATCGGTTAATATTTTAAAAACCATTTATCCTCATGTACAGAAGAATGTCTTAGCCCTTAAAATATTCGTGTGATTCATTTAAGACCTCCTTTTATGAAATGTAATAACGGTAATGAAGTCAAAAAGCTCCATTCTATCTTTCTATTTTGTTGCCCATTTCCCATGAGTGAGATAGCCCCGCAAGCTACTCTGTCCCAGGCCCAAACTGGGCATATGCTATGCATCTATTCCTTCCAGTTCTGTGCTTTCCTGTTTTGGGGTACAAGGGCTTTTTGCTTTTTTTACCCATCGAAGCTCTGCATTCATGAATGCCATCTTCTCACAAGATGCTCTAGCAGCCTAGAGCATTATTCCTAAATTCCTGTTCATGATACCCAACTTTTAAGTTGAGAAAAAGACCCTCTGCCTATTATTTTTGGGGGAGAATGTCCATGCCTCTGCTACTAAATTCAATTTGTACAAATCTAAGTCATTGGAAGGAATAGGATGAGAGCTCTGAAACTTTTAAAGCTCACCTATTTATACTTTTTTTCCTTTCAATTCCACTAATGATGTAGTTGGAAACATTGTTGTACTAGAAAGAATACTGGATCTAGAGTTGGGAAAGCTTGATTTTTAACACTTACTCACTAACATTTACAAGCTATGAAGTCATGTATAAGGCTAAAAGCCCATCTGAGCTTCAATTTCTTCATCTGTGAAATGAGAATAACAATACCTGATGTATTTACCTCACAGAGCTATTATAAAACTCAAATGAAACCATATACATAAAGTCCTTTGTAAACTTTCAAGTACCACATAAATGTTAATTGTTATTATCATAACAATGGACTCTTCTCTAAATCCAATGGATTTTTCTTAAGCCTCATCCTTCTTGATTTTTTTTATTTTTTTAATTATTGACTTGCTTGGGACTATCTCCCTTCGATTCCATTTTCATTCCTCACCAGGTTCCATTTCTGACTCTCCAGACTTTATCTGCCATATATATCCCACCAGTTGCCAAGTACTGACAATTCTATTTTCACAGCAGCCAACACATCCATTTTTCCTCCCACTTCCAACATCAACATCCTAATTCAGAACCTCATTACCTCACTTATAGATGATTGCAATATTTTCTTAGTTTCTTTGCTTCCAGTTCATGCACTCTTTGATCTATCCTCCATCCAGCTACCAAAATAACATTACTCAGGCACAGGTCAGACATTATCATTCACCTGACCTAAAACAATTACTAATTTTTTTTAATTTTCTCTAGGATAAGCCTAGTATTTAAGACACATGATGATCTAGCTCTAACCTGACTTTCTAGTCTTATTTCTCATTACTGCCCTACATGAACTTTATGTTCAAGGGAAAATGAACTGCCAATCCTGTGATCTTGGGCAACTTACCTCAACCTACCTCAACTTACTGATTTTCTGTTTTTTTCACTTATGAAAAAAAAAAAAAAGATTATATGGTATCCAGGGTCTCTTTCAGATGTTGATATATAATCCTATGATATTGTTTCCCAAACTCAACTTTCTCTTTTCTTCATTCATTTCCATTCATATGCAAAGTGCATCCTTTCCTCAACTCTCTCTCTAAATCCTTCAAGGAGCTTCCAGTACCCCCTCATCTATGAAATAGTCTTACCCCTCCTCCACATTTTTCAGTGTCATTTTCCTCCTCGAACTGCATTGTTTTTATTCTAATCTAGCACCTCTAACATATTTACCAGTTCAAGGATCCATGTTTTCCTTATTCTGGATAGGTCATCCACCAACACAGATCTCAACTCTTCTACATTAGGACTTATTTTAGCCCTGAATAACTGACTACTGACCCATCTCATAAATGCATGACACTCTTATATGTGACAAATTGATCAAATGGCCCTGAATGAAAATTAACTTGTTCACTGTGTCTAAAGCATAATTTAGGAGATGGAGATTAATTCAGCAAAATTAAACAAGAAATTAAGGCCTGGAACAAATTTGGGCACTTTTGTTCTTTGTATGAACTCATAACCGAGGCAAGGGAGCATTTCTGATGAGAGGGGACGTTTCTGGGATGATGAATTTGCAAGAAAACAAGGTGCACTTACAGATCTGCTTTTCAGGCCTAGGACATTGTAATTAGTTGAGAGAGAAAGGGAAATAGAAAATCTAACTCATCCCATGGCTAACTGGGCCTATTCTCATAAAAATAGGATTTAGACTTTGGCTGGACTTCACTCTCTTTTTCCCTCTCTGGTACACAGGCTGATATTTTCCATAATCATTCATTTAGGAAAGTTTTTACTGCCAAACATAAGAACAGAAATGGGTAAGGAAACAAAACAAAACAAAAAAAAAAATCTACTCATTTGAAAATTCTAGAATTCACAAAAATATCCTCCATTCAAATTACTACAAAGAATCACTCTGATTCAATTGGACCTAGCAATGGGGTTCTTTTAGGGGATAATTTACCCCATATATCTTGGTAGATGGTCTTTGAGGATATTTTTTAACTAAAAAACTAATTACTTTAAAATGTAATAATGACCTCCCCAAACTTAGTAAGCTAGAAGAAGATTCAATGTAATAAAAAGGGAAGAACATTAACTGGAGAAATTAGAGAATGCTTCCCAGAGGAGATGTTAACTTGAGCTGAATTTTAAAAGAAAATAATAGCATAGTCTATAACTTTGTTCTTACTACAAGGCTTCTAGCTTTGTAGAACCTTGCCAAGTTCATATGCTTAATTGGTATAGCCTTTTTGAACTCATTATCATCTCTATAGAATGAGATGCCAAAGGATGGGGCAGCTAGGTGGCACAGTGGATAGAACATCAGCCCTGGAATCAGGAGAACCTGAGTTCAAATATGGCCTCAGACAGTTACTATCTCTGTGACAATTGCCCCCCCTCCCAAAAAAAGTATCCTAGATGTCTGCCTAATTAGCTTTTTCTATGTAAGGCACTTTTATTAAGTAGAAAGACAAAAAAACATAATCCCTATCTTTATTGTTCTTACAGTCTAATAGGAAGGAATACAACATAGAAACAAATGAGTTTGATAAAATATAATCTATATTAAGGCAAAGGGAGAGGTAGACTGCTCTTAGAAAATATAAAAAAGGTTGATATTCAACCAGGAGAAATAAGGGAAAGTTTCATGAAACATTTCAATGTCAATCTTTTCTGATCCTTGAAGAAAGCAAAAAAAAAAAAAAAAAAAAAAAAAAAAAAAAAATTTCAACAATTATAGCTATGGAAGGAGTGAATTCCTAGTCAAGAATCTGGAAAGGTACTCCCCAAACTAATCTATTTATTTAGTGCTATACCAATCAGACTCCCAAGAAACTATTTTAATGACCTAGAAAAAATAACAACAAAATTCATATGGAAGAATAAAAGGTCGAGAATTGCAAGGGAACTAATGAAAAAAAAGTCAGAGGAAGGTGGTCTAAGTGTACCTGATCTAAAGCTATATTATATAGCAGCAGTCACCAAAACCATTTGGTATTGGCTAAGAAATAGACCGGTAGATCAGTGGAACAGATTAGATACAAAGGACAAAAAAGGGTACATCTATAGCAATCTAATCTTTGACAAACCCAAAGATACCAACATTAGGGACAAAAATTCATTATTCGGAAGAAACTGTTGGGAAAACTGGAAATTAGTATGGCAGAAATTAGATATGGATCCACACTTACCACCATATACCAAGATAAGATCAAAATGGGTCCATGATTTAGGCATAAAGAATGAGGTCATAAAGAGATTAGAGGAACAGAGAATAGTCTACCTCTCAGACCTGTGGAGGAGGAAGGAATTTATGACCAGAGGAGAACTAGAGATCATTATTGATCACAAAATAGAAGATTTTGATTACATCAAACTAAAAAGTTTATGTACAAACAATACTAATGCAAACAAGATTAGAAGGGAAGTAACAAATTGGGAAAATATTTTTAAAAGGAAAGGTTCTGACAAAGGTCTCATTTCCAAAATATATAGAAAACTGACCCTAATTTATAAGAAACCGAACCATTCTCCAATTGATAAATGGTCAAAGGATATGAACAGACAATTCTCAGATGATGAAATTGAAACTATTTCCACTCACATGAAAGAGTGTTCCAAATCACTACTGATCAGAGAAATGCAAATTAAGACCACTCTGAGATACCACTGCACACCTGTCAGATTGGCTAAAATGACAGGAACAAATAATGATGAATGTTGGAGGGGATGTGGGAAAACTGGGACACTGATGCATTGTTGGTGGAGTTGTGAAAGAATCCAGCCATTCTGGAGAACAATTTGGAACTATGCCCAAAAAGTTGTCAAACTGTGCATACCCTTTGACCCAGCATTGCTGTTACTGGGATTATATCCCAAAGAAATACTAAAGAGTGGAAAGGGACCTGTATGTGCCAAAATGTTTGTGGCAGCTCTTTTTGTTGTAGCTAGAAACTGGAAGTTGAATGGATGCCCATCAGTTGGAGAATGGTTGGGTAAATTGTGGTATATGAAGGTTATGGAATATTATTGCTCTGTAAGAAATGACCAGCAGGAGGAATACAGAGAGGCTTGGAGAGACTTAAATCAACTGTTGCTGAGTGAAATGAGCAGAACCAGAAGATCACTGTACACTTCAACAACAATACTGTATGAGGATGTATTCTGATGGAAGTGGATATCTTCAACATAAAGAAGAGCCAACTCACTTCCAGTTGATCAATGATGGACAGAAATAACTACACCCAGAGAAGGAACACTGGGAAGCGAATGTAAATTGTTAGCACTACTGTCTATCTACCCAGGTTACTTATACCTTCGGAAGCTAATAATTAATGTGCAACAAGAAAATGGTATTTACACACATATATTGCATCTAGGTTATATTGTAACACATGTAAAATGTATGGGATTACCTGCCATGGGGGGGGGGGGGGAGGGAGGATAATTTGGAAAAATGAATAAAAAAAAAAAAGAATCTGGAAAGGGAGGGATCTGAAGCAGTCAGAAGAGTTTTAGTGAAATATAGATTTCATTTTAAAAATGAGTGAAATAAGACAAGAAAGCTAGAAAACTTTAAAATGCCAGATTAGAGCTTGTGTTTTATTCTTTAGATTAAAAACTGAAATCACTGAAAAGATTTTGGAGTTGGTTATGGGGGGAGTGTTTTGGAGTTTTTTTTAGGGATGAAGTAGAAGGGTGAGGGAGAATGGAATGAGTCCTGTGCATTGGGAAAATAAATTCGACCCAAGTGTGAAGGATAGATTACAGCAAGAAAAGACCAAAGGCAAGGAAACCAATTAGGTTGTTTTTTTTTTTTTCAACCAGGAGACAATGAGGGCTTCAGTGAACAATGTGGTTACAATTTGAGAGACCAGGGGACAAATATAAGAGATGCTGTTAGTAGAATGATAGGACTTTGAAACTGATTAGATGAGAAGTACTGAAGTCTTTTATGAAACTTTTCCTTATTTCCCCACTGTTTTTTATATTTTCTAAGAGCAGTTTGTCTAGCTCTCCCTTTGCCTTAATATAGTTTATATTTTATCAAAGTCATTTGCTTATGTGTTATATTCCTTCCTATTAGGCTGTAAGAACAATGAAGACTTGGACTATGTTTTTTGTCTTTATAACCCTAGAGTTTAATAAAAGATGTAGAAGAAGATGAACCAGAAGAAGAAATAAAAGAAAATTTGAAGTCTCAAGATTAGAGCCGGGCCTATGAAAATGGTGCCATTAACAAAAGTAGGGAAGAAGGAATTTAGGTAGGACAATCATAAATTCAATTTTAAAATGCAGTATCCAACACAAGCTGTTCCCAGCACATATCCCTCCCTTCCTCTTTGTCAAATTAACAAATGGTGAGTAAAATCCAGGTCTAGAAATTGGATGATAAAATGAGGGAGCTTTCTCAAGACACCAAGAAGTGGGAGTTTAATAACTAACCAGACCCAGACCTGAACAGTCCACTGTTGGAATTCTGATTGTTGCTCTCAGCCCAGCCTAGTCCAAACCTGCCCCCAGCTCTAAGCCCCACAGAAATCCTTAGTCATGGGTCTCACTTGAATGAACAGGTCAGCATGTTCTGTAACCACATCAAAAGATTGCCACATGATTATTTCCTCAAAATATAGTACAGAAATCAGCCAATAAGAAAGTAGCACCAACAGGATGCAGAACAGGACATTGAATAGCAAACCTCAATAAATTTTCCCCCAACATGGCATCTACAAGTGTCCTTGAGTGAATCTATACTAGTTATAATATACATATCAATCTACATTATTATTCATATAATAATAACATAATTAATTAATATGCACAATGCCCCATTAAATGAGCTTTTCTGTATATATTTTAGGTAACTATATTTGCAGTTCCACCAAGGTTTTAGGACCTCTCCATGTTAGCAAACTCCTCCTAGAATCTCAAATTTTACATATCTTGTCATTAATCAGTCCCATTACTCTATAAAAATTCTTGTCTTGCTTTGCTGGGCTGATGACTCCTTCAGGAAGCTTGACCTGCACACTGAGTGCATAAATTTCATTAAAATGTATCATATTATTTATACATCCTTGAGTGTATAACATCTAATTATGCAAATAAATGCATATATGTATACATTTATCTACATGCATTTATATATACATAAATACACAACCTAAAAGTATACCATTCCACTGGTACCCAAGAAATAAAAAAAATCCTAAAGGAAAGTCTCCAGTAAACTGAATAGATCTTATATGAAAGAACATGGAAAAAAGACAGAGGAATTAAAATCTGTACCAATGGATTAAATATCAACCTAGATGAGATCACCACTCACTTTGGTAAAGGTTGATTTTTACAAGCGACCTCTAGGTGGCACCATAGACTCACTTTTAAATTTTATTTGCATTACTTATGATTTTGCACTTTTTAAAAACCATTTTCACCAATCTCTTAATTTTACTAATAATAAGACTCAGGCCCAGGTAAGTTAAAAGAAAACTTGCCCAAGGTCAGACAAGGAATAATTAGCATAGTTAAAAATCCAAATCTAGACCCCTTTCTTCTACTGTCTCATTTGGAGAGGTGAATGGGGTGAAGAAAAAAGGGGAAAAGGAGAGAGTGAATTGACAGGACCAGAGTCCAAAAATCTATTATATAAACTTATTTATGTTGAGGTCCCAAATTTTGCTTCATGAAAAATAACTTTTGATGAACCCATTATCTTAAGATCTACTAATTAGGAAAATCCTTAAAGGTGAATGGTCTGGACTAATTAGGTTGCTCAATCAATAAACATTTATTAAATATCTACAATATGATGGGAGTTGTTTTAAGGGCTGGAATATGAAGACAAAGGACAGTTCCTACTCTCAAGGAATTCACAATCAAATGGGTGAGGAAACAATGCACAAACTTTGTACAAACAAGTTTTATAGAGATAAATTGGAAATAATTAATAGAGGGAAGACACTAGATTTAAGGGGGATTGGGAAAGATTCCCTATACAAGGTAGGGTTTTAACTGG
Source organism: Sminthopsis crassicaudata (assembly GCF_048593235.1). NCBI lineage: Eukaryota > Metazoa > Chordata > Mammalia > Dasyuromorphia > Dasyuridae > Sminthopsis > Sminthopsis crassicaudata. Next base: position 143,646,547 of record NC_133620.1, read on the forward strand.
GACTTGAAGGAACTCAGGAGTTTGAGATAAAGATGGAGAGCATTCCAGACATGAAGATGGCCAGTGAAAATGCCTAGTGTTGGAAAATGTAGTATTTTGTTCCAGGAACAGCAAAAAGGTCAGTGTCCTCTGTGAAAGCAAGATTCCTATTGTATTGAAGAAGACAAAAATTAAAACTGAAATTAAAATAATGAAGAAAGTAAATTGTATTACCACATTTAAGGAGGCAGAGCATTTGATCTGAGAAGCAAGTAGACAGAAATCACCAGCAGAAACATTAATGACATCAGTGTCTCTCTCACTCTGAAACAACTGTCAATGACACATTAAACTATATAGTTTATAAGAATAAAACAAATGATTAAGATCCCTTTGGGGCAGAGCAATAGTTTTTGAAAATCTATTTTCCTGGTGGGTTTTCCTCACGTGTCTATTAATGTTTCCTGGTATATGTCCTGTACATTTCTTGAAAACTAAAAACACAGAAAACACCAAAAAGTTCTCTGTTCTGTTTCATAAGGGAAGATGCTTGGCTCCCACAACTGACCTTGATAGAGGAGTAGTATTCCCCAAATACTTAGGAAAATCCTTAAAAGGTTAATGGTCTGGACTAATTAGGATTCTGTTTCATAAAGTCATTGAGAGCTCTGTCCTTGGAGAGTCCTTCTGAACTCTTGTGTCAAAGGTCCTGAGATTCTGATCCAATTGATTGTAGGAGCCAGTGAACCCTAAAAATAGATAGTTTTCTGTCATGTATAGATCAGTAATCTTGAAACCATGAAGATCTGAATTCGAATTTTGACTTGTACATAAACTAGTAGTATTAACCCAGGTAAGAAATTTACCTTCTCTGCCCCCAAGATTCCTCATCTATAAAACAAGGAGGTTTCACTCAATAACTTCTGCTCTATATCCATGCTCTTCTGACAGCACAAAGGTCTTTTAGAACTAAATGGGGAGCAAGCAGAAAATCAAAGAAGACAGATTTACTATTTGTAATAGATGGGTTAGAGATCATAGGTAATAAAGAGAAGGCAGAATTCTCCATATTTCTTTGCTTCTGTTTGTCTCTGTAGAAGAATGATCTGAGACTAGAACGTATGGAATTAAAATGTTTAACAAGGATTTGAAATCCTAGATAAGTGTTAGGGGAATTCATGATTGCCTTTAATGAATTAACATTACCAGGCCTAGATAAATTAGAGAGTACTGAAAGAGTTGAAATGTGATTGCTGATCTGATTTCAGCAATGTCTGAAAAATCTTAGAGAACAGGAAAGGAGCTGCCTAGAAACAGGTAAATCTGCCAATGTTTCAAAAAAAGAAAAAAGTAGAGTCTTCAGACTATAGCCCAAGAAAGTTGGATTAAATTTCTAAATACTAGATTGCAATGTAACACTGATCATTGTAAGCATTGAGAGAGAGACTCAATAGTTAGAACAAATCAGTATCATCATCAAGAAACATGTCATCCCCAAAAGGATGATTTCAAAAGGCCCGAAGAGATTTACATGAACTGATGCTGAGTGAATGAGCAGGACCAGGAGATCATTGTATATTTCAACAACAATACTATATGATGATCAATTCTGATGGACATGGCCCTCCTTCAACAATGAGATGAACCAAATCAGTTCCAGTAGAGCAGTAATGAACTGAACCAGCTACACCCAGTAAAAGAACTCTGGGAGATGACTATGAACCACTACATGGAATTCCCAGTACCTCTGTTTTTGTCCGCCTGCATTTCTTATTTCCTTCACAGGCTAATTGTATACTGTTTCAAAGTCCGATTCTTTTTGTACAGCAAAACAATTGTTTGGATATATTTTTTAAAAAACCATATATATATAGTTTAATTTATACTTTAACATATTTAACATATATTGGTCAACCTGCCATCTGGGATGGGGGGAGGAGGAGAAAAATTAAAACAAAAGGTTTGGCAATTGTCAGTGCTGTAAAATTACCCATGCATATATCTGGTATATATATATATAAAATATAAAAAATATTAAAAAAGAAACATGTCATCCTAGACTAATCACATTTTCTTTTTAAATAGTGTTATTAAACTGGGAGATTAGAAAATTGTCATAGACATCATATGCCTGGATTTCAGCAAGGCATTTTACAAAGTCCTTCATGATAGCCACATCAACAAGATGAAGAAAATGTGATTCAGATGCTGGTACAGTGTTGTGAATTTGGAAACCAGTTAAATGACCAGATCCAAAAATAATGTTTATTATTACTGGAAAACTACCTCTAGTGGAGAAATACAGAATCTCTCCTTGGTCTCATTCTATTCCACATTTGTGGGATTTTTTTGTTTGTTTATTTTTAAATAGCTTGGTTAAAGGCAGAGGGAAAAAAAAAATGCTTATCAAATTTGCCAGTGGCATACATAAAGCTGAGAGCAGATCTGTGGGAAGAGGAGTAGCTCAATAATGAACATTCTTGTTTCCGTGACATCATCCTCTCATCCTCTGCCATTCCCTTTTCCTTTTGTCTTCAATATTCCCCAATATCAATCTTTTCCAGTGAGTCCCATTTTCCAGAGCACCACAAAGGAAGGGAGTTTCTCACCTGCCCAGATCCCTGGGGCAATGATGATAACATATCAGAAGCAGACAGCTGTGTAGAGATGTATTTGCATGTAGCCTGAGAAATCATAGGCTCATAAAGACAGAATTAGAAAAGACCCCAAAGGTCCTCTGCTCCAACCCCCTCATTTACAGATAAGAAAACAAAGTCAAATGATTTGGCCATGGTCACAAATGTCATCTGCATGAGAAGTGGGATTTGAACCCAGGTTCCCTGCTTCCAGAGTCATTAGCTTGCCCATAGAGGTGGGGATAGTGGGGGGAATGGGGTACCTCATTATGTTATGCACCATTTGTAATCCTCCAACCTCCTGTGGCTACTATCCCTATGGCAATGCTCTTTTCATTGAAGTTTTTTTTAATTTTCAAAACATATGCAAGGATAATTTTTTCAACATTGACTCTTGGGTAACTTTGTGTTCCAATTTTTCCCACATTTCCCTCCACCCACTCCCCTAGATGACATGTAATTCAATATATGTTAAACATGATAAAAATATGTTAAATCCAATATAGGCATACATCTTTATACAATTATCTTGCTGCACAAGAAAAATCAGATCAAAAAGGGGGAAAATGAGAAAGAAAATAAAATGCAAGCAAATAACAAAGAGTGAGTAATGGATTGTGTGTAATCCATCTTCAATCCCCACAATCCTCCCTCTGGGTGTAGATGGCTCTTTCCATCACAAGGTCATTGGAACTGGCATCAATCATCTCACCTCTGAAAAGAGCCACATCCATCAGAAATGATCATCATATAAACCTGTTGCTGGCAATGCTCTTTAGAAACAGCTCCTTCTTCTTTTACCCTACAGAGACTATGTAGGATTCTGTGGGAAAAGTAAATCTACCAAAATGCCAAAAAGTTGTTCTAATAGCAACTTTAAGTTCAGCTCTCTTCCTGGGGAGCTGATGGGCTAGTTGAGTGCTTTACATTTCAATATTTATTCTTGGATTCAAATGAGTCCTTTACATCTTGTATATTTTTTGTTGAGTAAATTAAAACTGTCCCATGTCTCATATCTATATGTAAACTGTACAATATAGCTAAGGGGTATTTGTGGAAATTATGATTTAGACTTAAGAAAAGATTCTAGGAGGATACAATAGCAGGTTTCAAGTATCAGGACTGTATAGTCCTTTAACTATAGATGAAGAGAGAGGAGATTTGTTCAGCAAGTATATGACGATGAGATTAGATTTGTGCTATTGGGCCTCAGAAAACTAGATTCATGGGTAAAAAAAAAAAAAAAAAATTACAGTCAATTTAGAGTTCATAATTTAATGATTTCTAAAGACTAGAAGATGTCCAAAAGTAAGAAAACTGCTTCAGAGAAGAGGAGGGACTCCTTGAAGATCTTCAAGCAGAGATCAATGACTTCTTGTTGGATTGTTAGAAAAGAAATTTCTTTCACAGATGAAATGGACTAGGTGACCTCTGGGGTTCTTTCCAACTCTCAAATTCTATGATTGTTTCTCAGTTATAGATAATGACAGATTAACTGACCATATGTTTGATATAAGGAGTTTGGTAAGAAGACCTTATGGTAAGAAATCCATGTGTGACATGGTAGTCTTACCATCATTCTTTGATAAAAAGGCATTTCTATTTATTTCAGAAAATAGAGATCACATATCATTTTATAATTCCCCAACCATATGATGACCTAATAGTAGAAAGTCCTTAACTACTACCAAAGGAAAGACAGAATATAACAAACTTTGCAAGGATATGTAAATCAGAGTCCTGTTCACTGTTGTAATAACTACTTGTTCTTAGATAAGAGAAGCCTGTAGTCTGGTCTAAATGGCTACTTCAACCCTGCAGGTTTATCTAAACAGACTTCTTTAACAATTGAAAAGTATTTGGTTACTTTGCCTTTGTCTCTTGTCCTTGAACATGGAATGTTTTCTTATAATAAATCCTGCCAAATGCAATCTAAATACTCCCTCCTTTCTAAACCTCCCTCTTCTGTGAATGTTTGTTTAGTTTTCTATATTAAACCACTACAGAATGCTATTCATTGGCTGTCTACTCAAAATGAGCCTGAAACATTATAAAACCTCAATCTGTATCCTAAGAAACAGAGGTTATTAATTCACAAGCATTCTTTAGCCCTTACAAAACTTTGTATTCCAAATTTTTTTCTTCCTCCTCCCCCCCATCCTCTCTCTTTGTGCAGCAAATAATCCAATATATGTTAAACATGTACATTTCTTTTATACATATTTCCAAAATTATCTTGCTGCACAAGAAAAATCAGATCAAAAATGGAAAAAATGAGAAAGAAAACAAAATGCAAACAAACAACAACAAATAAAAGTGAAAATACTATATTGTGATCCATACTTGGTCTCCATAATCTTCTCCCTAGATGAAGATGGCTCTCTCCATCATAAGATCATTGGAACTGGCCTGATTCACCTCGCTGATGAAAAGAGCCACGTCCATCAGAATTGGTCATCAAATAATCTTCTTGTTTCCATGTATAATGATCACCTGGTTCTGCTCATTTTACTTAGCACCAGTTGATATAAATCTCTGCAAACCTCTCTGAAATAATCCTGCTGGTCATTTCTTACAGAACATTAATATTCCATAACATTCATATATCATAATTTATGTAGCCATTCTCCAATGTCTCAGTTTCCAATTTCTTGCCACTACAAAGAGGGCTGCCACAAACATTTTTGTACATTAAAGTCCCTGTTCCCCCTTTAAGATCTCTGTGGGATATAATCCCAATAGAAACAATGCTGGGTCAAAGGGTATGCACAGTTTAATAACTTTTTGAGCATAGTTCCAAATTGCTCCACCAACAATGTATCAGTGTCCCAGTTTTCCCACATCCCCTCCAACATTTCCTCATTATCTTTTCCTGTCATTTCAGCCAATTTGACAGGCATATAGTGTTATCTCAGAGTTGTCTTAATTTGAATTTCTCTGATCAATAGTGATCTGGAGCACCTTTTCATGTGGCTACAAATAGTTTCAATTTCTTCATCTGAAAATTGTCTGTTCATATCTTTTGACCATTTATCAACTGGAGAATGGTTTGAATTATTATAAATTTGAGTCAATTCTCTATATATTTTAGAAATGAGGTATTTATCAGAATCTTTGGATGTAAAAATGCTTTCCCAGTTTATTGCTTGTTTGTACAAAGACTTTTTAACTTAATATAATCAAAATTATCTATTTTGTGATCAATAATGATCTCTAGTTCTTCTTTGCATACAAATTCCTTCCTCCTCCACAAATCTGAGAGGTAAACTATCCTATGTTCTTCTAATATGTTTATAATATCATTCTTTATGTCTAGATCATGAATCCATTTTGACCTTATCTTGGAATAAGGTGTTAGGTATGGGTCTATGTTTAGTTTCTGCCATATTAGTTTCCAATTTTTCCAGCAGTTTTTGTCAAATAGTGAATTTGTCAAATTTTGTCAAATAGTGAATCCCAAAAGCTGAGGTCTTTGGGTTTGTCAAATACTAGATTGTTATCGTCATTGGCTATTTTGTTCTGTGAACCTAATCTATTCCACTGATCAACTTCTCTATTTTTTAGCCAATACCAAATGGTTTTGATGACTGCTGCTTTATAATATAGTTTTAGATCTGGTACAGCTAGGCCATCTTAATTTGCTTTTCTCTTTATTAATTCCTTTGGAATTCTTGACCTTTTGTTCTGTTCTTTGTTATTTTTTTAGGTCAGTAAGAAATTTTTTTTAAAAAGAAAAAAGTCTCTCTCTCATTCTGTATATGTATATATATGTATATGTGTATATATGTATATTTATATATACAAAAAATTTTGTATCAGTTCTTTTTGTGACAGCAAAGAACTAGATAATGAGGGGATGTCCATCGATTGAGGAATGACAAAACAAGTTGTGCAATATTATTGTGATGGAATACTATTGTGCTATAAGACAGGGCTTCTTAATTTTTTCCACTCAAAACTCTTTTTTGCCCAAGAAATTTTTACATGATCATAGGTATATAAGTATATAAAATAGATAAGCAAATCAAATATTTACTGATAATAAATCATATAGAAATTTATTTTAAAACAATTCTTTCTTATACATATAATTTTTACCATTTATTAAAGATGAAAGCAAATTTGCATGCTAATGAACTGGATTGCTTGTTAACTTTTATATAAAGAATTACATTTTAGCAGAATACCTTTTGATATCTTTTAATGGTACCATATTTTTCATGACCCCCCACATTCAGTTACACAATCCTTTATGGGATCGCAACCCCCAGTTTAAGAAGCTTTGCAATAAGAAATGATAAGCAGGATAATTTCAAAAAATCCTGGAAAGACATATATGAATTGATGCAAAGTGAAATAAGCAGAAACAGGAGAACATTGTATACACATAACAGCAATATTATAAAATGATCAACTATGAATGACTTAGCTTAGTAAATCTATGAAACAAATCTATCAAGATCTACTCTTTGTGAAGTTGTGCTATTTTTTATGATCCCTTCTTCCTTTTTAAGATGTTCACCAACCATCTTTTTATTAATACATTTCCAAAAAAAATGTTTCAAGGAACTTAAGCCAAGTTCATAGATGTTTTCCCTCAGCCCTCCCCCTTTTTAAATCAAGACAATTTTTGCCTTTCTTCATTCCTTTACTGTCTCTTCAATTTTCAATAATCTTTCAAATATCACTAGCCATTGTTCAGTTTTTTACAATTATCAGTTCTTTCAGTACTTGAGGACATAGCTTCTCTGGCCCAGGTGACTTGAATCCACAAAGGACATCTAAGGGCTTTCTTACTATCTCCTTATTTATCTTCAGTTTCAACTCCCCATTTACTATTTCAGTCCTACAATTTCATGTAAAGAAGCCAATCTTTTCAGCAGCAAAAACAGAAGCAAAAGTTAAGCAAGCCTACTTCTCATTATTGTTACTTATGGTAACAAAAGTTTTTTCAACTCTTTTTGAGGAAAGAGGAAGATCAAAACTGGATGGAATTAAGCTCTTGCTTGGAAACCCTAACTATCCCAAGCAAGTGCACAAAAGTTTTTTCAACTCTCTTTGAGGAAAGAGGAAGATCAAAACTGGATGGAATTAGAAGATCAAAACTCCTAATTCCATCCAGTTTTGATCTTCCTCTTTCCTCAAAGAGTGTTGAAAAACTTTTGTTATAGTTAGTATTTCTTACTTTATTTAGTATAGTTTAGTATTTATTTAGTATAGTTAGTATTTCTCAAATAGCACAACTTATTCTGAGCTTTAGCATTTCTGATAATATTATATCATAATTTTACATTTATCCTCTATAATCTGATTTTATCTCCCATACTTCTTTATTAATCCATAACTATGATTTAATTGGTTTTCCTAGTGAGGGAAATCAACTTTGGTTTATAAATTCACTTTAGACAACTCTCATTTTTTCCTCCTTATCAGAAGTATATCTCTTTGGGTCTTTATATTTTATTCTTTACAATTTCCCATGTGTCTGGCTAACTTTCCCTATGTATTTTAGTCCATAAGATCCTTTTTATGATATTTTTATGATCTTTCTGTAATCTATTCTCATAAATTATAGAGAATATAGTGTGCATATCAGTTTTCTCTCCTCTGTCACAAAGTTTGTGAAGCATAGGTCACTTCTCCCCAAAGGTCCTACCATTTTTGCCCCTAGAAATCAGTTGTCCTTTTAGCAAAATCCCATTTTGAATAGAATTCACCACCATTGGTTCCTCCACATTTTGAAGTATAAATTATGATTAGCAAGTTAAGAACTTAGTATTTATTCTGCTTTGGGCAGAGGGAGACTTCTAACAGATCTCTGGATAACTGAAGTCTGTTACCACTTCAACATCATGTCTATGTTCCTGAATGAGGCTGTTTCCCAAATTCTCATCTATTTCCTCTTTTTATCCAAGTGGCCTTAGCTCAGCTTCCTAAATTGTGAGTCACAACCCCATATGAAGCCTCATAACTGAATGTAGGAGTCACAAAGTTATAATTTGGTATAAATAAATGTTTGATTTGTTTATATACCCAAGTTCACATAAAAAATTTTCAGGTGAAAAGAGGTCATGAATGGAAAAAGTTTAAGAAGCTCTGGTCTATAGTATACTTTAATTATTTTTTTTAATGTATCTCCCTCCATTAATCTCTATTTATCCAAATGCTCTTCACAAAGCTTCTTTGATTCCTAGATTTCTTCACCTAATAATATTTTTTAGTATATAGAAAGATTATCACCTTACCGTTTACCTATTTAGTTTCTTTTGAATAAAGTATAAACATCTAGATCCATATTCTAGTCATAGGTTTATCCTACAATATCTCAATAATATCTTTGAGGAAAATTTTCTCTCTTTGTTTTAGGATCTTCTAGTTCAACTTGTTTATTGCCCATACTTTTGTATTTGTGTATGGACATTTGAAGCCATGGGTGTTCATGGAATTCTGCCAAGCCACAATCTTCATTAGACCCTATCCTGGGCTCTGATACAGGACAGAGCTGATCATTAGAAGAAGAGCACAGGCATTGATGAATCATACACAGTCTCCCTATGAATCAGCATTCTGTTTTGGTTGCAACACTCTAGTCGTGTTCTCTCCCCATTTTAGCTGTGTCATTGCCATTTTGTGCCCCAATAAAATATTTCAAGATCTTCCAAAATAACCCTAAGAAATAAATATAAAGTTTTCTAATATTTGTAAACATGTACACAAACATACTTGGTGATCTGAGGGAAAAGAGGGCACTAATAACTAAGGGGCACTAACTAGCTAGATGATCTTTTGGACCTTGATTTTTTTTTTCCATCTGTAAAATGGAGAAAATAGAATATGACTTCCTGCTTTAAATTTAGTTTTCTCCAGTTCTAGCATTGGAGGATTTGAGAGGAGAAAAACCATGCTCACCATATTCTGCCTTTCATGAATTTGCTTACTAAATCATAATTTCTTTTTAGCCTTCATCTTTCTAGATCAATGAGTCCTTATAATTTTAGTCACTTCTTATTTAGAAGTTCTTTTCTCTAGTGATAGGAATACTGATGCTTAGACCTTGACAATAAATATATTTCATTCTTGATCAGTGTTAAACAGAAGGAAGAAACAGAATTCTTAGATAAAATAATTATAAATGATCCTTGATCATAAAAACAATTCAGCCCAGATCTTCCTCACAAGACATATTGGTGATTCAATAGTAAGTCATTATCTCAAGTTAACCTCAAATGATCTTTTTGTCATGCAGTGGAAAGATACATTTGCTGCCTTACAAGATAGTGAGGAAGGACAGGACAGTTAGTGAAGAATGTTTTCTTTAACAGGAGCTTTGCCCCTTTCCACAGGGCCTATCTCTAGTAGGCTCAAAAGCTTGTGATGAAGATTAAAGAGACAATCAAAGTGAAAAAGATTTCAAAACACAAAAGCACTATACTGATATTAATATGTGAATGACAAAAGCAAGGTAGATAGAGCACCTTGAATTCAGGAGGACCCCAGTTCAAATCTAATCTCAGATACTTAATACTTCCTAGCGGTGTGACCCTGGGCAAGTCACTTAACCCCAGCCTGGGGGAGGGGGGAGAGACAAAATTATCTTGAACTAAAACCAGTTAGTTCAAACTTATTTCAATAAATTAAATTCTGATGAAGCCCTATAATTTATAAAATATTTTGTAGCATTTACAAGCTGGGAGGGAGGAAAGGGGTCAGTATAGTAAAGGAGAGAAAGGGATAATTATAAAGACTCAAATAGATCTATGACTTTATCATGATCATGATCATCTCAATTTGGATGTTCTCCCCTACAACTCACAACTCACACAAGTCTGCTTATTCTGTGAAGCTCTTGTCTTCATCCTCCCCAATGTGCATCATGGGTCTCTACCCAATATACTAGAAGCCTTCCTCTCTTTTTCCTAAGATGACAAGGATACTGGTGAAGGACCCAACTCATCCTGTCCACAGTCAGTTTTTGCCCTTACCACATGTGCAGTCCATGTCCTTTTCTAATCATCCCAGATTTTTTCAGAGTTGGTTATTGATTGTGGCAGCCTGGTCACAGCCACCCCACACTTCCCCATTACCCTTTGTGATATTTTCAGTACATTGGAAACTACTTACATCTTTCAGGTGAAAAAGATATACACAAATATTATATAAAAGAGAATGTGATAAAATAAAAGGAATAACACTGGCAAAGTCCCATGCAAAATTTAAGGGTAGGAAAATAACTTTCATCTACATGGGATTAAGAAAAGGTTTTGTAGAAAAAGTAGCACCTTGAGAGATATGGCAAATGTCTAATCCAAGTATAAAGGACATTATTAAATTATGGATTTATTAGTATTTATTAATCATCTCCCACATGTCAGGCATAGGGCTAGATGCTCTATAAACATTCATTTTATTCTCTTAACAATCCTGGAATACAGATGCTGTTATTACCCCCATTTTATAAATGAGGAAGATAGAGGTTAAGTGAGTTGCTCTGGTTCACACAGCTACTAGCTTAGCAGACACTCAGATTTAAACTCAGGACTCCTGATTCCAAGCTTAGTGTTCTATCTTCTGTGCCATCTAATTAGTAGCTCTCAATGAAGATGGGAGAGGGCAGATTAGAACAGGATTGAAACAGTATAGACCAGTTTGCTTAAATTCAGAGTAAAAAGGTAGAGTAGCATGAGATAAACTTAGAAAGTGGAGTTAAAGTCAAATCCATAGAGGACCCTGGATGTCAGAACCTAAAGTTTTTACTTTATCTGAAAGACAATAAAAAATATGTGATAACTATCAATTAAAAAGAATTCTCAAGCAATGATATGAAGGATATACAGAAAGAAGATTAGCCTGAAGATAATGGAAGTTGGTTTAACATTAAAGAAACCAATTTGGAGAGTTTTTATAATAGTCTAGGGTAAAGCAGTAAGAAATTGGGTTGGAATGGCCAGAGAAAGTCAAAAGGTAGAGATGGACTCAAGAAATATTGCATAGATAGAAATGACAATGCTTGGTAATTAATTTGTTCTGTAAAATAAGAAGAAAGAAATAAGAACATTCAAAGAGAAACTCTGAGGGTTCAACCCAAAATGAAAGGGAAACTCATGAAAAAGTATAGGAATGTAGGCTGAATAGATGACTGGTTCATTTTTTAAAATGTTGAATCTTATGTATTCTGATTTGTAAAGTGAATATCTTCAACATAAAGAAGATCTAGCTCACTTCCTGTTGATCAATGATGGACAGAGACAACTACACCCAGAGAAGGAACACTGGGAATTGAATGTAAACTGTTAGCACTACTGTCTATCTACCCAGGTTACTTATACCTTCGGAATCTAATACTTAATGTGCAACAAGAAAATTGGATTTACACACATATATTGTATCTAGGTTATATTGTAACATAGGTAAAATGTATGGGATTGCCTGTCATGGGGGGAGGGAGTGGAGGGAGGGGGAGATAATTTGGAAAAATGAATACAAGGGATAATGTTTTTTAAAAAAATTACTCATGCATATATACTGTCAAAAAATTATAAATAAATAAATTTTTTTTAAAAAGTTGAATCTTAGATGAGATAAAGCTCTTTAGAAAAAAGTTCCCCATTCTTGGAAATCATTGCTAGATGAGTATTCATCGGGTATGCTAAAGAGGGGATTCCTAATTTGCCTGCAATTTGGACTTGATGATCTCTGAGATCTCTTCCAACTCTGAAGTTCTGTGATTTGGGGTAGGACCAGGAGTCAGGTCTGACTGGAAGTTCTCAGCCACAATTTGGTAGTCGTCTCATTCCCACCACAATGAAAATGCTTCCTGCTGATTTTGAAGCAGTACAAGAAAGGAAGTCTGCTTTGGCACCTCAGCCACAAATCTCTCCTCTTGATTCAGGCACTCAATAGCTATCAGCAAAGAAATTCTTGTGTTGCTTCAAGAGAATTCATTCACTTAACAAACATTTGTGAAACATTTAATTGCTCTGCTGGTTTGGAGTAAATACAGCTACAAAACACTTTATAAAAATAAGGGAAGGCTTAAAAACAATTGTAAACTATTGTAGCTTGTTCATGATTAGACTGACTCTATTTTTAAAAGATAATAATGTCAAAGTTATTACATAAATATAATTTGCTTTTACATTAAAAAATCAATATCACTAGAATAAGAAGACAAACTCTTAATTAAGAAAATACTTCTGCTTCAAATATCTCTACTTTTCCATCTCTGATTAGCTGCTGAACATGTCGACCAATCTCAAACTCAATATATCTGAAAAGGAAAGAAAATCTTAGGAGACATTCATATTACTGAAGCATAATGAGCCAGTGGACAATTCTTTTTACTACAGCAGATTGTCTTTGTTCTCACTTTGAAATATTTATCCCCAGGAATGATTATAGCTAGATCAAAAAATAAGAACAATTTAGCCATGTTGTCTTCTTTCTGTTTCATCTCTATTTACATTTGTTCCCTTGAAAGCAGTTAGCAGACTGGATTAAAAGTCAGAATCCTACTATATGTTGTTTACAGGAAACACACCTGAAACAGGATGAGACATTCAAACTAAAAGTAAAAGGGTGGAGCAGAATCTATTATGCTTCAGGCAAAACCAAAAAAGCAGGAGTAGCCATCCTCATCTCAGATCAAGCAAAAACGAAAATTGATCTAATTAAAAGAGATAGGAAGGGCATTATATCCTGCTAAAGGGAAGCATCAATAGTGAAGCAGTATCAATATTAAACATGTATGCACCAAGTGGTGCAGCATCTAAATTCTTAAAAGAGAAATTAAGAGAGCTGCAAGAGGAAATAGATAGCAAAACTATAATAGCGGGAGATCTCAACCTTGCACTATCAGAATTAGATAAATCAAACCACAAAATAAATAAGAAAGAAGTCAAAGAGGTAAATAGAATACTAGAAAAGTTTGATATAATAGATCTTTGGCGAAAGCTAAATGGAGACAGAAAGGAATATACTTTCTTCTCAGCAGTTCATGGAACCTATACAAAAATTGATCATATACTAGGGCATAAAAACCTCAAAATCAAATGCAGTAAGGCAGAAATAGTAAATGCATCCTTTTCAGACCATAATGCAATCAAAATAACATTTAATAAAAAGCCAGGGGAAAATAGACCAAAAAATAATTGGAAACTAAATAATCTTATACTAAAGAATGATTGGGTAAAACAGCAAATCATAGACATAATTAATAACTTCACCCAAGAAAATGACAATAATGAGACATCATACCAAAATGTGTGGGATACAGCCATTTGTTCCCTTGATAATTCTATCCACTCTGATAGTTAAAATTACCACTTCTATGCAAATAGCTTCCAAGTCTATCATCCAGTCCAAATATCTATCCTCAGATCTGCTTTAACTGGCTGCTCAGTATTTCAAATTAGATAACTCACCAATACCTCAAACTCAGTATATCTGAAATGGAATTTAGCATATCATCCCCTAAAACATTGGTCCTTCACAAATTCCCTATTTCTATTCATTTTTAGCACCTTTGACCTGGTCACCCAAAGTAGAAACCTTAGAGTCATCTTTAACTCTTTTTTTTCCTCTCTCCTTCCCTCCCTACATTCAGTCATTTGCAAGGTTTTTTGTTTTGTTTTGTTTTTACTTATATCTTCACATCTCTCATATCTATTCAATTTTTTTCCCTCTTACTTCCTCCACCCTTCATCAGGCCCTCATTACCTTTTGTTTAGACAATCCTTATGTAACACTACTCCATATAAATGCCAGCCATCTGATTCAAATTTTAAAAAATTTAAAACCCATGAAATGCCTATGATACGCAAGATACTAGGGATAGACAAAACTCAAAAACTCTTATCTTCAAATGTTCTTCATTTTTGTGTCTCAGACCTCTTTGGCAATGTGATGATGGCTATGCACTCAGATGCATAAGTTAAATGGATCATGAAACAATGACATCGGACTATAGCTGTCAAAACATTTTATTTTAAAAAATAAATTCATGGACCTCAAATTAAGAATGTCTGCTCTAATTTGGAAAAGAAGTGAATACAAGGGATAATGTTGTAAAAAAAAATTACCCATGCATATGTACTGTCAAAAAATTATAATTATAAAATTAATTTTTAAAATTTAAATGATTTTATCATTTATTTTATCATTTTTTTCTTTTTGATCTGATTTTTCTTGTGTAGCATGATAAATGTGGAAATATGTATTGAAGAATTGCACATGTTTAACATATGTTGGATTATTTTTTCTTTAGGGGAGGAGGTGGAAGAAAAGGAGGGAAAAACTTGGAACACAAGGTTTTGCAATAATTAATGTTAAAAACTATCTTTGCATGTATTTTGAAAATAAAAGGCTATTATTAAAAAAAATAAAAAGAATGTATAGTTTTGCTGAGAAGCTAATCTTAGGATGAAATCCTGTTTAAGGTTAGGTAGGAATTTCAAGGAACAAAAAGAAAACTTCATAATTAGTTAATCTAAATTGAATTCAATCCACATGAATGTCCTCATATAATCAAACAAGAAAATGTACATTCTGTTTCACTGTCATCTACTGGGTCTTCATCTTTGCCTGACATAGAGAAATGAGAACATACTTAACTTCTCCCAGAAGGTCAACTCTTCCACACAATAAGTCAAGAACCAGATGACCTAAAGTTGCTAAGGGTTGCAAGTTTTGTGGCAAATTATATAATCTGGTGCAAACCCCAACCATCTTTGAAGAGCCATGAATAGATTGGATAAAATTAAACAGAGAGTAATAAATTTTCACTGGAATCTAAGACCTTCACTCTTAAATATTTATATGTTACATTTCTCAGAATAAAGTTTTTAAATAATTGGAGGAAATGCTAAATTTTAATTAGAGGTTAATAAAGATAAATGTAAAAATTTCCCATCCAAGTTCATAAGCACCCTCCCCCTAGGAAATCTATTCACAGACCCTTAGGAGTCTGGGGATCACAGGTCAAAAAGTGGGAAAGAGCTGACCAATGTTTTTCTGGCTTTAAGTGCAGGGTGACAGAGAAGCAGTATATTTGGGAATAAGGGAGGAAAAGAACTATCATGGATAAGACTTTAAATTCAAGTCCACATTTTGGGATAGACTTCAGCAGGACCAGAGGACAGAAGAATTTGGGGCTGGAAGAGTGGGGGGAAGGGAATGGTTTCCACACTACCCAATTCTCTGAAAAGGAGGTTTTAAGGGAAGCCCAAAAGAAAGGTCATAAAATATGGAACAATAAAAAATAATGTCAAAGTCTCTCCCCGTTCAAACCCCTCAACCTAAAGAGAGAGATAGAGAACTGGTGGATGCTTTATACCTTTCACTGAGACGGTTAAACAAAGATATGCAATTTCTCCACTTAAGGCATTCAGAAAATCAGGCAAAATCACGATCTAACTATATAACAGGGATTGGGGGGGGGGGGGGGGAAACAAGCACAGTTCCTTCCCATTTGTTTGAAAGCATTTTCTCCCTCATCTTCAATGAGTTAGGGTGATTGCAGAAGGAAGCAAGTGACAGCTAATCTATTTGGAAGTATTCAGGAGAATCAGAAAGTAGGCACCCAGCTATTATATTTATCTTTGAGAGACTTAAGAGCCAACCAGAGTACAGCAAATATAGAAATACGAATTGAAAAGCAGGAGGAATTCAGGGTTGAATTTAAGAGCCAGTGTGTTGAAGAGTAGCTTACCTAGTGAACATGAGAAGAGATAAAGACTTGTTTAGGCACTTATTATGGACTAGACAGGGAAGCTGGGTGGTCTGGGAATCAGGAAGACATCTTCATGAGTTCAAACTCCTCAGACACTTACTGATTGTGTGACCCTGGGCAAGTCACCTAACCCTGTCTGCCTCAGTTCCTCATATATAAAATGAGTTAAAGAAAGAAATGGCAAACCACTGCAGTGTCTTTGCCAAGAAACTTCAATATGTGGTCATGAAAGATTGAGCACAACTGAAACAATACAACAACAAATGTTCTAGGCATGTACTAAATACTGGGGATAGTTTCAAACAGGCTATTGGCAAAGACATCACTATATGCAAAAGGGCACTTTTAGTGGTCTCCTTGCTAGACCCCAGCCTCATCCTCCACAGACTGAGCAATGATAATACCAGAGAGATCAAATTCACTCTAGTCCACTTTGTCTGATTCATGCACAGCTTAGAGAGGTCTGTTTCAGAAAGAAATTTTAGGAAGAGTACTAGGCAATTTAACAGTTATCAAAGAGCATTGATTAAGCAAAACAATCTAAATAGAAATTGCTAGTGACTTAGCACAGAGCCTCCTGTCATGTACAATAGACAATAGATAAAGAAAAAATGATTATCAAGCTTGTGAATGACAAAAAACTTGGAAGGATAACTAATATATTGGATAACAAAATTAGGATTCCAAAAGAGCCCCCCAAACCCAGTGAGTATATTTTCCCTATTAAATTTCAAATTCAGTAATAAAGTTGAAACAAATCAACTATTACAGGATAGGGAGATTTGGATTAATAGCAGTTTGAACATAATCTTATTTTACTAGATAACCGTATGATTGACAGAGGATTGGACCTGGAGACAAGAGAGACCTGAATGGAAATCTAGTCTCTGATATTTACTAGATAAGAGAAGTCACTCAGTTTCCTCATCTGCAAAATTGGAATAATATATCTTTATCTAACAGAGTTGATCCAAAACTTAAATGAGATCATTGTAAAGTGTACATAAATGTCATTAGGCTACATTAGTATTTAATTGTTGCATTTATTATTGTTCAGTCACATCCGTCTCATCACTGCCCCATTTGGGGTGGATTTTTGTTGCTTTGGTTTGGTTTTTGGCAAAGATACTAGAGCGGTTTGTCATTTCCTTCTCCAGCTCATTTTACTGATGACAAAACGGAGACAAACAGGGTTAAGTGGCTTACCTAGGGGCTCACATAGTAAGTGTGTGTGAGGCTGGGTTTTAATCCAGGTCTGTCCTGACTCCAGGTCCAAAGCTCTATCTACTGAGTCACCTGATAAGTTAAGATTAATTAACTCGTTGTGGGCTT
Organism: Sminthopsis crassicaudata; assembly: GCF_048593235.1. Lineage (NCBI taxonomy): Eukaryota > Metazoa > Chordata > Mammalia > Dasyuromorphia > Dasyuridae > Sminthopsis > Sminthopsis crassicaudata. The sequence goes on from NC_133620.1 coordinate 143,664,220, forward strand.
GTTTGTTTTTTTCTACTTTATGTCATTCACACAGCTAGTAAATATCTAAGGCTGTATTTGAACTCAGGTACTTCTGACTGATAATATAGTCATACATATGCAATACACATACATACTCATACATGAAACAAATATGTGTGTTTATGTATATTTCCCAAAGGATCCGTTCACTTGTAATTTACTCCGAGTCTGAGTTATAACTATTCCCGCCCTCTCCCCTTTTCACCGATGAAGAGCTTGCCCAAAGTCACATAAATAGTAATCCGAAGTCAGAATCTGAACCCAGGATCCTCGTGTTTTAATTCGGTGCTCTTTTCCTCGTGCCTTGCTGCCCCCGCAGAGCTCATATTCTGGGAGACATAGATTATTAATAAAGCCTCAGTGAATCTTAATCACAGATTTCGCTCCACCCCTTGCCCTTGACCTGAAAACGCTGCTGGTTCCGAAAGGCCGTGCACGTTCCGTTAGCAGGGTTGGGACGATCTTCACCCCCTTTAACCGAACCGAGGTGGACCCGGGCGGCGGATAGAGGGAAAAGGAGAGGGGAGCGAGGGCGGAGCCTCCAGGGGCGGTGAGCCAGCGGTTCGGCGTCTCTGGCACGATACCGAGTCTGGTGGCGGCAAACAGCGCCAAGACCCACCTCCGGGCAGGTGCAGAGAAGGAGGGGAGAACGCCGGCGGAGCCGCGTCAGGCGCGTGGGTGTGCGCCCAGGAAGACAGAGGTTTGGGAATCACAACATCAACAACAGCCCCCGAAGAGGAGCGCTGCCGCCGCCGCCGGCCAGGCCATGCTGCCTCGGGTGGCTGCTCCACGGGCCGGGGAGGTGGCTCGGGCCGCGGTGCAGAAAAGCCCTTCAGGCGGGATACACTGAGCCGGGGACGGAGTGGCTGGAGTGAAAAGGGGCTCTGGGGAGTGAGGGGAGCCGCACTTCACTGGCGTTTCCCTGCCTTCCTTTCTCTTCTCCTTCGTCTCCGATCTCCTCTGCTCCTCCTCGGTTCTGGCCCGAGCGACCTGGGAGGCTTCGCACGCAGCCCCGGCGCTCCATCTCCCCCCGGGCCTGCAGCCATGGCCTGGGCTCCCCCCGGCAGCAGGACGCGGGGCCGGCAGGTGCAGCGGCTGGGGCTGCCGTTGCTGCTCGGCGTGTGGCTGCTGGGCCAGGCAGCCGGCGGACAGCGCTCAGCGCCGCTGGCCGAGCTACGCTCGTCCATCTCGGGCGTGGAGGAGCTGCTGGAAGAGTTCCGCAAGCAGCTGCAGCAGGAGCCGCCGGTCCGGGAGCGGGACGACAGCGACGAGCACCGAGAGCCGGCGCCGCAGCGTACCGGGGCGGAAGCCGGCTGCCCCGGCGGCGGCTACACAGTCAAGCCCGACTCCATCATCCGCACCAAGGACTCGCTGGGCGCCGGGGCCACCTTCCTGACGGCGCCCGCCGCAGTCCGGGACTGGCAGCAGTGCGTGGCCGCCTGCTGCGCCGAGCCCCTCTGCACGGTGGCAGTGGTGGAGCTGCCTCAGCCCCAGGCCGCCGGCGACCTGCACTGCTACCTCTTCAACTGCACCTACCGCGGCCGCAACGTCTGCAAATTCTCCCTGCACAGGGGCTACAGCAGCTACAGTCTGAGCCCGGCCGCGGAGAGCCATCGCAACACCACCCCCCGCCCCGGAGGGCCCCCGGGGGGCAGCAGAGGCAGGCCGGCGGCACCTCTGGGCGCCCGGAAAAAACCGCTGCAAAGCCCAACCCTGACCGCAGAGGCTGCCTTCTCAGCCTCCTCCACACCCCTGGGTAAGAGCACCACTACAAAGAGTTTCGGGCTCTCCTTTCCCTTTCCCCTCCCCGCCTCCATCCACTTTCGAGCTTGACACTTTTCCGTCATCCTCCTTATCCGTCGTGTCCTTTCGCCTCCCTGGCTCTCGGACTAAGCCGAGGCTGAATGGCGGTGGGATGCACAGCCAACTCAGATCAAAGCCGGGAGGAGGAGTGATGTGTGTGTGTGTGTGTTTTCTGTTTTCTAGTTCTGTTTTTGTTTTTCCTGCTAGGCTCCCCTAAGTGATTAGTAGCTGGCCATTCTGTGAGAAGTTCGGGGACTTCCTATCAGTTCTGTGGTTTCAGTAAGACCCTGTTTCATTTTGTGAACTAGCAAAAAGCGAATCAGCTCTACCAGATGGTCCTGGGTTTTGATGGAAGTTTAAAGAATGAAATTAGATTTTAAAATGAAGCAGAGGAATCAGATTTAAAAACACACCCACAATCTCCTTTTTATACTGAATCGTGACTGGGTAATTAGATAGGACCTAGGTGGGATTGTCACAAGTGCAACTGTGGGTGAACTGCCTGGTGATTACAGCTGATTTTCATAATCACCATTGCCTTTTAAAAATATGGCTCTCGTGATTCCACCTGTAATTGTTTCCTGCAGGGAAGAAAAATATGCACCTCATTTTGGTAATGGCTTACCAGCTGTTATTCTCTTGTTGAAGTGAGAGGACACTACTTCAGTAAATAATAGTAACAGAAATCGTAGGTCAGGTGTTTTTGTTTTTAATACCTTTAAAATTACTGCTGATTCTGTGGGTTTACTTCATGCGTACTTTAGTATTCCCCGTTTAGCTATGAATAAAGCCTTAAAATATATAAATGATACGGTCCCAGAAGGAAAAAAAAATGTTAGGAAGGAAACAAACCCATAACTGTGCTTTTACAGAGATGTCAAGTGTGAATGGTTGAATAATATTCTCTTCCTGTTGGACCTGGAATCACAAAACATAAGGCAACCCAGAAGATCTATTGAGAAGGGAAATGGAGGCAGAAAAGAAAAACACTTTGTTAGCTTGATTAGAAATTGATGTGAGTTTCACACCAACCTTAAAATGTATCTTAACTTATGAGGAGTTTGACAATTTCAGGGATCATAGATCTGTAGGAACAAGGGATTGGAGGAGCTATCTAGTCCATCCTTTTCTTTTAAACTGAAGCCCAGAGGCAGAACCCAGAGGTTCTTAGACCCCAGTGCCAATTTCACTACACTATTTTTGTTGATTTTCCATCTTGCCCAATTCTCTGTGATCCCAGTTAGGGTTTTCTTAGCAGAGATTCCAGCTTATTTTTCAGAGGAAACTGAGGCAAATAGGCTTAAGTGACATGTCCAGGGTGACACAGCCAGAAGTGTCTGCGAGCAGATTTGAGCTCAGAAAGATGGCTCCCTGATTATGCACGAAACCATTTAGCTGTCCCTTATTTCACTGTACCACATTGATATCTCATTGGAAGACATACTGAGAGATCTGACTTAAGGACATACTACACTTAAAACTTTTCTTTGCAAATAAGAATCTTCTTCATTTCTGAAAAATGTTATTCTATATCATGTTTCACATATTCTATTTCAATTTATCTTTTTCTCCTAAACAGTTAATGAATATTTTCATCTATTTGAAGACATTCTCGTGTTTCTCATCTGTAATCTAGTCCTATTTCAACCAACAAATGTAGTGAGCTCTTCTAGGCTTCCTTAGTTTTGTTTTATAGTCCATTAATATTTTTTTTAAAGAGGCAAGAAAAAACTTTTACAATGGAGAGAAAGAGGAGGACAAAAAGGGGAGTGAGTGAACCTTATTCTCATTAGAATTGACTCAAATAGGAAATAACACGTATACTCTACCTTTTCCAGCAGGGTAAAAGGGAAAGGGGAAGGGTGGTAAAAGACAGGGCATATTGTGGGAGGGAGTGCTCAGTAGCAAAATATTTTTGAGGAGAAACAGGGTGAAAGAAGAGAGAGAATAAATGGGAGAAATACAATTAGCAATAATGGTTAAAAAAAAAAAACTTTTCAAAGCAAGTTTCTCTGATAAGGCCTCATTGCTCAAGCATAGAAATAACTGAGTCAAATTTATAAAAATAATAATAATAATAAGAGCCATGCCCCAATTGATAAATAATCAAAAGATATGATCTGTGCTCAAAGGGCTGCAAACTCATGCGTATCTTTGACCTAATGACACCACTACTAGGCATGAATACCAAAAGAGATTCTGAAAAAAACAGTAAAGGAAAATGACCTATATGTACAAAAAATATTCATAGCAGCTCTCTTCTTAGGACAAAAAAAAATAGAAATTGAGGGGATGTCCATCAATTGGGGAATAATAAACTGGTATGTGTATGTGTTTGTGATAGAATATTATTATTCTCTGGGAAACAATAAATAGGATGCTCTAAGGGGAAAAAAAAAAAAACCTAGAAAGTCCTCCATGAACAAAGTGAAATATACTATATACAAAGTTATAGCAAGGTTCTGGAATGATCAGCTATAAATGACTTTGTCTATAATTACTCAGAAGAACTTATAATGAAAAATCCTCTCTATACCTAGAGAAAGAACAGATTGTGTCTGAATCTAAATTGAAACCTTCTCTATTTCTCTATTTCTTTTTAACTTAATTTTTCTTGAGAAAAAATTTTATTATATTCTTGAGAGTAGGAGTTCTATGTTTTCTTTCACAACTTGACTTTTGTGGAAAAGTTTTGCATTTTTAACTTTACATGTGATTTCTTAATTGTAAGTGGGGATAAGGGGAAGAACCTAAACTCAAAAATCTTAAAAACAAATGTTTGAAAAATTGTTTTGAATGTAATGGGGGGAAACATTAAGTAAATAAATAAAAATTTTAAATAATAATAATTGTTAGGATTACTAAGTGAGAACTGAGGTTGTCTGGACAGTGACAAGGTGAGAATTCAGGTTTTCTGGACAATTACAAGGTGAGAACTCAGGTTGACTTGATAGAGGGGGCAAGCTCATTGGCTGGGGTGGTTCTTCCCAGAAGCCCTTGCATTATCCCACGCCCATTCTCTGGGAGAATAAAAGAAGAGGACTCTCAGAGAAAGAGGAAGACTCTGAATTGCATCAGGCTTGACGGGGCTCTCTGCAGGAAGGGAAGTCACTTCTTTGGACAAGAGTTAACAGCAACTGCCTGGAGACAACGGTTCGTTACAGGAAGAAGAATCTGTCTGAGAGATTTGAGTAGACACAGCAGATCTCTTCCCAGAGAGCGATCCAGCAGCTTCTAGAGACGACAGCTCGCTACAAATAATCTTTTTAAACTCTTTTTATAAACAATCTTTGTTTTTGTTTGGTTTTGATTTTCTAGTTTTGACTCAGAATTGTTCAATCAAAGATCTGATAGGAGTACTTAGTTCTAGCTATGGTTCCAATATCATATGCCCATTTTTGCATCTTGTAGTCATGTTTGCTTATTCTCAACTGTACAATTGATGGGCAACTTGTCAAACATCCTTCTCAGGAGCCTGTTGTAATTACTATAGCACAATTCTGACCACTTTACTCCCTGGACTCGAGTAAATTCAGTGACTCATTTTTACCAAGAGGGTTAAATAAATACAAACTTCTCTGCTTGGCATTTAAAGCCCTTTACCATATGGCTCCAGCTTACCTTTCCTCGATTTTTACACATGACTCTCCTTTCAGAACTGTGAGTTCCAGTCAAGTGACCTGCTTGCTGTTCTCAGTACATAACATTCCATCTCTTTTATACAAGCTTTTCCCTCATGCCCGGAATGCCTGACCTTCTCAAATCTGCTTCACAGAAACTCTTCATTTCTTCAAGCTCAGTTCATTTTCCACCTCCTGAAAGCCTGCTTGAGTTCTACCCACCCACCCAGTTTCTAATACCCTTTCCTCAGAAATTATTTTGTAAATATATTTTACATTAAATTTCCTATGCATGTATTGTTCCATATTCCCAACAGAATGTGAGCTCGAGTGCAAAAATCATTTCAGGGTTTCTTTGTGTATTTGTGCCTTCAGTGACTAACATAGTGACTAGCACTTAGTAAATGCTTAATAAAAGCTTATTCAATTGAATGACTTGAATAATATCCCCCACCTCCCATCCTCTTTTGTGCTTTACTTGTCACACCTCATGTTCCTATATGTCATAGTACTTAATTTTCTTCTTCCACCATCCTATGTTGCACATATTCCAATTCACTTTATTCTGTTTGTTTATTTTTATAATTTCTTTCCTCAAGGTTGCTTTCTTGTTTCAGGTACTTAACTAATTCCTTCCTTTTGTAAATATTTCACCAGGAGACTTATCTCCTACATTCTGCACAGCAACCACAAGTACACTACTTAACCCTCTCTGGGTCTGATTGCTGTATGTGACATTCTATTTCTTTTCTCTGCACTTTTATATAAGCTTTACCTCATACCTAGAATGCATGGTCTTTTTCTCTCAGCTCCACAATATTCCTGTCTTTCTTCAAGCTCAGCTCATTGCCACCCCCTAAAGGAAGCTTGTTTTGAGTCCCACTCACCCACTCAATTCCCAATACTCTTCCCTCAGTAATCTGTAAAATGAGGGTGTTGGACTTAATTCTTAAAACTCTTAATCTATAAAGCTTCTTCCATTTAACTTTAAGAATATGTTTGATGATCCATTAATGGCCTGCTACTCTAATTTTATGACTGACATCATAGTAATTGCCATGAGGCTCTTTGCCTTGGCAGCTTTGCTTAATTGCCCCAAGGTTTAGACTACCCAGACTATGATGATCTATTACCAAAAGGTCACTTTTCTTTTTCTGATAGAGATTTACTCTGGCTAACCTTTCTTTCTTTCTTTTTTAATACCATATAATAAGCATATTTATCTTTAATGTATAGAATCATGTCATCCTGATCTATATCTTGCTACTGGACCCAGATGGCTCTGGAAGAGAAAGTGAGGCTGGTGACTTTGCCCAGCCCTCCCTCATTTAAATCCAACTCACTTTCATTGGGAAGTTTTGGTCCTCTAAGAAGGACAAACAAAAACAACATTAGAGCAACAAGGAATCTTGGGATCACCAAATCCCATTTTCTCATTTTACATATCAATAACCTGAAATCTGGAAAAGTTAAGACTACTTAACCAAGGCCACTAGTTAGAGGCAGAAAGGGCTCTAGAATCCAAATTTTCAGGTTCCTAGTCCATGGTATTATAACTACATATTAAACTGCCTGTCTTTCCTGAGTCTTCCCTCCTAAATAATTTGTTTACCTCCAGTTCAAGAATATTACATCAATTAAATCAACTCCAATTAAACTGTCATCTTCAAAGCACCTGCAGACCAGTTTATAAGCACTAAACTTTATCTCTGATGCCTGCTATAGCCCTCATTCAAAACATCTGAAGGATGAATGATCAGAAATATGTCTGTTCTCATGCAGATGTACAGATTTAGAGAGGTATTGCCCAGGACTGGTTGTAAGGAAGTAATCAAAAATGACTTTCCAAAATAAAGTCTAATAGATAAAGACCAAAGATATAGATCTAGAAACTGACACATCTAGAAATTCTATGGTTTAAATAACCTCTTTCCATTCTTTATGCATAACTGAATCCCAACTCCTTTTTATTATGTCTAGGATCTCAATTCTTAGGAGAGAATTATGAAGGGGAAGGATTTTTTTCTTAGGGGTGAGGGGGTGTAGTTACCTCAAGTAAAACTTTTTTTTTTTCTGAAAACGAATACTATTAACTCCATGGGAATCCAGCCTCGGGTATATAAAGAACATAAGAAATTTTAGAGGATGAGATTGACTTTACAGAAATAGACAGGAAGGATCTATGGAAGTGAAGGGTGTATACATAATATATATTTTTTCACTGAAGCTGGGATTAAGCTACTCCCATAAGCTGTTAAAACTTTGTTAAATTCTCTATCATTCTCTTTAGTTTGATGTTTTAACCCTTGTATACAGTGGGAAGAACACTGAATTTGAAATTAGAGAATCTGGGTTCAAATTCCACCCATCATTTATTATCTACATAAGGCAAGACAGCAAAACAGTTTGAGCCTCTCTCCTCATATGTAAAAATGAGTAGGTCAAAAGAGGGAGAGAATTTCAAAGGTACTCTTCAACTCCAAATCTGTGATCTTGAGATGCTACTTTAATCAGGAAGATCAGAATTCAACTGCCAGAAGTTGTGTATCTCCTCCAAATACATATTATCTGAGCAAGACACCCAATAAGTCAATGTCCACTACTCTTAAGTTGCAGAGTAGTCTCTCATTTGCATTGGCAAAAGAGGCTTCCTCATGAGGAATTACCTACACTAAAGAAATCCCAAATTGTATTTTTTTAACTTTCCTAGTAATAACTAGTTTGAAAACCTAGGGAAATGGTCTTCCATGTTTATTTCTGAGACAGATGGGTGGCCAAGAAGTTGGAAACTTCATTCCCACCTTCTCCCTTTCATCTGGGAGATCTAGGTGAAAGGAACACAAGATCAGAGAAAGGATAAGTATTAACTTAGTAAAGGGGGAGTGAACAAAGGGAAGCTTGCAATTCACAGAAAGTGGGATTAGAGAGAGCAGACTGTGATTGGGATAACACATGAATGAGAATAAGGAAAGCTCTTATTCCTATTCAAAGAGACTACCCTGTTTGATCACAACCTGCTTTTGCAAGCAAAAAGGAATAAGTTCCCAGTACGCCTGCCCAGTATGAATATATCTTTCTACAGAAACAATATGCTAAAAGATGGTCAAGTAATTTTGAACAAATACTACTAATCAAGTACAGTTTTAATGGATGATAGTGGGCTAGCCTGGAAACCAAGCCATCATTCAAAAGATCTTAACCAGAACCCAATTTTCCTATAAAAATAATCTACTGGTGTTCAGTAAATATCATCAGAATGTTATATTGCCATTCCTCCTTGGGCTTTATTTTGTAATCTATAGAGAGCCAGAACTCTGGAGAAGTATACTTGAAACAAGGTATTAACTCAGTAGAATTGATGAGATAATGTAGTTCTCTGTAGTTCACATATTTATTTAATACTTAGCATGGTGATGTAATGGTTCTCTAATTCACACATAATCAGTATGTTTTAATGAAGTAATTACAATAAGGTATATAAGGGCTAAGAAGGATTGGGAGAGATTCTATCTTTGACCATCCTCCTTGTGACTTTCATGCCGCCTGCACTAAGATCAAGACTGGGCCAGAATAAAGAATCTTGACTCTATTCTTGATCATTCTCGTGGTGTCTATCCTGCTGAGACCAAGGACTAGTTTTATTAATATAAAATTACCTGGGGCAGCTAGGTGGCGAAGTGGATAGAGCCCCAGCCCTGGAGTCAGGAGGACCTGAGTTCAAATCTGCCCTCAGACACTTAACACTTCCTAGCTGTGTGACCCTGGGCAAGCCACTTAACTTCAATTGCCTCAGCAAGTGTGTGTGTGTGTGTGTGTGTGTGTGTGTATGTGTATGTACATTAAGGTACTTTGTATTTTTCCCAGTGCATAGCACAATGTCCTGAACATAGGAGGTGTTAATAAATGTTTCGTAAATTGAATCAGTGAGATAGAGATATAGCATATTCTTGGATATAAAGATCTAGAAAGAAGTATACAGTTATCCCTTCCACATCACAGTCACTATTCCTGTCCCTTTCCCCCATCTAGAAAATCTGCAGAAAATTTTTTGGCCCTCCCTTCATACCAGAGAAGTCTGAATCATTATGGTGTTAAAAGATAAAATTTGTTGATATTATACACTATTATGTGTCTGGTTTATGTATTTCTGAGTTTCTAATTTTTTTGTGTCATCTGCTGTCCTTCAAGTGTTGCTGATGGCTTCCATAAAACTCTAAAAATTCTCATTTAATTTCTTATTCCAATCTATTTTATATATCAAAACTATGATGAGGAAAGTCACAGTATAGAAAGGATAACTATAGCTTTTTAATTGAATTTAATTAATATATACCTTCCTAAAGCACAGTTCTGATCATGTCACTCCCAGCTCAGAAATCTTCAATAGTTTTCTATTTCTAGGATTACCTTGGCATTTAAACCCTTTCACAATCTGGCTCCAGCCTACTCCCCAGGCTTATTTTGCATAAATCCTTTTTGTACAAGCTACTTTTCAGCCAAACTGGCCTACTTGCTATTCCTAGAACTCAGCATCTCATCCACACCTTGTCATTTGGCCTTACCTCATTCCTGGAATGCATTTTCTCATTTTCCATTCTTAGACTCCTTTATGTCCTTTCAGTCTCAGCTAATGGGATACCTCCTCAAGGAAGCATTTCTAAACTCCCTTCCTCACCCTCAAATTGTTAGTGTTCTCTCTTGGTGCATCCCCCAGAAGAATGTAAGCCTCTTGGAAACAGGTACTGTTTTGTAGTTGTGGTGGTTGTTTTCCCAAAACTCAGCACAAGACTTCCACATCAGGCTCTTTAAAATCATATATTGCAATTTATTGAGCAGCCATATTAACATAATGGGAAAAGACTAATAAATAAATACATGAAAACATACCAGAGGGAGAAAGGTCAAAATTCATACATTTTGAGCATATTTTTTAAAAAGAGAAAATGAGGAAAGCATATTGAAAGAATTAAAATAATGTCCTTGGACAGAAAAAAAAATTCTTGGTGGCACATTTTCTATATCATTTTGGCTGCATGACATTTCTGACCCTAAGATATATCAATGGAACTATAAATGCTATCCCTGGTAGTCCGGAAACATAGAATTTTATCTCAGGATGAAAGGAAGTTGGGGTCATTTTGGAGCAAAACAGAAGAAATCAAACCTATTTTGTGATTGTTTGTTGCCTAATTTAATAGTTACTATTTTAATTTAATTCTCAGCAATGCTTCCACTTCTCCACATCAACAGAGTTCCAAGTGTATCATGTTAAACAGCATAGGTAACAGAGGAAATTTAAAGAATTCTTGAAATATAATTAATTAGAAATTTTAAGAAAAGCAAAGTTATCCTTATATCTATAAATTATCTTTAGAATTCCAACAGTAGGAAAAGTACTGGTAGGATTAAATAATAGTCAATTAGTTTATTTTTCTTAAGCATATGGAAATTAAAGGGGTAGCTAGGTGGCTAAGTGGATAGAGCACCAGCCTTGAATTCAGGAGAACCCGAGTTCAAATCTGATCTCAGACACTTAACACTTCCTAGCTGTGTGACCCTGGGCAAGTCACTTAACCCCAGCCTCAAAAAAAAAAAAAAAAAAAAAAAAAAAAAAAAGGAAATTAAAGAGGTCATTAAAGAAGGGGTATCAATTAAAATTTTCTAGAAGCTATGATTCTCTTTCTACAAGAAGAGTTTCTAATTTTTCCTGAAAAAAAAACTTCAAGAAGAAAATGAAAACATTTTTATTTAACATACAAAAATTCTTCTTCTATCCCCCCACAGCTGATTCCTGCTTTGATCATTGTGGTTTTGCAATCTTATAACTCACCAAAAGCATATTTTACAGTAATTTCAATAAAGCGTATTTAAGGTGACAGTGCTTAATAGAATATCTCAAGAAGTATTTTCTTTATTTAGCCAGAATAGTTATAATTTATCACTCATAACTTACCTCAGTTTCAACAACTATTTATTTTTAATGAGAATATATTAGAAAAACAAACATTCAGCTCTATTAAACTGCAGTGATATAAAATCTAATTTGAATGATATTTTTCTTGTTCAACAACCAAGTTAAATGCCTATGCCATAAATGATTGATTTTTCCCTAAATCTCCCTGGTAATGTTCATTCATTTTAAGCTCAATATTGTAATGTCATTCTGATTCTGAGTAGGAAAGTTTTTATTCTTTTTAAATGGTACTTTGTCATGTATTCTACCTAAATCTGAACTAAGAGGCACACCTTCCTTCCTTTGCTCAATAATCAGAGGCGGTAAATAAGTGGATATTTGTTAATTGAATATGTGGATATAAATACAAAGAATAATGGGCTAATTTTTAATATTTATATAGCATTTTAATTTACAAGGTGATTTACAAATATCTCATTTTATCCTCACAATAGCTCTGGGAGATGAATGCTATTAATATCTCCATTTTTAGATGAAAAAATGAGGCTGAAAGCAAATGAAAAATACCTGTGTCCAAGAAGCTTACATTCTATTGCATTTGACACAAATAAACAATAGAACCTAGAATTTCAGAGTTGGATGAATCTCAGAAGTTATGTATGCCCTTCTACTTCTGAATAAGATTTTTATCTACAACATAAATGAAAAGTAACCATTTATCCCTTGCTTAAAGACACTGTGCCCCAACAAACCAGTGATGCTTTTGGACAGTTCTAATTGTTTTTCCTCCCAGCTCTGGCCAGCTATCTCCTCACATACATGCAAACCCCAGTCTTCCTTTTCTTTCCCAAGCCAACATCTCTAATTACTACAGTCCTTTAGAACAGATTGTGAAGTATTCAGGCCTTAGGAGTGAAGAAAGCTGGGTGTCTGGATTTTCACCCCAGACAAGAATTTGGATTTTTGGCTTATCTCAGTTCAGAGTTGCTGGCCACAAGTTACTGAACTTCCCGAATCATAGAATGCCAGACCCAGGAGTGTCCTTAGAGCTAATAAACCCCTTATTTCACGTTCTTGATTTTTAGTTTTTAAGAAAAGTATATCTGGCTATTTGTAAATAGCAATACACCTACAAATGGGGATATTTCTACATATAGAATACAATACAATAAAAGGAAAAGGATCATCATTTTCTTGATATTAGTATCACTCAGAAAAAATCAAGTTATATTTAAATGCCTCTTATATAAGTTATATTCCGTCATGCTTTCAAACTATGTTATTTATTTAATAAATGAATAATAGGGGCAGCTGGATAGCGCAGTGGATAGAGTGCCAGCTCTAGTCAGAAGAACCTGAGTTCAAATCCAGTCTCAGACACTTAACTCTTATTTAGCTATGTAATCTTGGGCAAGTCACTTCATCCCAGTTGCCTTGCTAAACAAATAAATGAATGAATAAATAATACTAATTTGAGACCTTTTCCAAAAGTGATCTCTCAGAAATAGAGCCTTAGCTGGGAATTCCAGCATCTGGTATAATCAAGGAAGGGAGGGGAGGAAACAGAGACTTTAGAATATTTCACTACTGTTATTAATCCCACAAATTCCCATCACATGAGTCCCAAGACCAGAATATAGGCAATCCATTACAGTCTGACTACCATATAGTCAAACTGGTAGAAGAACATAGGACCAGCAGAGATGAGGAGTCTTGAGGAATATTTTAGAAGGGAGGAAGAGCCATGGCGGTCCTAGGATCAGGCAGTAGTAAGGGAAGCCTGTCAAGTTCTTTGTGCTTCACAATTGTTTCCCTGACTAACACTACTGAAATGATTATTTAAAGAAGTCCATGTTCCCATGCCATTGTAAACAACTCAATGCCTAGAATGTTTTTTCTAACATTACTGTGGTTTAAAAAATATATAAATTTTCTTACAACAGAATAATTTGCCCAATTATACATTGTAGAGTAATTAACCAATGGTCCTCAAACTTTTTAAACAGGGGGCCAGTTCACTGTCCCTCAGACTGTTGGAGACCCGACTAGAGTAAAAACAAAAGCTCACACTCTGTCTCCGCCCCTCAGCCCATTTGCCATAACCCAGCGACAGCATCTGGCCTGCAGGCCGCATTTGGTCCACTGGCCGTAGTTTGTGAACCCCTGAATTAAACATTATAGATTATTACTTTTTGAAAGTCCTACTGGGTTTTTGTTCCTTCAGATCATATTTAGTACCAAAAATTCTAATTGTACTTATATAGATCTATGATCAATGTAGTTATTGCCTCCACAATCCAGTTCAGCCTGTGACTTGTCTATGTCTTCTCATGAGTTTTCCACCTAACTTGGTGTGGGTCTTCCTAGCTTTCTTGCAACATTGGAAGGCTACTAGTTGTGGTAAGCTGAAAGTTGTGTTAGTTAGTCTATAGTGCAGATATGGTATAGCTAGAGTTAATAAGGAACCTCCTACCAGGTGGATAATTTTGGGTGTCGACATAGATTACTTGGGGAAGAACCATCCAAAAAGAAGTATACTTTCAAAGAACAAATCATTAATCTTAGCTGACAGCGCTAACTCTTTACATGTTGCCTCTACTCAGAAACTGTGATCATTTTTTATCACTATGAAATATTTTCTATCTCAGGAAACAACTATTTGTCTTCATACTCAGACTTCAAGCATTCCATTTCATCAAATCAGATCCATGCCTAGAACACCAAGAGTTCTCAAGCTATCCATTTCTTATCTCTCACTCTTACCATGTTACTAATCAGTTCGTTTTGTATAGATGCTCCTTGGATGACAACCTTTTCTCCCTTCCTCCTTCATAATTCCGTTTATAATGTTTCTATCCATTAGCCTTTGGAAACCATAAAGTATTTCATGATTTGTACCCATGTAATGCCAATGGAAAGACTGGACTTTTTTTCATGGACAATTTGAGTTTATTAAAGGAACTTTATAATTTTCCAAAGCAATTCATCCCACTTCCTCTGGTTCAATTCTGGGCCCATTTGTAGTATGTCCAAGATATTTCTACTAATGAATGCTATAGATTGTCAACCAAATTTTATATCCTATAATTAAAATAGAGAATAAATATTTATTTTCACTTGGTTTTTTACCATATAATTAGTTTAGGCCATACACTTTTGAGTTGTTATGGATCTCATCCAAAAAAAAATTGGCAATGTTCCAGGTCTTGAATTCCCCCAAACTGGAGCATAATCCATTGGGAATCCCACTTTGACTTGACTTCCAATCTGGATCTCATTCATGTCAGTAGCAAATACTTTGGCAAGCATACATTTCTCACTTTTATATACATCAGTTGATATTCATAATTAGGGAGTCATTGAATGAGGTTATTTTTCTTGCTATATCTTACTAGGAATCTTATACAATCTTTACATGAATGAGAGAGCATTTTGGAGCATGGACTTTAGAATACTGTGTGCAAATGATTATAATATTCATAAAGCACTTATCCAACTTGGTACATAGTAGGCACTTAATAATTGCTTGTTCCCTCCCTTCCCTCTACAGCATAAATTTGTTTATAGTCAGTAAATAATAAGCACAATATTCTTTTGATCTTTATGTCAATTCTGTGATTGTAAAGAATTGTCTTCTTTGGAATATTGCCAACAAAGCCTTTCTTGTTCCCTTCTAATATCCTTATTAAGAATAGCTTCAGTGTATGTATTATTATTCCCAAAGAAATTTTATATAGATGAGAAATAGATAAGTGTTATTAATATATGTTCTCTTGTTCATCTTCTTTTTGGTTATAACAATGTCTTAAATTTTTTCCCCATATTTTAATATCTTCTTCAGTCGTTTTGAAACTTCGTTCCCCAGGGCCCTCACACTTGTTTCACTTAACAGCCTAGACCTCTTCTAAACAGATTGATCTACTCTGAGAACCACCTTACACCTCTCAGATTGGCTAAGATGATAGGAAAAGATAAAAATACATTCTGGGGAGGATATGGGAAAAGTGGGACATTAATACATTGTTGGTGGAATTATGAAGTGATTCAACCATTCTGGAGAGCATCTGAACTATGCCCAAAGGGCTATCAAACTGTGCATATACCCCTTGATTCAGCAGTGTTTCTACTTGTGATACACAGCAGTGTATCCCAAAGAGATCATAAAAAAATGTTAAAAATGTTTGTAGCAGCCCTTTCTGTAGTGGCAAGGAATTTGGATGCCCATCAGTTGGGGAATGGCTGAAAAAGTTATGGTATATGAATGTTATGGAATATTACTGTTCTATAAGAAATGATCAGCAAAATGATTTCAGAAAGACCTAGAGAGACCTACATGAACTAATGCTAAGTGAAATTAGTAAAGCCAAGAAAACATTGTACACATTAACAAGAAGATTATATGATGATCAATTCTGATGAACTTGACTCTTTTCAACAATGAGATGATTCAGGCCAGTTCCAATAAACTTGTGAGGGAGAGAGCCATCCACATTCAGAGAGAACTATGGAAACTGAATATGAATCAAAGCATAGTATTTTTACCTTCTTTTGTTATTATTGGCCTTTCCCATGTTTTTCCCTTTAGATATGATTTTTCTTGTGCAGCATGATAAATATGGAAATATGTTTAGAAGAATTGCATACGTTTAACCTATACTGGATTGCTTGCTGTCTAAGGGAGTGAAGATGTGGGGGAAAGAGGAAAAAAAAATTTGGAGCACAAAGTTTTGAAGGGGTCAATGGTGAAAACTATCTTTTTATCATTCTAAAAAATAAAAAGCTATTATAAAAAAAAGAAAAAATAAACTTTATTCAAGCAAATTTTTATCATCATTCTCATCATAACATTTCTAGCCAAACCCAACTATAATGTTACAATATAGTTGGTTATTCTAATCTCTATGCATACATCTATATATATATATATATATGTGTGTGTGTGTGTATACATTTATTGCTAATAAAAAGGATTTATTATAGAAATCTCCATATATACTTTTCTATCTTTCATCTGCTTGTTATCCTCTTTTCAATTTCATCCTTAGATACCTTCAGAGTTATTTTACTAAGTTGGGTCTCTTGCCAAACTTTCTTTAAACGTATTTTTTCTTCCATAGATTCTGTATTGTTTTGGGGTTTTTTCCTGGATAATTTTGTTAGAGGATGAATTAGAGAGAGCAAAAGCTTAATGTAGGAAGGCTTATTGGGGGTTATTGAAGCTATTTTTAACTTCTCTGTGCCTCAATTTTCAAATCGGCAAAATGATAGAATTAAACTAAATGACCCCTAACTTCTTTTCCAAAGCTAAATATATGATACTTTGAACTTTAATAGCAACCACAGTTATTTTAATGAAACAAATATATTATAATGCATGCTAAATTATTTCATTTATAAATTTAATATCTGAAGTTTTTAAAACTTTAAGTCAAAAAAGCTAAAAAGCCAAATAAACTACTTCTATCCAAAGAGAGATTTAAAATATTGAAGCTTTTAGCTGACTCAATATTCTTCTTCCTCCTCCTCATTATTTATATCCCAGAAAAGGATATGATTTTCTAGCTAACAAACTATTTTTAGAATTATTTTTTTTTCAAAGGAATAAAGCATTTTTCTGTATCTGAAGGGAACCTCTAATTCTTAAATTTTAACACCATTTCAATAAATTGATACCTCAGAACACTAAGGAAAATATGGGGTAAAATATTTTGGATGAATAAGGTAGTCAAATTTTTACAGGTGAACTTTTTAATAGTCCTTTAGAAATCTTACTTTTAAAAAATTCTTCCTAAAATATATCATCTAAACTCCCCTGCCTGGTAAACAGCTGTATTGAACATGATGTGATTCTCTTGAGAGCAGGAACTAACTCATTTTTTTCAGTTCATATCTCTATTTCATGTCTCATTTCATCTTCTACTTCACAGTGCAAGGAGCATATGCTCAAGACATGCTTTGTTATTAATTCATGATTTCAGAGGCAGAGGAAGTGTTGGATAGGAATGTCAAAAGGAATAATATTCTATAAACTTGAAAGCAAGATAACTATAAATATGTATACATATATTGGATTTAACATATTTAACATGTATTGGATTACCTGCCATCTAGGGAGAGGATGGAGTGAAGAAGGAAAAAATTTGGAACACAAGGTTTTGCAGGGGTCAGTGTTGAAAAATTACCCATGCATATATTTTGTAAATAAAAAGCTTTAATAAAAAATAAACTTGAAAGCACTGTATAAATATGACTGTTATTATTTAGTAGTGTAAACAGGTAGAACAAGATGTTGCTATGAGTTTTCAGGGAGGTAACCTGTGAATAAAAAACTTGGAATCTAGTCCTAGACCTTTAATAAATTAGCTTATGATTTAGAGAAAATTCTTTATCTTTCTCTTCCTTATTTGTAAAATGAAGTGATTGAGTTTGATAATTTAAGGTACCACTCAGTCAAAAATTGGTGCCTGGAATAGAACTCAATTAAAACTTGTTGAATAAAGATAGAAATACGTTTTTCTAGTCAATGAGCACATATCTTTATCCTGTAAAGAAAGATTTTATATAAATCAAGAGTTTCCAAACTTGTGAGAAGGAGTATGGGAAAACTTGGAAAATAACTATATTTTCTATTAGCAAAAATCTTTATTTCTTGTGTGGATACTCTAAAAACTCTAAGATTTATTTCCTTTCATTTTGAATGTAGAATAAAGAAATGTAAATGAGACATTTTTCTTGGGACAGAAAGGGTTAGAAGCCCTTCATTTAAGTACTAGTCTTTGAAGGAGGGGAAAAGACCATGTTACAAGGAAAGAAAGTAAATTGAGTAATGGCTTATTTCTGGATTAAATATTCATTTAGAGGAATATCTATCTATCTATCTTTATCTCTCCATATATAAACATATAGATATAAGTCCTAATTATAGGGAGAGAGTATAACCTACAGAATAAGAGGAGGTAAGGATCATTTTTGGTACTATGGAGAAGATTGGGAAGTAATAAATCAGCAAGGATTTATCAAGCACCTTCTATTTAACAAATACTTTACTAGACCCTAAAATACAAAGACAAAAAAAAAATCAGTACTCTAAAGGAGTTTACATTCTATTGGGTCAGACAGGTGGGTGACACAATGGGTAGAGCAATGGTTCTATATCTGTAGTAAAGAGCTCAAATATGACCTCACACACTTACTATGTCATCCTGATCAAGTCATTTAATCTCTTTCAGTTTCTTAGACTATAAAATGTGGATAATAATAGCACCTATCTCCCAGGGTTTCTATGAAGATCAAATGAGAAATATTTGTAAAGTACTTAGCATAATGCCCGACTTAAAGAAATGCTTATTTCCTTCCTTTCTCCAGATAATGCATAAATAAATATATACAGAACAAATCACCATGAGATTGTTTTTGTTCAGTTCCTACTCTTCACAACCCATTTGGGGTTTTCTGGGCAGAGATACTGGACTGGTTTGCCATTTCCTTCTCCAGTTCATTTTGCAGATGAGGAAATTGAGGTAAGCAGGGCTAAGTGACTTGCTCAGAATCACACAGCTAGTAACTATCTGAGACCATCTTTGAGTCTATCCATAGCACCATCTAATTGTTCCTGGAAACAAGAGAAGTAGTTAAAGGGCTTTGTATAGAACATGATGCTTAAGCTTCATCTTGAAGGAATTAAGGAGTTCGTGAGAGAGGGGTTAGGAGGGCGTATTTAGGCATGAGAGACTGCTTGCAAAGACAGAAGCAAGAGAAGTGCACCGAGTAAGGAAGAAAAACTAAAGATTACAGAAAAGACAATAAGTAATGGATGATGAGACAAGAGATGGGTTGGGGGTGAATTGTAAAGTGCTATTTAATCCAAATAGAAGTTTTATCTTAAAGTCATGAAGGGAAGAGCCCTGGTTTAGATGTGGAAATAGGAAGCCTTTAAAGACAGTGACTGGCATAGCTAATAGTTATAAACATTTAAACTACAAATTCACTTTGATTCTTTGTTATAGAATAGACATCTGCAGTTTCCTTGCTGTGCTGTGTAGGAGACTGTCTGGCAGCATTTACACCTACAGAAAGAGAATGGGGAAGCAACCAATGGGAACAGATGTTCTCTCTTGCTCCACTTCTACCATATTTTCCATTTTATTTTATACTTCTTTCTATGCAGACCATATAAGTGGAAAGGGGGGGGGGAAGCCTTGAGTCCTTTCTCTGAATAACTGCGACTATAGTCAAGACATGTAACCTTTCAAGCCCTCAGTTTCCTCATTTGTAAAAAGAAGATGTTTGTATTACATACCTCACAGTGCTGCTATGAGGAAATAATGTTGCAAATCTTAAAATATTACCTTAGATTCAAGATTATAACTGAAAATTAAAAATTACAGTTTAACTTATGTAGTACGTGCGCACACACACAGTTTTATAGAGCTCTTTTTGTCTCTAAAAGCTCTTGTAAATAAATATACCACTACCTAAATTAACAGTCAGGAGGTGCCATATACTATAGGTCATATAGTATGATTAAAGAGTTTGGAAATAGAGTGGAGTCATCTCAGTGGTGAGAGAAATAACTTGAGAGCATTGTCAAATTAATTGAAAGAACAGAGGTTAGTCAAGACCAAAATTTGAAGGATGGTTTTGTTAGTGGGAAGTAGGAGAGAAATAATAAATCTGCTGTAAAAATGCTATTTAAGAAGCAGAACATTTTCTCATTAGCACCTACCTCCTGGTGTTGCTGTGATGATCAAATGAGTTAATATTTGTAAAACACTCAGCACAGCGCTTGACACAGAGTAGGTGCTATCCAAATGCTAGCTATCATCACCATTATTATTTTCTTATGACATAATGTTTCTTCTATTAAAATTTATGCTAAAGTTATCTATTATGATGTTTTAAAAGTTTGAGAGACATAATTTCTGGGTAATTTAATCATTTTTATTAATAATGCCAGCATGTTTATTAATAAAAGGATGGTCATTGGTCATCTCTTTCTTAGACCAAAGACAATCATGGCAGTGGGCACAACTTATATGCCTATTGAAAAGGGATGTTTCCCATCAGATGGCAATCAATTAGGAGTGCTTAACAATTAATGAGATAATCAATATTATAATGAGGGGCTGAAAGTGACATTATGTCATACTTAGATCACCCCTATCCTTGGGTAATCTATTCAGATAATTTATTTCCACCCAAACCTGAGTACAAAGACAAAACTAAGAAAGAATAAGACTAAAGGTATAGTAGTACCACCTCTAATCCCTCAGTTGTTAAATTCTCAGTGTGAGCATTTATACCTCCTACAAATTAGGGCTTGATTTATCATTTGAATGTCTAGACTTAATAAAGTATTACTAATGTAGGTGATATTTTAAAATTAAAAAATACATTATTTTTTTCCAGAGAAAACAGTTGTTGAATGTTTACTAGCAAACCTCTGCCTTACTCTATAAATATTGCTTGAACCCAACAGCAGTACAGAAGGATCAGAGAAGGAAGTCATCACTACAGTAGACAGTTTAGTGACTAGAAGCATTTATGTGGGGTTTTAAAGTTTGCAAAGTGCTTTATACGTTGTCATATTTAAATACTCCTGGGGGAAAGTAACTAGCCACCCAAGAAATCAGAAAATGCTTCTCAAAGGAAGTAGCCCTTGAGCTGAGCTTTAAAGGGAGTTAGGAGTTCTATTATATTAATATTTTATCGTTTATTAAACCAAGAGTCTTTAAATCTTTTTTTTCTTTCATAAATAAAGCTGCTATGAATTATTTTGTATAGATAAGGCTTTTTTCTTTTTATTATACATTTTAGAATAAATTCATACTGGAAGCAAAGTGCCAAGAAGTATGATCAACTTTGTGATCATATTGCTGTATATTGCTACATTGTTCTTCAAGTCAGAAAATTATTAGGCATTATGTCAAGTTCTATGCTAATCAATGGAGATACAAAGAAAGGCAAACTACAATCTTTGTCTATCAGAGTTCACAGTCTAATCCAAAAACAACATGGAAACAATTATGTTCAAGGATATATATATATATATATATATATGTATATATATGTATGTATATATTATATATATATGTATATGTATGTATATGTATATACACGTATATACATACACATACATACATATATAAGATTTTTACATGTAATTAGAAACAAAATTTTTTAATATATAAATTGGAGAGAGAATCTTGGAAAATTAAAGAAGACTGAGAAAATCTTCTTACAGAAGGTGAGATCTTAGCTGGAATTAGAGAAAACTAGGGAATCCAGGAGACAGAAATGAACATAGAGAGTATTCCATATGTGAAGCGGATAAGAACTGAAAATTGCCAACTAGAGACTGAGTGTCTTGGGTGAGGCACAGAAAGGAGAAAAGAGTTATTGAATGAGATATAGTAGGGAGAAGGAGGAAATAAGTTAAAAGACTAGAAAGTTGGGTGAGGGACAGGTTATGAATAGCTTTGAATGTATTTGACCTTGAAAGTGATAAAGGGCCACTGGAGTTTATTGAATAGGTTAGTGACATGGTCAGACTTCCTCCTAAGAAAGATCAGTACAACAGATGAATAGAGCCTGCACTGGAATAGGGAAAGATTTGAGGCAAGGAAACCATCCAGAAGTCTATTAAAATAGTCCAGGTGTTAAATTATGCTGGTCCGCAGCCCCATGTGTATTAGTATCTGTTTCTTCATAATTATATCATTATTGAATTTCATCTTTTTATGCTATATTTTTTTATTTAAGCGTAAAATGATACCTTTGTCTCAGTCTGCACTTCTCTGATTATTAGTTTGAACATCTTTTCATGTAATTGTAAACTTCTATTTTCTCTTTCAAAAATTATTAGTTCATTTCTTTTTAACCTTTGTTCTGGTTTAGAGCTATATATTCATATCTTTATTTACTCTAAATTTACTTTTCCATTCTATGTCTTCTCTTTTCATTTTAAAAATATCATTTCGCTGTATATCTTACCTTAACTTTTTAAAAAATTGTATTGATATCTTTTGTTTTATATTACCTTTATTTTCTAGAATATCCCTAATCCCTTCTCCTATGCAAAAAGTTGTTTATCCCTTATGATAATAAAATACAAGTTGAACAAAATCAATCAACGTTTTGCAGCTAGGTGGTGCAGTGGATAGAGTACCAGCCTTGAATTCAGGAGGACCCAAGTTCAAATCTGGTCTCAGACACTTAACACTTCCTAGCTGTGTGACCCTGGGCAAGTCACTTAACCCCAGCCTAAAAATAAATAAATAAATAAATCAACATTTCTATCAAGTTCAACAACTTATGTAGTGTTTTGTATCTATGATCACCTGTCTCTACAAAGAAAGGAGAAAACATTCTCTTTGTCAGGGTCAGGCTTCATCATTTATGTCTTTCTGTTTCCATTTATATTATTAGAATAATTTTATATGTATATTGTTTTCTGTTCTCTGCTTATTTCACTCTTTAACAGTTCATGTCTCCCTATTCCACTGTGTGTTTTTCATATTCGTCTATTTTACAGTGTAACAACATTCCATCATTTTCAGTTATTACAGTTTGGACATTTCCCAAACGATGGGCAATAACTTTGTTTATATATTATTTTGTAAAAAAGCAAAATGTAGCTTCTATCAATCACAACTTTCTAATAGAGATGTTTAAGTCACCAAATCACTTTCAAATGAAAATTTGGGAGAAAGGAATATAAATTGGAGAGAGAATCTTGGAAAGCATTAAAATTAAAGGAGACTGAGAAAACCTTCTTACAGAAGGTGAGATCTTATCTGGAATAAAAGAAAACCCAGGGGATCCAGGAGATAGAAATGGACATAGAGAGTATTCCATATGTGGAGGGGATGAGAACTGAAAATTGCTGACTAGAGATTGAAAATCTTGTGTGAGGCACAGCAAGAAGGCCAGGGTTACTGAATGAGATATAGGAGGGAGAAGAAGGAAATAAGTTAAAAGATTAGAAATTTGGAGTTATAAAGATAAAGAACTATGGAGTTATATACAAATATAAACATACAAATATAAGCTTTTAAAAATTATTATTATTATTATTATTATTATTATTGTTATTTGCTGAGGCAATTGGGGTTAAGTGACTTGCCCAGGGTCACACAGCTAGAAAGTGTTAAGTGTCTGAGGACAGATTTGAACTGAGGTACTCTTGACTTTGGGGCTGGTGCTTTATCTACTGTGCCACCTAGCTGCCCTAAAAATTATTTTGATAAGTATAAAATAACAAGGATGTAATGCTTGTAGTCATATAACAAAATTTTGTTATATGAATTATTACAAATTTAATTTAAGACACAGTACTTTACCAAGCTTGAATAATCATAGAATATAACACTGTGATTCTGTACTTGTAATATTGGTCTGTTTTTATTGACAACCAAGCTCCCCATGTCTTCTTCAATAGGATTCATAACAGTATTATTTACTATATCCAAGGGTTGTATAAATATTTCTGCAGAATACTAATTTTTAAGAAGCCATTAATGCAGCAGATTTTAATAAGCAGCAATTCTTTTTATCAATAATCATTTTATGAGTACCTCCATTCTGTTAAGGAAATTGTTTAATGTTCAGTGACAAATAATATTTTTGGGAGAGTAATATTCTTATTCAGCAAATGTTTATTGAGTTACCTACCACTTTCAAAGGATTATGTTGCCAGGAGGATGCAATGATGAACAACATGGTCCTTGATTTCAAGGAGTTTGTATTTTAGCTAGTGAGAAAAGATGAATTGATAAAGAACTAGAGCTTGAAGTAGAATATAAATGCATAGGGGACATGCTCTAGACCTGCAGAAATAAGAAATCATGTCTTCAAAGAGTTCATAATCTAGCTAGGAAGGTGACAAGAAAACAAATTATAAACACAAGATGGAATGTGGGAAAAAATGCTATAAGAGAGATATAAAGCAAGTACTGTGGGAATTCAGGCAAAGGAGATAACACTTTCAGCTGGAGGTAAAAGGAAAGAATTCTGTATTGAGTCAGAAAATGTAAGTTTACATCATAAACTCTATCAGTAGATAGTTTCTTTTTGGTAATATAAGTAAAATAAGATCTGAAATATCATTAGACTAAATAATCTTTAAGATTCCTTCCATCTAAATCCACTGAGACTAGAGAGAGGACTCTAATGTTATTCCATCAGATTCAGGCCTCTTCAGTATTTTTTCAGTGACTTGGTTGAAGACACAGCTGGCATGCTTAACAAACTGACAGATAAAATGAACTGAGATGGATAACAACTTTGATCAAATCAGGATCCAAAAAGGTTGTAATGAAAGACCAAATCAAATAATTGTACTGCAGTTCAACTCAAGAAATCAATTTCATAAATACAAAATTAGAGAGATGTGGCTAGGCTGTAGGGAATAAGATTTAAAGGTACCTGAAAGTATGTTTACATTATATTAAAAAATATAGATAGTTAACTCTGTGGAGATACTGAGCTCTGTGCTAATCAGCCCACACCTGCAATATAATGCTTAATTCTGGAAATAGCATACACTAAAAATAACTGATATCTGTATCATATTTTTTAAGTTTGTGAAGCATAAATAAATTATATATTTAAATAAATAATTTCAATGAGTCTCAATCCTTTGAGACAAAGCTACAAGTATTATTTTATATTTTTTTACTTCTTAATATAAAAATCCATACTGTTTTCTGCTGCCTAAGTATTATGAAATCTTAGATTCCAAAGGGACATCAAAAATAATATGGTCCTGTATTCTACTTGAGAAAGTAATATCCCTGCAAAGAGGCCATCTAGCCTTTGCTAGAACAACTCCATTAGGGAATTTCACGAATCCAGAGGTCTGAAAAGTTAAGTGACTTGCTCATTTTCACACAACTAATAAGTATCAGAGCCATCATTTGAACTCAGATCTTACTGATTCTCAGTTCAGCACACAATCTACCATGCCATATTAATCCTCATTTTGAAAGGAACCCTAACAAGCTGAAGTATACAGAAAAGATGTCCAAGATGGTAAGGGAATTCAAAAAGATGTTATATGGAGAACAATTGAAAAATGTGAGATTGCTTAATCTGGAAAGAAACCACTAAGTGACATCTGTCTTCAGATGACCCTGTGATGTGGAAAAGGTAATATTTCATTCTATGAAGTCCCAAAGGACAGAATTAAGGCCAGTTATAGAAGGTAGGCAAGGGCTTAAATATGAAGGATCTTCCCAACAATTAGAACTCTCCAAAAATATAATGAGCTATACTGTGAAATACTAATATTCTATATCAATGGAATTGCTTAAGCAAAGGCTAGATGCCTTCTTTTCAAAGATGTTCATCTATCAAGTAAAATATAGGAATATACTATTTCTGAGGTCCCTTTGAAATCTAAGATTCCATGACCTTTAAATGAATCAGGCAGCAAAAGATAGTATAGATTTTCATACTAAGAAGTAAACAGGATAAATATGTATACATATATTGGATTTAACATATATTTTAACATATTTAACATGTATTGGATAACCTGCCATCTAGGGAAGGGGATGAGGGGAAAGAGGGGAAAATTTGGAACACAAGGTTTTGCAAAAATCAATGTTGTAAATTACCTATCCATATGTTTTATAAATAAAAAGCTTAAAATAAAAAGGAAGAAGAAGTAAACAGGAATAAGCAGGGCAGTTAGAAGACTGTTGAAATAAATTTTCATGGTTAAGAGGTAATGAGGGTCTTATCTAGTGGCAGTAGTAATAGAAAGGACACAGAGAGAATCTGTAGGACTGACTCGATGTGAAAAATGAGAGATGGGCGACTCAAATATGATTCTAAGTGTCCAGTCCTAGGTGACTGGAGGGAGGGTAGGAAGGAATAAAAGAAGAGTCATTGGAGGCAAAGAGTGAACAATTACCTGTAAGGAACATCAAGCTTGAGGTGCAATTGAAATATCAAGTCTATTAAGCATGCAATTAGAATTAGAAGTCTTTGGGTTTCAAAGAAAGGTAAAAAGTTTGGGATAAGGATTTGGAAGTAATCAGCATAGAGGTGGTATGAAATTTTAGGCATAGATGAGATTTTTAGTGTTTTTTTGTTTTTGTTTTTGTTTTGCTGAGACAATTGGGGTCAAGTGACTTGCCCAGGGTCACACAGCTAGAAAGCATTAAGTGTCTGAGATCAAATTTGAACTCAGGTCCTCCTGACTTCAGGGCTGGTGCTCTATCCACTTCGCCAGCTAGCTGCCCCATAGATGGGATTTTTTTTAAAAAGGAGCAGAGAGACTATGTAAAAAGACTTGACCTTTTGTGGTATTTTGGCCTACTTTGCCAGTTTGGTAAAGTCTATGGACTCCTCAGAAAATATTTTTAAATTGATAAAATGAAACACATAAGATTACAAATAGGATTTTAGTGATAATGAAATATTAACAAAATAGATTTAAAACAAGTGCATAGATCCCAGGTTAAGAACCCTGATTTAGAGAAAGGACTAACAGTAACAGAATTTTGAGAAAAGAAACAAATTAGGGGTAAGGAGTTAGCCATTAAAAAGGAGGTAATTTTTTTTTTTCTATTTCACTGATATGTTTTTTTCTTTCTTAGAATATGATGAGCCTCCACATAGCAAGGCAGGACAAGACATAGTTTTGCAGCTGCCTACAGATTGGTTGACTTTGGATGGCCGAGAAAGCACAGATGACCATGCAATCATTAAATATGAATGGACTTTGCAGCAAGGTGACTCATCATTGGATATGAAGGTAATATAGATTGTATGAATGTAGTTCCTGGCCAAATTCGAATCCTGGTATTGTTTAGTCTGTTTACACTGCCTCTTATTGTCATTTTTATTCTGGTTAAAGTCAACAAAAGCAGATATAAAATTCACCTAATAAAATTAGCATGTTTTACACAAGATTAACTTTTGTACTAATTAAGCAATAATTTAGGAAATTTGCTTTTCTAAAAATAGGAGCATTCTCTATCAGCTATTATAGTATTCAGTCCTAAGGAAACAAAGAAAGTTTCTGCCCTAAGTATCTCCATTGGAAGATCTGTTTTTCCTTTGATCTTCTCATTTAAGAAAAATGCAGCCTCTCACCAATCTTGCTTCTGCCTTTACAGAAAACTCTTGCCAAAGAGTCACTAAGCAAACTTAAAAGCAACATCTAGTAGTCCAACTCAGTTATTTTATAATTAGGAAAACAGTCCTAAGACTGAAAGGACAAAATCATTTGACCGAGTCAATTGCAACAAGACAATTTGAATAAATATAATTCTAACTATTGCATGGTTATTTATAATCCCAAGAAATGCAGGAGATATCATGAATACAAGAAAGCTAGGACATTCTCCAGGGACTAAACCCAGCAAAATCTAAAGTATCACATTTTAAAGCAGGAGTGGAAAGAATTTTATCCAATTCCCCTTAATTTTCAGATAAAGGTATTTGAGGTCCAAAGAAAGTAAATGACTTATTCACACTACAGGGCTACAATTTGAGTCTGGGCTCTATTTCTCCAAATCCAGTGCTCTTTATTAAATAATCTGAATAAGAGATTCTCCCTGTTAAGCTATATTAAATATCAGGTTAAAAAAAAAAAAAAAGTAGGGCTTTATCAATCCCTTCTGATTCTGGTCAAGAGTTTCCTTGAAAATCAAACGACTCCTGCCATGCCCTTATGTGACTCTTCGGGTAAAGCCTGATGGGATGCTATTAAGCATTGTTTTCCATAATATAGAGGATTTAGAGAGGCTTTTACTAAAGTAGGTTAGGGGCATGTAAATATCCATAGGGCTAAAGGGAATAGTTCTTTCATCAGAGATTCTTCAGAAAATGCGTTCTTTGAAGAGCACTATGTTAAAAATTATAAGATGAAAACCTCATTTAATGATGGAGTAAGTGGGAGCCCTTTCTCTTGAATCATTATAAATGTTGGATGAATCCTGGAAACTTCTGATCAGAGTCGAGCCCCCTTTGCCAAAAAATAGCACTGATCTATAGACAGCATTCTATGTCAACTTTACTGGTTCCCAGCAAATGCCAAACTGGCTAGCCATGTAGAGAATAAATTATACTTAATTCAGTCAACTCTACTTTTCTCAACAAAAGCTATATAAGGGGAATTCATAATTAATGATACTGATGTAACAATTAAGTGACTACTCCCTTAGTGCTAACTTCAGGGTCTAGTCTCTAAGCAATTAGATTCTTGAGGTTCAAAGTAGAACATCAGTGTACTCTTATCCCTCAGTTCTCTCATATATGTGATGTAATATCACACAGTCTTGTGGACCTTAATGGGTAAATAATCCAATTCTTCAACAGATTCTCCTAGAAATAGCCAAGAAGATTTACTTTCTTTCAGGCATGAATTTGGCTAGCGATATGACACCAGAAACCATTCTTCTCTTCAACTACTCATAGTGCCATGGGAAACAACCACCAAAATAGAATCTCTCCCAATTGATGTGAAATCTATGTTTTGGATGAGTATCAAATCTACCATTCAATACTATACCATTTTTTAAAAATATATACATTTTTTCTTACGTTCTTGCCATATTAGAATACTACTATTCTCTGATCTGTTTCTTGCCTTTCACATTTCTACATGTTGACTCACCATCTCTTAAGCATAAAAATCATTTCCTCTGCATCTTTTCCCACCTCCCATTTTTTCCTAATCAAAACCTTTTCATCTTTTAAGGCCCAGATTAAATGAAGCCTTTTCAATGAAGCTTGCCTTTACCCTCCCAGTCAAAAGTAATTTCTACCTTCTCAGATTATTTTTTTTATAAAACATCATTCTTCATATACTTTTAATTCTATTCTGCATATTGTTATTTTATTATGTATATCCTATCTTCTCTGTGCTCTTTGAAGATAAACTTTATTTCTCACATATCTTATCATCATCCCCTGATATAGTACCTTAAACATAGTAGTTGTCCAATAAATGAATAAATATTTATTTGCTGAAAGTGTGTTATAGGAAAGGAAAGGCAGGATCATATAGGGTCCAACAACTATCTATTTGGTGTAGCATGCAAAGTCCTGAACTAGACACTTGGCAGATACAAAACTGAGTTAAGAAGTGATGATTTAGTAAAGAAAATAAGATAGGCATATCAGTGAAAGTTCCCATTATTACATAATAAGCATATGAGAATTACAAAACAAAATGTCATATGAGTCAAGCTTGAAGGAAAGGGTGTTATCAACCAGAGGCAACACAAAAGATTTCCTGGAGGAGATGGCTTTACAGGATCAACAATTCAATTAATGAAAAAGGAAAGAGAGGACATTTATAAAACGCTCCTAACAAAGGCATGGAAACAATATTCAAGGGACTAAAAAATTTTCCAATCTGAGGAGAGTATGGTGTATAAGGACAGAACTGAGATAAGACTGCTGTAGAAGAGCACAAAGTGCTAGACAAAGGAATTTTAACTTTACTTGGTGGGTAGTAGAATCCATTATCACTCCTCTCCTTTCTTTTTCATATTTTACCTCATACTTAAGAAAATTTAGGTTATCTAGCATGATTTCTCTCTATCCAATTTTATACCTCAAATCCCTTCAACATAATTCCTCATTCTTTTCTTCTTTTCTTCAGCTTGTGAGAAGGAAAAAGGAAGTAAAAGTGAAAGGCAATTCTTCAAGTTCTACTTTTACTCTTATCCTTTATTTTTTCTTCTGGCAGTTTTCCCTATCCCCTTCAATCATATTTTCCCTCTCCCTCTGCTCCCTCCCCCTCTTCTTCTCTCTTTTCCTTTCCTGCCTCACCCTCTCCCTTATCTTCTCCCTCTCCTTATCCCTCTCCCTCTCTTTCTCTCTCCCTTCTTCTTTTTCTCCCTTCCTTCCCTTTCCCCCTCAAAATATGTTCTGTCTCTTCTCCATTTCACAAACTCAAGAGACAGAGAGGGAAGTTCAGAGAAACAGAAAAACAAAGAGACAGAGAAACCCTTCATAATCAGAGTAAGATTTTGTTTGTTTACATGGCTTAAATTGGGAATTATGTGCATAAAGTATCTTATCCTTTCTCCTAACTTGATGTTGATTTATATCCCTGTTCTAAATTAATGAGGGTTGGGGTATAAAGCAGTTGATTCAGAAATTACTCCTTTGTCAATAACAAATCATTTCTTCTCCACAAAGATAAAGACAATTTCATTTTCTATGAAGTCCTTTGGACTTCACCATGTTTGTTGCTTTCCATTTCTCTTCTTAAAGAACTTTATTCATTATTCAGATGAAAGAATTTATTTACAAAGGGTTAGCTTCTTGTTGATTTGATTTGTTTTGTTTTTTTCTAAGCCTTCCTTCACAATGCAGTTACTTCATAGCAAAATCTCATTCATTTAGTTTTGAAAGCTTCTCAAGTCTTTCACAGATTTCCTCTACTTCTTCATCCAGTGTTACAGAGATTGGCATCTGAATTGCAATTATTCACAATAATTTTTTTCTTATGCTCATCTGGATCAATACAAGGGAAGGTAACTAAGTGTCCTATAAAATGATGGGTTTTTGTTTTTTTTGATGCCTTTGGGCACAAGATAAAAACATCTCCATCAACTTCTTTATTCACTTCCCCATGAGAACTTTTAAATGGTATTTCTATTAATTGTAACTTATTTTCATCTTCACTTATAGTGGAAATGCCACTCACTGAGGTTCTTAGTCTTTTTTGTTCTTGGCAAGCTAGTGAAGCCCATGGATCTATTTTCAGAATGTTTTAAAACAAAAAAATATTATATTTATGTATCATAAAATACATAAGACTACAAAAGAAACTCATTATATTTAAATATCACTATCAAAAAATATTTTAAATTCACAGATCTTAGGTTCTAAACTCCTGATAGCATTCCATTGGTAACTAGACAGAGATTTCACATGTAGTGTACCACCAGTTGGATGAATAAATAGGGACAATCTAAAAATATCCTCTCCTGTTCCCTCTCTCTGCCTCCTTTTCTGACACTCTGCTACCATCACTGTGGAAGTACAGAACAGAAGTACATTTCGTATTTTTGTTTGTTTTATAGGATGTTATCAGCCCATAACCAACTTGTTGGCAAGTAGCCTAGCCATTCTTAGCCAGAGCAGGTACAGTTTGTTACTGGAACTGTACTTAAAATTCTTTTTATAATGATTCAGTTTGTATTCAGACACATCAGTTTCTTCTCTGAGTATGAATAGTATTTTTCATCATTAAGTCCTTCAGATTAATCATAAATCATTGTGCTGCTAAGAACAGTAAAGTCATTTACAGCTGGTCATCTCAGAATATTTTTACTACTTTGTATACATGTACTTAAAATTCTTTCAGGCTGGTGCAACCTGCTAGGGCTTATATTAACTGATACAGACTTTGAGAACCCAGAGCTGTCTCTATATAATGCTGAGATTTCCGATCTGCTTCTTAATGGAGGCATAAGGATATGAGCTGGGGCCAAAAGATTCCAGATGAAGGGGAGATATACCTGCTATACCACTTAACAGTAACACTTACCAAGCTCTGAAGAAATGTACTCTGGAAAATTAGGAGCAGCTTGTGGAAGGGTGGGGGGAATGAAAGAAACCTTCGCTCCAAGACCCAACTAAAACAATCTAATCCCTTCCCTGAGGTGGACACTAACATGTCTTTGAGAATCCATCTCCTTCGAGGGAAAGTTATGAAGTTCAAGTGAGAATGCATATAAAGTGCTTTACAAGGTTCAAAGGGAAGTATATAAATGTCACTTTTTATTGCTACAAATAATATTAAGTGAAATAGTGAATACATATGTAGTTTTACAAAGGTATAACCATATTCTTCACTTTAACTTTCTTGATCTTTTGTTGGGAGCCTTATTCCTATCCCTGATTCAGATTTGGGCAGTTTCCATCTTCAGGTGAAGAATGCTAGCCTAACCTAAGCCCAGTGCTATAGCAGAAGAAGCTTGACTTGAGTCAAAAATAGATTCAAAACTTGAGCAAATTTAATCTTTATTCACCTCCATTCGCTTTTGTAACATGAAAAAAAGTTAGAATAAAGCAACAATGTAATACAATGGAAAGAGTTCTGGGCCTAGATCAGGAAGTCCTGAGCAAATTTAATCTTTATTCACCTCCATTTGCTTTTGTAACATGAAAAAAAGTTAGAATAAAGCAACGATGTAATACAATGGAAAAAGTTCTGGGCCTGGATCAGGAAGACCTGAGTTCTAATTCAGCCTCAGACACTGACTAGCTGTGTGATCTGGACAATCTGCCTCAGTTTCCTTTTGTGTAAAATCAAGATAATAATAGCATTTACCCCTCAGAGTTATTGAGATCATAATTAACTTAACATACTACCTGGTACATACTCTATATATGTTAGCCATCCTTACTGCTATTATCACTATCATTATTAGAACCTAAGGAATCCTTAACTTAAGGTCTGTGAAATTTGGAGATTTTAAATATTTTGATAGTATTTTGATATGATTAATTTCCTTTGCAATCCTATATATTTTATTTTATGCATTGAAAAATATTTTTCTTACTCAGGTTCCATCGCTTTCACCAGACTGCCACAGGGATCAATAACACTAAAAAAAAAAAAAAAAAGGATTGAGAACCTCAAAACCATAAAATTTGTCTGTTTCCTTCAAGCTGTAAAATTCTCTGACCCTAAATTTTAAACAGCTGTGACATCTTAAAGTTCTATAAAAGCCTGATGCTTAAAGTCAGCCCTGCATTCAGAATTGACTCCCTTTCTCTTCAGTTTTCAAATTTTACACCCCTTCTGTTATCTTTTCCCCACGTTCAAATTCTGGGAACCTTAGCCATCCCTTTTATTAGTATTTCTATATTTCTTGGGGCTCAAGCTTTCTTTACTTACCTATTTTCTCAAGTACCTCCTCTTTTCCCACTCCACCATCCCCACTGCAAACTTTTTAAACGTTTTTTAGATTTTTTTTAAAGATCACTTTGCAGTTATACAATGTCTAAAACACTTTAAACATAGTTTAACAATTCACAACTCCAGTAACAGGAAGGGAAGAATTATTTCATCACATAGGAATAATACACTTCTTGAGGGAAATCGATTTACTGCTAAGTAACAGAAGTTTCGGGTAATCATTGCTCCTGCCATTCTTTTGTTAACTTATTTGCTGTACATAAACATGGAAAGAAAGAAACCATTCTTTAAATGTACCTTAAATCTAGTGTTACCTGACACCTGGTTTTTCCCACAAGATAAAAGTGACTTAAATATAATTGAACCCCTGCATTGAGGGCCAAGTTTACATAAAGAGCTTCTATTTAATTGTAGCTGGCAATTTTGAAGTAAGAAAATGTCCTTTCTTTAATTTAGTCTAGTCTGTAATTATTCAGATGAAAATGACTGGCTTCTCAGGTTGCTGCTTACACATCAGGATCATTGAACTATATGATAGGTAACTTTTTAAAAATCATAGTATCAAAGTTTTCCATACACTTTAACTTCAGTCTAATGATAAATATGTTTAGGGAAACACTTGGATTTGAGAAGGGGATAGGATTTAGGGGGAGGGGTAGAAATCATTGTTTTATCTCATACATACTTAACAAATGTTTTCAAGAATTTGGCAAAGTGTTTTTTAGAATTTTACTTTAAATGTATACCAAAAAAATCCCATTGATTTTACTACACAATAATAATGAGGAGGGACTGGATGATTAGACCTGTGATTTCATTGGTATAGATAGATAATTCAGTGGGGAAACTCTCTGCTAATTTAATCAACTTCTGTTCTGCTATGCCTAGAACACTCAAAGGTGACTTGCCCTGAATCTGCTCTGCCTAGGACACTCAAAAGTGACTTGCCCTGAATCAGATAGCCAGTACATGTCAAAGACTGCCCTTACTTTCCTCATTTATAAAAATAGGGGAAATAAAAACTATAGCACCTTGTGCAAATCAACTAAAATAACGTGTCAACTAGCATTTATTAAGCACTGGTGCTAGTCACCATACTAAGAACTGGGAATATAAATACAAGATGAAAGAAAGATTATCTCTTTCCTATAGAAGTTTACATTTTAATGGAGGAAGACTATACATAAAATGAAACTGAGGGTTTCATGGTCAAGTGGAGGGTGAGAAGAGATTGGGGAATGAATGTACCTGTTGGGAGGGAGTGCACCTTGTAGAGAAAATCTAGACTGTGTTGTAGCCTACAGGGGAATGAGATATAGCTCCTTAAATGAGAGAAGTTATCCAATCAGAGGGAAAGGCCAAGGAGTAGAAGGCACTTCCACTGTGTGAATTCCAGGATGAAAAATAAAATCTCTCTATAAAAATCTATAGTACAGAACAGCGTGGGGAAGAATAGATCGAACCCATTTTTCACTGTGCAGCTATTCAATTTTCCTGGTAGTGTTTATTGAGCAAAAATAATGATTCTACTATTAGTGAAAATAAAAGGAAAAAAAACCTTTCCTAGAATCAATCATCTCTGCATTCTTGTGTGTTTGTGTGTGTGTTTGTAAGGATTATCTTTTGGGTTCTATTAATTTACTTATCTTTCTTTCCCTTCTGGGAAATTTTTTTTAAATCATCTTTTAATTATAGGTTATGAAATCTGGTATATTAGGTCCCTTACTGATGGGGTCAGGGTAACAATTCCTAGTTCGAAATAAATATGTAGCAAATTCACAATGGCCCTTCTCTTTGGCAAAAATCAGGTTTATTTAGGAGAGGAGGTTACAGACAAAAATAAGAGATAAACTAGGGACCAGGAGTGGCAAATAAGAAATAAAGTTGGGGGAGCATATAGTTAGAGTAACAGGTGTTAGCTAGAGTAAGGATAAAGATGCTGTTATGGAGAAAGAAGGCATTATGAGGAGAAAGAGAAAGAGTAGGTTTAGTCCTGAAAAGAATTTAGCACAGATCTTCATCATAACTAGATCTTTTATAGTGGAAATGTAACCTTGGGGGTGGGGGGTTTCTCAGGGAGACCTGAGAAATAAAAGGGAAAACTGAGAGGGAAGGGTCAGGATCAAATGGAATGTACCTGGCAGATCAGGTCCCTAGACCTGTCTCAAAGATATTCTAATTGGGACAGCTAGGTGGCAAAGTGGATAGAGCACCAGCCCTGAAGTCAGGAGGACCCGAGTTCAAATCTTATCTCGGATACTTAACATTTTCTAGCTGTATGATCCTGGGCAAGTCACTTAATCCCAATTGCTTCAGGAAAAAAAAAAAAAAAAAAAGGTATGCTAATCAGTACCTCAAAAGGTTGTTTGAAGATACCCAGAGGTTGGGGGGGGATGAACAATTGGAGTTGATAAAAAGTTCCTTCCTAGATAGTGTGGGAATTGTGTATTAATAGCTTCCTGACAGGGGAAGAATAAGTCAATCACTTACCTTGTTCATATATATATATGTATGTATATTTTTTTCTTCCTGTTTTCCATATAAACTTTGCTGTGGATATTGTCTTATGAAGTACAGTAGCGATATTGTGATTGATATTTTATTATCTATATATATTAACCAGGGAAGTATTGACATTTTTACTTCTTTTCTTGACTTATACAGGCAATCTCTGTCCATTTGTTGAGTTTTAACTTGATTTTTGTCAAAAATCTTTTTAAATTTTCCTCATAAGTCTTCAATTTGTCTGAAATAGTTTAATGCCCCATTCTTGGAAGCATTTTGTCATTACTATAAATCTCTTTATCGATTTCTCTTGGTTTTGTTTGACAGTTTATAAGAACACATTTTTGTGAGTGTGAATTTATCTTATATCTTCCTATTTGTTAAAGTAATTTATTACTTTGAGTTGTTTGAATATTTTGGGTATCTGGACATAAAATCATGCTAACCAAAAATAAAAATATTTTAACTTCTAAATTGCTAATATTCAATCCTTTTCTTTTGTCATACCTTATAGGGATTGGTTAACATTTCTAAAACTATGACAAATTTAAAAAAAGTAGTAACATTATACAACCCTCAGTTAATCTATTCCAAACATGTCAAATACTAGGGATGCTAAGAAAGGCACAATAACTCTTAAGAGTTCACATCCTAATGGG
Organism: Sminthopsis crassicaudata; assembly: GCF_048593235.1. Lineage (NCBI taxonomy): Eukaryota > Metazoa > Chordata > Mammalia > Dasyuromorphia > Dasyuridae > Sminthopsis > Sminthopsis crassicaudata. Next base: position 143,700,640 of record NC_133620.1, read on the forward strand.
ACAGACAACATTTCATTAATTATATATATAAAACATATTTATAGCATAGATGGAAGAGGAACTAATGCAAGAAGGATTGAAATAACTTTTCCTATTTCTCCATCTTATAATCAAATGTTTTGTGTGTGTGTATGCATATAATTTGAGAAAACCTTACTTGATCAAATGTGCTTTCCACAAACAATATATAGTGAATCCTAATTTTTAACCAATAACATGACTTTCTTTTTATTGAAGAATTCAGTCTACTTATTTAGTTTTATGACTGTTAAATTTCTTTCTTTTACTATTCTTTGTTAAATTATCATTATTCAGTTTACCAGATTGATATAAACTTACTTATATTGTTTACTAACAAATTTAATTAGATCATGGTAACAAAGTTCTTTTGTTTTATGTTTTGCAAATTTCTCTGGACTCCCAGTTCTTCAAAGGCAGGGGAATTTGCTTTAGGACTATCCTGCCCTGGGGGCAGCTAGGTGGTAGCTAGAGTGCTGGGCTTGGAGTCAGAAAGATTTATCCAGTTTAGCCCCAGACACTTACTAACTGCATGACTCTGGGCAAATCTCTGTCTCAGTTTCCTGATCTGTAAAATGAGCTGGAAAAGGAATGGCAAACCATTCTGGGATCCTTGCTGAGTAACTCCAAATAAGAAATCCAAAATTACAAAGAGCTAGACATGACTGAAAATCACCTGAGTAAAATTTTACCCTGTCTCCCCTTCATCCTTTTAAAAGAAAGTTTTTAATTATGACACACTTCTGAAATATTTAATGATTTAACATTATTCTAAAGGTTCTCAAAATTAATTAATAACTGATTTGTCTCTATTTGAGAGGTATAAGTTGTTTTTAAGTATTTAATTTTAGGGCTTACAAGTTTAAGGTTGCTTAAAAACTTTCTTTATGTATATCTGCTCTTTACATACTTTTCCAAGTCCATATGCTTTATAGATGGCTCATCTCTTACCTCATTCATCACATGAAGCTTTGCTAGAAAAAAGTTTTGTTCTCATTCTCATTAATTTTGGACCCATCATATTCTATTTAATTCCTCTGTGTGGTCCTATGTGGAAGCTAAATCCATTCTTTTTACTATGTCACGACTTGCTACTATAGAGTAAGAGTTATCACAATGATACAATGATAGTTGGCCTAGGAAGTTTAATTTTTAATATTTCCAGATTGTAGCTATATAAATTGTTTCTAGCATATATTGCTACTCTTTTTATAATTTGGGGGAAAATTTTCCTGAAATTGAAATATAATACTTAATTTTTTTGTTTTTTTTTTAATTTCCTGAGATGACAGTAAGCCCAAAGTTATTGATGATATTAACAATGGCTGGAAATTATCAAGTGCTTTAAGATTTGCAATGTAAACATCTAATTTGATCCTTACAAGTCTATGATGTAGGTAGTATTTTACAGATAACTAACATGAGACTCAAAAAGGTTTCTTTGTCATGATTATACCATAAGGACATGTCTAAGATGAAACTTGAGCTCAATTCTTCTGGACTCCAACTCCAGCATTCTATACTTTATATTCTGCAGTCTGCCATTAAAATTTGCATAATTTATAATCATTTCAATAACTGAATAACTTTGTGAACTCATTTCTCCACTTAACCTCTGTTATCTGAAATTCGGGGTTTTTTTCTGTAATAACTCTGGTTTTAGTAGCTTCCATTGATTTTTTTAATGTTTTGCTTATAATTTCTATATATACAACTTTTTTATCCTTTATTCTCAATCTTTAACTGTAGCTTTACTTCCTCTTCTGTTTAAAAAAAACTCTACATGTTCTTTTATTTTAGTGCTGGTATTGATTCTTGCTTAAATATTTAAATTTGTTATTTATCTGATTGAGGATGAATTTCAGAATATCCTGAATTGTATCTTTTTTCTACTTTTATTGCTTCAAATAGTATAGCTGTATATTTGCATAATGATAAAGATATTAATTGCTCATGGGCCATGTCAATATAATTTTAAAAATTTTACTACCTAGCAATTTATTCACTGAAATGGTAGCCAAAGTGCTAAGAGATTACTTTTGAGTGCTAGAAAAAAAAACTGTGAAATTTATCTGGAATAACAAAAGGTCAAGATTATTGAGGAAAAAAAAGTAAAAAGAGAATGTCCATGAGAAAAAAAAAAAAAAAAGAGATCTAGCAGTGCCAGATCTCAAACTATTCTACAAAGTAATGATCATCTCTATGTTAGCACTTGGTTAAGAAAAATAGAAAAATCAATCAGTTTTTAAAATTTAGGTACAAGCATAAAGAAGCAAAGAATTATTTCCAGTTTATCCTTTATATGCCTTGTTTGTACGCATTAATTTGCATTTTGTCTCCCCAAATAGAATGTGAGTAGTGAGGTAGCAAGGACTTCACTCTTGCATTTCTTTGTATACCCAATGCCTGCCTTATAAAAAGTCATTAATAAATGTTTATTTACTGACTGACAGACCAACTTATTAATTTTTCAACCACTAGAGTAAGGTTTCACTATTCAACAAAAATTTCTATAGTGCTGTAGAAATTGTTTAAACAAATATTTCATACTATATAACAATAAACTCCAAATGGATGCGTGGTGTAGATATAAAAGGTCTGATTCTAAGCAAATTAGAGGACAGTGGAGAGAGATATTTTGATAATTATGAATAGGGAAAGAGTTTTTGACCAAACAAAGAATAAAGAAGATCACAACAGACAAAATGGGCAATTTGATTATATAAAATTGTTTTGTGAGGCAGTTGGGGTTGTGATTTGCTCAGGGTCACACAGCTAGTGTCAAATATCTGAGGTCAAATTTTATCTCAGATCTGCTTGACTCCAAGACTAGTTCAATGCATCATGTAGTTTCCTCTTGATTATATAATAATTGAAATGCTTTTGCCCAAGAAGAATCAATTACAGTTAAAATTAGAAGGGAAATAGTGAAATGGAGGAGTACAGGGGAAGAGAAGGGAGATTTTCAGGAAGTTTCTCTGATAAAGGTTTGATCTCTAATGTCTATTAGGAATCGATTCAAATATAAAAGAACAAAAGCTATGTAAAAGGATATGAACTGGCAGTTCTAGAGGAAAAGAAAAAATCTAAGCTATAATTCAAGTCTTGTGGGGGAAATGTGGTCTAAATCATTAATAATAAGAAAAATGCAAATTAAAACAACTTTGTTTCCATTTCATATTCATCATATTGACAAAAATGACAAAAAAGGAAATGACTAATGTGGAGGGATTGTGGGGAAAAAAAGCAAATCAATGCATTGTCAGTGGAGCCTATGAACTGGTTCAACCATTCTGGAAAGTAATTTGGAACTATGCCCCAAAAGTCCATAAATGTGTATATACTTTGACCCAGAAATACCATGACTCAGCTTTAACCTGAAAAAGATCAAAGATGAAGGAAACAAGACCCATATATATCATTATGTTTAGTGCAGCAATTTTTATGCTAGCAAAGAACAGGAAAATAAGATGCCCATCAACTGGGAAATAGCCAAACAAATTATGTCATATTAATGTAGTGGCATATTTTTGCACCATAAAAATGCCCAAGGAAATTTCAGAGAAACTTGGAAAGATTTTTTGAAATAATAATAATTTTTTTATTTTTCAGAATACATGCAAAGATAGTTTTTAATATTCACCCTTATAAACCTTGTGTTCCTAATTTTTCTCCCTTCCTCCTCCAACCTCAGACAGCAAGTAATCTAATATAGGTTAAACATGTGCAATTTTTCCAAATTTCTACATTTGTCGTGTTGTGCAAGAAAAATCAGATCAAAAGAGAAAAAAATGAGAAAGGAAAAAAATAATAATAATTTTTTAAAAAGTGAAAATACTATGTATCTATCCACATTAAATCTCCATAGTTCTTTCTCTGGATACTTTCTTTCCATCACAAGTCTATTGGAATTAACTTGAATCATTATCAAGTCCATCACAGTTGATCATTGTTGCTGTGTGCAGTGTTCTCTTGGTTTTACTCACTTCATTTAGCATCGATACATATAAGTCTTTCCAGGCTTTTCTGCACTCATTTCTTATAGAACAATAACATTCCATCACATTCATAAACTATAACTTATTCAGACATTCCCCAACTAATAGGCATTCACTCAGTTTCTACTTCCTTGTAACTACAAACATTTTTGCACATATGTATGCTTTTCCCTTTTTTATGATCTCTGGGATACAGACCCAGTAGAGACATTGCTGGATCAAAGGGTATGCAGAGTTTTATTATTGGGCACAGTGAAACTTGGAAAGATTTGTATGAACTAATGCAGAATGAAGTGAGCAGAAGAAGAACAATTTATTCAACAGTAACAACATTGTAAAAAAAAAATTTGTATTTAAGCCATAATTTTGAAAGGCTTAAAAATTGTTCAATGTAAAGACCAATCTGGACTCCAGAAGATAATGTAGCTGCTACCCACCTCCAGACAAAGAATGGATGGATGGACTAGAGTTGTGGAATATGATGTTTCAGATGTGACAACATGTGATTTGTTTTGCTTGATGATGATTATAACAAGAAAAAAATCATTTTAATTTTTTGATGGGGGAAGCTAGGGAAGAGGAGAGGAGTTAACGATAGATGGGATTATGAAAGAAGAAAATAAAGTATCACTGAATATGAGAAGAGATGGAAGTTCAGAGTGAGACATACAAGCAACAACTTTGAAACATGTTAAACTTTTTATCCATATTTTAAATATACCTGTATAAAAGAGAAATTAGCAGTTTCACATACAATCTTTTTCCTATTAATTTTATGTATAAAGGTTGACGTTTGTTATGCTTGTCAAGTTCAGAATAAATTTTTATTATAGATTTTTGTTTACAAAATATATGCATAGGCAATTTTTCAGCACTGACAATTACAAAACCTTTTGTTCCAACTTTTCTCCTCCTTCCCCCCACCTCTTCCCCCAGATGGCAGGTTGACCAATACATGTTAAATATGTTAAAGTATAAATTAAATACAATTTATGTATACATGTCCAAACAGTTATTTTGCTGTACAAAAAGAATCGGACTTTGAATTAGTGTGCAATTAGCCTGTAAAGGAAATCAGAAATGCAGGTGGACAAAGGTAGAGGGATTGGGAATTCTATGTAGTGGTTCATAGTCATCTCCCAGAGTTCTTTCACTGAGTGTATGTAGCTGGTTCAGTTCATTATTGCTCTATTGGAACTGATTTAGTTCATCTCGTTGTTGGAGAGGGCCACGTCCATCAGAATTGATCATTATATAGTGTTGTTGAAATATACAATGATCTCCTGGTCCTGCTCATTTCCCTCAGCATCAGTCCATGTAAGTCTCTCCAGGCCTTTCTGAAATGATCCTGTTGGTTATTTCTTACAGAACAATAATATTCCATAATATTCATATACCACAATTTATTCAGCCATTCTCCAATTGGTGGGCATCCAACAAGTTTCCAGTTTCTGGCCACTACAAAGAGGGCTGCCACAAACACAGAATAATAATTTTTTAAAAAGACTTTTGCAGATAATTTTCTATAGTATATGCCATCTATGTAGTCACATAGACTAGGATCTGTAGAAATTTTAAATTTCTCTATCTAGTAAGCTCTTGATTTAATAGGAAAAAACTCAGACTTAAAGGGTCTTCTTGAATAAAAAAATTTTCCTCCTCTACATTAAGTTCATATAAGTCAACACATTTCTATGGCCAAAGATTGGGGGGAAAACATCCTAGGAGGAAGATTGTGCAGATTTGTTCAGAGGTAGGAAAATGCCAGATGTACTGTGGGATAACACCTCACCTAATTAACTGGAAAATTGAATTTGTACAGGAAAATGAAAGGAGATAAAACAGAAAAATAAAAACTGGGCCTATGATGTATCCTTAGCCCGTTTCTATTTGTAGTTGATTCAACACTGAAACAATAATCTGATTAAGAGCACCATCCTGCTTTCACATCACTACAATCTGTGCAAGACATCTTGCCAAATCCAAAGCAAATCTTTCTTAGTGTATGTGTATATGCTTTCTTGTGGCTGCCCTGGTTCCCAGATTATCACTCATTACCCTCAGTTCTACTTTTGTACTCATCCTGATTTGTTTCCATTTTGTATTTTCAATTATACACCCTAAATTCCCTGCCACCACCCACATAGAAATCCTCAGCAAGCAAGGCCCAAAATTACTATCTAGGGAATAATCCACCCTATCTCACATCCACATACCAATCTATTCAACTAGGTCCAGAACCACCCAGTTTCCCACACAAAGCACAAACAGATACAATAAGAGTGACAATATTTCCAATACACTTCATATACAGAATGTTCCAAAAAGTCTCTGCATTAAAAGTTTATTTTAACTTAACTGAAGTTTAAAACTATATGAAGACTTTTGGAATAACCTATATTTAATGAAGTTCCAATCATAACACCAATGGCTATTTTGAGTCATAGATTTCTATAACTAGATAAAATCATAGATTTTATAATACATTTATAGAAAGATTCCATATTATATAGATTGTATATGTAAATATAAATATATATGTATATATGGTGAAGAATAATGGATTCTAGTATATCAATGAATATAAAACTGATAAACTAAAAGCTGATTTTTTTTTAAAACTAACCAAAGTATATAAATCATTAACTAAACTGATAGGGTATAAAAGGGATATAAATAAAATAAAGGAAAATAAAATAAATAGGAATAAATAAAAGGAAATAAAGTAAATTATTTAAAAATCACCATACCTTTTTATATGCCATCAAAACTAAAAGCCAAGGAAATCATGTCAATTTCCACAAAGATTAAAATATCCAAATTAACAGATAACAGAGAGCAGAAATCTTTCAGAAGAAATTAAGTAAACCACAAATAAACTGTCAAAGAAAATCACATGTTTTTAGTGAATTCTTTCAAAGGTTTAAAGAAAAATCAAGTACACATATAACTTATATTAGATTGCTTGCTGTCTTTGGGAGGGGAGAGATAAGGAAAGAAGGAAGAAAAAAAAATTGAAACTCAAAATCTTATGAAAGTAAATGTTGAAAACTCCCTTTACTTGTAATTGAGGGAAAAAATACTATTGAGTAAAAAAAGAAAGAAAGAAAGAAAGAAAGAACAACCAATATCTATTCAACAAAAATTATTCTCTAAAATAGAAGCAGAAGGCATGTTACCAATCTCCTTTTACAAGAATAACATCGTCTTGATACCCAAACTCTAGAGAGAACAAGAAAAGACTTACATGAACCAATGAAAAATAAAATAAGCAGACTAGGGGAACAATAAATGACTTCAACAATGAAAATGGAAGAAACAACAACCATAAAAAAGCTGAAATTGAATGTAGTGAAATGACAAAGAACAAGCTTAGCCTTAATGAAAAGATGTGAGAAGTTACCTTCCCTCTACTCTTTTGCTTCAGATGTAGAGGTTCGTTGGTATAGAACATTGCATATAACATCAGATATTTTTATGCACTGGCTGCTTGGCTATATGTATTTTCTCTTCTTCCTCTTTTTCTTTTATTAGCTTCTTTTAAAAAAACTATTTGTTTTAAGATCTTGGGTCTGAGGAGCAGAAAAGAGACTATATAAAAGATATAAGTTGATATAAAAATAATTTTCAAAAATATTTAAACTCTAAAAATACATAAGCACGAAAGATCCCTTCTTTTAACATTGTCAAAATCAAATTTAAAATCACAAGTTAATATTATTTGCAAAAGATGAACTCTAGAAGTTTTCTCAATACATTAACAAGTGTATCTCTCTTCATTAGTATTTAATACAGTTCTGAAAATTTTAGCTATGGCAATAAGACAAAAGAAAAAATACAGATTGAAAAACAAACTTTATGTAAAAAAATATTGGTTAATAAATAACTGCTAAGGAGCAGCTAGATGGCACAGTAGATAGAGCACTAGTCCTGGAGTCAAGAGACCTGAGTTAATTTCAGACTTGAAACACTTAACACTTTCTATGTGATCCTGGGCAAGTCACTTAACCCCAATTGCCTCATGAAAGAAAGAAAAGAAAAGAAAGAGAGAAAGAGGGAGGGAAGGAAGGAGGGAAGAAGAATGCTAAACCTATATGTATGAAAATATTTATAGCAGCTCTCAGGGCAAAGAATTGGAAATTGAGGGAATGTCCATAAATTTGGGAATAGCTGAATGAACTGTGGTATCTGATTATGATAGAATATTATTGTTCTATGGGAAATGATGAAGAGGATGTTCTCAAAAACCTGAAAATTCCTCCATGAACTCAAGCAAAGTGAAATGTACTGTGTACAAAGTAATAGCAATGTTGTGGGATGATCACTTGTGAATGATTTTGCTATTCTCAGCAATACAATGATCCATGACTACTCTGAAGGACTTAGACAATGAAAAATGCCATCTATACTCAAAGAAATAACTGATTGATCTGAATACAGATTGAGGCATTTTTTAAAATTTTTTTTTTCAAAAAAATTTTGGGGAGGAATCTAAGTTTTCTTTCACAACATAATTTCACATGTGCCTTCTCAATGGGGAAGGGGCGAGTAGGAAAAGAGGGAGAGAATCTATAACTCAAAGTTTAAAAAAAAAATGTAAAAAATTGCTTTATATTGAATTGGGAAAAATATTTTAAATTAAATAAATAACACTAAAATATATAAGGAACTATCCATAGACAATATCCAGTCCATAGGGATAGTTTATAAAAAAAAAAAAAAAAATAGAAAAAGCCAATTGGTAATTATTATTTGAAAAAATACTCACCACTAATAATCAAAAAAATCATTTAACTTTGATTTAGCTTGTCCATCAAATTAATTATTTAATTTGCAAAACTGGCAAAAGACAAAAGAAACAAAATTCAGTGATGGCAAAGGTGTAATTTGGCAAACAGCAAATGTTAAATAAGTAACATTACATTTTTATTAAATGAATTTATGTAGCATTTACATACAAACAGAAAAAGAAAAAATTGTCATATGTATAGCAGAACATAAAAGATAATTCAAAATATGTAAAAATAAATTTCCATTTCAAGATAGCATATAATAGAACATATTGTATTCAGAACTCTCCATTGTGGGTTTTCTTTTTATTCTCTGCTGTGCAGTTTTTACTTTAGTCTTTTATTCCCCTTTCTTCCCCTCCATCTCCCCCAAGAAGAACAGTTAAAGAAAGATTTATCTGTATATACAAACTTTAGAATCAATTATATGACATGGGAAACACTGTCACAGAACCACCCAGCACACAGTGTACCCTTATCAGAGAAAAGTGCTGTGCTCTATGAGCAAAGCAGAATTGAATTAGCTCAGAAGAAACTCGAGATACACAAAGGTAGAGAACCCTGAATGTTCATAGGGACTATTTGTGCCTGACCTGTGGCAGAGCGTTCCAAATTCATATTGGGCTGATCAGCCACAGTTGAATGCACTGTAATTCAACTCTAATATAGTGATGTCATTTTAAGTCCTCTTCAAGAACAACATACACATACATCAGAGACACACACACGTTTCCATATATAGATACTTATAACTGTACACATATATAGACATATACATTCATATACATCTATATAAGATTGTACTACACTTTTTTTTTTAATCCTTCTCTGACGGTAGATAACATCATCCTCTTTAGGTTCAAGTCTTTCCATATTTTCCTAAGTCCACCAACTCATCATTTCCTATGCCAGAGCAATATTCCAAACTTATACTATCTCTTTGTTGTGAATAATCTAAAACAATATTAATATGACTGACTTCTAGTGTAAATTTCTCTTTTGATTGAATCTTTTTTAACTTTGACTTTGTCTGAGTCAATGTTTACTTTTTTTTCCTAATAAATTCTAATCCTGATCATTATTGTTTTTGTGTATATCTCTTGCTTTCTATCTCCCCTTATTGCTCTACTTTACTTCTGCCTTACCTCCTCCCCTTATCTTGTCTCCCCCATCCTTTCTTTCCCTCTTTATCCTATTTCCATTAATACAAACCCTTTTATTCCCCCACTGTAAAATTCCTTCCCCTCTTATTTCTTTATAAAATTTGAAGAATTTCATACCCATCTAGATATTTGTTCTCTCTGATATGAGTAGGATTTCAGAACTACTAGTCTTCCTCATCCATCTAATTCCTTTGTATCAGTTCTTGCTCACATACCTCATTTGTAATATAATTACTGTTTTTATCTTTTCCTACTTAGTTTTGCTTTTTAGAATCACTTCATACTCTGCTCTATCATAATCTTTCTTTTGAATTACCCAATTACTAATAATGATATTGGACATATTGTTTACATTTCCACATTAAAAAAATATAAACAGTTTGTTTTTATTGAGTTGCTTAAATTTAGTCTTTAATCTTTATCTTATATTTCTCTTGGCTCTTACATGTCAAATTTCCTATGAAATTCAGGGGGTTTTGCAACAAAATCCTTAAAGTCTGGCAATTCATTAAATATCCCTTTTTTTCATTCAATATTATGCTTGATTTTGCTAAATACAATATTTTCAGCCACAATCTCAGTTCTTTTGATCTTCAATGTATAGTATTTCCAGATCCCAGTCTTTTAGTGTAGCTGCTAATAGCTAATAGCTAAAGATAATAGGGCTTGTGTCATTCTAATTGTGGCTCCAATGTATTTGAAATTTTTTGCTGTTGTTGTTGCTTATAAAATTTTTTTCTTTGATCTGGAGATTTCAAAATTTGGCAATGATGTTCCTCTAAGTTTTCTTTGTAGAATCTCTTTTAGGCGGTAGTGGATGGACTTTTTTTCTATTTTTACTTTCCCCTCTTGTTTGACTACTTCAGAACAATTTTCTTTAATTATTTCTTATTGCATCAAGATTCTTTGAGGTGGGATAGTTTTTAGGTAGTCCACTTTTTCGTATGTTTTCTCTTCTTGACCTGATCTCCAGATTATATGAGATGTCTCACATTCTCTTCTGTTTTTCATTCTTTATATTTTGCTTTATTATTTCTTGGTCACTTGTAACTTCACTGACTTTGTCTTGTTCAATTCAATTTTCATGTTCTTTTTTTTTTCTTTTTCCCTGAGGCAGTTGGGTTAAGTGACTTGCCCAGGGTCACAGAGCTAGGGAGTATTAAGTGTCTGAGGCCAGTTTTGAACTCGGGTCCTTCTAACTTCAGGGCTGGTGCTCTATCCTCTGCCCCACCTAGCTGCCCCCAAAGAGTCATGTTCTTCTGTAAAAGTCTGGATCTCCTTTTCTAGTTGGTTGAATTTTTATTTTGTAATCTTATTTTTCTTGGATTGTTCTTTTTTGTTTGTTTTTCTTCAATCTCTTTTATTTGATTTTTACAATCTTTTTTGAGTTCTTTTTAAAATTCTTTTTGGGCAGTAACTATTTAACCTCTTTGGTGTAGGAGAGGCACTTTTTTTTTTTTTTAACTTTAATATCCTTCTCTAAAGATGAACACGGTCCTCTCTATTCCCATAGTAACTTTGTTTGGTAGGTTCTTCCTCCTTTGCCTACTCAATCTTTTTTTTAATAAGAGCCTATTAGTGTAATCATTCTAGTGGGGGAAGGGAGGAGGGAAAGAATAATGACTCTGGTCTCATGTCCTCCTTCAGTACTCCCCTCTGGTCTGGAACTCAAAGCTAAGAACTCAGCCCTCCTATAAGTGCCCCACAACCATGTTCCTGTCCCACTGCTTCTGCATTCACCATGGGATTGCTGGTTCCTTCTCACCCAGAGCTATGTCTCAGCACCACAGCTGGGGCCTGGTTTTTCCTTATTAGCAGATGTTCCCTCAATCTTTCCCAATTCAGACACCAGACTCCCCAAAGTGTCTGGGAAGTAAAAGTTCCTGTGGCTGGGGCTAAGGCTATCTCCCAACTCCAGAGCTCACCACTTGTTTCAATAAAACTAATCTGGAGATGTTTATATTTTGCTATCACCAAACCTCTGCCCTGGTACTTTTCTTCTGATCTTCTCAGGTTATCCCAGGAGGACTAACTATTCTACGTTTACCCTGAGACATTATGTTGTATTGTTTGAGAAAATCTGGAAAGCTTGGAATTTTCTGACCTACTCTGCTATCTTTCCAGAATCCTCTCCCCAATAATATTACATTTTCACCTAGTATTTCTGTTGCTATAACTCTACAAGGAGAATGTTTTGGGGGAAAGGAGAAGCAAATAGATTTGCTACAAAGATTTTTTTGTAATATTTGTATTATTTTGGAAACTGTTCCATGTCACACGTGCCATGGGATTCAGCAATCTGAAAATTTGAAAATTAGTGTAAATGGTAGACAATGGTGAGTAGTGTTTTTTATGGGAATAGACTGCAATGTGTAACAAATCAGAAACTTCAGAGAAGGATTGGAGTAAAGGATGTCACCAGGGAAACATATGATAAAAAAATAAGAAGAGTTAATAAGGTGAAGGATGACAGCCCAGGGGTTCCAATTGCATGGCCTCAGTATCAAGAGAAATTGAGGGCCCTTAGATTGTTGGATTGATCTCCTATGGTGAATTTGTGAGAAGACATGGATGAGTCACATAACATAAGCTTTATCACTAGGAAGGAAACATCCAGACTGATGAAATCACAAATCCATTTCAGTATTTATATTATTTTGTATTTATTTTAGGCAATGCAATATTATTTATAAGTATTAAAAAAAACTCTGAAAACATGCAAAATGTCTAATAATAAGGAAATGAATAAAACAACTGTAATCCAGTAATAGAATCATCATCAAATAGAATAATACCTGCTAGATTTGGAATCAGAGGAGATGCCAATGTCAAACCCCAGCTCTGCTAGATTAATGCCTGTAATTTGACTTCACTAGACCTATCTCATTAGAGCAATGAGGGAGCAAGAGCAGATGACTTTACAATTCCCTCTGGCTCTAAATCTATAATCCTATGAAATGAATTCCTATAATGCAATTAAAATAGATAAGCATGAGAAATATTTTAAAATCTAGAAGAACCCTCATCAAACCATACAAAGGGAAAATAAAAATCAGAACCAGGAGAACAGTATGAATATTAGTGTGATTTTATAAAAGGAAAATGAACAGAAATGGATAGGTCAAACAAAAAAAATATATAGTTAATTTTATTGATGATTAACACTATCAAGTTTTGTTAAATCATCTAAAAAATGGTTAAAATCAGTTTGAAAGCCAAACCAGAAATTTGTAACATATTAAAAAGTCGAGGTTCTAATCCTGCTCTTTAGCTGTTGCCTTTAGTGCTGCTGTTGTTGTTTTAGTTGTATACAATTCTTCTTGACCCCATTCAGGATTTTCTTGGCAAAGATACTAGAGTGACTTGCCATTCCCTTCTCTCCATCTCATTTTACCAATGAGAAAACAGAGACAGAGTTAAGTGACTTGCCTAGGATCACACAGCTAGCAAGTATCTGAAATCATATTTTAACTCAGAGCTGAGTCATCCTGATTACAGGACTGACATTCTATCCACCACACCACCCAACAACCCATGTTGTCTTTTTTCACTGATGTGAAAGTCAATCATTTCACAATGAATTAATGTTTCTTTCAGTAAACAGAAATAGTATAAAATTTCACACATTAGTTTTTTAAATCTGTAATAAAGTTAGTGAATCACAACATACTTTCCATTATAAGGCATAGTAATGACAGCATGTTCTATCTGGAAACTGTAGAATGTCAATTTCTAGAGTTTTGCCAATAAAAATCGGCATGTAATGAGAGTAATAAATTAAATAATAGATCTGTACTCCAGGGACTTCAACAAATATATTGTCAAATTAGCATGTGATGATTATTGTAAGAGGTATGGATCTTTTATCCAGGAAAAAAATGTTCAAGGAAAATTTCTGTGCAATTAATGTATTTTTTCCATACTGACTGTGGTTAGTTTTATATATGTATGTATGTATATATGCATACATATATGTGTGTGTGTGTGTGTGTAAAACTATATAATAGTTAACAATATCGTTTAACAGATTGATTATTTAAATGGCCAATGCAATATCTGTTGTCCCTTGATATTTGCAGAATCATCCAACGGAATTAAAATAATTTCTGAGATCACTCGATAAGTATATAATAGACATTTGGAAGAATGAGTAAAAATTGGACAGCTAAGAGGTGTAGTGATTAAAGCATTGAGCCTGAAGTCAGGAAGACTCATCTTTCTGGATTCAAATGCAACCTTCAAACATTTAACTAGCTGATGTTGCTGACCAAGTCAATTACCCCTGTTTGCCTCAGTTTCCTTATCTTTAAAATAAGCTGAAGAAGAAAATGGCAAGCCATTCTGCCAAGAAAATCCCAACTAGATTGATGGACATGACCAAAAAAAAATTGAACAAAGAAAAAATTGTGCTTTAAAAGGGAAAATAATGCTAAGCACATATGGTAATGATAACTCATATATATACACACACACACACATATATATTATTTTGTTTGTTTTTCACAACAATGTTTGAGTTAGATGCTGTTATTATGCTGTTTTATTGAAGAAACTAAAGCTGAGTAAATCTTAAGAATTTAGTAAAATCTAGAACCAGAAGAACCTCAAAGGTCATCTGATCTAGCACCCCTCATTATATAAATGAGAAAACTGAAGGCTAAGAAAGTTAAATGATTTTTTAGTTCAAAGAAGTAATAAGTGCCAGAAACAACCAGAATAATTAAAAAAACTCAAGTGGGGCCCTAGAAGTCTCTGGAATGATGTGGCACTACTTAAATCAGGATACCTCAAACTCAGGGACTCTGAGGTCCTTAGCATTCTGTTCTGATATGCCATAAATGGCCCTAAAGATCCAGCATTCTGAATTTCAAGATTGGCATGGAAGAGAAACAGAAATAATTCCGGGAAAGTGGAGGTCAGAACCTAGCGGAACCAGGGCAAGACTTAGGAAGGACAATCATACACAATCCCAAAAGCATAGCAGGGGCTAACCTGACCCTGACACAAGATCCCAGATCAGAAATTAAGACTAGAGAAATGAGTAAAACAAAACATTAACCAATATGAAAAACAACTGTAGACATATAGATTGCCCCCAAAGGAAAAAGGAAGTCAGTCAGTACTAAAAAAAAAAAAAAATGAAGCGAGGGATGAAAAGTTAAATAAAATCTCTTTAGGAAATAATTGGAAGGAAAATAAAGAACTTAAAAGAGAAAATAGTAAAACTTGCCCAAGTAACCGACCCCCTGAAAACTAGAATTGGTTTGACATTAATCAACAACTCCATAAGACAATAAAAAAAAATTTGAATAAATTTAAAGGATTGCAAAAATGTAAAATATCTGATATAAATAACAACTAGCCTGGAAAACAAGTCTAGACGAGATCATTTAAGAATCATGAAACTCACTGAAAACTATTTAAAAAATTTTTTTGATAAAGCTTTTTATTTTCAAAACATATTCACAGATTATTTGACAACATTGACCCTTGCATAGCCTTGTGTTTCAGATTTTCTCTTCCTTCCCTCCATCTCCTTCCCTAGATGGCAAACAATTCAATATATGAAAACAAATTTTTTAAAAACCTGGATACTATATTTCAAAAAAAACCATAAATAATGACTGCCTAGATCTTTTAGAATCTTTTAGAAGATAGAAAAAAAATCACCAATACCATTCTGAAAAAAGCAAATAAAAAGTCCTAGAATTGTCATAACTCAAATCCAGAGCTCACACATCAAAAATAAATAAATAAACAAACAAATAAATGAATGAATGAATACAGTAAGCATGCAGAAAGAAGCAGTTCAAGTACCAAGGAACCATAGTCAATAACATGGGAGTTTCTTCTATAAACAAGAGGAAATATCAGAATTAAATATTCTAAAACAAAATAAGTAGACTTGTAACCAAGAATAATTTTCCCTTAAAAGGTAAATAGAATATTACAGGTAGAAAAACTGGATTTTTAATGTACTTTCAAGTATTTCTGTTGAAAAGATCAGAGCTGAGTGGAACCTTGTAACTATATGTCAAGAGAAGCCTAGAAGGAAAAAAGGTTATATGATGATTAAATGCTAATTCTAATATAGGAAGAAGAAACTAATGTTTCTTTCAGAATGATCATATCTTCAAAGGGTATTGAGGAAGTTAATTGAGAAAAACAGAGATCCTGAAGGTAGATTGGTTCTATTCTGAGATTTTAAAGAGAGAAAAGAAAAGGAAGGTTAAAATATTATATTCTTAAAGAAAGGAGAAAGATGGAGCTGGAACTTGACATTTCTTAAAAGAAGATGTGTATACTAATGTGAAGGAAAGGGTGGAGAGAAGGGACATCACTTAAAGCTCCTCATCTGAAAAAGGAAGACTGAACAAGCACACACAAATATACACACATGTATTCTGTTTAGAAGTTGTGCAGGGAAGAAGTAGAGGTGGAGAGGGAAAACTGAGGAGTAAATAGGTGTGAGCAAAACTAACTTCCTGATCCTAAAAGGGATGTGGGATTAAAAGGGAAAAAATAAAAGCAAACAAAATGGAAGGAAGGTGTGCATGAATTGAGGAATGATTAACCACATGGTGATATGTGATTATTATTGTCCCATAGCAGTGACCTAATAAAGAGATGATTTTAGAGAATCTTGAGTATTATAAATTGACACTAGATGAAGTGAGGGGAACAATTTACAGAAGCATAACATTGTAACACACATACACACTTAATATTGAGAGACTTCAGAACTCTGATCAGTGATGAAATATGTTACATAGCTCCTGACAGAAAGAAAATAGACTGCAAGTGCACAGAGAAACATAAATATTTTGGACATACAAGGCCACTGCAAGGATTTATTTTTCTTAACTAGTCTTATTTATTCTAAAGTGTTTTTCTTTCTTACAGTTTTAAAATTTGAGAGTGGAAGAAGAGAGGTAGCAGTAGTAATGCCAGAGAACAGAATTTTTTTTTTATGCACAAAAGAGAATAGGAAGTTTAAAAGAAAGTACAAAAAAAATGCAAAAAAAAACTAGACTTTTAAAAACATGAAATTTATTATATACTTTAAAAAATTGTAGGAAACGGCAATTTACTGTTTCATATGCATTTCTTTCTCTCTGTTCTGCTGTGTATTTAAGTTTGGACTTTTCATTTTTAATTAAAATTATCAGGAGTAGAATTTGAACCAAGATATCTGTCTCTAGATGTTCTCAAACTTTAGTTCTCAAATGGTTAAAAATGATTGAAAATCTGTCCAAAGAGTTTTTGTTTTTGTGGACTATGTTTATAGAAATTTAGCACATTAGAAATAAAAACTAATTTTAAATTTGTAAGGTTTGAAAGGGTTTGGAGACCTCCAGAATTCTTGGGACCACACTTTGAGTACTACTATTCATAGGAGTGCTAATTTTCATATAGTTAATAAGTGTCTGAGGCAGGAGCCAAGCCCAAGTCTTATATGTGTATACATATACACACACACACACATACACACACACACACACACACACACACACACACATACACACACATCTTTACCTACTCTTGGACACAGAAAAAAGACCCAAGAGAGCAAAAAATCGGGGAAAATGAATCAGAAACTTGCCAAATTTAAGATAGGTAGAAATAGTTTTTCCACATTTTCTAATAGTCTGGGGCCCTATGGCCCTGTCTAAAATAGGAAGCATCTGGAGTTTATGGAGTGTGAGGGAGGCGACATGGCTAGACTGCTCTTTAGGAAAATCACTTTAGCAGCTGTGAAGAGGATGAATGGAGCAGAGAGAGGCTTGAGGCCAGAAGGGGAGCTATTAAGAGGCTATTATAATAGTTCAGGCAGAGGTGATGAGGGACAGAACCAGGAATGTGTCTGTGAATGGAGAGAAGGGCCCCAAACTAGACACATAATCTCATAATGATAACAAATCTGATTTAATTTCAAATTGACAACTGAAAATATAGAATAGTGAGCACCTGGGAAAAAATTGTCAGTGCTGCATGCAAAAACCAGAAGGTCTATGTTGGCTTGATGCCAAATGAAATTATAATATAATTTAAATTTTATTACCTAGTACTATTTCAGTGCCTGGGGGATGGAGGCCCACAAAGACAAAAACTGCAAAGAAAAGATAAGAAATCTTATGAACAAGTTGGTTTATCCTGTCATATAAGCCAAAAAACTTCAGTGCAAGTAAATAAGAATCTCAAATAGTTTTCATTAATTACCCATAGGTACTATATATAAAAGTAATCATACAAAACCAATTAAGATAAGAGCATATATTTTTAAAAGAACCCTTAGAAGCCATCTACTCCAAATCCTTCATTTTACACAGGGAGAAACAGACCAAGAAAGATTGAGTCATTTGTCCAAACTAGAAGATACAGATAGAAAGTAGAAGATACAGATAAAAAATCTATGACTGAGCCAAGGAGACTGCTGGAGAGCAGAGCTGTTTCTCATATTTTTGCCTGTAATTTTTACAATTCTATCTGAAGATGCTAACAATTCTTTATCCTATATCCCACTGAGAAAGAGAACAGAAAAAAAAAAAAAAAAGCACAGGGGAAACTATAAAACTGACCCAAAAGCTGGCAGGTCCAGGTCTGAGAAGAGAATTAATAGAATCTGTATTTGTTCATATAGAGGCAGCTAGATGGTGCAGTGGATCATGTCAGGTCTTAAATCCAGTTTCTTACTAGCTATGTGACACTGAGCAAGTCTCTTAACCCTGTATGCCTTGGTTTCCTTATCTATAAAATGAGCTGGAGAAGGAAATGGCAAGACATTCTTGTATCTTTGATAAGAAACCCCAAATGGAAATATGAAGACTCAGACAAGACTGAAACAACTGAATAAAAACAACCATTTCTGTTAATGCTATAATCATCTTCCCAGTTATCCATTATTCAAAATTGTGATGCCGTCTCTATCTCTCTTGCTGCCACCCCATCTAATTAGTCACCAAGTCCTATTGCTCCTATCTCAACAATTTCTCTAGAATATATCTTTTTTCCCCTCAGTCCCACTGCTACTACTTTCCTTTAGGCTTTCAAAATCTCACATGTGAACTACTACAATAAGCAACTAACCTTTCGTTACTCCCTCCTGTAACATTGATGTCAGATCAATCTTCCTAAAGCACAGGTCTCAATAATAGTTGGTCATAGTCACGACCCTGGTCGAGCCATTTACTTATCCCTTCTTGTTTTCAAATAAGGATGTTGAACTAGATGATCGATAGCTTTAAATCCTATATTCCTATGATCTCTATAGGAATTATATCTCTATAGAGCTTACCAATCTTCCATCGAGTCCTACTGAATTCCACCTATAATCATAAATAGATTAGAGGAACATAGGATAGTTTACCTCTCAGACTTGTGGAGGAGGAAGGAATTTATAACCAAAGGAGAACTAGAGATCATTATTGATCACAAAATAGAGGATTTTGATTATATCAAATTAAAAAGCTTTTGTACAAACCAAACCAATGCAAACAAGATTAGAAGGGAAGTAACAAATTGGGAAAATATTTTTACATTGAAAGGTTGTGATAAAGGCCTCATTTCCAAAATATATAGAGAACTGACTCTAATAAGAAATCAAACCATTTTCCAATTGATAAATGTTCAAAGGATATGAACAGACCATTTTCAGATGATAAAATTGAAACTATTTCCACTCATATGAAAGAGTGTTCCAAATCACTACTGATCAGAGAAATGCAAATTAAGACAACTCTGAGATACCACTACACACCTGTCAGATTGACTAAGATGACAGGAACAAATAATGATGAATGTTGGGGGGGGATATGGGAAAACTGGGACACTGATACATTGTTGGTGGAGTTGTGAAAGAATCCAGCCATTCTGGAGAGCAATCTGGAATTATGCCCAAAAAGTTATCAAACCGTGCATACCTTTGATCCAGCAGTGCTACTACTGGGCTTATATCCCAAGGAAATACTAAAGAGGGGAAAGGGACCTGTGTGTGCCAAAATGTTTGTGGCAGCTCTTTTTGTAGTGGCTAGAAACTGGAAAATGAATGGATGCCCATCAATTGGAGAATGGTTGGGTAAATTATGGTATATGAATGATATGTAATATTATTTCTGTAAGAAATGACCAGCAGGATGAATACAGAGAGGCTTGGAGAGACTTATATCAACTGATGCTGAGTGAAATAAGCAGAACCAGGAGATCACTATACACTTCAACAACAATACTGGATGAAGATGTATTCTGATGGAAGTGGATATTTTCAACATAGAGAAGATCTAATTCAGTTCCAGTTGATCAATGATGGACAGAAACAGCTACACCCAGAGAAGGAACACTGGAAAATGAGTGTAAAATGTTTGCACTATTGTTTTTCTACCCAGGTCACTTATACCTTCGGAATCCATTCCTTACCGTGCAACAAGAAATTTGGTTTTACACACATATATTGTATCTAGGATATATTGTAACACATTTAACATGTGTGGGATTGCCTGTCATCTAGAGGAGGGAGTAGAGAGAGGGAGGGGAAATTTTGGAAAAATGAATACAAGGGATAATGTTGTAAAAAAAAAATTTACCCATGCATATGTACTGTCAAAAAAAAATTATAATTAAAAATTAATAAAAAAAAGAATTCCACTATAAAAGGAGAGACATATTCTATTTGCAGAAATGAGGATACAAACTAAAATTTCAGGGTTTTTTCCTCTGAATAATAGACATTTCAGCTAAACTATATGAACATGAGGATTGTTTTCTTTTTTAGGCAACTGGATGACATAGTGCATTCAGTAATGGACCCAGGAAGATCTGATTCAAATCCTGCCTCAGAGATTTATTAGCTGTGTGACCCTGAGCAACTCAGTTAACCTATCTTCCAAGATTATTGTGAAGCTAAAACAAGATAATATTTGCAAACAGGAAAAAAATGTATATATCACATATAAATATGTTTATGTGTGGTTCATATTTATATGTATATGTGTATATATACATTCATATATATATCTTATCATTTTTTTTAGAATCTTGGAGTTTGGTTTACACAGATGTTGTTGGTTTTTTTATATACCTTTTTATTTATAAGATATATGCATGGGTAATTTTTCAGCATTGACAATTGCAAAATCTTTTGTTCTAATTTTTCCCCTCCTTCCCCCCACCCCCTCCCCCTGATGGCAGGTAAACCAATACATGTTAAATATGTTAAAGTATATGTTAAATGCAATATATCTATATCTATGTCTATAGATAGATATAGATATCTATATATCTATATATCTATATCTATATATCTATAGATATATAGATATAGATATATATATACACACACACACACACACACACACACACACAGTTATTTTACAGCGCAAGAAGAATCAGACTTTGAAATAGCGTACAATTAGCCTGTGAAGGAAATCCAAAATGCAGGTGGACAAAATTAGAGGGATTGGGAATTCTATGTAGTGGTTCACACTCATTTCCCAGAGTTCTTTTGCTGGGTGTAGCTGGTTCAGTTCATTACTGCTCTATTGAAACTGATTTGTTTCATCTCATTATTGAAGAGGGCCATGTCCATCAGAATTGATCATTATATAGTATTGTTGTTGA
Organism: Sminthopsis crassicaudata; assembly: GCF_048593235.1. Classification (NCBI taxonomy): domain Eukaryota; kingdom Metazoa; phylum Chordata; class Mammalia; order Dasyuromorphia; family Dasyuridae; genus Sminthopsis; species Sminthopsis crassicaudata. The sequence goes on from NC_133620.1 coordinate 143,722,222, forward strand.
AGTATATAATGATCTCCTGATCCTGCTCATTTCACTCAGCATCAGTTCATGTGAGTCTCTCCAGGCCTTTCTGAAATCATACTGCTGGTCATTTCTTATAGAACAATAATAGTCCATAACATTCATAGACCACGACTTATTCAGCCATTCTCCAATTGATGGGCATCCACTCAATGGATAGGCTTTGAGGGCTGCCACAAACATTTTTGCACATATGAGTCCCTTTCCCTTCTTTAAGATCTCTTTGGGATATAAGCCCAGCAGTAACACTGCTGGGTCAAAAGGTATCCACTTCCACAGGTGTTTTGTAAAATATTTGTGACTCTTGCCTCAAGTCTATTTTCTATAAATATATCCTCCTCACAATTGCCAAAGTGATTTTCCTAAAGCATAGGTCTAAATATGTTGCTTCCTTACTCTTATCAACAATAATAACTTGCTATTGAAATTAGAATTAGTTATTTCATCTTTATCTAATCTTTTAATTTCTATTTTGTGTAAGCATTAGAATGTAAGTTAATATATGGTAGTACATATATATAAACAAGGACACATGGATTGGGGATAGAAAGCTTAAAAATGTTTTACTGACAGGGATGCAAGATCAAAGAAACGTGAAAACCACTGACCTAGAATATTATTCATGCTCAACAAATGTTAAATTATACCATAGCAACAGAAATGAGTTAGCACGTGCCAGTTTGACTGCCAGTTTATAATTTTGATATTAATTCTATATCTTAATTTTTCAAAGTGAAATGTGATATTTCCTGTTTTTGGATCAGGTACCTCAATCAGGAATCCTGAAGCTATCCCATTTGCGAGAAGGAGTATACATCTTCCAGCTGACTGTGACAGACACTGCTGGTCAAAGGAGCTCTGACAATGTCTCTGTGACTGTCCTCCCCAAGGCACAAACTGCAGTAGGTGAGGGGGAGAAAAATGAAAGTATCAATGGAGGATAATTCAACAACAAAAAACAAAAAAGCCAAATTATTTATGGGATCTGTAGACTTCCTATGCTATAAGTATAAGGGTTTTTGTAGTTTCTTACATTTTATTTTCTGGAACCCCAAATCTGATATCATTTCAGGATGATTAACACTTCAGTATGGGCAAAATAAGAGGTCCTTATTTCTGAAACTTACAATGAGATGGTTAATAGAGTGTGACAGCTTTAAGGCATAACAGTAGCCCCATCCTTTTTGATCTTTCCAATTTCTTCTAAATTCTTGGCCTCTTGTTGGAAAGAATGTTAATGAAAGATTGTTGATAGATTTAATATGTATATGTATAGATATGTATGTACATATGTACATATATATATGTATATATAAATGTATTATATATCACAACCCATATATATATTCATATACATATTTGCGTGTGAATATATCCATATTTCCTAGAGAGCCTCTGCCAATATTTAATTCTAAATGAATAAAAATAAATAAGACACATTTGTCAGGATTTTGTTTTGCTTTAATTATTTAGGACTATTGCATAACTATCACATTAATATATAATAATGATTGTGTTATTAGATATAAGTAATATATAAGCAATAGTAATTTTTAAAATATGCAACCTTAAAATCCAAAGAAATTCACTGCTTTAACATTATTTTGAATAATCACCAACCTTTATTATCTTCTAAAAACTCTCTATTTCTAAAATGAATACATCAAATGAATATAAAAAAACAATATAAGTTGTTTGCATTGATCACAAATGGTACTAGGCTGCTCTGAAGTTGGAGATGAGACATCTGAAGTTGTTTAAGCCTTATTAAAAAAGTAATTTTTGGAGAAAGTTGCATACTTTTCCTAAAATTGCAGCAAGCCTTTGACCTTCTTGGACTCTCCATTATTTGCAAAGGAATTAACACAATGGGTTAAATAAGGAGAAAAGAATTAGAATATAAATATAATTTCTCCATAACTATCCTAAGCTCATATCAAAGCATGCAAATTAGAAAAAAAAATTCTAAGATTTCAAAACTTATGGAGCCTGACAATCTACCAGTGCATTATACTTTTCACTAGAATATCCTCTACTATATTTGTGATCCCAGTGATGTAGATATTATCTCCACTGATGCTGATCATAATTTATATTTGCCTAAATTATGCAGCTCTTGTTCATGTCTTCCCCAAATTTTATCTCATGAGGTCTATCTAACATGCTAAAGACACAAAGTAAAAAAAAAAAATTATTGCCCATCTCTTAGCCATCTATACTTGAAGCTTTCTGTGAAGTTAGCATATGTGTAAACATGTTAGACAACTCTTCTCCATTCCAGCAATGGGAGCATGTAAGAAAATTCATAACTCTACCCATGATCCACCACTGGGCTGATAGTTCATAAGTCAGTTGATAGCCATATCAGTAGATTTCCTGTCCAGATGTGGGCACTTGATTAACAGTTGTTCCATGTAGAGACTTACAATCTCTTGAGCACACATTTGAATATACTAGATATATATATCAGAATAATAATAACTCACATTTATATAGGATTTTACAGTTTAAAGAGCACTAACATCTCTCACACATGCAATTCCTTCTTTCCTTTCACATAGCCACCTTCCTTGTTCTGCCCCTCATCACCTCTTGCCTGAACTGGAATAGCTTCTTATTTGCTTTTCCTGCCTCAAGCTTCTCCCTGCTCCATTCATTTCCCTTACCACTGCCAGAATGATTTTTCCTAAAGAACAAGTCTGACCATGTCCCCTCCCTCAAACTCCATAAACTCCAGATGTTTCCATTATGTCTAAAATCAAATATAAACTTCCCAACTTGGTATTTAAAGCCTTTTACAACCTTGCTGCATCCTACCTATTCAGCTTTTTCTTCATTACTCCTCTCCACACTCTGTGGTCCAATCATGCTGACTTTCTAGCTGGCTTCTCCCATCTCTATACCTTTTTAAGGTCACCTAAAGTAGGGAAGGTCTTTTCACTTGGACACAGTTTCCTTCAGCATTCAGGTCAAGCACCACTTTCTGAACAATATTTTTCCTATTCCCCATACCCTGACAGCTAGTGCTTACTTACACCACTAAGGTTGCCTTACATCTGCTTTATAAGTTATTGGACATATTTAAATGTATTAGAATGTAAGTTCCTTAAGGGTAGGGACTTTTAAAATTTTTCTTTTGTTTGTATCCCAGGAACTGTAGTCTGGTTCCTGGCACATAATAAGCTTTTAACAAATCTTATTTGCATGATAATAAAGGCACATTCTTTGTAAATTGTTAGCACTACTGTCTATCTACCCAGTTTACTTATACCTTCGGAATCTAATACTTAATGTGCAACAAGAAAATGGTATTTACACACATATATTGTATCTAGGTTATATTGTAACACATGTAAAATGTATGGGATTGCCTGTCATTGGAGGGAGGGAATGGAGGGAGGGGGGGGGATAATTTGGAAAAATGAATACAAGGGATATTATAAAAAAAAATTACTCATGCATATATACTGTGAAAAAAAATTCTAAAAAAAAATAAAGGCACATTCTTATCCCCATTTTATTATTAGGTAGTTAAGGTACAAAAAAGTTTAAGTGGTATGTCCACAAGTCACACAACTAGTTTAATGAACTTTAGGAGTTGAATCCAGATTTCTTGTTTCCTAGGCTAGCTTCACTAGCATTCCTCTCAAGAAGGATATGATACCTTATTCTCTGGAATAAATTATACCTGTGTTAATCTAAATGATTCGTGATTCAAGTCCTATACATGCATCAAATGTTGGGTTTGCTCTGAGTAGTGTGTATCAGAGTCAGAGGGCTCTCTTGGCTAACCAAGGCTCCAAATTTAATATTGATTCTAAGGAGCCTACACCTAGAACTAGGCTTTGTCTCTGTCCACCTGTGAAATAATAGGTGAATATATTCCTGGTTCCTTAAAAAAATTAGTAAAGCTTTATTTCTAACAATATGGGAGCATTGTTTTCTCACTGGCTGACTCTTATGTGTGTTGGGGGCAGGGAGAAAGTAGCCTAAGATAGACAGATGGCCGGCAACTAGCCAAGCATTTATTTGCCTTCATCCATTCACTTGGCCAGATTCTACAGTCTCCAGTAGCAACTTGGCAATTATAAATGAGAAAATGTCTTTGAAGTTGCTTGGGACAGAGTGAAATGAATGTCCTTTGAAAAAGCAGCTTCAGGCTCCGTATCCTCGCCTTCTTTCCAATGCCCTTGTATATCTCTACAAAGCAAGCTAACAGTATAGTTACCACAAATGTTCTCTTGAGTCACTCTTACAGCTGGGGCTTTATCATTGCCTTATGAATAAGACTCTAGGAATCAGATCCTGGAAGTGAAATACTTTGAGATACTGAAAACAGGAGGTGGAAACATTTTGAACACTGCTCATCATTCTGCAACATAATAATGACCTTGTAGCTCAGGCAGAGCTGTAGTGATTCAAGGCTACTTTATTACCATATCATCCTCATCACACAGCAGCAGGCAGCAGACAGTGCTGATTGTGCAATGAAATCTGGCTCAGGGGGATTAGATTTTGTATGAAGAAGCTGTGTATTTTCCAATGAGAAAGCTTTAAGAAGTTTTCCCAAGTAACTCTTCTACACATGAGCTGACATTTTGTGTGTGCTCTTAAAGTAGGACAAATGGTTCATTTAAATTTGCCAATTTTTTTTTTGTTAAGTCTTTATTGTCTAGAGGGTTTTTGTGGCTATTTAGGGGAAAAATGTAACCTAATAAGGACTTTGCTACCTCAAAACTCCTCTGCATCCTTTCATTCCTTGTGTTTCCAGCTGTTGCTTCTCTCCATCTTTCCTGAATTCCTCTGGAATGCCTGCCCTATTCCACATGTTCTTTACCTGGTGATAATTATTATCACTGCTCTTACCTTATTCTCTCTCTCTCTCTCTTTTTTTTCCTGAGGCTGGGATTAAGTGACTTGTCCAGGGTCACACAGCTAGGAAGTGTTAAGTGTCTGAGATCACATTTGAACTCGGGTCCTCCTGAATTCAAGGCTGGTACTCTATCCACTGCGCCACCTAGCTGCCCCCCCTTATTCTCTTTTTTTCTAATACCAGTTATTCCCTAACTTCCTCATGATCCTCCTTTGCTTTTTCCTGACTTTCCCAACTGCATAATTGACTCATTTGTTTTTTTAGACTTGAAATCTCTGAAGCTTTATTGGGCAAATGCACTGTACCTTCTACTCCCCATCTAATATGACATATGCATTATTAAAAAAGCTGTTTAAGCCACCTTGTTTCTAGAAATGTCTGCAACTCTTCATGATCTGGCTCTGGCCAGGTACCTTTAGTCTAGATAGATCCTCAATTCTTCCTGTTTCTTATAAATTTTAATGAGACCTATCTTACTATGAGTAGATAAATTCTCCTTCAAAAAAACAAACAAACAAAAAAAACCACTTTCTCCTTAGAAATTAATCAGATAAACTAGATAAAAGGTCTTGAGAGTCCAGGAAGGAATATGATTTCATCACCTGGAAAAAATAAATTTGTCATTAATAAGAAGCCAGAGATTCTGGCAAGATACTGCCCTATGCCAGGAACACTGTGGCATTCATTGAAAGGATGCAGTAGTCACAGGTTGAAGATTAAGCAAAAGAAACTATTAGCGAGGAGAGTATATAGTACAAACATGATGTGGTGACACATGGTGAGGTATAGTGTTTGCTTTAAAAATAATGAAATAATAATGTCAGAGGCAACTAAGGAGCTCGGTGAATAGAGTGTTGGGCTTAAAATCAGGGAGACCTGAGTTCAAATCCAGCCTCAGCCACTTAATAGCTATTTGATTCTGGATTTAACTCATTTGACCCTATTTGCCTCAGTTTCTTCTTCTGTAAAAATAGCTGAAAAAGTAAATGACAAAGCACTCCAGTATTTTTGCCAAGAAAACCCCCAAATGGAGACACGAGGAAGCCAGATAACAACTACAGCTGAGCAACAAATCAAAGTATCATCTTGGAGATAGAGCAGCTAGGAGGCAAAGCAGGTAGATTACTGGACTTGAAATTAGGAAGCCAAGTTCAAATCCAGCCTCAAATATCTACTAGCTGTGTGACCCTGGGCAAATCACTTAACTGTCTGCCTCAGTTACCTCATCCATATAATGGAAGTAGCATCTTCTTCTCACGATTGTTGTGAGAATGAAGTGACATTATTTTTAAAGTGCTTTGCAAACTTTAAAGGGCTGTATAAGTGGTAGCTATTATTGTTCTTGGGAAAGAGGTCTTGAGATGTGATCTATATAGTGGGGGGAAAATGGCAGGAGTGAGTGGCAGAAATCATCAGTGAAAGCTCAGTAACATTCTGAAATAATGAATGAATGAGTAAATGAGTATGGGGCTTTTGGCCATTAAAAAAGAAAACATGGTACCCTGGCAAGTCAACTAATCATATTACCTAACATCTCTAAATCTATGATCTTTGCTGACCCAGTATTCACCCTTCTAGTATGTCCCTCCCTCAAAAATGGGCTTAATGGAGATGTGTAGAAGGGGAAAGTCCATAATGATTCTTGCATACATTGTTAGAGAGATGAACCAGAAAGCCAGGTGGAGATACAATATCTTTCTTTTATTTATTTGTTGGTTTGATTTTTTTTATTCCTTTTGTGTTTACATAAATCTTCATTATTATTGTTTTATATAGTGGGTATCATAGAAGCTTGCCTTATTTGGTTCTGACTTGTTCTGAACTTTTTCATTTTCTTCCATTTTTTTATATCATGTTGATGATTTTTTGAGTATTTCCATAGCTTTTCATTAATCACCCCACCCTAAATTGAAGCCCTCCCTTAAAAAATGAATAAATGTAGTCATACAAAGCCCAATCTAATTCAATAAACAATAAAAGAAATCAACACATTAACCATCTCTGAAAATGCATCTCATTCAGCCAGCTGATGTCCCCAGACACACCAACTTTCCCAGTATCCCTTAGAGTTCTTTTGCCTATTCTTTGTTGCCCCAAACATCCTTAAAAGTTACAGCTTTTATCTTCCCCTTCCCCTTAGCTGGAGCTTATCAATGATTTGAGGTTTGCTTTATACACAGAATGTTTGAAAGTTTGCTCCCGCTATCATTTCTTCTGTGATGACGGTTGCTGTATTGACATCACACTGGCCTGCGATGGAGTGGATCAGTGCCCTGACAGATCTGATGAAGCTTTCTGCCAGAGTGGTGAGTGGCCAGGAGGGAATGGCTTGGCTGGCCAGGGAAGCGGATTCACAGCCCAAATGCCCTCATGACTATCTATCTATTTTTTTTTTTTTTGAGGCAATTGGGGTTAAGTGACTTGCCCAGGGTCACACAGCCAGAAGTGTTCCATATCTGAGGTCACATTTGAATTCAAGTCCTCCTGACCTCAGGGCCGGTGTTCTATCCACTGCACTACTTAGCTGTCCTCTACATGATTATTTATAAGCAAGCAATCTTCTTTGAGACAGTTAGGTGGCTGAGTGGGATAGATCCCTGGTCTCATGTCAGGTAGAAACCTTCCTGAGTTCAAATGTGACCTCAGACACTTTCTAGCTGTGTGATCCTGGGTTATCCTTAATATCTGTCTGCCTTAATCCACTGGAAAAGGAAATGGCAAATTACTTCAAGTATCTTTACCAAGAAATTTCCACAGATTGTATTGCTATGCTATAGTCCACAGGGTCACAAAGAATTGGACAGAACTTTATAACTGAACAACAAGAAGCAGCTTAAAAAAAATAAATTAAATTAAATTAAAATTAAAAAAAAAAAAAACAAGCAGCTTCTTTCAGACAGCCATTGGGTGGGTTTTCTATCTTGATGTGTATTATTAGAGCATAACATGATGATGACAGTACCAAACATTTATATAAAACTTTAAACTTTTACCAAATTTACATATTATTTTTACATATTTATAATATATTATATATTCATATCACATAGATACAAATTACATATTTACATATTATCTCATTTGAACTTCACAAAATCCTATGAAGTAAGTATTATTGTAGGGCAGCTAGATGACCCAGTAATAAGAGGCAGACCTGGACTTAGATTTTACTATACTGTAACTGCATGTGGTAGGCACTTAATAAATGTTCACTAAATTGAATTTTAAAATAAGGCAAATGATTAGATCCTTTGTCATTGATAACCACATTTTTGAAGTATCAAACCTTTATATAGTGCTTTAAACTTTTATAAGTGTTTCATATATATTATCTCATTTGAACTTCACAAAATCCTATGAAGTAAATATTATTGTAGGGCAGCTAGATGACACAGTAATGAGAGGCAAACCTGGACTCAGATTTTACTAGTTGTACTCATCCTTGCCTCCATTTCTTCATCTATAACATAGGTATAATAATATTCCCAAGGCTGTTACAAAGATCAAATGAGTTAGTAACTGTAAAGGGCGTAGCACAGTGCCTGACACATAGTAAAGACTATATAAATGTTGCTTGTTATAGTTGTTATTATTATCATCCTTTTTATTTCTTAATGGTAAAGAAACAGAGACTTAGAGAACTTATATGATTTGCTAGTGGTTACACACTAATTAGATTCTATAGTAATATTTGAACCCCTGATTCCAAATTCAGTATTCTGTCCATCATCGTATGGCTATTCCTTAATTGCATGTAGTAGGCACTTAATAAATGTTCACTAAATTGAATTTTAAAATGAGGTAAATTATTAGACCCTTTGTTATTGATAACCAGGTTTTTCAGTCTAATTTTGCAGATTCTGTTCAATATAAAATGTGAAATAGTGATGATTGTCAGATTAAATGTAAATCAAATTTCAAATACTGGTCTATAATTCAGGAATTTCTCACATATTTGATGCTACCATATCCTATCACCACTTAATACTTAAGAACCCTTTCCTGATCCCAAAGTGCTCATAGCGTATATATTTTTTAAATTTGCAAGCATTCATTTCCTCTCCTCAGCTTCTCCCCATTAAAAAAATAATTTTTTTATGTGTAATCAAAATATTCATAGTCAAGCAAAACAAATGCCCAAATTGGTCATATAGAAAAATGTATGCATATGCCGCCTTCTGCTTTGAGTCCTTTCCCACCCTTTCAAAAAGTAGAAAGCCTGCTTCATTATTGGGCCCCTTGAATCATGGTTGATCATTACATTCATTGTTAAAGTTGCTTGTCTTTACATTGGTGTTCTTGTACAAATTGCTTTCCTATTTGTTTATTCCACTCTTGTTCCTATATTTATAAGTTTGTACAAGTCTCCATGTTTCTGTGGTATAATGTATTTTGTTATATGCATATACCTTAATTTATTCAGCCATTTCCCAAATAATGGGCACTCTTAAAATCTAAATAAATATTCATTTTACTTTTAAGTAATTTTCAGATTTCTTATGACCAGTGTTTGATATAATTTATGAAGACCAAATCACACACTAAACTACTCTTCTAGTTTTAGATACCAAAGAAACACATCCCAGAGGGAAAATAGCAATATTAAAAAGATTAATAATGTTCACTGATTAAGAATCTACAAATGTTGGGTTTGAGTTTTGACTCTGTCATTAAACCTTAAAGGAAAATAAAAGATCCAACAAAAACTGTCCATTAAAAGCCAGAAATGATGGATTTATTTTTTTTTAATTTAAAGCTGAATTTAGAATTCTGCATAATTTCAAAATGTTATCATTAGAAGTAGACTGAGGATTTTGTGTTTTTCAGTTTGTTTTACACACACACAAAAAAAATCTGACAATAATTAATTTATCTTCATTCATTCAGTGAATCCTGGCCGCAAGACAATAACTCATGCTGTACTGAGTCCAGCCCAACAAAGAACTGTAGGATTGACTGAAGATGAGGACAGAAGTCTCCCTTCACAGAACATCCAGAAACCCACAAGGAAACAGCTGCTGTCATCAGCTAATGCAGACAAAAGTAACCATTCAGTGTCTCAGGGACCAAAGAATCAAATGAGTGCTTTAATGCCAGGTAAGGACTTATCAGTGTCACTGATTTAAGAAATTATTTTTTAAATACAAATTTATAATCATTAGCAAACACAAACTTTTCAATATACAACAAACAGAAAAAGAATTGTATAAGAAACAGAATTTCTGTTACCTATAGTTTTTAAAGTATATCTTAAATTTAACAAGGGAATGATAGAACCATCCTATTTGTTATGTCCCTTTTTGAGCTTCTTTTTGTATCCTTTCCTGCATTTGCCAAAAATATTTTATTAATGCACTATTTTTCCCATTTCTATCACTCTCCAGTCCCAAACAGAAACTCTTCCTTATAGCAAATAAGTATAGATAAGCCCAATAAACCAACACGTTGGTCATACCTGAAATTATGTATCTCATTCAGCCCCACCTCAGCTCTTCATTTTTCTCTGAACTCATTGTATTTTTATTTCTGATGGCATAATAATATTCCATCATGCAGAGTTGTGCAGCAATTCCCCAAATGGCAGGCAGTTTCTTTCCAGTTCTTAGCTGTAACAAAAAGTACTATTATAAGTACTCTTATATGCATGAGGCCTTTCCCTATATCTTTGTCCTTCTGAATAAAGTTTATATTCAATCAGTGAGCATATACAATTTTATTTCTTTGGGGGTCAAAAATTGATGAGTTTTTCTTTTTTTGCTTTGGATAAATCTTGAAATTCACAATTGTTTTTACTTAGTTAATAGAAATCAGACTACAGTTGAATTCAGGAAGATTAATCTTCTTGATACTAGGCCCTAAAACTCTTTCCACTGTACCATTTTGCTGCCCCACAACTTAATATTACTTAGCATTTGAACAGAGTAGAATAATAAAGTCTTACAACTTAAAGGTAATTTTAAAGTTCCACATTTCTAAGTTCCTGCCCTCTAAACACATCCAGCCTCTCTCTTTAAAGTATCTAATGATTAGAAGTTCATTAATGCCATTTTTAAATAAATTCAGTTCAAAAAATTGCTTAAAAGTTATAATTTATATCATAGGTATAGGTGTCCCCAAAGCAGGAAGTAAAAGAAGTATTCAGTATATAATATGAATTGGATATAGGGACAAATAGCTTATTCCTTTCTTTTTAAAATTTATTTTATTCTGAACTTATTTAGAAATAAAACAAGCATTTTGATAACACAGTAGGAATGGGAAAAGGATGGTTTTACATGTAATTGCAAAGCTATTATATACTACTTGCTATTTCTTTTAAATATATAATATGAATCAGAAATGGTAGAAGTACTTTCTCCCTGCACACAAAAGGAATGCTAAACACAAAAAATTTAGAAGCATGAATTAACAGGACAATTAAACTGGATTCAGGTTGAATAAATTTACATTTAGGAAACAGGATTAAACAAATTAAAAGGATTCTTTTAACTACTTTTATAATCTTCTGGAAGATTGATACTTAACTGTGTCATAACATAAAGTAGCACTGGCCATCCCATCCAGATTGTTAAAGTAGTTACAAGGTACCAACCCAATGCTTCTGTTCAATTCTGAGTTTCATGGTACCTCAGTCAAGGCCATCTCCAGTCTTGGATACAGCCATCTCAATATACTCATTCACATGAGATGAGAAGAGGAAAAAAAAATTTAAAAAACACAGAAAGAACAAAGGAAGTTATGGATCTGGTGCAAATTCACATTGTTGTAAACCCCTGTGTAGTTGCCATATAGACAAGGTCATCAAGATATCCATCTTTCTCCACCCTCACTGGAGTCATATGAATCACTAGCAAGGGATCCCTGAGGGCTTGCAAAATCCTTTCAGTTCTAGGCAACCACTTATCCAGAAGAAGCCAGAAAGTTTATCATCTCCAAAAGCCCCCAAGCAATAAGTGCTCATGTCCTGGGAGTCCCCAGAAATTTCCTGGGGTGTGCTGGGTGTACATTTATAAGAAAAGATACTGTAGGCTAACTCAGACCCTTCTACATTATGATCTTATGAACTAACATACACTGGCATTTTTCTCTATTTTATCTTGTCCATCTACTTGTCAAATGATTATATAAATATCTTCGTCAAGCTTTCTCTACATGGGTGATTCATTTTCAAATCTGTTCTTATGCCTCAGAAAAAATTTTATTTTCCCAATGGTTTCATCAGTTATAAAATTAGGGAATTGGCAAAATCTCAAAGGTCTCATTCAACCAAAAGTTTTGTGATTGGATGAAAAATATCATGGTACTGCCAAAAAAAAATTCTACCTTTTGTTAGTGATTCAATTAATATAATGGTTTCTTCATTCAAGAATATGAACTGTACCATTTCTGCTCATATTTATAAATGTATTCATCATTTTTCATTCTAAATATAATTTTTTAAACCTCTTTAGAGATATTTAAGTGGCCTAGAAAACATATATATTGAATACAGAACATCCTTTTGTTGTTATTTTTAGGTATGAGGTTTTTTATTTGTTTTGATTTTGGGGTTTTTGTAAACTGAGATCATAAACTCTCTCCCTCTGAATCTTAAAGCCAGAAGTCAGTTTAGAGGTTATAAAGGCCAGGCTCCTCATTTTATACATGAGCAAAATGAGACTTAAAGAAATTAAGCTATTTTTGCATTCTGGCTATTGTTTATCTTGGGCAACTGCATCTGAAGAATGGCCTCTTCATAAACATTAAGGTTTATTTTCATCAGTTTTATAAATATAAAAGGGTACATATCAAAGATGTTTACAGGGAAAAGAAAAGGAAGCAGAATCTTTTTTAAGTCAGTAAAGAAAATATTAAATATATATATTAAAATATATATATAAATATTAAATAAATACAATAGCCTATCTCTTAATTCTCTACTTGGAGCACACAGAAGATATTGTAATTTTTGTATGTGTCAATCGTATGTCAAGGAATACTACAAAAAAACCCTGCTAACATGATATTAGGCTGTGTTAACATAGTATGGAAGATGATAATCTGCTCTGATCAGACTCATTTATATAATATTAATGTTTAGTATTATACCACTTTTGGGAAAGGTTCTTAACTAACATTTGCCCAGAGGAAGATGCCCAGGAAAGAAATAAAAATGTGCATAGGATTTGTTGAAGGAACTGAAGATGTTTGGCTTGGAAAATTTAGGGGAAATATCATTTTGTTGTTATTGTCAAGTCATTTCTTAGTCATATATGACTCAGAATGATAACATTTGGAATTTTTTTGACAAAGATATTGGAATGGTTTGCCCTTTCATTCTCCAGCTAATTTTACAGGTGAGGAAACTGAAGAAAACAAGGTTAAGTGACTTGCCCAGGGTCACAAATTTAGTTTCTGAAGTCAGATTTGAACTCAGGAAAATGAGTTTCTCTGACTCCCAGCCCAGAACTTTCTCAACTCTACCACATAGCTATTCTTGCTGATATCATAGCAGCCTATAAACATATGAAAAACTGGCCTATCGAATGGAGATTATACTTGTTTCTGGGGTTAGAGAACAGAACTGAGAATAATGAGTACAAGTTGCAAAGAGGCAATTTTCAGAGATTGTAAATAAGATCATTTCAACAGAACTGTTATTAAGAAGGCAGGTGGTTCTCCCTCCATGGGTGACCATTTGTTAGAAATTTGGGGCAAAGCATCTGGTTGAGGGATATCTTCCAACTCTGAGGCTCCGTAATTCTGCAGTATGACCTTAGTTGTTCATTTGCCAACCCAATTCATTCTTTTTCTCTACAATGAATGCCAAAACTTGATAGACAAAGCTTAGGGATACTTTTGGGTACAAATAACAAGACTTGAATTTCAAAATTCCTTTACAAAGTTAGGGAAGGGAAAAACTTACAGAATAGAAATACTAAATCAAATGTACATAACATGTGAACTTTCCCCACAATGAATCTGTAAGGTAAGTATTACACGCATTGTTATCTTCATTTTATAGATTAAGAAATTTAGACCAAAAAGTTTAAATGATTTAATCATGGCCACATATCCAATAAGTGTAATTTGGGGAATTTGAAGCCACATCTCTCCTGATCCAAGACAAACATTACAGAATTATTTCTATATTATGCTACCTCTCACTAAATATATTCTTTAGATTATTGTAATTTAATTTAATTATTTCATGGTAAATCTTCATTTGAAGATCATCAGTTTGCTTAAACCCTGAGATTATTACTATTTAATTTAATTATTTAATGGTAACTCTTCATTTGAAGATCATCAGTTTGCTTAAACGCTGAGATTATTACTATTTAATTTAATTATTTAATGGTAACTCTTCATTTGAAGATCATCAGCTTGCTTAAACCCTGAGATTATTGCTATTTAATTTAATTATTTAATGATAACTCTTCATTTGAAGATCATCAGCCCCAATCACTCTAATATAATAAATGAAGAAGCTATACCTATATTTAAAAATTAAAAGTAAAGTATCCTAGTAATAGTAATTTGTTTTCTTTTTTGATCCATTTCTCTGAGTGACTAGTTATATAGGATGAAAGGTTGGTAGATTCAAAGATCATTTTATTAAATAATCTGAAAGTTGATACAGTCATTAAAGGTTCAGTGTCAATTTGGAAGTCATTCTAGTGCCCTAGGAATTTGTTCTTGTTTGGTACTATGTAACATTTTTATCAGAAATTTTGACAAAGAAAAGGCATACCTACTAATGAAATAAAGCTGTAATCAATAGCTAAATCCTGGATCACAGAGTCAGGAACCAAAATGATCTTGTCAAGGTAAAACATTGGGCCAAATTTGTCAAAAAGAAATATAATAGGGGCAAATATTAATACAATCTTCCACTTGGGCTCAAAAGGTCAACTTCATAAATGTGGTATCATGGAGGCATAATTAAATATTAACTCAGCTGAAAAATATTTGGGGGCTTTAGTGGACTGCAAGTACAACATGCATCAATGTTAAATGCTATGTGTCTATACACTCAGAAAGAACACACATACATATAGAATATAACATCTAAGTGTTAAATGGCAGCCAAGAAAATGAATGAGATTTTAGACTGCCTTAAGAGACGCTTAATTTTCAGGACTAAATTAATGGTCATCTCTCTATATTCTGTCATACCATCTATTTTTGTTTTGTTTTGTTTTGTTTTTTTGTTGAGGCAATTGGAGTTAAGTAACTTGCCCAGGATCACACAGCTAGGAAGAATTAAGTTTCTGAGGTCAAATTTGAACTCAGGTCCTCCTGACTTCAGGGCTAGTATTCTATTCCCTGCATCAACTAGTTGGCCCATCATACCTTAAATATTATGCTATGACAGTTCTAGAGGACTCAATATAAAATATGCTTCTTAGCTCCTGAAATACTTTTTATTTGTTTTATTTTTCACACTGAAAATGAAGGAATTTGTCTTATTTGACTTTATATGTTTTTAAAGGAATTTTGGTGATTCTAGTTTTCTCAGTGAAAAGGTGGGAGAGGGGAAAATGTGAATCCAAAAATTTAAAAAAAAAAATTGAATGAGAAAAAATTGAAGTATTGTGTTCAGACCAGGATACCACTTTTAGAAAGTTATATGGAGCAGCTGCAAGGAAGGATTTCAAGTCTATTCTATATAAGGATCATTTGAAGAAACTGGCAATATTTAGTATGGAGGAAAGAGAGGATACCTAATGGATACCTAATAACTGAGCAGTCTCAGATGGAAAGTAGATTAGACAAAACTCAGGCAACATGAGAGAAAATACCAAAATGGCGGAATTTAGCTTCGTCATAAGGAAAAATTTCTTAATAATTAGAACTGTACAGAAGTGATAGATTGGATGCTTTGGGATAATATAGGTTATCTCTTTATAAAAAGTCTTTCAGCAAAGTATTTGGCTCTGTTGATCAGATACTGGCACAACTAAATAGTTTCCTTTCAATTCTGAAATTCTGGGATTCTGATTCTGGGAGCTCAGATGCTATTTATTCTAACCAGTACCTCCATGAGGAATCATGTATACAATACGCCCAACAAATGACCTGAAAAGCCATGGAGAGTCTTGGATCTGTCTCAAGAGATTAGGTATTTTTCTTTCTTTTATTGTTATGTGTACAGCATAAATACCAGAAAATCTGAGAGCATAAATTAAAAGGAGAATAAAGTTCTATTGTTACTAGATAAAGCCCTTTGATTGTCTGGGCTGCCTTGTGTTTACTCTCTGTGAAAAGGCAGGACTTCACTGTATAGCAGTAGATGCCACATATTATGTGGTCTGTGTCTTTTTATCTGACTGGGTCAAGGGAAAAGAAAGCTGGTCACTAAGACAACTAGGATCTGCTTTATATACACACAAAAATTGACACTTTTTTCATTTATAACTTGATTCAAATCCAATTTATATAATTTTATTTAAGAGATTGAGGCAAAATGTGTATGTTGAGTGGCAAAGTTCTAAGTTTTCATTAGTTCAGCTGTTTAACAGCATAAATACAAGGTTTCTTAGTTCAGGATCTGTGTTTTGCTTTGGAAACCTTAAAATGCTATAAACTCCGGGCTAAGAATATGCTGTTTGTTTTTAATGTTTTGGTAATTGGATTCCAATTTATCACTCATTTCCCTTGTGATCCTGTATATTTTATTTTATATATTTAAAACATTAAGAAGGGATGAAGGCTTTTCCAAACTGCTGGGTGGTCTATAACACAAAAAAGTACTAAAACTTAGAGGCAATGAGAGTAAATTACATACCATGCATATGGCTTAAAAGAGTTCATACTGACTAAGATAGTTTGCCCATTGTAACTTAATTAGCTGTAAGATTTTGTCCATACATTCTTATCATCATAGTTTCCTGTTTTCTTGTCAAGAAATTATAGTTATATAGTTGTATGTGTGTGAGTGTGTGTTAGTTCTGAGAAGGACAGATTTAACTTACAGGAATTTGACAAACACTTTGTGGTGCTCATAATTCCTGACTTAAAGTATTGGAATTATTGCCTCTCCTTCTTAGCAAAAAAGCATTTTGTTTTCAAGTAGATAAATGACCAAATAAAAACCAATTCATTTATCACTGTGAAGAAAATTGATTTTTTTTGCTAAAAGAAAAACAGCTCTTTTCCCAAGTTTGTTTTAAGGAAAGTGGGCATCATATTCTGTTAAGATCAAAGTATCATATTCTAACTTATTGATAATGTCTTGGGAACAAGTGTAATTTAATCAATCATAATCAACAGATGCCAATATTAGGCATTTATTGCTTTGCATAACTCAACTCTGGGCTTGAAGGAATAGAAAGCAAAATGAGTTCTTGTTTTCTCCGAATTTAAAAATAATTTATCATAAGAATTTATTACTTTTCAGGGTGACAAGTAGAAAGTCATTTTGTTTCTAGTGAAGAGATAGCAAGATTCACTGATTGATCTCTTGGTTTGGGACAAAAATGATGCTTTCATTTTGTCAAAGAACAGAATGTCACTAGCATTCTGATGCCATAAAAAGATAACTCTATAAATAGCCTTGTAGACAAGCTCAAAAAAATTTATCAAAATTGTTATACTTTTATTGGTTGCTCTCTTCCCCTAAATGCACATTGGTAATAAAATTAATACAATAAAGGTCTTACAAGTAGTCTTATTAGAAGGCAGCTCAACAGTGCAGTGCAGAGTGCCGGGCTTATTGTTAGGAAAACCTGAGTTCAAAGATGACTTTAGATGAGAATCAAATAAGACCAGCTGTGAGATTCTGAAACAAGTAATAGCACTTACTTCCCAAAATGATTATGAGGATAAAATGAAATAATATTTGGAAGTTATTTTGCAGACCTTAAATAGCTATATAAATATTAACTATTATTCACAGACTCTATTCTGGCAAACTGGTAAACTATTTTTTTTAAAGCTGGCTAATACTAAATATGATAACAGGTCAAAAGGACTTTTACCAGAAGTTATTTTACAATAAAACTCAAATAATATTTCCAGTACAATAAAACAAAATAGTTAAGATAGCAAAAAAAAAGTGCTATCTAAAGAGAGCACTTTCCTGTTGATTTTATAGGTTTGAAATGTGACTTATCAATGAATGATGGCAGAATACAGTGCTATTTCTCATTTATTGTTGTCATTGAATCATTTCAGTCATGTCAAACCCTTCATGACCCTATTCAAGATTTTCTTTGCAAAGATTCTGGAATGGTTTATTACTTCCTTCTCCAGCTCATTTTGCAGATAGAAAGTGAGGCAAACAGCATTAAATGACTTGCCTAAGAGTATACAGCTAGTAAGTGTCTGAAGCCAGATTTGAATTCTCCAAGGTGGGTCTTCCTGACTTTAGTCCCAGTGCTCTATTATCAGATTCTAATAATAATAATCACATTGCCTGAAACTAACCTGTCGCTGAAAGGATAAAAGGAATTTTTGATGAAGTAAAAGTCCCCTCCCCATCCCCAATGCACATCATCAACTCCTTTATAACTTAGAAAGTTCTCTGAGTCACTGAGAAGTTAAGTGATTTATGCAAGGTCACACAGCCAACATGTGTCAGAGGTGAGACTTGAAACCAGGACTTCCAAATAGTAATTAGCCAGCTCTGGCCACTTTACCCCATTACCAATCAAACTCATAATCGCTGCTATCTTTGTGGATTGAGATTTACAAACTGTTTTACACACATTATCTCATTTAATCTCTTTGGTCAATAAGGAGTCTAAAATTGTACTCAGTAATTCAGTGCAGATATCCTGTTTCCGTCAAGTGCAGGTTAACATCAATTATTTTAGAACAACATTGTGATGGTCAAGAGACAATGTTGCTTCTCTGCTTTGCTTGAATTACTTTGTGGCTATAAAAGAAATGGAAACACTTTACTTCAAGAACCTAATTTTTACTCATTCATGCAGTTACTGATGGAATAAGTAGATTGTAAATTCCTTGAGGGAAGAGAGATGTGTCTCACTCCCTTTTTGTATATTGCTTGGGGCTAATCCACATAACTGGCGCTCAGAAAATATTGGGTGAATTCCTTAGGGATGTGTGCTCAATCTGGAAAATCTATGTAAAAATGTTTGGTCCTACCTTCCTACCAGAAAAGATCATTGTTATTATAGTATTAAAAGATAAAAAAAAGTTATTATACAATACTATTCTATTTCTATGCTTTTCTAAATTTCTAAATATTTTCTGTGTCATCTGTTGGCCTTTATGTGGCTTCTGCAAAACTCCCCCCCAAAAAATCCCATTTAATTTCTCATGCTAACCTGAGATTTATCAAAACCATGATGGGGAAAGTCTCAATATAGAAGGAGTAACTATATTTCTTCTAACAGAGGCATCAGCCAAGCAAATTAGCAGCCACTAAAAATTGACCTTGGCACTTTTGTTTGTTTCTGCTTATTCACCTAAAAGTGTGATTGAAGCAAAGAAGTAAAATAATTGCGTTAAATTATTCTTTTTATTTGAGAATACAAAAAATGAATCTGGAACTTTGGTACAGATATAGTAAATTACTTTTAGTAATGTACATTAAAAAAAAAGTTGAAGGCCAATTTAGGTCTGGGATATTTAGGTGAGCCATAAATTCTTCCTTAAGAATGCCCTGTTTTCAACTTTGAAAAACTAAAGAACTCTGATAAACACAATGATCCGCAATAATCCCATGCTTAGCTTGGTACATAGTAGGCATTTAATTAGTGTTTCTCATCTTGAAATACTCATTGATTCCAAAGAACCTGTGCTGAAGCATTTTACCCACTTCCTGACAGAGAAGTGATGGATTCAGGATGCAGAATGAGACATACTATATTTTTTTGGACACAGACAATGATGGAATTTGTTTTGTTTGACTATGCATATTTGTCATAGAAGTTTTTCTTTTCTTTTTTCTTTTCCAATGTGGGTGAGGGGGTAGGAGGGAGAAAAAAATAGATTTTTGTTTATTGAAAATAAGTTTAATATCAAAAAATGAAAAATAAAAAGAATGATCTTTTTCATTTGGACCATATTGAAACTGTGCCTCCATTATTCTGTACTTTTGCAGCTGATATTTTTTGAGTCACTCATGTTCCGAGATCATCATGTTCAAAGTTTCCAAATGACCTCTGAATCACTACATCTGATAGTCTTTTCTCAGTCTTTATCCTTCTTGACCTCTTTACTGCATTTAATACTGTTTACCATCCTCTTCTCCTGTATAATCTCTCTTCTTTGGGACTTTTTGGAATGTCTTCCATTGCAGTTTTCTTCCTACATGTCTAATCACTCCTCTGGTTCCTATGCTGATTCATCAACCATATCACAAACACCCCTTAAATGTTAAAGGGAAGAGGTGACAAACCAGGAAAATAACTCTAGTATTTGACTCATTTTTAATCTTTCTATCCCCAACAATTTCAAATATATCATAAGGGTTTTAATAAATGCTTGTGATTTGTTACCTATTTTTCTCCTGAGTGGAAATATTAGCCAGTTAAGCCACCTTTAAAAAAAATAGGTGAAGGAGTTATGAGAAATGCTTTGCAATTTTTGGGCTTTTGACTTTTATTCCTGTCTCATTATTTTAGAAAATGGAGCTTATGGCCACAGCTGTGTGACCTCATTCACAATTCACTTTGGAAAGATAAGCAAAGAGTTCCATTGCTGGGTAACTCTTAGAAGGTAGTCCAGGACTGAGTTCCAAGGATCTACAGAGGGTTCAGCAGTTTCAGATAATCCGTCTGGCCTTCTGATTTATGAGACTTCTATATTCTCTGTAGAATGTTTTGCACATCACTGATTTCCATCTCCATAAAACCAGTTCTGCTTGCATTCTCCTTTTATAAAGCTATTACTAAAATAAATGCTTAGGAGGATGCCCAAATATGAGTGTGAAAGTGAAAAGACTCACTCAGAGCCTCCCTAGTGTTGATGAGAGAAACATTTTAATTGATCTCTCTATGAATAGGCAAGTCACTTAAGTCCATTTTCCCTCAGTTTCCTCATGTGTAAATGGCAAGCCATTCCAGTATCTTTGCCAAGAAAACCCTAAATGCAGTCACAGAGAATCAAGGAAACAACTGAACAATAACAATAAAAACTGTCCGTTCCAGCTCTAAATATGTGAATATGCTTTGTTATTTTCTCTATATGGATTGTTACTTTCTATGATAGGTATCTGAGAAGTACCTTGTTTTAGTGGACAAAGAACTGACTTTAGAATCAAGGTCTGAATCTAACTTCTAACATTATTCAGGCCTCAGGGTTTGAATCTGACCCACTGTCTCTGTGACCCTGGGCTCTTAACACTTGAAGTACTTTAAACAGCTCTCTAAGATTATAAATCCCATTCAGAGTAAAAACATATACAGCATAATCTCATTTATCTGGGTGAATCAAGACCAGAAATGATCCAAATATTTTTTAAAATCTCTATAATTATAATTTTCTCTTCCTGGATTCTGAAAATTAGAGGATTTAGATGAAAGATATTTAGCATACAAAGATATTTCTCATAGTACTACAGATACTCTTTATTGAATCAGTCTCACTTTTGACTTCCTGGTTGGTCTCTTAAGATCTCAAGCTGGAGGGCAGCTAGATGGTGCAATAGATGAAGTATGTGTCCTGGAGTCACAAGGACCCTAGTTCAAAGCAAGTCACTCAATTCAGTTTGCCTCAACAAAAAAACAAAACAAAACAAACAAACAAACAAAAAAAAAAAAACCTCCTAAACTTGATCCTACAAATTTGGAAGACTAATCCTCAAGAAAATATTATAAAATTATACAAATTTAGTATCAGAGATCACCATGTATATACCAGACACATTCTACAAATGAGGAAATGAAAGTGCAAAGATTGGGAAGTGACTTTTTCAAGATCATAGAGGTAATAGATAGCACAGCCAGGATATGAACAAATCCAAATTTTTTTCTGCTGGAGCTTGTACCTGAATATAAATCCTCCTTAATAGCATTTCCAATAAGTGGCAATCCAGTCTTCTATTGAACCTTTGTGTTGGAAGAACTACCCCTAGGAAGCTCATTCAACAATTTTTAGAAAATTTTCCCTCATGTGAATTTAAAATCTGCCTTTTTAAATGCCCACTTTGGAATAAATGCCTACTTCTTTGGAATAAATAGCCCAAATCTAATCTATTCTCCATGTGATAGCCCTTCAGATATTTGAAGGTAATTGGCAAGTCCCTCTGAAATTTTCTTACCTACAAAATTAACATCATAAATTCTCACTACTTCATATGTTTATCACTGTCCTAGTTGACTTGGTTGGGGTGAACACCAATTCTTTGAACTTCTAGGTGCTGTGATAGATGGGCTGAAGTCAGAAGATTCATCTTCTTGAGTTTGACCTCAGAAACTTACTATTGTGGGATCTTGGACAAATCACTTAACCCTGTTTGCCTCTGTTTCCTTCTCTATAAAATGAGCTAGAGAACAAAATGGCAAACCACTCCAGTATCTCTGCCAAGAAAACCCCAAATGGGGACACAAAAAATGATTCAACAGCAATAACCATTCTAGATGGCTACCTCCATATTCTAAATTCTGTGCTTCTCCTAATGTAACCTAAAATAACATTAGCTTTTTTGACTACCATAACTGAGATAAAATTTACCATTCCACTAAAATCTTCAGGTCTTTTTCATAAGTTATTTCTACGTTAGGGTTTCTTAAACTTTTCCCACTCATGAACCCTTTTCACTTGAGAAATTTTTACACAACTTGGTTTCAAATCTGAGCCCAAGGTGTTTTTGGCAATATTTGTTGGCATTACATGGCATAAGGGCATGCACAGTGCAAAGTGTGCATGTGGTGTGTTCAGAACCAAGGTTGCATTGAAATTGCACAATACATCAGGGCAAACCTGCCAGAAACATCTCATATTCATTATGCATTTGATTTTGAATCAATTTTTGGTTGCTACACTTTCAGAAAGGTTCCACTGTTGCCAAATATTTTGCAACCTCCACATTTAATTACATGACCCCATACAGAATTGCAATCCAAAATTTAAGAAGTTTTGGTCTAGCTATATTTCCTATATTCTGTATTTTCCCACTTGATTTGTTTGAATCACTCAACTGAAATTGCATTCTCCATTGATACCTTGATTACCATATATGATGTTCTTTTCCCATTTGTTCTTGTTCTTTTTTCTTTTTAAAATTTTTCTTTATTTTTAATTTATGAAATAAAGCAAGCATTTCCATAATAGCAAAGAAAAAAAACTACATGAAAACTCCAAATCTATTACATACAGCTTTCTATTTTAAATATATAATACAGTTATCATGTAAATTTTTTTTCTTCTCTCCCCTCCTTGTTCTTGACTTTAGATTGTATTACATGTGGCAGTGAGGAGCACATGTTTTTGAGTTTTATGACACTATCCTTTCCTGGCTCTCCTACTCATCTCATTCCTCAATTTCCTTTGCTGGCTAAATCCATATCATGCCTCCTAACAATCAAACAAAATATTGACCCTCTAGAATTGACTGACTTGCTTCCGAGCCTTGTACATTCAAGACTATGAAAAGATTGCATAGCCATTCGGCTTGTGACGGGATTCCTTAGACAATCTAATCCTCTGCTACTGTGTCAGATATAAAAGGAGACTTCAAAAACAGATCATCGTTGTCCTAGTGTCCCTTTCTTAAGCCAATTGTTCTTTTGTTAAACAGGAGCAGTTTCCCAGCAGACTTCAACAGAGCCATCAATCCACTCCAACTCTGAGCCAGGTTTGATCTTCTTTCAGTTCTTTGTTATTAATCTAACCAAAAATAATTTGGAAGATCAGTGGGAGAAGGTGAGGGAAGGGTGGGTGGAGTAGGGGGCTGGACTATGGAAGGAGAGACCATGTGAAGAAAAATACTTTCTTCGGTTGTTTAGAGAGATAATGAGGTAGCAGCTTCCCTGGGTTTCTATTTCTATCAGAAGCAAATGAGTGGGAAATATAATCTGTAACACTAATGCTGGGGCCCCAGCTCTTTCTGAGATTTCAGAGTGTCAGGTTCAAGATCCACAGTGACTGGATTCCACCAAGTAGAGTTTATCCAGATGACAAACTTGTCTTGCCAAGTAGGCCATGGCCAGACCCTATCAGCACACTCACACAGAGAATGCCAGATTTATGGCGAGGGTGGAAAGGAGTCTGAAAATGATTCCATTGTAAATGCCCCTTTAATCCTAAGGGAAGAAGTAATGAGGATTCAAAAGGGAGCTGGGTTTAATTGGTTTAGCCAAAATTCACCTAGGATTCAAATGCTTGAACCTGCCCAAGGACAATTATAGGATGTCAAATTACTGAGATCCTGATTCTAATCACTCTGTAAATACTAAGTGGAGCTTCTGGAGAATTCATTCTTTCATTTCAATACTTCCACTTAGAAAACAGGAAAATCAGGCTATGGATCTGAAATAAATTATTGGTTTTTTTCAGTGCAAGCTGAAACAGTGGGTTAAAAGGACTAAGGGAGAAAAACAAGGGAAAGCTGCCTGGCTATATAGGACATAAAGAAGTTTAAGACCAGAATCCTACCCTCAAGTGACTTAAAATCAGGCTAATGATCAAGAGTAGCACAGAATAAATGTTCAGTTGCTCCAGTCATATCTGACTCTTTGTGACCCTGTGTGGGGTTTTCTTGGCTACCTTTTTACTTAATATTTCATGATAAATGAATTGGAGAGGTACAAAAATGTATTATATAAGGTCTCATAGAGAAGTTCATTACCACCTAGAAGGATCAGAGGTAACCTCTGAGTGTGACTTAATAAGACAGCTAGGAACTTAAGAAGTGAGCAGTAGAAAGGAAAAGTTGCCACTGGAGTGGTTGGCCATTTCCTTCTCCAGTTCATTTTAAAGATGAGGCAGAGTTAAGTGACTTGCCCAAAGACATAGCAAATACATTTCTGAGACCAGATTTGAACTTGAGTCCTCCCAATTCTAGGCCTGGCCTGTTGACAATTTTTCTGCTTTCATAGATGTGGATAAGTAAATTTGCCCAGATATCCTACAAGTGAAGATTGTATTTCTAATGCTGACCTACTAATTATTTCCCATTGTTAAGCCCTCATCATTTCAGGACTTAATAAACTCTTATTCCACCAAAACAAAAAGACTCAAAGTCACGTACTCATAGCTGATTTCTCAAAGTAAAGGCTTTCTAGGGGCATTTTAAAATTTTTTATTTTTTTATTTTTTTACTTTTTTTCAGGATTAACTAAAGATTAGGTTATTGCAAAGTTAGGAAAACATGGTTGGGGAGGAAAAGCAAGGAATTAATAGAGTGGTCAGGATCCTCTTCTCTGTTTTTTCTTTTCTTCTCATGGTATAATTAAAGACCTATGGAAATCCCCTGTTTTCTTCTTAGTCCTCAAGGAACATCATTAATCAAACCTTCCAACAGGTATTTCAACCATAATAACACAATTATTCAATGTAAACACACTCTTTTCAACTGTTTCCACAGCTGAGATACTTTAATCTTTCAAAATAACTATCATACCACATAAAAATGTATTTGCAGGCCTTTCCTTCAATGCCAATAAAATATTACCACTGGAAAGACATTAAGACTAATATTTTCCCAGGGTCATTAGGGCTATTTTAACCTTTGTCATTCTCCATTCCATTGTTGACTTTACAATAAGATTTCAAGGCAGTTTTTCAACAAAGTCACTTACAATTCTCAAAGAAAGTTATCCTTTCAAGCGTGGTGATATATATGTCTATAATCCCTGCTAATGGAGAAACTGAGACTAGTAGATGTCTCAGTCTGGCGATTTATGAGCTATAGTAGGCTATGAAGATCAGGTATCCAAATCAAGTCTTATAGTAATATGGTGAGCCCCTGCAAGAGCAGTGGGCAACCAGATTGCCAAAGGAGAAGTCAAGAAAACAGAAACTGGTCAGAAACAAAATAAGTCCTTGTTAATCAACAGTGGAACTAGACATATAGACTCTCTATATTTCCAACTTAAGTGATCTCCAATTGAGGAGACCCAGTCATTTAAAAATATATATTCTAATTGAATTATAGTCTTTCCTTGACATTGAATACTACACTTCAATTGTTTTTTAGTCAGATGCCAATTTTCATATTATCTGTCTTAACAAAAGGGAGAGTCAGCTTTCCCCAAAACCTGTCTGAGCAAATACAATGAGCAGGAATACATATACCCGTTACCCCAAACTTAGAATTTCTTGCACTGTCTGATTAGATCTTGGTCTGGCTAAAATTTTAAGAGAGATTTCCCATACTGGTTAGTTTCTGGATGAGAAAGTAGAAAAAGGGAAAAACCTTGGCCCTGATTTAATAATTGGTTATTAAATACAAGAGAAAAATATTCATTTCTCACAATATCCAATGCTAATTTTTCTCCTGACCTATAGTCTCACATCATTAACAGTCTATTGGTTATGCCCAACTGGATATCCCC
This sequence comes from Sminthopsis crassicaudata, assembly GCF_048593235.1. Classification (NCBI taxonomy): domain Eukaryota; kingdom Metazoa; phylum Chordata; class Mammalia; order Dasyuromorphia; family Dasyuridae; genus Sminthopsis; species Sminthopsis crassicaudata. The sequence goes on from NC_133620.1 coordinate 143,748,568, forward strand.
AAAACATCTTAAACTCATTATGTCTAAAACTGAACTCATTATTTTCCTCTACAAACCTAACTCTTCTACCAAACCACTCTCCTCTGTTGAAGTTACCGGTATTTTTCTGGTTTTCCTGATTCATAACCCTTTTGATCTCCTTCACTTTTCTAATTATTTACCAAATATTGTCGTTTCTACATCTACAACTTCTCTCATTCCCAACTACTCTATCCATACAACTATCCCCTTTCATTGGAACTCATTACTTTTTTTTCTAGACTGTTTCAAAAACCTTTTAATTTGTCTTCATGCCTGAAGTCTCTCCCCATTACAATTCATTCTCCTCAAACATGCCCAAGTGAGTTTTAAGCACAGATCTAATCTTATCACTGTTCTCAATAAAGTGTCCATTACTTCTAGGAGAAAACATTGTCTTCTGTTTGGCTTTTAAAGTCCTTCACAAAATAAGACCTAGCTTTTTTCCAGCCTCATTTTATATTACTTCCTTCTCTTCACTTGACAATCCAGTCAAATAAACTGGCCCTTTACTTCTCACATACAATACCCCAACTCCTGTGTTTATATCTTCACACTGACCTTGTATCTTACCTGGGAATGCTCTCTAAGAATCCCTCTTTTCCTTTAAGATACAGCTCAAGTATCACTTGCTCCATGAAGCTTTTCCTCATCCCCCAATTGCTGGGCCCTCCCTTCCTAACTAACTTTTATTTAATTGCCTTGTGTTTATTTTGTATTTGCTTTGTATATACTTATTCTGTATATAATTATACACATGTATCTTTCCTAATAGAATATAATCTTTGTGAGAATAGTAGCTTTTCTTAATTTTTTTGTCTTTGTATACCCAATACATAGTGCATATAATGTTGTTGTTGTTCAATCATTTCAGTAGTCATTCTTTGTGACCCCATTTGGGATTTTCTTGGCAAAGATACTGGTGTAGTCTGCCATTTCCTTCTCCTGTTCATTTTATAGCTGAAGAAACTGAGGAAAACCAGATTAAGTGACTTGCCCAGAGTCACTCAGCTAGGAAGTGTATGAGGCAAGATTTGAACTCAGGAAGATAAGGCTAAATGTGAAAAGAGAGATAGACATCATAGTGATGTATAATTTTGGCCCCTGCAGATATGAAGGGAAATCCCGCAATTTTTATTTCTGTTGCATTTTATACCTCTTCTTTGTAGTTGAAAGGCATTGTTGAGTAATGGATAAACAAATTATTAAATCAAAATGTTGATTTTTATCATTTAGAGATTTGTTCTTCACTCTCAAAATTACTAAGTCATGTTAGAATTAATGGGGACTATAAGTAAATCATAGAGGAAAAGATTTTCTGATAAATCAGAAACCAACCAAAAAGGAAAATTCAGTCAAGAAAATACCAATTTTCTGAGCCAGCTTATATTAAATCATAAAATAAAAAGGTATATATATGAAATCATTTGAAATGTATGAAAATTCTACCTTTTCATGATTATAAGTTGCATGGACATAGCTGACATTTCTATAAGGTTTAAGATCTACAAAGAGATTTACAGGTATCAACTTATTTTAATCCTCTCAACTTCATAGGGAAATATAGTGCTACTATTATCCCCATTTTATGGATGAGAAGCATGAGGCTGAAAAAGCTTATGACTTGTTCAAGACCACACAACTAATAAGTGGAGGCAAGATTGGAACTCAGGTCTTGCTTGCCAAAGTCCAATTGCCTTGCAATAATAATCACAGAACATCAATTGAACTCAAAGGTCAAAAATAAATTCAAAACCATAAGAATCCTGACTTATTTAGGTTTTGAGACGTGACCTCATATTTCTATTGATTTTTTTTCTCATTTTCCAAAATGGTAGAGGTTGGGGGATTAAGGGTAGGGAAAGATAGTAATCAATCTGTTTCTTGTATCATTTCAATTGAATGCATTTATATCTTTTTTTTTTTTAATTTTCCCCAGATAGTAGCTCCACAGAGAAAGATATAAACCAGAAAAAAGGAAATTATATTCCTGAGTCAAAGAATAATCGAATAGGAGAACATCCAATCCCAGAAACAGGTAAGAAATTGTATTTTAGCAAAAAACCAGTTAATTCATACTCATATCTTCAAAACACTTTATAGAACCTAAAGTCAGGAAATGCGGGTTCAAACCTAATTTCAGATATTTACTTGATTGAATGCTTGTGAACAAATTTCCCCTAAGCCCAGAGAGCCTCCCTTTCCTTATCTGTAAAACTGGAATAGTACTTGCACTACTTATCTCACAGGGTTATTCTGAATATGAAATAAGATAATAGATCTAAATACCTATGCAGACCTTAAAGCCTTATGTAAATGAAATGTTAGCAACGAGGAAAACACTGGCTTGAAAACGTTATGGAAATATGAATTATTATTGTGTACTTAAGGAGACTACTAACCTTTCAGGAAGCTAGAATTCTACCTCTCTAAGTCTCAATTTTTTCATTTGTAAGATAGTGATCATAATATTTGCACTACCTGTGAAGTAGTACAAATGCCTTTTAAATTATAAAATTATAGAAGACTATGTTAGCTAAATATTAGCACAGAGTTAGGATGCAAGAGCTAGAAGGCTGATTCATTGTTAAGAGATTGATTTGGAAAAGAGGACTTGAGCATAAGTGCTGCTCCCTCTTTATAAGATCTTAGACAATTCCCTTTGTTTCTCTGGGCCTCAATTTCTGCTTCTGTAAAATAAAGGGGTTAGCTTAGGTGCCTTCTGTTGCCCTTTTAAGCTCAAATTTAGACATCTCCCCCCATATTTTTACAGAAGTTCAAAAGAGTTAAGTGATTCTCCCAGGATAATATAACCCTGATTTTTTGTAATGCTCTAAGTGAGGAGAGATCATTAATTTAGAAATGAGGAAAAGAAGAGGAAGAAAATGATATAGTGTCAAGCTTGTAGACTGACTAATTAAGAAAATATTATTTTCACCTTGGGTTGAGAGTATTAGATTATCAATGATATATACATATTGACTAAAACTAGATAGAGATGAGCTTTAAAGTTCATCTTTTAAATTTTCACAATGAGCATTTCTCATAATAATTCCATAAATCATTGAACAAAGGCATTTTGCTTTCTAAATACAAAACAAAATCCTCTTTAATTTAGAGTAGGAGAAATATAGGTCATCTGCAGTTGATGGCATAGTTTGAGAACAAAAAATATTTCCTCAGCTGCCAAGTGACCAAGAAGTAGAATTTAATTTCACAGGAGGTCACTAAAAAATAACTTGGTTTGATTTAGTAGGGAGGAGTAAGAACATTTTAGTCTTCAATTTGTACAAGTTGAAAATAAATAAACTGTATTTCTAGCTGGCCACCCAGATCCTGAGAATTCAATCTAAACACATTTATTAATCACCTATATTATATACAATATAATATTTATGCAATATTTTATATATATATATATACACATGTATATATATATATATATATATATATATATATATATATATATATATATATATATATATATATATATATATATATATATATATATATATATATACATAGTAAGCACTAAAGATACAACAACAAAACAAAAAAGTAATTCATATCCTTCAGAAGCTTTCATTCTACTACAGAATATAATCTGGAATCATTTTCACTAAAATTCACATGAGGAAGTTTCTGACTCAAACATACTGTGAGATTTCATTTTCCTTCATATTTGGCAAATCAGAAAGGTTTTTTCCAATTTTACTGTCACTATGTGGATTTCCCTACATAATTTTCTCGTTTTGATACATGTGAATTCAGTATCTAGTTACCTGAATTATCCGTTGGGAATCTGCAGCACCTGACTCTTTACCCCCAGACTTCTTCCATTCAGGAGGCAGGCACTGTGGTCATTCCCTTCTATTCCCCCTCCCTATCCCAGCCAGCCGGCTTGCCTGCCTATCAGGACCCCGATCCCAAACATAAGTCCCTTCAGGACTTTGGAAAGCTCTCCCCCTCACACATCCAACCTTTCTGCTAAGCCTTCCCTTTTCCCCCTCCTGGCTGGACTGATACCCCATCCCCTTCCTTGTGGAAGGAAACCCAAGTCTGTAGTCTATTTCACCCCTCTCCCCTACTCCCTCCTTCCCAAGCCTCCACTGCTCTAACCAGATAAACTTGACCACTCAACTTGGATGGGTTGGGATCATCAATTATAATTCCTCCTATAAGATGGAGAAGCACAAACCTTGCCAGTTGCCCCACCCATACAACTCCCAGGCTCCTGACACTGAGAATTTGACTGCCAAGAGACCCTAAGGACAGCTAGGACTGCCATGTTCCTAGTAGCTGTGTCCTTGGGATCACTGACCTGATCTACCCTAAAGCAGAACTGTCCTATATTTGGTGTCTCCCCCAATTAAGAGAATAAGAGAAGGAATTATTCCACTTTGCTATATATTTTTTTTCCTGAGGCTGGGGTTAAGTGACTTGCCCAGGGTCACACAGCTAGGAAGTGTTAAGTGTCTGAGACCAGATTTGAACTGGGGTCTTCCTGAATTCAGGGCTGGTACTTTATCCACTGCACCACCTAGCTGCCCCCACTCTGCTATTTTTAACCCCCAATACAATGTTTGGCAACATAGTAATGGGGACAGGACGTTCCCCCTGTGATTTCATTGATATATAAGAAACTCTCCAGTAAGGAAGCTTCCTTAGCTAATGCAAACTTTATAGTCTTAAATCATTGCCTAGAAGTTAAATGAGGGATTAAGTGGTCTGTCCAGTGTCACATAGACTGGGTGTGTGTATGGCAGAAAAAAAGGACTAAAAGCCAGGTTTTCTTGACTTCATGATAGGTTCCCTACTCACCTCTAACCTTAATTCCAAGTTCTCTATCCATCCTGAGGCAACTAGATGACACAGTGGATAGAGAGCTGAACCTGGAGTCCGGAAGATCACTTCAATTCCAGTCTCAGACATGTACTAACTGTATCACCCTGTGCTGAATCCATCTGCCTCGGTTTACCCAACTGTAAAATGTCAACAAAATTGACATTTGTTAGTTGTGTGAACCTGAGCAAGTCACTTAAATCCGATTGCCTCTCAAAAGGAAAAAAAAAAAAGGTCAAATGAACTCAAGGTGGTAAACGTTTTTGTAACTCTTGAAACCAGAGAAATGCAATAAACAACATGGCTCCAGGGACTGATGATGTAATATTCTACCTACTCTTGACAGAGGGATGATGGACACAAAATGCAGAATGATATAAAAATATTATAGACACTTAGATGTCTATTTTTGAACATGGCCAATATGTAGATTTGTTTTGCTATACAAATTTGTCACAAGAAAGTATTTCTATTTATGTGTGGCATTGATCAGGGGGTTGGGCAGCTGGGTGGTACAATGGATAGAGTACTGGACTTAGAATCAGAAAGACTCATCTTACTAAACTGAAATCCAATCTTAAGACTCTTATTAGCTGTATGACTCTGGGCAAATCACATAACCCTGTTTGCCTCAGTTTCCTCACTTATAAAAGTGAACTGGAAAAGAAAATGGCAAACCACTCCATTGTCTTTGCCACAAAAACCTCAAATGGAGTCACAAAGAGTCATACATGCCTGAAAAACAACAACAGTGACAGTTGATGGTAGATGGGAATGGAACAAGTATTTTTAATGATGTAGTTTAAAAAAACACAGAAAGGAAAGAAAAGAAAAGAATTTAAGACAAGCAGTTTAGCTTTAAAATGATCATGGTAAATTTATTATATGCTTTTTTTGAAAAAGGGCATGTTGTTAATAATAGATTCCCATTTTCTGATGCAATCTACCTTTATTTTTATCTTTGCAAATAGAAATATTTATATCAATTGATACTTGTCTTATATAAATTAATAAAAAAATTTAATTTAAAATTTATTTGAAAAATAAAAGTGCTTTACAACTTTCTATATGTATATATGTCATCTTTATTATTTCACACCCCACTGGATTATTAAGGAAAGTACTCCATAAAATGCTATAAATATGAATTTTTATTATTTATGATACCAATGAAATTTGAGTGTCTCAAGAAGTATAGGAACTCTTCCTGTGCTCAAGCCTCTATGCTTAATGGCTATTTTTAGCCCACTTACCATGAAGCCAGTTCAGACATGTGCTGTAGATTCGTTGGTTCTCTGGTTGCACCAGCTGGCAAGATCTTGATAGTTAAAAATAGCTCTTATTGTAGCATTCCTAAACTATACCTAGTGGAGGAATTTTTAAGTTTAAGAATAGTTGATAGATTTTGACTAAAGAAAAATAAGTCTGTGAAACCTTGTTGTTGTTGTTCAGTCACGTTTAACTCTCTGTGACCTCATTTGGGATTTTCTTAGCAAAGATAACTGGAGTGGTGTTTACCATTTCCTTTTCCAGCTCACTTTACAAATAAGGAAACTGAGGCAAATAGGGTTAAATGACTTTCCCAGGGTCATACAGCTGGGAAGTTTCTGAGGCTAGATTTGACTCCCCTTTGCCACCAAACTGTCCTATACAGAAAGATACAAAGATTCACAAGACAGTCATTGCTTTTGAGGAGCATTTGATGTACTTAAGGAAAGTGGCAAGATATACAAGAATAACAAAATAAGGCCCCAATACTCTAAGTGCTGAGTGAATGGCATAGATATTTATTTCTGTGTTAATTCAAAGGAAAAAGAGTTTATCATGAGCTAGAAGCAAGACCCAGACTAGCCCTTGTATATCCTTGTGATGTTGAGTATTGGATTTTTTTCCCCTTCTGTTTTTTTTTCTCTCAAGATTTTTCCCTTTTGTTCTGATTTTTCTCTCCCCCAAAAAAATTTAATGTACATGGAAAAAAAAAAGAAAACTAAAAAATGGGGGAAAGAATTACTAGGTACAGAATATGTAATATGATGGAAAGACTTCATTTGATGTGAGAGGAATAGGTGCAGGCCCTAGCTGTATGACCTTGGATAAGTCACAAAATGAAGTGATTGAACTAGATAGCCTCTGTGGTCCTTCCCACTCCAAACTTATGATCCTATAATCCAAATAATGACTGAATTGACATTAGGATCCCTTGAATACTTGCCAAGAGAGATTAGAATCCCTGAAGGCACTGACCAGTACTAGCACTGACTAGTTATCTTTACCACTCAGGAAAAAAAATCATAAGTCCATTCCCTTATCCCCAATAACCTTCCTAAAGCCCAAATATAGCTAAGAATTCAGAAATCTCTCTTACATTGGAAATTAGGGTGATTCTGCATTGATCCATAAATATAGTTGTACAGTCAGTATTTTATTACAGAAGTATTCTCTAAGTGGGTCAGAGCAAACTGGGAAAGCATCGTTGTGACAAAGTACAGTCAGGAAACTTGAGCAGTGGAAATAGAGCTCATTTTCAGATGTTCAAAAGGCTTGACTTTCCTGTCTCCAAGTAGGCAGTCCCATGTGTCACTGATTCCCTTTCTACTTTTCTGAACCGTATTGCAGGCGCAGTCTTACCCCTGGCACTAGGTTTGGCCATCACTGCTTTGCTCCTCTTCATGATTGCTTGCCGACTTCGATGGGTAAGACAGAAACTCAAAAAAGCCCGGCCCATAACATCTGAGGAATCGGACTACCTCATAAATGGGATGTACTTATGAGAAATGTGTTTCTTAGTGGCTGAGAATGGTATTTCCATTGATAATTTATCTAGGTGTTTGATTCTAGAAATTCACATTTTTTTTTGGACTTGTGCTAAGAATATTAAAAAAAAAAAATCCTCGTCAAATCCAAAAACCTTTAGTCTTTGTTCCTTTTAACTATAGTTAAAATCTCTTCCTCTGACAGTACTCGATAACTATTGATGTGTCTATAGTTGTTCATGGGATTAAAATAAAATATAAGTCAAAGACTGATTATAGTAAGCTGTGCCTGAAAATAGAGATATGTAATCTGTTCATGCAGGCAATACAGCAGCTCAGGGAGATGGCCATTGTGTGTCAGTGTTAGCATTTCACTTCACCCACTGATATGTGCATATACATATATACATATACCTATAGTATATTCATGCAACACATATATAAGTATATATGTATATATGTTTTCATATATATAGATACATAGTTATATACACATATAGTGAGAACCAGGGCCAACTAAAGTAAGGGAAGACTATCTTGGGCATCCCTAGCCTCCCCTTTCTTTATTCTTCCTGTCCCCTCCTCATTTTAGATACTCAATGCCTTCCCCTCACTCCTTATCAAAACCTGTTCTCAGGAATAAATTTCTTATCAGTCATTTCTGCTTTAATATGATTTTGTCAACATGTTACCTCTCCTGCAGATCTGTACTTTGAGTCTTCTTTTTGTCAAAAGAAAGGCTTTGTTCCCCATTAAATAAATTTCAAGCGTCATTGAGCAGGTGGCGAAACTGGAGGGTGGGGCAAAATAATTATTGGGAATTTGTTTTGAATTTGGATCAGAAGAGGCCATAGAATGAGAGGGGGGGAAAGGTGATACAGGAGATTACATTGGAGGTGAGTGGAAGAGAGAGAGGTTTATAGAAAGAATTTGCTCATTTTCCTTACTCTAATTTCTCTTGTCATTGATTCAATAATTAACATTTCTTGAGAGTTTCTAATATGATCCACATTAGTTCTCTGTTATGTCTAACATCTTGCTCTCCTTAAGAGCACAGCAAAGCCATTTGCATATTTTCCACATTTCCACAGGATTCTTTGTCCATCAAAGAAAATTGAAACAAAGTGAAAACACTTTCAGTGTATTTTCAGGCAAAATGTTGGCAAAGACGCCAAGCAATTTTAGATAGTTGCACTTCCTTGGTTTAGTAAAACATAACAGTTCGTACAATTTAATTTTTTAATTTTCTTTTGCTTTATAAAATATCATTTTATAACATGGACTCATCTATTCAACATCAAATATACACATTTCAGAATTTGCTAGCATTTTCAGACATAGCCGTCAGCTGACTCAGCCACTCATGCTTTTCAGCCTGCAGGATTTTGAAAGATTTATATGATTCTGGCACTCATTTAATCCTAGGATGACATAACCTAGAAGCTGCCATATTGAGCAGAAATATCATTTGGGACTGTCATGCATTGCAAAAACAAAAATGTCCATGAATGCCCCTTGAAAATCTTCAAAGTTTTTTGAAAAGTCTAACTGACCTCTACTGAAAGAATTTAATTCTCATAGAGATAAATCTTCAAATTACAATAACCCAATATAAGCAAAACACTAGTTCTGAGGTCAGTGCTATTCCTTCAACCATGAGTTTGATTTTCAGGCCAAATCTTTCAACATATTGTGCAAGTAAGACATCATCATCTCAGCTTCCTGAGAAACTTCAGACATTTGCCAACTATACCATTAAGCATTAAGCTTTTCCCAAGGGCAGTTTATAGAAAAATAAATGTTATCTATGATGTTGTGCAATTTATTTTCATGTATAAGAATGTCACTCATAGCCATAGCCAATAAAATTAAGACAGATAAGGCATGCATCTTCTTGGTAGTTCATCTTTTGTACTTAAAGAATTAAAATCAACTTTAAGATTGCCATGGTATATAAATACTTAAAATAAGCTGTCTATGTAAAATAATATTGCTCCAATAAACCCTATTTTATTCTTGTCTTTTAAAATTATTTTTATTTAAAACATATATAATTAAATAGCATTAGATAACTGTGTAGACATGCTGATGGAGAGGTTGTTGGAGAGCATCAAGAGATTTGAGTGGGTAAAAAAAAGGTCAGAGAAGGATATTCCACCATTTTGCAATGCTTTATATCAAAACCCTTTCTCTTACTTAATCCATCTTCTTCATAGAACTCACTTCAAGAGAAGAGCTAGTTGTTCCTATCATTGTAGTGCTAAAGAATCATACTGACATGGAAAAGGGGCCAAGGAATGGTAATAGCCAGAAATGTTGGTAATATCATGGCAGAAGGCATGAATGAAACTTATTTTTAAAATAATAATAATTGAAATCCTTTTTTTCTAATGATATCTCTAAAGCCTTTGTTACATCTAGCCTTGAAAATACTTGAATGTATGTTTCCACCCACCCAACTCAAGGACTTTCCACAATCACCAACTGCCAGAGACATTCCTAGAGTATGTCAAACTGGGATAACTGCCCTATTTTCTAGACTTTTATGGGGACCAAAAGGCTAAAGGAATCTAAGAATATAATACAACAAAAGGAAAAAAGAGGTGGAACTGCCATATGGTTCAAAAAGAGACTTGATTACTCTCGTCTATCAGCATCTTTCAAAGCCTGGCTCAGCTGCCACTTCGTTAGCATTGTTGGTTCCTTAGATTATCTGCAATTTGCTTTACCTTGTATTCATATTTCTCCACTAACCTTAAGAGCTTTCTTTTCTTTTTTTCTTTCTTTCTTTCCATGTATAGATTCTTTATTCCTTTCATTTTTCTTCTTTCATTTTCTTTTCTTTCTTTTCCTCATTTCTTTTTGTTCTTTCATTTTCTTTTCTTTTAGCATCCTACTACCTTGAAGATGGCAGTCTTTGGTAAATATTTAGGAAAGGAACTGGACATGTGATTTCATTGCTACAGTTCATTTTTATGTTCATCAGTCAATGACCATTTATTAAATGCCTACTATGTGTCAGGCAACATGTTAAGGGCTGATTGTGATGTAATGACAAAAGCCTGGGAGAATTCAATTTAATAGGAAAACAATAAGCAATATTTCTACATTAAGAGCTATACACAATAATATAGAGATAATCAACAGGGGGAAGGCACTAGCATTAAGGGGGATCAAGAAAGGCTTACTGTAAAATATAAGATTTTATCTGAGTGTTGAAGGAAGCAAGGGAGTCCAAGAGGTATATGCTAGAAGGGAGAATATCTCAGACACAAGAGGACATACACCAATTTGGGATAAAGTGTCATGTGTATAGAACAGGAAAAGGACAAGATATAAGAAAACTGGAAAGGTAGAAGGGGGCCAGGTTGTGAAGGGCTTTGAATGTTAACCAGTAAAAATTGGATCCTGGAGGTAATAGAAAGCCATTGCAATATATTGCATATGGAAGTGATATAGAGAGATATATACCATAGGAATATTAATTTGATGCTGTGTGGAGGATGGATTGTAATGAAGCAGACTAACTAGCAGACTATTGCAATATGGAAGATCTATACCATGGTGGTAGCATGTCTGAGGAGAGTAGGGACCATGACAACAGGTTGGATAAAAGTAAGAGAAATTAAGGAGCCTAAGTTGTTAGCTGAGTTTATTGAGAGGATGATAGGACAGTACATAGAGCTCTAGACTTGAAACCAAGAAGCATTCAGTTCAAGTCCTAGCTTAGATGCTTTAGCTGAATTACCTTGAGCTGTAATAACCTCTAACTCAGTTTCGTCAATCTGTAAAAATAAGGGTAATAACAGTATTGGCCTTACATGGTTGTCATAATTCTCAAATGAGATAAAATTTGTAAAGCCCTTTGCAGACATTAAAACTCATATCAATGCTTATTATTTTATTATTATTATTATTATTATTATTATTATGGGAAACTCGTATCAATTCAGGTGAGCACCTTCTTTGCAACTTACTGGCATTTTAAAAAATATTTAAATTTTTATTACTATCTTTTGTTCTTACATAGCCTAAATACCCTCTTGTATTCTTCTTTTATCTAACTAACTTAAGAGTTGCCTGGAATACTTAGAGTTAATAATTAACTTGTCCAGAGTCATATAGCTTCTGTATATCAAGGTCAAGACTTAAACTGGATCTCCCTAACAAAAGCCATCTGAATGTATGCTGAGCAGACAGGCCCTCCTAATAAACATTGATAGAATGGAATGGCACAGTATAAAATAGAATACTCCAAAGTCTCCTTTCACAAGCATCTATCTCTCAGACCGTTCAATGACCATCTTATTATCATACCTCTCTATTTTGGTTGTTGCTTTTCTCCTGTGACCCATCTGCCTATTCCTGTTCCTTATGTTTAGACTCTCAATTCTGTTAGTGTTTAAAAAAAAAAAAAAAAAAAAGCTTTTTACTTTGGGGATAGCTTTGAATAAATTTTGCCTGACAACCCTTGGGTGAAACACACTATGATTTCTACATTTGGCCCCACAAGGCTGTGAAATAACAGCCTTTATTGACTTTCCTTGTTTATCTTCTACCAATGTGCCTGTGCACAATCTGTCCACTTTGCCTAGAATTCACTGCCTTATCCCTCTTCTTCTTAGGACCACTAATCATTTCCAAAGTCCAGTTAAAGTCTGCCAATACATGTGGCCTTTTTTGTTTTAAGTCTCCCCTTGCTCTCTACGCTATTCCCATGGCTAGTAGTTCTAAGTACAAAATTCACTGAAGTTGTTTTGTGGATACTTGTATATGAATATGTTGTCTTCCCCATAAAATGTCAGCTCCTTGGGAGAAGGTAATATTTTATTTATGTATTCCCTGGTTCTAGCATGGTATCTGATGCATAGTAGGCAATTCATAAATGCTTGTTGGCTTGCTAATTTGCATTTTAAATTTGCATTTAAAACTTGTAGCAATTTATGTGATAACCTTACTGTCATCATATCTATCTGATAGCATTGAGCATGGGATCACCTAGAAGAGTCTAAAATCATGCTTTGGGATCATAATTTCAATTTTAAAAGAAAATTCACATTTTCCAGAGCAAAATTTATTTCATATTTTGGTCTGTTTGCTGTTAGGCTTATGTTTATGTATTTAGCATTAATCATTTATATTCATTTTCTATGAATTTTACATCTTGCTTGAATTTTAGTTCCAAAACTGGTCCTTAATAGTTTATGGATGGGGGAAGATAGTTGGGAATTACAGTTCCTAAATCGAAAGGAATTGTTGACTGGGGTTTGTTGGGGAGTTCTTTTATTTGTTTATTTTTTATTTTGGGGGCTTTAGTTTTGTTTTGGATTTGGTGGTAGGTTTTTTTGGTTTGTTTTGTTTTTTTTGCAAACTGCTGTTTAGACAATAATGTTGTTGATTTACTCTTGGTCCCAGGCTGATGAATGTAGGTCCCATTTTTCCTAGAAAATCCTATTATATTATATAAATAAAACTCTATTATATTTTAAAAGAATATTCTAAAGACAAAAGGAACATTTTAAATTACAGCAGTAACCTTCCTACACAGCCAGTGTTGAGTTTGTTTGAAGAAACAAGTAAAACCAGATACTTCAAGATGAGCTTTACCTACCAACTTTCACTTCAATTTAAATCTCTGTCTTTTCTATCTGACTATAAATTATGGAATATTACAACCTCCAAAGAAATTTGGTCCACCAATGGACAATCGAGAACCTCATAATGGACACAGGTTGAAGTATATTATCAATAATGAAATGTATTCAAAAATAGTGTGAAATATATCATCAGTGAGACATACAGCCAGAAAAAGATATGGGTTCTGATGTTTATAGTGATCCCTGTGTGATTGGAGGAATCCCCAAACTGAGTAATAGCATTCTTTGTTTAGCATTCCCAACTATGTTTCTCATGTAACCTTGAGGTGCTGGATTTGCCAGTCCCCATCAGGGTGATCTCATTAACAATCAGACAGAAATGATTAGCTTTTAGAAAAGGTATTTGCTGAAGAGGTATATCATGAACACTTAATACAAAATATCCTCCCCCAAAATCTGAGGCATATTCTTCTATAAATTAATACAATATTCATAGAAAGGATAGGCCAATGCTTAAAGTATAATAGTAGTGAGATACATATAAAAAACACTAATTCTGGCCCAGAAGTCCTTTTCTCTCCTTAATTATAGCCCTATGGCTCTGAAGCTCGGGGCTTTTCTAGCAACCATAGCCAGCACTTTTCTTTACCATGGGCAGTCTTGCTTCCAAAAGTGCTGCTGCCCTAGAATTACTTTCAGCATCCATTGAAGATGTTCCCTTTGTCATGGACCACTACCACACTGAGGTGCATTGCAACTTCTGTCACCAATGGAACCTCTGATGGGACCCTCTGGATCTTCTGAACTCACGAGATTTCTGAACATGGATATCTACAAACTGATGCTCCATCTCCTACTCAGGGAAGCACAGGGATTGGGAACACCATGTAATAACTGCCACTGGCCAATATGAGAGACAAAGAAGCTGCTGTTACCCCTTACCCAATTCAAAGCGGGTAGGGAGTTCTAGCTTAATCTAGTCCTACTTCTCACTCAGCCACAAAGGAAAGAAATAATGAAACACCAATTCTTTTTGTATAATCAGCTCCAATTTGTCAGTCTTTTTCCTTAGTCCCTCAGTCACACATGGCTGGAAATAAGCTTACCTAAGCTTCCACGTTGTCATCTGTACAGCATCCAAACCCATTCTCCCCCAATTTCTCCGTGCTACCTGTTAAAAAAGTAAGAGCTAACAAATGGATAAACTGTTTGCTGCATTGTTACCCACATAATATCAAGAGACTTAAAAAGAGGTCTCCAGTGTATTGGATGCACCAGTTGAGAAAACCTATAGAAGGACATAGACAACCTTCACACAAGATTTGATGTTATGGATAATCTGAAATCTTACAGCTGGAGGGAATACCTATAACAGTTAGATCACAGATCCATTGAAATATTTGCTAAGAACAATGGTCAAATATTCAAGCAACATGTTTCAACTCACAAGTCCTCCATCTTTTTTTTCTCCTTCTGAGTATTATTCAATCAACAAGCAAGTTTTAAGTTCCTATGTATTCGGGGGACTGAGCTATGTCCTGGAGGTTAAAAACAAGAAGACTTACAAAATAATTCCTGATCTCAAGAAACGTGTCTTATAACAAAGGAAATAGAATGGAAACATGTACATGTGTACCATAAACATACCTGTAGACATACCTATGTGTATACATACCTGCATGTAAATATACAAGTGCTTATGTTTGCATACACACATATCACTTTAAAAATATTTTTAGCTTCTTTTGGAAGCTAACAAGAAAATACATCTCATCTAAAAACTTACATTATGCCTCAAAATTGAGAAGCTAATAAGGAGAGCTGTAAGTGACCCATCGATAGAATAGAAGTCAGGAAAAACTCAAGTTCAAATTCTGTCTCAGATGCTCAGCAGCTGGAAAATCCTGGCAAATTATTCAACCTCTCTCAGGCTTACTTTTCTCAGCTGTAAAATGAAGATAATAATGCCAACATATTTTCCCAATGGCATTCAAGCACCTGCTTCTGTGTGCATCTAAGAAAGTCAGAAAGCAGGGGTTGGGCGGAAGAGATGAGGGGTGTTGCAGAATAAGGGTAGGTAATGCTGGAGACAGGTCCCATGATTGACCAACACAAAGAATGTGAAATGCCATCCATCTTCCCACCGTCTGATTGATCACATCCTTCTTGAGGTCCACTTGTGGCTTTCTTGTTGGAGTAAGGCCTTCCAGTCCCCACTTTGGAGATCTTTGAAGTAAAAAAAAAACAACAACAAAAAACAAAAAACTATAGTGGACAGAAATTTAGATTAAATAAAAATATTTCAGTATTTAAATATAACTATTTGCTATTAGGGATTACTGAAAACTAAAGAAGTCAACCTTCCTAAAGGAATTGCTAAGATATAACTATCTACTGAGTAAAGAAGCTAACCCCTGCCTACCAGAAATGAATTATCAACATATTTTGAAAATAGTTTGGCTTCAGAAGCACATGAGATGTGGCCAGGTCTATCTAAGCTTATGAACTACTTCCTGATTTTTAAGTGTAGCCAGGATCCTGGGAAGTGAGGGAAATATCAATTCTTAAGAGAAACAAAAGGGGCAACAACTCCTTTTACCTAATCAAAACAGACATTTCCTTCTGAATGCCCCCTTCAAGTACTTTGAAGTAAAAAGAAAAATCATCTTTTTGAAAGACTACTAAGTTATCACTAAGAAAACATTAGGAGAAATAAATTGATGTATAATTCCATGATAAAAAAAACCTGAGATCCAATTGAGACAATCAAACATCAAGTTTATTTTCTTCAGTAAGTCTATCCAAGGACACTTGATAATTTGTGTGAAATGTGTTCAATTGCAATTGGCTTTTATTTTTAAAACATCAAAAATTAAATTTTTCTAAAAATTCAATTAAGTTTGGACCAGGTTTCTGTGGTTTCATGTGTAATTCTAATAGCTCTTCAACAGACCATTATTATAAAACATACTATGCAGTCTGAAGAATTTTTCATTTTTTGCTAAAATCCGGAAAAAAATATTATTGCTACAAAAAATTCCTGTTCCAATTTCTTTTTATCTTAGTAGAAAACTCAGAAGCTGTCATTTACTTTTATTACTACCAACATTAAACCACTTATTTTTTAAAAGTTTTTTTAAGAATTTTATCCAAAGATTATTTATGAAGTAGTAAAGATATCATTCTTAGATTTTTGTAGTCTATAATTTTCTTTTTCAGTTTCTATTTCCAGACATAGCTACTTTTGCCAATAACAATGATAATATTTTCATATCAAGGTAATAGATATACATTCTGTATTGCATGGCTTCAGACCTGTGATTTCATCTTGTAGGGAAATTTTGAAATAATTCTTCTCTATGACTAGAGATCAGTAACTCATCTGTAATATATGGTCTTAAAAGGTTGCCTAGGACCTCTAAGAGACATCTAAGCTAATAACTTATTAAAAGAATTTAAAAGTAGGTCTTCCCAATTCTAAAGCTATCCTTCTAGCCACAAAATTGGATGTTACTTAAGCATTACTAATTTGAGTGAATTTTTTTTCAAATGGGTCATCTCAGATTATACAACAGAAGCATTTAAAACCTATCTCAAATAACCATCTTATAGTTTAATTACCTATAAGGCAAATAACTGAGAATTCAGAGTATTATGATCTTGTAGGAGTCATTAGCAACATGTCCATGAATACTAAGCACAATAGGACATATGGATCATTCTGTTCAGTACTTGGTACCATATTTTTAGACATAGCTGGAAAATATGCAATGGATGGTGACCAAGATTTTGGTAACTACTGGAAAATGAGCCTCATCATCTTTTCTACCTTTGTCCCATCAAATTAAAAAGAAGGGATTTATGGATCTTATGCATTGGGTAAATCTTATGCACTGGGTAACACCCCAATACTGCAGCCTCAATGAGGTGATTAATACATCAAGATTCAGCTTAAGTATCTGAGGAAGCTTAGTCTGGAGAAAAAGATATACAGAGACATGGATAGATGTGTTAGAAAATAGTTTGTCAAATAAAAGAGAAATTTGATTTGTTATCTCTCCAGAGACCACAGGGAATCTTAGATGGATGAGTGTGTTTTGTAGAATATTGTCTGGGAGAAGAAAAGGGAGTTTTCCCAAAGTAGAGTAGGCTCCCCATCAGTAGGGGTTGTAAGCAAAGCCTGCTACATGTGCTGCTGATGGTGGTTAGAAGATTCCTTGGTCAGGTCTATATTCACTTCAACAAGCATTTATTTAGATGATAGATTCAGAGCTGGAAGGAACAGTGACAGAACAGAACACAGATATTGATTCTAAAATGCAGTGCACTTTCCTCTGTACCACCCTGCCAGATAGCTTCTGAGGTACCTCAAATCAGGATCTTAATCTATATAATCAGTCAATAAACATTTGTTAAGTCCTTATTTAAGTCAGATGAACAAATTTAGAGATGATTCCACTCCAAATGTTCAAATGGACTATTTGTGCCTGATCTGTGGTAGAGCCTCCTGAGCTCAATCTGAACTTTCTTCAAAAAACCTTTCCGGGTCATTCTTACTGCCTTCCTTCTGGGGTATTATTCATTTACCCTGGATAGATGCTATTCAAAATATATTTGTCCAACCTAATAGCCTTTTTCAAAATTTAGCTCACAAAAGAAGACCATCTCAGTACTTTGAGAGTATTACACATATAAATAGAATGTCTCATTACTCATTTGGCTGTTAGCATATGCCATTTGGTACAATTTAGTTTTTTTTAATTTATGGATTAAACAAGCATTTATATAACATTATAAAAAGATGATTGCATAACTATTATGTATAACTTATTATTCCTTTTAAATGTTATCATGTAAATTTTTTCTTTCTTCCCCCATCCCACCTTTGAGGCTATCAGTAGACATGTGTATATATGTACACACACATACATATGTGTAAACACACACACAATCATTCTGCACATCTATTTATCAGTTCTCTGGCTCCAGAAATCTTCCTTCACATATCCTTTTTAGTTAATTTGGATATTTATAATAGTCAAAAAGACTTTTTAAATGATGTCCTATTTTCTTACATAAATTACAAGTCTCTTGGGGATATTCCTTTTTGTACTCACAATACAGTATCTTTGCATGCAATATGTACTTAACAAAAGTTTTATCTAAGTTGAAGAGTAATTAAAATTGGATTTGTATGATTTTGTCAACTTCTGCATTTGCTTTTGATACTTGCTACCTCAAAAGACTCAAATTATTGAGAAGAAATAAGCAAGGATTGGAGGAAGCAAGAACTGAATTGAAGATAAGAATTCCTGGATTCTAGGTGAGACGAGCCCAATCAAGACCTAGTGGACCACATTAAGATTCAAAAAATCTGATGTCATCTTACAGTGAGAATTTTTAATCTGTGGTCTATGAATTTGGCTTTTTAATATTTCAATATAATTAGTTTTTGATTCTGTGTATTTTATACATTTAAAAATAATATTTTGGGTAAGGCTCTATAACAAAAAAAGATTTAAAATAGTCTAAAAGCTGGGAAATAATGGGATTAAACTGCCTTAGGAAGTCCCATTTCTGTCAGAGTTCTACATTGCTGGCCCCCATGGCATAAGGAAGGTAGATATTGGGTTCATCTATTCTTATGGGGTTGAGGATACCTTTATTTCTGCAACTCAAATTTTAAAAAGGCTACATTCTAAAATATTTGTAAACTTTTAATGCCCTTCAGAAAATAACAGTACTTTTTTAAAGTATTCTAATAAGCCTTTCTGATAAGCACACCTTTTTTTCCTTTCACTTGAAAACACCACAGCAAGGAAGAGAATTGCAAAGTGTGTGGGTTTCCATTAATTAAGGAAAGGCTGAACAAGTTATAGCATATGAAGGTGAAGGAATATTACTGTGCTAAGAACTGATGAAGGGGATGGTTTCGGAAAAACCCAGAAAGACTAGAATGAAATCATACAAAGTAAAGTGGGCAATACCAGGAAAACAATATATATATATATACACACACACACACATATATGGAGAGAGAGAGAAACAGCAATATTATAAACAAGTTTTGAATGGCTTGTTGATCAATACACTAACCAAGCACAATTCCTAAGGATGCATGATGGAACATGCTACCGCTTCTAAATGATAAGCTAATGGACTCAAGAGTACAGATGGAAGCAGGATTTGGGGGAAGAGAGAAGGGAAAGGACACAGCTAATTTGGCAATTTGTTTTACATGACTACACATTAGCTGTAATGGGTTTTGTTTTTCTTCTCATGGATGAGGAAGGGAAGGGAGAGAGGAAAAGGATTCAGAACTGAAAATAAAATAAAATTGAATTTTAAAAAAGAACCCACCACCAATTCTGTTTTTGCTTTTAACTTTATTTGGCAAAGCAGCACTGCATAAACTGTTCAGTAACTAGGACACAGCTTACACAGCATGTTAAATTCATATACATTATCAGCAGTGAATTACAAACAGGAAAAACAATACTGAGCTACGAGTCTCCGGTCATTTCAAAAGAGGGAATATATCAAGGGAAACTATGTCAGTTATGTCCAATCTGAACAGCCAAGTGTATAAGAGATATCACCTTTAATCTCTTGAAGTTTCATATATACAAATGCCTGGTTTTAAAGGTAACAAAGCAGCTGATTGATTGTATCTACTACATGCTATTCTATGACACCACGTCAAAAGCTTTAAAAAGGAAGCTCATCTCTATTTTCTTAATAGCATCTAACAATCATCTGAATACAGAAAACCTGATGTTATAAATAGTGTATTAGATGCACAGAAGCAATCTGATCAATGAATATATTGGAGCTAAATTAAGGACCCAAGAAGAGAAAAAAATCACCCCACCCCACCCCCATATCAAAGTCAATATCGGAATTCACAAGCTATGTTTTTCATGATTTGCAGAAATCCCCTTCTGTAAACAG
This sequence comes from Sminthopsis crassicaudata, assembly GCF_048593235.1. Lineage (NCBI taxonomy): Eukaryota > Metazoa > Chordata > Mammalia > Dasyuromorphia > Dasyuridae > Sminthopsis > Sminthopsis crassicaudata. Next base: position 143,768,729 of record NC_133620.1, read on the forward strand.
ATGAACATAAAATGCAGGCATGTTAAAATTAACAATGCACAAATGTGTATTCTGTGCCTCCCTCTCTACCAGACTGACTCTGTGCTTCTTTAAAAGAACTAGAAACCCACAAAACCACGCATTTTCATGCTGATTATAACAGTGTGACGAAGTTCAAAACAAGATGTGATGCTGTTGGTTTTCAAAAAGCTCTTACAACTGGAGATGAGCAATCCACTGTAATATTATATTCGGGTCAAGTTGATGTAGCTTTTACAATTCATACCTGCAGAAGGGGAAAAAAAATATATGAAGTTACTAATCCCAAAGGGTATGGCAGCCTCATATTTTGGATGCAGTTAATAGATATGCACTAGTCCCCAACTATAGCAAAATGCTTAAAAAAAAAACAAAAACCCATAAGCCTTAACTTCATTCAAGCCAAAGCGAAATGAATGTCAGCAATATCAAACATGCTACTCAGGAGTGAAATGTGAAACTCAAGTGCTTTTAGTCCTATTACTTTTATTATATAGTAATTTTGTTCCCCCCAAGACACTGAATTCAGAGACAATGTGACCATTTTCTGTAGACTATAATCTTGCTGATGACTTTTACTCTAAAAGTGATATCTTGTATAATCAGAATTCAATTAGCCTTTAGTTATTTTAAGTACATTAAATAGATCTTTTTCTAAACTAAGTGTTTTGGAGATTATGCATCAATCATCTGCACATACAATATACCTGTCAGTTATTTCATAAACCTGCAATATACTGTCAGTTGATTTCATAAACCTGCTTTATCAGCTCCAAAAAGAAACCACTCATTCAGCTTCAAACTGTGCCGTCAACAACTGCCAGTGAAAGGAAGGAAGGAATAAAAAATGCAATCTAAAATGGAACTATCAGAAAAGCCTCTCTAAGGACTTTATATTTGACAGATGGCCAAGTGTGACCAGAAAATTAAGATGGCTATTATTTTTAAAGTTTAAATTGGTGAAACAATATTTTTTTATTCGGGGAGGTTTGTTCTACAGAATAATTGTGAAATAGATCAGCTGTGTCAATTTTTTAAAATTTCTTAAATCATGACTGAAAATATTTAAAATGGAAAAAAGAGCTTTTCTTTTATACATAATTCTATTTTGTCTTGGAATAAAATACTAATTATTTGGTCCATAACCAAAAATCAGTTCAAATTTCTGTAGTTAACAATATTCCATTTTTAATGTTTAATACCAGAAGCACAAGATATTTTAAAGAACTGATTTTCATTATAAATAGCTCATTACGTTTATATATCACCACACAAACATATGCATGCAAGCAAGCAAGCATGAAAAAATACTTGAACTTCAAAGAATATATTGCAAATGCAAGGTGAAAGTTGTAACATTCTAGAGACATGCAGAAGCCATCTGAAGATATTCACATTAAGATACTAAACAAATATTAACTTTTTAGATGAACATGCACCAATATTCAAGCTAGTTATACACCTAGAATACTTTATTAAACTAAAAAAAATTCATCCCAACAGTTAACTTTGAAAAAATTAAGCAAATTCTAATTAGATATTAGAAGGAATTCATAACCACTAAAAATGTTTCAATAAGTACAAAACAAACCTGTTAAAACAATACATCAAAATAGCCTCTCTTTTAAAAATAAATTTATATCAACTCTTTTAAAACATTTCAATACTAAAAAATCTCTGTGATACTAGATAGCAGATTTTATTGAGTTACTTGCCACTGTTTTATATACTATATAATCTCCTTGAAGTGATAGATGTGATTATGAGGTATGGTTTTTTATTCCTTCATTAACAGTTTAAAATATTTTCTAAAATGTTAAAGTTTTTTTAAACTGTCACAAATGTAAAAACATACCAGGTTAATTAATTATACCTTGCATCTTTTTGGGGGGACCTTCAAGGTACAAAAAACCCCCAACAATGCAGTATTAAATGTTTTCTAAAAGTCCCATAATCAAAAAGTCATGATGAAATTAATGCATGGAATTCAATGAATTCTTCCAGTCAGAACAATATTTATTCAGGATCCATTCTTTGCAAAACACTGGATGATGCATTGAAATCCAAAAGAAACAAAAGACATTCCTAAATTAAATAAGTATAAACAACAAATGAAAAATTGCTTTCCATCTGGTCAAAAACTTTGATCTATTAATTCTTGAGTACGTTGGAAAGAGTAAATTTTTAGAATAAACACTTGTCTACACTCTATGAATTTCTAACTCAGAGGCAAATCACCATGAAGCACCCCTTAATTTTTCACCCCATATATAGGTCATATAGGTATATGATGATATACATTAACAAGACACCAATTTTGTACCTAGCATGGTATTTTATTTTAAATGTTAATTTGAGAAATGTGTTCAGGTTAAATGTGTTAGAGACTCAACTAGAAAGCCTACTATAATTTGGCACTTTTCTTCTGATACTTACCAAAAACCCAGAGGGCTTCTTTCAACATACAAAGCTTGAATCCATGGTTGTTTTTTTGTTTTTTGGGGTTTTTTTGTTTTTTTTTTTAGCTTGTTTTTCACTATAACTGTATTCCCTACTTACGCATGAGAAATTCCTTGATTTTGGCCTTCCAATAAAGTTACTATAGAGAAGATACTCTCTAGATAATTAAGAATAATAATAGCTGACATTTAATAGCATTTTATAATTAAAATCCTTGACATACATTCTCATTTGATACAATCCACTGAAGCTGGTATAGGAAAAGGGAATAAGTATTCCCTGTAGTTGCTATTATCATCCTCACTTTAAAAATGAGGAAACTGAAGCAAACAGGGTTAAGTGACTTCCTCAGGGTCCCACAACTAGTAAGTGTTTTGAACTCAAGCCTTCTGATTCCAGATCCAGCACTCTATCCACTAAAACCATTAGCACCTCTATAAGTAAAGGGAAGAAATTGGAATTAAGTGCTATGTACAAAGGCACTGTACTGAGCACTCTGCAGATATTACATCTCATTCTTAGATACTATGGCTATTGGGAACAGGTTTACAGATAGGTAAATTAAAGCATCTAGCAAGTAAAGTCAGTACTCTCTAGAATATTCCGTCCAGTTCTTTATTACTTATATGTAAAAGTTTGAAAAAAGATTCCAAAAAACTACAGCACTAAGCTTAAAGAAATATTGGGAAAAAAATGCTAAAGGACCAAATTTCTCATTTGCAGGAGCATGAAGGGAATTAAAAACAACCAAAGTATAGTTATTAACTTTTCAATCTCCATGAAGAAATAGTCTCATCAGAACCACAGCAGAAGCAGCCAATTGTTGTGTGATTATAATAACCAATCTTGGTCTCAGAAAAAAGGATATGCACCTCTCCCCTCCCCTCTTTGTTGGAGAACCATGGGTGCTTAACTGTTTTTCTTGGTTATAAACAGGGAATTTACTAGATCAGTGGGAAGAAGAGGATGCAAATATAGAGAAATGTTTGTAATTTCTTTTTTAAAGCACATTTCTTTTTAAGTCCAAGAACTTTAAAACTTTAAACCAAACAAAAAGTTAAAAAAATTTCACAGTGAAGATTGCTAAATACTAAAGTCCAAAAGAGGTTAACAAGCACTCTTTCTTCAGAATATCTTGACTGTATGACTGTGTGTATATGAGCAGTCTCATCTATATATATATATATATAGATGAGACTGCTTGCTATCTTGGGGAAGAGGGAGAAAAATTTGAAACTCAAAATCTTGAGTTGAAAACATTTTTTACATGTAATTGGGAAAAATAAAATACTACTAAATAAAAATAAAATATACAAGGAACTGAAAAAAAATAATAATTCCCAAGAAATACTGAAACATTTCCATAGTAAGCAAATATACTCTTAATTCTTGAAGTTTAGGATCTTTTAAATAGCAATTACTATAATATCCTACAATTTTGTTATAATCCAATACCTTTCCTTTTATTTAAGTCCTTTAAAATTGGTTTTGTTTAAAGGCCTTCAAAATTATACTCTTTTAAAAAAAACTGTGGTGTCTTCCTTTTAAAAATTCTAGACAGTAAAGTTTTAATTGTGAGTTTCTCCAAGAGAAAAAACTGAAAATTGATTTTGTGACTAGGGAAAAACAAAATTCTACTCATCAAGTTTCAATGATTTAATGAGAGAATTATTTGCATATTTCTCACTGAATGTTATATAGTTGAATTATATACCAGGATCAAATGGAATTGGTGACATGCTCATTTGCATGATTATATGACATATTACTATTAGTACAACTGTCAACAGCAACAAGGCTACTGCTAGAGGTATCCTTTTTAAACCTGGAATTAGAATGACCTGTAGTTCAAGGCAAGATTACTTTAACCATAACCAGGTGAGGAAAACAAAGCAGTTCATGGTGGACTATACCCCATTGTGGACACAGGGAAGATTGAACTAAGCTTTGGCTCATTCCTGAAAACCTGACTAATAAAGTTTTGTAATTGAGAGATTCAACACTGACTCAAACAAAACTGGTTTTCTCTCTCCAAGTCAGGAGTTGAGGAAGCAGGGCTGAGGGGAAAGAGGGCTGGATGAGGATTCAAGAGGCCTGTAATCTGACCCTAATGGATCGTGGACAAATCAATTCACCTCTCAGAAACTCCATTCTTTATCTGTTAAGTAGAGGAAGTCAAATTTATATGAACTACTCAGGATTGTGGTAAAGAATATACTATGCAAACTTTAAAACACCATATAAATAAGTAGTGATTATTATTAAAATGATAAAATGATTAAGTGGTCAAAACCAAAATAACCCACACACCAACTTGATAAAGCCTATTATATTTGATCCCAAAGTTCAACTCTCCTCGTGCTTGACTTCACTATGGCATTTAACTCCAAGGAAATATGAAAGTCTCTAAAAGATAATTGCATAGATCCCATTATGTCACCACATCCCTCCCCAATTTTTCAAAACTATGAGGTAAACAAAAGAAGTACAGACCATGCAATGATTTTTCTCCATTTTTAATGTTACAAATTCATGATGTCATAATGCAGAGGACTACTTTTCAAAGCATGGAGTAGCAGAAAAGTGACCAAAAGTAGCCCGTGTAGTCTAACTGCTTAAAATCCACACCCTTTCACCTTGTACGTGTGGAAGAAGAAAGAGTGGAATTGATAATCACTTCCACCTGGACCACTGCTTCTCTTTATCTGTTAAAGGCACGTATATCACCCCCATCAGAGGCTTCATTTTGACGCTGCCATCTTGTAGTTTGTCATATTGTTCCAGCATCTGATTTCCACCTGCAGGACCAACTGGTAAAATCAATCTTCCACCAGGCTTCAACTGATCTATTAGCTAAAATAAAGTAAAAATAAAGATATGAGTTATATTTGGGACCTTTTAGTCACTCACTTTTAAAAACTGTTCATCTACTATGCCTGTAAGCAAGCACATGATACAAATCACATATTTTTTAAATTATCTTTAAAAAAAAAAACTAATATAGTAAGAATTTTAATTAAATGGTTGTCATTTATGTCAATCAATTCCTTTTAAGGAAAAGCTAAATGTCCTAGCATAAATGACAAAATTATATATCCATGAATCATTGGACAACTTAAGTACTGATCAGTGCTCATTTGAAGTACTTGGAAGCCTTTATCTGAAGGTGAAAGATAGTTCTGGGACCCCAAATATTTGAATATAAACAGAAAAAATGGATTAAATATAAAACTGAAGCTGTCATAGAAACTCTAGTCCCCAAACTATAGTCTTTTATAAAACTGGGCACCTAATGGATTCTGATCAGATTGGAAAGGAACCAAGACAAAGAGATTATGAGGCTCTCTTTGTTTAAATTCTACCTTCCTTCTCTCTCCTTCCATTTTAAAATATTGAAGGAAAATTCCTAAAAAAAAAATTAGGAAAATTTGGACAAAATTAAATTTAGAAGAGGAATTCTTAACCTTTTTATGTAATGAATGCCTTTGGTAGTTTGGTAACGACTACCAACCCTCTTTTTTTCATAATAATGTTTCTAAAAGTGACAACAAAATACACAGTATTGCAACAGAAACTAATTATGTAGAAAAACAGTAGTCAAGATATTAAAATAGACCCCCCCAAATTCAAAACATGCTTTTTACTAATATTTTACACAATACTTCAAATTTCAAAGAAATAAACTATTTAAATATAAATTATCATATTTAAAAATAAAAAAATCATATATTTCACAACTATGCTCGGAAGAAAAATACAAAACCAGACAAAAGATAATAGATACTTTAAAATATAGAACAGACAATTTTAATATCAAATGAGGAGAGGTAGCCCAGTTTAACAGATAAAGGCCTGACCTTGGGTCACAACGAAGTGGGTAGCTATGCAACCATTGGCAATTTAGGTAACTTCCTGATGCTTCCCAGGTCACTCTCTAATAGAACCAGTCGAAATCAAATTGTAATTTCTGCCAATGGATGAAATTTCTTCACTGAGAATTCTCTACCTGGATTAAATTAAATTCTGGCAGTCACACCCCTCTCCTCCACCCCCCCCCAATACACACAAAACTTTTTGTTGTATGTTTAACAATCTATGCAGCTTAGAAGAAAAGAGTTTTGGATTAGGGGGAAAACAAATCTTTGCATTAAAGATTTACAAAAAGCCTGACATCTAAATTCTACAGAGAATGAACACATGCATGACTAAGCTATTCTCTAATAGTTTAAACACCAAAGGATATGGAAGTTTTCAAAAGAGTGCTGCCAACCACCATGTGGAAAAGGAAATACTTTTTAAAAAACCTTTAGTTACAAGAGAAATACAATTTTAAACAACTGTATTCTGCCTTACATCCAAAATTCATAAAGATGGTAAAAGATGGAAGTTTGTTCTGTTGGAGCTCTAGGAAGATAGATAGAACACATTAAAAATATGTGGTAGGTTTAATTAGTAAAACTGTTCTGGAAACAATTTGGAGTTATGTGGGAAAAAATGCACTAAATTGTTCACACCCCTCTGATCCAGTGAGATTTCACTTCACCCCTTATCACAAAAAGTAAGTGACTAAAAGGTCCCAAACAAAACAATATCCATAGTAATACAATACTATGCATACAGTAAGAAGAAAAAAGAAACATTATGCACTTATTTGGGGGGAATGGTTGAACAAAACGTATAGTTATATAATGGATAGAATATTACTGTACTATATAAAGAACCTTAACTAAGAAAATGTCAGAAAAATATAACTTTGTTGAATCAGTAAAGGCAGAGGTAGCAGATCAAAATGAACAACACACACAATGATTGCAAATAGTGTAAATTAAGTCAACACAAGAAGATTGTTAAGACCTTCTATATAATGGCAAATACTGGTTCCATTACTTCACTTAAGCAGCCACCACTTGTAATTCAAACTCTCATCACTTCTCACCAAGGCTCTCACTGACAGTCTCCTTTTCTTTGGGGTATTCCTGTTTCTAGGTTTTCCTCCTTCCAAACCATAATCTAAATATCAAATTGTTAATATTCCCAAGACACTGGTCTCACCATGCTTCCAGAGCTTCATCACATTGTTTCAAATTTATTTCCTATCATCATCCTTCCCCATCCCATGTTCTAGCCGAACAAGTACATGGACTGTTCCCTAAAGTTGGATCTACATTTTGTGTGGCACAGGCTACCTCCCACATTTCTAGAATCATTATCTTCCTGAATTTCACCTGTTGGAATTCCCCAGTTATCATCCCACACACCTCCCCATTCTGGCTCCCCCACCCCAGCTCCCAAATTACTTGGGTATATGTAGAGGGCCACAGACAGTGAGGGAACTCTGGGTGAGGTATAAGACCCTTTCACTTTCAGCCCAGAGGAAACCTGCTGATAATGTCTCATCTCCCCTTGGGGCCTTCCTGAAAAGTGGGGGGGGAAGGGAAGAAGCAAGGCATGACAACTTATGTGTTCTACTTGAAGCAGAGATACTTGCAGTAAAGGAGACATTTGTATATTAATAGCAGGGTGTTTATAGTTAGCACATGTGCGGGGTGCTATGATGATATAATGGTACTATAGTTGGCACATGCTCAGTGTGCTGTGGTGATAATTATACTAAGGTATTTAAGGCTAAAAGAACTTGAAATAGACTCCATATTTGACCATCCATGTGGGTGTCTGCCTCATCACTCCTTCTCTAAGACCAAGGACTCAGGCTGGTCCTCCAGAGAGCTAGTCTGAACAAGTACATTTTGCACACTCCTATGTGGGGTTCTAGAAAGCACACTACAGGTATATATTTTAGTTATATATATGTGGAGTTCATGTTGTTTCCCCTGAGGAAAATGTAAGCTCTTTGAGGAAAGGTAATATTTTTATTTTACCTTTTCGTCCCCAGCACTTAGCAGAGTGATTTGAATGCAGTAAATACTTAATGTTTATTGATTTGAATAGAAAAAAATAAAGAGTGATCATCATCCTTTAGTGTAAGGACTGCACATAAAAATATGATCTCTCTATATGGTGGTTTAACCTACTTTGTAAACATTTATAAATATGCTGTTTCCCCTATTAGACTGAAAGTTCTTTGAGGAAAGGAACTGTCTTTTAAGCCTCTTTGTACATCCCTAGCTGGGGATGTTTATTGATTGACTGATGAAGGAATCATAGATGTGAATGAACACTATGAATCAAATGGAAAAACTTCTTATAAAAGTAGACATTTTTTATTACTTCAACAGAGTATATTTTAATTCATTCATCAAATACATCAAATTTAATAAGTATATTTTACTATGAGGCAAGTCACTTTGAATGATGTGAGTAAAATACAGTCCCTTTTCTCAAGGAGCTACAAAAACATCTTGATAGATTCCCTCAAATTATACATAAGACAAACCTTAGCCCCCAAGCGTGAGGACACAATTGAGAATTGTGATTATAAGGATTGTAAATGTTTATTTGATGTGATTAATCAAACAGGATCAGTTAAACTACCATTAGAATAAATTATTTCCCCCAAATGTGTCCTTTCTGTTGATGGAGGTCTATTCCTCTCCCCTCCCCATCGTCCCCCTTTTTCTGGCACTGCTCATAGCATTTCCTGTCCCTGGCCTTTTGCTAATCCCACTTCCTACATGAAAAGCGCGCCTGGCATTGTGAGAGCTGGCCCCCAAGTTCTATCTCTAGTGTTTGTGCCAGCTGTGTGACTCTGAGAAAACCACCCAACTATGCTCAGTGTGCCAGGACAACACTCTGAGACTTTAGGTTACCAGAGAGCAGACAACGGTCTTCTTGCTGGGGAAGCTCCCTCAGCAATGAAATTGTAGTCTCGACAAGAAACAAAACCACCACAGTCTATCAACACTTTACATTTCTCTGAGGTAAAACAACATATATAATATAAGCAAGTAAAGTACAAGGAAACTTGACGAGGAAGAAAAGCCTGAGGAACTAGAGATGAAGGAGATCCATGAGCCTTAAAAAGTAGAGATTTCTAAAAAGAAGATATGAAAGAACTATCTACTCTAAGATTAGGGTATGGTTTCTGCAAAAGGAGGGCAGCTAGTGCAGAAAAGTATAGCATTTGAAGAATGACTGTTCAATTTTAGCTAGAACAGTTTATGAAAAGGGACAGTATGAAAAAAAGGCTGGAAAATAGATGGGAACTAGACTATAGAAGGCCTGAAATGCCAAGTGAAGGAGTTAATATTTTCTCCTATGGGCAATAGGGAAGAATATGGTCAGGGCTATCTATATGTGCCTTATCTTCCATCTAAACTGTAAATTTCTGAAGGGCAAGTGCCAGATACTTTTATCTTTTCAGCAACCTGTCCAGTACCATGCCCAGCAGATACTGAGATGCAGATGACACTGCAGAAAAAGCTTGAGATCCTGAGGCAGAAATCCTGAGGCAGAAATCCTGGATTCAAATTCCTATCCCTGTGAGCAGCTTGTCAGCCTCAGTTTCAAAGCAGAACAATAAGGAAAGTGTTTTATAAATTATCAAGTACTATGTATAAATATGAACTATCATTATTGCCAAATAGTTTCTGCTGGCATAATCAGAAGTACACACAGTGCTTACAATTTAATCTGCAAAGTCTCCTTACAATGAATGCTAAAGGAACTGTCCCAATTCCTGGGCTATTGTGAGATTTTATCAAATACTGCTTGAAATAAAATATGCGAAGTGAGAGATGGTTAAAAAACAAGTCAATCTTTAATAACATTTCTTCAAGATGAAACAGATAATTAAGTGTTAAATTAATCTATATTTTAAAGACTAAAAAACTATCTTTATAGTAATCTACTAGCCTTCTAGGACCTGTGATTTTATTAATGTGGATAATATTCCCTCCATATACTCAAGTCACAACCTTTCTTCAATGGAAAACAATCTTTAAGAGCTCCTATGGAACAAAAAGTCATCACTTATAGCAAACCCACTGGTGGCAAGCCTCTTTGAGCCTAACTAGCTTGGTCTTCAGATGATAAACAGGAAAATAATCTAATTACAATTAAAAAAAAAAAAAAGGCTTACTGCTTGTGGCACAACTGGAGCTGCAGCTCCTACATGAATAGCATCGTAGGGAGCTTCTTCGGAGTATCCCAATCTTCCATCTCCCACTGTAAGAAAGAACAGTTTCATTTTAAAATCCAAACAAAGAAAGTAATATTATGAACTATGTGTTTAGTATGGTGTAATTTTTAAGTAGATCAAAAATTGGAGGATGGGGGAAGCTCCTCTAGTGAAATCTATCATGCCCCCCTTACCACAAAATGGTATCTTCTATATTAAAACCAAATATATCAGACAGAATTTGTGAGTTTCAGTTCAAGTATTTATCATCAGACCTTTCTTCTTAATCAAAAATGTTCATATGAGTTAGCACATGTTGAAAATTAGTTGAATTTAAATTTATTTTTAAAATGTATGTTTTCTTGACAAAATACTCCTATAACAAATACATATCCATTTTCATCCTCTGCTTTCTCTGCATAATTTGGAATGCCTTTCAGTTTCTTTTATAGCTTTCTCTGACCTATCTTTGTTCAATCATATCCCTCCTCCTCCTCCTCCCCCCAGCCAAATAAAACCAAATTAACAAACCTCTACCTCTGAAATGAATGCCTATCAATTTATGCCAAAAGTTCCTGTAACAGAGTGTGAAGTATATTCTTAGACAGAAGGAAGTGTTTTCCTTTTTAAACCCTTTAAGTCAGAGGAAAAATTACTTCCCTTCAATTTCATCCTCTCTCAAGAAGTAATGCCCATGGTAATAGTTGCCATATTCTAATCCATTGTATCTCCAAATCCAGTTGTGCTCCTTTATTTTGAAGACTACAACCTTCAATTCAGGTTATATTTTATATTTTCATCCTATATGCTTTCTGTTTTGTATATGTATTTTTCCACATTAGTACTTTCTGTCTTAGATTGCAAGTCTTAAATGTAGAGACTGCAAGATCAACATATTTTCCCTTTTATAGAACCTATTATAGACCATGGAGAATTTTTCTTGATGATGATACTAATACAGGCATTTAATGTTTTACTGCATAAATCTAACAATTTAAAATCTCAAAGAATGATGATCTTATGATTCTCTTTAATAACAATAGTTTTCAATAAAAATGTTTTTCTGATGATTAGCCATTTGTGTAGAATAATGAAGTGAAAGACACTGTACTTCCACTTGGATCCTTGTTCCTAAAAAAGTGGTTTCCAATATTATATTTTTATTCACTCAATAACAAACATTAAGAATATTTCAACTGCTAAATAGTACCCAACATGTGCCGATTAATTACATTAACTGGTTCTAAGAAAATTTTAGACACATTACAGAAGTCAATTATATAAAAACAAAACAGTGGACAAAATGACCCTAGAAAGAAAGACAACAAAGGAGACAAAGCCATCTAGAGAAAGAAGCTTAACAAAGTAATATCATAAGATAATAGGAATGGGACTTAGACAATTGGAATTTAGCATGATATGTGTATTTATGTGTTAAAAATGTTAGATAACAGTGTTCAGTGCTATTCAGAGGATGTTGACAACTATGTTTTTCTCCAAACAAGGGTGGGACAAAAAGACCATACAACCATAGAATCACACTTAGAGCTCAAAGAACCGAAAGAGATCACCGAATTTAACTTCTTCATTTTACAAATGAAAAACTGAGGCCCAAAGGAGTTAAGTGACTTGCCCAGGATCACACAGCTAGTTTCTGAGACAAAATTTCAAAACCAGATCTTCTGACTTGAGTGCAGCATTTTATCTGCTGAAGTCAAAGAAATGTCTCTCAAGAGTACAGAGATAAGTCTTCAAAATGAACACAATAATCAAGGCAAACAAGGTCATATGATTTAATCTATTTAAATAACAGAACTCAACCTGACTAAATCCTAATGCTTATTATTCTGTCCTTAAATCTCTGTGGCCAATGGCAAAATGATGGAAGTTCCTGGGTTTTTTTTAAACTTTTTTTTTTTAACTCTAGGAAAAACATAATCAAAACTAGATTGAAAAGATAACTAAAAGATAGTCATTATAAAACTTGGTATTAAAACTAAAATGAATGCTTCTAAACAAAGGTAAGTAGAATTTTCCCTCTCTCTAAACTTATTTAATCCAACCCCAAAGTAAATTTTATTTTAAAAATCCTATCTGCCTACATATATCTATGCAAAAATTTCAAGTTATAGTAAATTACAAAAATATTCATTATATTTCTCTTATACTCACCAACCAGTTTGACTCGTCCTGAAGACAAAAATGTTGGATCATCCTTTTTGACGTTACTTATTGAATCATCTACTAACTCCTTGATATGATCGATTCCTATGACTTTTCCAGTAGCACCAACCTAAAAAAAGTCATTTGGTAGCTTATTGTATTTTTTTAGTTTTTTTGAAATGTCAGTAATATATTATCTTATCCAAAACTTTTCACTGTTGTGAGAAAAATCAATTATAGTTTTTCTATGACAAGGAAAAACTTCACAGAATTTTTGTGCACACCTGACTCAATCTTTTTTGTGGCCAACTTCTCTAAAAAAAAGTTTTAGTTAAAAAAAAAAGAGTGAAATAACTTTAATTAAAACCTTCAAATGTACAAAGTTATTTTCCTCTACTTTGATTTTGAGTACTATGCACTATTAATACTCAAAAAAAACCCCAAAAAACCTGCACCTTGCTTCTTTTAAGAATTGAATTTAAATGCTGTAATAGTATATACAAAAAAAATTTCATTCACTCAAAAAAAATGCCCAAACGGTCTATTCAGACTCCAAAGGGCCCAGGCAAAGCAAATGACATTAAGCCTTTTCCAACTTTCCTGCCAATTCTTCCCCTTCTCCTTGCCCCCTCTCTTCTGGGTAGATTTTGACTCACTAACCTCCCCCTCCTCCTCACATACTAGAAGATTTTCTGAGAGGAGATTTGGACTTCTTCTTGGCTAGATGGTCATAGCTATACCCCTCTTCTCAGTCTAAGTGGAACAAAAATCCTTAAATTGAACATTATTTTAAGCATAGAATGTATACTCCACAAATGCTCCAAAAGACACTTCAAGTTTAATCTCTGCAGGTGAGTGAGAAAAGAAACGGCCATCTGGATATAAAAAAAAGGTAAAGCAAAATCTGTCAACATATTTTCCTCCTATTATGTGACTTACTGTCACCTAGTCTTTGTCCTTAACTCCTATTACATTTATTGTTGGCACAGTTTTCAAAAAAGAATCAGTAGGATTAAATATTCTAAAAATTCCAGCTCTGAAAAAATCTTAAAGATATTCTTAAATTAAATAAACCATAAAAAGTAATCAAATCTACTGGTGACCACACGTTTTACAAAGGAACCTCTTTATGATGTGGTGACAAAGCTAGAGCCAAGAAGATCCCATAAAGGGGCTCTCTTTAAAATGCTGATTATGCTCAGATTTTGCTTTTTTGATGGCAGCTAAAATTGAAAGAGCTAGAGAAAAGTATATCTGTGTGTAGATTAACCCACCATTTCCACTTGGTCATAACAATTCATTTCATATTCACCCAGATAACCCTACATATATAAAACAGAACTTCAAAGTGAACAGAAATCATATAATAAACTGAGTTCAAATCCTGCCTGTGATACACATTGGCTGTTGTGACCCAGGAACAAGGCACTTTACCTCTCAATTCTCTTGATAATTCTCTAAGGCCATGGTGGCAGAGAAGGTGCTGACCTACAATGGCAGAAGTTCCTTGCCAGAAGCTTCCTGGTGATTCCTCACCAATGTGATTTCCTCACCAATGAAATCACAGATCCAGTCCCTATTAAAGTTGTTATTAATGGGTTAACAGAGAGATAATGTAAATCTAAAATTAAGTTAAGCCCCAAGACATAGGAAATGAAGGTCAAAAAGAAGGTGCTCCATTAAATGTCAATCAAAAACTACAAATGCAAATTTACTTCTAAACTGCTGACCAAGATGAAATGACATGTAAACAAAACGTTGGTGCCTACTTCTCCAAGATGTATAAGAAAAGAAAAGTAAGGTTATTATCAGTATTTTCCTGTATTATCCAGAAAAGAGGGTGCCCTGAACAGCCAAGCAAGTATATCATCATGTATGGCCAGAAAAGAAAGAGCTCTCAAATAAACAGAAGCTTGTTGATGATATTCCTTAAAAACCATCCAACCATCAACTCTACATTGATCAAGCAATGTTCTGTTTATAATCAGGATTTCAATGTAAAGTTCTTTACTAAGGAATAGAATGAGTGTCTAGTTGCATATTAGTCTTTCTGGCACTTACTCCTGCAGTTATAAAATTAATTGGCATTTTGATTTGTAAATTATTTTTTGTTGTGTTGGTTAGTGTGTATCCACTGATATCTGGAAGAATGAACAAAAGATCTAGACCACAAGACTAAAAGATCAAACCATCACACCATCAACATACAGTATTCCAAAAGGTACTGATCTCAAACGAGATGACAACTACCCTCATCTATCACCCCATTATATTTCTTTTAAAATTTAGAATATATTTTCATGAATTTTTGTATTATCCTCATAAGTATTTAAAATCATTGAGGATAAAAACCATAATCTGTGTAGTTCCCCCAGAGTACTGTGCACATACATGTAAAACTTACATAAAACTTTACAAATGTATATCTTAAATTTAGTTAGATTATAAATCATATATAGAAACTTAACATAGAAATACATTGCTATGCCTTCCCTAAATGACTAAATTATCAAAGATTATGTCAAAGGACAAAATTTAAAGAAAGAGAGAGAATCAAGTTGAAAAAGTATGCTGCCATCCAAGGACAGCCTAAGTAACAGAAGGTTCATCATCGGGTAAAGAATATTTTGGCCCAAAACCTTAAGAAACAGTCCTTACAGGTATTTAGGGACTATACAGTGCACACTTATGAATACTTAAATGAAATCATGAAATTATCTTTATCACTAAAGTTCAGGATCAGAACAAAAATGAAATTTCTTACCATACGGGCAAAGCAGGCAGTAAGGATTCCACTTCCAGAACCAACATCAAGAGCTTTGGCTCCATCATGCAATTGATCAAACAGAAGTTCTAGAGCATATGCATGCTAACAAAGAAAAATGGAGATGATGTAAAATAGTTACAATTCATTTTGATTATTTTTTCCTCACTATTCCAAATATATCAAATAGGTTTTAAATAAAAAATTGGTCAAACTTCTTCCTTTTTCCTTTAAAACACATTTTTAATTTTTATATTACAGAACATTCTGTGATCACTCCCCACTTTGTGAGAGGTCTCTTATAACAAGTAAAACAAGTAAAAATATTAATATAGTGACTGCATCTGGAAAGTGTGATATTTCATTTCTGCAGCATATTTCCACCTTTCTTTTTTAAAGTAACTTAATTTTTTTTAATTAACAGAAATCTATTTTTTCACCCTTCCATTCCCAATCCTATTGGGAAACAAAAGAAAATAAAGCAAATTCCTTATAATATACAACCAAAGCAAAGCAAATTCCACCAATGGCTTATACAACAAAAGTATTAATGTCTCATCTCAAATCCATCACTTCTCTGTAATAATTTATTTCATCATCAATCCTCTAGAACTGTGAACAGTCATTGCACTAATAACACTTCTTATAGCTTTCTATGTTGTTTATCTTCATAATGTTGCTACATAAATTATTCTTCTGATTCTGCTCATTTCATTCTTCCTTAACTTAGAAGTCCTCAAAATTCTATATTTATGTAATAATGATGCTATATTTCTCAACTTTTTACTAAATATATAGAAAATAATCCTCATTCAGTTATTTTGATTCCTCCATTAAAACAAAGGGATTCAGTCATTTCAGATCTGTGGCTTGTATACTACTTCTAAAATGTATGTGCATGAAGTAAATATATGTAAATCTATAGAGAGAGAATGCAATTATTGTGCTGATTATTCTCAATTTTTCCCTTTAGATTCATATTAAAAGCACTTTCTTCGTTTGAAAATTTGTGACTTAGAAACAAACATCTTAGAAGTTATCTATAAATTACTAAACGCTGTTACTTTAAGAAAAAAAGGGAATCAGGATTAATTAAGGACTTACCATGTATGTGCCAGGCACAATGCTAAGGATTGAATTTTAAAAAGACAGACAAAATCATGTTCCCTGACCATGAGGGCTCATATTTTAATGGAAAAAGCAATATGTAAAATAATTAAGGACATATAAACAAGAATTACAGAATAAATGGAAGCAGTTTTTTAGGGGAAGGCTAAATAATTAGTGCCTAGGAAGACCTGGAAAAGCATTCTAAAATTGAAGTCAGAAAAACTAAAAGGCAGATGTGAAGGGACAGCATACCAAGAATAGGGGTCAGCCAGTAAAAAGCCAAAGAAATGGGAAACAGATTATTGTATCCAAAAAGCTGCAAGTAAGATCAGTGTCACCGGATTGCAAAGTATGTGGAGTATAAAATATAAGAATCCTGGAAAAGAAAGGAGCTTTGAACAACAAAACTTATATTTGATCCTGGAGGTAGTAGGAAGCTATTGAAACTTATGAGCATAGAAATGACATGATTAGACCTACGCTTTAGAAAAAAAATCACTTTGATAGCAAAATAAGAGAGAAAGGACTAGTGTGAAAAGAAAAACAAGGCAAGAAGACCAGTCGTAGTTATTTCAACAGTTCAGATAAAAATCATGGCCTACGTGACTAGGAAGATAGCATTTTCTTTTACAGTAAATATAGAGATTCAGAAAAAGAGAGGGTTTAGGGGAAAAGATGAGTTCCATTTTGTAAATGGTGAGTTTGGGACATCTAAATCTGAATTTATAAACAGTGAGTTTGGGACATCTAAATCTGAAATGTCCAGAAGCCATTGGTGACATGAGACTGGAACTTAGGAGAGGATATCTAGATCAGGATTTATCTCCAGAGAGGATAAATTTCCCTAATGAAATAACTGGATGAGATTATTCAGAATAGAATTAAAAGAAAAAAGGACCTAGGACAGAGTCTTGGGAGATCAACCACAATTAGCAGAGGTAATATGAAGGAAGAGATCAGTCAATCCCTTCTACCCCCCTCCAAAAAAAAGATAATGAAATGTGAGACAAATAGAAAACCAGGAGAGAATAGTATTATGAAAGCTTTCTGAGAAAAGAGTATCCAGAAGGAGACGGTAATCAACAGTGCCAAATGCTATAGAGATGTCAAGGATGAAGTAGAGAAAATGTCATCATATTTGTCAATAACAGACCATTGTTAACTTTGAATAACGGAGTCAGAAGCCAGATTTGTTGAAGGTTTAGAAATTAGAAGAAAGGAAATGGAAGCACCACTTGTCGGTAGCTTTCTCAAAGGTTTAGACATGAAGAAGAGAAGAGACATAGGATTGTAGATCATGAGAATGGTAGAATCTAATGAGGTTGTTTAAAGACAGGGAGATATACTCAGGAGTACTACATTCTGACTGCCTCTATTTTTTCAAAAGCATTTACTCATTGCTATTTTTTAAAAATTAGCACTTAATTCAATTAACAAAAATCTAGTATAGCTGAAGTGTAGCTAAAAACCTCTGGACAACATTCTTCATGATGGCTTACGTCCATAATTTTCAATAAATATAAAATAATATGTGCAGACATGTCTTATTGAAGAGATCTAGTCTCAAAGTCAGGAAGGCCTGGGTCATAAGTGAGCCTCATAACTCTTGGCCAGAAAGTCATTAAATTGCAGAGAAGGTGCTGATCTATATTAAAGGAGGGAACAAAATCACAGATCTAGTACTTATCCCTGTATCTATAAAAGAATAGAAAATAATTTCAATTTCTCAAGTGAACCTTAGATTTCTTATCTTCAATATATGTTTGATAACACTAGAATTTTGTGTTCAATATTACAGGTAGTCAATAAACACGCATTGACTAATTATGCCACTACTAGATGAACAGTGCATCTTAATCATATTTTGGTTCATTTTGAAATGACATTTAGGCATAAATATTACCTTCAGGGGGTCATATAATAAATAAATCAATGAAGTTCAAGTTAATAGATTCTAAGTAACTAAATGTCACCCAAAAAAAAAAGAAAATGGAAGCTTTACAAGTAGGAATGCTTTTTTGGTTAACAATGCTACAGGCTTCAGAGGCACTGGGTTTTGAAAATATAACTAAAGGATGTGAGAAGGTATTTTGAAAAATAAGCTATTATAATAAAAAAGAAAAGAAAAGAAAAGAAAAGAAAAGAAAAGAAAAGAAAAGAAAAGAAAAGAAAAGAAAAGAAAAGAAAAGAAAAGAAAAGAAAAGAAAAGAAAAGAAAAGAAAAGAAAAGAAAAAAGAATAGTGCTAGGAGGTTAAGTCATTTGTTCCATGAACAGATTACTCAATTAACACAGATAATTACAAATAGACTATAGGTATTCTATACAAGTACCCAGTAGGGTAGTAGAGACCAATAGCTGGACAATAAACCTTTCCTTAAGGAAATATTGCAACTCTCCCATGCTGAAAAGCAGGCATATTTAGGCATTTCATTTTACGTACTATTTTGAGTTCCTTAGCTAACTTCTAAAATTTTGCCCTTTTACTATAGTTATGTCTTTAAACTTAAGTGATGAGTATCTGAACTTTATCTTTAACTTGAGGTACTGCTTCAATATAAAATTTGACTATATATCAAAGTAGGATTTTTCTAAAACAAGAGTGTGCACAAACACACACACACATAGCAAAGGACACAAATTAGAAAGTACTGAACCACTTGACACAGGTCCTCTCTGAAAGTGAATTCCCCAGAATAAGGCCCATTTTACAAGTTAACATAATTTGAATAATTGTCTATAAACTTATACATATATATATATATATACACACATATACAAGAGTGACATAGAAAAGTAACGAGTAGTTGACCCCTTCCCAATAAAATATTTTCCTGACAAAAATATAAATTATACAGATATCAAATTTTTATAAATTATTTGATCGGTGATACAGTGGATAGAGCACCAACCCAAAGTTAGGAGGACCTGAGTTCAAATCTGACCTCAGACACTTAACACTTCCTGGTTGTGTGACCCTGGGCAAGTCACTTAAACCCCAAATTTGATAATTACCCTACCCTTTCCACTAAATCACTTCTAATGAACAAACAAACATCTCCTAAGTGCCTACTGTGTGCTAAGCACTGTACTAAATGATAGAGTTATAGAAGCACACACACAAAAAAGAAATTATCACAAAGAGCTTTATAAGGGAGAGAATAAGTAAACATGTAAAAATACAAGATTGTACCAGAAATCTTAGTTCAGTTTTAAGCTGTTGTAAAAGCAAAATATAAAATGAATAAATGCACGTGTGTATATATATAATACACATATATGTATATATATAAAAAGATATATGCACAAAAAGATACATATATGCATAAACACAACTAAATTATGTCTCTAAATATAAATTATGCAAGTTTTTGCATGAGGGCTAAAACCAAAAGTTCTAATAACTTATTTTTTTTTAATGATGTGATACTATTAACATGTTATTTCTATTTCTATTACTATTAACATGTTATTTCACATAACAAAAATTTTTAAATTAATTCTCCTCAAATCAAAAACACTAAAAATAGTAAAATCTAAGTTAGCTCATTTGCAAAGATGATCAAATTTAAACTTACCATGTGTGGAGCACTGATTGTTGCTTGGAAACCTGTAAAATAAGGAGAAAACTCTATTTTTATGTTGAATTACAAAAAATAATAGCTTAAGACAGAAATTTGTTTTTCTTGTCTATCCATTTTTGTTACAAAGGCTTGGGCATTTTTTTCCCAATTCAATGACGGAGATGGAAAGAAAAAAAAATTGTTAGTTGAAAAAATTTAATTTTTGAAAGTAAAAATAATACTTGGCTCAAACAATTCTTTCAGTTTCTGCAAATAAGCACTTAAATTTTGTTTTTCTGTCCTTGGGAAAGAAATTTTAACTATTTACTGGGTAACTGTTCCAGAAAACAACTTAGCAGAAATTAACATAAGACAAATCTACATTCTGATTGGTTACCATGATGACAAATGAAAACAATTTCACTGTTCAAAAAATTATCCATTTTTGCAAAGCAAAAAGAATTTTTTTGCTTACTTTTCTCTCAAAATTACAAATACTGACTTAAATGACTACAAATCACTGACCAACTTTTCCAGACTCAACTCATTTCATATTCCACATCTACAGAAGAAAAAATCATTTTATAGAGCTGGAAATTTGAGCAACTTAAATTATTACCTCAAAATGCTATAGCACTATCTTGAATTTGCCAAAATATAGTCTGTCTGGTTCTCTGTCTCATCAACTTACACAATCTTGTCCTCAGCATGATTGCATTCTGTCACAGTTGCTTCCTCAACAACTATTTACCTGCTTCCTCTCTGAAGCAGTTTTCACTGAGCTGTGGTAGCAGGTGCCTTCAGGGTTCAGAAGCTCCCCATAATCTTCTCTGCGGGGTGTTACAATGCTTCATAAGAAGAAAGCATGGCAGTTGGTGGAAAGAATCCTGAAGCACTTCTAAGCCTCAAAGGCGCCCACTGCCAAGGCTCAGCAGTTCAGCAAAAACCTGCTTCAGAGAAGGAGGTAGGTAAGGAACTTTCTAAAAACAAACACAAGCCAAAAAATAAAAATAAAAAATGCAGAATAAGAGAAGAAGCAGAGAGGAAAATGAGAACTCTTATTATTCTTAGGTCTTCTAAATATTTGCTAAAATAAAAATTTTAATAGTGGTATGTAAGAGAATTCCAAGCGACGATGACCAATGAACCACTACATTAGTAAATATTCAATGAAAAGTTCAAAAGTTTTCCCATATAAAACCCCAATATTTTCAGGTTTTTAAAAATAAGATTAAAAAATATATATATCAGACTATGAGCAAAGAAAACTTTCAAATAGTTGGCTAATGGGATCCGATTAGGAACAAAATTCAAACTACAAATGCCGCACTGGGATGAGTCAGAGTCCTCAAAGAATCTTTTCACCTGGGAAAAACTATCATATAAGAATAAAGGACTAAAGAATAAAATTTTCTGACAGTTCATAGCTTACCTATTGATTGTGGAGAATCCATGTAGGGATTACATTTTGCATAGTGAGCACGGTCTGTGGCCAGCATTACTTCAAATACTTTCTCTGACTTGATTATTCCATTTTCTGAAATATATGTGAATGTAAAAAATTTTACAATAAAATAATAAGATTCCTTTCATTGAGTTTTAAAGCAGAAATAATTTTTCTTTCAGCATTATGGGGGAAAAGATATATTGACTAAGTAAATCATACCATATTTAATAAGAACTAGTTTTTAAAATTATTTAAATGATTTAACTAAGCTAACTTCTTTTAACACATGTAACTGGAGTAGTGGTTTCAATTTTTGTTTTATGAGATGTTGCCTCAATTCTTTTTACACATGAAAATGAGGGATTTAACTAAATAATCTCTCAGATCCTTTCTCTAAATCCAGTTCCCCACATTTTAATAAGCAATAATTTCTCATTGCAATATTTATTCCATAAAGAGTTTTATGAATATACAGAAGTTTAATTTTTATACTGCAGATAGGATGGGAATTACAGGAAGAAAAGATAACAAAATAAATATGTTTGTTCTTGAAAATCAAGGAGAGAGAAGCAACAATATAATCAACAGAAAATTCTCAAATAATAAAAGGCTTTAAATTTTGTTCACCTACTTTTTAGGAAAAATTATTTAATTCAACAGAGATTAGTGGATACAAAGTAATTAGAAAAGATAGTACTAACACCAGGGAGGATATCCAGGAAAGGCTTAAGACCAAGTGGGAAGTGATATATGAGAACAGTCTCAAAGACAAAGAGAGATCAGAAGAGGCAGAGAGGTAAGGAGGCAGTGCACAGAGAACAAGTTTATGCAAAAGCATACAGTCTAGTTTGGAAGAATTATGAGACCATGAAGTGGATTAATATAAAATAAAGTTAAAAAGATAGTAGCAGTCAAATTGTTGGAGGGTTATGAATGCCTGGTTGAGAAGTTTATCTCAGTTCAAAGGGGGGAAAAGCCACTGATGATTTTTTAATAAGGGAGTAAAACAGTCAAAAAGTATTTTGTAAAGAATAATTAGGCAACTGTGGATAGGATGTATCAGAAAGGAAACAAATCAGGAAAACTATTTTAAAAACCTTAACAATCCAGACAAGGAAAGTATTATGGTCTTGAAATTTTATTTCAAGAGGATATGAGCAAAGAGGAGAAACATGGATGGATACGTGACATCAATCAGTCAACATGCTTAACTACTATGTGCCAAGCATTGTGCTAAAGAGATATTAGTTGATTTGGCAAGCAACTGATGGAGAGACTGGGAAATGAGGGAAAGAGATGAGTCAAGGGTAATATCTGGACTTGCAAAACTTGATATGTGTTTAGAGTGATGTTCTCAACTAAAATAGGGAATATTTGGAGTAAGGTTAATTTAGAAAGGAGAAACGCTTCAGACATAATTCATATGAGACACCTATGAAATATTGGGTAGGAAATATATAAAAAGCAGTTCCCAACGTGGAGCTAGAGTTCAGGAAAACAGAGATAATCTAATCTATAGGCACTGATATTAGTTTAGAGGAAGAAGAGAGCCAAAGGCAGAGGATACCCACAGTGAACATAAAAGACTGAAAAGGAGCCATAAAACAGGTAAGACATTAGGAGTACCAAGGAAAATCTAGAGAAGAAGGTTCAACGTATCAAAGAGAAGGTTAAAAAATATATACAGGAGAAAATAGGATAGAGGGAAATACAGAATAATAAGTGAATATGAATGAGATTAACTCTCCAATAAAATGGAAGCAAATTGCAGAGCAGAATCCTACAATATTATGTTATTTATAAGAATCCCATTTGACACAGAGACACACATATAAAGTAAAAGGAAAAGGCTGGAACAGCTTTATGTTTCAGATTAAGTAAAAAAAACAAACAAACAAACAAACAAAAAAGAGGTAGTAATTCTGTTCTCAGATAAAGCAATAAAAACAGAAGGAAGAAAAGGACATCTTGATAAAAGGTCCCATAAACAAAGTAATAACAATACTAAATGTATATACACCAAGTAGTAGAGCACACAAATTCCTCTACAAAATATTACGCCACTTACAGGAAGAAATAGACAGCAAAACTATATTAGTGGGGGATTCTCAACTTTCCCCGTTCAGAATTGGACAAATCTAACCACACAATAAGCAAGAAACTAGGGAGGTTAATAGGAAAACCTAGATATGATAGACCTCTGGAAAAAACTGAATAGACAGAAAGGAATACACCTTTTTCTAGGCAGTACATGGCACCTGAACAAAAATTGACTATATTAGGGCACAAAACCCTCACAATCAAATGCAAAAAGCCAAAAATATTAAATGCTTCCCTTTTCAGACCATAATGCAATATAAATTATATTCAATAAAGGGCCAGGGAAAGATAGACTAAAAACCAATTGAAAATTAATCTAATTCTAAAGAATGAATGGGTCAAACAACAAATGACAAAAACCCATAATTTCATCAATGAGAATAACAATAATGAGACAACAAACCAAAACACCTATGAGATGCAGCAAGAGAAAAGAGTAATGGATAGTGTTTAAAGGCTGCAAAGAAATCAAGAATTATAACCAATGAAAAAGTCATTAGATTTTTGCAAAAGATCTTTGGTAAACTTAGAAAGTGCAAAGTAACCAACCATATTTGAATTTGATTTGCATTTTCAGAACTTTTAAAGAGTCAAACATAATAACTAAAGTAAATATTTGATGATGATTGTTGTTTACTCTGGGAAAAAAATAGATGGGTATTTTAGGAATTTTGGCAAAAATAAACTCTGAGGGCATTTCAAAAAGGGAAATTGGCATATAAAACAATTCTGAAAAAGGATGAAGAAATACAGGTCGGTCCTGATGGATTTTGGTCTGATCACACATGTAAGAATGATCAAGTGGATGAAATTTGAACCCATGTAGCTTGTCTATCAGTATGCATTTGTGATAAAGTACAAATAGACATTGAGTTAACCCAATAATTACACAGAGATAGAAGAGTACACCTTTAGAAAACTGTACAACTCCAATAAGGACCCTAAGTATTTCCTGTAAATAAAAGTCCATCTTTTTAAGATGCCAATATTCTATTGTAACATAACATGTATAAGACTGCCTGCCATCTGGGGGAGGGGGTTGGGGGAGGAAGGGAAAAAATCTGAACAGAAGTAAGTGCAAGGGATAATGTTGTAAAAAAATTACCTATGCATATGTACTGTCAAAAAAAAAGTTATAATTATAAAATAAAATTAAAATTAAATAAAAAAGGATGCCAATATTCTACCAAGTATTTCCATGTAACAGTAAGATATGAATATAAGAATCTGTGAAGAACTGAAAATCAAGGGCAGTACAGAGTATGTGTGAGCAGGTTATAATATATAACCAATGGAGAACTCTAAAGTGCTAAAATAGCATGAGGGAAAAGTATAAGAAAAAAACAAAATTGGTAACAATTCCACTTTTGCTTGGCTCATGCAGAAATTTCAAGTTGAGGAATAAAGAAATGAAAATAAGGTACATTAAATAGTAAAGTGGTAGGAGGAGGTGGTAACTATCAAAATATGCACAAAATTTCAATTCTTTACAAAAATAAGACTTCTGTAATAATGGTTCTCTATTTATGGCCGAGGCACAATAAAATGGTGATGTGGAAATATTGTAAAGATTAGAGTATTACAGCAAATTACCAAGAGAATAAATATTTTATATAACTAAAAAAGGAACAAAGTTTCACTTGGGGTAACAAAAAGGAATGGAACTCAAGAGAAATATGAAAAGACAGAATAATAAAGAAGGTGTATAACACTACCAGACCTCAAACCATATTATAAAACAGCAACTATATTAAAACTATTTAGTGCTGGTTAAAAAATAAAAATTATAAAAATGGAACAGATTTAGATAAGCAAGAATTAGGTACAATTAAGAGCAATAGTTTAGTTTTTAAAAAGCCAAGTACATAAAGTACTGAAGGAAGGTATCCCTAATTGTCAAGAATGGCTAAAAAAACTAGCAATTGGGGTTTGATATAAATTAGGTTTAGAAAATGAATGGTATAATATAAAAATGCTATAAATCACTGAAAAAAAAAAAAAAAAAAAACAAGGAAAAATAAATACCAAAACAACTCTCAGGTTTCACTTCACACCCAGCAAATTGGCAAAGATGACCAAAGACAGGAATAGTCTATGTTGGAGGATTTGTGACAGGAACACTTATGATAGATTTAGACTTAGCTGAATTGATCCAACCATTCTGAAGGGGGGAAATTGGAATTAATCAAAGAAAATGCTCAGAAAACGTTAAAATGCTCAGTCTTTGACCCAGAGATTCCATTATTAGGTATTTACATATTTATCCCAAAACACCCATATTACCAAAATGTTTCTAACAGCAAGTAGCAACTAAGTTGGATTTTTAAAATAATTGAATATTATTACTATGCTATAAGAAATGAATATGAAGTACAAAACAGCATGGAAAGATATGAACTGATACTGATGCAAAGTAAACAAAACTAGGAAAAACAAAATATACACTAATAACAAATGTAAAAAACAATTAAAAATTCATTCTACAAAACTGATTTTCAAACAATCCCAAAGAAGAAATATGAAAAGGCATCTCCATTCCTCTGCATTATAATATTGAACTTTTCTGATACCTTGGTCTCATATAGTGCTTTAACTGTTTTTTCCCCTTTTTAATTCTTAAAAGAATTCATAAAGAATGATCCTCTGGGAAAGGGAGAAAAAGGAATATACAGAGAAATGCAGGTAATATAAAAAGAAAAAAATTATTTGTAAAAGAAGAAAATTACAGTAATGGTTTCATCTCATACTATATACTTTAATAAGCTTTCCAATGGATACAAAATCTGAAGAAAATTATAGTAATGGCTTCATCTTATACCATATACTACAATAAGCTTCCCAATGTATACAAGATCTGAACATAAAAAGTCATTTCCATTAAAAAATTAAAGGAGAACAAGTACTGTTGCAAGTAGGACTAGCAAGAGAATCCTTAACTATAACAATAAAGATCATCATAAAACAAAATAGAAAATTTCGATGATTAAACTGTAAAGACTCTTATTCAAGCAAAATCAATGCAAAAAGAAGAAACGACATGATTTTTAAAAATCTTTATAACATACATCACTGATAAAAGCCTGATATCCAATATAAAAAGGAAATTAATACAAATAAATAATGTTAATTATCATTCTCCATAAGCAGTCAAAAATAGCAACAATTTTCAAAAAGAATTGCATTTATAAATATCCATATGAAAACATGCTCCAAAAAATTAATAAAAGCAAGGCAAATTATAATTTCTGTATCCTAATGTCAGCCCCTCCCCCCCAAACTAGTAAATATAAAAACCAAGTGGCTACATATGAAGACAAGCACCTGATTGCATTACTGGTGGAAGTATGGATTGGTTGAACAATGCTGGATTAATAATTTTAAATTATGCAAGAAACATGACTAAAATTGTTCATTTAATTTGATTTAGCAATTCCACTACTGAATATTAATGATCCCACAAAAAGATAAAAGACAGAAACAAATTTCAAGTATATATAAATATATAGTAGCATTTTTATGGTAACTAAGAACTAGAAACAAAATGGGTGCTCACTGACTCTAGGTAAACCAATTGTGTATATACATATAACAGAATATTACTGTGCAATGAGTTATAACAATAAAAGGGATTCAATAAAATATGAAAGAATTTTTATGAATAATTATAGAGTGAAATAAAGCCAGAAGAATAATAAGGAAATGAAACTCTAACTAAAATACCAATAATGGTCTCAGACAACCAATGAAAGCACACAGTTCCCTACCTCCCAAAGAGATAAATATTAAGAAGCATCAGTGAAAATTAAAGAAAAAAAAGGAATTTCTATCCAATATGGGCACTTGCTTCCAATTTATCCTTTTTGGATTCTCCCTTCAGACTGAGCTCCTTGATATCAAGGGTGTTTTTTGGGTTTTTTAACCTTTCTTACTATCTTCTTAACACAGTATCTTTAATATTTATTAACTGACTGATAGCAGGGTTGAGTGAAAATTCTGAAATCCAAACACAGGAGGCAAGATGAACCTACAAAAGACAAAGTAATTGAACAAAGAGAGGGTAATATACAACAATGAAATGATAATATTCCAAATGAACCTTTAATGGAAAAGATGGCTTTAATACATTCCTTTGAAAAAAGTTCAGAGTAGAAATCTAGAAAGGAAAATATGAGTAAATGACTCCATAGAATAATGCATTCTAATTGGGAGAGAAAGAAACAAGTATCTGTTCAGAAACAATGTCTTCAAAGGATATTGTGGTAATTGAAAAAGAAAAATAGAGGTCCTTAATGGAGAGCTGGTTCTGTTTGAAGGGTTTAATAGGAGAAAGAAGAGGAAAGATAAACTCACTCTATTAGTGTAGAAATAAGAACAAAGGAAAAGAAACTTGCTATCTTGCATAGTAGGGATTACTTATGAGAAGAATATACAAAAACATGGAGGAAGGGAGGATGGAACAAAGCTTCAGATGAACCTTACTCAGCTGAGGCAGACAAAGGACAGTTGAAAATCCACAGAAGCTGTGTGTGTGTTTGTGTGTGTGTGTGTGTGTGTGTGTGTGTGTACGCGCGCGCGCTCACATGCGCAGAGTTTGGTGTAGGAAAATGTTCAACAAAATATGAAAAAATAATAGATAAA
The DNA here is from genome assembly GCF_048593235.1 of Sminthopsis crassicaudata. Taxonomy (NCBI): domain Eukaryota; kingdom Metazoa; phylum Chordata; class Mammalia; order Dasyuromorphia; family Dasyuridae; genus Sminthopsis; species Sminthopsis crassicaudata. The sequence goes on from NC_133620.1 coordinate 143,797,067, forward strand.
AGGGAGAAACAGGGAAATCTAGAAAGGTTTAAATGATTACAGAGTAAGGAGTAAAACCAGAAGAGCAATTTATAAAATATCATTGTAGAAACAACTGTGAAAGACTTACGAATGACCAACCATGACTCCTGAAGACCAATGAAGAAACATGCTACTACCACCTCCTACAAGGGACAATCGATGGAGTAAGATACACATTATTGGACATGGCCAATGCAGAATTTTTCTTAACTATACACATTTGTAACAAGATTTCTTTCTTTCCCCCCCCCCCTTTTTCAAGGTGGGAGAAGCAATAAAAGAAAATAAATTTCTCTTAATTTGATAAAAAAATTACATACTACAGAGAAATCAGTGAGTAGAAAAGTGGAAGGATTAAGATGGTAGGGTAGTATAGGAGAGAAGAGTAACAATGAAAACAAACTTCAACTTCAAAAAGTTGATCAAAAAGGAAAAAAAATAAAACCTTTGATGGAATAAGAGAAAGAGTCAATGGTGTTGAATACTTACCTTCTCTCAGCACTATCTTGGTGAGAAAAGGGAGGGAGAGAAATGCTAAGAGTAAATAGTAGAAAAAGTTTTTGGCAGCAGGGCTTTTCCAAACAAGACAGAAAGGAAGCAGATGCAAATATATAAGAAGAGTCATAATAAGGAGGTTCAAGAGATATGAAGAGGCAAGGAGAAATGCAAATTTAAATGACTGAGCTTCCATCTCTTAACTATTAGGACAACAAAACTTGAAAAAAAAAAAGGGAAAACAACAAATATTAGAGGGATTCTGGGGGGTTATAACAATGCACTATTAATGGAACCATGACATGATACTGCTATTCTGCAAAGCAATTTGCAATTGTCATCACCACCTACAAAAGTCACTAAATTTTCTATCTATTGACTTGATACCATGACCATGCTTATACATCTCCCTCCCACCCTCAAGAGCACAGGAAAAGGTCATAAATTAAAACATAGGCATACACACATACATATTTGTGGTGCCAATTTGCATTACAGGAAATTTTAAAAATAAACAACAAACCAAAAACTACAAACAGAAAAGTCTTGAATTATATGCTTAAGCATTTTAAACTCGATTTTTAAAAATCAAAACCTAAATTTCATCAATGTGACTCAGTGTTTCTTTCCATCAATACAAATAGGTAACTAAGTCTTACAAAGAATTCTCCAGAGCAAGAGATTAAGATGTTAGATGACTTGTCCAATGGGGAAGGGGAAAGGGAAAGGACTTAAAACTCAGATCTTCTGACTCCAAGGTGAGCCCTATCAACTACATTCCTATATCCTATACATCTACTTAACAAGGGGAAAATTAAGAAGCCTTCTTACCAGGGAAGAGAATTTTGAGCAGGGAAGTGAATTGATCTTTTTTCTTTCTTTCTTTTTTTGAGAAGTCTAGACCTGCGATTTCTTTGCTATTGAGAATCCTTCTCCCAAACTCTTAAAAAGAAACTATCTGCTAATGCCCATCCACAACTGCTATGTAACTTTGTTGTCTTTTCTGTTGTCACTGAGCCTTTATTATAATTTTAAAAGCTTTCTTGTTCTTTTATATTATGGAGAGTAGAGGCTATGTGATAGAATAACAGGGAAACAGGTTGTGAAGAAAAGAACCAAAGTTCAAATGTTTTGAGCTTTGGTCATCCAAACAGCCCAAAAACTAGTAGAAAAGAGAAAATTGGGAAGCGATTGATAAAGGAGGAAAATAAATGGCTTTAGTTTTAGAACATTAAATTTTCTTCACTGATGAGACAGTCATGTAGAGATGGATGGTAGAACAAAGTATTTTCTCCACCTAAAGAAAATTAAGAAACCCAGTGAATATAGGTTTTAGGCATAAAAATTTTAAAAACTGGAAAAGTTGGGTGAACAATTCCACTCATATCCCCAATAATTTGAATCCTTCCTTTCACTCATTTCTCACTTGTTACAATATATAAAAATAAACAAACTGGGTATGGTGGCAAAGTAAGTAGGGCACTCCTGCTACTAGGAAACCTGAGGTTGGTCAGAACAACAGAGCACAGGAGTTGTGAGTGCCAGTGGACTAAAGTTTGTTAGTCAAGGCTTTGGAAATTATCTTCCAAACCAACAAGATGCCTAATAGGCATCCCAGAAATGGGATCATCCCAGAAAAGGATCAAGTCAAAATTCCCATGCCAATTGAAGTAGGATTAGATTTGTGAACGAATTCCCAGCTTTGATGAAAATAGGAAAATATAGTTTTGAAAATAAAATAAAATAAGGATCAATTTGTTCATTAGCCACCAGTTACATATTTGCTTCTGACAGCAAAGAAACCAAATATACAGAGTACTTTGTAAACTTTAAGACACTATTTTAAATGTAGCTATAATTACTACACCAACATTTAAATATGTATGTTAAAGTGTATAAAAACTTCCACATAACCCTAGAAACCTGCATTTCATTACTTCTTCACAACTTCAACCTATTAAATTCTAGTAGTATCCTCTAGGGAAAGAAGTCCCAACGTGGAACACCACAATCAGATACTAGAAACTAGTCAAGAGAATATGGGAAGTATTTGGTAAATAACTTTTAGCCTATTCAAAATATTCCAAAAATAACTACACCAACATTTAAATATGTATGTTAAAGTGTATAAAAAATTCCACATAACCCAGAAACCTGCATTTCATTACTTGTTCACAACTTCAACCTATTAGATTCTAATAGTATCCTCTAGGGAAAGAAGTCCCAAGGTGGAACACCACAATCAGGTACTAGAAACTAGTCAAGAGAATATGGGAAGTATTTGGTAAATAACTTTTAGCCTATTCAAAATATTCCAAAAGTAATATTGATGGAGGAAAAAATGGTATCTACTAAATAAAAATTAATCTCTTATTTTTATGTGCTGTTGAACAGTAAACTTTAAAATTTATTTCCTTCATACAGAACAGAAGGTCTACAAAGCTAAAGGGCAAAAAGAATGACAAAGGTAGGAATCTTTGCTCTAGGGGTTTCTTAAACTTTTTCTACTTGAGCCTGGGTGTATATGTATATAAAATAGGATACAAATCACACATTTATTGATAAAAATCATTTTAATATATTCATTTTAAAACAATTGTTATATATAAAATTTTATTATTTATTAAAGATGAAGGCATATTTTAATACTAATGTTTATTTTTACATCAGAATAAAATCTTGGTAGAATATTTGATATAAAATACTGTAGCCAAATTTTTCATGACCCCTACCATTCAGTTACATGAAACCATAAGGGGTTGAGACCCGTAGTTCCAACCAATCCTTCTTCCATTTGAATAGTTTCCAATTACCTTAAAAATAGATTCATAGCCTATATCCCAAGTCTTCTCTTCTCCAGGTTTAATATACCCAAATCCTTTGATTGATCTTCATATGGTATTCTTTTCAAGCCTTTCCACCATTCTTAATACCCCTCTCTCTAGGCACTTTCTACATCCATGTCCCTCCCAAAAATATGAAGCCTAGAACTGAACACTATTCCAGAAGTAATCTATCCATAGAAGTAAAAAGAACTACTATTATTACTTCCTGGGTTCTGGATACTATCCCTCTCAATGCAGTTCAAAGTCAAATTTGCACTTTTGGCTGAAATATCACTGACAATAAGCTTGCAAGCACACCAAAATCAACAGATCTTTTAAGATGAAGTACTTTTCTAGTTCTTCATGTCCCACCTTAAATCTTAGGATTAAAAAAATAAAAACTTCACAAGTCTAAGAGTTTATACTCATCACTAGATGTTCAGATTGTTTTCAAAACAAATTAAAAGGCTGAAGTAGTCATTAATAGTTTCATTTTTTCTAGATTTGGCCCATTGTCCTAAACAGTGTTTAAATCCTTACTCTGTTATCCAATTTATCAAGTATTCCCAACTTTACATTAAACAAATTTGACAAAACATGTTATCTGTGTCATTATGCAAGTCACTGATAACAAAATATGTTAAAAGCACAAGACCTGGAGACTGAATGCAAAAGCAACATGGAGACTGAATATAATCAACACATGCTATTTTCATTTTTTTCTTTTTTCTGTTTTTTTCCTTTCTCATATTTTTTTCCTTTGGTTCTGATTTTTCTCTCCCAACATGATTCATAAAGAAATGTGTATTAAAAAAAATTAATGTAGATGTATAACCAGGAAAAAAAAAAAAAGAAAACAATTTTTAAAAGGGGGAGAAGAAGCACAGAACAAAAGAGAGCTCCTTAAGACATTATGAGACCTTTCCAAGCTGACATGGAACCTTTTACATCTGGTACTCCAGTCATTCAATCAATGTTGAATTACTTATACCTATCATTTGGCCTATGTCTCTTCATTTTGTACTGAAGCATAGTATGACAGATTTTATCAAATTTAAAAACCAGATTAAGTTACTGAAGTATTCTCCCACTCTATAAATTAATCATTTTTTTAAAAAAGGATATGAGTGGGTAATAGTAAAGTTCTTGTATCCTTATCATATAATTAATTCCAAGCAAATCTTTTTTTTTTTTAAACATGACAATATAGTACAGGCATTTTATTTCACATCATTACTTATTTTGTTATTTAAATGTTCTGTTGCTTAAGTGCATACAATTTTCAAATAAAATATTTGTGTTTTAAGAATATTAAGGGAAAAAACTCAAATGAGCACCAGAAACAGAGAAGCATGGTAGGTATACACTAACTAGAAAGAAAAGTCTTAAATCCTTAAACCTCAATTTCCCCATCTATAAAATAAAGGCATTATTTGTTCTATCATCTCATGGACATTAATTATAAAATATTATACAAATATAAGCTATTATGATGCTGCCAAAAACCTAATTAAGTAGCACAGTGAATGAAGTGCTAGGCCTATAGTCAAAAAAAATCCAGTTCAAAACCAACTTCTGTCATTTTAGATGCAGGCCCTTGGGCAAGTCACCTTAGTAGCAACTACCTCTCTTTAGGGTTGTTATGAGAATCAAATGAGATGATATTTATAGCATGATTAAGCACAGTGCCTGGTACATAATAAATCCTAAATAAATGCTAGCTATTACTATTATCATTAAAGTTAAGGTAGCAAATTTTTGGCTACTTCTTAAATTTCAGAATAAAATCCCAATTTTGTGTAGTGTGGAAAAAATAAACACATGAATTTATGGCCAAAGAAGAATTAGAGAACATTATGAAATGCAAAATGAATAATTTTGGCTATATTAAACTTAAAAAGTTTTTTTGTACAAAATAAACCAGCGCAGCCAAGATTAGAAGAGAAGCAAAAAGCTGGGGAAAAAAAGTTTTTACAGTATTTCTGTTGACTCAAATTTATAAGAATCCAAGCCATTCTCCAACTGATAAATGATCAAAGAACAATTTTCAAAAAAATTAATTTTAGTCATGAAAAAAATGCCCTAAATCACTATTGACTAGAGAAATGCAAAGCAACTCAGAGGTACCACACTTCACGCCTCTCAGATTGGCTAAAATGACAGGAAAAGATGACAAAAGTTGGAGGAAATGTGGGAATACTGGAACTCTAACACCTTGTTGATGGAGTTTTAAACTGATCCAACCATTCTGAAGAGCAATATGGAACTACACAAAAAGGGCTATCAAACTTGTATGCCCTTTGACCCAGCAGTGTTTCTACTAGGCCTATATCCCAAAGACATAATAAAAAAGGGAAAAGAACCCACATGTGCAAAAGTGTTTGTAGCAGCTTTTTTTTGCAGTGACAAGGAATTATAAACTGGGTGGATGCCCATCAGTTGGGAAATGGCTAAATAAGTTATGGTATATGAATGTTATGGAATACTATTTATTCTATAAAAAACAATCAACTGGATGATTTCAGAGAGGTCTAGTGAGACTTACACGAACTGATGCTAACTGAAGTGAGCAGAACAAAGAGAACAGCAATAATAAGATTATGTGATGATCACTTGTGATAGACATGGCTCTTTTCAAACAAGGTGATTTAACAGAATTTCAATACACTTGTGATGGAAAGAGCCATCCTCATCGAGAGAGAGAACTATGGAGACTGAATGTGGATCAAATCACACTATTTTCACTTTTGTTATTATTTATTTTTTCTTTCCTTCTTGTGTTTTTTCTCCTTTTGATCTGATTTTTCTTGCACAGCATGACAAATATGAAAATATGTTTAAAAGAAAGGCACATGTTTAACACATATTGGATTAACTCCAGGGATGTGAAGGAAGAGAGAAAAATCTGGAACTCAAGGTTTTGCAGTGGTAAATGTTGAAAACTATCTTTGCATATATTTTTAAAATAAAGAGCTATTATTTTAAAAAAAACACAAACCTATTTTTGGCATATTTTAGAAAAAAATGAAAAGCTATTAAAAAAAAAAAAAAAAAGACAAGCATCTTCCTAGTGAGAGATTAACTTACTACCAGGAAGCATAAAATAGGCAGGAAGGAGAATAAACTCCATGAGTTATTTAAGCACAATAAAATCAAAGCAATTTGAACAATTAAATGGGTTTTCCCTATAAAGCTAACATTTCTTTATGTGGTTCAAAACTTTTTTTTTTTTTTTTAAGTTTAGCCATTTTGACCAAAAATCTTCTAAAATGCATTAATCAATCAGCAGATTGCTTTATATGCCCTGAGGAAACAGACTTTTTCACTAAAAAAAAAATCTATTATTACCTACAATAAACATTTATTAAACATCTATGTACAAAGCATTGTGATAGGGACAGCCACTAAAATAAAATAGTCTCTACTCTTCAAGTAACATGTGAACTGAGCTTTGAAGGAAGAAAAGGTATTTAGAAAGTAAAGGTAAAGAATTTATTCCAGATACTGGAGGGTTAGGATGAGAAGCAATAAGAGATACATAGAAAACGCATGGAGATAGTAAGCAGATAAAGCACAAGGAACAAGGAGGTGTACAACTGGCAGAGCAACAGATAAAAAGATGGCTGAAGTGAATGGGCACCAATTAAGATACAGATTGAGCTTTTCTCATCCTGATGATGGATACCTACTTTCTCCTCTAAGAAGCTCTTCTTCCTCTGACTGGCTGGCACTAAAATCCTGAATTCGGGAACATGATCCTAATGTATCTACTAATCAAGATTGTAAATTTCTATTTCTCAGGATTGCTGGTCTCTGGGACATAACAGATGCTTACTAAATGCTTATGAAGGGATTGGCTCTAGTCAGCTATGCAGAGCAATTGCCTTCCTTGCTCCAATTGCCTTAACCACCTCCCTCACCTTCCTGTCTGGGACTGATTTTCACCTGGCTCCCATTTTAAGCTCCCAAGTAGAAATCTTTGGGGCTTTGTAATGCCTCTTCCTTACATTCAACAAAGGAATTATGGACATGTTATTGCCAAACACTGTGCCAGGCACTAGAGAAAACACATGCAAAAATGAAAGACTACCCTCAAGGAGCCTACATTCTATGAGAGCGGAGGGAATGATATAAAGAAAAATATTATATAAATTAGCTTCTGGAGGAGAGTGAAGGGCCTTGTAAAGTAGGAGAAAAAAATTAGGGGAGACCTCCAGAAGAAAACGGCACTTATATTGGGTTTTAAGAAATTTAAACATTGTATGAGGTAGTCAAAAGAAGGAAATAAATTCTAGAAATGGAGCAAATTAAGGGAAGATGGAATGTTGTATACAAGAAACAGTGTAGGTACACCATTCTGCATTTATATGGCCTGAATTAGGCAAGTTCAAATTGTTTGAAATTAATGTTTGATGTCAAATTATCTAAACAATCTATTTATTCTTCTGGTTGTATGTGCTTCATATAGCTTTTCCCAAAAATTTTATTTCAAAACATTGTCAAGTTTGATGTAACTGAGTGTATGAAAGAGAGTAATCTGAAATGAGTTTGAAAAGGTAAGCTGGGACCAGACTGTGAAAAAGAGCACAAGCCAAAAAAGAGCCTAGGGTTTATTTCATTCCTAAGCAGAAGTTCTTTTCCTTTGACAATCTGGTAAAGCCAATGGACATAATATTGAAGGACATGCTAAATTTCAATTAGAGATTAGTGAAAATAGTGATGTAATTCCCACCTCTCCCCGCCATGAAACTTTACAAACCCACTGAAATATTTCCATTGATCCCAGGTTAAGGACAAGCCCATGGAACAGTTTGAACAGGGGTATGGCAAGATCAGATTTGTACTTTATGCAGCACAAAAATGATAGTCTGAAATTCAAGAAGCTAGATCAATTACTGCAACAATCTCAGATGATGGCTGCATGATTAGATGGATGAGAAATGCAATAGAATCAACAAAACTTGACAATTTAATATGAGGATGAAGGCTAATTGAAGATGACTCCAAAAATTGTTAATCTGGATAAGGATGATCATAAAACAAGGTTGCTAAAATTTGGAAGGGAGTAATGAATTGTTTTGAATATGTTAAATTTGAGATACCTAAGGAACATGCATGCAGTTGGAAAGTCCAATAGAAAAGTGACGATACACAGCTGGATTTCAGGAGAAAGACAGTCTGGACATAGATGGAGTCATTTGCAAAAAGGTGACAACTGAACTCATGGGAGCTGATATCACCTGAAAGAATAGGGTGGAAAGAGGAGAAACAAATTGAGACAATGATGATGATCCAGCAAGACACTGGGTCATAAACTCAGGATGTTATCTAAGAAAATCATGAATGCTCATAATATAGTTTGCAAAATATTTTACATACAGTGTTCTTGAGCTTCACAACATAAATTCTGTAGCTAGCTATGGAAATTTGTATTGCATGCATATTTGTGATGAGTTTTGTTTTTCCTGTCTTCTCAATGGGTGGCAGAGGAAAAAATAATAATTTGGAACTAAAAATTTAAAAATTTTTAAAGCCAAAAACTGTTTTAAAATGAAAATTGCATTATAACTAGTTCCTAGAATATTCATTAAATATTTATGTTTTAAAAAAAAATAAAATAAATTCTAGATAGCTCCTCATTTTACATATGAGGAAATAGAGGGAGATTAACTGACTTGTCTCTGTCATCCAACTAGTTAGAAATTAAATCTAGGTTTCTTAAAAGATCAGTGTTCTCATTCACCACATCGTACTATCTCAAATAAATCCAGCACTCTAACTACAGTATAACTAAGAGAAAAGACAATGGAGAATATAAACCTGATCATTTTAATTAAAGCAGCCAAAAAAAAATGAAACAATTTGGCAACAACAAATTAATATTAAATTGCGAAAAATTTATCTAACTAAATATTAAAGCACTATAAAGCATGGTTTACAAGTGAATGCCCATAAAAGTTTCACTAGAAATTAAATAAAATGGGAAGGCATCTTTCTGAATTTTAGATAAGATCTCAATTTAATTACACTAATAGCTAAGTATCTCATTAACTATTTGGGACATAAGCCAATAAAATAAAAGTAATGTACTTTTGAACCAAAATACTACTTTCCATTGACTACCAGATTCACAACCCAGGTGTCATCCTCAATTTCTCACTTACCACCAGCTCCATCCAATCTTTTGACAAGGCCTGTTTATTTACTTTTCTCCTCTGATACCACCCAGATCACCAACCCTCATCATTTCACACTGAAACAGCCTGCTGGTGAATTTGCCTGTCTCGCCTCCCCACTGCAATCTAACCTCCTAAAGCACAGATTCAACTATGTCACTCTCTTACTTAATAAACTCCAGTGTTTGCCCATTGCTTCCAGGACCAAATACAAAAAAATTCTGTTTAACCTTCAAAGCCTTTCAGCCTCTCTTAACCTTGCCTTTTCCAGTCATCTCATACCTCCCTTACCATGTATACCTTTTAATCTAGTGACACTCACTTCTTTGCTGTTGCATTATAAAGACACTCAATTTTCTTGGTTCTAGGCATTTTCTTTTGCTATCCCTTCATGCCTGAAAAGCTTTTCCTCTTCGTCTCTACCTGCTATCTTCCTTAATCTTTTGCCTCCTTTTTGTATCTAACCCCAGAAATGAGCTAAGTATCTGGCACAGGGTATGCATTTAATATATGTTCACTGATTGACAATTTTAGCTGCTTAAAAACAAAACAAAACAAAAAACCAATGCAGCCAACTGTTCTCTAGTTAAAGTAAAAGTAACTTACACATTCTTATTTTAAATAGTAGCATTTAGCCTAATTTAATACTTCAATAATAAAATTGTTTCCCCTTAAATCTCTTGCTTTGTAAAGGCAGTGTTTTAAAAGGCTGCATTATTACAGAATCCCAGGCTTTTCAGGACTGGAAAAAACCTTAAGACATCCTCTGGTTTATATCTCTTTCATTTTATAAATTAAAAAAAAAAAAAAAAGAGGCCCTAAGAACTTTAATGATATCGTATACCTTGTTAAATGGAAGTCAGTGCTAGAAACCAGTTTTCTGGTTCCTAATCCACTGTTTATTACATTACATCTAATAGTTTGGGTTACTAAACAGTATAGATTTATTTTCCCCCTTATACAATTTATACAAACTTCTTCCATCACCAAATTTACCCTTAAAATATAAGTAAGATCAACCTTCATTTGTATGTTTGCTTTAATTTTTATATGATCTGATTTGAGTTCCAATTGTTTGAAATTAAATGTGTTCAATAAGTATATTGTCTACATACATTACTCTGATCTCCATTTCTATATAGACTTTTTCACAGAAATAAATTTTTAAAACATGTGAAATTGGTTGAATCAAGTCTGGCACTATTAACCTAGTAACTAAAGTTGGAATACTTTGAAAAAGCACAATTCTCTGCACATAACTGGTTCTTAATAAATGCTTGCTGACTTCAACTGATCTTCTCTATAATGTAGTTACACAAAAAGATGCCAATAACTGTCATTCTATTTACAGTGTTTTCCAACTGCTACACCCCAATCATACATAGCTAATGGTCTTCAATCTGGGCCCAAACACTAAAATGTACAAAAAAGATATGGTTATGGTAATTATGAATACATACACAAATATTTTATGTTTATATTGCAAGTCAAAATAAAAACATTAAAGATTTTTTAAAAATACAAATTAATAATGGAATTCAAAACAAAATCTAATTTTAAAAAATTGTTAAAGGTACCAATTTCATTTTTTTCATCCCCAAATTTGTATAAGCTCATTATCAACCTCTTAGCAACAGCATCTTAGGAGTTAAAATATTACATCAGTAAGAGGCTGAAACTTAAAAGTTGCACAAGTGTTACAAAATATGATAAGGCAACTTATCTTCTCTAATTTCCTCCTGTAGTAGTATATCACTTATTTTAAAATGAATAATAACATTAGGCCAACATTCTCTGTTAAACATTACCTAGTCACTAGATAGAAAAACATCTTTAAAATTTTCATCTAGGAACTATAATAGGAGATACATGGAGATAATTACATAACAATTGGAAAGAAGATCTAGTCTTGGCTAACCCCAAATTTGGCCCAAAAAAAGACTGAAGAGCCTGATTGATTACAAATTTCCTACACAGCCAAGTATCTACAGAGATAACTTACCAACAGAACACTATTACTTAATTAATTCTTTTACATTTTTTAAAAATACATTCTCCTTCATGAGCAAGCATTTAGATTATTCTTTTCAGAAAAAAGCATGAAACATTAAAAATCTGAGCATCTGTACTAGTCACAATGAAGAAACATTTAAAGGCAATGTAACCATGAGATCTAGTTCACTTTCAAATGAAATACTTTGTAAGAATTTTTTAAACTCTTTGCATTAATTTCTATTACTGATTAATAGCTTACCTTGACAGAGAACTTTACTCTTGCAAAGTACTTCCATATATTTGAAACTCATTTGATAAAATCCACTCAAAAGATTATAATAATAATTTATACATATGAAGTACTCAAAATAAAATTATTATTAATCCTATTATCTTAATTTACAGGGGGAAAAACTCTGAGTTTAAGGTTAAAGTGCACCAAGGTCACAATGGTAACCAAGTAGTGAAATCTGAACTTTCAATTGGGGTCTTTAGTGGTTTAGAGCATTCCCTGTTTCTATCGGCCCAAATGCCAGACTTTGAAATATGAAGAACACTTTTTCATAAAAGTGTTCTTCATATTTCAATCAGCAAACTTTTACTGAGCATCATAGTATGTGTTCAAGGTACTTTTATTGAGGCAATGTGGAACGACTATAAAGCGATCATCTCCTTTCCCCCACGAAGTTCACAATTAAATTACAGAGCCAAAGGAATAATAAGAAAAAAGTTCTAAGACACTATAAAGCAGAAAGTGATTAACTGCCAAAGGGATGCCGAACTGACAGACAAGTAGTGTCAGATTCCTGTTGGCCTTCAAGCAGATGTTAAAAGGGCCTTTTTTGTTTTATTTGTTTAAAAAACCACCAATCCTGACAGAAAACTCGCAGGGAGGAGAAGAAGGAAGTAGAATCAAAATTGTGGCACAAGAATGCACCCCCCAGGTGGTCCGGAATTCTCTCAGGATGCTTTGCAAGCTTTTCATCTCTGGGTCTTTCAATTAAGACGATCCTGAGCGGAACATAGGCACACCGCGGTGAAGCTGGGCAGCATTTCCCTAAATCGAACCTTTTCCCCCACGCCGACCCGTGAGCTCTCGGATTGTTTGTAGAAGACTGAGTATCTTCTCTCTGGTCTTTCTATGGCAACCCACCGCCACCTCCCCCCAATCTGCCTTCCTCTCGTCAGGCAGAGAAGCATCTTCCAGAGACCGCGGGAGGTCGAGAACAAGGTGTGGCGGGGGTGGTAAAGGCTTGGGGGGGAAAAAGCATCGCCCCGGGAGGCCTGAGGAGGTCTAGGATCACAAACCGCCCACACTGCACCTCCCCACCTTTCTCCGCGGGCTCCTCGTGTCCCAGTACCCAGGCACGCCCCTCTGCAGCCAGACCCGAGAATGCCGAACGCCGGCTCTGAGTGACAGCCCCGCCACCTGTGCTCGCACCTCCGCGCCCCACCCGTCCTGAGGCAACCGGGGGGTCTCCCACCTACCCCTAGCCGACCGCCCCCGGCTGGGCTCGAGCCAGTTCCTGTCGCCCGCCGATCGCCCCCAGGTGACAGGTCTCCCGGGAGGGAATTACAAGTGCGTGTGGCCCGGCTCGGAGGGCGCCACCAACTGTCCTACCCGCCGCGACTGCCGCCACCGCCTTCCCTAACCACGCCGCCGAGAAAGAGCGGCTGCTGCCCCCGAAACCGGCGAGGCGCTGGCACGTCCCTCCCCCGATTCTCCCCTCCCCAGGGTCCCGACCCCGGACGAAAGAAAGCGGCTACGGCCGCACTCACTGCGGAGATTTTGGATGAGCTCCGAGTGATTGGCCCCGCCGGACTTCCAGGCCATCGCGAGGCACGCCTGGAACACGTAGAGAACCAGCTTCAGCGCGGCGGCGGTGCCCAGCAGCTTCGCGAGGAACTCGACCACCTCCCACACCGACACCGCCCCGTCAACGTCCGCGTCCCCGGCGCTGCCGCTGCCGCCGCCGCCGCTGCTGCTACTGCCCCCGGGGCCGCTGCGCGCTCCCGACATCCCCTACTGCGCGCATGCGCTCTGTGACGGGGCAGGGGCGCTCGGGTGGGGCTGGAGGCGGCGGCGGCTGCTGCTGCAAAAGAGAAAAAAAAAAGCCGGTCTGACTCAGCGGCCTTACGCTCTCTTTTTCATAGTCGCCCCCACTGCCGAGGCTGGGGCATCCAACCTGTGCTATGAGCTCTCCCTCCGCTGCCAGTCCAGAGGCCCAAACCTGGACAGGAAAGGGACATCTGTGTTCCGCTTCCTGGGGATTTTAAGGACGATCTGAGCCAGAGCCGGCAGCTGGGAACGAGGTCGTGGGCAGCCACTAGCGCGCCTCGGGGCCACGCTCTTTCTCCTGCACGGCCAGCTCGTCTTGTAGTCGGGGCTGTCCCTGAGGCTGTAGCGCCTTCGCAGGCTCTCTTGGTAGGAAGAGGGGGACGCAGCGCATTTTGTATCGCCCGAAGGTCACGAATTGCCTGTGCTGCTGTTGGCGGACCCCCCGTCTCGCTTCCAAATAGCTTGCAAGCCAGAGAAAGACGAGGGGAAAGCATCCTTGAAGGTCTCCCTTAAGCCACGTTTGCCCATCACTTACTTTTTTTAGTTTAAAGTGACACGGCCCTTCAGTTAACACTACAGACTGGAGAAAGGCGGCGGCCCAGAGCACCTAGGTATTCCATACACGCTCCTTGCCTCCTTACACGCCACCAGCAACCTAAGGCACCTGTCGTCCGTCCTCTTCCAAATTTCTTTTGTAATAATGAAGATGAATCATGGCAGAAAATAGGGTGAGAATTATATGAAGTCGTGCAGATCGTCCAAGTCGGAAGGGGGACAAAGAACAGATGCTTATTTAATTTTTGGTTTAGCTAAGAGTTTAAGACTTCTTTCCATACTTGAACGTTTAATTTGTTGCTAGTAGTGGTAGTCGTTTCATCAAAATTAAGCTAATTTGTATTCATAGAATTATGTCAAAAAGGCATCTATCTTGTCCAACTCTTGCTTAGTATGTGACTTTAGGCCTTTTTTTTCCCCATCTGTAAAATGGAGTCGAACTAGATGGTTTCTAAGGACTCTTCTAGCTCTAGATATATAATTCTGACTTGGCCAAGAGTCACAGCCACCTAATAAATAAAAGAATTAGAATTTGAACTTTGGTCTTCTGACACTAAATGTCCCATTAACTGTATACCTAAAAATGTGGCACACACACACATACATACAGGTTTGATTTAAAAATTTACTTTTTGCCCTCTAATTTTGTTTCATTGCCTAATCTTTTATTTAAACCACTCTAAAATTGTTTCTAGGGAAGCAAAGTTTGAGGGGTTGGGGAAGAAAGTTGAAATCAAATAATAGGGTAATTATGCAAGCTGGCTTAGAAGCTACAACAAAAATGAAATCAATTATCCTCAAAAGAATGAACACTCCACATTATTCAGTGATGTGTGTGTGTTACTTTCTCCCTGACAAGCATGCATTTTCAGCAAATTAAGAATCACAAGTTACACAATTGATCTGGATTCTAGCTCTGTTGTCATCAGCTTTATTGTGGATGAGCTCAGAGCTGGCCGGGAACCCTGCCTGTGGCATCGGATCAACATCCAAAGCTTTTATTAACCAGCTTTGAAGTTGGTTGCCATAGGGTGGTCTTTCAGAACCCAATCAATGAACAATTTTGAATGAAGTATAGCTGCAAGTAAGCATTTGGCAAGTCACTATGCTGCCACTGCAACAGCATCAAGTTTTCTGGCTCTCTCTCAGTGGCAGAAACGTGACTGGAAATCTATTTCCCAGTCTGCAATAAAAGGGAAAACAATACCTACTTGCAATCTTGGGGATTTTGTGACCACAAATGAAAAAATATATGGCAGAATATATATGCTACAGAATAAATTCTGATGTCAGGAATAATTTAATGTCTTACTTGGAGCTTTTTCATGAATATTTGTTGATTGAATACAGTTGTCATTTGAAGAATTCTGTAAATTTAATAGGTTTCTACTACACCTATCTGCTGCTACAGGATGTTCTTTCAGGCTGGGAGGGGGGATGTGGGGTGAGGGAGCTGGAAAGATTCTAGAGGCCTTTCTCAGGAACCTGATAACCCTCTTCCAAGCTGACCTAGATGGATTAGATTAGCATGCCCTGCCTTAGTAAGCAGTCACTGAAAAATAGCTGCAGCATCATCATAGATTGAAAAAAAAGAAAAAGAAAAATCTCTTAGTTTTAATAGCATTCTGCTAGGTAGGGTGAAAACTTGCTTTCCAGTACTTTATAATCTAGTTGGTGACATAAAGCATACATTACTAGAAGATGACTAATGATAAAAGCAATATATGATATGTGCCAAAGAAGGGACTGTGAATGTTCAGAGGAAGAAGAGAATATTGGGGTGGTTGAGAAATGATAATATTAATCATAGTTCAACAGAATAAGGACAAAAGATAGGCAGTTAAGTAGGGTGGAAAACAAAGTTGTGTATAGTGACACTTTTAAAATATCACTATTTTTAAAATTCACATATAGTTCAAAAGATGGTAAGAAAAAAATCCCATTTAAAATAATGTAAATAATATAAAATACTTGGTAATCTACTTCCCAAGACAAACCAGGAATTATATAAACACAACTACAAATAAATCAGATCTAAACAATTGGAAAAATATTAATTGTTCCTGGGTAGGCTGAGCCAACATAATAAAAATGATAATTCTACCTAAACTAATCTCTATGCAGTGCCATAGCAATCAAATTATCAAAAATCATAGAGCTAGAAAAATTACAAAATTCATCTAGAAGAACAAAAGGTCCCTTGACCTTTTTGATGAATTTTGTAATTTTTAAATATATATTTTAAGGGAGTTAATTAAAAAAAAAAAGGTGAAAAAAGGCAGTATAGGCATATTAGATCTTAAACTGTATAATAAAGCAATAATTATCAAAACAATCTGGTACTGGCTAAGAAATTAAGTGGTGAATCTGTAGAATAAATTAAGTACAAAATATAATAAATGATCATAATAATCTGCTATATGAAAAACCCAAAGATCCAAGATTTGGGGACAAAAACTTATTTCCCCAAAATTTCAGGGAATTGGAAAATAGTATAGCAGATACTAGATATAGACCAACATCTCACACCATGTACCAAGATAAGGTCAAAATGGACATATGATTTACACATAAAGGGTAATACCAAATTAAGAAAGCAGGGAATAGTTTATGACCAAACAATGGATAGGGGGCATTACAAAATAGATAATTTTGAATATATAAAACTTTTAAAATTTTGCACAAACAAAACCAATGCAACTAAAATTATGAGGAAAGTAAAACACTTGAAGGGAAGATTTTGCAATAAGTCTCTGACAGAGGCTTCATTTCTCAAATAAATAGAGAACTGAATCTAAGTTACTCAGTCTAAATTAAATTCTGAAAATACACATCATTCTTCAATTGATAAATGGTCAAAGGATATAAACAGGTAGTTTTCAAAAAAATGCTATATATAGTCATATGAAAAAAGGCACTGAATCATTGTTGATTAGAGAAATACAAATTAAAGCAATTCTGAAGTACCATTTCACACTTATCAGGTTGGCTAATATGACAAAAAAAGGAAAAATGATATTGGAAAGGATATGGGAAAACTAGGAGACCAACACATTGTTGATAAAGTTGTGAACTAATCCAACCATTTTGCAGAGCAATTTGGAACTATGAATAAAGAGCTATAAAACTGTACATAACCTTTAATCCAGCAATACCCCTGCTAAGTCTATATCTCAAAGACATGTATAAAAATATTTATGGCAAGTTTTTGTAGTGGCTAAGAATTAGAAAAATAAAATAAAAAAGAAAAGAAGAAAAAAGGATGTTCATCAATTGGAGAATGACCAAACAAGCTGTAGTTTATGCTTGTAATGGAATATTATTATGCTGTAAGAAATGATAGGCAGGATGATTTCAGAAAAACATGGAAAGACTTATATGAACCAATACAAAGTGAAATGAATAGAACCAGAAGAACATTATACATAGGAACAGCAATATTATCTGATGAATTGTCAATGATTTAGCTATTCTCATCAATACAATAATCCAAAGACAATTCCAAAGAACTGCTTCCGGAGAACTGATATTGCCTGAATATAGGCTAAAGCATGCTATTTTTCACTTTCATTCTTTTTCTTTTATTCAAGTCTTATACAAAATTATTAACATGGAAATTGCAAATTGCTTATCATCTCAGAGAGAGGAAGAAGGTAAAGAGGAAGGGAGGAATAGAATTTGAAACCCTAAAAAGAAAAACCTGTTTAAAAATAGTTTTAACATGTAATTGGGGGGGAAACAAAATATCTTTTGTAATTTTGTAATATCATTTTGTAATCTCATCACATTTGAGACACTAAACACTGAAAGCAAAGTAATAAAGCAAAAAATGTTCAAATGTTGTCTAAAGCACACAATTTTCTTTTTAATTGTCATTTCATTGGTGTAACAAACTTCTAGTGTAATAATTCCCTCTCTCAATGTAGACAGGCTCCTGTTCTACAACTAATATAGTCTTGCAAAGTTGCCTGGCGCACTTAAGAGGCTAAATGACTTGTCTAACCCAACACAAAACAGTAGATGTCAGAACCTGAATCCAAGTCTTATGGTTTTCTCTCTGCCATACCATGCTATCTCTCAGAGACATTTTTGTAGTAGCTATGATAGGAGCAGCAATAGCAGTAGCAGCAACAATGGTATTAGTAGTAGTAGTAGTAGCAGTAATAGTAGGAGCAGTTGTAGTCATTATCATCATAGTAGTTCTGGTAGCTAATTACCTAGTTTTGTCAGAGCCTACAATAGAAATTATACGTTGAACTTTTCCAAACCACAGTACCTGAAATGTAATATGAAAAAATAGAAACCCCATAAGAAAATAAAGTTGAGAAGAAAAATTGAACCATACTAAATATATACAGAGAAACCCATGCTGGAGATTATAAAATTTTAGGTGTCCTAAGGAATCAATTTTCAATATATCTTAATACTTCACTATCCATGATCCATGATCTCATCAATATGGATCCTTTCCCATATTATACAGATCCCAATTGATTCACACTATCTCATTCTTTGTAATGGAAGTTTTAAGCATTCATAGACTACTTAAGATAGTCACATGGAATAATGGCCACCCTACATGGAAGCTGCTAGGGTACCTACTTCTGGACACTGGAAGACGGGAGCATATGAAGATGTTCTGCATTGAGCTACCATGTGGTTAGAAAGAAATTGTTTTGTTTTCCATTGTCATATAGTTGGAACTGTTGGTTTCTTTAAAAAAGAGGTAAAGGCCATCAGTATTGAGCGAGTGAACTGTAAAGACAATGTAAATCAACACATGTTATGTTCACTTTTTTTTCCTGTCTTTTTTTCTTGTGGTTTTTCCTTTTTGTTCTGATTTTTCTCTCCTAATGTGATTTATGTGGAAATGTGTAAAAAATTAATGTATTTGTATAACCAAAAAAAATGTTATTTTACATGTAACTGAAGACAATAAATTTTAAATGAAAAAAATTTAAAAAAAGAGAGAAAAAGACAAAGGAGCCCTAAAAATTGTTCTCCACTTTAGACCATGTAGCTCTAAGAAGCAGGTCCAACTTTTAGAGTTTGGCCCTTTTCCTTCCTCCTTCTTGGTAAAGTAGAATCTTTATTCAGACTCAAGGGTGTGAACAATGGAGGTTCTGGAAATTGGAAATCCAAGCTGAGATATTACTAGGTCTTTTTATTTATGAAATGGAAAGATATTTTTAATTAAACACTTACTATATACCAATCACTGTTCAAAATGCTAAGGATTCAAATAGAAAAGCAAAGCAGTCCCTGATCTCAAAGACTGCAGAATCTAAATAGGGGAGGTAAAGGAATTTTCAGTTGCAGGGCAGATGGAAAGGTATCAGACATAATAACAAGACAAATAGCAAAGCTCAAAAACCTATAAGGTGAATTGCAGATCAGATGGACAATGACTAGGGCTGTGGAAGTCACAGTGGGAGAAATGATGGTGTGACATTTCTTAACTAGAATGGTAGTAGCTGATAACTCCCTATTCATTCATTCATCATGAGCTTTTTATGTTCCCAACCACCTTAGTCAGTCACCACTATAGGGATATAGGAAGAGAGGTAGAGTTAGTATTCAGCTATAAGGGTAGCCACCATTCTAGCCACCCAAGTTCTCAAGTTTGGTATCATTCTTGCTTTCATTGATCCCATATTTACAATTATTTGCCAGATCTAATTTCTATCATCATAACTTTTTTCAGATATATCTTCTTCCTTCCAATTATACAGCTACCACTTTAATTCAAGCTTTGAATTAAATTTGAATTGTTTGATAACGTTTTTGATAATTTTGATAATTGATAATAATTTGAACTAAATTTGAAACATCTCTTATGTGGACTATTGCAATAGCTTCCTAATTCAAAATCTGCTTCTAATATTTGCTCTTTCTAATCCATCTTCCATATAGATGCCAAAAGTGATTTTCTTAGAAGCTTAGGTCTGACTATATCATCTTCTCACCCCTATCTCGCTTTAATAAGCTTCAGCATTTCCTTATCTCTAGGATCAAATATAAACTGGAAATATATCTGGAATTTAAAGTTTTTCACATTCTGGTCTTTTTCTATCTTTCTAGTTTTTTTTTTTTAATTCATTATTCCCTTTGATTCATTTTATGATTTAGCCAATTAGCTTCCTTACTGTTCTTCACATTACACTTCATCTCTTGTATTAGAGCCTTTGCAATGACTGTCTCCCAACTCAAAACCAGGAATGCTCTTCTTTCTCCTCTCTGCTGTTTAGAATCTGGCTTCCTTCGTGATTGGTTTTACTGAAAAGTCTTCCATGAACCTAAGCAAAGTGGGAATTGTACTGTATACAAAGTAATAGCAATGTTCTGGGATGACCAGCTGTAAATGACTGCTATTCTCAGTAGTACAATCATCCACACCTACTCTGAAGGACTCAGGATAAAAAATCCTATCCATATCCAGAGGAGGAACTGCTTGTATCTGCATACAGATTGAAGCATTCTCTCTCTATCTCTCTTTTTCTTTTTAACTTAATTTTTTTTGAGAATTTTTATTTTCATTGGGATGGGAGAGCTATGTTTTCGTCACTATAGGAGCTTCGATAGCCCTATCATTCACATTTATGGGCGTATTAAACGAACCTACAAATAATTTACATTCTGTATAGGATTTCACTTAAAAATTTATGAAAAGAAAAGCTTTCATGGAGACATCGGAATTGGAACCATAGAATTGTTAGTGTTCTCAGAGATTATCTAATTCAATCTGTACTTGAATGAGAATCTATTCTCATTCTCAGCATATTCAATTAGCATTTGTTTGGAGACCTCCAAGGGACAAGGAATATCTCCTATCTACATCCACTTTTTATATAACTTTAATTATTAGGAGAATTCTCCTTACATCAAGCCTAACTTTTCTTCTCTTACATCTTCTATCCATTGCTGCATATTCTGTCCTGTGGAACCAAGAAAAACAAATTTAAACCTTCTTCCCCATGACAGCCCTTCAAATATTTATTGACAGCTTTCATGACCCCTTTGAGTCTTTTCTTTTTCAGACTAATCCTCCTCACAGTTTTTACCTCTGGAGTGTGGTGATCTCAAGGTTTTTCATTATTCTGGCTGCTTTCCTCAAAATACTCTCTGTCTTAATCAATGTCCACTTTAAAATGTGGCACCCAGAACACTTAATGCTGTCTTACTAGGGCAGAGTACAGTGAGACTATTACTTTCCTAGTTCTGGATCCTACGCCACTCTATGAAGCCTGAGATTGTATTGGCTTTCTTGGCAGCCACACTGCTATTGACTCTTACTGAGCTTGCAGAATATAAAACCCCAGATCTCTTGCAGATGGATTGATGCCTAAATTATGCCTCTTCTACCCTTAATTTGTGAATTTTTTTAAATATCAAATGTCTTTACATTTATCCTATTAAATTCCATCTTAAATTAAGTTCAATATTCTAGACTGTCAAGAACACTCTGAATGTTGACAATTCATCCAGTTAGCTATCTTTTCTAACTTTCTGCCATCTGCAAATTATATAATGAGCATGTCATCTATCTCTTTATCCAACTCAGTGATAAAAATCATACTGAATCTTTAATAACTCCCTTTTTTCTTGGTCGGATTATTAAAACAGTTGCCAATTCACTTCACTTATATAATTGCTTATTCTTCATATTTCCACCTTGTCTATAAGATTAGCATAAGAATTTTTGTTGCATGTTTTGCTGAAATCTATAACATTTCTCTGACCTACCAGTCTGATAACTGTCATTAATGTGGAATGACCTAGATAAATTAAAGCAGGCTTTTTATGGTCTCTGCTTGCTTTTCTACATGTCAAAACTTCTTTCAATGATATATTCTAGAACTGTGTCAGGAGTTGAAGTCATCTGGGCAGCTAGAACAAGAAATGTAAATTCAAATTCAGGCTCAGAAGCTGGTGTGACCCCTGAATAAGTGATTGATCTTTGTCTGATTCAGTTTCCTCTACTGTAAAGTAGGATTAGTAATGGTAGCTTCCTCAGAGGGTTTTTGTTAGGCTCAAATGAGATAATTGCAAAGTGTTTTGTAAACCTATAAGCACCACATAAATTCAAGCTATTAAGTCAAGTTTGCTAGCCTCTTAGCAGATTCTATTCTTAGAGTCCTTTAAAGATTAAGGAACTTTTACCCTCCAATCCTCCAGTACTTCTTCCATGCTTCACAATCTTGCAAAGGTTATTGACTATCTCAGCGGTTAACTCACCAGTTTTTTCAATAACCTGATGGGGTTCATCTGGTTTTAATGCCTTAAGGAATAAGGGCAAGTAGAGTCTTAATATCTCTTCATTTATGTTGGGACATTAGACTCCAACGGTTCTGTTCCTTAAAGGATGGGCAGTTGTGAGAAAGGTGAGAAAGAAAGGAGAGAGCTGCAAGGGATAAAGCAAATCAGTCTTTTTAATGCAAAGGATGCCTGTAAGAGAGTCCAACCCAGATGGTTAAAATAGCAGTTTGAAGCAAAAGGGGCAGGATCACGAAGACCAAGTGAGGGAACTGTGCTTTCTCTTGTAACTAATAGAAAGCCATGGAAGGTTCAGTTTATTAAATAAACAGTGCAGGATCTTTTCCACCAGTTTTGGGGGGAGTTGTTTTTTGCAGGTGAACAGCAAAGCTTAAGCACAAAAAAGAACAGAAATTGATAAAGATATAATTTGGAAATTTGCTATAAATTGGCATTTACTTTCAGAAACATGCAATCCTTCCTGGGTTTTAAATGTCATCGTGTTTTAACTAAAATGTAAATTGTTACGACAGCTCCCAAGTGAGAATGGGGAGATGAAGAGGAGAGCTTTCTTAAATTCACAAAACTGATGATGAGTATGAAGTTCCACTAGAAAGTTCAAGAGGAGAGTGGAAAAGCGAAGGGCAGCCCCAGGATCTCCAGTCACTTTGTCTCACCCCAAACCCTCAAGAATTCCACACAAATCGAAACACTTTCGGAGCGTACCGAAGAAATTTGTCTCTCCTCGGTTGCCTTATCTCGGGTGTCTTTTCTTAGCCAATCAGAATGCTGGGCCAGGTGAGCGAACAGACCGGAAGAGGCGGGCCCAAGGATTGGGCGCGCGGTAGAGTTACGGCCTCTCAGCCATGGAAGAGATTTTTGCCAAATTTGTGTCTCAGAAGATCAGTAAAACCCGATGGCGGCCGGTGCCCCCCGGGAGTCTGCAGCCGGCTGAGACCTTCGTCACTGGCTCTTGGGACAATGAGGTAATCCTCCTTGCTGCCTGGTTGCCGCAAAGCGCTCTCCCTCCTCCCATCCCGCTGCGTTTCCCTCGTGCGCTCTCCCTCCTCCCATCCCGCTGCGTCTCCCTCGTGCTCCCTGGAACCTCTATGGAGCCCAGCCGCCTTTCCCCGACCTGCCCACACACGCGGAGTACCCCGCCAGCTTCCCGTTCCCTGCTTTGAGCCCATGCTCAAAGCTTCCCCTGCTGCTGGTCATTGATGACCGAGTTGAGGGATGCTAATTATCATTCACCTTAATTCTTCTGTTTTACAAATGAGGAAACTGAGGCACAGAGATGTTACGCTTCTTGTTCCAGTCACACAAGAAGAGTAAACTCTGGTCTCTGCCTTACACCACACTTCCTCTGCGGAGAGATTCCTTTCCCTGCGCTGTCCTGGCCACCTCTCAATACTTGTTTGATAGTAGATATGTATACATTCTGGAGTGGTCTTTACCCCAACTCCCACATACTAATGCGGGGAGTCCCCTGAGGACCAATTATCTAGCTCTGCCTCTCAGGACTCCTCTTCTAGACCTTCCTACACCTTCCCTCTGAGATTACTTAACAAGTTATCTTGCTTTTGTCTTGCTTGTAAAAAGTTGTTTGCCTGCTGTCACTGTATATTTGTGTATGTGTGTGTGTGTGTGTGTGTGTGTGTGTGTGTTTCTTTACTCATTATTATCCCCCATTATAAGCTCCTTGATAAAGGGGTTAATTTTATTTCCCTAGGGCCTAGTATAGCGGTACTTGTACTAAGTACTAAGTATTCACCAAGTCTTGTTATATCATTGTTTCACTCACATGCTGACCCCTGCCTTAGCTACCTTGTAGGGTTTGTGAACCATATGTGAGTTGTTTGAAGGCCTTTTCTTTCATAAAGCTTTCCCTAAATCTTCTATCCAAAAATGGTCCCTTTTTTCAATGAATTTTTACTGCAATTTATTCATGACTTTTTAAAATATATTTTTTTCCATAAGCATGTATTTTCTCTCCTACCTCCCTTTGGAGGTAGAGATGGAAGCAGGAGGAAGAATTAATTGTAGTTAATATTAATATGCATTGTCAAGCAAAACAAATTCATGTCTTTTCAATTTCTAAAAATGTATTCATTCTGCATATGTAAGCTATTATCTCTCTGGAGAGAAAGACATTTTTCATCACTGATCCTTTGAAATCATAGTGAATGATTACTTAATTAGAATGCTTGCCTTTCAGATAGTTTTTATATATTTAAAAAAGCAAACAAACGAACCCTGTTATATAAATTGTTTTTCTGATTCTTCACTTTATATCAAAGTCTTCTGGATTTCTACTAAACTGGCCATCATTCCTTATACTATAATTTAAATAATTTCCCAATTGATAAGTACCCCTTAGTTTCTAATTTTAGGTTACCATGAAAATAGCAGCTATAAATATTTTTGCATATAAAACTAGTAGTGTTATCCCTAGATAAAAGATATGCATAGTTTCTTAACTCTTTAATAATTCTAAATAGTATTTTTGAATGGCTGGACTACTTCATAGTTCCATCAAATTTAAATCTGAAAGCAGTCATGATTTCTTATTTTCTCATCTCTGTTGTTTTTGCTCCTAGTCTGTTACTTAATAGACTTAGTGCCCTCACTTAATAAAGATGCTTAATGGTCTTTTTAAATGAATGAAAACCTTTTTATGAATTCTAAAACTTTCATGCCTCTATGATAATAGAACTTAAGGGGCAGCTAGGTGGCGCAGTGGATAAAGCACCAGCCTTGAATTCAGGAGGACCTGAGTTCAAATCTGGTCTCAGACACTTAACACTTCCTAGCTGTGTGACCCTGGGCAAGTCACTTAACCCCAGCCTCCAAAAAAAAAAAAAAAAGATAATAGTATTCTTATCTGAGACAATACATAATGATAATAATAAATAGTGCCTATATGTATTAGTGGACCTATTGAAATAGTTACTTGCCCTCTTCCTTACCCTCCAACTCTTAGGGTTCCTACAGATTGGAAACTACTTGAATGGTTTAAACTTATCAAATAATTGATAACCAGAAGTTACAGTGGATATTTGCAGTGAATGAAAATTACCATTTTATAAAATGGACTTAATTTGACATAAGAGAAATATTACTAATTTACAGGAAAACAGTGTTTCACTCTGGTGTATTGGAGATTTTGGTAACTTGAGTTCTGATGGAGGATTTGAAGGCGATCATCAGCTATTGTGTGACATCAAACATCATGGTGATGTAATGGATTTACAGGTAATCTAGATATTTTAAGACTTAAAATATTATAAAATATTATTTCATTGAAAATATATTCATATAGCCCAGAGTTACTCTATTATTCACTCTTCTGAGGTCAAGAATAGTGTAATCCAAATTTATGTAAATATTTATTATAATTAACATTTTTTGTGTGTAACGTAATTTTTTAAGTACTTTCATTATTTTGCATTTACTGATAAGAAAAGGCAATATGAAATAGTTTCAAATAAGACGGGAATAGGATACAATTGTAATAGACAACAGAAGACTTTTAGTTTCATACAATATATAAGATTTTAACTTTAAAATTGTGGTTGTGTTTATCATTAGATAGAATTGTATGATCCTTTACTAATATTTTGAATCTGTAATAAGCAGGATTTTTCTACTGCTTAGTTTTTGGACCAGGAAAGAATTGTAGCTGCTTCATCAACAGGATGTGTAACAATTTTTCTTCACCATCCAAATAATCAGGTAAATAGCATTTTATACAAAAATTGAATTCATAAAATTGTTCTTAAGGTTTATAGGTTAATACTTCCTTACAAATTAAGAAGTTACACTTTATAATCCCAAAACCTGAATGGCATCAAAATTATAAAGTGTTCATATTATTGTAGACCATTCTCATAAGTTAATATTCTTTGGATATGGTGGCTCTCATCTACCAAGAAAGCTAAGGCTGGCATGTGGTTTGAACTTTAGAGTTCTGCAGTGCATTGGGCTAAACTGTTTGGGTGTACAAACTAAGTTTGGCATTAAATAAGGGTGGTATCAAGTTGTGTAAGGTGGGGGAGGCAAACTGGCCTAAATAGGAAACAAAGCAGATTAAAACTTTAATGCCAGTAAAAGTGATACTGGGTCCATAGCTAGTTCTTGCATTTCCTTTGTAGTTCAGATAGGTAAACTCAGTCTTTTTTTTTTTTCCTTTCCTTAATAATCTTTACCATGAAGTAATGGAAATTCTATTAATTTAGACCTAATAATATGTCATTTTAGTCAATAACTACAATAATGTTACTTTGCCTTTATAATTCCTATCTTTCCTTCTCAAAGAAAATAAGAGCATCTTGCTATAAATGATGGAAAGATCTATTTGGTTCTACTAATAGCATCTAGGTTTTTGCTTTGGGGGTAGAAGTTGAGACAGTAGCAAACCTTCATACAAAATGCCCCTTTAAGAAATCTCACCCAACTTTGTTGGCCTTCAGAAAATAATAAAGGGCACTTTGAGGAGGGAAAATCTGTAGCTTCATATAATAGCATAGACTTTTACATGTTTCAGGTAGAAAAGAAAGCCTATTGAGATTTTTGTTCTTCCTATGCAGGTCATCTTAATGATAGGCAAATTTAGTAAAGTAAAGAGTGAAATACATTTAAATAATGTAAACTAGACTTTTATTTTCTTGATGACATTTCCAGGAAATCATGAAATTTCTGGGAACAACCTGATGAAAAAAATTACTTATTTTTGACCACAGTAATCTTGGAGATCCAGTAACTGTTTCTTTAAAAGAAAGACAAATAAAGTAAATAGAAATATTATGAACAGTAATTTATGTACAGTATTTTGGAAATCTTATTTGCATAGGGGCTTTTTAGCCACTGTGGTAGTAAGAGGTATTCCATGATGAAAAATGTGCTACTTTATCATTTAAAAACATTTCTTTAGAGGTTTGTAAAGTGTGTTTCCTAGTCATTAGTATCACATTTTCTGTAAAGTACAGAGAGAGTTTCTATGAAGAGAAATAGAAAAACAAAAGCATTTTGTGCCTTTGATTACTTAAGACATTTTCATTTCCTTCAAACCTAGAAGTTCTAGGTCATGGGAAGAAAAATTTGCTACAGTTTTGTTATCTGATAACTTTTGATCTGTATTGCCAAATGTCTTTAAAGGTATTTTTCTTCACTCTCTCCCATCATACATAGACTCTTTCAGTCAGCCAAGAATGGGTAGGAGCCCACTACCACATTGGCCCAGGTAGTCCTTCCTATAGGAGTGCACCGTGTACTGGTATTGTATGCAACAGTCCAGAGATTGTTACTGTTGGAGAAGATGGTAGAATTAATCTGTTCAGAGTTGATTACAAGGAAGCTGTACGGACTATAGGTAAGAGAAATGATTGGTTCATATTCTTTGGCCAGTAAGTATTAGTCACCTGTTTCTGTGAACCATTGTGCTATGAGAAATACAGTGATGTACAAGAAAATCTCTGTCCTTGAAGGACTCATTGTTGCGGTATGGGAATTAAATCATGTAAACTAATACTTCAATTAAAGGTAGTATATGAATGATATAAATTAAATGCGTTAAGGATGAAAAGGAGTGGCAACATGTTTTTATTTGAGATGATCTAGTAAGACTTCATGGAAAAGATTGTTTTGAGCTGGAATTTGAAGAATGAGTGATATCTTGATAGAGATAAATAGGAGAGTTTACAGGCAGTAAGAATAGCTTAAAGCACAGACAGAAGCCAGAAAGCACAGTGTGTGTTTGAGAAATTGTAGTTCAGAATATTAGAGATGTAAACATGAGATAAAGGAAGGTAGTTTGGAGGAAACTGAATGCCAAGCCAAAGGTGGATTAGCTAGAGAAGGCTACAGAGTGATGCCTTTAATGATTTGGCAGGAATGTTTTAAAAGAATTTGAAAGGGAAGAATCTGGGGACAGAACAGAATGTTATTGCAGAAGTCCAGAAACGAGATGATTGAACTATGGTAATGAGAGTAGTAATAAAAAGGAAAGAACATATCTAAGAGACCTTGGGAAGGAAGATTTAACCAGGCTGAGAGCGATGGACATCAGGAATGTTGAAGGACAAGAAAGCAACAAAGATCTCTTCAGCGCTTTGGGCCTGGCTGAATTGTTGTGATATCAACAGAGATAGAGAAGAAATGAGAATGCATTAATGTATGTAGTGAGAAAGATCCCTGGGTTTGGAAACACAGGATCCCATTCCAATTCTCACTCTGCTACTTATATGATTGGGCAAATCATTTCACTGGGTTTCAGTTTCTTTATCCATAGGAAGCGAGTTAAATTCAATGATCTTGAAAGTTCTTTCTAACTCTGAATCTATGATCTTATGATCTAAGTTTAAGAGGATTTGGGGATTATATGTGTACGTTAGAGTGATTGGGAGTGGAGATGGATTTTAGAATTGGAATTAGACCATGAAAAACCTAAGGACTTAGAGGTACATTTCTTGGAGTTAGTGATTCCTTCCACTTTTGGGGGTAAGCCATGTGGCACTTAATCCCTAATCTGAAGAATCAGCATAAAAATTTTGTCCCATCCCCTACCATCTTTGTACTAGAAAAATCTAATTTTTTTCCTTTTATAGGGTGTTTATGGTACCTTAATGTAAAATTTGGGTTATTATAAAATATTGTACATGTATATTTTTTTGCATTTGAGTTTTTAAACTTTTTCTGTGTTGGCTGGTCTTTGAATGTCATCTGCAACTTTGGCAATAATTCCCATTTAATTTCTTGTGCTAAGTTTCCCTGTCAGAATTATAATGGGGAAAATTGTGATATGAAAGGGATGACTGGATACAAATGATAATTAAAGTGGATGACATATTAGAAGAAAACATGTAAAACAGTAGGCAGTGATGTAATCTATATTTTTTCTTTATAACTTATTTTTTTTGTTTTTGTTTTTTTTAATGTTTTAATAATGGCTTTTTATTTTTAAAATACATGGAAAGATAGTTTTCAACATTCACCCGCAAAACCTTGTTTTCCAAATTTTTCTTCCTCTCTTTCTCCTACCCTCTCCCCTAGATAACAAGTCTAGGTCAAACATGTGCAATTCTTCTAAATGTACTTCCACATTTATCATGGTTCAGGGGAAAAAAAAGCAAGCAACCAAAAAAGGTGAAAATACTGTGTCACAACATATTATCCAAATTCAGTCCCCATAGTCCTCTCTCTGGATGCAGATGGCTTTCTCTGTAATATTCTTGTCTAAAATGTAATCTTCTCTTGTTGGGGTTTACTTGGGGTCTCTGGAAGCAGCCTTCGTTTCAGTTCAGTAATCACCACAAGTGTAGCCAGGGGTTAAAGTCCAAATCCTTTATTGTCTCCTTCACTTGGAGCTCAGTTAGTTTTTCTGGAGGCCTATCTCTCTCCTTGGTTCCAAGAGCTTCTGCTCCCACCTGCCTTCTCTGGCTTCTGAATCTCCTGGACTGAATCCTGGCTGAGGCTCTGAGAGCTTCTAGTGCACTTGTCTTTTTTGGCCCTGAGAGCTTCTTGCTTATATGCCCCACACTGAGGATACACCAATCATTATATCATTAGGAAACCATAATTTGTTGTAGGATTAAATCAGTGCTAAACTATATTTAACCATTGTCTCCTCAATTCCACTTAGTACCTTGTTTCAAGTTCTGGCCCATAACATTTCTCTAACAAAAGTCTATTGGAATTAGCCTGCTGATATCACCTCATTGTTGAAAAGTGCCAAGGCCATTACAGTTGATCATCACATAATCTTTTTGCTTTGTACAATGATCTCCTAGTTCTGCTCATTTCACTTAACATCAATTCATGTAAGTCCTCTTCAGGCTTCATTTCTTATAGAACCATAGTATTCCATTACATTAATTTGCCATAACTTATTCAGCCATTCCCCAGCTGATGGATATTCACTCAGTTTCTAGTTCCTTGCCATTACAAAAGCGATTGCTATAAACATTTTTGCATATGTGGCTACTTTTCTCTGTTTTTAATAATCTCTTTGGGATACAGACCCAGTAGAAAAACTGCTAGGTCAAAGGGTATGCAAGTTTTTTGATAACCCTTTGGGGTAGTTCCAAATTGACAGAATAGTTGGATCAGTTTGCAATTCCACTAATATAATAGTGTCCCAGTATTCCCATATCCCCTCAAGAATTTCAAGGGAATTAAGGAAAAAATGAAGATGGTCTAGCTGTAACAAACCTAAAACTATATTATAAAGCAGCAACCATCAAAACCATTTGGTATTGGCTAAGAAATAGAGTAGTCATCAGTGGAATAGGTTAGGTTCACAGGAATAATAGTCAAAGACTATAATAATCTAGTGTTTGACAAATTCGAAGACCCCAGCTTTTAGGATAAGAACTCACTATTTGACAAAAAAGTGCTTAAAAAATTAGAATTAGTATGGAAGAAACTAGGCATTAATCTACACTTAATACCCTATAGATAAGGTTGAAATGGAATCATGACTTAGACATAGTGATATTATAAGCGTATTAGAAGAATAAAGGATACATAGTTTACCTTTCAGATCTGTGGAAAAGGAAGGAATTTGTGGCCAAAGAAGAACTGGAGTACATTATTAGATACAAAATGGATAATTTTGATTATATTAAGTTAAAAAGGTTTTGTGCAAACAAAATCAATGCAGACAAGATTAGAAGAGAAGTAATAAACAGGAAAAAATTTTACACTCAAGGGTTCTGATAAAGGCCTCATTTCTAAAATAGAGAATTGACTCAAATTTCTCCAGTTGATAAATAAATAGTTAAAAGATATGAACAGACACTTTTCAGATAAAGAAATGGAAACCATCTCTAGTCATATTAAAGGTGCTTTAAATCACTATTGATCAGAGAAATGCAAATTAAGACAACTCTGAGGTACCACTACACACCTGTCAGATTGGTTAAGTTGACAGGAAAAGACAACAATAAATGTTGGAGGGACTGTGGGAAAACTGGGACACCGATAGATTGTTCATGGAAGTGTGAACTGATCCAACTTTTCTGGAGAGCAGTTTGGAACTATGCTCAAAAGTTATCAAACTGTGGATACCCTTTGATCTAGCAGTGTTTCTACTGGGATTATATCCCAAAGAGAGCACATGACCCAGATGTGCAAAAATGTTTGTGGCAGTCCTCTTTGTAGTGGCAAGAAACTGGAAATTAACCATAAGTTGGAGAATGACTGAATAAGTTATGGTATATGAATGTTATGGAATATTATTGTTCTGTAAGAACTGATCCATGAACTGATGCTGAGTGAAGTGAGTAGAACCCAGAGATCAATGTATATAGCAACAGCAAGATTATACAATGATCAATTCATGTGGCTCTCTTCAACAATGAAATGTTTCAAACCAGTTCCATTTGTTCAGTGATGAAAAGAGCCATTTACACCCAGAGAGAGGACTGTGGAAACTGAATGATATGTTGTGAGTGTATGTAGATCACAACATATCATTTTCAGTCTTTTTGTGTTTGCTTGTATTTTGTTTTCTTTCTCATTTTTTCCTTTTTGATCTGTTTTTTCTTGTGCACTACGATAATTGTGGAAAGATCTATAGAAGAATTGCACATGTTTAACTTATATTGGATTACTTGCTATCTAGGGAATGTATGGAGAGAAGGGAAAGAGAAAATTTAGAACACAAGGTTTGGCGAGGGTGAATGTTGAGAGTTATCCCACTTCCAGTTGATCAGTGATGGACAGAAACAACTACACCCAGAGAAGAAGGAACACTGGGAATTGAATGTAAACTGTTAGCACTACTGTCTATCTACCTAGGTTACTTATACCTTCGGAATCCAATACTTAACACAACAAGAAAATTGGATTTACACACATATATTGTATCTAGGTTATACTTTAACACATGTAAAATATATGGGATTGCCTGTCATCTAGGGGAGGGAGGGGAAAATTTGGAAAAATGAATACAAGGGATAATGTTATAAAAAAAAAAAACTACTCATGCATATATACTGTCAAAAATTTTTTTATAATTATAAAATTAATTTTAAAAAAAGAAGTAATTTTAGAAAATATCTAGATTTTATCACTACCAGGCCATTAGCTGAAATATAATATTGTCATGCCTGACAATCATCCCAGTCCAAAAACACCAATAAATATTCATTAAATTAAAAAAAAAAAAAAAAAAAAAGAATGTTGAGTTATCCATGCATGTGTTTTGAAAGTTAAAAAAGCTTTAATTAAAAAAAAGGAAGAAAGAAAGAAAATGTAAAAACCATTCTAAACTTACTGGAGGTACAAAAAAAAGAGGGTGAGCCAGAATCCCACAGTTTGGAATTTACTGACCACTAATCTAATGTCTTTTCAGCTTATAATGGAACATGGCTATTAAAGTAATCCTTTTGTAAATCAATCAATTAACTTGATACAATGAAGAATTTTGGGTCACATTACAATAAGCATCATTCCTATTTTTATCAGTCAGCAAGTCTTTTTTTTTTTTTAAGTTTTTTATTTTCAAAACCAATTTTTCAAAATTGATTTACATAAAACCTCCAATTTCCCACCCCTTTTCCCCCTGTCCTTTCCCTTAGCCGGCTAGTAATCCAATATGTGTTAAACATGGTAAAAATATATGTTAAATACAATATATGCATACATATTTATACAATTATCTTGCTGTACAAGAAAAATCAGATCAAAAAGGGGGAAAATGAGAAAGAAAATAAAATGCAAGCAAGCAACAACAACAACAAAAAAGTGAAAATGCTATATTGTGATCCACATACAGTTTTCATAGTCTTTTCTGTGGATGTAGATGGCTCTCTTCATCACGAGATCATTGAAACTGGTCTGAATCATCTCATTGTTGAAAAGAGCCATTTCCATCAGAATTGATCATTGTGTAATGTTTTGTTGCCATGTACAATGATCTTCTGGTTCTGCTCATTTCACTTAGTATTAGTTCATGTAAGTCTCTCCAGGCCTCTCTGAAATCATCCTGCTGGTCATTTCACAGAACAACAGTATTCCATAATATTCATATACCATAATTTATTCAGCCATTCTCCAACTGATAGGCATCCACTCAGTTTCCAATTTCTTGCCACTACAAAAAGGGCTGCCACAAACATTTTTGTACATGTGGGTTCCTTTCCCTCTTTTAAGAACTCTTTGGAATATAAGCTTAGGAGAAACACTTCTGGATCAAAGGGTGTGCACAGTTTGATAACCTTTGGGCATAGTTTCAGCAAGTATTTCTTTCTTTATTTTTTTTTAATAGTTTTTTATTTACAAGATATATGCATGGGTAATTTTTCAGCATTGACAATTGCAAAACCTTTTGTTCCAATTTTTCCCCTCCTTCCCCCCATGCCCTCCCCAACCTTGACAGGTTGACCAGTACATGTTAAATATGTTAAAGTATAAGTTAAATACAACATATGTATACATGTCCATACAATTATTTTCAGCAAGTATTTCTTAAGCATTTCTTTTGTGCTTGGAACTATTCTAAATGTTGTGAGGGACACAATTCTTATTCTGATAAAATTTAGACTCTAGGTATACAGAAGAATGCATCTTAAAAAATTTGTATTTGCTCATAAAACTTAATAATGAAATACTAAATTGTTGATGTTGGCTATAATTAATATGGGAATTGAAAAGGACAAATGTGAGGACTGGAGTCATTAAGAAAATCTTGATGGGAGAAACTGAAATTGAAGTGGACTTTAAAGAATGAAGAATGTGAGGATGAATAATATTGGGTAGGGATGAAGATTTTTTTTATTATTGTTGATAAGACACTGAGGAGAGTTACTTGACTTAAAGGAATAACAGTTGTTAAATTAAATGGGGGAGGCAAATTCTAGAAAATCTTAAGAATCAGATTATGTTAGTCTATGAAACCATGATCAACTTTCAGTTGCAGGACATTAGAAATATAAAAGGGATACAAGAAATTAAAAATCCAGCATCACCACTTAAAAATTTTTTTATTAACTATTAAAAAGAATATTAACATATTTCAGTATTTAATCAAAGGCTTCAGAATCTTCTTTTACTAATAATACCTCTAATTGTTTGAAATATTTAGTATAAATTTCATCTGTAAATCAGTGGAAGAAATGTACACTTAGGCTTTGTGTTTTAAAAAAAAAAAATAACTACTGATATGCAATTTTTAAAATTTTAGATAATGCAGACAGCAGTACACTCCATGCAGTGACTTTCCTTAGAACTCCTGAGATTCTTACAGTAAATTCAATTGGACAGTTAAAGATATGGGATTTCAGACAGCAAGGAAACGAACCTTCTCAGATACTGTCACTGTAAGTTTTGTTATAAATTTTGTTTTCTGCTCCTTCTATCCCTCTCCTAAAACCCTACCCTGGGGCTACATTGTGGTAGTGGATGATCTTGGATTTTTGAAGACTGTCAGCATAAAATAGTCTAAAGCTTTACAAAGATGGAAAGGTTTCATTTTTGTATCTGGCAATAGACTATAATCAGGAAACCAGCCTACCTACACAGAAGCTCAACCAATAAATTGTCTACTAAGTAATGATAATAATTGTGATTATTATTATAACTAATTTCATTTGATCCTCATAACTAAGCACCAGGGATTCCAAGAAAAGCAAAAATAATCTTTACTCTCCAAAATGGGAGAAACAAAATGTTATCAACTATGTACAAACAAGATATCTATTTTGATATATTGGTAATGCTGATAGCTATGACAAATTGAAGATAATTTCAAAAGGGAGGTACTAAAGGTAAAGGTAAAGGATTAGGAAAAGCAACTTGCAAAAAATGGCATTTTAATTCAGACTTTCAAAGAAAGCCAGGAAAGCTGAGATGAGGAAGGAGAGAATTCTAGGCATAATGGACAGCCACTGAAAACACTCAAGAGTCAGAAAATGGAATTCATTGTTCATGAACAGAGAAGAGACCAGTGTCACATTATTACGGAGTATTTTTGAAAAGAGTAGGAGAGAATATTTGAAAAGTAGGATGGGGTCAGCTTATGAAGGACTTTTAAATACTATATAGGGTTTTATATTTGATCATGGAGATGATAAAGAGTCCCTAGAATTTTGACTGGGAGGTGACATGGAGAAATCTGTAATTTGGAAAGATTGCTTTTATAGCTGAATGGAGGGGGGGTTGGAATGGAGTAAGACTTAAGGCAGAGGATCCAACTAATAGGCTAGTAGAACTATCTAGGTAGATATACAATAATAAGGGTCCCCAAAAGTAGTAATGTCAGAAGAGAGAAGGGATTGTATTTAAGAAGTATTACAAACCTAAAATTGACAAGACTCTTCAAATGCTTGAATATAAAGAGAATGAGAAGTCATGGGTGGCACCTAAGTTTAGAACCTTTGATAACTAGGATGGTACTGCTACCAGTAATAAAGAAATTAGGAAGAAAACTTTTGTGGAAGAAAGATAATTTACTGATTTTAATCTCTGCTATTTATTTCTAGTTGCTGGTCTGATTTCTATACTGTGCTAATGAATCATTCAATCTGGATAGCCATGTCAGATAACCATTTTACCAAACATAATTTTTTTTTTTTTAAAGTGTTGTGGGTTTAAATGATAGGAAACTGGCTTAAAAGCCTAAAAGCATCACATTTATCCTACTCACCATCAGGCCACTCCCTAATTGTGTTAAAAAGGTCTGCTGACAAAGATTTCTCATTTCTTTTTTTCTAATGGTATTTTATTTTTCCAAATACATGCAAAGAGTTTTCAGCATTCACCTTCACAAAACCTTGTGTTCCAGATTTTTTTCCCTCTCCCTGGACAAAACAGCAAGCACTGTGATATAAGTTAAATGTGTGCAATTCTTCCAAACATATTCCATATTCATCATTCTAAGCCAAAAAAAAAAAAAATCATATCAAAAGAAAAAAAAAAAACTAAGCAAACAAACAATAGAAAAAGAAGAGATGAAAGCGTTATGTTTTGATCCATATTCATTCTCCATAGTTCTTTCTCTGAATATGGATAACTTTCCATCACACATCTATTGGACTTACCTTAAATTACCTCATTGTTGAAAAGAGCCAAGTATAGATAACTTCTTTATATACTAGGAAAAAAAAAATTGGTGTGACTCACTTTATTGTGACTTCAGTATTTCCTAGGTATGCCTGAATTGGTTACCTGGTAGTATGGCAGTGGGCTGAAGTCAACTTGTCTGTTTTCTTATTGTATCTATGTCCCCAGGGTAATTTTGCCTCTCTACATCTTCTACCCTTAAATAGTTGTTTACCTCCCCATTTTCTTTCCTGTGAGGAAGGATTTTATTGCCTTAAAGAAAAATAAATATAACACTAAAAAAGAATCTAGTGTTTCCATGTCAGTTACCAGTCTGTTAAGATAGGGATAATTTTATTTTGGGTCATGATATTTTTTTTTGCTCATCTCTCTAGCATCTTGTGATTCTCTTCTTGAAGGAAATCTATGAAAATAGACCAGTCATAAGGTTTCTGAATAGTACCATTTGGCTCTTAGGCTTTTGCAGTGGCAGAGACAATGGAAAAAAAGAATAAAAGTGTTTGTAATTTTGTATGTATATGTTGAAAACAGCTTTGGCAGCTCCTTTATCCCTCTCCAAATGACCTTTAAGGCTTTCTTCTGTTTAGCTGAAGTTTCAATATGCTTTCTGGTTTTATTTAAGAGTAACATCAATATTGAATTGGTTAATTTTTCTTAATTATGTTTTGTTATTAGATTCCTCATATTTAGAGTAAATCTTTATAAATAGTCTAGAAATTGTTATTCTTAGCAAACTCTACTATCTTTTTTGCCACTTTGTCTCTGCACAGCAAAAGCACAAGAATCAAATGGGACTAAGAATCGTTTTTAATTGCTTCTTCCATGTAAGTCCTACTTTAATGCTTTATTGTGGTATAGGAGTAAATATGGATTGTTTACAATTATGTTAGTGGGATGAAAGCTCTAGTTGGTTCTACTAAGTTGAAGAGCTTTGAGATACATAGTCTGCTGTTCAAGGACAAAACTAATTAAATTTGGATAGGTTCATCACCTATCAGTTGATTGATCAACTGATCAGGTTGATCAGTAGATGATGAATCTTTCTGTTAGTAGTAGTGAAACAAAAAAAAAAAAAAATTTTAATGAAATAGATAAAAATATTTAAAATGGCCTCAGTCCTGTGCAAACCTTCTTTGTAGTAATATGTCCATTGGCTTGTAATTTAATATACTACCAGAAGAGACTAAACCACAACATGGTTATACTTGCTATAGTTGAAACTAGAAAAAAACAAGAACTGTAGCTGAATACAAAGATATCTCACAGATTCACTTTAGAGGAGTGAATAAAGGAATTGCTAGAATTGTATGCCTTAAGACAATAAACATTTCATGGTTTCATGTACTAGTAATAAAGAACCCAATGAAGATAAGAAAAGCTGGTATCACAGCATTTGCTATAGAGAATAACAAAATAAAAAAGCTCTACAAGTTGCAGTAGGCACCAGAAATTTTGGTGTAGAGGAAAGATCACTGGATTCCAGATCAGAAGATCTGGAATCAAATCACAGCTCTTCATTCTTGCTTTATACTAAGCAAATCACTAGCACTCTTTATTTTAGTTTCCTGGTCTATAATATGAAAGACTGTGAATATTCTTTTCCAGCTATAAATCTTTGATTTTGTAAAAACACTATATCACCAAATAGCATCATAACAAATGAGATTTTGAGGCAAGATTTAAATTCAGATTGTCTTCAATCCAAGTTTGGCATTGTCTATTCTGGGGTAATCTACTGTGCAAAATAATGGGTGTGTTCTGGGCCCTTTTCTGTCTCTACATGTTCTTTTTTGGTGACCTCATCACTTTTATGTTTAATTATCAATTTTTGACGATAACTCATCTATCTATATATAGACCAAGTTCTGTCTCTGACCATCACCAAATATTGGAGATTTTAAACTGAATGTTCTAAAGACATCTCAAGCTCAGTATTAACACACAGAGTAATTTGCTGACCAAAATAATCCATGTTTTTAGACAAACATATATATATATAATTTTAACTTCATTTAATAAGAAGTGGTTAAGTTCGAGAAATTTCATTAGTAGTTTTGAACCACTTAACAGGTATTTTAAAGATTTCTTGTCCAATTTACTTTCTCAGTTATTTCTTGATTCTGAGCAGAATTTTAAATTTATGTTAAGAAGAGCAGGCATTAAAAGGCTTTTTAAAGAGTTGGTGCATAACATGTGTGAAAAATATAGAAACAGGAGCATCAGAAACTAAAATGTTAGCCTCGTTATGATGTACGTTAATGACTAGTTAATAGGTTTCCTGAATAATTGTGCATTTCCCCCCCAGATTTTCTAGATATTTTAAAAGAATGACTAATCAAGTTTTGAAATTACTTTGGTAGAGTTAGTTGTTAAGAAATTAGGAGCCCATTTTGGTTTGAGGTAAAGAGAAAATTTGACAATTAGAGCAGTCTTCATAAGGATCCCTACTTGCTGGAACAAAAGCTGAATGACCATTTGTGAAGTATATTGTAGAATATATTGTTAGGTGAGGATACAAATAGATACCTTCTGATTTCCCTTCCACCTCATATTCTGTGCTGGTTTTGTTCAAAGAAAATGAAAATCCTTGAAAGGGGCAGCTTTAGGCTGCTAAAGATAGAGGGACCAATTATAATTTATAGTAGACTGGCACTTGAAATAATTTTGGTCAGTGTTTTAAGATGAAATGAAGAAAAAAAAAAAAAAGCTAATATAACTATCTTTTTCTTTTGCGTTTTCTTCAAAAGCACTGGAGACAGAGTTCCACTCCACTGTGTTGATAGACATCCCAACCAACAACATGTTGTAGCCACAGGTGGTCAGGATGGAATGTTGAGCATTTGGGATGTTAGACAAGGTAGCATGCCAGTATCTCTGCTGAAGGCTCATGAAGCTGAAAGTAAGTATTCTTGGAGAAACAAGCCGTTAATGACTTGCATAATAATTTTAAGAGATTGTTTTTAGATAGTCTGTGCTATTTTCTACATTTTGCATTTGTGTTATGTATATTTCAGAAACAAAACTTTTCTAAGCATATGTACAAAAGGGCATGAAATATTGAGGGCTCCTTCTTTCAGAGCCTGCTAGGTGGTACAGCAAATGGCGTGCCAAGCTTGGAGTCAGGAAGATTTTACTTCAAATCCAACTTTAGACAATTGTGAATTGTGTAACCCTGGGCAAGTCACCTGACCCTGTTTGCCTCAGTTCTCTCATCTGTAAAATAAGCTGGAGAAAAAGTGATAAGCCACTCCAGTATCTGCTAAGAAAACCCCACATGGGGTCATAAAGAATCAGGCACAACTGAATAACAATTTTTCGTTGTATTTTTAATAGTACTACTATGTACTACTAATAAATGATTTGTAGCCATATTTATTCCCAAGAAAGACATCAAAGGGTTGGCTTTTTTCTGTATAGCCTTCCTAGAAAGAAAAGAGACAGCTTGGTTACATCTCCAAGTTTTAAGGTTTTGTTTTATCCAGGAAGAGATGAACGTGATCATTCAGATCTTTAGATTCTTTTTCTCATTTCCCTTTTTATATTGTCACCTGTCTTGGTAAAGAAAATATATAAACACCAAACCTTCTAAACAGAATTTAGTTAGAATTTAGCATCTCATTCCTTCTGTCCCTAAAGATAGGGCAGTTTTGTTTCAGATTATAGAATATTTGGGCTTTGGTTTTGTTTTAGGAAAATTGGGATTAGAATATCTATTAGATCTGTATGAGAAGCAGCATGATATAGCAGATAGAACTGGCCTCGAAGCCATGAAGACCTGAGTTCAAGGACTGTCTCTGGCACATCATAACTAGCAAATCACTTATCTTTTCAGTGCACTAAGCTGTTCTCTTAAGGCAGTAAATTGCAGAGATGATGCCAACCCACTCAGCCAGGCAGAGGGAATTTTAATGAAATCTTAGGTCTGTTCCCTATCATTTTTATTCCAGACCTATAGTGCAATTGTTTGTAAACGTATTTTAGTACACTTTCTTCTTTTGGAAGAGTAACATTCTTGTATCTTCAGGCTTTTTCATTATAGCAAGAATGAAAAATTCTAGCTTAAAATGTGTAATGCTACCATTTGTATAACTACGCTGATATGTGGGTTATCCTACCTAGTGTCTTAGAGCTCAACTCTTTGATCCAGGAACATGTTGGCTTGTTTGAACTGAAGTGTAGCTAATTGTAGCTAACTTACCTTTAGAGGTTCAGTTCTGTTCTTAGTTTCCAGAAAGCTACTTGTTACTTAAAGTATCCTCTGAATTGAATTCTATTTGGGTTCTCTGTTCCCAGTTGATCTTTTAATAGCCCTGGACCTGAACTTAGCTCAAATTATCTCTGGAAAATTCTATATATTTGAGCATTTCACAATCTTGTAATAAACTAATCAATTCTGAAGCATTTATTGAGTCCTCTCTATTTGCCAGGCATTGTGCTCAGAGCTAGGGATGAAAGTACAAAAAAAGGAAACAATTTTTATTCTCAAGGAGTTTATATTTTCCTGAAATTATGCTAATGATACAGGTAATATACACCTAGTGAGCCAACATAAATTATTATATTACATTTTACTGTACTCTAGGGCATTTCAGTAAAACAACTTTCATCTTTGAACCCTCCCCAATTGGACTCCCATTTCACAAGCCTAAAAGAACTTATCTGAATTATTCTACAAATAGCCTTTATTGCCATTCTGTCCAGGCCCAAAGCAAAGAATTTTTTGATTGTTACTTTGTGTGTGTTCTAGCAATTTTTTGCACCAATAATTAAGTGCATTCCAGTAGAGCTCTACAGTATTTTTATTGAACTAGCTTATTCAGAAATAAAATTTATTCTGTTCTTGTGTAGTGTGGGAAGTTCACTTCCACCCATCCAACCCAGATCATCTATTTACTTGCTCTGAAGATGGATCTCTTTGGCATTGGGATGCCTCCACTGAGGTTCCTGAAAAATCATCACTTTTTCACCAAGGTAAGAGGCCTTGGGGTAAGACTTTTGTCATGATCTTTTGGAATATGTTGGAAAATTGATATGTGTGTGTGTGTGTGTGTGTGTGTGTGTGTGTGTGTGTGTGTGTGTGTGTGTGTGTGTGGTTATTCTTGGGGCAAAGCTAAACATTTCTGGTAGCAATTTCATAGGAAATTCTATAATGCAGGTTAGTACTAGATACCTATACCTCAGGCTCTTTTTTATGTCTTATTAGCTTCTTCCGCCCTCACCCTTCCCTCCCCCATATTGTTGGACAGGTGTTGACAACCTTATCAGGAAAGATGAAAGGGAAGAGGAGAAGAGATACAATCCATGTTAAGCTTCTGACTTTTTAGTCAGATCATCTCAATTCACATTGTTCTGCTTCCCATTTAGTCATGGATGAGTAGAAGAAAATCAGGAATTATGTTTGTGAAAAGGAGCATACATCTTCAGTTAAACATTTATTAATTACCAGCTATGTACAGTTGTTCTAGACAACTTTAATTCAAAATAATATGTAATAAAAGCATAAGAGATTTAAGCAGTATCTTCAATACAGTACTGAGAGAAATCCTTTCCAGTGAGCTTTATAGAAGAAGAGGCATTTGATCTAGATGGGTAGGGAGAGCAGAGGACATTCTAGCCAGAGCAAATGGTACAGAGACTTAGAGGTGGAAAGTATGTAATGTATGTGGGTTGGGAAAACTAGAAATAATCTAAATTAGCTGTAACAGTGTACATGGAAGGGAATACTATAAGATAAAGTAGAAAAAAATAGTGTATATTGGCTATAGAGAGCCTTCAATATCAAATCATCTAATATGAACTTCAAATGGTAATCAGTAAAGAAATGTTTTAGGGCTTTTGTGGAGGGACAGGACTATATCTTTGTATGGAAGTATAAGTCTGTCTGTAGAGTGAAGGATGCTTTAGAAGAATCAGATATAGGGAGCCTATTATAGGAACATAGCTGGTTGGTGTTGAGTACCTTCAACAGACTGTTGAGAAGAGGAGTTAGAGGACTAGAATCATTAGAAATTTGTGATTGGTTTTTAGAAGTGGAGATGGAAAGAAAACATCAAAGATAACCACAAAGCATTGAATATGAGAGAATGGATAAATAGTGGTGTTGCTGACAGAAATAGTGAATACAAAAAGAAAAGCAGGGTTGGGGTTTTGAGACAATTTTGGATATGTTCTATTAATAATAGAAAATAAGAGATAAGATTTTGGAAAAGGAATAAGAAGATGGGAAAGCTTTGGTAAAGGAATTATTGTTAACAATGAGAGAATATAATTTTGAATCATGAAATAGGTGAATACGTAGTAATGAAAAAGTTTTGAGAAGGAGAATTAAGGGATCACTTGTCAGATGATCTAATTTCTCTCTTTTGATAAGTTATTTGTTATAAAAGTTGGGAGAGTTGAATGCTTCAGACAGAGGGAAAGAAATATTTGGAAAAGTAGTTACAGGGAATTAATTTTAATTCTCAAGATTGAAAGAAACTTGGGAGGCTATGGTATCACATTCCTAACAAGTAATCATTCAGCTTTCCCTTATAAACTTCTAGTGAGGGAAAAAATCGTTAATTCCTGAGACAGCCCATAATCTTATTTTGGATAGGACTAAATATTTGGAACTATTTGTTTCCTTATACCAAGCCAAAATCTTCAATTCCTTCTATTGCCTCTGCTTTTGCTATCTCATACCAAGCAAAACAAATTTTTTATCATTTCTACGTAATAGCTCTTCAAAACTTTAAAAATAATTATATAAACAATAGAAGAAAAGTGGCTACAAAAACATAGGAAAAATTAAAATGGACAGAGTTCTGATAAAATTTTAAATTTTTTTAGAGCAACTGAACCAGTTAAAATACTGGAAGCAAAAGATACCATTCAAGGTATCTTAAGAAATGTCTTTAAATTTTTTACATCTTAGTCCAAGAAATTAAGAGCAACATTAATTAAAAAATCCTCAGACCAAATAAGAGCGGGAAAAAAGTTTAAAATAATGGTCAAAATTAAACTAGATTTAAAAGATATTTGGGGGGGGGGAGAATTAAAACTGTAAAGTGTATAATAAAATGCCCAAGAAGATCAATAGAATCAACTAACAATATAATTTACTGGGGGGAAAGGGAAGCAGCACAATCAGCCAGAAAAATAACAATGCAGAAAATCATTAAATTATTTAAGTAATGAAAAATTAAGAATTAATTGAAACAGCTATGTGATAGATCATGACATGTCAAAACATCTAGAAGAAAAAAGAATTTGAACATGAAATTGCCAAAAAGTTGTCAAGGCAAATTTCCTCAGACATAGGGAAAGCTTCAGGAATCAAATAAAAAGAAACTGCAGGATTCCAAGTTAGAAACCTCCAAAATTCAACACATATAAAGGAATGATTTAGTTGGGAGGCAAGTTATATATAAATAAAAAGTTAATAATAGAAATGCCACAAGGCAATAATATCAGGCAAATTAAAAATACATGTTCAGAATAAAAAGAAAAATTACCATAGGCCAGAATGGTCTTAGAAGACTTCATATAGAAAAACTTGAGCCAGGTTTTGAATGCCAAATGAAATTTAAGTGTCATTATATTGGATTTAACCAAAAA
This sequence comes from Sminthopsis crassicaudata, assembly GCF_048593235.1. NCBI lineage: Eukaryota > Metazoa > Chordata > Mammalia > Dasyuromorphia > Dasyuridae > Sminthopsis > Sminthopsis crassicaudata. The sequence continues at coordinate 143,841,103 of NC_133620.1, forward strand.
CTAAAGTTTGGCTTTAGGGAAGTTGGGGAGGAGTTTGAAACCATTAACCGAAATAAGATTGAGGATGATTTGTGAATTTGATTTGTCCATACTGTTCATTCCCTTATACTAGGTCAGATAATTGGAAGTTACACTTAATTTAATTCTTGTCCATTTATGAATCCTTCATAGATCATATTGCTGGAACTCTTTCTTTCAAGATCTTACAAATTTTGGAAAATGTCCTTTAAGTTACTTTATGTGCCATATCTTTATTGATAACATGCTGTGGCTTACTTTATACCTATATTCTCTATTGCCTTCTGTGTCACTCATGGTTTTGTTTGGATAGTGTGGTGTTCCATAATTGCAACTCTATAGCATTATTAGAAGAATATTGGGTTAAAAGTTTGTTTTCTTGTGTCAGGGAACAACTTGAGATTGTTGGAAACTGGACACAATTTCCAAATACAGTCCAGTACATTATCCTACTTAATTCTACTCAATTCTGGGCCTTTTTTTTTTGCTCATTTGAAGTATCTATCCAAGATTATTGTACAAGTGGATTCTTTCCGTGCATTAGCTATCCAGCTGCAAATTACAATCTGGAAAATTTTTCATCCATTTTGTTTTTCCTATTTGAATCACTAGCCCAAATGAATACAGAATATGTATATATCCATGACAGAAGCAAATGCTTTTTGTCAAGCATCTCTCCATTTTATACTTTGTTGAAGAGTCACTGACAAAAGTTATGTTTAATTTCTATATTTTACTCTGCCAAGTCAAATTTTGCTTTTAAAAAATTGATCAAGAAATAGGAGGATCTTCTATACAAAATATAGCAACCTTTTTTTTTTTTTTTTTTTTTTTTTTTTTTGTAGTAACAAAGAATTGGAAATTATATGTTTATTGATTGGGAAATGGCTAAACGTTTTACATTATGGTACATAAGTAGTTATTGTGCCATAAGACAACGAATGAGAATTATAAAAAAATAGAAGAAGCCTTTAATAAAGTGACACAGAGTAAAATAAACAGAACCAAGAAAACAACACATACAATAACTACAACAGTGTAAATTGAAAACAAATTTTTAAAAAATGAAATAGCACATGATCAAGGTTTACAGAAAAAGTTTCTCTTTCTTACCCAAATAGAGAGCTACAGATACAAGATATTACCTCTGCTGTCATGTGGGTGATACATTGGTTTTGCTGAACTCCTTTTTCTTTTTAAATTTTGGTTTCAAAGGAATACTTGCTGGGTAGTGAGGGATATATTTGGGAAATGAATGTGATGTAAAAACAAAAGGCGTCAATGAAATTAATGATAATAAAATTCTGGATATATGCCAAAGAGACTGAAGACTTTAAGCTTGATTCTGGAAGTCACATTAAGCTAGGAGATACATGTGATTCTTGCAAATACCTTGATCTCTAGGCAAGACATGTTGAGGAATAAAGATATCAATAAGGCTATGACTGGATATAGTAAGAAGTTTACTGGCATCCTGAAATGAAAGTTGTAAATTGGAAGTAATTAACATCAATGCAATATAGATATAGATATATATCTTTAGAGTTGTAAAATATACCAAAATGGATTTGGAAAGTATCTTGATAAATATACCACATCACAATATTAACAAAACATGGTTCATCATCCTGAGGCAGCTGTTGAAAATTTAGTATTTCCATGTTAAGAATTAGGAAACAGATCAATAGATACTCATAAAGGACAAAATGGGAAAGTCAAAATTCTACAAAAATACTTTTGGAATAAACATTATCACTTTACCAAGCAATAGTAGAGGTTGGTAATAAGTATACATCACTGAACTTGTTAAGTGTCATCTCTGTTGACATATTATTGGCAGGGTTCATGCAGATATAATCAATGAAGGGCCTTTTAATTCTTCTTAATTTTAATAATTTAATAAAGTTCATCTATAAGCAAACTCCTTTTGAAGATACTTTCCAAATCTACCATTTCTTTGCACAATCTACATTTACTAAATCCAGCTATTTAAGGTTTGTTTGGGAAGTGGAAGGTTTTATGGAGGTTATTCAGGATTAGATCATCACCACCAGAAATCACAGAAGGATTATCATTAAGTAGCTGGATTTAGTAAATGTAGATTGTGCAAGGAAATGGTGGAAACTTCTGAGGCTGTGAGAGTTTATTGCCTACTGAATACTTAGCAAGATGATCTGGTACCTATAAATAAACACATTACAAGTTTGCTTTCTTTGATGAGAAATAACAAATACCCTTACATAAATACAGCTCTCAAAACAACCTGGAGATAAGCTGTCTAGAAACCATACCATTATCAGACTAAACTGTTGGATATTGGATATAACATTAATTAATAAAAATTTTAAGAACCACATTTTCAACAGATGTCATTATGTTAAATATTCATTGTCCCCAAACTATGTGGAATAAAAAGATTTCAAAGTATAAGGATCTAACAGAGAGTATCAAAATCATGTTAAAATACATGAGGTAAATAGCCCTATTGTGTTGAGAATGCTTTCCTGAACAGGATTAACTTACATCCTAATGCTTTTATCAGATTATAAAATTGGTTATTTCATAGAACATAAAACATTGAATATAAAGGAATAATCTTAGGATAACAATTTGTCCTAGGACCAGTCTGTCTAAATTATCCATAGTGGATAATTTTTTAAATTTTTTAAATTTTTTTTAAAATTTAGAAATGAGAAATAGCTTTCTCATTTCTAAAGATATGCAAACATAATTTTCAACATTCACCCTTGAAAAACCTTGTATTCCAAATTTTCCTCCCTTTCTTCCCTTCAACCTTCTCCCCTAAACAGCAAGTAATCTAAAATAGGTTAAACATGCAGTTCTTTTAAACATAATTCATAGTGGATAATTTCAAGCTCTACTTTAAAGAAATTTTTGTTTGTTTTTGGACAATTTTAGTATTAGATTTTCGGGAAAAGGCTGATATTACTAAAAGTTTAAAATGCCTGCTGTGATAAAGATTTAAAAGGTGATCTTATGGGTACTTGAGATTAATCAAATTAATTGTCAGGCAATTTGTACATTTCCATAAGTCCCTTGTTCATATTTTGGGGTGATAGAATTATCAATCTAATATATTTTAAGCATTAAATACAAATAGAGGCAGCTAGGTGGCGCAGTGCATAGAGCACCAGCCCTGACGTCAGACCTGAGTTCAAATTTGGTCTCACTTAACATTTCCTAGCTGTGTGACCCTGAGCAAGTCACTTAACCCCAATTGCCTCAGTAAAAAAAAAAATACAAATAGCAAATAACTTTCAAACATATAAATATACGTATTATTTGAAAAGGTCACAAATGTAATATTCATTTACAAAAGTTGTTAATTATGTTTTTTACAGGTGGAAGAAATAGTACATTATTAGCTCATCCTCCAAGTAACCAGCTTAATGTTAACCAATCCCTTATAAGTTCTTGGCTCAGCACTGATCCTGCAAAAGATCGTATTGAGATCACTAGCTTATTGCCAAATAGGACACTGTCAGTCAACAGTTTGGACGTTTTAGGATCTTGTCTTCTTTGTGGAACTGATGCAGAAGCAATTTATGTTACTAGACAACTTTTCTCATGAATGTTAAGTCTCATTTCTGAATTTTGATTTGCCTGTATTTTGACAGTATTGTTCTTTTTTGAATCCCAACTTGTATGTAAACTTCTCAATGGTCCCTTTATTTTAATGTGGAAAGTAATTGAATGAAAAAAAAGTTTTTGTTTTTGACAGTTGAGTGTACCTGTTACTTAATTGTAAGACTTGGATGGAACATTTCTTTCAAAGATATCTTTGGGTTATTACTGTTAATGCTTTTAAAAAAATTTTTTTAACCTTAAAAATTTAGTTGCAGTAATTTTCATATTATATTATGGTAATGTTTAAGAAGTAATTATGAGCATAGATAAGCTGATTTTCTAAGATTTGGTATGTTAAGATTTTTCATTGTGAGAATAATGATAAAAAGATAGGTCAAAAAGGTAATTCCAGTTGTTCTACCTTTTCCAAACAACTGAAAAGACCTCCTGTATGTGGAACAGATATCCAACAAACATTCAGAGGGGCACTATCCTAGACCTAAAACTAACAAACCTGTGCCAGTAATAGAGGAATTCTTCTGTTGAGCAGTATAACAGTTTCTTGTTTCTTTAGGAATCACTGGCCAATGACAACTTGTTTTATTCTTTTATTCATTTATTCATCATTGATTTCCCTATGTGAAATGTGTCCACTTTCTGAGAAAAAAAAAGAATGTTAGTTAGAACTAATGGAATAAGCATTATCTTTAAAGTCTAGGAGTCTGGAATGTCAATATTTTTAAAAGATGAGAAAATAATCTACTTTGTTTAGAAATGTTTTTGACATCATGTTTTAAGACAAAATTTATTATGTTTGAATATTTTAAAATTTTTTCTACTAAAAACTTCTAAACTTTCTTGATTTTAAAAAACCCTGACATGATTTTGTACAAAGACATTTAATGCAGTTAGGAAATTTGGTAAGCTCAATTTCTTTGTCAATGAGTAATGTATATATAAAAGTAATGAATTTGGTTACCTGATGGGTTCTCAGTGTGAAATGTTATAGGACACTAATGAAAATTTGTTGTCAAAGTTTATTAAGTCAGAAGTTTTCATCAAACAGTATTCAGAATTAAGTCACAGTCTATTATGTTGGCAAAATAAAACTATATATTTACCTTAGCATTTCATGAAAAAATATTTTTATTTAACTTTTCTATTCAAATAAATATTTTCATCAGATTTTTAGTTATTTTAATATTGCTTTATATTTCATTTATTTTTGTAATAAAACTTAAAAATTGAATACATCTACCTACTTTTTTCTATGAAGTATGAGCATTAATTTGTTTAAAGACATGTACGTAGTAATCTGAATAAAGAGATGTTAGATTAGAATACTAATAATACTGAACAAGAAAGAAGAGTTCAGTGTATGAATCACCATTCTCTTTTCAATTACTGAAGCTAATTATTTGAACTAAGACAATCTCTTCATTAGAAAACAGTAATGGCCATCAATTAATAAATTTGTATTTGAACCCCTCAAGTCATATATTTTTTAAAGTCTTATATTTTATATCAGCTATTCAGTCCTGACAATTCTTCTGAAAGTATAAATATATTTGAATATAATAAAGATCTTTTCTTAATCATAATTTATTAATTTAGTATTCATTAAATTCCTAGCAATATTTTCTCTTACATTAGGTGAAATCTCTTTTTAACTATTGTTCCAGAGAACAGAGAAGAGTTTGCCTTTCAGTAAAATGCTTTCCAATCATTTTACCTCCTCAGTATTTATGTATAACTAACTGCCATTTGTAATTTTGCTTCACCTACCATCATATTTGCATGAAATTAGTCAAGCATGATAGGTGGGGTATATTTGCACAAAAGTTTATTATTTATGAAGTTTTTAATGGTTTATTTTTAGCACTTGTACATAAATGAAAAACTTCTGATTCTTATAATTAACCTGCCAATCTTTTCAGAACAAAACAAAATTTTGCCTTAGAGCGTCTTTTAAGAATTTTAACCTTTTTCATGACTGCTTTTTTCAGTACTATGTTAGTGAAGTATTCAGGTATGTGTCATTACAAACTTAATTATTAATAAAACTGCATTTGTATTGAGTTTTACATTTTTTTCAAAATGCTTTCATGTACTTAAATCATCTATTTTCATAGGTAAGTGGGGCAGATGTTCTCATTCCTATATTAGCCACCTACCTTATAGGATTGTTGTTGAAGTTCAAATGAGATAACATGTAATATACTTTGCAAACTATGAAGTGTTACATAAATATCCTGGCAGTCACCATCATCATTATTATTATTAACATTTCAAAAATAAGAATATTAGACACAGATGAAATAACAGAGCGCACACAACTATAGAAATAAAGAGACTGATTTTACAAAACTAAACTATGCAAAGTCTCAAAACTATGTGTAGTTTTAATAATAAACTTGATACTTTATTTTTCATGTGAAAGGAAAAAGAAATTGTTACCATTACATAGTGACTATTACATACTAATAGCACTGTTATAAGTAAATTTAAAAAAAATTTAGAGGAAATTATGTTATGAGGTACATATATAAACTGATTTGGTAACAAGAAAAATTCACAGGCTATATGGATGTGGTTGTCTTGTAGTGCCCATGAAAAGTGCACAATTGTCATCACAAAGTAATTTCATCTTATGCCACAATTGTTGCAAAGGCTTAGGCTAAGGAAGCAAATTCTTTGAAGAACTGGTTAAAACTCCATATGAATTCTATATGTGGTTTGATACTTACTAATTAAGGCAGAATTTGACATAGGGGAATTAAGTGAAAAGTAAGTTGAAAAATAAAGTTTAATAGTTTAAAAACCTAGGTGATTAGACTATAGAGACCTAAAGAGGCACAGCGTACCTATCATGAATACCTTCTTCAGAAAACTAAAAAGAACTTAAGTACATAATAAGGGTATAATGGTACCTCAAAATTCATTATTAATTAGTTCAAGGCACGAAAAGTGGGCAAAATGAGTACTGAACAATTTTTTCTATAAATAGTACATCTTAGCTTAACCATTCCTTCCCTACCTGATTCCTCAAAGGGGCAAGTGGGACCTTTCAGCTGCAGAGAAATAAACCAGTCTAACCTAGCTGGATTCCTTTCTTCCTTGGCCCAATTCACTTCCAGATCCCACATCATCCAGGCTTCTTGGGTGGGGGTAGGGGAATGGATGTGGAGAGGGAAACTATGGGATGGTCTCTGGGGCTGCCAAGAATCCTGGGGCCCTACAACCTTCATTTGTGCTCTGGCTGTTGGTGCTCACATCACCACTGCCACCACTGCTCTTGCTATTTCTCTTCCTGCTAAACTCACCGACCACTCCATGCTCTTCCAGTACTACTGTTTGACAGCTAGGAGAGACTATGCTGCAGCCACATCATCCTGAAGGAAGGGCCTTGTACTCTTTCTGCAGATGCATGCAACCTTCAACATCATGGGTTCCTACCTGACAGTCCTGTGCTTCACTGCCTTTACTGGGGAGAAGCTTACCCACAAGGGAGGGCAATTAGCAGTAGTACCAGGGGCTGGGCAGCAAGCTTGACCACAGTCCTGTGCCTCAACCATGACAACAACCAAGTGCCATGAATGCAGAGTAAATAAGTGCTAAGAAACTTAAACTATGTAAATCAGTTGTTATAAGAACAAAAGCCAAGAAACTTGAATCAGTAAAAAATTTCCTTGTCTAATGAACAAATATAATAGTCAATGATAATAGCAGTTAGAATGCAACTTATTTCCAAGTGCAGCACTTGGGCCACCATTTCCACTTGAACGGAAGCCCTCTTAAAACAAAAACAAAACAAAATAAAAGGACAAGGTAGAATATGGGTTCACTTCCACCCAAACCTCAGGAGCCTCCAACCAAAGCATTTGCTGTTCTAGTAGTAGCTGCTTAAGTGTAGGGAACCTCAGATGCAAGAACTGGAGCAATAATTGACTAGGCTTGGCATCTGGGTAGATATGAAGGTAAAGAAGAGGGAACAGTTAAGGATGACAGATTATATCCTAGTTTCTGGAAGAACAGTGATATCCTCAAATAAGGAAATAAGGATGAAGGGTAAGTTTGGTGGTGGAAGATAAGTTCTGTGTATGAAATGTTGATTTTGAAATAGTGATTAAGGATTTCCATTTTATAGACATTTACTAAAACTAAAACAACTGATAAATGTTTCAGTTGCCTCTTTGATAATTTCTTTTTTTAAAATATAGAAAGTAAGGAGTATTGCTGTTTTGAACTTGTGACCAAAAGAGAGGTCATTGCTGAAGCAGAAATGATCCAAACTTGGGTGGGGTGGTGAGAGGGAAATGGGAGGGATGGGGAGATGACTACTCCATCACAAAGTTTGTAATAGAGAGAAAATAGAAATAGATTTTGAGCTTTTGGGAGATCAAATTTCAGAGAAATTCAGAGAAAAATAGGAAGGATATTATAGTTTAAAATTATACAGGGAAGGTCACCCCAAGACTAAGAAAAAGTTTCAAAAATGAAATTTATTCTGATGAACTTTTCTTTGAAACTATGAACAATGTAAAGAAAGAAAATTATTGTATACCTACAGGGAACTTGATAAAAAGGAGATGAGCACAGGAGATAAAAGACAAATGGAAGGATTTGATTCTAATGATAATAAGCAACTTTTAATTTATTGGGCAATAGACAAACATGGATCCTGTGCTTCAGAAAAAAATCACTTTGGCAGGTGCATGGAGGATGCATTGGAAAGGGAAGACACTTGAAACTGGGAGAGCAATTAAAAGGCTAATGACCTATCAAGGAGTGAGAAAGAGACAAAAGAGAAACAGAATAGTGTCATGAAAACTTGAGAGGGAAAAAAATATCCAAGGGGAGAGAAGGGCCAATAGTGCTAAATGCTGCAGACCAGATGAAGAATGAGCAAGAACTGTTAGGATTGGTTAATGAGAGATCACAGATAACTTTAGAGAGAATAGTTTTAATTGAGTAATGAAGTCATATTTCAAGAGGCCAAGAAGTGAATTAAAGTGATAGTAACAGCTTTTTCTGGGAGTTTTTGAAAGCAGGAAAGTAGATTGACGGTTTTGGTTTTTTTTAAGAAAAGGAGAGACCTGAACATGTTTGTAAGTACAACAGATGGACCAGTAGAGAACTGGAAATGATTGTGGGAATATAGGATCAACAATATGAGGAGTGAGACTAAACTGCTATCTCTTCATAAGAAATTAAAGGAATTGTGCCTGAGGGTAAAAACAAAGAAGGTAGGGATATTTGTTCTGAATAGGTAAGGATAATAGATACTAGAAAGAAGTGAGATCTATTCAACTGTTATTTTCCTTCAGTATTCTTTGACTTTTGTCCTCCCCTATCAGTACTGCTGCTAATTGTTCATTATAATTTTTTTTAATTAATAAAAAAAAAAACAGCAAACAACTTGGTCTTCCAATCAAAGTATGAGGGCTACTCATAGATCTAGAGCAGGACAGAAGGTCTGACCTGTTCCATTTCTGGCTTGGGCCAGTTTGACTCTCCTTAAACAACTTTGTGCAAACTTCTTGCTCTTCTTCCCAAAGACTTAGCACATTGATCCTAAACTTAATGTAGATGCCTAATTTGGCCCACTGTATTTCCCAGCTCCTAAGCTCAAGAGATCCACCAGCCTTACCGTCTCTGGTAACTAGTATCACAGACATGTGCTACCATTCCTGGCTTTCATAAGAGTTTTGTGATGAATTGCCTATTGCCTTTGGCAGCTAAATAAAGCTTCGCAAACAAAACCTGAAAAAACAAAAACAACTGAGCAAAATCACCCTAAGGATAAAGTAGGAAAGTGTTACAAACACAAAAAATGGAAAAGATTTACAAAAACCATTTTTAACAAACTATCTTCATCACACTTAGACCCCAATAACATAGTCCTTGAAATGCTAGAGAAAAAAAAAAAATGGATCTAAAAAGAATTAAGAAAAGTAACTGATTCAGATCAAATATATATGGATGATCAAGTACATATCACCTCCCTGCTGAAAGTGATAAAAGACTGAAAACATCAAAGGAAAAAAGAATACCAAAAATATGGGGAAAAAAATCTCAAAATCTTGTTTATAACTAAAAAAGGTGACCAAGTGAATTCACTAACTACAAACCTGAATGCTTACTTTACTATCCGAAACATTTGAGAATCATATATACACAAATTGAGGCCATCTTCAGTGAGGTTTTTAGAGATATTTAATAGTGGACTACATTTCTAGTATTTCATAATTGACTGAAATATATAGCAAGTATGATTTCGTTTTGCTTATTTGTTGATTATAAAAAAGCATTTGACAGTAAAAATAATCACATCTTAAACACATAACATTCATAATGAAGATAATTCAAAATTCCTTTGTAGATATAATAAATTACATTATCAAATGACTGACAATAAACCAACAAGACATAAAATGGAAATGGATGTTTGCCAAAAGTTACTCCTGTAATAGAGGAAAAGCAGTGCAGAATCCAAAGAGGAATTCTTTCTCTATAAGTGGTGAGATACTACAAATGATTTTATCTGAGAGTAATATTATGTTGAGATTGCATCAGGCCCTAAGATGCTTCCTGGAAGTGATCTGTAATGACCCAGAGTTTGGTCTGTCCATCCACAGAAGAGCATATAAATAAAGAATATCTTTGTCCTGGATTTCACCATGCATCCGAATGTACAGAGAAGCAAAGCTTCTTAAATTGTGGGCTGTATTTCTAGTGGGTTTATATCCCAAAGAGATTTTAAAGGAGGGAAAGGGACCCACATGTGCAAAAATGTTCGTGGAAGCCCTTTTTGTAGTGACAAGGAACTTGAAACTAAGTGGATGCCCATCATTTGGAGAATGGTTGAATAAGTTATAGTATATGAATGCTATGGAATATTATTGTTTTATAGATAAGCAGAATGATTTCAGAGAGGCCTGGAGAGACCTACATGAACCGATGCTAAGTGAAATGAACAGAAATAGGATCATTGTACATGGCAACAGCAATATTTTAGGATGATCAATTCTGATGGACCTGGTTCGCTTCAACAATGAGATGATTCAGACCAGTTCCAATGGTCTTGTGATCAAAAAAGCCATCTACACCACTGTGGGAACTGAATGTGGTTCACAATATAACATTCTCACTCTTTTTGTTGTTTGTTTGCATTTTATTTTCCTTATTTTCTTTTCTCACATGATTGGATTTTTCTTGTATATCAATATAATTGTACAAATATGTATGTATATATTGGATTTAACATTTCTACCATGCTTAATATATTGGACTACTTGCCATCTAGGGGAGGAGGGGTAGGAGAAATGGGGGGGAAATGGAATATAAGGTTTTGCAAGGGCTAATGTTACAGAATTATCTATGCATATGTTTGGGAAAATAATATTAATTATTAGATTAATATTAATAATATTTTTGTTTTATCCTTATTTCATATGTATACATACCCAAAGTCATATAAAAATTTCTTGGGTGAAAAGGAGAGTGAAAAAAGTATTAAAAAAAACCCTACTCTATGCAACTTGTGTAACACTCTATATCTAGAATAAACAGTAGAGACCAGTAAATATTAAGTATTTAACATTTTCCAAGCACTGGAGATATAAGTACAAAGTGAAACAATCCCTGTTTACAAAGCTTTCAGACTATAGGGTGAGGAGAGGGAGACTAGAAGTATACACACACACACACAAATCACAAATACATAAATGTATAGAACATAAACAAATGTAAGGCTAATAAAAGAATGTATTTACCAGATATAATACACAAGATAGTTTGGGAAGCAAGACACAGTATTATTAATAATAGCTTGAAGAAAGAGTTGTCCACGTTGACACAATCCCCAAAGAATCACAGAACAGCCTCTGTACCAACTTGCATTAGCTGAAGTGGATACTTGGTTCCCTACCATTCACTTTGATGTGGTCTGTTAAGTTTGACATTTCTTTTGTATTTTGTATTTGTATTTGTGATAATTTGATACTAACATTTATAATTTTCTTCATCTTACATCATCCCACACCTTCACCGACTCCTGTCTCCAGAACTTGAACTGCCAATTTCCCATTTCAGGCCCATGGTGAATGCATACTTAGATAGCTCTACCTGCTAGAGCGATTCAGTTAATCTTTTTTTTTTTTTAATTGTTTTATTTTTTTCTGGTTATACATGTACACAATTATTTTTTCAATACACATTTCTTTATAAATCATTTTGAGAGAGAAAAATTAGAAAAGGAAAAAACACAAGAGAAAAAAAAAGCAAGGGGAAAGAAGTGAACATAGCATATTCATTGAACCACTGAGAAGAACCAAGTCTTTCATAGTTGATTATCACATATTCTTGCTGTTATTGTGTACAATGTATTCCTGATTCTGTTTCATTTCACTCAGTATCAGTTTTTGCTAATCTTTTCAGGCCTTTCTAAAATCAGCTTGTTAATAATTTTTTTATAGAATATTCCATTACTTTCATATGCTATAACATTCAGCCATTCCCAATTGATGGGCATCCACTCAGTTTCAAGTTTCTTGCCACTACAAAAAAGGCCGCCACAAACATTTTTGCACATATGTGTCCTTTTATGATTTTTTTAGGATTCAGATCCAGTAGTGACACTGCTGGATCAAAAGGTATGCACAGTTTTATACCCCTCTGGGCATAGTTCCAAATTGTTCTCCAGAATGGTAGGGTCTTTTCACAACTTGACCAATAATGCATTATTGTCCCAATTTTCCCATATCCTCTCCAACATTTATTATCTTTTTCTGTCATTTTAAACCAATCTGAGAGGTGTGAGGTAGTATCTCAGAGTTGTTTTAATTTGCATGTCTAATCAATAGTGATTTAGAGCATTTTTTGTATGAGTATAGATGGCTTTAATTTCATCATCTGAAAATTGTTCATATCCTTTGACCATTTCTCAATTGGGGAATAGCTTTTAGTATAATAAATTTGACACAGTTCTTTATATATTTTAGAATTAAGACCTTTATCACAAACACTGGCTATATATTTTTTTTTCTCAGCCTCATACTTCCCTTTTAATCTTGTATGTGTTGGTTTTGTGCAAAACCATTTTAATTTAATGTAATTAAAGTTGTCCATTTTGCATTTCATAATGTTCTCTAGTTCTTGTTTGGTCATAAATTCCTTCCTTCTCCAAAGGGATTTGTAAACTATTCCTTGTTCTCCTACTGTACTTATGGTATCAGCCTTTATGACCAAATCATGTACCTATTTTGACCTTATTTTGGTATGGGGTCTATGCTGAGTTTCTGACAGTATTTTCCAGTTTTCCCAGCAATTTTTGTGAAATAGTGAGTTTTTATCCCAGAAGCTAGAGTTTGGAGCCTTATCAGATAGTAGATTACTACAGTCGTTGATTATTGTCATGTGTATCTAAACTACTTCACTGATTCACCATTCTTTCTTAGCCAATACCAAATGTTTTTCGACTCAATTCATCTGGTTGCATGCATAATTATGCTTCTTTGCCAGCATTTCAAACTGGTTTCACAATAGATGAACCTATGTCTACTTTAAGAACTGAAAGTGGAAAGGGAATTTAATTCTTTGCCAAATCCTTCAGAGAGGCCTGTGTTTATTTAGGTCCAGTCAAGAAGAGTTTAGTGAGCACTCAAGTGCTCTATTGTCTTCATTATGCTCTTTGGGACAAATAATTTTGAAAGTTTGCATCTTTGCTGAGCTAAACATACTGAATATTCATTTAAATTTATCTCTTGTCTTCCTCTCTCCCCAACTTCTCATCTGTGCTGAAACTGATGGCACTTTTTAATTTGAGAAAAAAAAAAGTACAAGAAAAAGCAAAACTTGGAAGATCTGATTGAAGTTTTAATGGATAAAAGTGCAATGCTGAGTGAGCAGTGCAAAATAACCAAAGAAGTGACTGATTATTAAGATACTCTCATTCAAATTGGTGGTCACTTTTGTTCTGTGTTTGGTTCCCTTTTGTGTCCTATACTCTCCGAATTTACTGAAGAGAAAACTCCAAGAACCTTAGGAAATCTACCAGATATGTATGCTATACAGAATGAACAAGGTCAGGCTTTATCAGCGCAGCTCCCCAAAGGACCCAACCCCCTCTCACACATGTCACTGACACTTAATCCCCTGTACTTTCTCAAGCAGCAAATCCCAATCTGTTATGGCACTTGAATTAATCTTAACCATTTGCTAAATTCTGGATTCACTGCCATTAAAAATTAAAAATGGATTGAATAGTTCTTTTGATAAGGCTGTCTCTTCATTGCTCTTTAAATGAAGAATCAATGCTAAGAAAGATACTGGAACCAGTTCCAGGGCATAAAATACCAATGAAGCACATCAGTCTAAACCTAATTCCTGAAACATAAGAACCCTTTAATAAACCAAGATCTTGGGGCCCAGTGGATAGAGCACCAGTCCTGAATTCAAGAGGACCCGAGTTCAAATCTGGTCTCAGACACTTTAACACTTCCTAGCTGGGTGACCCTGGGCAAGTCACTCAACACTAGCCTCAATAAAATAAATAAATAAACCCAGACCAACGCTGTTAGAAAATTCTACTACCTAGATATCCGAATCTAGACAAAAATACCTATCAATTACTAAAGGATCCTCACTCAAGCATTCCTACAAATCAATCTCAAAACTGTCCATTCTCCTTTATTTGCACTCACTTTCACAAACACCTAGGGCAAAACTCTAAGCCGAGTCAAATAAGGATCTCTAAAGAATGTCTAGGGAGTATCATGGTAAGCTTAGAGCGTAGTGAGGACCCATTGTAGGATGCCCTTTCACTTTCATGCTCAGCTGTCTACCTTAAGTCACAGTTCCCAGGATTTCCCGTAGTCTTACCTCGCACAGAAATCCAGTTCCTCTTCTGACTCATCTAGTTCACTTTCTCTTTTCCTTCACACTACTTTCTAAACACACTTCTTGATTGTATTGTACAGCACCTAAGTGTTTATTTCTCTCCCCTCCTCAGGCTGTTTCTTTGGTTCTCATAACCCTCTCGCCCGCCCCCACCCCTTTTCTCTTGCTTTTTGGGACTTTTGGTAAGTACAGTACAGGGACCTCGGAGAGAAAACTTACCCACCTTGCGCATACTTACAGAATTTTTTTTTTTTTTTTGAGTTTCATAATGTTCAAATAACATTCCACTCCAGCTAAATGTTTTCTCACATTCACTCTATGAAGAGTTCCTCCTCTTCCGAGGCGTGCTTTCTCAATACCTCCTTTTTCTGTAGTTGCTCCTAGCATCTTCTCGGATTCTTTTTGCTGAAGCATTTTTATCCTCCCACTCTTCTCCCCTTTAAATCTTGTGTACACTCTTGATTTCCTCCGGCAGCTACTGTCTGACTCCACAGCTGCTGCTTCCTTACAGAGACAGTTCTCCTTCAAATCTCTTATTACGCTGCTAGGGTAATTTCTGGTACCCTATTCTCCCTTTCAGTCGTCATCCCCTGATCTGAAATCTATTTGTGGGTCAACGCAATCAATACTTGCTCGAGGCGTTATAAGATTTTGGTCATTTTTTTTAAAAATTCGGAATTCAACTTTCCTATCAAAACGAGTAATACCACTTGAGAAGCATCGAGTGTGACGCAGGGGAACAAACTTCTGGATTTGGCTTCAGGCCCCGCCCCCTTCTGTCTCTTACGAGCTGTGCTACTTTGGGGAAATTCACAACCTGTTAAGGGCTGTTTCCTCTTTTTTAAAATGATGGGCTTAGTCAGACCGCCTCCAAAGCGGCGTTCTTGTGTCGAGATTCAGGCTCCTCGAAGGCACGACTAAGTCCTCCTTCGGCGTTTGTGCTGTGCAGCACCTAGCGGAGGGAGAGGCGCCTAGCTGTCCACAGTGACCCGAGCTGGAGGTGGGGAGGTGAGGGGTAGAGAAATGGAGGACACCTGCGAGGTCCCGAGCGAGACAAAGTCCTGTCCCTGCATTAAAGCGTAGAAGCGCGCGCGGCAGGCTCCTTTTCCCACCATGCGAGCGATCAGAAGGCCAAAAGGTCGACAGCTGGCTGAGCCACACTCCGCCTAGAGAGGAGAGGGATAGTGAGCCTAGGGAAGAGTTCAGGAAAAGCCCCAAGGGCTTTGGGCCCCCGCCCTCTTTTCTCTTAACCCCTCTTCTCTCCCCCCCCCCCATACCCGCCCCTTTCACGCTGCGCGCAAGCGACGCCGGGAAATGCCCACATCCGGGAAACCTGGAGCGGAGTGCGGCCGCAGCAGCGGCGGCGGCGACACGGAGCGAAAGACAAAATGGCGGCGGCGCCGGTGGCGGCCCGGCGCTGAGGGGAGAGTCCGGTCCTCGGGGCTCCTCCCTCCCCCCGCTACGTGCCGCGTTGGCCGGCGGCGCCCCGTCTGCTCCAGGTCCCTGCGCAACTCGGACCCTGGGGGGCCCCGGCACGGGTTCGAACTTTAGCCCGAGCGGGCCTCCAGCCCGTGGACATCACCACCTTGGAGTCCCGCTCCTCTGCAGGTAGGTCCGGCGGGGCTGGCCGCGCGGGTGGGGCCTGCCTTTTCCTCCGCCTGAGGCCCGGGCCGGCGGGGCGGTGGCTGCGGCGGCCCACGCCCATCGAGGCTGGCGGGGGTCCAGGGGCCACAGCCGCCGGCGGGAGGGTAAGGCTGCCCGGCTCGGGCCTGGCTTGGTCGGATTACATTGACCCAAGCTGTGATGTGAAATGTGAATGTGAAGGAAGATGTGAATTTGAGTCCAGCTCGGTGCCTGAAGGAGGCCTCTGGGTTCGAGGCTTGGAGAGGCCGGGAAGACGGCCTCCCGCAGGACCGTCCCCTTGATCCTGGCAGAGAACAGTGCTGACGGGAGGCTGCCCATCTGTTCGTGCTTGGGGTCCCGGGACCTCTGGGAGACTGACTCACTGCATCTTCCTGGAGCATCTTCGGCATCTGGTCTAAGTCCCGTTATCGCCTCGTGATAGCCATCTAGGACCTTCCCCCAGGAAAGCACCCTTGATAAGAATCTCTAAAGCTCTTGTGCCTGGGATACCACGGAGAATTCTCTCATCCCTCCCCCAGGCTCCAATAATCTTTTGAACTTTATGAATTGCTCCTCCCTATCACAAAATGTACTACACTCAATGTAGTTTTCCCTTCTGTCTTTTAGGAAGTAATTTAGTATTGGAAATGGTATTCTAAGGACCTCCTCACCTTAAAAACGCTTTCTCACCTTAAAGAATCCTTGGAAATCTATTTGGGTGGAACTTTTTGAAAGTTCTGTAGTGTTGAGTTACTCATAATATCGTAAAAACTTCTGTAATGTTGGGTTACTTTTAACATCTGGGAACTGATGGTAAAAATTAAAGTTACTAAATAAAGAAAAGGCGAAGGAAGGAGGGTTAAAAGAATATTGGATAATCCTTTCTCTGTAGGTACAAAAGACTACATTTCAGTAGAAGTACAATTACAGTAACATTACGCCATCCTTTCCTATTGGTTTCTCCAGTTAGGGACGCAATAAATGTTTCTTTTGGGATTCCCATCTAAAAAGGAACAAAATAGAATATAAATTTTAACATACATTCATTATGACTTTTTGTATATATGTGAATTTCTGTGGGAATTGGTAGTTCTTCCAGATTTTCAGAGCTTGAATGAACTGTAAAACCCAATTTGTACCCTGTGCAAGAATCCTCTGGCAAGTTCTTACCCTGAGGAGTATAAATTTTTTTGTAATGTTTTGTTAGCTATATTCTCGATGTGTTTGTTTTGTTTTGTAATCCTATATATTTTTTATTTTGTGCATTTAAAAATATTTTTCTAAGAAGGTCTGTAGATATCACTATACTACCAAAAGGTACAAATGATACAAACAAGATTAAAAACTTCTGCTCTTTTGCATTCCTTTAAAGGTGGTCAGTGCACGCTCTGTTTGAACTCTTTGAGTGAGGAGGGGGTGTAGTATAAAGAATATGGGACTTGGGAGTTGGAATCCTAGATGTTATTCCTAATTTTATAATTCGATATGTGAACATGGACATTATGTAAATTTCAGTTTCTCTTGTTTATAAAGTGCAAATAACTTGAGAGTTTTGTGAGGAAAGGGGATTTGTACACCAGAAAGTACATTGTTACTTTTTATTTGTTTATATAGACTTGTCATGTGAGCCAGTTTTATTGATGAACAACTCTAATTGTTAAACATTTCTTTATTTTGAGCTGAAATTTGCCTCCTAAACTTCCTACTCATTTAACTCAGGCATGATTTTGTAAAAGTCATTAGGGAATGTGTCTCTACCTAATACCTTCTTTAATAAAGAGCAGGATAAATAAGATCTGATTGTAACTTTTTAAATTCTGAGTGTATCAGGATTATCATAGTCCCCCAGTTTACTTCCTTTCCCTTTTATTAGATTAGTGCTGAAGAAGTATCCTAGTCAGATTGATTTTTACTCTAATAACTTTACTAATTTTATTTGATATCCCCAGTTATCAAAAAATGCCGTCTTTGTAAAATTTAGCAGATTGGTATTTGATTTATATGTTTTGATGAGATTATGAAAAATGATTCAAATCTTCAAAATTATTCATTTTAGTGTAGGGTGTTTTTGAACTAAAAGATAGATTTCCAAAAATTTTTCACTTTCATGGAAAAGTAGGAGAAAAGAAGTTATAGTTTGAATACTTACTTCATACTAAAATGCCCACATTTGTAGTTTCTATCTATAAGCAGGGTTGTTTTTTCCTTTAAAAATTTGACAGGTAAATAGGTTGCCTGATTCCCTAAGGCAATGAAGGAATTTGAGTGACTTAACAGTAAAGGAAGTGGCATTGTACTCCTCAGATCAGCAACTACTGCAGGAAACTAGGTCATGGCACATGCTGGGTAAGGCACATTCTTTCTGATGGGTGAATGTTGATTGAACATGTCTTGCCATTGTTCAAAATCTCACGGACAAGCTTCAACCACATGTGTATGTGGGATTTTTGGATTCTCTTTTGTGGGTTTAACTTACCCATGACTTTTCTTTTAGCTCTAATATTTTACGATTATATTTTGTAGCAATGTCAGCTTTGATTACTTAGCTAGCTGATTATATACCTACTTTAGATAGCCTAAGTACTAAGAATTTTTTTTAAATATAGGAATGTGTTTAGTGTCTTAATAGAAATGGCAATCCTATTTTGTTTTCAGCATGAGAATAATAGAGAGTGATTCATCTGTTTGTCTCTAGAGATTTTGTTTATATCTAACATGATAAAACTGAAACCCAGTCAATTATCTGAAAGTGAATGAAAAGAATTACAATACTTGTAATGTAGAGACTTTTGTAATATTGTAATTGAAACAATTATACCATGAAGATTTTTGTCTCTTTGAAAAGAATGATCATAACTTCCTCTGGGAAAAACAAAAAAAAAAAAAAAAACAAAAAAACAAAGATGAGTATCACACCTAGTTTAAAGGAAAGATGCATTATGGATATGAACAAGTGACAACATATTACTAAAGAAGAATTCTGAAGGATAACTTTAAAGAATATAATCAAAGAATTGAAAGACAGAAAGAAAAGGTGGGCTGATCAGGTGATAAGAGTGAGGATTTTGCCCTAAAAAGAAATTGAGACACTTGCCATTCAAGTTTTAATTAAGAATAAACTCAGTACAAAGCTTGACAGAACCTGAGATAGATTTCTATAGCTCTCAAAAATTTGTGTAGTGTAGTATCTGTGACAATACTGTTGATTTTTTTTTTTTTCAATCATCATTAGTGATAGTGAGTGCATGGAGGAGGTATAATAAGATTGCCCATTAGCAGTAAGGGTCTAGTTGAGATTGTTTAATATATAATGGATCTAATCAGAATAGTGCATAATTTTTTTCCCCTTTTTTTCAGCATTTGTATAGGAATAAAGATGGTGTGTAGTGAATGATAGGAGGCTTGGCAGACTGGATTGGTGAAATGATAAGGGACTCTGGTAGAGGAACATATAGCGTTAACTTGGTGGCTAGAATATAAGAGGTGGTTTCAGAAATAATTGAAGGGTCAAAAGATTAGAGAGTAAGTTTTGAGTGAAAAAATTGCATTTGGTAGGAGAAGGCAGAGTTAGAGGTAAACAGCCAGTAAGTTATGGTCAGATAAGAGAATTTCAGAATTTTTGAACTTTTTGGAGTGATGATGGCAAGATCTAGAGTATGATCTTTGTATGTGGCTGGAGTTTTTACAGTATTTATGAGGGAGAGTAGACATGGACATGTAGGTTGTATAACCCATTATTACTGTATGATTCATGAATTGATAATCAATATTCTTTAAACCACAACTTTTTTTTTAATTTAGGAATTTGAGGCTGAATAAAATATTTAATGTGAAATCTGTGAGCTTTTGAAAAGGAATTTTAAAATTCCATAATTTGTATGTAGGCATTTTAAAAATAGTAATTTAATCTCTAGTCTTAAAGTTTTACTCTCATGCTTCATTGCTGTATACATGTTTTCAAAGACTATGTATATGCTAGATCAAATTTAAATTCTGGCAAGTCCTAATTAGCTGAGCATATCATCAGAGGACAAAACTAGGGGAATTCAGTGGCATTTGACACCAGAAGGAAGATTGAATACCAGTTAGCAATTGTTTGTTGTTATAATAACAAGTGAAGATTTTTCTATTTAAGTGTGAAGGGGTTAAGAACTATATTATTAAAGACAGATTTTTAATCATATCTTCTAGAATTTTTCTAGGATTTGAAGTCAAGCTCACTGGTTTACAATTTGCAGGCTCTTAATCTCTTCCCATTTTCCATTATCTTTCAAATATTGCTCACAGTGGCTTAGAAATCACATTTGCTAGTCGCTTTAGAGCCTGAAGATTATGTTTATTTGGTTCTGATAACTTGAATTCATCTAGGACCTCTAGTTCTCCTATTATCTCCTTATCCTACTTAATTAGCTATTAGTCATTTTTTAATGTCATTTCTTTTTAGTTCAAAGGTCATCAGGAAGTCAGTAAGAATTGAAGATTAAGCTATTTCAAGAAATTAATTTATTTTTTAAAAAGTCCTTTATTGAAATATTTATAACATCAATTTTTGTAGTAGCAAAAAATTAAAAACAAAGTAGATGCCCATCAATTAACTTGTTATATAAGCATGATAGAATATTACTGTGCTACAAGAAACAAAATATGATGAATGCAGAAAAGCATCAAAAGATTTGCATGTACTTGTTGCAAAGTGAAGTAAGCAGAGCCAAATTTTGTGTGTGTGTGTGTGTGAGTGTGAGCACCCACACACACAATGACTTACTGCCATTCTGTTCAGTCATGTCTGACTCTTTGTGATCTCATTTGTGGGTTGTTTTTTTTTTTTTGTTTGTTTGTTTTGTTTGTTTGTTTGTTTTGTTTTTTGCAAAGATACTGAAGTTGTTTGACATTTCCTTCTCCGGATTATTTTACAGATGAGTCATACGCAGGGTCAGTAAGAGTCTGAGGCCAGATTTGAACTCAGGAAGATGAGTCTTTTTACAAATGTAAATGAAAAGAACACACACACACACAAAAAAAAAAAAAATCAAAAGTTATTATTACAAAATTAAAATAAACATAACCACAAAGAAGAAGTTTGAGAAGACATATTCCCCTACATATTCCCCTACTCCTTTACAAAAAAGTAAAAGGTCAATCACCAAAAATTTAAACCTATTGTGTGTGCCAAACACTGTACTAAGTTCCAAGAATGTCAGTATAGAGTTCTTGCATTTAAGGACTTTATGTTCTAATAGGAAAGACCATACATAAAATAAAACTGAAAAAGGGAAGAAAAATAATCAGCAGAAAAATTTCAAGGAGTACAGCCAGCTAGAAAACAAAGAAATAGTTAATCTTAGTGCCTCCTCAAATGGAGTGTCACCAGTCAAAGGAGTGGTCCACAGGGGCAGAAGATTTTTAGAGCTTCCAGAATGACAAGATTTCTGGGGCCGGGTAGAGACCAGGGGAATACAGCCTGGTGAGAAATGATGTTTATGAGTGAGAAACATTGCATATATTTTCAGACTTTTTCTCTGTATTGATTTTTTTGCTGGGATTTTTTCCCTCTTTCTCTTAAAAAAAAAAAAAAACAACTTTGCTACATAGAATGACTCTATAAGGGCAGAGGGAAATTAGGCTATGTAAAAACAAGATAGTACAATTTATTTTTTTTAATTGAGCATCTCTTCAGATCCTCTCTCAGCAAACATCCTTGTCCCTTCTTTAATTTTCTGTTTTCTTAAAGTATAATAACTAACTCGCAAACCTTTTTGTTTTCTGTAGTGTCCTTTACTAGGTCTGAGTTTTAGCACTTTTTATGAACTGTAGGGATGAACTCTTCATTCTCTGTTATCATGATCTTCCATCTTTTTCTTCTTTTTACATCGCATGTAATTTTCCTGTTCATTCATAGCAATCTCTTTAGACATATTTGATTTTTCTTTCTTGCTGGAATTGTTGCCCTTTGTCCCTTAAAATTTTTTATTCCTTTATGTATAGAAGAATTGTACAATTTTAACATATATTGGATTATTTACCTTCTAGGGGGAGGGGTGGGGGGGAAGAGAGGGAAAAAATTTAGAACACAAGATTTTGTAAGGATGAATATTGGAAATTATCCATGTATGTGTTTTGAAAATAAAAAGCTTTAATTTAAAAAAAAAAAAATGATTCCTGAACAAGTACCATTCCTTCTTAGCTGACTTCCCTTGTAGCATTTTAGTTCATTTAAGATCCAACCCATTTTTCTTCCCCCACCCTCAGTTCCTATCATTTCTAGCTAAGTAACCATTCTTCTTTATTCATGAGAAAAAGATAGTCACAATGGAATTTTCACCTTGTTTATTTTTTCACTCTTTAAGGATAAATTATCGTTTATGTAATTCAAAAAGTCATTAGTTACTCTTCCTTTTAGCAGAAAAAGAGAACTGTAGTAAATATCTGAATAATTGAAGTCCACTATCATTACTATTATAACTTGCCTTTGTGCCAGACTTACAATTTTTCCCAAGTGAATCATCCTTTGCGCTTTCTTTCCAGGTGGCCTGTAGTATACTCCAAATATGAAATCACTTCTTTTTTATACTCCTTTTATCTTCATCCAAATACTCTCATGCTTCCTTCCACTAGTTCATAGATTTCCTCCTATGAATCTATTCTCTTTTTTATATAGTGCTTCCCCATTTTCCTTTTTACTTATCTTATTTCTTTTGAGCATAGTGTATTTATCTAGATACATTTTCTAGACCTAATTTTACCCTATAAAATCTTAGGGATACATGTTTGCTGAGCTTTGTGTATGGCTTTCGAGGACATATTTTATCCTACTTTATCTTAAGATTTAATGGATTTAAAAGGTACTTTGAAGTTTCATGTTCTCTAAGAAGAGATCAGCAAACGAGTGATCACTTGTCATCCATCCCAATACAAAAAAAAAAAAAAAAAAAATGATAGTGTATATATCCAACCCTTTATCTCTCCAGGTCGAATCCCACGTCAACAGTTTCTGGTTAAATGTCTCCAAATTGTTATATTATAGGCCAGTGTTCCTCAAACTTTTTAAATAGAGGGCCAGTTCACTGTCCCTCAGACTGTTGGAGGGCTGGACTAGAGTAAAAACAAAACCTCACACTCTGTCTTCACCATTTAGCCCATTTGCCATAACTCAGCCTGCCGCATAAATGTCCTCAGCGGGCAGCATCTGGCCTGCGGGCCGTAATTTGAGAACCTCTGTAATATAGGCATATCAAACTCATCATGTCTAAAACAGATCTTATTATTTTTTCCTTAAGGTCCTTACCTCTTCATTTCCTCATTTCTGCCTCTGGCAACCAGCTTTGCAACCTCAGTCATCCTTGACTTTTCTCTCTTCTACTTAGAGCCACTTACCATGTCTTGACAGTTCTAACTCCATAACATCTCTTGCAACTTTTCCCTTCTCCCAAATGATCACTATGGTAATCCAGCTTTTCCAATATTTTCCACCTCATCAGTTGTGGTAACCTTTAATTGATCTCCCTGCATCCAGTCTCTTTTATCTAATCCATTCTCTATACAGAAACTCAAAATTATTGTTCCTAAAACACAGATCTAATCCTATCACTTCTCTGCTTAAAAATCTGTAGTAGTTCCTTATTGCTTCTAAGATTAAAAATACATATATATCTATATATATATATTTGAAATTTTAAACCCAGCCTGTACTTCCAGACTTATATTACTCTCCTTCACACGCTATTTGCTCTTCTTTTTATGTGACATGGAAAGCCTTATCTCTTTGCCTTTGGGTTGTCCCCCGATATCTAGAGGATATTCTTTTCACTTCTAACTTCCTGAAACTCTTAACTTCCTTCAAAATTTGGCTCAAGTTCCATATCCTATATGATGATGATCTCACAATTGCTAATATACATCATTGCCCCTCTCATGCTCCTGAAATTATTTTGTATTCATTTTGTATATTTAATTAATTTATTTATTTATACGTCATGTCACATCATTCTAATAGTAAACTGTGAAGTAGGAACTATATTCTCTTTTTGCTCATGAAGAAACTAAAACTCAAAGAAGTTAAATTACGATTCCAGGGTTACAGTTGGGGGGCGGGGCAGAGAAGAGGGAGAAAGCATTTAATAAGCACTTAATATATGTCAGGCACTATGCTAAGTTCTAAGGCTATAATGTATAGCAGAAACAGTCCCTGCTTTTTAGAAACTCATATCCAATGCGGAAATTAAAATGGAAGTAATTTGGTATAAACATCTTATATAAACAGAGTAAATGGAAGGGATCTCATAGTAAAACTACTAGCCGCTGGAGAACCACAATGTAGAATTGATTAGTTTTGGAAATTGATTGAGACCTGAGGAAAAAAGAAATTTCAAGAAATTCAAATGTGGGAGATAAGGTGAATGGTGAAGATATTCACATAAATGGCAAAGTCGGAATTTGCTAATAGACTTAGAATCCACGCTGTGTTTAATTCTTTGCTGTGATTCTTGGGCAAATCATTTAACCTTTCTAAACTCCAGTTTCCTCGTTTGTAAAATGAGAAGAAAAATTTCTAACCTTTTTTCACTTCCCAGGCACATTGGGAAGAAATAGTATATAAATGTAAATTATTATTTAATCAGAAACATTTTGAGAGACATTCAATTCAGTTTTGGACGTTGTAGTGTTTGTGGTACCCTCAGAAGTGATAGCCTAAAACTTGGGAGATGAGATATGGACTGCATGAGATAATTGTTGAGAATTTATTGGGAATGAATGAGATTACCAAGAGAATGAATATACAATAGGAAGGAAAAAAAGCTGAGGGTAGGAGTTGGGGAAACTAAAGGGAAAGGAAAGAAGACATATATCATATATCACAGAGAATTATTTTGTCAATTTTTTTTTCTAAAATGAGAAGAGAAGCCCTAGATTCAATCTCCCTGATTACTCAGTAGATAGAACCAGAGGTTTTTCTAAACTTTGTTAGCTCTCGTTCATATAGTAAAGTTTGATTGCATAAACTTGTAGAACCACATTGTAGCAATGCCATAGTTCCTAAATCTATTCATGATCTTACAAATGTTTTCCTGAAAATATTTTTGAAGCTTTTCTTTATTAGAAAAATGTGACTTCGATAGTCTAATTTAACAGCTACATCTTAGATGGAATCTAATCATTTTACGTAAAATGTTACCATTTAGTCATGAACTAATTTCTGATTTAAAAGATCTTCCAGTACTGTAGAAAATATTCTGTTTTCATATAACTGAAACAAAACTAAACTCTAGATTATACAATTAAATTGTGACCATTAACTAAAAGAAAATTTCCTTAAAAAATTTACATTTCTGTAATACCTTATAACCAGATAATG
Source organism: Sminthopsis crassicaudata (assembly GCF_048593235.1). NCBI lineage: Eukaryota > Metazoa > Chordata > Mammalia > Dasyuromorphia > Dasyuridae > Sminthopsis > Sminthopsis crassicaudata. Next base: position 143,866,583 of record NC_133620.1, read on the forward strand.
CAAGGCCAATATTTTGACAATGCAAATAATTAGAAATACACTTAGAATCAACAGGATTAGTCATTTTAAAATTTTGTTCTGATCACTCATAGCTTTTGACATGTGAATACCTTCTATACCGAAGTAGATCATTACCCCTTTCACATTTAATAAGTTGGATTGATTACACGCTTTGGTTATTTTATATCTATTTCTTTATTCTTGGATGGGTAGCTAGATGACAAAGTGGATTGAATGTCAGGCTTGAATCAGGAACACCTGAGTTCAAATCCAGCCTCAGACACTGTTGCTGTGTGACCTGTTTGCCTCAGCTGGAGAAGGAAATGGCAAACCACTCTGGTATCTTAGGGGTCATGAAGAGACATGTGACAAAAACAACTGAACAACATCATCTTTGTTGTTGAAATTCAGAGTAGTCTGATTCTTGGACAGTAGATAATTCACTGCCCAGGCAGTTGAACTCTTTCAAGTTTTGTAAGTTCTGCCAGAGCTTAGGCTTCTCTGGCATAGGCTTCAAGAATGAGGAACAGCTGGCATATCCAGACATTCAAACATCTGTGATATTATCAGCATGAATATTTCCTCAAGTATTATAAATCATAGCCCATATATGCATGCAAGTCTTGTGCAGCTCTTATCCATGTCTTCCCATAAGTTTGCCATAAGGTTTCCATCCAGTGTGTAAACTTCTCTTGATTTTTGACATAGTGAAAATTCCAATAAAGTGCCATCAGTTAGTGTTTCCTGTCCCCATGTAATTACTTCATCTTTTTTTTTTTTTTTTTTTTTTTTGGTCTATACATTGCTTTGATGTCCTTTATGCTGTTTCTCCTTCAAAAATATGTTTGAGTAGTTAGGGAGTTTCACCAGGAGACTATAGTAACCCAGGGCTTGCTGTACTCAGCCAATTATCTTCACATAGTAGAATCCAGATACCCTCAGCAACTTTAGGAAATTTCCCTTCTAGTTAAATCTATTGATTATCTGGTGTTTTCTACCCCACCACCACATCCAGTATTAATTAAAGCATATATTGATTAAACAGAGAATTGCTGAACAATTATCTCTGTTGTTAAATCTATCTGGGCATTTTGGATAATTTTGATATATGAATGAGAGACCTTTTTAGAAGTGATCCTTGAAAACAGTTTTTTTCTCTGTTAAATTGAATGTTTTGTGAATTTTTATTACTTTCTTTTTATATTATATTTCTTTAAAAAAAAGTTCTATTCAGAATTTAACAAATACCAAAAAGAGAGAGAATGTTTCTGTTGTGATACAGCCCTCTACATGTTTCCACATCCAAAGTAGAACCAAAAAAGTATATGTGAAATTACACGTCTATTATATACAACTTTCTAAAAAACCTATCATAATTTCATCATTTTTCAAAGCTTTTGTGAATGTTTTTACCCAAAAAATTCTTTATGATGTCTGCATAAAAAAAAAAGTTCTAGTAACCCTTTTGAAAGAGGCAGTATTCCTCACTCCTCCCCAAATCCTCCCTCAAATAAAAGAAGAAAAAATGTAAACTAGTAACATATAATAAACATAGTTGTACAAAAAAAAAAAACTCTCACACTTGCCACATACAAAAAAAGTATATTACTGTGTTGTCTTAAAAATTGTTTTCTAGGTTTGCCTTACATCAATTCATATAAGTCAATCCAAGTTTTTCTGACACCATTCCTTTTGTCATATGGCATAGTAGTATTCTATTACATTTATACCATCATTTATTTTGCTGTACCTTAGTTGATTGGCATCCATTTTATTTCCAGCATTTTTTCTACAATAAAAAATTCTAAATTTTTTATCCCTTTGGATACTTTTCCTATTTTTTAATTTTTTTGATATATTGTAGTAATATATCGCAGAGTCAGAGGATTATACAGAGTTTAGTGTCTTTTAGAGCAGTTTCACATTGCTTTCCAGAATAGATTTGCCAACTCACAAATCCACCAACAGTTTATTAGTCTTCCAAGTAGTTGAGTAAAATCTTCTTTACCATTCTGATAGGTGTGAAATGAGCTTCAAAGGTTTTTAAATTTGTATTTCCCTCATTGTGATTTGAAGCATTTTTTCATGTATTAATCATCTGTTTTTCTTTCACTGAGGACCAATTATCTGTTCAAGTCTTTGACTATCATTTGGGGAATGTCGTGTATCTTGGATATCAGAGACACTTTTGTATTTCCCTTTTAATTTTAACAGCATTGATTTTGTTGGTGGAAAACTTTTCAATTTTATATAATCATAATTGTCTTTTTTCTTTATCCTTTGTCTGCTCATGACTTTAATCTACTCATAGTTGCTAAAGGTATTTCCGTTGTGCTTTTTCAAATGCCTATTATTAAACCATATTTCATCTTAAAACTTTTCCTTTATCTTTTTGCTCTTGGCTGAGACTTGACTCCCATCTGACACACCTTCCCTGACTATACTATTCATACTTCCTTCATATCTTTCTATTTACTAATTGTGGTTGGATAGTTAGATAACTCCTTGCTCCCCTTTGAGACATTCAGATTTTTCTTCTTCCATCATCATCCAGTAACCTCTGCTACTTGGAAGTTCATTCAATTCACTTCTATCACCCAGTCAAGATACTGGTGGTTACACGAGAAATTGATACTTGTAACTCTTAAGAATTTTCTCATTAGAGTAGTTTAAAGAAATATACGTAGACAAAGAGCATGAATGTGAAGGGGAAAAGAGAATGGGGAAATACTAATAGAAGGAAAAGTAGATTGCTGGGAGAGTAATGAAAGGTAAAACATTTTTTGAGTAGGAACAGAATGAAAAGAGAGAGAGAAGGATAAAGATGGGGGGTGAAATAAGATGGAGGGAAACTCCTAGTAATCATATCTGCAAATGTGAATGGGATGAACTTAAAACAGAAGCTGATAGAAGAGTGTATTAAAAACCAGCATCCTACAACATCTTTTGAAACAGAGATACAGAGTAAAAGCAAGGTGCTGCAACAGAATCTATTATAAATACTTCAGCTGAAATTAAAGAAAGCAAGGGTAGCAATTGTAATCTCACAGAAAACAGCAAAAATAAATCTAAATATGAGATATGCCAAAAGTTACCATAAATAGTGAAGTAATATCAGTACTACACATAAATGCACCAAATGGTGTAGCATCCAGATTCTTAAAGGAGTTATAGGAATAGGCAGTGAATCTTTTTAATAGCGGAGGACCTCAACTTTTCCCCTCTAAGAACTAGATAAGTATAACCAAAAATTAAGCAAGAAAGAAGTTAAGGAAACGTCCATCATATCTTTTCTAAAATTCTGTTCATCTCAACTTCTTTCTTGTTTATTGGTGGTTTATAGTTATGTAATAACATTTAAAGACCCATTAATCCCAATACTATATAAACTATTTTGTTTTGTTTTTTTTTTTTAATTTTAATTTTATTTTATAATTATAACATTTTTTTGACAGTACATATGCATGGGTAATTTTTTACAACATTATCCCTTGCACTTACTTCTATTCAGATTTTTTCCCTTCCTCCCCCAACCCCCTCCCCCAGATGGCAAGCAGTCTTATATATGTTAAATATATTACAGTATATTCTAGATACAATATATGTGTGTGTAGAACCGAATTTTTTGTTGCACAGGAAGAATTGGATTCAGAAGGTAAAAATAACAGTTTACATTCATTTCCCAGTGTTCCTTTTCTGGATGTAGCTGGTTCTGTCCATCATTAATCAATTGGAATTGGATTAGCTCTTCTCTATGTTGAAGAAATCCACTTCCATCAGCATACGTCCTCGTACAGTATCATTGTTGAAGTGTATAATGATCTTCTGGTTCTGCTCGTTTCACTCAGCATCAGTTGATGTAAGTCTCTCCAAGCCTCTCTGTATTTCTCCTGTTGGTCATTTCTTATAGAACAATAATATTCCATATCATTCATATACCATAGTTTACCCAACCATTCTCCAATTGATGGACATCCATTCATCTTCCAGCTTCTAGCCACTATGAAAAGGGCTGCCACAAACATTTTGGCACATACAGGACCCTTTCCCTTCTCTAGTAGTTCCTTGGGGTATAAGCCCAGTAGTAGTATGGCTGGGTCAAAGGGTATGCACATTTTGATAACTTTTTGGGCATAATTCCAGATTGCTCTCCAGAATGGTTGGATTCTTTCACAACTCCACCAACAATGCATCAGTGTCCCAGTTTTCCCACAGCCCCTCCAACATTCATCGTTATTTGTTCCTGTCATCTTAGCCAATCTGACAGGTGTGTAATGATACCTCAGAGTTGTCTTAATTTGCATTTCTCTGATCAATAGTGATTTGGAAAACTATTTTGAAAAATAGGCAAAGAAGTCCTCTTGAATTCTGTTTATGACACAAATATGTGCTGATGCCAAAACCAGGGAGAAGAACAACAAAAAAAGAAAAAACTATAGGCTCAACAACTATAGTCCAATTTTCCTAATGAATATTGATACAAAAATTTTAAATAAAATACTAGCAAAGGTGGTGCAGTGGATAGAGTATCAGCCCTGAAGTCAGGAGGATCTGAGTTCAAATATGATCTCAAACACTTAACAATGCCTAGCTGTGTGACCCTGGGCAAGTCACTTAACCCCAGATTACAGCAATTTATCACAAAGTTCATACATTATACTAGGTGGGACTTGTATTAGAAAGATAGCATGGCTAGTTCAGTATTTGGAAAATTATCAGGATATTGACCATATCAATAACAAAACAAAAAAAAGTCACATGATTAACTCAACATAAATAGAAAGGGCTTTCGATAAAATACAACACTCATTCTTATTAAAAACAATAGAAAACATAGGAGTAAATGTTCAATATAATAATAGAAATACTAGCTGTAGAAATTAAAGAAGAAAAAATTGAAGGAATTAGTATAGATACTATTCATTGTATTAAAGATCTGCTTTTATTTATATTCCTTTTCACTAATATTTACTTGTAATGATAAAATCAATCTCTGTGCAAAGCAGCCAAAAATCTGAGTAGCATAATATTCATGGGCTCAGTTGAGGTTGAACAAGGTGGTGTTTTGCTTTCTGAAGCAAGAAACATGGCTGGAACATTCACAAGAGGTTCTCCTCTTTAGGGTTTTTATTAATTTTTAGTTCTATTTCCAGGTGTGTCTGTCTATATGCTGTGGGGTCTAGGCCCTGTAACCATCCCTGTGCCATGGGAGGTTCATCCTCCCTCCCTTGGCCCCTGAAGTTTTAATAATTTTATATACCATTTCTTCATTCATTTTAATGACCTGCCCTTCATTCAGTCACTAAGGCACCTAGACTATTGGCATGGGTATTTTGGAGCCTGGGGAAGCTTTGGTTTGTGCTGATTTCTGAATTTGCTTTTTCTAATCCTCTCCTGATCCCTAGCTCAGAGTTTAGTATTCAACTCTTATAAAGAATTCTGAAAAATGAAAGGACAGACCACATGAAATGGGCCCAGAAAAAGAGTCATCTTATTTGGAGAGACTTTCAACTTCTCTCTAGGATGCTGAATTGGCTTTTTTACTTGTTAAGGAGAACTCCTTCTCTCATCCCATCTCTTCATATAACCACTGACCCTACAGATGCAATTCATTCTCTTGACTGTTCCTCTTTGGTGTGTGGTATGGGTTTCTTCCCTCTTCCTGTTTCATTCTCCCCACTGCCTTGCTTGAAAATGCTAGTGGAAGCTGAGGAGAGCAAAAACTAAGAATTTGAGTCTGTTCTAAGTTTTTGATTATTGGGTTTTGTTTAGGGAGTTTTTGTTTTTGTAGAGGCCAAAGCAAAGATTAAAAATAACAAATATTACAAGAAAAAATAATCTTTTGAATAATCAACTTAGTGTCCCTTTTTTGGGGTAGTGATTTCACTGTTTAAAAATGATCCCCAAGCTTGGTACTACAGTGATGACTAATATGCCTTTGGAGAAAATGCAAGTGTTAGATAGGTTCATTCAGGCATGAATTATGGTACTGTTGGCTATGAGTTCAGTGTTAATAAATCAGCAATATAGTACATCCAGAAAAAGGAAGAGAACCTCATTAATCTGTAGGTGAGGTCAGTTCAGAAAGTGTTAAAAATAAATGTGACCTGAGATTCACAAGAACCTAAACATGTAGTTTACTTAGGAGAAGTGGTTCAGTACTGTCTAATTTTGTTTTTTGCTGTGAATTTATTGAAGATGACTACTGTAAATAATGAGAACTGACTATATTTAATGTTGCTAAATATTGAATGTAAAGAATAATAAATAGGTACTTTGTTACCCCACTACTTTGTCTTGTCTCCTCCTGTGTTTTTTTTTTTTTTTTTTTTTTTTAAGGATGAAACCAGTTCTCTGGTTTGGCATTTAAAGCTCTTTATTACCTGGATCCTAACTTTCCATTCTTGTTACACTGTTCTTACTTCCATATAATCTCCAATCCATCTAAACTGACCCATTTGCTTTTCTTTGCATGTGACACATCATCCCCTATTTCTTTTCTTTTGACTTGACTGCCTCCTGTGCTTGGAATAATAGCTAATAATAGGTAACATTTTTGTAATGCTTATTGTTTTCCAGGTCAGCACAATAGATAAAACTTAGGGTCTAACTCAGGAAGACCTGAGTTTAACTCCAACCCCAGACTGTTATTAGCTGTGGGACCTTGAACAAGTCCTATTTGCTCAATTTGTCTCAATTGATCTGGAGAAGAAAATGTTAAATCTTTCTAATATCTTTGCCAAGAAAACCTCAAAATGGGTCATAAAGAATTGGACATGACTGAAATGACTGAATAGCAACAGTAATTGCTGTGTCAAGCACTAGGCTAAGCACTTTATAATTATCATCCCCTTTGATCCTCATAATAAACCTGGGAGATAGGAACTATTCTTACCCTCATTGAACTAGTGAGGGAACTGAGGTCATAAATAGAGATTAAGTGACTTGTCAGCCTAAGTTCACATAGCTACTAAGTGTCTGAGGCTGGATTTGAACTCATCTTCCTGCCTCCAGGCTTAGCACTTTTATCAACTGTGATATATACCCAGGAATGCTTTTCTGCCCTATCCTACTCCCCTTAGTTTGCTTGGCTTCCTTCAAGACAAATTTTCTGCAGAAGGTTTTTTCTAGTGATGTCTCTCCATACTCATTCATGTGGCTTTCTGAACCTCATCTGGGGCTTCATTGCCTATGGTAGGCAATCCTATTATACTACTCTCTTATCTATATACCTATATCTGTATACCTCTATCACTATCCATAGCAGCTCTTCCAAACCTTTCCATCCTCCTCAGGCTCCCAGGGATCCCCTATTCCCAATCCCTACTCTCAGCCGAGAACCTTGCTAAATTTTACTCACTCCCTCTTTTCTCCTCATTTCCTATCATTTAGATATCTTTTGGCACTTTCTCCTCCTTCACATGACTCACATGATGAAGTGGCTTTACTCCCTAACAAGCCTAACCCCTCCACTTGTTCAGGCAATCCCATTTCCTTCAACAGACTGTCCCCTCTGTCATCTCCACTCTTTCACTTATTTTCTGACTTTGCATCTTTATTGACTCATTTCCTATTGCTTGCATACATGCTGTGTCTCCAGTATCCTGAAAAAACCTTCACTTGACCCTTTCCATCCTTGCTATTCTATCTCTTGTGCCTCAATTCAAAAATAGGCCATCTATAATAGGTGTTTCCACTTTCTCTCCTCTCTTAACACTTTACAATCTGTCTTCTGACCTTGTCTTTGCACCAAAACTACTCACCAAAGTTACTAATGATCTCTAGTTGCCAAATTCAGTGACCCATTTTCATTCCTAATTTTCCTTCACCTCTCTGCAGCCTTTGACACTTGATCACTTTCTCTTCATTAAAATTCTCTTTTCATAGGTTTTCAGAATACCACTCTCTCCTGGTTTTTCTCTTACCTGTATGATCACTCATTCTTGGTCTCATTTGCTAGATCTTCATCCAGATCATACTGTGTAACCAAAAGTATACCATAGGGTTTTACTCTGGGTTCACTTCTCTTCTCCCTCTTTACTACTTCACTTGGTGCACTATCTCATCAACTGCCATGGATTTAATTACCACTTTTATACTGATGGTCCTCAAACCTATTTTTCCTGCCCCATTCTTCCTACTGACCTCCAAACTTTCTTCTCCAACTGTCTTTCAGATATCTGGAACTAAATGTCCAATAGACAACTGACCCTCAACATGTCCAATTCCAAACACATTATCTTTTCCTCTAAACCTTGTCCCCTTCCTACCTTCCATATTATTATAAATAAGGCAGCACCATCCTTCCAGTCCCTCAGGCTGTCAGGCCAGAAGTCATCCTAAATTTCTCATTCTCTCTCTCACCTAACGTCCCCCTCCTATTTCCAACCCCTTTCCAAGCTGTTGCCCAGCTATTCATTTCACCTTTGCAACATCTCTCAAATATGCCCCCTTCTTTTCTCTCATACTGGTGCTATTCTGGTGCAGGCCCTCATCATCTCATGATTAGACTGTTGTAGTAGTTGGCTCATGAGCCTCCCTCCCTTAAGTCTGTTTTCATTCCGGCACTGAAGTGATTTTCCTAAAATATAGGTCATGTTATTCCCTCCCCCTCCCACTTATTAAACTCTGATGCCTTCCTCTTGCTTCCAGAATTAAATACTAAATGCTGTTTGGCATCTAAAAACCCTTTATAACTTAGTCCCCTTCCATTTTTCCAATCTTGTTACACCTTAGTTTTTAACACATATTCTTCCATCCAGTAAGACTAATTCCACAAATAAGATACTCCATCTTGGCTCCTGACATTTTCTCTGACTGTCCCCTATTCCTAGAACGCTCTTTCTCCATCCTGACTACTGATCTCTTTGGCTTCCTTTTAGTTACATCTAAACTAAAATCCCACATTTTACAGGAAGCCTTCCCAGCTCTTTTAATTCCAGTGTCTTTTCTCTGTTAATAATTTCCTATTCTGAATGTAACTTGCTTTGTAGATATTTGTTTTTATCTTAAATTGTACCTTAAAATGTATACTCCTTGAAGGCAAAGAATTCCTTTTGTCCCTTTTTATCCTCAGCATCTATATAGTATTTGACACATAATTGATGTTTAAGAAATGTCTATTGATTTGTTAATTGATTATTTATCCTATTTGTATTTTATATTACTTAATTATTTACCTGTTGTCTTCTCTATTAGAATATAAGCTTCTTGAGGGTAGAGAATCTTTTTTGCCTTTTTATTTATTTCCATTGCTTAACATACCTGACATATAGTAACTGCTTAATAATTGTTTGTTGGTGATATTATTTCACTGCAAACTTATTGATATATTTGCATTATACTTTATATTTTTCAAAGTTTAAAATTTACTCATTGATCCTTGCAACATTTCTGTACATTTAAAGTAAGGAAAATGAAGTATGAAGAGCTTGTAATTTTTCCAGGCACACAATAATTCATCCTCTTTTCATTGTAATCAATTATAGCTGTAATTTTCTGTTATTTTTAGAGTTGAACCATTTCAACCGTGAAGAACCCAGCAGACCTCAAGGCTTTATGAAGTACCATTTTCACCTTTTACTTGAGAGAATTCTGAAACTACCAAGTAATTTTGACAGATATTTGTGTGAATGAATCCTTTGTGAAGGTTACACAGATAGATGTTTTCATGAAGAGAGGGGAAAAGCCGGAAGGGTATAGACAAATGAGGCCTAAGACCTTTCCTGCCAGTAACTACACTGGCAGTAGCAGGCAAATGTTGCAAGAAATACGGGAGTCTCTTAGAAATTTACCTAAACCATCAGATGCTGCAAAAGCTGAGCACAGTATGAGCAAAATGACAACTGAAGATCCTCGACAAGGTCGGAATCCACCCAAATTTGTGACATATCATAAAGCTTTGCAAGAAATAAGAAACTCTCTACTCCCATTTGCAAATGAAGCCAGTTCATCCACCAGGAGTGCTTCAGAAGTTAATCGACAAATGCTACAAGATATGCAAATTGCTGGATTTGATGAGGTAAGAACCTTTAAAAACACACTAAAATATTTCATTTATGTTGATCCAAGATTTATGTAGAACCAAGGATAAGGATAGAAATTAGAGTTGTAATTGGAAAAATTCCAGATAGGAAAAGTCCTTCTATCAATAAGGTTGTTATCTTCTCTACAACTTACAGTCTTAGAGTTGCCTAGAGTGTAAGATGGCAAAATACTTTCTACATTCCCAATCAAACTCTTTCTTATGGGCCAGTGGTTTGTTAACTCCTGGCTTAGAGCACCAGGAGGTTAAGTGCCTGATCAGGGTCAAATAGCCAATATGTCAGAGGTGCATTCAAAGTGGATTGAAGATCAGTTTTTTTTTTTGTTTGTTTTTTTAACAAGATTAATTATAGGTTATGCCAAATGCTTTTTGAATTGCCAGTTAAACAAAGGATCTGCCACGGTGATAGAGAAATGATTTGAATCTGAAGCATGAATATTAGTTAAGGGGTGGGTGTGTGTGTGTGTGTATTTTTTTTTTCCTGTCACCCACAAAAAATTTTTGTAGTCCTCATACCATTTATTCATTTCCATGAACCTATTATCTTGCCATCTAAATACAATAAAAACAAAAGAAAACAAAACAAAAACACTGCATTCACAGATTTATTCTATTCTTCCTGAAGTGGCCTGGGAATCCAAAGGACAGAGTTTTAAGTCAGAAAAATTTAGTACAGCTACAGGTACAGAATTTGAAGGAGAGTTGATTGTGTGAATATGAAGGATGATGTAAAAATGTCTATCTTGTATAAGGCAATGGAGGGGAGGGGGAGAAGGGAGAGAATTTATGATGATAATATGAAGTCATCAAATGGTATGTTCAGTACTCAGTAAATTTTCATTGATGGGCAGTTTCATTCATGCCAATATTAAAAAAAAGTATAGCTAATTCAGATGTTATATCATAATTTTTATTATTAATACTGAGAATCTCTTTTATGGCTTTTCCTTCATCTAGATTTCTTTTGTTTAGGTTTATATTAAATTTTCTCCTATTTCCTTATTATACACTTTGATTGGAAACATTGGAGGTGAAATAAAGAGGTTATATTGAATTTGACCATGAATATTACCACAATAGATTGTAATAGTCTGATTTTAATTTTTAAAAACAAAATTATTAAGTATTAATTCATTGTGAAGTCAAGTTTATCACCAAACTTATAGAGGAGAAGCAGTTTATTCTACTTGTCATTTGTGTAGTTATTGCTGTTTTATATGTAGTTCATACCTCATAGTTTTAAAATTTTTGTTAATTAGGTAATTTATATAATATACATCTACAGAGTAGTGCGTTTTAAATCCAATAATTATTAAAGGGAAAAGTGATTTTAAAAATACTCTGATGATCTAAGCTTTTTTTTTTTTTTTATTGCATGTTGCATAGTGAGTATTTGCATAGAAACACGTGGCTGATTAAAGTATTTAAAGGAAAATGTGTTAAAATACATGGAGAAATAGACAGCAAAACTAAATAGTTGAGGATTTCAATGTAATATCCCTTTCAGAACTAGATAAATCTAACCAAAAAGATGAGCCAAAAGAAAGTTAAGAACTCAATAGAATTTTAGAAAAATTAGATGTGATAGATCTCTGGCAGTTTAGGAATTAAAATGATTTATGTGAGTTTCTTAGCTATATGTGGTATCTTTATAAAATGTTCTACTAGGGGTTGATTCAGCAAACTCTAATGCAAGCTAAAGCCAACTTGGCAGTTATTTTCAGACATCTGAACTTAAGAATGGTTTTACATTTTAAAATTAAATTATATTATATTTAAGAATGCAAAAGTCATTCTTAGCTGGAGGAAGTGAAATAAGATACAGATTTGGCCCTCTATCCATATATAGTTTACTTATATAAGAAACAAAGAAATCTGATCAAATTTTTTCTATAATTAAAAATACAATCTTTATTTCTATCCTTAAGACGTGAATAACATCCCTTATTTTATAAATAATTAAGAAAAAATAAGATTCTGTTTTCTATAATGTGCTATACAAATGTGAATTTTCATAGTGTCAGTTATCATCTCCATAACAATATAATATAACAAAAGTATAGTGGAGTTATCATCTCCATAACAATGTTAATAATTAAGATCACATTTCATATGTATAGTGCTTTGAATTATGAAAATTCATTAACTCTACAAATACCTTGCACTTCAAAAATTGGCTAGTCAAATCCAGTCATGTTGATTTTTACCTTGACAGCATCTATTGCATTCATCCCCTTCTTATTACCCATATAGCTATCCTTGGTTCAGGTGGTTATCATTTCTTACCTGGAAATTGCAAGCAAGAAAACCTTCCTTATCAGTTTAACTTATAAAACTTTATAATTGGTCTCTACCATTCTCTGCTTTCTCCAGTTACTATTCCTAAAGCACAGATTAGACCATGTCATTCTACCTCTCAAGAAGTTTCAATGGTTCCATACTGCCTCTGGGATAAAATAGCAACTTCTTTATTTGGCACATAAAGTCTTTCACACTCTGAATCCAACCTGTCTTTCCAGACTTGGCTTAGATTACTCTCCTCTAGTTTCATCATTATCCTCTATCTAATTCAAACTGAACTGCTAGATGTTCTTTCTTCATGAGCTATCTCTCATTTCTATCCCTTTGCATATGCTTTTCATCTTGCTTGGAATATATTCCTTCCTTACTCTTTACTTTACAGATTCCTAACTCTCTTTAAGAGTCTGCCTAAGCACTACTTAGTTCTACAAGGTTTTTTTTCTTGTTGATACTCTTCAGTTTTTCCTCAAATTACTTTATATCTTCTGGACTGATTTTTATAATTTCGTGTGCTGTAATACAAGCCCTTTCCTTCTGCTTATCTCAAACAAAGCTATTCCAAATCTTCTTTGGTAGCAGTTGTTACATATTACTACAAGTATTTTTTCATCACATTTTACTTCTGAAATAATACCTCTAATAAGAAACCATTCTAGATAAAACAGAAGAACTGACTGAGACATTTTGATATATGGAGAGAACTTTAAAGGTTTATAGATCTAAAGTTCCATTCTAGTCTACCACTTATTTAGCTTCTGTTACCTTAAAAAGGCCCTTAACATTGTTGGTACTCAAGATATCTTTCAGAATTCAATTCTATATCTCAGTCTCATATCACTTGATTTAAAATGAGAATTCCATGATTGATATCCTCAGTTCTGGCCAACTAACAACTACCCCTGGATTATTTAGGAATGCCCTTTAATGCATCATCTTCACATTTTTCTTCTATTGTCTTTTTTTCTTTTATGCATCACTACATTAGTATATTTGGTTGTAAGCTTCAAGATATACCAAATCAATGTAGTTCTTTCTGTATAGTGCCATGTTCAATTAAATATTTAATAAATGTTCTTGATGGTGAAGGTATTTAATAAAAATGCCTTACTTCTGAAAAAAACCTCCAGCAAGTTAAATAATTACTTTAAGATCTCATTATTAACTACATTAAGTTTTTCATATCAATATGAAATAGCATAACAAAGTGAATAGAGTGCTGAATTGGAATTGGGAAGATAGATTCAGATACTATATCTAACAGCCAACTTATTATTTTATCTCTGTTTCAGGAAAATCCGATATAGGAATGTGGAAGAGGGACTTACTATACTGAAATTGATGAAATCATATATCTTGCATCTTTATATATGAAATAAAAGCAATAGAAATAATGTAATTAAGAACAAAGCAGTTCATTTTAGAAGAGAAAATTTAACAAGTGATATTAAATTCAAATATAGTTCAAGAATTTCTTTAAATTAGGAGATTATGTAGTTTTTTAATAAACCATTTTCTGTGATTAAATCCTTGTGTTTAAAATTATGATCATATCTAGGACATCTCAGACAATACATTTTTCCTCAGCAATTTAGAAGAATTCAATTCTTTCCCTCTTTGTAAACTTCCACATAGGATATGGTTATACGAGCACTTCGGCAAACTAATAATAAAAGTATAGAAGCAGCAATTGAATTTATTAGTAAAATGAGTTACCAAGATCCTCGAAGAGAACAAATGGCTGCAGCTGCTGCCAGACCTGTTAATGCAGGCCCCAAACCACCAGGTATGTTAATCTATTTTTCTCTGTATTATTTCAAAGCGACATAAGCCAATTAAGTAGCTTCCATTATCACATAAGTATTTGTTTTAGGTTTTCTTCTTTGCTTTTAGAAAGGAATTTTTTTTTATAATTCTAGAAATTAGTAAGCTTGATTTAGAATAACTTTGTAATAAAATTTTCTATCAAATTTTACTCTAGTTTGTCATCGTAACATGGAATTCTCAAAGGCAATTCCCTTGGTATTGAGTATGGGTCTGCATCTTTCATTTAAGGATCCAGAGAATCTTACAATGCTAACACCTAGGTGAATGGTTTGCAGCCACAAGAATTCCTCAGGACTATCTACTGAAGCCTAGAAAATGATAATCTATTCCGATGTCAGGAATACTCACATGAATGAAATTATGAAATTTTAAAGAGCTAAAGGGAAGTTATAATGTATCAGAAATGCTGCTACTGGGTTATGCTATGATTGAGTTAAAAGCTTTTTTTCTCCAGTTACTAAGTCTCTTTCAAACTATTCTTTCATAAATGTTTTGGTTTTTGTTTATTTTACTAATTTGTAATTGCAAAATTCTAATTTTATTTGGTGTCTAGCTATTATCATTTGTTCTCTTTTCTCTAAGTAGGAACTGAATTGTATTAATGTCACTAATGTTGTCAGTCATAACTTGAAAGAAAGTAAATTTTAGTTAATAGTCACAGTATTTTTGGACCAAAATTTACAAAAATTCTATGGCTTTCTCTCTCTCTTTTGTCTCTCATCAGGGAATGTACAGCAATCAGTTAACCGGAAACAAAGCTGGAAAGGCTCTAAAGAATCTTTGGTCCCTCAAAGACATGGCCCACCACTGGGAGAAAGTGTAGTTTTCCGCTCTGAAAGTCCTAACTCTCAGACAGATGTAGGAAGACCTTTATCAGGATCTGGTATAGCAGCATTTTCTCAGGGTCATCCTGGCAATGGACAGAGAGTAAACCCCCCACCACCTCCACAAGTAAGGAGTATTACCCCTCCTCCACCACCCCCAAGGGGCCAGACTCCCCCTCCAAAAGGTACACCTCCCTCATCATGGGAACCAAATTCTCAAACCAAACGTTATTCTGGGAACATGGACTATATGATTTCTCGTATTTCTCCAGTGCCACCTGGCACGTGGCAGGATAACTACCCTCCACCACCTCTAAACACTTCCCCATTGAATCCTTCTAGTCAGGGACAGAGAGGCATTAATTCTGTCCCTGTTGGCAGACAGCCAATCATCATGCAAAGCTCTAACAACAAATTTAACTTTCCATCAGGAAGACCTGGAATTCAGAATGGCAGCGGTCAGAATGATTTTTTGATGCATCAGAATGTTGTCCCTGGTGGCTCTGTGAGTCGTCAGCCTCCCCCTCCATATCCTTTGTCTCCAACTAATGGGCAGAGTCCTTGTACTTTACAGATACAAACTGGGGGACCTGCTAATTCTTCACCATACACAAATGGAAACATTCCTTCATCTATGATGGTGCCAAATAGAAACAGTCATAATATGGAACTTTATAACATAACTGTACCTGCATTACAAACATCCTGGCCTCAGTCGTCATCTGCCCCACCCCAGTCATCACCTAATAGTGGACATGAGATTCCTGCATGGCAACCTAACATTCCAGTAAGATCAAATTCTTTCAATAATCCGTTAGGAAATAGACCAAGCCACTCTGCTAATTCTCAACCTTCAGCTACAACAGTAACTGCTATTACACCAGCCCCTATTCAGCAGCCAGTGAAAAGCATGCGTGTCTTAAAACCAGAACTCCAGACTGCTTTAGCACCTACCCATCCCTCTTGGATTCCACAACCAATTCAAACCACACAGTCAGTCCCCTTTTCTGAGGGTCCATCCTCAACTATGGCAGTTATGCCACCTGTTGCTGAAGCTCCAAATTATCAAGGCCCTCCACCACCATATCCAAAACATTTACTACACCAGAATTCCTCTGTTCCTCCTTATGAGTCAGTACCCAAATCTAGCAAAGAGGATCAACCTTGTTCACCGAAGGAAGATGAAGGGGAAAAGAATTATGAAAATACTGATAGTGGAGATAAAGAAAAGAAACAGATTACAACTTCACCTGTCCCTGTTAGGAAAAATAAGAGAGATGAAGAGAGAAGGGAATCTCGTATTCAGAGTTACTCTCCTCAGGCATTTAAATTCTTCATGGAGCAGCATGTGGAAAACATACTCAAGTCTCATCACCAACGTCTTCATCGTAAGAAACAACTGGAAAATGAAATGATGCGGGTAAAGCATTTTTTTAAATCTCCTTTGAAATTGTGCGAACACCTGAACATATGTTTACTTAAAGATATTGCCAGCATATTTATTTAATTTCAAATTATTGATATAAAAATAACACAAATTGATTTTTATTAGCTTTAATCTTCTGAGCATTATCACAAACTTCCTAGCATTTTAATTTGTATTTATTATTCACATGGTACAGTCTCATGAATTTTGGCTTGCATCAATTTGGATGTCATTACATTATATAGGTTTTACATGATTTTAAACTATGGAAATTGGTAAGATTAATTTTTTAGAATTTTGCATAATAGTGTGCTGTGTTTAAAAACCGTAAACATAAGGATTCTTTTCCTTTTTGTATTATTAAGCAGTTAGTAGAATTAGTAAATTTTTGGAATTGACCTTGTTAGAACCTATTAAATTTCATTTGAAAGTTTGACAAGGAAAATCATTTAGTTTATTTTTCATCTCACAGTCAATTTATTAGAAAGATTCAATATAGCATGTGTAATTTATTAATTACAGAAAAATTAAACTGCTGTATTTTTAATACCAGTAACTTTATTTTCTCATGAAGAGATACCACTTAAGTCTAGAGATATAGTTTGTGGTTTTCTGCTTCTAATTTAATTAGTTTTTCATTTGTATGTATATTGATAGTCATAGTTTGGGCACAAATTTCTCTGTGCCTTTATTATAGTTTTAATATTGAAAATCTGTGATGCATTTTGAATTTACTGGAATAGTCCCTTTATGAGGTCTTATGTCTTTAAATTACAGCTTTTAACATATATGGAAATAGGAACACTTTCACTTCTTTGATCAAGCCATTTGCTTTAAGTTATATTTTTAAATCAGGATTTTACAGTGTTTATATTAATTTTATCACTTGAATTTTGTTGTTTTGATAAATGCCTTTAAAATGTTTTTGACCTTTATGTAAGATTTCTTACTAAAGTCTGTCTAGGTTTATTTTCTTAGTTTATTTTTCCTTTTTCCTCTTCACTTTCACTAATAGCTGATTTAAACTATTAAGGTGTTGGAAGCTTTGCTGACTTCTGTAGCCTCCATTACTGTGTAGGCAAGTAAGACTTCAGAGCAACAGTTCTATATTAAGACTAGCATGATGCCCTTTTTAAAACTGCATGAAAATATGCATCATAACAGAAGCATGAGGTTGTTATATTTTAACTAGTATTTAGTCTTAAATTTTCTTCTAATTTTTAAAATTTAATTCCATTTCTCTATATAACTTTTTATTTTATGTATTAGTGGAGAAGAAAGTTGTCATTCCCTCTTAAATTTTCCATCTAATAAGTTCTTTTTTTTTTTCAAAAAAGGTTTTTAGCTAATCTTTTCTTCTCTCCTTTTCTACATAATCTTGTGTTGGATTGCATATTGTTGTACAGTGTTTGTTAGTGAATGAGCCTAAAGTAAAAACCCAAAACATCTTTTTTAATCAGGAAAGAAGTATTTCTTCCATTATACTTTAATAAAGAACCTTCAAGATCATTCTTACTTTAATTCCCTAGGAAGATAAAGGGGAAAGCTGACTATTAAAGATTGTTGTCTTGTTTCTCTTTCAAAATGGTGATTAAAATAGATGGTTAGGCTGGGAGAAGCCTATTTCATTCTATTTTCATTCTTAATACATTAGTTGCAGAAGAATCAGCCAAGCTGGGGTGAAACTATTTTTTCTCTTCATTGCAGGAGAACATAGGAAAAGCTACCACCACCACTTGTTTCACAGAATTGGATAGAAAGGCAAAGTGGGCCACCTCAAATAAGAGAGAGGAGGGGTATTTGAGGGCTTAGCCACACTACAAAGTGGGGGCATTTTATGATGTCTTTCAGTTTAGTCATGATTTGGGATGGAATATGCATGGAAGGGCAGATGAGAATGGATGTTGAAAGATGTCTTTTGTGGGGCTTAGCACATGGAATGTTTTGTTTTGGGCAAGTTTCTTAAGGAGAGTAAGGAAGCTGACAATCATTATCCTGTCCTGTTCCTAATAGCAGAACCTTGTGAGCACACTCACCTTGTAAATCATGTTTTAACTATTTCTTGAAATGCACATCTGACATTTAATTTTTTCTTGTGTCTTATAGAATTCTAACATGCTTTATTAAAAATTACTCCACACTCAACCTTCAAGTTACATGCCTGATTTTTCTGTGTATTTCTAAATGTATAACAAAAACAGGGGGGAAATCTCTCAGTTTCAGTATCTAATAATTTGGTTTTTTTTTTTTTTTTTTTTTGTTTAGGTTGGGTTATCCCAAGATGCTCAGGATCAAATGAGAAAGATGCTTTGCCAGAAGGAGTCTAATTACATCCGTCTTAAAAGGGCTAAAATGGACAAATCCATGTTTGTGAAGATAAAGACACTAGGAATAGGTGCATTTGGTGAAGTTTGCCTAGCAAGGAAAGTGGATACTAATGCTTTATATGCAACAAAAACTCTGCGGAAGAAAGATGTGCTGCTTCGAAATCAAGTTGCCCACGTCAAAGCTGAGCGAGATATCCTTGCAGAAGCTGACAATGAATGGGTAGTTCGCCTGTACTATTCATTCCAAGATAAGGACAATTTGTACTTTGTAATGGACTACATTCCTGGGGGTGATATGATGAGCCTGCTAATTAGAATGGGTATCTTTCCAGAAAATTTGGCAAGGTTCTACATAGCAGAACTTACCTGTGCTGTTGAAAGTGTTCATAAAATGGGCTTCATTCATAGGGATATTAAACCTGATAACATTTTGATTGATCGTGACGGTCATATTAAACTGACTGATTTTGGCCTCTGTACAGGCTTTCGATGGACACATGATTCTAAATATTATCAGAGTGGTAAGTAAAAGTCATGGAAACTATTTTCCTTCATCTGTATTAATATATTAATATGGACTGGTAAATCAGGGTGATAAAGTGAAAAGATTTAAAAATTGGTAGTTAAGACCCTGGGTTCTAGTCCTGTCTCTGCCTTATAACTTTGAATGATAGTAATAACTGTCATTTTAATAAATACTTACATTTACCTAGTGCTCACAGCAACACTGTAAGGTAGGTAACATGCAAGTATTATATTCCTCACTTTACAGATAAAAAAACCAAGACACCAGAAAGTAAAATGTCTAGGGCAAAAGTACTAATAAATGGGTCTTTTAAATACAAACACACACACCTGATTCACGAGTTCAGTGCTAATCATTTAACTCTTCTAAAGGTTTCAGTTCCTCATCAAAGACAGTGAAGAATTTGGATTGTACTGGAGAATCATTATTATATTAAAATTATTTTTTTTTATCACTATATCCTTTGCTCCTTCCTTCCTCCTTCTTCCCCCTTCTTTTCCTCCTTCCCTTCTTTCCCTCTTTCTCCCTCCTTCCTTCCTCTTTTCTTCCTTCTTTCCTTTCTCCCTTCCTCCCTCCCTCCTCTTTCTTTCTTGGCAAGGTAGGTGCAAATGGAATTTCTAAACAGAAAATTAAATACAAAATAAATTAAATATTATTTCCTAAGGTTAGAACAGTAGCAGTTGGAAGTATCAAGATAAGCTTCCTGTGGGACATGGCAATTAAGCTGAACTTTGGAGAAACCTAGCGATTTAGTGAACTGCAGTTGAGGAAATATATCCAAAACAATCTATATGAAAATACAGAAATTTATCTGAAGTAGAGAGTCACATCAGGGAACAAAGCAGGCTAGTTTGTGCGTAATGCACAATTTAATTTGTTAAGTAGAAGATTGTGAAATTGTTCCATGACAAGTAGGAGCAAAAAGTGAAGAGTTCAAAGACAAAAAAAAAGAATTTGTATTTCTCCTAAAGGCAAAAGTTAGCCACTGAATCTTTTTGGACAGGGAAATATCTTTGCATCTGTGTTTTAGTGATGTCCATTTGGCAGTTGTGAAGAAAGAGTTTAGAGAAGAGAAAGAGCCTGAGAGATCAGTTAGGAAGTTGCTCTTCATCATCCAGGTTATAGGTGATGAGGGCCCAGTCTTAGATGATACCTATATAAGTAGAGAAAAGAGGACCAGTGTAAGATAACACATCTCTTACACATCCCTTATATAAGGAATATAAATTATTGATCCTTGTCAATTAATTGACAGAGAGATTAGAAATATCTGAGAATGTAAACCTGGGGATGAAAATGGGAGGTTAATAGTGCTTCAACAGAAATAAAGTAAGGAAAAAAAGTTTGAGGGGGAAGTAATATTTTGTCTTAGACACAGAGAGTTTGAAATGTATAGGGTTCATCTGCTTGGAGATAAACCATAGGCATTTGGTGATTCAGATTTAGAGTTCACCAGAAAGAACTGACTCAGATCTCTAGATTTGAGACTCGCCTGAAAAAGGCTGTGTAGAGAAAGTAGAGAATAAGGCATAAGCCAGAACCCTGGGGTACACCATGCCTAAATAGGATGGATGAGTAATGGTCATAGATTGTTGCCTATACTTTGTGCCTAGGTTTCTTGCTGATCTTTGTTTTTTTTCAACCTTCAGATTTGTCCTCAAACTTCAACTTGGGCAATACTAACATCATTAAAGAATATAATCAGTGTCTAGCCATTACTGGCAGGCATTGTGTCTTCTCTTAAACTGATAATTGAAATGAAAAATATTGAGTGTAGGTTTGTAAGTCCCATACTAGAAGAGCCTTCAGAGACTATGTAGTCAAAACTTCTCATTTTAGAGTTGACAAAACTGTGGCCTAAGAAGCGTAAGTGATTTGGCATAGATCATCTAATTCATAAGCATCAAGGGTGGGATTAGAGAACCCTGAACTATAAAATTGAAAAGTTTAGTTCAATTCATTCATTTAATTCTTATCTTTATTACCAAGTAACTTTCTGAATGTTTTAAATCTTATTATATAGGTGACCATCCACGTCAAGATAGCATGGACTTTAGTAATGAATGGGGTGACCCAGCCAACTGTCGATGTGGTGACCGACTGAAACCTCTAGAGCGAAGAGCAGCACGCCAGCATCAACGTTGTCTGGCCCATTCGTTGGTTGGAACTCCCAATTATATTGCTCCAGAAGTATTGTTACGAACAGGTACCATGATTTTTATTAATTATTTATAAATTTACATTCATGTAGAATAAACAACCCATTTTAGAACATACCTTATCAGATATATAATAAAAATGTTCATGTTATTGAAATCTGTGTAATAAAGCATTTTTATAACTTAATGTTCTTGTGCTTAATATTTATTTCTAAATTATTACTATTGTTGGATCTGTATATGTATGACTTTC
The DNA here is from genome assembly GCF_048593235.1 of Sminthopsis crassicaudata. NCBI lineage: Eukaryota > Metazoa > Chordata > Mammalia > Dasyuromorphia > Dasyuridae > Sminthopsis > Sminthopsis crassicaudata. The sequence goes on from NC_133620.1 coordinate 143,888,268, forward strand.
CTTTAATGTAGCATGCTGGCATTTTATTTTAGGCTATACACAGTTGTGTGATTGGTGGAGTGTTGGTGTAATTCTTTTTGAAATGTTGGTGGGGCAGCCTCCCTTTCTGGCACAGACACCATTGGAAACACAAATGAAGGTAAAGTAAACGGGTCTATAAAAAATTATCTTGTTGTATGTCAACCTGTATATCCAGTCATAAGTCTTGTTTAATATTTCTAATGTGGTTGGGGGTTTTTTTGTTTTTGTTTCCAAGTCCATAATATATTAGTAGGAATACGTCTGGAGGAGGAAGAAAAGGTTGAATAATTTAGTAGACATTAAATATAAAGTTCTCGTTTTTCTCTCTAAGTTGGGAGTCTGATAACAGATTATAGAGTTCTGTTGTTCAAGGATCATTGTAAAGAACAAGGAGTTAGCATTTGTATATTTAAGGTTTTCAAGACACTGTACAAATATTATATCAATTGATCCTCAGAACAGCCATGGAAGGCTAGGTAGTTGCTATTATTATTCTTTTTTATAGTTGAGAAAACAGAGAATGAGTGACAGAAGTTCTTGCCAGAAGACTTGCCAGGGTCATATAGCTAGTAAGTGCCTGAAGCTGAATTTAAACTAATTTCTTCCTGATCTCCAGGGTGAGGGAGAGAAGGTGGCTGAACCATTGTGTTCTATCCACTGTACCAAGTAGCCGCCTCACCTAACTGTTAGCTAACTATGGAGAAGATCATTATTAGAAGTGTGGCCTCAGCTTTTGAATGATTGAACACTTTTGTTTTGGAGGATAAGGGGGCAGGACTGAGAAAGGTTGGAAATATCTGACAAATTTCAATACTGTTGAGTTTCATTACATATAAAAATGCATCACATTTTACTCTCAGATTTTTGTAGCATTTTTTCTCCAAGGAGTTCAGCTGATATATTTATCAATTGTATTTCAGATATGGGTTTTTTTATTTAATAAAAGTTTTTATCTGAAGTAGTTTCTTTGTTTTTCTTATATTTCAAGGTTATCAACTGGCAAACAGCTCTTCACATTCCACAACAAGCTAAACTGAGTCCAGAAGCCTCTGACCTAATTATTAAACTTTGTCGAGGACCAGAAGACCGTTTAGGGAAGAATGGTGCCGATGAAATAAAAGCTCATCCATTTTTTAAAGCAATTGATTTCTCTAGTGATCTGAGACAGCAGTCTGCTTCATACATTCCTAAAATCACACACCCAACAGATACATCAAATTTTGACCCAGTTGATCCAGATAAATTATGGAGTGAGGATAATGATGAAGGGAATATAAATGACACTCTTAATGGATGGTATAAGAATGGAAAGCATCCTGAGCATGCTTTCTACGAATTTACTTTTCGAAGGTTTTTTGATGATAATGGCTATCCATATAATTATCCCAAGCCTATTGAATATGAGTATAATAATTTACAAGGCTCAGAGCAACAGTCAGATGAAGATGATCAACACACAGGCACAGGGGTCAAAAACGGTGATTTAGTTTATGTTTAGCACACTGGAAAGTAATTAAACTGCATTTCTATGGCAGTTATTTTGCAAAAAGACCTCAACTATTATTATGAGGTTTCAAGACAAAAATTATGCAAATATAACAGAGCTATTTATTTCTGCTCTGTGTACATTATTTTATTTCCGGAATTTTAGGAAATTTATTTGAACTATTAATTTATTCCAGCATTGTTAATGAGTAATTTAGGGAAAAAGTGTTATAAGGAAAATTAAATTATGAACTGGATTTTGTAATCAGTTCTTAGTACTTTAAGTACTTAAAATAAGGAAATAGTGATTTGTTTAAAAGGAGATGCCTGTTATCTGTTATTTGTACATATACTAAGTAATTTTAAAATTAAAAAAAAAAACTTTTGGAATTTTGGAAAGACAGTTTAACTTTGCTTTTAACCAAATATGAAATATATCCCACATTTACAGATTTCTTTTCATAACCTTGGTTTTGATACAAAGCTAGGTGTTTCTGGTTCTTTGCTACAATATAAGCTAGAAAAATTAAGCCATCTGGTCAGTGTGTGTTCCCAGGGCTGATGATAATATGGATAATTCACATCCTGGAAGTAGGAAATACAGGGTTGCAACAATGTCACTGTTTATCAGAAGGAGGTGAAAGTAATAGTTAAATTTTTTTTGGGGGGGGAGAATAATTGTAGTCCATTTATCTAATAGTATATTCAAAATATTTTTAAAGCTTAGAAAGTTATAGCACTACCGATTTTTCCTTTCATTTTCTACATGTTTTTTATATATTTCCATGTTTAAAAGGAAACAGCTGCCATACAAAAGATCTTTTAGATTAATATTTTTGTTATCATTTGTTCATGGGTTTTTTTGTAGTTTTGATCAAAGTTGCAAACTTGTTTTCAAGTTTCTGTGGTTTTGGGTTTTTGTTTTTTTTCTTTTGACACTACTATCTTTGAATATCCTGTTCAGCAAACATTTACCAAGTGCCTACTATGTGCAGAGCACTGAGAGAAATACAAAGTTTAAAGGAGACTGTCCCTCTTGCCACAGAGCTTACAGTCTTAGTATAGGGATAAAAAGACAAAGATAACTATAATATATAATAAGTGCATTTGAAGTACAAAATAATGTACAATATACAATGTCCAAAGGAGGTCACTGCTGACAGGAATAAGGAAATGCTTCATGGAGGAAATAACATTTGTGTTGGGCTTTAAAGGCAGAAAAGCCAGGAAATCCTCCTCTACATATATAGCAGCAGATTATTTGATTTAGGGAATTTCAAGAGTATCATAATAAGGTTTATTTGTCAAACCAGAACTCATTCAGAATAGTACTGCATTAGAAAAACATGATCTATAAAAGAAAAATATATTTGACTGTATTAATCCTTTAAGACCTACTTAACTTTGGTGAAAGGATATGAATGTTTGTAGTTCTTTGGGGTGGGATGGGGAGTTAATTGCTAAGAAATTATTTTATACTTTGTGTAAAATGAATTCCCACTAACTTATTTAATTTTCATTAATATATAACTTATTTCATCATCCTTATTGTGTGTAATGATAGTTTTCAAGGAAAACCTAGTGGTTAATTCTGCCCAAAATATGTTTAGCTTAGCTCTGGAGGTAAGGGGCAGATGGAGAGTATTAGCAGGGTGCCAGTTAAAGTTGCCATTTTTATTTACTTTTCTTAAGCACCAATAAAGTAGAATTATATTATATTAAAGCTTAATTTAAATTTTAATTCATATGCATAAGCATGAAGAAGCTCAAAATTCCCGTTGTGATAGAATGACACAGTAAAACTTGTTTTAAGTTGTTTCACCAAGATTTAGCTCAAGGCATTTCTATTATTACATGATAGAAAAGGTCTGTATGATACATTCTACTATCCTCATATTTTGCCTCTCTGGTGATGCAAGTTTGAAACTCCCACCACTTTGTTTTGTTGAGCTTTGGTGTAAGGGGAGATTACCTGAAAAAAATGCTTAAGTTGTATTTTTGTAGGCTGTTGATAAATTTCTTTCTAAGGCACATTTGCTCAGAGAGGTGATGAAAATTAATTTTAATGGGATAACGTTCACTTAATGAAACAGTTATTCCTATAAAACTCTATGCAAAACAAATTAGCTGGTAAAAGAATTTCCAGTTCAGCTCTTGCTTCTTCATATAAGTAAATCGCTACAATTCTCAATTTACAGTCTAGGTTGTTTAGTTCTCTTGTTAAAATTCTTTTGCTTCTGGATCTCTGGTGCAATACAGGGCAGAACTAGCTTTGTTAATTTCTCACAAAAACAGATACTTACCTCTCTTCTTTCCTCTCTTTTCCCTTTGCTCCTATCCATTAGTTCCCTACCTCCCCCAAAAGAAAGAAAACATTTATGATGCCTATAATTTCCCAATTTGGGGAATTATGCAACCCTTGTTTTCTAGAAATATCCTCTCACAGCAGTATACATTCCATATTTGAGTCATGAACTGTTTCTAGACTTTTTTGTCTACAATTCTAATAGTTTTTACATACAGATTAACTTTAATTTTTAAGTCTTATGCCAAATTCAGTTTATAATGATTCATTGTAGACAGTGGTACATATAGGGGGTGGGAGGGAGGGCCACAAAGTTGTTCACAAACAGCAGTTGAGAGACTTAAATTTTCCAGTTAGAAAAAAGGATCTTAGTCTTTCTTTAACTTGCCCATTTATTCATATAAATTGTATTTATAAAATGTGTTCTATAATCACATGATTGTAAATATTGTTATGTATTGTTCAGTGACATTCTTTCCAAGGCAGGCCCTCTTGCTGTATCTTTTCTACTTTCATATTTGTAATAGAAACTAGAGAATGTATGACTAGAAAGTCACTTTGAGACTGACTTTAAAAAGCAAGTTTCCTTCTACTGTTGCAAAGTGCAAAACTGTGAGTGGAAATGGTTTCTTCTGATTTCAGTAATAATGTTTAAGATGTTAGAAAATGCAGTGGATGGATTCATAGATAATGCTGCTGTTGTTATCCCAAGGTACCATTAAACACTCTTCTTCCCTCCCTCCCTTTCTTTCTTTCCTTTTAATCCCTCCTTCCTTCCTTCTTTCCTTAGAAAAAATGTCTTTGGTGTTTAAAGTAAAACATTTAGTTTGCTTTAATTCATTCAAAGCAAAGAATAATTTGGGTCAACATTAGTTTAATATTTGTGAAGCGCCTTAAAAGAAGTTCCTGTGTGGAAGGCACTATACCAGTTTACTTTTATATTGTATTGTGTATATATGTATTTTGTATTAAAAATGTTCTTCTTATAACACTACAGTTTTATAAAATTATTCTTTGTTAGAAGGAATTGCAGCCTTGCAATACCAAATTCTTTGAATATTTCTGAATGTAATAGTTTCTTCCAGTAATCAGTGACATTTTTTGACTGTTTTATGAATCTTTTTGTATTTTCTCAATCATTTTCTCTAGTGTAACATCTACTGGGATAATAAAAACCAATATAAAAATCTTTTCCTCTGTAATATGTTTGGAAATTAACTATTGTTATGCTGCTACATAAATATAATGCAGAACTCTTTGTTCTAAAGTTCATTAATCATTTTTCTTAGTAAAATAAATTTATAGTGATAAAGTTATATTTTGTTTAGCTAAATATTTAGTGTGTATATAGCTCATTCATTACAACAAATTAATCCTAATTTAAATTCTTTTCACTTTTTAAAATGTATGTCGTCTTAATTTTTTCTGGTTTCTCATCTTTCAATCTAAAATGTCTTTATCGTTTTACATCCTTTCAGTCTATTATCATCCTTTAATTACTCAGTGAAATGTGCTGGATATCCATTATTTTAAAATTCTCTTTTAAAATATTCTTTTCACTGGTGAATGTATTTGATTATTACATGGTTAAATTTATTCCTCAAAGAAAACCCTACTCATTGTGACATGAAAATGAAAAGCCTTGAGTTCTGAAATTTTAATACTAGTGGAGTGATAGCAGATCCTAGCAAACTATAAAGTTTTAAGTATGATTTTGCATATCCGTTGTTCAAAAATTAACTCTTCCCCCAAGATTCAAAATAGTAAACATTTGTGCTTGAAGTCACAAATGGCAGTTCTTTTATTGCAGTAGGTGACATAATTTCTAGTCCATCCATATTACCATGAGTTCTATAAAGAATGCTCAAAATGACAAGTATGTGACAGTAATATCAAATCAATTTTACCACTACCAAGAAGAAAATACTAATATGGTCTTCTATAGAAGTTCCAGTACTGGCATGTGTGATTTCTTTGGTGTGGATAACATATCTTCTTTTCATATCTTCTCATTTTTATGATGTCTTTTTCTGTACCTTTCCTTAAATTCTCCATACAAAATCCTTTCATTTTATTGAAAACATTTCTCTGGTTTTAAAACTTATCTTGGTGCTACCAGTGGAATTTTTGGGCTCTCTCTTGACTCTCATTCTGATTGTCCTACATTTCTGGTCATACATGTTAACTAGGTCTCCTGTTCCTCATTTCATGTACATGTGTGCTTGCAATGCCCTTTGGATTGTTTGTAATTTTGCTTTTGCTGAGATCATGGTGTCCCATCATTCCCGTGTAGTATTATTGGGAAAAATGCCAATATTGTTGAAAAGCAATATGCAGTTCTACCAAATATGAAACAGATATGGCACTGATACCAAAACCATGAAAAGCAAAACTGAAAGTTATTACCAATATTACCAATCTCATTAATGAATATAGATGCAAAAATTCTAAATAAAACAATACCCAAAAGACCATAATATATGTAAAGATCATACATAGTGACCAAGTGGTGTTTCTGCCAAGAATATAGGCATAGTTTAACACAGAAAACTATTAGCATAATTGATTGTATCAATTACAAAAATTGTGATTGTCAATAAATGCTTAAGTATAACATTCATTTCTTACTAAAAAATAGTTGAAAGTATTGATAAAAATTGTTTCTTTAAAAATGATAAGAAGCAGCTACCTAAATTATCAAGAAGCATTATTTGGAAGGAGAATAAGTTAGAAGACTTCCCAGTAGGATCAGGAGTGAGACAAAGATTCCTTTTAGAAAAACATTATTTGGTAAAAATTATTGGGAAAACTAGCAAGCAGTCCAACAGAAATTAAGTGTAGATCAATATCTACCCAGGGTAAGATCGAAATGGATACATGACCTAGATATGAAAAGAATAATAAAAGTAAATCATGGAATGCATTACCAATCAGACTGAAGGATAAAACAATTTATGAATGAATGAGATAGAGAGCCTTATGAAATATAAAATGGATAATTTTGGTTACATTAAATTTTAAAAGTTTTGTACTAATAAAATTAATGGAACCAAGATTAAAAGGAGGAAAAAAATCTTGGGGAGGTAGATTTTCTAGGTACATTTCTTGGATAAAGGTCACATCTCAATATTTAGAAAACTTTGTCAAGTTTATAAGATGAGTCAATTGATAATGGTTAAAGGATATAAAGTTTTTTTGTTGAAATCAAAACTACATGTAATGAAAAAATGCTCTAAATCATTGCTAAAATGAAATGAGAAATGCAAATTAAAATAACTTTGAGATATCTCATACTTATCAGGTTAAAATTACAGGAGAAAATGACATGGAGTGGATGTGGAAAGATTGGAATATTAATATACTGTTAGTAGAATTATAAACTAATCTAACCATTTTTGGAGAGCAATCTGGTACCATGCCCAAAGGGTTATAAAATTGTGCATACCCTTTGACCCAGCAGTGTCTCTACTGGGTCTGTATCCAAAGAAATCATAGAGGGAAAAGGACTCATATGTACAAAAAATGTTTGTAGGAGTCCTTTTGGTAGTGGCAAAAAATTGGAAATTGAATGGATACCTATCAGTTGGGGAATGGCTGAATAAGTTATGTTAGTAATGGAATATTATTGTTCTATAATAAATGAGATAAGTAAGCTGATTTCAGAAAACTCTGGAAAAACTTACATGAACTGATGCTAAGGGAAGGAGCAGAACCAAGAGGACATTGTACAGAGTAACAAGATTATGTGATGATCAACTGTTGATAGACTTGATTCTTTTCAATAGTGAGGTTAAATTGCTCTCCAGAATTGTTGGATCATTTCACAACTCTACCAACAATGCATCAGTGTCCTAGCTTTTCCACATCCCCTCCAACATTTATTATTATCTTTGCCTGTCATCTTACCCAATCTGAGAGGTACGTAGTGGTACCTCAGAGTTGTTTTAATTTGTATTTCTCAAATCAATAGTGATTTAGCTCATTTTTTCATACAACTAGAAATGGCTTTAATTTCTTCACCTGAAAATTACCTGTTTATATACTTTGGTCATTTATCAATTGGGGAATGACTTCTATTCTTATAATTTTGAGTCAGTTCTCTATATGTTTTTAAAATGAAGCCTTCATCAGGAACGATGATTTTTTATCTGTTTTCTGTTTCCCTTTTAATCTGGGTTGCATTGGTTTATTTGTAATTTAATGTAATCAAAATTATCCATTTTCCATTTTCTTACCATTACTTTGTACAATGTTCTCTTGGTTCTGCTCACTTCACTCAGCATCAGTTCATGTAAAGTCAGAAATAACACTGTTAACATTACCACTCAATGCCTATTGACATCTGGTTCTCCTGTAGCTTCCACAATTTCACTTTGTTTTCCCATTCTTCTGACAATTTATGTTTTTGCTAACTTCTTATCTCTTTCCAACTCCTTAAAAATGAATGTCCTCAAGAATATGTACTTCTCTTCTCCTTTGGTGATCTCATTAACAACCATGACTTCCATTATGTACTTTATGGAAATGATTTCCAAAGTGGTATTTATCCAAAGTTTCCCTATATTATGATATCCAGCCAGGACTCTTAATTCAGCATGCTCAAAATTTAAATCCATTATCTTCCCTATCTCTCCCTTCAAAAAAGTACTGAATTTGGAATAAAAGAACTTGAATTGAACCTAATCCCAAATCTCAATGAGTATCATCTGTAAAAATGAGGGGATTGAACTAAATTTCCTCTTAAAGACTATTCCATACCATGTGTGATCAAAAATTTCCACTGGATGCCTGTTAGGGAATGGCTGAATAAGTTACGGTGTATGAATGTTATGGAATATTCTATAAGAAACAATCAGCAGGATGATTTCAGAGAGGCCTGGAAAGACTGACATGAACTGATGTTAAATGAAGCAATTAGAACCAGGAGAATATTGTACACAGCAACAAGATTATATGATGAGAATTAAATTAAACAGGAGAGAATCAAAAACAATGAAACTCATTTACTCAGTGTTTAATAAATTGGTGACTCCCTCAAGTCTAATTCACTTGCATTTCATAGCATCACTTCGATGATATGGTTCTCTTTGAGAATGAAGGACATAATACATTCTAAATAGATGTATGGCTTTTATAATAAAGTTCATACTGAAAGAAATAGAAGAGAATCAGATAATATGCTTCTCACAGCTGTGGGTAGGAGATGTATTTTTAACCAAACAAGAGATAGAGTCAATTACAAAAGATAAAATAGTCTTAATACAGGAAAGAGAAAAACCTCTATACTGGCAAAATTAATATACATAGCAAGAAGGGAAGCACTCAAAAAGGGAAAAATACATTATATCAAATTTATCTGATAAGGGTCTAAGATATCTAAGATATATAAACAAAATGCTAGATTGTGGGAAGGTAGGTACACTATTGCATTGCTAGTGGAGCTATGACTTGGAACAGCCATTCTGGAAAGCAATTTGGAATTATGTAAATAAATTTACTAAAATGTACATGCTTTCTGACCTAGAAATTTCATTACTGAGCTCCTATTCCAAGAAAACCATATATAAGAAAGTTTCCATCTACACAAAATATTTTTACTAGAAGTTTTGCTGATAGCAAAGAAATAGCTATCCGTTGACTGGAGAATGGCTAAACAAATTATGATACATGAAAAAATGGAATATCATTGTGCTATAAGAAACAATGAATGTAATGAATATAGAGAAAACATGGAAAGACCTACATGAACTGATGTGAAATATGTAAAGTGAGTGAAGTAAGCAAGGTCAAGAAAAAATACACATAATTACTGTGACAATGTAAATGGAGAGAATAAACATATACACAAAAATCAAAGGTGAATGTTGCAAAATTATGAATAATAAACACATTGAAAGAAAATCTACATATAAGCAAGGATAGGTAGGAGGTCCACATGTATTGCATTTTGCATGTGTTTTTGAACTTTTTCAATGTGGTTGATTCTGTTCCCTCTTTTTGTTGTTGTTGTTTAAAAAATACTATTTATTATATGAGATGATTTTATGGGCGTGGAAAGGATTTTGGGAAAAATTAAAATAATATAAGAATTATATTATTTTATATAAAATATAAAAATTATAAATAATATAAGAAACAAAAAAAAAATCAATGAAAATTTTTTTTTAATGAGAGGCTTAAACTAGATGGCTTCTGTGGTTGTTGCCACCTCTAAATGTGTGATATTTGAAATTACCCATCCCCTATATTGTATCTCCTACTTCTGAACTTCTAGGAACTCCTAGATAACTCCCCAGATAACTCCATATAAGACTCAGTTCAAGTGTTATTTCCTTCAGGACACTTTTCTTAATATTTTGGTTGTTACTTTACTCCTTTCAAACCACTTTGTATTTTGTATATATCCTAAACTCACTTTTCTAAGAATGTATTGAATCCCTTTAATTGAATATAAGATCCTTGTAAGCAAGTTCTATCTCATTTTTCTATTTGTGTTTACAGTGCTTGGTTTACTTAATACATCTTTGTTTATTGATTAAAATTATTCCTTTTTAAAACCACCTTAGTGACTGCCTCTTCTATGAAGCCATTCCTGAGCTCTTCATGCCAAAGCCATCTCTTTCTCTCTCTTTTAAAATAATTTTTAAAATTAAATTTTCAATAGTATTTTTATTTTTCCAAATTCATGTAAAGATAGTTTTGAGCACTCATTTTTATATGACTATGTCCAAAATTTTCTCCCTCCCTTCTTTACCTCTCTTCTCCCCCTCCCCCAGACAGCAAGTAATCTTTAACTTATTAATAAGTTAAATACATGCAATCCTTTTAAACATATTTCCATATTTGTCATGTTGTGTGAGAAAAATCATACTTAAAGGGATAAAAAGCCATGAGAAAGAAAAAAACAAAAACAAAAAAAGTGAAAAAACTATGTTTTGATCTGTATTCAGTCTCCCTAGATCTATGGCTAATATCATTTTCCATCCCAAGTCTATTAGAATTGCCTTGAATCACCACATTGTTTAGAAGAGCTAAGTCTGTCATAGTTAGAATTATCACATAATCTTGTTACTGTGTACAATGTTCTCTTGGTTCTGCTCACAAAGCCATCTCCTTCATATCATATAATTTGTCTTTCTCCACTGTTTATTGAATGAATTTTTCTCTTTGAGATATTTTAAAAACATTTTTGAAACTATTGCTTTCAGAATATGTTTCTTAAGGTGGTAGAATTCAGATATGGTCATTCCTCTATCATCGATTATCATAAATGACTATAAAAATGTCATTATATGGATCCTACTTGTTCCTGTTGTTCTTCTAGTTTAATCTTTAATAATCTTTTCATTCTTTTGTGAAACAACATTTCTAATAATCTTCTATTCTCTTTCTTCTCCATATATTTTGCAAATGATACTGACTTTGATTGACATATATTCAGCTTTGGAAGACTAAGTTTACTGCCTTAAATGATTTCTGTTCTTTTGGCTTCCTCATTGAAGCAACTACTTTTCATTAAATAATACTTACCAAAGAAATGCTGATAGAGTTAATGGATTTACTATTTGTCTCTTTTCTATTTTTCAGAGTCTATATCTCATTTAACAAAGTCAGAGTGAAGCTTCCATGATCATATAGTATCTTGCCATTTTATTATTTCTTTTAAGTTGTCAGAGACTTATTTAGGGTATTGCTTTTATTTAGTCTTTGATCTTATTGCACAGACATGAGTTTGAAATTATTAGATGATCATCAGTTCTTTCCTATCTGTGAAGATATAGTCAGTTTCATTTTATGTGACAATTCGCAATACTAACTACATCCAATGTTTTCTTACTCTTTTCCTGAAGAAAGCATTTGTGGTAACCCAGTGTTCCTAAGTAATCTAAAACAATCCCTTGGCTTCTTAACTCCACAGATGTTTAATAAGGATTTGTTAAGTGCCTTCTGGAGGATAAAAGAAAGGTAAAAGATAATTATTGCTCTCAAGGAGCTTACAGTCTAGCAACATGAAAATAATTATGTGAAAGAAGATGTATACAATATAAAGAGGTGATTTCAGAGAGAAGTCACTAAGAGTAAGAAGAATTAGGAGGGTTTTTTTTGGGGGGGTTTCCATAAGGAAGGATTTTAATCAAGACTTAAAAAGAATCAGGGAAATCAGGAAATAGAGATGAAGAGAGGGAGAGAATTCTCTGGCATAGGAGACAACCAGTGAGAAAGATGGAGTGAAGAGATTGAGAATCTTGTGTGAGGAATAGGAAGAAGACCAGAGTTGCTGAATTGCACAATATGTGGAGGAAAGTAAAGTATAATTAGAGTGGAAGAAGGACAAGTTATATTATTTATATTATATATGTATATATAATATAAAAGGTCTTTAAAATATAAATGGAATGTTTTGTACTTGTTCCTGGAGTTTATTGAAAGGGAGGGGTATATGTGTGACATGTTAGATATGTTTTAAAGATGAATTTGGAACAAGGAGAGACTTGAAACAGGGAGACATGTTGCATTTATGATGTCTGTGAAGTATTGAATGAGAGATATCCAATACAAACTATCCAATGGGCAGTTGGAGATGTAGAACTGAAGGTCAGGAGAGAGGTTAGGGCTAGATAAATGGCTCTGAGAATCATCTATCATCATAAAGATAATAATTGAATCCATGGGAGCTGATGAGATCATCAAGAGAAATAGAATGGAGGGAGAAAAGAAGAAGGTCCAACACCAAGTCTTGCGAGACAGCCATAATTATCACGTACAACCTAGATGAAGATCCAGCAAAGAATCCTGCAAAAAAGCAGACAGGTAGAAAAAGAAACGAGATAGATTACTGTCATGAAAACCTAAAGAGACGAGATTATCAAAGAGACGAGGGTGATAGTGTCTTGAGAGGTCAAAAAGGATGAGCTCTGAGAAGATTTCCTTAAATTCAGTAATGAAGAAATCACTAGTAACTTTCAGTTGAATAATAACATCAGAAGTCAAATTGCAGAGTTAAGAAGAAATGAAGATACCTACATAGATAGCATTCTTTCTCAAGGAGTTTAACTACAAAAGGGAAGAGAGATATTGGATGATAGCTGGCAGGAATGGGTGAATCAAGTGTGAGGGTTTTTTTTGTTTGTTTGTTTTTGTTTTTTTGAGAATTGTAGAGACATGATCATGTTTTTAGTCAATAGGGAAGCTGTATTTTTCAACATGATTTTCACTGTCTTCAATCATGATTACTTTAGCATTAAATTCACCAAGCATCAAAGTGCAAATTAATGGTATCTATTAAAACTATTTTAAGTTCAGTCAGCAAATTAACTGTCAGTTGCAAACCTAATATGAAATATATGTGTGTGTGCATGTGTATATATATATATGTATACATATATATATATATATATGAACCATACTTTATGAAACATATCATTGCATTTAGAATAGAGGAACAAATCAAATACTTTTTTAGGGCAAAAGTTTTCCTTGAAGATGCTCAGTGTATTTTATGAAGTGGTAATAATATACACTAAAGAGCATTTTTGAAAGGGAACAAATCTTAAGGCTAAAGAGATAAATACCTAGAATCCCAGATTTTCCAAAATGGAAAGGAACAAGAACTTCAGATACCACTAATCCAAATCATATTTAAAAAAAAAGAATCTATGAGACCTGATAAATGGTCATCCAACCTCTTTTTAATGATCTTTCATGAGTGGAAACCCAGTGTCTCTTCAGGTAATCTAATTTGTTTTTTACATAACTCCAAATGTTAATTATTTTTTCCTTAAATCAAATTTTCTTCTTGTCAGTTTCTACCCATTGCTCCTAATTCGACCTTCTGGGGCCAAAAAAAAAAAAAAAAATCTTTCCTCCATATGACAGCCCTTCAAATCCTTAAACAACTATCATGTCTCTACAACTTTCTTCTTCACTGTGCTAAATATCCCTAGTTTCTTCAATCAACTCTCATATAATATGGACTTGAAGCTCTTCATCTTCTGGACACTTTTCCAGCTTATCAATATCCTTTAACTTTGATGCTTAGAACTGCACACCTTACTCTAGATCAAAGCTTCTTAAATTGTGGGTTTCAACTCCATATAGGGTCATGTAATAGATTGTGGGGGTTGCAAAATGATGATTTATTATCAGTAAATGCTTGATTTTCATGCCTGTTTTATATACTTATATTATCAGGATTATGTAAAAATTTCTTAGGTGAAAAGAGATCATGAGTGGAAAAAGTTTAAGAAGCCCAATTCTAGATATTATCTGACCAAGACAGAGTACATTTATTTTTGTAATCTATGAATCTCAATGCAGCCAAAGATTCACTTTTGGGTTGTCATATTATCTTGTTATATTGTTTGTGATCCTTAAATATTCCCAGATCTTTTTCAGATACACTGATGACTAACCTAGCCTTTGAGTCAAGGTTACACTTGTGAAGTTGATTTTTAATTTCATTAGATTCAGCTAAATATTCTAGATTGTAAAGATGTTTTTGCATTCTGATTGTCATTCATTATATTTCTAGCTTTGTGTCAATTTGAAATATGATTAATATACAATCTTTATCTTTATCAAGTCACTCAGAAAAATATTGAATAATCAAGTTTCTTAGGGTCTTCTACAACGTATCTATGCTATGTTGATGTGAAACCACTAATGACCATTGTATAATTTTGCCTAGTCAGTATGTTCTAAATTCATCTATCATTAAGTCCTATCTCTTCTCCATGAAATATTTGAAATGGCTGTAATCTAGATAAACTATGTCTCTAGCATTCCCTTGATCTATTAGTTTAACAATTATCAAAAAAGGAAATAAAGTTAGCAAGTTTTATTGTCATTAATGTTCCTCAGCACTTCAATTCATTCTGAGATTTGCTAGACATATATGGAGAAGAAGACAGAGAGAGGCAATAGAGAGGTGAGTCTGCACATACACATACATTCTCTCTCTTGTGTGTCTCTCTCTGTTTCTCTGTCTCTTTTTTTTCATTTACCTACTGAACTTTTGACTAAACAGCAAATCAGCTATTACATTTTTTGGCAATTAAGTGATCATTGGTAACTTTAGTGAGAGCAGATTTGGTTGAATGAGGATCTCTGAAGCCAGACTATAAAAAATAAGAAGAAAGTGAAGAGAGCCTTATCAAGGATGATATCTAGTGGAAATAAACAGATCAAGGAGGGTTCTTTTTGAGCATGGTGGAGATGTGAGCATGTTTGTAGGCACTCGGGAAGCAGTCAGTAGAATAAGAGAGATTGAAGATAAATAAGAGGATAGAGATGATAAAGGAGGAAATCTGCTTTAGGAAACGTTTATTTGTAGAGATATTTGCCATGGCAAAGAGAAAGGCCATAGAAATGGATGAATGAGGAGATAGTAGCAAAAGGCATCTGAGTGATAAGAGCTCTCAGGTAATGGCCTCAAATTTTTCAGTGAGATATAAGTCAAGATGAGAGCATTTTAAGTGGATGGGGAGGGGTACCTGAAGACGGGAAAGTGCAGGGAGTAGTTTATCAACTGGTAAACTAGTAGAAGGCAGCTCCTTAAAACAGTACTCAGAATGCTCACAGGAAAACCTTAGTTCCATATCCTTCTGTGCATATTTCCGTAGCTATGTGACTCCATAAAAGTCACACGACCTTTTAGCCTCAGTTCTTTATCTGCAAAAAGGGGATATTAATATCTCATTCATAGAATTGTCATGAGGATTGAATGAGATAACATATAAATCACTTTGCAAACCCTTTAAACTCTGCTATTATCTATCGTATAGAAAAGGTGAATCTGAGGTGAATATGGGAGAAATATACAATAATACAGTGAACCAAAAGTTTTAGTGCAGTTTAAAGCTTTAATAACTTGAGATAAGTATGTATCCAATGCATATTACATATGTACATAATGCATATTGCACACATATGCATATGCATGCATGCATGTTAAATATAATTAAATACATATATAGCAAAAACGAATCGAATCATAACTATTCCAGGAATATAATTATGTACACATACACATATATTTGTGACATATGCACACACATGTACACAATATACATACATGTTCTTTGGTTGTTCTTCATTCTCAAAAAGGACCAAAATTACATCAATATGTTAGAGTTGAGTATGGTGTGTCTGACTGTGGCTTGATCAGACAAATACAAGCTCAGAATGCTCTGCCACAGGTCAGACACAAATAGTCCCTATGAACATTTGGAGTGACTTCTCTTAAATTTGCCTATCTCAAATTTCTTTTGAACTAATTCAATTCTGCTTTGCTCTTAGGGCACAGCACCTTCTCTAATGAGGGCATGTTGTGCTGGGAGATCCTGTGTCAGTGTCTCCCATCTCATAAATAAATTTTAAAGTTATTAAGAAACATCTTGTGTACATTTCTTAGTGTTTTGACACAGGGTGGGATCCCCGCTTGCCATCGTAATCAGGCGAGGGTTGGAAGAGCAGACAATTTTAGGGCACCTTTTCTAGCCCTTTCACATCTGAAGGTGAGCACTATGATCCTTAAAAGGCTGCTCAGACAACCAGGGGCTGCTCCAGGTGAGAAAAATGACCTCATGGTCTGAGCCACTTGTATACAGGGTTGTGACTCCAGCTCCCAGTACATCTGCACCTGTAGCTTCATCACCAGGCCATTGCCCCAGGGCTTTGAGATAGATAGAAAAGATAAAATGGTATGGTGAATGTTGATTTGTAAGAACACTGGATTTAAATGAGACAGAGTTGCACTAAATCATGCACCTCACTCTGTCTTCCAGTCATCATTGTCCAGTGGCAGGACAGAATGAAGACCACTAGAGGGGACTCGGGATGCAGTGAATGACCTTGGTGTCTTCATAGTGTAATTAAGCTTAAGTGCTCCACAACACCTGCTTCACCTGCCTTCATGGCCATTGGAATAAATTGTTCTCATCTACCTATTCCACCAAGGGGAGTCTTTACATGCATGGGATAGACACGCCCCTAGATCACTATAGGGCTTGAGACCCCTTGGTTATCCTCAACCTGGTTTAGCTTGTCTGCCAAAATGGTCTACCAGGGTATGGCCACTGTGCCTGCTACAGTTTCTTGGAGCCACAGGTGAAAGCCAGGTGGATCAGGTGGACACCAAAGGAGGAAAGCAGTCCTGTAAAGGGCTTGGCAAGCCCCCAAACCGGACAGAACACAACTTACATGTGCATAGAGTACTGGACCTGGTGTCAGGGAGATCTAAGTTCAAATTTGCTCTCAGATACTTACTGGCTGTGTGAATCTGGGCTAGTCATTGCACCTCTGCCTCAGCTCCCTCATCTGTAACAACATGCCTACCTCCAGGGGGATTGTAGTCATGATGAAGTGAGAAAATAGTGTAAAGTGCTTTGCAAATCTTAAAGTACTGTGGTGAATGTAACTACTGTTTTTACTTTTTTCTATCTTTTTCAGAGAGTTTGCTCTGTTGATAAAGAACATACCCTACATACATGTATGCACACAATACTGTCTTAAAACCACCCCAAGGCTTTTGGGACTCCCTGTACACATATGTAAACTATATCTATTAAAACTGCAGGGGGGGGGCAGCTAGGTGGCGCAGTGGATAGAGCACCAGCCTTGAATTCAGGAGAACCCGAGTTCAAATTTGAACTCAGACACTTAACACTTCCTAGCTGTGTGACCCTGGGCAAGTCACTTAACCCCAGCCTCAGAAAAAAAAAAAAAACAAACTGCACTCAGACTTTTGAGACTGTGTGTGTGTGTATAAAAACTGCACTAAGACTTTTGGGAGCCATGGATGAATGTGGGAGGGCGTGCGTTTGTTTGGATTCCCCCATCGCTTCTTTCTGTCTCTCCAAGTTCGCCCAGCTTTTTTTTCCGGCTTGGAGAACGGCGTCTCAGCGTCCAAACGTGAAAGAGCATAAGACCCTTTCAATGAGGGCAGGGAGGGGGAGGGGGAGTTCGCTAGCCGAGAGGCACCCCGATCCCGCACAAAGCGCCGCCAAGGTTCGGGCTCTCACCCCCTGTCCCCAGGCGGAGGTGGTGAGTGGGAGAGGACGCCGGGGAGGCTTAGAACGCTCGCGACAGGTAAGTAAACTGCGGTCCTCGCCGCCAGCCCCACCCCCCCCCTTGCGGACTTCTACGCTCTACCCAGGGGAGCTAGACCAGACGCGCGCACGCCCCACTCGTCCTCGCTCCCGGGGCGGTCCCTTTTCCCCACGCATGCGCGGATGTCGCCTGGGCCGCCGGGGCCACCGCCGGAAGTGACCCTGGCGGGTTTGACTTCAAATTCTCAGTGAGGAGGTGCGGCGGCGCCGGAGGGGTGGCGGTTGGGCGGGGAAGTTTTGGGCAGGGTCTCCGGGGCCTCTCTTCTTTGCTGCTGGGGGTGGATCGAGGGGCTCGTCCCCCCCAACCCTCCTCCAGCCGCGGTGGGCGGTTGCCTCCCTCGAACCCCGGTCGCCGCCACGGACTCAGGTGAGCCTTTCTCCTCTTCCTCTCCAATACCAACCCCCATTTGAAAGCCGTGGGTAATCAGGTGGGGAGAGAGCGAGGAGTCCGGGGGTCCCGCCCCGCATGCCGTGGTAATCAGTTTCCTCCGGGTCTGAGCCCCAGCCCCCCAGTCCCCGACTTGTTGCTTGACACACCTGCTCCTCCGAACTTAAATTCACCCTCTTCAGGGGGTCCTGGGGCAGGCCCTAACCCCAGCCCCTGCCTCAGCAGCAATCTCGGTATTTCACCCCCCCCCACATTCTTTATTCATACTTTCTTATTCCCATCCCCACCCCCATTCCCCCCTTGATATTCAGGACCAGTGTGTTTCTCTTTATTCTTGCTTTTAGGTTGATCTGTCATATTGCCATAATTATCATTTTAGTTTTTCGTAGCGCTGTCAAATTCTAACTGCCACCTCTCCCCTCCATCCCTTCCTTTTTAAAAAATAGTTAGATCGCTTGGGGGGGGGGTTCTTATTGAAGACTGTTTTTTCCTAATGTTATTCCCTGCTTAATTATGGCAGAGTT
This sequence comes from Sminthopsis crassicaudata, assembly GCF_048593235.1. Classification (NCBI taxonomy): domain Eukaryota; kingdom Metazoa; phylum Chordata; class Mammalia; order Dasyuromorphia; family Dasyuridae; genus Sminthopsis; species Sminthopsis crassicaudata. Next base: position 143,907,099 of record NC_133620.1, read on the forward strand.
ACAGTAGGGGAGCTTTATGGTTTCATGCCAGCACTTTGTTAAAAACAAGTCATGTTTTCTGTTTAAATTGTGACCTGCCTGGTTTATAAGCAGCCTCCTCCCAATAGTGCATTGATAATAGCCTAGTCATCACTTTTAAAACAGTTCAGCTTTTGACTTGCATCTTTCTCTGACTGTTAAAAAACATTCCTAGTGTTTTAGAATGTGTGTAAAGATCTTTGCTTCTTAGTCACAATGATAGAACACTTAAGATTTCTGATGTTCATTCAGGCTGAAAAGTTCTCAGTGTATAATGTGGAATATATATGATCTACAACTTTTCCATGGGAGAATGAAAATCACTTTAGAAATTAACAATAGTTAAAGATGGTTCCTTGAATTAGACTTTAAAAAAAAAAAAATCTAAGAACAATTTGTATAATGGCCATTCTTGTACAAAGAAACAATAGCAACCCTTTCAGGAAACATTGATAATTCTACATTATTCCATATTTCTGCTTAGCTTTATATCATATGTTAAAACTTTAAAAGACAATATTGATTGTTTTCCCACCAGTCTTGCATAGTATACTTCAGAAATTTAATATGAAGTACATTATTGAATTTTCAGTTTTTCCAGCATAGGGCTAAATATTTTCCTTTTATAAATTATTTTATTTTAACTTTTAACTATATTGACTGTTTTACAAAGATACTGTTTTTTATCAGAAGTCAAAGTATGTTGCTTACTGATAAAATTCTAAGTACATCTAGTCATTATTGTGCTTGTTTGATAGCTAACTTAAATGTGGCTTTTTAGCTATATTGTTTTTGTTGATTTGTGGAAGCCCATTAATTTTTTTATTCTTCTTTTTCCACTTTTGTCTGGGATAATTGAGCTTTATATCTTATCACTAAATTAGTATGCATATGATTTTTCCTTTACAAAAATTTTATTGCAACGAAGTTATATTTATTAACAATGATAAAGTATCCCCACCTTTAAAATCCCCACCTTTAAAATGTTTAATTTTTAAAATGCTTTCTGAACATGAGTTACTCTAAGGTATTCTTGTATCACAAAACTAAACTTTTCTCAAGCTTTAAAATGAGGGGGGAAAAATCTACTTTGTTCTAAATGGTTACGGATCATTCATTAGTGATTATTCATCATTACCAGTGACTAATTTATAATACCTATATAGTATAATTACAAAACGTGCATGTTCAAAATTATTTATCAATATAATACTTTGCTCTTTTTTGAAGCTTGATTTGCTGAATTTTATTGCCTTTTTAAAACACTTTTTGGTTTGACTTCAGATGATGTGTATATCTTTTTTATGTATTTGAGTAAACTTGCGTTGCAGAAAGGAACAGAAAATTTTTCATTGATTTTGTCCATATTTTAACAATGATCTCATACTTGGATGCCCCAAAAGCTTAGCACTCCAAATAAATACATTTAGAGGAATTTTTAAAAGAGCTTTGAGGAAAGGAGATAAAAAATCCAAAGATTAAGTTTTTAAAAAAAATGTATTGCTTGTTCCCCATCTGTTTGAAGAAGACTCCCCCACCTTTCATATTATTTCCTAATTGTATGAAAAACTGTACTTAGACTCACTATATGGATGTCATCACATTTCATTTAAAAATCTGATCTTGCTGCTTATTTTATTAGCATCTTAATTAATTTTAATGAGTTTAGTCATCAGTTAAGTCATTAATCCTTTACAAGTTGAGTAAACAAAGGGGTGACTCTTATGGATGAGAGTAAGTGGAAAAGCTTGTTCTGAAATAATGTAGGCGCATCTTGTGATAATTTTGAAAAGTAATATGTGAAGTTAATATTCTTTGAAAATTTTGAACAAATGAAATTTTATAGAAATCTTATTTAAATTATTTAAAAATTTTTATTTTTGTTTGGTTGCATTTCATATTAAATTAATATCTAATCAAACATTATAGTCAAAATTAGGTGTAATCCTCAGTGGAAATTTAGGGAGAGTGGTCAGGATTAGAGAATCTTACAGAATTATACTGTTATTAAATTGGGCAGAAAGATGTGTTTAGTATTACAAAACTATCTAAAAGAGTAAAGAAAATGTTCTCTTAGTACTTGAAGAAACAGGGTGATTGTGCTGTATAATCAATTACCTGTTTTTTCAGAAGATGGGCTCTTGAATTGGATTTTTTTAAAAATAATAAAACAAAATTATGTAAGTCAGTTATATAACAATTTATTGCCCCTAAGAAATATCTAACCAGAAGATGAAATTAACTATAAACTGTACCTTTTAAAGCAGAGGTGGCAGAAATTTTTTTTTTTGTCACTTGGTTTATGCCCCTTATTCCCTTTTCACTTCACAGAGAGATAAAAATGTTTACTTATTTGTGTATACAACATGCATCCCTAATTTAATTGTTAAGTCTCAAGCCCCTTTGGATCAAAACTTTGGAAATCGCTAATCTTCTACTATCTATCCCTGATTTTTATATGAGGAAATTAAGGCCCAGAGAGGTAAAGCAACCTGCTGAAAGTCATGCAGATAAAGTAAAAGAGACAGTATTTGATTTTCTTCACTGAACCACATCACCTCTGATTGTGGTATAGAATTTTTAGCAATCAAGTAGCTAATCAAGAAGTTATTAAATATTTATTCTGTACTTGTAGTACAGAAATAGTAGCTCAAAAAATATTGACTACCATGGTTAATAATCTGAGAGCTAGCAATACTAATTGCACTTATTGAGATTTAGAATTGGAATGAATCTTAGAAGCTATTATCTAATCCAATTCCTTCATTTTACAGATAAAAAAACTGGCCTGAGAGATAAAACCCCAAAACATGTCAATTATTAGTATTTAGGCCAGGATTTAAACTCAAGTCTTCTCACTTCCAATTTAGTGCTCTTTTCTATTATGCCACCTTTCATGACATGATATTTCTCAAAATGCCTCTATTGGTGTTTTTTTTTTTTAATGATTAGCCAACAAAACTTTCTTATTTGTATTAGAAAATTTAATGCCTGATGTTTTGTCTTGCCTATTAGTATGTTAATATAGATTAAGGTGAATCTTTCTGTTTTGATCATTGCATTTCTAATTAATTCTAGATCACAGAAGGCATTGTTTTACTTATGCTTTCAAAGAATGCACTGGATGATACATTGCCTAAACTTGTTATTGAGTATTTTGTAGTAGGAAAAATACCTTACCAACTGCCAAAAACTCTTGTTTTTTTGATTCCCATTACAAATAAAATTGAAAGGTTGGAAAGAGCTAAATTAGTGGAGGAATCAAAAAAAGTACATTACTTCCATACCCCTCTAAGACTTCCCTTCCCCTGTATCCCAAGTCTTTCAAACAGGTTTAGAAAATGTATTAGACTTATTTTTGATCAGGAAATCCAAGGGAAAAAAAAGTGAAAATGGGTCATTTTTTTCCAGCCCACACATTGGGGAACAGGGTCTGGTGAGGAGCATGCTGATGGGAGCATTTCATTGGGAAAGAAGCAAGAAGAGGTCCCAGATCCATCATAGAGGTGCCTAAACTTGTTCTGGAAAAGGTACCAATTGGCAGCTCTGTCACTACCTAGTTCTGGGTCCAGATCCAGGGCAGATTGAGGAGGGGACCTTTGCTGAGAAATGGTATTCTAAGGATTGGTCAGGGGGTCTTTAGCTGGTTACAAACAAGGAGCAAATTTAGAAGCCAGCAGCATCTCTGTGGCTTGGACTCTAGGATCTTTGAGGGGTCTTAGTTTCAGCCTCTGAACCAAACTGAAGCCTACAGAGCAGTGGTCCTCAAACTTTTAAAATAGGGGGCCAGTTCACTGTCCCTCAGACTGTGTGAGGGCTGGACTATAATAAAAACAAAAACCCACACGCTATCTCCGCCCCTCGGCCCATTTGCCATAACTGGGTGGCTGAATAGAAGGGCCTCAGCCCGCTGCATCTGGCCTACAGGCCGTAGTTTGAGAACTCCTGCTACAGAGGAATAACCAAGGCAGCAGTTTCGAACTAAAAGGGAGCCAGCTGTTCTGTTCTGAATTAGCAGAGCTGTCCTTCTGACTGATAGCTTAGGTCTGCAGCAGCTATTGAAATTCCAAAGGAGGCAAACCCACAGACAGGTAGCTCAAACCAAAACCCAATTCAGAAACTTTTGCAGAGTTTAAATCAAGAGGGCAATGATTATTTTGCCTTAAGCCATATCATTTTGGGAGCATTGAAGATTTCATCTTGATTGTCTCTGAAATCCTAAAATAACACAACAAACAATACCTCTCTAAGAAAGTAACAGGAGGACCATTTTAGACATTCCAATCAGGAGTGTACAAAACCTAACATAAAACTTGAAATAAAAAAGGCTAGAAGAGTATGCAATAAAAAAAGGAATCCCACCTTAAGACAGTGTCTTGACTGGGAAGGTCAAGATACAAATTTGGTGAAAGAGAATTATTCCATAACTCAAGCAAAGCTTCAAAGTAAAACGAAAATTGGGCATAAATTTAGCCAAAATTTCTAAAAGAACAAGGGCTTCAAAATAACTTTTTAAAATGAAATTAAGGCACTTAGGGAAAAAAATTAGAAAAGAAATTACAACTATGGAAGAAAGAATAACTTGATAGAAGAGATGTAAAGGCTGACCCTAACAACAAATTCCCTGAAAATCAAAATGAATGAAATAAAAGCTAAAGCTAAAGACTCCTTGAGATAACAAAAAATGGTAAAAAAAAGTGAAAAGGTTTTTAAAAAGGAAGAAATTATGTTATTTCATAGCAAAAACATCTAATCTATAAAGCAAAGTGAGATAATTTAAGAATAATTGCGATAAAGAATGTGCAATGATCAACTGTGATAGGCTTGGTTTTTCTCTGTAGTTCAGTGATCCAGAGCAATCCCAATAGACTTTGGACAGAAAATGCCATCCGTAACCAGAAAAAAGAACTAAGGAGACTGAATGGAAATCAACACATATTATGTTCATATCTTTTTTTTTTTTTTTTTTTTTTTAATGCTGTTGAACACTTTTTCCTCTTGTATATCCTTTCTTTTCTGGTTATTTGTGACTGTTCTCTCCATGTTCTCCTCCTATCTGAGTATTCTGTCTCTTTGGCCTGCTCATCATTCCATTTCATACCTTTTAACTAATGCTTATGAACCAAAGTTCATTCCTTGCTTCCTCTTCTTCCTCTACAGTTCTTGTTAATCCCATTAGTTTCCTTGGGCTTAACTATTATGTCTCTGCAAAAGACTCCTAGATCTGTCTATTCATCCCCAGTGTTTACCTTAACTCTAGTTCCAGAACACTTGATTCCTTATTGGCTATTTCAGATTGGAAACCTGTCAAACTAAACTTAATAACTTACCCCCTAAACACTTCTTTCTTCAGAATTTCCATATTTCTTTTGAAGATACTAATATCCTTTCAGTCTCTAGAGTTTGTAACTTTTTCTTTATCCTAGGATCCTCATTCTCAGTTCACATATCCAATCAATTGTCAGTTTTAAGACCTGGGTAAATCATTTAACTTTTATCTTCCACAGTTTCCTCTGTAAATTGGGGATAATACAAGTTCTTTTCTCTCAGGGTTCTTATGAGGATCAAATGAGATATTTGTAAAGCACTAAGCACAGTGCCTAGCATGTAGTAGATTTTATATAAATGCTTATTCCCTTTATTTTTTTCTATCCCCAAATCAAACTGCTTTGTGTCATAATTTAACCACCTCATCTTTCTATGTTTATTCTATTTCTATTTATTCAGAGTATACTTATATGGTACTTGTCTTAACTGTCAGAATGCAAGCTTCTTGGGAGAGGAGATTGTTTCATGAATCTTATTTGTCTTCCCCACACAGTATCTGTTATATATTAGAGTCTTAATAAATTATGAATAGGCTCTGCAACTATGATTTTGCTGATAACAAATCAGCAACTCATCTATAACTTCGAGCTTTAGAGAGTTTCATGGCATGGGAAATAAAAGGATGACTGTTGTCTTGTAGTCGTATAACTGATGTTTAAGGCAGGATTTTGACTATTTGGAGTATTTCCAATTTAAGTTGCTAGCTACTTTAAAATTGTTTAATTTTTTAAAAATTAAATTTGTTTTAAATTTGAACTTAAGAAACTGAGCATTTCTATATATATTGTAAAACATAAAACCCTTTTAAAAGTATAATTATTCCTTTCACATCATGGAAGATTAGGGGTGCCGTACTCCCACAATCTGGAAAATCTGCTTTAAATGTTTTGACCCTCTCCATACCAGAAAAGTGTGAATTTTTTCTTTCTCTTTTATGGGATGATTACAGTACCTTATTATAAGATTTGGGTTAAGTATTTGGTCATTGTCTCTGTGTTGTTGTCTGTTAGCCTTTTTGTGTTGTCTGTGACTTTCACAGAATTCCCCAAAATTCCCATTTAATTGTTATGCCAGTCCCCAGTATATCAAAACCAATGTATGTGGAAAGGATAACTGTATATAATAAATTCAATATGTAATTTTCAAATCTGTGTGATTCCTTCTGACTTTCTGTTCTGAAGTCTTTTCTCCTAAACGTCCCCCTCCCTCCACCCCCATTTAGAATCCTATCTTTATTCCCCTTTCTTGTACCTCCCTCCTACAATTAGAAAAGCAGAGGAAAGCAAAATTTATATAATGAATATACATAATGAAGAAACAAATTTCCACTTTGTTTTCTTGTCTTTATTGTTAAAGATAAAATCTGATTACATTAATATTTACTAATATTATAAAGATAAAATAAAATTATTTTAAAATAAAATCAGCATAGTCTTTTAATATACCCTATAGCATACATCTGATCCTCTGAGAAAGTAAATATTTATATAATTTTAGAGGTCCTCAAATATAACATAGTAGGACATTTTGCTGTTCTTTATTCTGTTACATACATTCTATATCTCAGAGAATTTGATAATTTTATAATAAAATAGAAGCTAGTTTTTAAAAAGTTAAATATTTAAACAGGAACTTTGTAATAGGGTCTTTGAAAGAATAAAACTTTCACCTTTGATTAGTTTAATAAACTCAGTCATTCATAATAGTAAAATTGTAAGTTACTGAAAGACATGATTTGAATTTACTTCTGTTTTCAAATTTAGATATCTTCTTTTTTTTTTTTTCTAATAGCTTTTTATTTACAAAATATACGCATGGGTAATTTTTCAGCATTGCCCCTTGCAAAACCTTCTGTTCCAACTTTTCCCTTCCTTCCCCCCACTCCCTTCCCTAGAAGGAAGGTAAACCAATACATGTTAAATATGTCAAAAGTATATGTTAAATATAATATAAGTATACATATCCATATAATTATTTTGCTGCACAAGAAAAATCGGACTCAGCAATAAGGTAAAAATAACCTGAGAAGGAAATAAAAAATGCAAGTAGACAAAAACTGAGGGAGTGGAAATGCTATGTTTTGGTTCACACTCATTTCCCATAGTTCTTTCGCTGGATATAGCTGGTTCTCTTTATTATTGAACAAATGGAACTAATTTGGTTCATTTCATCGTTGAAGAGAGTCAGATGTCTTTTCTTTAAAAAAAATTTTTTTAAGCCTGTTTTATATATTCTCAAATTCCCAAATAAAATAATTTGCTAAAATAAATGGGTAAGAAATTGAATTGTCATATTAGACCAAGGACCATATTGCCCATCCAGTATAATAGTCCTACTTTAGATTATCAATGAGATGATTTATATTCAATCACTATTTTTCTATGTCAAATACAAATTCATAATTTTGGGTCTTCTCAATCTATATTTGTAAGTTAGTGTTTCTCATGTCCGCTGTGTATATTTTTCTTTGATAGTTATAACCCAGTAGAAGTCAGCTGAGATCCCTTCTTTCCCCTTAAACATTCCCTTTTCTAACTTCCCTGTTTCCATTAAAGGCACTACCATCTTCCAGTTATCCCGGATCACAACCTTGTATTTCTGTAGTCAGAAATATTAGAATAGTTTTGATTAATTCTAGGTTCACAAATCCTATAACTTTGAATAATATCTTTTCAACATCTTAAAATTCATCCACAGTTTTTTTTTTTCCTTTGTTATGATAATAATATAATCTGAACTGGGTTTTCCTGAAATTCTGGGCCTTGGATAAGGTTCCCTTTTGTCTCTGTGCTGCAGTCCTTTTTGGGATACTTAACTGTTAATAGACATGGAACATGAAAAAATATTTCTTTTTTTTTTTTTTTTTTTTTTTCAGCTTGCATTTGAGCATGAGTCTTCTTATGATTAGTGAAAATGTAAAATTGGCTCGTGAATATGCTTTGCTGGAAACTATGACTCCGCGATGGTTTTATTATCAGGGAGTACTTGATCAAATGAACAAATATCTGTACTCAGTCAAAGATACATATCTTCAGCAAAAAATGGCAACAGGTGAGAATCATATCTCAAATTTTCTCTCCTCTCCATTCTACACATATAGTCAAAAATGTTTTTTCCTAAAGCACAGATCTGGCCATATCTTAGTAAGCTACAGTGACTCACTTGCCTGTAGAGGTATTTGGCATTTAAAGGCCTTCACCATCTGGCTCCAAACTACTTTTCTCATCTTATTGTACCTTATTGTCCTTCATTCTAAAGTCCAGCCAAAACTAGTTGCCTTGCTATTCCTCATATACAGCTGTCCTTCTTCCTTTTCTGAGCCTTTTCACTGACTTTCTTCCTATTTCTATTTGGGAATGTACTTCCTCTTTTACCTCTGACTTTAGAATTTCTAGTTTTCTTCAAAATTCAGTTCAGACACCACTTTTTTACATGAAATTTGTCCTGATTTCCTCCCCACCACATTACCCAAGACCTCTTCTCCCTAAAATTGTCATCTTTTTATTTTGTTTATGTTTATATATAAATGGTTTCTCATAGAATAAAAACTTCTTAGGGGAAGGGATTGTTTTTATTATTTCTGTCTTTGTATATCTATGTCTAGTAAAGTACCTAGAACTTAGTGGGTACTTAAATCCTTATTAATTGGTTGATATGTACTTTTGCTTTAGTGGTTTAATTACTCAGAATAGAAAACTTAAGAATTTGAAAGATTCAGAGTTATATGTGAATGAAGCATGGTTATGTGAGTTTTGGCATTTAAATAGAATTGCTATCTGTGGTAAAAATCCCATATAAATCTCACTAAGATCTATCCCAACTACACTTTGATAAAGAATAGTTTACTCTGTAAACTATTTTGATAACCTAATTATAAAGACAACATTGTTTTACAAAGTACATTGGCAATGAATCTAGCCTTTTCTTTAGAACCAAATTTGATACAGGATTAGGGCATTTTTGGAAAACCTTTTGAAACTTTATTATTACTCATTAGATAATCTTGTAGAGTGACATCAAGAATGGCATTACAGGGCTCAATTATGTAGTGATAGTGAAGAAATTACAAAGATCTTTAAATAATTTACTTCATCTCTTGTATTTCACCAGGATAGCCATAAATTTAATGATCTATTTCTTTGGTATTGAGTGTTGGTTTATTATTTCTTACTAAGAAGAAAAAAATATCAGTCTCTCATATTTATTTGTTTAGTTGTTTATTTAATCTTAGCATCTTCCTTCCAACTCCTTGTCTTTTGGATTTCAGCAGTTCTGTTTCTTAAATCTTAAATTTTTATCTTCTTCAAGGCATCATTTCAGACCTTTATCTCTTCCTCTTTGTGATAATGTTCATATACCAACTCAATTTTAACAATAGCAAGAAAATTTTGAATCCATTTCTAGTATCTTTCATACTTACCTGCTGTCACTAAATGAAGCGTCTCTTATTGAAGTATAGGAAAAGGGTTGGATTATTTTGGTCATGTTTCTTTGCTGAGGAATAAATTGTGAAACCTTCATTTAGTTGATGTATAAATTTATTCATAACTTTTAGTTTTGCAGGTTGTAGATTTTTGTCAGAACCACTTCCTATTCCACATCCCTCCATATGGCATATATGGAACTATTACAAAGGGAATATTAAGAAAATATAAAATTATACTTACTTAATAGTTGTTTATTTTTCCAATTACATGTAAAGATAGTTTTCAGCATTCATTTTTATAAGATTTTGAGTTCCAAATTTTTTTTCCCTCTGTCTCTTACCTCCCCCCTCTCCTTAAGACAAAATAATCTTATATAAGTTTTACATGTACAATTATTTTCAGCATATATTTTTTTTGCTTAATAGTATTTCTCTCCCCCCCCCCTCCAATTACATAAAGTTAAATTTAGTCAATTTTATTACTTTATTCTGGATGAAAGAAGGGGTTTGAGTTTTTTTTTTTTTTTTTTTTTTTTTTTTTTTTTAGAATACATTTGACTTATTTTTGCTTTGCTAAGTAGCTTTATTTTTATCAGCAGTCTATAGTCTTAATTCAAGAAAAAGCATGAAACCATTCTGATGATATGTTGCAGATGGATATATATGTATGTATGTAAAACATGAAGCTTTTAAAGTTTCATTAAACAGTCTGGGTTTATCTAGTTAACAATTGTTCTCAAATGCATATTTGTAACTTTTATGATATTGATTTTGTTATGTCATTTTAATTAAAATAAAAATGTGCTAGATGGTGCAGTAGATAGAGTGCTGGTCCAGAAGTCAGGAAGATCTGAGTTCAAATCTGCTCTCAGACACTTAACACTGTGTTAGCTGTGTGACCCTGGGCAAGTCACTTAACCCCAATTGCCTCAGCAAAAAAAAAAAAAAAAAGTTTTTAATTTAAAGTTATTTTTCCTTTGTAAACAGGTTTGGCAAGAGATAAGTGTGGAAGCTAAACATGTTAAGGATATCATGAAAACACTAGAAAGTTTTAAATTAGATAGCACTCCTTTGAAAGCTGCTCATCAAGAACTTCCGGCCTCAGAGGGAGAAGTTTGGTCCTTGCCAGTACCTGTTGAACGAAGGTAATTGGGAATCTTTTAGGGGATATATTAGGAATAAATGAATACTGAGTTTAATTTGGTGCCTAAAGTATCTCTTGACTCCTCAAAAGATATAAGGAATAAAGGTTTTGTTACATTTATCTACTTTAAAATAATTCTCTAATCACAATTCATAAAATAGGTGGTAATATTGCTTTCTTTACTACATTCTTGATAACTTTTGACTCTTTATAAAAGTTTTGCCCTATGGCTCCTGACTATGTCTCATCTTTATTTTTTTATTTATTCATTCATTTGTTTGTTTGTTTGTTTGTTTATTTATTATTTTTTATTTAGAATTTTTTTCCCACAGTATATATGCATGAGTAATTTTTTTTTAATAATATTATCCCTTGTATTCATTTTTCCAAATTATCCCCCCCGTCCCTCCACTCCCTCCCCCCGATGATAGGCAATCCCATACATTTTACATGTGTTACAATATAACCTAGATACAATATATGTGTGTAAATACCATTTTCTTGTTGCACATTAAGTATTAGATTCCAAAGGTATAAGTAACCTGGGTAGATAGACAGTAGTGCTAACAATTTACATTCACTTCCCAGTGTTCCTTCTCTGGGGTGTAGTTATTTCTGTCCATCATTGATCAACTGGAAGTGAGTTGGATCTTCTTTATGTTGAAGATATTCACTTCCATCAGAATACATCTTCATACAGCATTGAAGTGTACAGTGATCTTCTGGTTTTGTTCATTTCACTCAGCATCAGTTGATGTAAGTCTCTCCAATCCTCTCTGTATTCCTCCTGCTGGTCATTTCTTACAGAGCAATAATATTCCATAACCTTCATATACCATAATTTACCCAACCATTCTCCAATTGATGGGCATCCATTCAACTTCCAGTTTCTAGCTACAACAAAAAGAGCTGCCACAAACATTTTGGCACATACAGGTCCCTTTCCACCCTTTAGTATTTCTTTGGGATATAAGCCCAATAGCAGCAATGCTGGGTCAAAGGGTATGCACAGTTTGATAACTTTTTGGGCATAGTTCCAAATTGCTCTCCAGAATGGCTGGATTCTTTCACAACTCCACCAACAATGTATCAGTGTCCCAGTTTTCCCACATCTCCTCCAACTGTATCTCATCTTTAAAAGAGAAGTAAGTCTTATAAGAGAATGTATCTGACATAGTATAGATGTTTAATAAATGCTTGTTGATTTATTGATTGAACAGAAATGAATCCCTTCATTGCTATAATTTTTTCATCTCACCCTTCTTTCCTGATTCTGAACTCCTAAAGTTTTTTACCAGCCATCTTAATTCCATTTTGTTTCTTAAACATAAGATTCCTTTCTCCTCTACTTTTTCCTTCTCTAAGACATCTTTGATGATGATGTTCTTTCCTTGAGATACACACACCCCCCCACACACACACATACACACACACACACACACACACACACACACACACCCATACCTTGTTTTTCCATTAGAGGTTTTTAACATTGTTAAACATATTGTTTTTAAAGGAGCTGTTTTTACTTTTTTTGTGTCACTAGCACTTGCTTGACATATGTAATAAGCACTTACAGTAAATACTTGTGTAAGAATTTTCTAATAAATAGTGTTATCTATTGTCCAAATAACTTGTCCTTGAGGGAAAGAAAGGGAACTCCCCTTTACTAGTGTTAAATCAGAAAGAAATCTGCCTTCTAGTAATCTTTTGAAAGGTATTCCTCATTGATTATGTGTTTTTAGGTCCTTTTTGACTCTAAAATTCAGTAATGTTCATCTCTGAATAATTCAGGTAACCTAATATTACTTACACTTGTTTGTTTTTTTAGTTAATGTTTCATTCACAATATCTTTAAGGTAAATTTAGTAAAGTGCTTTACAAATTAAATACAATATGACTGTGAACTTTTATTATTATATTAAACACCTCTACTAGAATATGGTTTTTCATTCCTAGACTATTAGTGTAAAGTCTATACACTGGGTAATTTATGTTTTTTTTCCATTTTCATTCATTTATTTCTTCTTCCTGCCCTTTAACCTAGTTTCCCTTAAGATTCCAAATCTTCTGGCTCTTCTTACTTTGTGCTTACTTTTTTCAGAGAGCTTTAAAATTTTATATGCAAAAACTCAACTTCAGCCTTGTTATCACTTAAATTCCATTTACTCAAAGAACATTTTTGTTTTGCTATCTTTTTATCACTTCAATCTCAAAAATTTTTATAAGGTCTTTTATCATTTTATTTTGCCCTTTTTTTGTCTAGTTGATAAGCTTAGATATTTTGCCTTAGTTTAGTTATTTTTGAGACTCCCATATGCAGTTGTAAATCAGTGACTCACTTCACAATATTATTTGAATTGATCCCCTTTCAAATTAACTTTGTTTTTTTGTAATTGATTCTTTAAAAAAAAAATTAACACCAGTCATTTTTTTTATGTAGTTCTGTCCTTCATTGAATCCTCCAAGTAATGAAGAAAAACATTTAAGCACAACTGATTGCAAAGCAACTTATTCTGGCATTCCTTATTTATAGTTTCTTAGTGTTTTCTTGAGATGAAGAATTCTCCAGAACCAAGATTTTTCATTGCAATCAAGTTGAGCTGTTTTTTTGTGTTACTTTCTTTTTTCTTCTTTGACTTTAAAATGATCACCTTTCCATTTTTTTCCCCCTTTCTTTTTAGTTTTCTTTTGTGTATTTTACCGTTAGATTATAAACTCTTTAAGGATAGGGACCGTCTTTTTATTTATTTATTTCTTTTAGTATTTATATCCCTTAGCAGAATACCTGACACAGAATAAGTATTTAATAAATGTTTATTGACTTCCATTTTGTTGTTAGCACTTAGGGTCAGTTCCCTATTAAATTTATGCCTAAATTCCTGTAAAAGCTACTTAACTGATATCCCTACCTTTATTTTCTCCCTCTCTAATTGATCGTGTACTTATTACCACCAAATTAATCTTCACTTTCTTCATATTTTCCTGATTAAGCTCTACTATGGAATTTGTTGTCAAAATTTTCAACCTAGCATTCAAAGTCTTTTATCACTTGCCCTTATCTTATCTGACATTACATTTTCTTCCTACTGCTATCTAATATGAATCTTTATTACAGTCAGGAAGTTTTCTTGTTATCACTCCTACTAGAATTGAAGCTAGAAGACCTGGGTTTGAATACTGGGTCTGATATCTATTAATTCTTTGACCATAGACATGTAATTTAACTTATTCTGGCTTCACTTTTTTAAATCTGTGTAATGGGAATTAATAATACTTGTAGGTCCTTGCTGCGTTGATATATATATGTATATATATATATAAAGGTTTGTGTAAATTAGTATTGATTTTTCTTTTTGCTTTTACTCCTTTTTTCACCATCTAGCTCTTGTAGTTCCTTTTTAGCTTAGTTCAGATCTTTCATAAAGATACTTACAACTATCTAAGCCCCCAAGGATCTTGGTCTTTGAATTGCTATTGTACTTCATTTGAGTATCATAATTGCTAGCAGTTGATTATATGCAGTATTGTCATCCAGTTTTATATTTATATATTTTTCTTTTATATTTTAATTAAATTATGAATAATTGAAAACAAGGATTTTTGGTTTTTTTTTGCATTCTCCGTTTTTCGCATAATACTAAGAACAACAATAATAGCTTAATAAATATTGATGTGTCCAAATAATTTCACAAAGATCCTTTTCCATGGTTACTGCTTTTGATACTACTTTTTTTCTTACTTTCAATTAACCTTTGCACCAAATTCAACTTTGGACTCCAGTATCAAGAGCTCCTATTTGTTTCTTCTTACGTTATGTCTTTAGTTTAGCCTTTTTTTTTTTAATCCTTCTTGCTTTCTTCAATCAAAATAACTTGTTCTGTACCACCATGCTCACTTGTTTTTATAATATGATTTGTTTTCACTAATCAGACCATCACCAGGACCCAGAAAACGTCAGTCTCCTCAGTATAGTGATTCTAGATTCCATGGTAACCGTCCAAGTGCAGCAGTCAAAGTTCCTCATCGTCCATCATCACAAAATCCTAATAATGACAAAGGAAAAGCAGTCCGTTGTAGAGAAAAGAAAGATCAACAGAATAAAGGAAGAGAAGAAAAGGTAAAAATTAATTTTTTCCCTCAAGAAAAGGTAAAATTTTAAATTGCACATTTAGAAGGTGAAAGTAAAAGTTTGAGGTGTTGTCTAGTTGTGCTCTCCAAACAATTTATTTTTCAAAGTAAGCTATAGTACAAATTTACGATAACCTGAAGCCTATTGTACATAGCTCAAGATCATTAGTTTTTCTGTATATCATTCAACAAATACTTAGTTCCTACTATTTCTAAAAGAGAAACACATGAAGGGAAACTTAATATACTGGAAATACATTTTTTTTTTAAAACACACATACCCATCTAACTTCTAGAATCACACACATGAAAATCAGTAGCTGCAAGAGGCCTTGATAACTGGCTAATCCAAAAGCCAGGGTCCCAAGAGATTAAAGTTATAAATCCAAAGTTAGAAAATTACCCCAGTCACACAGTGTAGAACCTAAATAGGACTTCATTTATTTTTATTAGTTCTTAGTTCATTTATTTTTCTTAGTTTCTTTGTTCATTCTTCCTTTTTCTCTATTTTGCTGACTCCACTACTTTATATTCCAAAACCACTATATATATGTATATGTATCCATGTATAGGCATATATACACCCTTATATACATACACAATGAGAATTGACACTTTGAATATGTTAACTGCCAAAAGTTGGCAGGCAAAAAAAAAACTAATATAAGGAAGATGAGTTTTTGAAAATCATTGTAGAAGGCCCTGTTTTCCACATATTTCAAGTAATAGAAGCGTTACATAGTGAGAGACGAGATTAAAAGTTATTGCTGAAGTTGCTTGTGTTTTTTTGTTTTTTTTACTGGGAGTTCCTCTATATGGAAGTAAATCACAAGTTCAGACCAAACAAACAAGCAAGGAAGCATTGCTTATGATTTTTCATTTGAGTTTCCATTTAGTGGCTCCCACTGCATTTTTTAAAATTCCCTTATTTAATTGCTAATAAAGGACTATGAGCTTGAAAGAGTAGGATAAAATAGTATGAGTTGGAACACATTGATGAAGCAGCTCTAAATAAGAAGGGGATTAGCACTTTTTACCATACCCTAATGCCACTTTTTTTTTCTATTTTTAAATACAGCCCTTTATTATTTAGCTTTTTAAATGAAATATAGATTTTACATCCATATGTAAAAATCCTTACAGATATAAAGTACTGTTCATATAGTTGTAGAAACACAAATTTTTTTCTAATAGAGGAGAGCTGTTTCTTCATAGAAGCCCACAGAATTAAAAATGTAGTCCTGTTTATTGGTGAATACATTTAATTTCTAGACTGTTTGTTACATATTAATTCTCTTCATCCTCTGAATGTCCAGGAGAGGGGATTGAATGAGACATTTTGAATAAGAACCAAAGGGAAAAAGTATGTTTTTTCCCTAGATCACACAAACATCAAATAATAGATTGATCCAGTTAAAGGCCATATGATATTCCCTCAAATAAGTAACATTTCTTTTTCAGTGTAAACCTAGAATTTTTTTTTCAAAGAGAAATGATTTTTGGAATGAAAACTATTGAACATAGGTATTTTGACCCCTTCCACTCATTAAACCAAGGTATCTAGGTTCTTTATGTACTCATTCAAAATTAGTGATGATTTTTTTTCTGGCCTTCATTGACTTAGCGTCATTATCTTCCTATTTCACTTGACCTTTTTTAGGGATATTATTCTGATCTCCATTCTTCCCATTGAATAGCGTTTCTGACCTTAGCCATTACTGTTAGTATCAGTGGCCATTTCTAGATTTAATATATAAGATCATCTTAATTTTCAAATTTTAAGCCAGTTGTTTGACATTAAAAGTGACTAATAGAAAATACATTGAATGCAATTCATCTGTTTAAAAAATGATAACCAAGAGGGAACTTTGCTGCAAATAAGCATCTTAAAATTTGTTTTTAATTCACATTTTTTTATTATGATATCATGTAAAAGACTGCTAAGTAATGTGGGTTACCAAAAAGTATGAGAAGTGGTTTCTGCCTTGTTTATTATCTAGCTGAAAAAAAGATAACACATCTATGAGATAGAGAGTAGAAAGTTATTTGCATTGGAAATATTTCTTGTAGTACTGGCTGTATACAAGACTGAGCAGAAATTATAAAGGAATAAGACATAATGTGACTTTGTATTTTTTCATTTTTTGTTTTGCTTTTAGTGCAAATTGATTTCTCATGAAGTCATTAGTTTTCATTAGCTTCCATTTACTCAATTTTATTTTTTAAGGAATTATTTTTCTAAGTGAGCTTTTGTACCTCCTTTCTCAATTGGCCAACTTATCTTTTTAAGGCATTCTTCTCCTCTTAGCCTTTTTTTTAATCCTCTCAATTCTTTTCCTAATTTTTCCTTTATCTTGTATTTGATTTTCAGAATCCTTTTTAAGCTCTTCCATGGCCTGAGCCAATTCTTATTTTTCTTGGAGGCTTTGGATGTAGGAGTTTTAACTTTATCTTCTTCTGAGTGTATGTTTTGAACCTCCTTATCATCATAGTAACTTTCGATGATCAGAAACTTTCTGCTGTCGGCTCATTTTCCTAGCCTATTATTCACCTTTTAACTCTTTGTTGAGTTAGGGCTTTGTTTCCAGAATGGAGGGTACCCTGTTGCAAGGTTCACGAGTTTTGTGCAGCTGTTTTCAGAGATCCTTCTAGGCACCTGACCACAAGCTCTCTTTTCTGTCTATCTTTCTGGAGCTGTATTTTTTATATCTAGTGTGCTAAAGCAACAGAATCCTTTGCTGAGCAGAGCTGTGCTGGGATTGTGTGCTGGGCTCCCACTGTGATTCCACAGACCTTTTCTATTGATCTTCCAAGACCTCTTTGGTGTCTTTGGTCAGAGAGGCCTGGAAACTACCAGTACTGCTGCTGCTGATTCAGAGGTTGGACCTGGGATTTGGGGGTAGGTCTGGAATTGGAGCTGTACTGAGATTGCATACTGGACTCCCACCCTAATTTCACAGACCTTTTTTGCTAATACTCTAAATTGCTTTCAGCCGGAAAATGTTCTGCTCTGCCTTTTTGAATGTTCTGATGTTCTAAAATTTATTTAGAGTCATTATTTAAATGAATTTGAAGAAGTTTTGGGGAGAGGTTGGGCAAATCCCTACCTTTACTTTGCCATCTTGGCTCCACTTCCCATAGTATGACTTTTCCAATTGCTGATATCACTGCTAAAACAGATTGTCATTGAGAATAGAAAAAGGGAAAGGAAGAGTAGTGTATTAAGTATCTTGTGTGCCAAGAACTGTTCTCAGTGCTTTGCACTTACTGTTTTATCTGAACCTTGCACCTACCCTGTGGGGTAGGTACTGTTTTTATTTTACAATTGAGGAAATTGAGGCAGATAGGTTAAATGCCCATCATCATACAGCTAGGAAGTGTTTATATCAGAAATAAACTTTGTTCTTCCTAATTCTAGGCCTGACATTCTTATTCTTTGGCTACTACCTAGCTGCCTTTATGGAATTTTTAATGCTGTAAGAAAATTAAGAATTTGACTTTGTTTTTTTTTAAATGAATAAAAACATTTTATTAGTAATTTAGTAATGTATTTTAGACTCAAATTTCATAGCCACTAAGATAGGAAAGAGAATGTTAAAGATAGGAAAGAGAATGTTAAATATTGAATGCTTATAGAAGGTGGGTTTTTTTAAAAGCTGTTAACTAGAAATCAGAATTCCCCATATTTTAAATCTGAAAACAGTAGAAAGTGCCTCTGTAAGACCTCTGCCTCTGAAAAGTCAAGGTTGTTAATTATTATGGACAGTTCATGTCTTTTTTTTAGTATGATTGTTTATAACAGGCATTATAAAATCATTGAATTCTAGGATGTCAGGGATATGTGTGATTGAAAAAATTCTATCACTTCCTTAAAGAAAATTTCCTAGACAGTGTCCCACAGGACTATAATGTAAGTAGTCACATTTTTTCCCATCTTCTCTTTCCCATCAGAATTACACTTTTTTGCCTTTTACTTTGGAGGGGGGATGGAAGTTGCCATTGATATGAGATCCCTGATTGATGTTACTCATCTAAATCTATCAAGTGAGACACAGTAGCATGAGTAAAAGACAATTGTAGGAATGAAGATAGCTGTGTGCAAGAATAGTAAGGAAGGACCTGCCTGGGAGAAATAATATTTGGGCAAAATTTTAAAGAACTTAGAGAGATAGATGAATTTTATTCCATTGTAGAGAGTAATGGGAAAATAGCCACAAAATGAATAGTTGGTTAGGGATTGATATATGTTAGGAACTAGTGGTGGAAAACTGGATTGGAGTAATTCAAAACAGATTTATTTGTGACTCTCATAAGGGCAGAATAGGTACTGAAGATTAATTGCAAACATAAGAGAATAAAACTCTCTTTAATATTTGAATTTGTGATTATACACATCTATATGTTGTGTTTATGTTATCATATTCTTTTAATGTGAAAATCAAAACTAAAGAGATACTGAATATGCAGAAGGATTTTTCCTAGCCTTTTGTAGTTTTTACTAATCTTAGTAACATGTTAGCATTTTAAATAACAGCTTTATGTTTATAACATAAATTGTGTAGCAGACTCACTTATAGTGAAATGTAATTTCCATTAAGTCAATATTGTTGTAGAGTTAATTCTTGGAAAATTTTTCTTTGTGTGTGTGTGTGTGTGTGTGTGTGTGTGTGTGTGTGTGTGTGTATGTGTATGTGTAGAACAAATCACCTGCTGCAATTTACTGAACCAGAGACAAATAAATTTGATGGCACAGGATATGATAAAGACTTAGTAGAAGCTTTGGAAAGAGATATAATTTCTCAGAATCCAAATATTCGATGGTAAGTTACAAACTTGCAACACGATGAAAATATCTTAAAATGTTACTGATGATGACTTGGCTCCATTTTTGAAGTTAAAATAGAGTGGTAGATAATTTGTTAAAAGGTAATCATAATAATACCTGATATGTATTAGTACACTGAAAATTTCAGAGGTTCTTCATATCTCATTTGAGATATGATTCCCAATGAGGTGGTGCTCTGATCCTTATTTTACTGGATCTCAGAGAAGTTTCAGTGATTTTTGCCTACTGCCCCCACAGTTAGTTAGTGTCTGAGGTGGGATTCAATCCTTAGTCTTCACAACCAGCCTCTCTGAGAGATTGTGTTGGGATCAATACACTGTCGTTGCAACACATTTGAAAAAGTAAATTGGATAGTAGTTCTATTGCCTTTTGTCTGAGACTTCTACTTATTTGACCTTTTATTTCTAGCAGGGATAAATTTGACTCATGTATCACTTATAGAGAAAAAATGTAACTAATTCTTGTGGATCTTTTGACTTTTTTTGTCTTTCTAAGAGTACCCTAAATAGAAGTTAAAAGTTTTTATATTGTCTGTTCTTTAGTGACCATCTTTTTAGAGTCTCAACTGTGTTATGATTATTTTATACCATGTGATGTTACTAGAATCAGTTCTTTAGGAATTTGGCTTATATGATGTTATGATTAAGTCAAGAAATGCTTATTCTTTGTACAGAGTAGTGGAAGTGCTTCCAAGTATATAATTAGACTCAGTCCATTTTAATTAAACATGATGGTATTTCCTTTTGTTTTTTGAATCCAGAAATAAATTTGAGTTCTTTATTAGGGACATAAAAGCATGGATTTCACACACACACACACACACACACACACACACACACACAGAAATAGACTTCTGATTATGAAATTTTGAATCTTTTAAGAAACTGCTGATTTTCTCTTTTATTTTAGGGATGACATAGCTGACTTAGTGGAAGCTAAAAAATTACTCAAGGAAGCAGTAGTTTTACCTATGTGGATGCCAGAATTCTTTAAAGGAATTAGGAGACCATGGAAAGTAAGTCTTCCCCTTCCCTCTCTTCTCCTCCCCTAAGTATTATGCATCATCAAAGTAGTTGTGGCCCATGTTCCAATATAGGTCAAGGTTTATTTATTTTTTTAATTAAAAAAAATTTTTTTTGTAAAAAGTTTGTGCTGATCGTCAAATAGCATTGCAAATTATAGACTCTAAAAACAAGTACAAAATGTGATGTTTAGGTAATTTCTAGATTAGTTCCCTGCTGAGTGAGTTTGAATGTAATAACATGAAGCATTTCAGAAATAATATGCAGGTAATTATCAATTAAACACCTGAAGATTTTTAATTAATTACAAAATCTATATGAATAAAAATGATGGTGTGATTGTTGAGCTTCATGCAAATTGAATATCAGAATTTTTCCAAGAAATCCAAGAAATTAATAATATGGTTCCAAACATAATAAAAAGTAATGTGGGGCATGTGCAAAAATGTTTGTGGCAGCCCTCTTTTTGGTGACAAGAAACTGGAAACTGAGTGGATGACCATCAGTTGGAGAATGGCTAAATAAATTATGGCATATGAATATTATGGAATATTATTGTTCTATAAGAAATGACTAGCAGAATGATTTCTGAGAGGCCTGGAAAGACTTACATGAACTGATACTAAGTGAAATGAGCAGAACAAGACAGTTCTGATGGACGTGGCTCTCTTCAACAATGAGATGATTGAAACCACTTCCAAATGTTCAGTGATGAAGAGAGCCATCTACATGCAGAGAGAGGACTGTAGGAGCTGAGTGTGGATCACACATAGCATTCTCACTCTTTCTGTTATTGTTTGCTTGCACTTTGTTTTCCTTCTCAGTTTTTCTTTTTCTTTTTGATCTGATTTTTCTTGTGCAGCAAGATAACTGTATAAATATGTATACATATATTGGATTTAACATGTATTTTAACATATATAACATGTATTGGACTATCTGCCAGCTAGGGGAGTGGGGTAGGGAGAAGGAGGGGAAAATTTGGAACAAAAGGTTTTGCAAGGGTCAGTGTTGGAAAAATTACCCATGCATATTTTTTGTAAATAAAAACCTTTCATTAAAAAAAAAAAAAAAAAGTAATGTGGGGGCACCTAGGTGGCACATTGGATAGAGTATCACCAGCCGTGAAGTCAGGAAGACCTTAGTTCAAATTTGGCCTCAGACACATAACACTTCCTAGCTGTGTGATGCTGGGCAAGTCACTTAATCCCAGTTGCCTCAGCAAAAAAAAAAAAGAAAAGAAAAAGTAATGTGGAACAGGATCTAAGGGAGAAGGAGAAGAAAATAAGCTTTTATAAAGTACCTGTTATGTGCTAGGCACATTTTAAACTTTTATCTTATTTGATCCTCAATTCTGGGCCTCAAAAAATATAGGTCTTCTGGGCTAGAGAAGTTGGCTATCTACTTTTCAGATAACTAAATTTATCTGAGCACAAGTGTGTTAATTGTTAAATGTTATGTGTAGCGATACTATATCCGCTTTAAAATTTGTCTTTCTTGGTCAAGGGACAAAGTATGGAAATAGAAATATATTCCATAAAATGATGAAATAGCCCTTTTGCCTTTTTAATCATTTTAGTATAAGAGTGAGTTGTTTTGGAATTAGCAGAAATAAATATTAAACAGAACCAATCACAATTGTATAGATTCATATTAAATCTTTGCTTATGTTACTATATTTCCAACAGGGGGTATTGATGGTTGGTCCACCTGGCACTGGAAAGACTCTGCTTGCTAAAGCAGTAGCTACTGAATGCAAAACCACATTTTTCAATGTTTCTTCATCAACTCTTACCTCCAAGTACAGAGGAGAGTCTGAGAAGCTTGTTCGTCTCTTGTTTGAAATGGTAAATGTTTGAGAGAACCCTGATGATTCCATACCAATTTTTTGCCCTGTTTTTTTCCTGTACTTCTTTTAGGGATTATAAAGTGAATTGTAACTATCCATCATATCCAGTACTGAGAAAAACCTAGAATGACTAGCTCTTGTAGCATTTGCCTGAAGTCTAATGATGTCAATAGTTGAAAATTGCCAACTAAGGCTTGTTTTTGTAACATAATTCTTCACTTGTTCCCTACGCTCCCTACATGATTGGTACCTGGTGTGATTTGAAATTGGAATTTGAGGTATTTCCTAGTCTTCCTTTTGAACAAATGTGTAATTTCAGTGATTCCAAATCTCAAGAACATAATTCTAGTCATTCTAGTTGGTGAAAATCTTGAACATTTAGGAGATTGAATCATTCAGCTTTTTTATTAACTGGACATGTTAATCAAATACCTTGTGTTTAATGACCCAATTACTGGCTTAAGTTGTTTGTCCTTTATTAGTGGGATTTTTTTTTTTTTTCATTCTTCTACCCTTTAAAAATCTGAGTAAGGAAAAAAACATAATTCCTCAAATTCTGACATAGTATTTTGAACCTAAATTTCATTATTTATATGTATTGGAAATGGCACACCACTCCTGCATCTTTGCCAAGAAAACTCTAAAAGGAGTCATGAATAATCAGACATAACTGAAAAACAAACAACAACAGTGAAAAATCCCAATACTGTCTTTGCCTTAGGAAAGTAATATAGCTATTTTAAAAGTACTATATTGCGTATGTGATCATGATTATTTGGGCATGTTAAGTGGATTTAGCTTGTCTAATTAGGGAGGATAATTGTAATTTGTTATCTTGTTAGGATATTACTTTTCTTTTGAAATATGGTATAAAGCTTTAACATATTTAACATGTATTGGTCAACCTGCCATCTTGGGGGAGGGGGGAAGAGGGGAAAAATTAGAACAAAAGGTTTGACAATTGTCAATGTTGTAAAATTACCCATGTATATATCTGGTAAATAAAAACTATTTAAAAAAAAAGAAATATAGTATAAAGTTTATGGCATATAGTTTGAGATTTGTCCTTTCCAGGGAAGGGGGAGGGTCCGAATATAAGCCCAGTGATTTAGCAACTTGAGAATTGAACCAGTAGTTGAAAAATATATTATATATTATATATTAACTTAAAATAATCATTCAGATGTTTATTAGGTATCTAATATGTGCTGGGACAGTACCAAGTGGTAAAAATACAAAGATAAAAAGCATTAAACCTTTGCTTTTAAGAAACTTACCTTCTATGGATTCTAGTTTGTGTCTATCAACTTGGCATTGTTGGTGAAGTGGAAGGGGTCTAGAGCTACCCTCAGAGGGACTTGAGAGTTAGGAAGAGACAAATTTGCTTGAGGGAACCAAGGCCATACCTTAAACAATGTGTAGATCTTAGATAATGAGCAATGGGGAGACCAATACGATTGCCAACCAAACTAATTTTAAAAATCTCCCATGTTTTTACACAACCTGTCATTTATGCCTAGAATTCCTTCTCTCTCGCTTTTGCCTCTTAAAACCTTAGCTCCCTTCTTCATTATGAGCTGTCCTTTCTGACCCACCCCTCTTCCTTCCCTTTTTTTAGTTGCTTTCTCTCTCTTCAAATTATTTATTTACTTTTTTACATATTGTATTCACTTAGCAAAATATAAGTTCCTTTAGAGCAAGAACTATTTCTTATTTTGTTTTTTATTCTCAGTGCCTTGGACATTGTAGGTATTTAATAAACACTTCTGGAATTGAGGGAGACAATAAAAGTTTCTTTTCTGGGAAAATATTGAATAATATCATAGCCTTTAAATCTCAGGTAATGTTCAAGTCTAGTCAAGTATAGAGAGGAAATTTTGTGTTATGGTAGAAGGGATTACTTCTTAACCCTTGTGAAATATTAGGTGAGAAAATCATCAAATTTGAACACCATAAAACCTTGAAGATTAAGAATTATTAGATAATAGCCCTAAATCAATAAACAGTTATTAGATATCCACTTTATGGCAGACACTTTGTCTTAATTAACAGTATGTATGTATGTGTGTGTTTAAAATGAATACCAGGTAGTTTTTAGAGGGAGGAACTAATGGTTATAGCAGTCAGAAACAACTTTGTGTGTAAGATAGTACTTAATTGATCTTGAAGGAAACTAAGGATTGGATTCCCAAGGGATGTGCTCATTTGAAGTCTGAAGCCTGGGAGACAGACAGATGAATAATATGTGTGAGGAGCAGCAGAGGCCTGAATGGAGGGGTATAATGTATAAGAAGATTAAAAGATCATGAAGATCTAGAAGTGACTGAGTTTACATTTCATTCTTGAAGTATTGGGGAACTATATTGAAATTTAAGGAGCAGAGAAGTGTGACATTGTTAGACTCGCACTTTAGGAAAATTGCTTTCACAGCTTTATGGAGTAAGCACAGGTTTCTAGGCAGACTCCACTATTATAGTAATATCAGTAAGAAGTAATGAAGCCCAAAGGTAAAGGTGATAGTTCTATAAGTAAAGAAAAGAGAACATGTAAGAATTATTGTAGAGATATAAATGACAAGATCTGAAAACTGATTGGAATGTGAAATCAAATTATATTCTAGTAAACTATGAAACTTCTTCTAGTATATTTAAATTATACTCTTAAATTTCTAAAATAACCCCCCCCCCCCACTAAAATGTGCCAGGTAGTATATATCTATTATAATTACCTTTTAGACCTGATTTCCTTTCTAGAAAGGAGGATGGTTAAATTGCCTTTTTACTTTAAAGTAATCATAATATAGCATATTAATTCATCCCTTTATAATCCCAATTATTATTTAGACTTAAACCTAATAATTAATGAGTACTTTAAAAAATCTTAAGCTTATTTAAAAAATAACATTTGTAGTCCTCAAAGTTTTTCATGATTTGACTGATAAACTACTGTATTCTATGTTTTTTATCTTCATTTTTTTTCTCAAAAGTTGGGTGGTAATATATATATAATCTTATTGAACTCCAAGACTGCCCCAAGTGACCTTTACTAAAAAGGTTTTGTTTAACTGTCTGGCCTAAAACATTAATGATTAATATTATTAAAATATTTTGGGGACATGATCCATTTGCAGAATGGAATATGTTTAAAGTGCCCCTAGAAGTTATCTGTATATTATTAAATATTTGTTTTATCTACCCTTTCCATTGCCTTCACATAAAAGGGAAAAATCTACTAGTTTCATTATATTTATTCTTTATGTTCCTTGGAGAAAGTTCTTAACAACAACAACAAAAAATTAATTGTAAGATTCCTTCTAACTAGGTAATTAATGGAATGGAATGGAAGCAATGGAAAAAATGTAGGATTTAGTTTCAGAGGGCTTAGGTTCATATGTTGGCTTAGTTA
Organism: Sminthopsis crassicaudata; assembly: GCF_048593235.1. NCBI lineage: Eukaryota > Metazoa > Chordata > Mammalia > Dasyuromorphia > Dasyuridae > Sminthopsis > Sminthopsis crassicaudata. The sequence continues at coordinate 143,933,268 of NC_133620.1, forward strand.
CTATTTTTGTGACTGTGGAAAAATGATTTAACCTCTCTAAAGATCATTTTCTTTAACTATAAAATACAGAGATTGGATTAGATGACATCTAATCAGTGATCCTATGACCTTTCTAGAATATATGTATATAAATATTATAACTGTGTTTAATTGTTCTTCTTTTGCTCCTTTTCTGGCATTACAATCTGTAATACATTTGTATATCTGCCTTAAAATAAATAAATGAATGAATGAATATAGCTAGCTTAAATACTTTTCAATAGAAGTGATCTGTAATATTAGTCTTGCACATGTAAAATTAGAATTTATGAATAGGATATGTAGAGACTTCATTATTTAACTTCTCTCACTTTTTCTTGAAGAGGTAATGTAGTATAGTGTGAATAAAGAGCTGGCCTCAAAGTTGGGAAAATCTGAGTTCTATTTGTCACCTTTAATACATACTACCTATCTATGGGGTCTAATCACTTCATCTCCTTAATGCCTTAGAATACTCAAGACCAGAAATTGCATTTGCATTAGTAAAGGGAATTTTTTTGGTAGAAAGTTCTTATAACCAATGAAATTCACAGATCTAGATGAAAAAAATTTTTCTAATGGAAAGAAAGATACTTACTTGGCTCTTCTGTAATTTGTCACCTGTTTGGCTGATTTGTTTTATCTTAATCTAGTATGTTATTCTGTTTTTCTTTAGGCTCGATTTTATTCTCCAACAACAATATTTATTGATGAAATAGATTCCATTTGTAGTCGCAGAGGAACTTCTGAGGAACATGAAGCAAGTCGAAGGGTAAAAGCAGAACTACTTGTTCAGATGGACGGTAAATCAATTTACTTTGGGAGAAGTAGAGATAAGCATCTGAAACCTTCCCTATACTTAATTCCCTCCTGTTTCTTGCACTAGATGCAGTACTAGAAAATAGTAAATATTGGTGGAATTCAATAGAATAATCTTGAATTTTAGTTTTGCAATATTAGCTATATCTTACAGATGATCACTCTGATGTTAAATGAAATTAAAGGGTTTACCTAAGGTCACACAGTAAAGTCAGAGTGAGGTATTCCAATTACAGAATCAGTGCTCTTTTCACTATATCATGTTGTTTATTCTCAGTGCTAATAGGATTAATATAGTAGTGAGGGTTTTTTTAAATGGGAAAATTTTTACTTTTGGAAACAGATTTTATAAGTTAATGTTGTTGAGAATTATCTGAGCTTTTTTTTTTTTTTCCATTTAACAAAAGCTAAACTGTCCTATTGTATTTTTGTTTGTTGCTGAGCTCTAATTGTTTGCTTTAATTAGTGTGGTCCTAGAGAAGTCTTAAGAAACTATGAACAAAGTTTAGGAAGTAATATCCTGTTGTTCTACCAAATACTTTATAATCATTATTTTAAAAGTGATTATTATTGCAGTAATATTATTATTATGATTTTCCAACTTAAGGGACCAGACTCTTTTTTTCTTTTTTCTTGTAGGTGTTGGTGGAGCGTCTGAAAATGATGATCCTTCCAAAATGGTTATGGTACTTGCAGCTACTAATTTTCCTTGGGATATTGATGAGGCTTTAAGAAGACGACTAGAAAAAAGAATTTACATTCCATTACCATCAGGTATTGTTATTTAAATTGTAACAGATCTTTTTAAAATTTAAATTGGGCCTTAATAGACTTTCTTTTTGAGAAAATACTCCTATATATTAGTATCTTCATGTTTAGTCATCTTAACCATTTGAGTATACATACATGCTAAAAAAATTCAGTTTTCTCTCCCTCCTAGTTCCTCCCCACCTTTGAAAAAATAGAAACCCTATTTAAAAAATATACATAGTCAAAGCAAAACAAATCCCCACATTGATGTGCTTGTTTTCTTATAGCCCTTTCATCATTTTTTTCTTTTTCTGTCAACTTTATCACTCATGACCATGTATGGAATCTGGGATTTGCTTTAATTTTCATTTCTCTGGTTATTAGTTAGTTGGGGCAATTTTTTTTCATTTGGTTATTGATATTTTGGATTTTATTTTTAGAAAGTTGTTCATAAGCCATTTGAGTATTTGTCATTTGGGAGAAAGGGTTTTTTGAAGGCTCTCTAAGGCACAACACTAGCAGATACTTGTAGGTAAGCATATTTATTTGCACTGAACAATTACATGAGAAGGTTAAGTATTACAGAGGAGTTCCTCTAGAAAACATTTTTGAGGGTTTGAGAAATTATTTAATATATATGCTGAGTTCTTAATTTTTTTTTTTTTTTCCCCATTTCTGATGTTTATCTAGCAAAGGGCAGAGAAGAGCTCTTGCGAATAAGTCTACGTGAACTGGAATTGGCTGATGATGTTGACCTTGCAAGTATAGCAGAAAATATGGAAGGTTATTCAGGAGCAGATATTACCAATGTATGCAGGTAGGAATTCTTTTGGGTTTTAGTTTCCTTAGAGTCCTTAATTTTTTAAAGTTATATGAAGGCTCAAATCATTATGGACCATAAGTTATAAATTGGTTTTGAAGAGACAAAATATTGTATCATGTTCTCAGTTGAAAATTTAAGCTATATTTTGTATATGTGTGTGTAAGTGTTTTTAAGTATATCTGGATTTCACAACTAGGCCTTCTATAACTTCAATGAAGCAATATTTTTTGTGTTATCCCTATAAAAATACATGAAAAATAGATGGAAAAAAATTAATTTGGAATAGGTTAATAGTTGAATGACCAGACCCCAAGAGAGGAAAGTCTTAATTTGAGTGTCTTAGGGATTTGTCCTTTGAACTTGTGCTGTTGAACCTTTTTTTTTTTTTTTAAACAAATATTGTAAGTGACACAGTCACAAAAACTGAGAATTAAGAAGGACCTCAAAACTGAAGTCCAACTCATAAGAAAATAAAACTTTTCTCCACCACATAACTAACTGGTAGTCATCTAATGTTTACTTGAAAACTTATAATTATAGGGAATCTGTTTGTTACTTAATCAAAGTCCTGTAAGTATTAGGAGTTTTATTTATGTGAAACAAATCTTTACAGCTTCTATTTTAGGTAGCTAGGTGGTCCAGATGGGCTGAAAATGAGAGTTTAAATTTAGTTTGATTAACAGGTGAGTAAAAACCTTGGGTAAATCACAGCCTTGATTTCTTCAATTTACTTAAGTGTTAAATGGAGATAATAACGTCTTACCTCATTGGGTTGTTGTGACAATCAAATGCAGTATTTGTAAAACACAAAACCCAGCACATAATAGGCACTTAATAAATAGCTGTTACTTTCCTTTTTTACCTATTTCTTTTAGTGGTCTTGGTTCGAGTATAAAAAAATCTAAGTCTCTTTTCAAGTGACAAAACTTTGAATGTTTTTAGACAAGTGTCTCTCCACACTCCCAAACCTACCATCACTCCCATTCTCCACAAATCAAATTTGCTACAAAACATCATTATTTCATTCAGCTAGCTCACAAAAGGCATGTTCTTCATTCCCCTTCAATATTCCTTTTGAGACACTTGAGTTTTTCTTGATCCCTCTTCCAACCCCCGCCAACAGCTGTTAGTCTTTCCTTCTCTGGTTATCTCCTTTCTTTGTGTTTTGTTAAATTCATGTGGCATATATGCGTATAAAGATATATATAGACACACACACACACACACACACACACACACACACACACACACACACACCCTCCCAAAATGTAGGAGAGTATGTGTATGGGTGCGTGTGTCCATTATTTAGCATAGTGCCTAATATTTAGTAAGCATTCATTGTGGTTGGACCTATGAAAAATAGCATAGTACTAGCATCTGTCCCTGTCTCTCTATACTGTGCTTCAATTAATATAGCCTAAGATGATAATCCCTTTTGTTAGGAAGTTGAGGAAGGAGGTGTAGGTTGCATATCTTAGGAGTTTGTGAAAATGCTTGGATCTCTTTCACATGAGCTGATATTGATGACTTGCCCATCTCTTATACTTGGTGAAGATGGCTTTTTGAACTCAGGTTTAAAACTTTATCTTTATACCTGTTAGGTTTTGTTTGATTAGATTTTAGCCTATGGAATACAGAATCCTGTATTCCCGAGTTTTAGCTATCCTTTCCAAGTTTGTGTCATCTGTAGAGTTGATAAACCTTTATCAAAACTTTTGGTTTTTCCCAAACCTGCAATTAAAATGTTGAACCACACAAGAACAAGAACCAATCTCTGGAGCCTTCTAAATAAACATTAAACTGTTACTGATTAATTTTGGGGTCTGACCATTCAATCTGTTCTGAATGTAGGTAATCTTTAATGAATAATCTGATCCAGCTGATAAACCTAGCTCTTCTCATATCTAGAAGAATAATTGAAAGAATTTGATATTTATTATACTAAAATCTAAGTAAAGGTTCTTGGTGCCTGATAATTGATAATGATACAAACTTTGCTTCTGTCAATAGAGAGGTTAGAGAGTATAAATGTGGAATGTGGTATGAATATGCTTTCAGTAATTTTCAGTAATGATCTTTCAGTAATAATTATCAGATGATCTGATATTTACTGATGGCTTGCCCATCTAATACTTCAGAAGATGGCTTTTTGAACTCAGGTTTAAGACTTTATCCTTACACCTGTTAGATTTTATTTGATTAAATTCAGCTCAGGCATGCTGTCCAGCATATCTGAGTGTGTTAAGATTTAATCCTTTTTTAAAGGCTTATGGGGGGGGAGAGGAAAAAAATTAGCTTCTTAATATACAATTTGTAATAGCATATAATGTCATGAAAATAACCATTCTATCCCCAATGGGATGGAGACTTTTTGGGGGGTTGGGGGTAGAGGACACTCATTAGCCTCACTTACTGGTTAATAAAAAGTTGCCAATAACCAGACTCTTTTTCCTGTTAAATTGTGTTTTCTCACATTATTCATGTTTTGGAGTCATTTTTTAAAATAAAATTTTGTTATCTTTTGTTATTCCATACATTTCCCTTCTAAATGTCATCTTTTATAATAATGCTTTTCTTTTCTTTTCTTTTTTATAAAGAGAAAGTTTGATATAAGAGATCTATAGTGTTTCACACTTTCATCCTCTACTTCTACAAAGAGAAATGGGAAAGGAAAGTGTATGTTCATTTGCCTGGGACAACCTGATTCAATATAATTTTGCAGCATTCAGTTTTTGATTATTTTTTGTTGTTCTTTCTTGTAGTGATGTGATTTTCTTGTCTCTTTATTTCACTTTGCATCAGTTTTGCTGCTTCTCTGTAATTCCTCATGTCCTTCAATTCTTATAACACAATAATAATATCCAGTTATATCCATGTACCACATTTTGTTTAGCCCTTCCCCAATCAGTGGGCTTCTACTTTCTTTCCAGTTATGTTATAAAAAGTGCAGCTATAAATATTTGGTATGTGTAGCATCCATTTATCTATAGTGCATAGTAATTATATGTTGGGATATACTGTTCGCAATTGTTGTGATTAACTTTTAAAATACACTGATAACATTTTTCAGCAAACATTTATTAAGGGACTATTCGGTGGGCCAAAGGGGAGAAAAAGATTAAAAAAAAAAAAAAACAAAGTCCTTGCCCTCCAGGAGCTTACAGTCTAGTAAGATGTAAATGACACATATACCAATAATTATAATACAAAATAGAACACAAGTGCTTAAGAAATACGTGCCAAAAAAGTGCTTCAAGAATTAGGAGAGAATTTCCATTTTAGGAAAGATCAGGGACAACTCTTTATGGAGGAGGTGTTATTTGACTTGGGCATGGAAAGATAGGAATTGTCATTTGGCATATTGGAGAGGTATTTCAAATGTGAGAAACATTAAATATATGTCATACAATACTATTTATTGACAGGTAGCAAGATTATACTTAGAAACATTGTAACACTTTTGTAGCAATATAAATATAAAGTTTATCGTTCTCAGTTTAGTGTAACCAGACCCTTGGTATATGTGAAAATTTTAACTTTTACTTTTAAATTTTTTCTTTCAAAGAGATGCATCCCTGATGGCCATGAGAAGGCGCATTGAAGGTTTGACACCTGAAGAAATCAGAAATCTTTCCAGAGATGAAATGCATATGCCTACAACTATGGAGGACTTTGGAATGGCTTTAAAAAAGGTTTCTAAGTCAGTATCTGCTGCGGACATTGAAAGATATGAAAAATGGATATTTGAATTTGGATCATGCTAAATTCTTTTTTAAAGTAAACTGTGAGAAACCTGCCTTATGTTGTTTCAATAGTAATGAAAAGTAGTATTTCATTGCACTGAGTGCTATATTTTTTTAAACTTTCATAATGATAATTATAAAAGGAATTCATGATTCTGAATAAATGTAATTTTTTTAAGCTGCAGGGACATTTGACTCAATTTGTTACTTTTGCATTGAACCTTAAAAGTTTTCATAATTAACACTTTTTTAAATCATACTTTTATAAACACTTTGAGATGATGCCTCTTTTTAATATTGTTTCTTCTATTAATAGAGGAAGAAAGCTGAAAAGCCATTCTTCAATCTAGGTAGTAATGGAGCCAAAGCTGACCTTAGTTTCATGTAACTTTTAAGAATTGTTTTGTTACTTTAAGTAAACAAAAGGGGAATAAATTGAAACAAGGACCTATACTGCCCTTCCTCCTACTAGTTGGACTCTGCAAGGCTGGAGAAGGTTTTCTTTTAATAATCATTTGGAGACTCCTGGCTCTACTTTCATGTCCCTGAGCAGTAGAATGTTGTTGCAGGGACAGATAAATACTTATTTTCCAAAGTTTTATTCATACACTAATTATAGCTTATTTTGGGAGCTGAATCTAAGGTATTTTATAAATGATAGGTACAAAATGACAAATGCTTTTCACCTTGTAAAAACATACCAAGGTCCCACAACACTAGAGCATAAGCAGAGATGTTAATTCTGGAGATTTCACTAAAACATTGCTTTTTTATTTAATACTCTGTAAAGCTTAAGTAAACTTTCTCATGGCTCAAAATGACTTGTTCCTTTTTCAGGTATTCCAATGAAATGACAGTGTTGGTAAATATACTTAAAGTCCATTCATAATGGTAATTAATTTGCAATAAAAAGTGAAGTCAAAATAGCTAAAACAAAGTAGTTCACTACTAAATTCTTTAAAAACTTTATATTGTTTTCTCACAAAAATTTAGTAATATTGTCACTGATTTATGAGTTACCAGTATAAATTTTGACCTCTCACAATCCAATAAGTGTATATATCCAACTCCTCCTCTCTCTAAGAGATTTTGCAACAAGAAGGTCACTTGACAATTCCATTTGGATCCTGCTGTGAATTTGGTACAGATATAATGAAGTAATAATGAAGGTTCTTTATCAAAATCAATCATAATTGTACAAAATACAAGTTAAATAGTTACAAGTGTTTAATTCTGGAACTTTTCTTAAGTTTAGCTCTTCATAAAGTGCTTAAAGTTAAGATCTCATTACAATAAAAAAAAAAAGTTGATATAATTTTCTTAATAAGGCACCTGGAATTACTGGCTTAAGGGTTTTTTTTTTTTGTTTGTTTGTTTGTTTGTTTTTTTTGCTGAGGCAATTGGGGTTAAGTGACTTGCCCAGGATCACACAGCTAGGAAGTGTTAAGTGTCTGAGAGTAGATTTGAACTCAGGTCCTCCTGACTTCAGGGCTGGTGCTCCATCCACTGTGCCACCTAGCTGCCCTCTGGCTTAGTCCTTTTTTTTTTTTTTTTTTTTTTTTTTTTTGGTGTATAAACAAAATGTACTGCAAGTCTTTGTAATATCCTATTTCAGTTTGGCTAATTTTACCATTCTCTCATTCCTTAGGAAGTCATATCTGACATTACCAGTTAGGCAGTTTCAAATGTTATATCCTTATTCTCCAATATCTCTTAGAAGGCCAAGCTAAGTTGTGGCACTAGTTTTCAAAATATTATACATTTTCCTTAAATGATTGGAAATTATGAACCACATAACAAATTCCACAGTGAAAAAATGGGATAAGGATGTGTTAAATACATATCTTCTCTTCAAGATTGTCCTTTGATTTTTCTGTAGTCTCTAAGAAATTAATAGGGTAGTACCTGTGGTAGCCCACTTTATCCAAGTGAAGAATTCCCCTGAAATTCAAAAGAATATGTCTTATTGTAATACAGAAGACAATAAGTTTTCCTACTAGATAAAGACAAAAATTTTTCATCAGTTTATATTGTTTTGATCTACAGTAACAGATTCTAAAATAACATTTTCACAAAAGAAGGGAACTGGGATCTATAATAGTAATGCACTCTCAGGAAATGGAAGAGGGAATGTGGGATGGTTGTGATCAAACTATTACTGGAGTTTCCAGATCACTCGATAGAGAATGGTCAAGGGAAATAGGCACCTCCAACTCAAAAGCTAAGAAGATTGTCTAATCTAGAAATGCTATTCCTACTTCTGGTCATAGAGACTTTTTGAAAATAAGGTGTTTTGTTTTAAATACTCTTTGCTAACAACATATTTTAATATACTATAAATCTACCGATTTATACAGTTTACTAATACTCCTGTGTACTTATTAGGAAAGCACATTATTAGACTATACCACATATTACTAATAGCATATTAATATACAAATGAATGAAGCAAAATAATACTTTAGGCTATCATAATTTCCTTCTTGGACTGCAACAAAATATGAGCATCTAAGCACTAAAATAACTTAAGGAAGACTAATGAAAGTGGATCTTTACATAGATGGTCACACTATTAACATAGCAGTGTCTGTCAGCCACTGTCTTGGAATGGAGCCAATGTTTTGAGGGAGTTTCAGTGGGAAGCATTTACTGCGTCTATTCATGTATGTAAATGACAAAGTGGAGGGGCAGGAAGAAAGGAAAACTAGAGTGGTAGTTTCCACTAAAAATGAGAATTACTTAAAAATAAATTACTTACTTGGATTCAGAATTAGGAAAAAGCACCTTTAAGATGGCTATTACTATAGCTGCTCCTATAATTCCAAGCATTGTGATGTTCATAAACATAAAAAGTACTGGGAAAATGTTGATCCAGAATTTACACATATATTTTCTGAAATCCTCCATCAATTGGCAAATAATCTAAAAAGAAAAAGAAAAAGATATATGAGGTGTTTATTAGTTTAAAAATAGTGAAACAAAATCAAGACTCTTCACCTTATATTTCTGTTCCCTGCTTAGCTTGACTATTGAGAAAAAGGTCACAGTACATATTGATTTTACTTAGTATAAATTCATTATGAAACTAGTCTCAGATACTCCAAAATCCTCACACACATCAAAAATTTCTCTGTATACTGTAGTACTACTAAAACTAATAATAATGAGTATCTACTCATCCCCCATCATTGCACCTACCCTGCTTTCCTTGAAATACCTCAAAAGTTCTGTACCTTTGCCCATCTCCCAGAAAAAAAAAGTAATTCTCTGTAAAAACTGATTGATTCTTCCACTTGTAATCCTAAATTCTGATTCTTCTAGGACTTTAAATTTTTCTCTCCCCTAGCTTTCTAACAAAGTGTCCATAGATATATGTTGATTAAAAACTTAAACCATTTTCCTTAATCTTTCTTGAGAATTTTATTCATGAGACTCCTATCACTTCTAGTTAAAATTTCAACTCCCTTCTCCACTACTAAACTTAAAAACATTTACAGATAATTTTCCACTTTCTTATTCTCTAATGAACCATTATTCCCTTGCAATTTGGCTTCTGATCTCATCACTGAAACAGCTCTCTTAAAACACATTTCCAAATGTACTTTCATCATCTCAGTCATTACCCTCCTTCATCTCTCTGTACAACATTTAGTGCTGCTGATCACACCTTGATACTTCTACTTCCTTTTTCTATCATGACTTTATATTCTCTTGATTCTCCTATTTTGATCATAACTTTCCTGACTCTTATCCCCTCAATGAATTAAAATTCAGCACATTTAGACTTCATGTAAAATGATCACCTGACCAACAGAAATACTATCCAGCACCCACATACCAACTCTAGCAAAACCTTGAAGTTCGCAGAAGATCAAATAATGATCAAAAAAAATCCAGTCAGAAAGTACAATAAAGTGACATCCTCCATCTAAGAACTGCAAAAAGAGCCAAAATTCAGAAGGTGATAGGAAAGGGTAAAACCAGTGCCACATCAGGCTGGGACTCGAACAGAATCAGGGACAGTAAACATAGTCTTCAAAGCTCTGTGTCCAGAGGAAGCAAGAGTATAATGTTCTCCTGAGAAGGCTTTAGGATGGTTAGAAAGCCCCAGACTTTGTGATAAAAATGTGATAAGAGCTGCAGACAGTAACCAGAATAATGCCCAGATCCAAAAAGCCCAAGCTAGGTGCTCTGAGGTCTCAGACTTGGGTCGTGAGATGCTAAAGAAGGCAGTAAAGAACGTAAGGGGTGAGAGTGGAAGTTAACCAGTTGTAATGAAAGTCAGCAAAAGAACCCAAGAAACCCAGGGCAAGATCAAACTTGGCAGCTGAGCTCATGAAAAGAGCAGCCAGGGGTGGAACGTGGCTCCAGTAGACAAGACAGCCCCAGTAAAAGAATTGAAAGCCAGAAAGTAAATCAAACACCCACCAGTACCAATAATTAGTGCAAATTTAGGGTGCTGTCAAAGGAAGAAGAAAATCTAGAATAACTATATACATTCAAAAGAAAAAATAGGTTTTTCACAAGGAACATGAATTACCTAGAAGAAATGAAGCAAAAGGGGAAAAAATGAAAAGCTCTATATTAAATCTGGAAGACAAAGATAAAATCCTACTTTAAAGGAACCACAAAAAAGTAATGTGAGCCGAAATCCAGAATGCCCACAATCAAGAAAAAAATTTAGTGCCAGCATATGGGAAAAAGTACTTCAAATACGAAGGATTTATAGTCATAAGAACTAATAACATACAAACCAGGGGAGATCTTGGTTTATTATTATTTATTTACAAAAGGTAAGAATGTGGGCTTACAACCAAAAATACAGTGAAATATAATAAATATAATTTATAAATAAAATCCTTTAAGAAAGAGTAAAAAAAAAAAAAAAAAAAAAACTTCCTGCTTAAATGTTTGAGAATATCTTAAAGTTATTCTCAAGCATTTAAGCAGGAAGTTGAAATAGTTGAAATACAAACACAAGAGCAAAAAGAGTTATCTTAGAAAGGTAAATATGTGAACTACAGAAAGAGGCTCTGTGAGAGAGTAGTGCTAACATTCTAATGGAGAAGCAGAAATTGTCCATTCAGAACCTAAATAAATGTTTTTCATGGGGTTATTGAAGGAATTAGATTAAAAAAAAGTCATAGGAATGGAATGAATCTGTACTAAGGGTTTTAAAAAAGGGCAAAATGATAAATATACTGGAGAGGAGGAAGAAGGGAGTGGAACTTGCTATTTTTCATAAGTGGAGTGTGTAAGAATATACAAACATGAGAGGAGGAGAAGGCATTAGAGGAACCTTATTTTTTTTAAATGAAGTTTTTTATTTTCAAAACACATGCAAGTATAATTTTTCAACATTGACCCTTGAAAAACCTTGTGTTCCCAAGTAAAATGTATGGGATTGCCTGTCATCGGGGGGAGGGAGTAGAGGGGGGGGATAATTTGGAAAAATGAATACAAGGGATAATATTATAAAAATATATATAATAAAAAATTATTAAAAAAAAAAGAAAAAAGAAGAAAAACCTTGTGTTCCAATTTCCCCTCTTTTCCCCCACCCTTTCCCCTAGATTGCAAGTAATTCTTTTTTTCTGAAATGGACAAAGTAAGGTTGAACACACACTTACTTGGTATAAAAATAATCAAACTCAACAGGAAAACCACTGGGGGAATAGAAGGTTAGGAAGGATAATACCAAAGAAGGAATGAGCACAAGCAAAACAAATCTGATCTTAGTGGGAGAGAATGAAAAAGAAAAGAACTGTAATTTAAGGGAGTGCCCATCAATTAAGGAATAGTTGAAAAACTGGTACCATGACAGTTGGGTTTGTCTGTACTATAATCACACTCACCAAGGTAGGAAGGAAATAGGCCATTAATAAGCACCTGCTATGTGTCAGGCACTGTGCTAAGGACTTTACAAATTTGATCACTTGATCTTTATGACTACCCTGGAAGGCAAATGCTATTATTATTATTATCCCTACTTCACAAATAAGGAAATGGAGGCAGTGGCCTGTCCAGAGTCATGCAACTAGTATTTGAAAAGGAACTTGGACTGAGCTCTTCCTGACCTCAGACTCAGCACTGTATTCACAGTGTCACCTATCTGCCTTATTGGAAGTTCTTCTCCAGGTGGTCCAGTCCATTTTTAGTCCCACATTTCTTATTTTTCATGACCTTATTGCCATTTCTTTCTCCAGATTATTTTCACAGATGGAGAACTGAGACAAACAGGGCTAAGTGACATGTCCAGGATCATATAGCTTTTAAGTGTCTGAGGCCAAATTTGAATTCAGGAAGAGGAATCTTCCTACTAGACCCAGCACTCTTACACTATGGCATCACCTAGCTGCCCAGTCTTCCCCAGGAGCTTGTTATATTGATGTAACAATAATCTGTGATTTTCTCACAGGTCCAGTTAGAAAATAAAAGAAAATCATACAATGATTTCTGCTTTAAAGGATTTGCAAGGCTCCAACCCTTAAGCTTTCAATTAGTTTTTGTGTGCTGTACATTCTCTTTTCTCATGTTGGCCTATAATTTTAAAAACAATAAGAGATACTGATATTTACCTTACATGAAGATGGAGGCTCTGCTCTAAGTGGAGTCTCTGGTAATTTGCCAGGCAATGGGTCTTCATTTATGGTTGTTTCCATGTTCCTGATAAGGTACTGACTGGTTGTCTGCAATAGACTAGGACTATCTACAGAAATAACAAAATGGGAAGTTAACTGAATGCTTTAGCTTTCTTTAAAATAGTACTCTCTACTACTAACTTTAAGGTCATAAAGTTCATACTATGTATGGAAATAAAAAATCAGAATTAAAAGCCTAATTATATTTTCTATAACTAGCTTTTTTTTTTTTTTTTTTTTTTGCTGAGACAATTGGGTTTAAGTGACTTGCCCAAGGTCACACAGCTAGGAAGTGTTAAGTGTCTGAGACCAAATCTGAACTCAAGTCCTCCTGACTTCAGGGCTGGTGCTCTATCTACTGCACCATCTAGCTGCTCCTATAACTAGCATTTTTAAAAGGAAAAAAAATTAAAATTAGATTAACTATATTTCTCACTAAATAAAATTTCTATCTATTAAAAAACTATAAGAAAACATAAGAAAAAAATTTTAATTGAAGTAACAAAAAGGTTTCTGTTTTTCAAAGATGAATTTTAAAAACAAACATCCTTAATATTCTACTTAAGAATAGACAATTATGGCAGAAGAGATCTACTAAAACAGGCCATAGGATTGAAAGTTGCAAGGGACCTTAGAGATCATCTAGTCAACCTTTCCCTTGCCTCCCAATTTTTCAGAAAAGAAACTGCTGCCCATGAAAATTAAGTGATGCCCAGGTTCCTAAGTAATAAGTACCAGGAAGAAGATTTGAACTCAGATTCTCTGATACTAGTCAGCACTCCATCCCCTACCTTATACTACTTATGTCTCAAAAGAGACATAAATCCTTGAATATAAATCCAAAGCAACACAGAGGGCTTTCTGAAAAAAGCACATTTCCAAATATAACACTATTGTGATTAAAAATCTGCACCAACAATTATAATTAGTAATGTTATAAGGATGTAGGACAAAGCTCAAGCTGGATCACATCTAGGAAAATGCACTATACTTCCAATGATCTCAAACTTCCAAAGATACGGAAGTCCATTCTTTTTGAATATCACTATGAAAATAATCTAAGTAACCTTAAAGATAACGGAAAAGATACACGGTTGGGTAGACCATATCAATTTACCACCAAATTTGTGTTGGCATGACAAATTGAGAATATGTTTTACTGAAAAAAAGCTGCTGGGCTAGTCACTTTATTAAGAATCAAGAATGAAATAATGAATCCCAAGTATTGCAGTGAGAGCCAAGAATTAATTTTTTAAAAAACAGAGAAAACAAATTAAACCTATCTTCCTTTTTTTGGGACCCTGGAGAACCTATAGATTATAAATACTGGATATGCTAATGTTTATAGTTGTTTCATCAGTTTTGCTTAATTTTTTCTTTGTTATTATAAGGTAGACAGAGAAGGGATTTCCATGAGGAAGGAAAGGTCTATTGGGAAATTACTGTGTTATTGAAAAAAATAAAACTAAGAAGAGGAGTACCTCTATGCACAAAGAATCAATTATTCAGAGAGAATTTATAGAAAAATGTAGACAGGAGGAGAATTACACTGGAAAAAGTATGAATGGTTTTTAATCCATACCATCTATAAAGATTAACTAATTAATGGAAAGATTATCTATACCAATCCATAAAACATTTTAATATTCAAATGTTAAACAACTATTCATCAAGGAAGGTATTTTTTTAACTCAGTTATGTACTTAGCTCACATAAATGATAAATGAACAAACAAATAAACAAATAGTTACCTTTTCTTGAGAGATTAGGAAGTGTAAATAAGACATCATTGTCTCTAGGAATAGAATACAGTATGCTTTCCTCCAATGGAATGGTATAATTTGAACGTCTCTGGATTCTCTGGTTCTTAACTAAAATGCCAATTTCAATCACATCCTTTTGTTGAGCCTATGAAAGATGAAATAATGGCACTAGATCATACATCAACTGAAATTCCATTTTCCTATTTGATCTTTTTCTGTAGGTTGCCAACTATAATAACCCAGAATAATTACTTTTTTCCATGTTGGGGAAAATTTTGCAATCTTATATTTACGTCTGCTTTGGCATGCTCTTTTGCAGGCCCTACTTTCAGTTCCATTTAATTTAATCCATAGCCATGTCCAACCTGTAGCAGAGATGAGGATCAAATCTAATTGCTTCAACTCCCTCCTCCAAAAGTATTGATAAATGAATATAGAGGGATATAGCTAAATATGACAATAAAAAAATATAAAACAAAACTTTAAAAAATTAGGGGACTTAGAAAGTTCCTTTAGAACTACTGAACATCAACTCTTAAATACTTCTTTCCAAACCAAGTTAGAAATGTAATAGAAGAAAACAATCTAAAATCCACAAAACTCATAGCACAACTGTTTACAATTTGTAATGCAATTGCTAAGTTTGAAGTAAGTATGTTCTCTTACTTGCTTCCCATCAATCTCTACTACTTCTTCTTGGATGGCAATCATTTGCACATTGGAACTAGATGCCAGAGGCCACTGATGAACTAATATCCGTACACTGACAGTTCCAAAATATCCCTCGACCTTCAGATTTTCTGAATTTTCACCTTCCGCTGTCAAAAAGAAAGTTGTTAAACAGAAGTAATCATGTAATAATTATTTACAAAGAATAAAGCAGACAATATTATACCCCTTCTAATGGCTTTATTCCTTCACCCCCATGCTCAGCGCTACTGCAAATGTACAAGAATAGCCTAAGTAAAATTGTTTTCAAACCCTGTAGCTATTTATGTGTTTCTGAAATGAGTAAATACTGTATAGTCTGGAGTTTCTGAAATGAAATGCTGTCACTCTAGAAATATCTCCAAATTCTCATGATCATTAGTAAGGTGTTAAAAAGTGTCAAGCATGTATCACTCAGATTGGCTAAAATGACAGGAAAAAATAGGCTTTCATGAAAGAGTTTAAAGGGAAAAAGAAAATTCTAGATTATCACTTTGGAGTATAGAGTCTGGGGAAGATATTAGCAACATAGCTTTTGTCCAGACATAGCTCATATAAGATTAACCTTGGCAGCCTTGCTTCTAGAGATTTTGCCCCCGCCTAGACTTCTGCTCTCCCAGATCCATAGGATTTCTTAAAATTTTATTTCCCCCTCCTCCAGGCTCCTGTATCTTCTGTTGGTCCCGTCAGGAGTGGGAAAACTGAGACACTAATACATTGTTGGGAATTGTAAACAGATCCAACCATTATGAAGAGAAATTTGGAACTGTACCCCCAGGGCTATCAAACTGTGTATATCCTTGACCCAGCAGTGTTACTTCTGGGCTTACATCCCAAAAAGATCTTAAAGGAGGGGAAGGGACCCACATGTGCAAAAATATTTTGGGTAGCCAAGAAACTGGAAACTGAGTAGATGACCATCAATTGGCTGAATAAATTGTGGTATATGAATGTTATGGAAGATTATTGTTCTGTAAGAAACAACCACCAGAAGGGGCAGCAAGGTGGCGCAGTGGATAGGCACCAGCCTTGAATTCAGGAGGACCTGAGTTCAAATCTGATCTCAGACACTTAACACTTCCTAGCTGTGTGACCCTGGGCAAGTCACTTAACCCCAGCCTCAAAAAAAAAAAAAAAAGAAAGAAAGAAACAACCACCAGGATGATTTCAGAGAGGCCTGGAGAGACTTACATGAAACTGACACTAAGTGAAGTGTGTAGAGCCAGGAGGTCATTGTACACAGCAACAAAAGACTATATGATAATCAATTCTGTTGGAGGTTCTCTCTTCAACATTGAGATGATTCAGACTGGTTCCAAAAAGCTTGTGATGAAGAGAGCTATTCACATGGGTAGGACTGTGGGAACTGAGTGTGGATCACAACATAGCATTTTCATTCTTTTGGATGTTGCTTGCTTGCTTTTTTTCTTCTTTTTTTTTTCGTTTTTGATATGATTTTTCTTGTGCAGCAATATACTTGTGGAAATATGTATAGAAGAATTGCACATGTTTAACCTATATTGGTCTACTTGCTATCTAGAGGAAGTATTAGGAGGAAGGGAGGGAAAAAAATTTGGAACACAAGGTTTTGCAAAGGTGAATGTTAAAAACTATCTTTTCAAATATTTTGAAAATAAAAAGCTTTACAAAATTTTTTAGAAATAATTTTAAGTGTCAACCATGGTAAGGCCAAGAAGGAATCCTGAATATTTCTTGCTTCCAAACAAGATAAATGCATCCCAATGATATAAGGGAGCCCCAACATAGTAATGGCATATGTGTCCCCAATTTTTTCCTGAAAAAGAATTTTTAAATTGTCTTATCTCTTTTAATCACTCATAGCAGTAATGTGAAATTGCTAGCCACAAACTCCTAACAATCATGCCAACCAGTTGCAAAGATGGAACAAAATAGCACCAAATGTCTTGGAAATCAATCAGGGAAGGCTCCGACATGTACTGGTAGAAAATAACAGCTAGAACATCCTAAAAGATACCCTAAAGCAATGCACATTAAAGGACTTGCAAAATAAGTCCATTTAGTAATTGTTCCTTAAATGATAATCACAGAGTGCTAACTGGAGACATTTTTGTAGCACTTTTAAGATTTGCAAAGCATTTTTCACACCATATTTAACTTGATCCTTACAATAAACCTTTGCCGTAAGAGCTGTTCTTTTTATTTTTCCTTCTAAATGGCAGCTGGCTCAAACAGGTCGTCCTGGATTATCACATAGCTTTTATGTTTAAGATAGAATTTGAATCCAGGTCTTTTGTGCAAGACCAGCACTCTCTTCACTGTACTATACTGTCTTTATGTGCCTGATGTCAATTAAGGGATTATTTGCTAAACAGGAATAAAGATGTACATAAAGTTTTGTTTGTTTGTTTGTTTGTTTTAAAGTATACTTCAATTTATATTTAGATTAGTCAGTTCTTTGGGTATGGATGGCATTTTTCATTATAAATCCTTCAGAGTTGTCTTGATCACTGTATTTTATTTTGTAAATCTGTAAATCATTCACAACTGATCCTCTTAACAATAATGCTGCTAATTTTGCACATAATATGTTTCACTTTGAATGAGCTCATGGAAGTCTTTCCAGGTTCTTCTGAAAACATCCTGCTCATCATATAATAGTATTCCATCATAATCACATACCATAGTTTATTCACCCATTCCCCAATTGATGGGCATTCCCTCAATTTCAGATTGTTTGCCCTGAGAAGAGGAGCTAGAAATGTTTTTGGTACTTACTAGGCCCTTTTCCTGTTTGTTTGTTTCTTTATATCTCTTTTGGAATACATGTCTGATAGAGGTATTGTTAGGTCAAAGAGTATGCAGGTTATACTTTTTTGAGCGTAGTTCTAAATTGTTCCACAGAATAGCTGAATCTGTTCACAATTCTATCAGTAATGCATTAATGTCTCATTTTTTTCACATTCCCTCCAACATTGTCATTTTCCTTTTCTGGCCTAGTAGCCAATCTAATAAATATGAGGTAGTACCTCAGAATTGTTTTAATTTGCATTTCTCCAATCAATGGTGAATTAAGAGTATTTTTTCTTTTCGCTAAAAATAGTTTGTTTATCTGAAAACTGTTCCTATATTTTGATCATTTATCAATTTGGGAATGGCTCTTATTTTTCATAAATTAGATTCAGTTCCCTATATGATGAGGAGAAACTGAGGTTCTAAGCCGAGATGGATCAGTTCTTTTCTGGTTGTCTGATTTACCTCTCTCTCCTTCCCCAAAGTACCAAAGGGCAGGGGCGAGTCTGGTTAGCGAATGAATTTGCTACTCAATGCTGTGTTAAAACAAAGTCTTTATTGATTGTAAAGGGATAGACAGGAGGGATAGGCCTCTAGGGAGAAAGGCCAGGAATGCCAGTACAGAATTGGCGGGCACAAGGCAAGAATAAACCAAGTGCAAAAAGCAGAATTTTAGAGATTCATTTTATACATAATCAGAGTCATAAAACAAAGTTTGTATAGAAATGTTATCCAAGAGGTTCCGGAGATATTTGTCTCAAGTTATCTACTTTAACCTCTCCTAAGACAGAATTTCCTGTTAATTATTTGTATCTTGGGCTATCTCCTTTTATCCTCTTCACTACATGTTTGATATAGGAAGCTTTTATCAGAGAAATTTACTTCAAAATTATTTTCACAATTACTGTTGCTAACTTACTCCCCATTTATTCTCTCTCTCCTTTCCCCCTGTCCCTCTTCAAAAGTGTTGTGCTTTTGATTACCCCTTACCCAAAATTCCCTCCCTTCTATTACCTTCCTCCCTTCTCATATCCCTTTATTCTCCTATTTTCCTGCAGGATAATATAGATTTCTATACCCAACTGAATGTGTATGTTATTCACTCTTTGAGACAATTCTAAAGTTTACTCATTCTCTTTTCTCTTCCCCTCTATTATAAAAGCTCTTTCTTGCCTCTTTTATGGCAGATCATTTATATCATTCTACCTATTTCTTTCCTGTAGAGGGCTGAAGCTCCAAAAAGATATGCATGAATCAGATAACTGAGCACTTAAAAGCTAATTAACTATTCCATGTGAGACAATGATTCTATTAGCATATGTTTGAATAAATGGCTCTTCTCACCATAGGTGCTTGCTGAGTGTTTGGTGTTAAGATAATCATAGGCAAGGATTGGAGGGCAGAGGGAGAGGAGCCAGAGAGGCACCTGGTGGCAGGAGGAGGAGGAGAGAAGTTGGTGACTCTGGACTCCAGGATCTAGGAGACATCTTTGGCAAGCCTTGTGGCAGTTTGCTTGCCTCTTTCACTTCTTCCCTAAAGACCAAGGACTTTGATTTATCCTGACTCTGGCTGACCCTGAAGCTCTCCAGGGAGCTAGCCCATACTCTACACTTTCCCTTTCTTTCAGTCTTCCTCCCATTTAGATATTATCCCCTTCATATTCAACTAATATCTGCGCCCTCTGTCTATATATACTCCTTCTGTCACAATAATGAGAAAGTTCTTATATGTTTCAGGAATTTATGATTTCCTCCTTGTAATTTGAAGGTTAAAATTTCTATTCAGCACCTTGTCTTTTCATCACAAATGCTTGCAAGTATTCTCTTACATTGAATATCCACCTTTTCCCCTGAAGGATTATATTCATTTCTACTGGGTAGATATTCTTAGTTGTAATCCTTGCTCCTTTGCTCTCCAGAGTATCATACTCTGACTCTTAAGCTGCTAAATCTTGTGTTATCCTGACTGTGACTCCACCATATTTGAACTATTTCTTTTTGGGCATTCACAATATTTTCTCCTTAACCTGGGAGTTATAGAATTTGGATCTCTTTCAGGAGATGATTGGTAAATCCCTTTCTATTTTATTCTCTTGTTCTAAAATATAAGGACTGAAAACTCTGATAATTTCCTAAAAGATGATATCTAAGGCTCTTTTTTTGATGATGGCTTTCAGGTAGTCCAATAATTTTAAAATTATCTTTCCAGGACCTATTCTCTAGGTCAATTGTTTTTCCAATGAGATATTTCACATTGCTTTCTATTGTTCCATTCTTTTGGTTTTGCTTTATTGCTTCTTGATTTCCCATAAAGTCATTAGCTTCCATTTGCTCAATTCTAACTTTTTTTATAATAGCTTTTTATTTTTCAAAATATATGCAGTTTTCCTGGAAGTTGAATGGATGCTCATCAATTGGAGAATGGTTGGGTAAATTATGGTATATGAAGGTTATGGAATATTATTGCTCTGTAAGAAATGACCAGCAGGAGGAATACAGAGAGGCTTGGAGAGACTTACATCAACTGATGCTGAGTGAAATGAATAGAACCAGAAGATCACTGTACACTTCAACAACAATACTGTATGAGGATGTATTCTGATGGAAGTGGAAATCTTCAACATAAAGAAGATCCAACTCACTTCCAGTTGATCAATGATGGACAGAAATAACTATACCCAGAGAAGGAACACTGGGAAGTGAATGTAAATTGTTAGCACTACGTCTATATACCCAGGTTACTTATACCTTCGGAAGCTAATACTTAATGTGCAACAAGAAAATGGTATTTACACACATATATTGTATCTAGGTTATATTGTAACACATGTAAAATGTATGGGATTGCCTGTCATTTGGGGGAGGGAATGGAGGGAAGGGGGGATAATTTGGAAAAATGAATACAAGGGATAATATTATAAAAAAATACTCATGCATATATACTGTGGGAAAAATTCTAAATAAAAAATTTAAAATAAAATAAAATAAAATAAAAAAGGACAAACAACAAAATATATGCAGTTTTCAACATTCACTCCTGTAAAACCCCGTGTTCCAAACCTTTCTCCCTCCTTCCTCCCCTTCTTTTCCTCAGACAGAAAGCAAATCTGTTAAGGACCCTGCAGAGGTGAAGGGGCAGGTCAATTCTCAGAGAGCTTCCACAACTGTGAATCATAACACCTGAAGGACTTGCAAAACAGCCTTTGCAGATATTTCTGGTGGATTGGGAATGAAATAAATTGGAGGGAAGAGGAGAGAAGTCAGAGAACGTCATTGCCTTCCAGTCTCTGTGTATCATCATCATCCTCTCACATGAAGAGATCCATTCTACAGGTCTGAGTTGGACTGCCAGCAGCCACTGGCAGATGGCTCCCATATCACAACACAATTCAACAAAGGTTAAATATATGCATCAATTCTAATTTTTAAGGAATTACTTTCCTAAGTGAGCTTTTGTATCTTCTTTTCCATATGGCCAATTTTACTTTTTAAAATATTCTTCTCCTCATTGACTTTTTGTACTTCCTTTTACATCACTCATTTCTCTCACCAATATTTCCTTTACCTCTCTTACTTGATTTTCAAAATCCTTTCTGAGCTTTTACATGGCTTGAGATGAATTCTTCTTGGAGTTTTAGGACATAGGGTTTCTGTTATTTTCTTCTAAGGTGCATTATGATCTTTTTTGTCACTATAGTAGCTTTCCATGGTCAGAATCTTTTTCTGTTGTTGGCTCATTTTCTCAGCCTATCACTTGACTTTTAAATGCTTTGTTAAAGTAGAGCTGTATTTCCAGGATGGAGGGTGCAATGTTCCAAGTTTCAGTGGTTTTATGCAGCTGTTTTCAAAGGAATTTTAGGGAACCTGTAAGTTTTCAGTTCTTCCAAGGTAGTATGATTTCAGGAAAAGGTTATTTACTATTCTCTTAGCCTGTACTCTGGTCTGTGAGTAGCCACATTTCCTGCCCCACAACTATGTGAGGGTCCTTGTTCCACTGGTCTTCAATTCTAATGTATAAGAACTGGACTGAGAGCCAGGACTCCATCCTAGATGTGAGTGCCCTGCCCCTGTGTTAGCACAGAGATCCCCTATTCTCCTCTGACCTGCTGGTTGACCCCCCAGAAGCCGCCACCCTGCTGCTGCTGCTGATTCAATGGCTCCCAAGGCCCACTCCTACTTTGCCAGGGCTCCCCTCTCAGCCTGGTGTGACAAGCCTTTCCTGCTGACCTCCTAAGTCACCTTGGTGAGAGGTCTGGGACCCATAACTGCTGCCCCAGATTCCATCTCCCAAGGACTCTCATGGTTTGCCGGGACCAGCGCCAGGCTGGGGAAGCTGTACTCACAACCTGGTGTGCCAGACCTTTCCTGCTGACCTCTTAAGTTTTCTTTGGCTGGAAAGTTGTTTTACTCTGTCTTTTTATGGGTTCTGACACTCTAAAATTTGGGCAGAGTCATTATTTAAGGGTATCTGGAAAGATTTGGGGGAAAGCTCAGGCATGTTTCTGCCTTTATTCTACCATCTTGACTCCACCTCTCTTGATCCAGTTCTAGAACCTTCTGTCAAATCTTTTAATTACCTAGGATTGGATGTATGTGATTTCAATAAATATCATCATGTATTATTATTATAAGTACTGGAATAACTGGTTTCTCCCATTGCAATCTCACTCACCTCTAAGATTTCAATAGCACCCCTATGCAAATGAAAACCAAATCTGTATCTCTCACCCTAACTTTTTTTCTTGAATACATCTTTCCATACATTTCCAGCTGGTTCCAGCTGAGTGCTCTGCTAGCAATATCCATACAAATCTAAAACCAAGATCATTATCTTTACCATCTTCTATCCCATTGCATCCCCTATTCTCTTGGCCCCCAGAAGTTCCTGATTCTCTCCATGGTGCAGCTATTTATCCAGACAAAGGACTTGCTGATTCTGATCTCTCCCTTTCTCTCATTCTTCACATAAATCCTGTTCATTTATCCATTTCACTGCCACGTTTTACTTTATTATTGTAATATCTTTTTAAGTGGTCTCTGCACTTGTCCCACCTATTTAACTCCTTTAATGTATTTTCCTAAATTTTGCTAAAGCACCTTTCTCTCTCTGTGATCACATCACCCTACTGTTCAAAAATAGTGGCTTTCCACTGGCTATAAAATAAACCCTCAGCTTCTCAGCCTGGCTTGTAAGATCCTCCACAAGTTATCCTCAATCTAATCTTCAATTACTTCCTTTTACATAATCTATAGGCCCTTTTTTTTTTCTCCCAGTGCCCATACTGCCCCAGGCACTTTGGTGAGAGGAAAAACCCTGAAGAGACTCAGGAAGAGAAAGTGCTCCCCAATGGGGAGGGACCTGGGCAAAGCTAGGTGTGATGCAATGGGCACTTTTCCCAGTCTCAGAGATAACATGTGACTCAGAAGTGATCACTGAGGGCAGAGGATCCTATAGACATGTCCCACATAGGCCTGCCCTTCATACACAGTCTCCTCAGTCTCGGACATCTAGAGTACTTTTGAGAGCAGGAGCTGGGTTGTTGGGTTTTGTCAGAGTTTTTTAGAAGGGTTATCTTTCTTTGTATCCCTGAAATTTAGCATAATATCTAGCACACAGTAAATGCTTACTAAATTCTAGTTTACTGACCAACCATGAAGTACTTCTAATCCAGGGTCCTGATCCAGAAAAGTTCTCTTTGTTTTCTAACTAATCACAATCCTTAATGCTACCTAGGTAGCATTAAATTACAGCCAGTCTTTTAGTAACTTATACATGTCTTATTCCCTCTATCATGAACTCACTGAAGCCATGAATTATGTCTGATCATTTTTTTATCCTCCACAGCACCTTTGGTTTATACAGGGTGAGTGGTAAATGGCTATTTGCTGAACTACTAGATTTTTAATTCATTAGCTAATATTAAAAGGAAGCCTGTGACGTGGCTAAAAATTGGAAATTTACTCTATGCAACTGAGAGGATAGTCATGATTCCTAATACTTTATTCATAGAATTTTTCATTTATTTAAATGATTCCTTACCTTTGACATTTCTAACACAATATAAAATAGGCAGATAGGTGGTTCAGTATTAGAACTTCCTGAAAGAAGGAAGACATAAATTCAAATCTCAGATACTCACTAGCTGTGTGACCCTAAACAATTCATAATCTTTCTATGCCTCAATTTCCTCTTCTGCAATATGGGGAAAATAATAACATTTACTTTTCAGAATTGTCTTGAGGACACATGAAATAATATTTACAAAGTGCTTTGCAAATATTAAAGTACTATACAAATTCTAACTGCTAATTTAAAAAAAAGTATGGTGGATGAAAAACCCCAGCTTTTGGGATAAGAATTTACTATTTGACAAAAACTGCTGGGAAAATTGGAAACTAATATGGCAGAAACTAGGTACTGACCCACACATAATACCATATACCAAGATAAGGTCAAAATGGGTTCATGATCTAGATATAAAGAATAATATTATAAACATATAAGAACAACATAGGATAGTTTACTTCTCAGATCTGTGGAGGAGGAAGTAATATTACCAAAGAAGAACTGGAGATCATTATTGATCACAAAAAAGATAATTTTGATTGTATTAAGTTAAAAAGGTTTTGTACAAACAAAACTAATGCAGACAAGATTAGAAGGCAAGCAATAAACTGGGAAAACATTTTTATATTCAAAAGTCCTGATAAAAGCCTTATTTCTAAAATATATAGAGAATTGACTCAAATTTATAAGAATTCAAGCCATTCTCCAATTGATAAATGGTCAAATTTTAAGATGAAATTGAAACTATTTCTAGTCATATGAAAAGGTGCTCTAAATCAGTACTGATTAGAGAAATGCAAATTAAGACAATTCTGAAATACTAC
Organism: Sminthopsis crassicaudata; assembly: GCF_048593235.1. NCBI lineage: Eukaryota > Metazoa > Chordata > Mammalia > Dasyuromorphia > Dasyuridae > Sminthopsis > Sminthopsis crassicaudata. The sequence continues at coordinate 143,958,195 of NC_133620.1, forward strand.
TACACACGTCTCGCGAAAAGATGATGATGATGAATGTTTGTTAAGGGACTGGTCAATTCTCCAAGAGCCTCCACAGTTGTGGATTATAGTATCTGAAGAAGTTGCAGGGCAGACTTTTGCTGACTTAGGTGTTGCAGACTGGGAATGAGATAAATTGGAGGCAGAGAGAAGAGGAGAGAGGTCAGACAACACATAGGCCAGAGAACAGCAACTGCCTCTCAGTCTCCTCGTATCATCCTCTCACAAAAGGAAATCCATTCTGGGTTGGTTCTCCAGCAGCCACTGTCAGTGGCTCCTGTGTATTCCAATAGCTCCCGGTAGCACAACATATAGCTGAACATGTGCTTCTTATAAAGCATAAGAATTACAAGCTAGAGTTATTCGTGAGAAGGATCCTCCCAGAGTTCCTTCAGTAACCCGTGGGGAAGGAAAGGGAGAAGAGCTTCGGTAAGACATTTTTAGTCGGGGTGATTAAATGGCCAACATATCAAAGGACCAGCCAGAAGACTGATGGGAGACTTAAATGCCTGTTCTGATTATAGTCCTCTACTCTGTTTTGAAAGTTTGCCTCCATGATATCTCAGAAAATCAACACCTGCTACAACTATCCAGAGGTGATAGTGCTGCTTGCATTTCTCAGTGTGCAGAACATGCTGGGGGGCGGGGGGAGAGGATAACAGCAAAAAAACAAAAAAATGGGGAATTGTTTAGGGACTGGTCAATTCTCCAAGAGCCGCCACTGCTGAGGATCATAGCATCTGAAGAAGTTGCAGGGCAGACTTTTGCTGACACAGGTGTCACGGACTGGGAAGGGGATAAACTGGAGGCAGAGGAGAAAAGTCAGACAACACAAGAGCCTCTCAGTCTTCTTGTATCATCTCACACAAGGAGATCCATTCTGAAGGTCTGGTTTGGATCTCCAGCAGCCACTGTCAGGTGGCTCCTGTGTATTTCAGTAGTTCCTAATAGCACAACAAACGTTGGGAAGGGATGTGGGAAAACTGGGACATTAAAACATTGTTGGGGGAACCATGAACAGATCCAGCCATTCTGGAGAGCAATTTGGAACTATGCCCAAAGGATTATCAAACTTGCATACCCTTTGATAAAGCTGGGCTTATATCCCAAAGAGATTTTTTTTTTAAATGCTAAGGCACTTGGGGTTAGGTGACTTGCTCAGGGTCACACAGCTAGGAAGTGTTAAGTATCTGAGGCCCAAAGAGATCTTAAAGAAGAGAAAGGGATCCACATGTGCAAAAATGTTTGTGGCAGCCCTTTTTGTAGTCACAAAAAATGGGAAACTGAGTGGACACCCATCAATTGGAGAATGGCTGAATAAAGTGTGGTATAGAAATGTAATGTAATATTATTGTTCTGTAAGTCAGAAAAAACCTACAATAAACAAACCATTTATGGAAGGAAAAGTGATTTTTTAAAAAATCATGTGAAGAAACTGATTCCACTGGAGAATATACTGAGCTGGATTGAACTGTCTTTCAGATAAATGTAATAAAAGGACTTGTTGAAAGGCAGAGATAATAGTGGTTGAGATAATAATAAGGAGATGGCATTATGGTCTACTAGATCTTTGCATGTGACTAATTTTTCAAGCTTTGAAGTTTTTAGTTAAGAAACTGTAAATCAAATAAGGTTTGGGGACACTGAGAAGATTATATAAAGAAATCTTACCTAAAGGGGAATCTCATAGAGTAAAAAAACAACAAAAAAAATGACACCCCCCCCTCCCTGAGACTCTGACTTGAGGTAATGAAAAGTACACAGAGTTGGAGAAGAAGCTGTTGGAAGTGGCAGATAAGGTACAAGGCAAAGAAGACAGGAAAGCTTCCAGCTGCCTTTGAGGTTGGAGCAGCTTCTAGAGGCTCAGGGCAATGTAGAGGGCTTTTGAGCTTTGCTGTTCTTTGGTGCCATCTACAGGGGAACCTCTTATTGGTGCCATAAGTTTTGCCTGTTTTGCTGTGAAATGTAAGAATATTGGCTTTGGGTTGAGCAAAGTGGGATCCCCTATTATTTGAGGATCTGAGGAGCTCAGCGGGTCTCTGACTTAAGGAAATTGCTTGTCACCAAATAAGTATAATGTTGAAATGTATTTTGCTAAAAAAATTTTTTTATTAATGGTGGCTATGAGCTAAAAGAACTTGTTACCCATATATTGGACATCTAGGGGAGAGAGTGGGGGAAGAAGGGGGAAATTGGAACACAAGGTTTTGCAAGAATAATGCTGAAGCTCTTTTTGTTGTGGCTAGAAACTGGAAGTTGAATGGATGTCCATCAGTTGGAGAATGGTTGGGTAAATTATGGTATATGAAGGTTATGGAATATTATTGCTCTGTAAGAAATGACCAGCAGGAGGACTACAGAGAGGCCTGGAGAGACTTACATCAACTGATGCTGAGTGAAACGAGCAGAACCAGAAGATCACTGTACACTTCAATAATACTGTATGAGGATGTATTCTGATGGAAGTGGAAATCTTCAACATAAAGAAGATCCAACTCACTTCCAGTTGATCAATGATGGACAGAGGTAGCTACACCCAGAGAAGAAACACTGGGAAGCGAATGTAAATTGTTAGCACTAATATCTGTCTGCCCAGGTTACATGTACCTTCGGAATCTAATGCTTATTGTGCAACAAGAAAATGGTATACATATATTGTATCTAGGTTATACTGTAACACATGTAAAATGTATGGGATTACCTGTCATCAGGGGGAGGGAGTAGAGGGAGGAGGGGGATAATTTGGAAAAATGAATACAAGGGATAATATTATAAAAATATATATATAATAAAAATAATAATAATTTTTTTAAAAAGAGTAATGCTGAAGAATTGTCCATGCATATGTTTTGAAAATAAAAATCTTTTTAAAAATTTTTTAAAAAAGAGAGCTTGCTACCACTTTATTGACCTTTTAGGAAGAGAAAAGCAATTTTGCCAAGCAAAGAGAGAACCAGAAGGAGAACAGTTAATAGAGAAGTACCAAACATGTTAATTAAGTCTGTGAGTTCCCTAAGAGAATGTAAGTTGTTCTATTCATGTAATTCCCTACTAAGTTTCTACAGATATGTTCCCACTACACCATGGATACTGTATAGTAGAGGAAGACTATGACTAAGGTTCATAGGCATACTGTTATATAAAATGATTTTTGTTCTTGTCTTTTATTGGGTGAATATTATAATTATTCCTATTTTTGCCTCCTACTGAGTAAATATTGATATGCCTCATAATGAATAAATGTCATTATTGCTTTTGTCTTGCTTTTAGTAAATTTAAAACTTAAAAGTGTCATGAGGATGTTTTTATATAAAAAGAAAGCACCTGTGGAAGCTCAGAAGCTAAAGTGACAAGAATCTTCCCTATGATCACTGCCCCTTCCCCCATCACAAACATACACCAAAGTTACTTGTAGAGCCCTGAGAGTTTTGAATTGTAGACATGTGGCATAGTCCTCCCAAGGAACCACAAAACTACTAGTGTGAGTATGGGTTAGGTGAATAAGCCAGTTGAAAGAGAAAAAATAAAAGTTTATGCTATATATGTATTAGACTGAACTTTATAACATTCCTTTTTTTTCCCCAATCCAATATTCACTAAGTGCCTTGCATATAGGACAAAAAATAGACTGGCCTTTTTCCTGACAGAACTTATAAACTAGGATGGAAAATACATGCATAAAAATAAGTATAATGTATTAGAATAAGATTAAGTTCCTAAGAGAAGTTTAACAGAGGTATAAGTAATTTCAAGACAGAGTAACTACTGTTGCTTGGAAGATGGAATTGAGGAGGAGACCCCTAAATTAGATCTCGAAAACGGAAGCTTCTATTTCAGTAGCCAAGAAATGTGATAGTTAACATCACCAACCTTCAAGTGAAGAATATAGCATGTGTGAGTTTTAAAAGGGCAGGACAAAACTGTGAAAATCAGTTTGAATGGGATATAACATATATAGAGGAGAGCAATATATGAAATATGAATGGCAAGCTAAATTGAAGCCAAAATATAGAGAACCTTAAATATGAGTTTAAGGAATACATGTTTTATTCTATAGGCAATACTGGGTAATCATGGGTTTTTAAAAGAGAAGCTATAGTTAGTTCAGACTTGTTCAAAAGAATAATTACTTTGGTAGCCATGTAAAAGATGCATTAGAAATAGAAAAAGAATGGCTTCACAGTGATCAATTAGGGACTTAGAACAATTGAGAGGTAAGAAAGACTTGAGCTGGGTCATAAAAATAGAAAAAAAGGAAAAAGGTGCGAGATTATGAAGAGTAGAAGGGACAAGACTTACCACTTGATTGGATAGGCATATTGAACAAAAGAAGGTATTAAACCAATGTTTCAAGGTTGGATGACTGGTAGAATGATAGTGTTATCAAAAGAAATAGGGAAATTGAGAAAAGCAAGGTTTAGAGGGAAGAAGGTAAGTTCAACTTAAATACATAGAGTTTAAGACAAAGTCTAGGTGGAAATATTAAATGGGTAATTAGCAATGAAGGACTTTAAGGGAAAAAATATTTAAGATTTGAAGTTTATTGTATCAAGTCAAGTCAACTTGCATTTAATAAGTGCTGAATATGTTCCAAAAACTGTGCTAAGTAAGCACTGGGGATACCTGGAAAGATATTAACAATGCTTGCCTTCAAAGGTCTTACATTCTAACAAGGGAGACAACAGGCAAATAATTATGCTTATAAGAATCATACAAAGTAGAGGGAAGGTGATCTCAGAGGAAGACACTAGAATTAAGAGAGACTGGGAAAGCTTTCTTGCAGAAAGCGTAATTTTAAATGAGTATTGAAAGAAGCCAAGAGGAAGAGATGAGGAAAGAAAACATTTCAGGCAGGAAAAAAAAATTCATTGAAAAGGCTTAAATTCAAGAGATAGAGATGGTGTGTCATGTGCAAAGAACAGCAAGGAGGACAAAATGCCATTGGTTAATAGAGTACATGGAAAGAAGTAAAGAATACATAGAGGCAATAATTGAAGCCATGAGTGTGCATAAGGTTTCCAAAGGAGAAAATAGTGAGGGGAGAGAGTTAATGACATTACCTTGGAAGATATCGAAATTGGAGGGGAAGGGTGAAGAAACAGGAACAGATAAATCAATGAAGGAGTGGCCAAAGAGCTAGAACAACCAGAAGAAAACAGTGTCATAGAAGCCAAGAAGGAGAGAGAATGCTAAGAAAAGAGTGTGAAATGTAGTGATTGAAGAGGAAAAGATAATTGGATCAGGTAATTAGCAGAGTATTAATAACTTTGCAGAGATCAGTTCCAATATAGTGTGGTCTGGAAAGAAACCAGATTGCAGGTGACTAAAGAATAAATGAATGGTAAAATCAGGGAATAAAGATTAGAGGAAAAAAGATCGCAGTTTGAAAAGGTTAGCAGGATAAAAAGGAAAAAAAATGAATCTTTTTATTTTCAAAATATATGCAAAGATAGTTTTCAACATTCTCCCTCTCTCTCTCTCTCTCTCTCTCTCTCTCTCTCTCTCTCTCTCTCTCTCTCTCTCTCTCTCTCCCTCCCTCCCTCCCTCTCTCCCTCCCTCCTTCCCTCCCTCCCTCCCTCTCCCTCTCCCTCTCTCTTTTTTTGCTGAGGTAATTGGGGTTAATTGACTTGCCCAGGATCACACAGCTAGAAAATGTTAAGTGTCTGAGACAAGATTTGAACTCAGGTCATCCTGACTTCAGGGCTGGTGCTCTATCCACTGCACCACCTAGCTGCCCCCCAACAGTCACTCTTGCAAAATCTTGTGTTACAAATTTTTTCTCTCTCCCTTTTCCCCACTCCCGCCCCCTAGACAGCAAGTAATCTGATATAGGTTAAACATGTGCAATTCTTCTATACATATTTCCACAATTATCTTGCTGCACAAGAAAAATCAGATCAAAAAGGGAAAAAAATGAGAAAGAAAACAAAATGCAAGCAAACAACAATAGAAAGAGTGAAAATACTATGTTGGGATCCACCCTTAGTTCCACTGTCCTCTCTTTCTAGGTGTAGATGGCTCTCTTCATCACAAGACTATTGGAATTGGCCTGAATCATCTCATTGTTGAAAAGAGCCATGTCTATGAGAATTGATCATCATATAATCTTCTGCTCATTTCACTCAGCATCAGTTCATGTCTCTCCAGGCCTCTCTGAAATCATCCTGCCGATCACTTCTTACAGAACAATAATATTCCATAACATTCATATACCATAACTTATTCAGCCATTCTCCAGTTGATGGGCATCCACTCAGTTTCCAGTTTCCTGCCACTCAAACAGGGCTGCCACAAACATTTTTGCACATATGGGTCCCTTTCCCTTCTTTAAGATCTTTTTGGGATATAGGCCCAGTAGTAACACTACTGGGTCAAAGGGTATGCACAGTGTGATAACTTTCCAAATTCCAAATTACTCTCCAGAATGGTTGGATCTGTTCACAATGCTACCAACAATGTATCAGTGTTCCAGTTTTCCCACATCCCCTCCATTATCTTTTCCTGTCATCTTAGCCAATCTGACAGATGTGTAGTGGTATCTTAGAGTTGTCTTAATTTGCATTTCTCTGATCAATAGTGATTTGGAGTATCTTCTCATATGATTACAAATAGTTTCAATTTCATCTGAAAATTGTCTATTCATATCCTTTGACCAATTATCAGTTGGAAAATGGATTGAATTCTTATAAATTTGAGTCAATTCTCATATATTTTAGAAATGAGGTTTTCATCATAACCCTTGAATGTAAATTTTTCCCCAGTTTTCTGCTTCCCTTCTAATCCTGTCTTCATTGGTTTTGTTCGTATAAAAACTTTTTAAATTTAATATAATCAAAATAATCCATTTTGCATTTCATAATGTACTTTTATTCTTTGGCTATAAATTCCTTCCTTCTCCACAAATCTAAGAGGTGATCTATCTTTCTTTAGTTCTTCTAATTTGCTTATAATATCACTCCTTATGTCTAAATCATGAACCCATTCTGACCTTATCTTGGTGTGGGTGTTATGTGTGGGTCAATGCCTAATTTCTGCTATACTATTTTCCAATTAAGAAAAAAAAATTTTTTTAAAGAATCGAGGAGACACGAACATTTTCCTTTTGCTGAAGGAAAATTTTTAGTCTTAGAAATTATTGATAATGAAAACAACAAACTCCTAAAGGAAGTGTGATACTGCACAAAAATAATAATTAAAAAAAACAAACTTAAAGTTTGGTTAACAATTTATTGTCAACCAATAATACTATTGTCAAATGGAAGTCTACATTCAGGATATGAAGACAAGGTGTGTGAATTTTTTCTACATTATTAAGGAATCATCTTGCAAATTTAGAGCTTGAGGGACAAGATATCATTTGGTCCAACTCATTTTATAAATGTTTTAATAAGTTTCAGAGGCTAAAATGATTGCCCAAGGTCAGAAAGGTAGTAAATGGCAGAGTCAGTATTTGAACTCAAGTGCTCTGGTTTGCAAATCTAATATACTATCCTATGCAAGGTCAGCCAGTTGATTCAAGTTTTAAAAAAAAAAAACCACTATGAAATACCTACTTTGTATAAGACTGTAGTAGATACTAAAGATGAATCAAAAACCCTCAACCAACTTTTAGTGTACCAAGGTAGTGGTTCTTAAGCTTTTTTTGATCACTTTTTGGCCCTCTGGCAAAGCCTACTAAGCCCTCTTCCAAATAAAGTTTTAAAATATAATAAATAAAATACAGAAGATTATAAATGAACTTAATTATTTTAAAACACAATTATCAAAATAGTTTTAAAAATAAGTTCATGGATCCCAGATTAAGACTCTATGTGATGGGCCAATTCCAATAGACTTGTGATAAAGAGTCCAGAGAGAGGACTATGGACATTGAACGTGGTCACAACATAGAATTTTCACTATTTTTGTTGTTCTTTTCTTGTTTTTTTTTCCTTTCTCATTTTTCCCCTTTTTGATATAATTTTTCTTATGCAGCAAAAATGTGGGAATATATTTAAAATAATTATATATGTTTAACCTATATTGCATTACTTGCTGTCTAGGGGAGGATGGGAAAGGGAAAGGACAGAGAACACCAGGTTTTGCAAGGGTGAATGTTGAAAACTATCTTTGTATATATTTGAAAATAAAAAGCTATTATTTAAAAAAATGTTTTTAAAAAGAATGTCTGTAATGATTACTTGCTGACTTGGGGAATGAGGAAATGGGGGGAGGGGAAGGAGAAAAATTTGGAATATAAAGTCTTACCAAAAAATAAATATTGAAATCATTTTTACGTGTATCAGGAACAATAAAATAATATTGAGGAAAAAAAGAATCTTTGTAACATGTAACCAATATGTAAATATACATGAAATAATATAAAGTAATTTCATGGTATCACAGGTAAATTACATTATTATTAATTTTAGTACAGAAATGAGAAAGGAGTAGAAAGCATTCTTTTTCCCATAGTCAATATTTGAAAGAATTCACAAGATATATTATTTTGCTTAAATTGTGGTATAAGCAAGTAATGATTTTAAAGACTCCAATTAATTTCTATCTAGTCAGGAAATCTGACTTCTACTGTAAATTAATGTGTTTCCCTAAGTAGTGTCATGAAAAACAAAACTCTGAAATTTTATGATAGGAGTAATGATTCTTAAAAAAAATTATTAGTATTACAGAACAAGGCATATGATTGCTTTTGGTAATTAGATATTGTTGTGGCCTAATGGATAGAGAATGACTTCAGGGTTAGGTAGACCTGAATCTAAATTCTAAGATTTGTACTAGCTGTGTAAAAATTGAAAGAGGCTACGGAAAGACTTATATGAATTGTTGCTAAGTGAAGTAAGCAGAACCAAGGGAACACTGGACACAGCAATAAGAAGAGTATGTGATGATCAACTGTGATGAACTTAGCTCTCTTCAACAATGAGGTGATTCAAGGCAATTTCAATAGACTTGTGATGGAAAATACCATTCACATCCAGAGAGAGAATTATGGAGATGAAATGTAGATCAAAGCATAGTGTTTTCACCTTTTTTTTTTGTTATTTGCTTTTTTTGTTGTTTTTTGTTGTGTTTTTTCTCCTTTTGATCTGATTTTTGTTGCACAATATAATGAATATAGAAATATGTTTAGAGAGTTACATATGTTTAACCTCCATTGGATTGCTTGCTGTATAAGGGAGGAAAAAGAGGGGAAATGAGGGAGAAAAATTTGAAACACTAGGTTTTGCAAAGGTGAATGGTGAAAAAAATAGCTTAGTATGTATTTGCTAAAATAAAATACTATTAAAAAAAAGAAAATGAAAGAGGCTAAAAAGAAAAATACTGTGGATAAGAATGGAAGCTATTAAAAACTTGGGAAATAGGTAATTCCTTCTGTTTTTTCAAGTAATATGAGGATATTGCTATTTTATTACTGGTAGTACTATCGCTAAAGTGATGTTACATATATTACCTTAGATATAGCTCCAAAAGGTCCAACTTCAAATGCAAGACCCTCATGTTAAGAGAAATACTATTCAATGCTAGGTATAACCAGCACCAAAGATGAAGAACTAAAGCTGTAAATAATTATAGATATTTATTCTTATAATAACATTAATTTGCACTGAAAAACATAAATCCAGGAGTACTTTCTTTCTTTTTGAATTATTAAAGCAGAACCATTGTGGAAATAATCTAGTGGTACTCACCTATGAAGGTCTCACCCCTTATTCGGGTTACTCCATTCTTTAGGGGGAAGTCAGTTACATATATTTGTCCATTCTCATAAATAATATTAAGAAAAACCTTAAAATAAAACAAAGTTTGCATGAATGCCAATGGTTTATTGGTGTTGAAAATTTTATATTTAAAAAGATAACTAAGTATAAATTGAGATCAACAGACTAAATAACAGAGAAACAAGTATATTTCAGTCAGACAAACAGCAAATTATATTTAAAAATATAAAAAAGAGGACAAACCTGTTTCTCATGGAGTTCCCCATCATCTTCCAGGGTAGTTACATTAATTTTGATATTGTCCTGCAAATTACAATGACATTATTATAGTGGTAAGTAAAAGAGAGTTTGGAAAAATCTGCCCCAAATTTGGACCTATGACTCCACTGGTATGGGAAACCCTGATTCTCTATTTGTTTTTAGATATAGTTTGTAAATACTTTCAAACAGATCTATATCCCCTTATATCCTTAAAAAAAACCTCTTGTAATCTTACTACTCCATTAGTCTGTATCTTCCCTTTCTCAGCTAAACTCCTTAAGAAAGCTGTCTATACAAGGTGCCTGCAAATCCTTTCCTCTCACTCACTTTTAAAAATCTAATTTCTGACTTTTTCTTAGTCTTCCTCCAATCTGTCTAGCTACTCCATTTTGGGTTCCTTTGTTGGATCTCCATTCAATCCACTAAAAGTGGGTGGCTCCCAACATCCTGTCCTGGGCTCTCTTTTTTTTCTCTCTCTAAACTATACCATCTCACTTGGTGATCTCATCAGCTTTCCTGGGTTCAGCCGATATTTCTATGCAAATGACTTCCCAGTCACTCAGATTTAAAACCTAGATGACATTCTGGATATTTCAATATCACCCTTATCCCCATTCCCTTCATATCCAATTTATTGCTAAAGGCCTATCAATTTCCTTAGTAATATTTCTCATATATGTCTCTTTCTCTACTGTGACACTGACATCACTCTGGTACAGGCCCTCATTATCTCATACTTGGACTTTTAAAATATAGCCTGATGGTAGGTTTGGCTGCCACAAGTCTCTCCTTACTCCAGGCCATCTTCTACTCAGTTGTCAAAGTGATCTTCTTAAAGAAAAGATCTGATTATGTCAACCCCCTACCCAATAAGCTCCAGTCATTTCCTATTGCTCCCAGGATCAAATATAAAAATCTTTTTTTTAACATTACACATGTTAAAATATGTTAACTCCAATATGTGTTAACATAATTATACAATTCTCTTGCTGCACAAGAAAAATCAGATCAAAAAGGAAAGTAAATAAGCAACAAATACAACAAAAAGAGTGAAAACATTTTGTTTGTATCCACACTCATTTCCCAGTCCTCTCTCTGGGTGCAAATGGCTCTCTCCATCACAAATGTATTGGAACTGGAATCAATCATCTCATTGTTAAACAGAGCCACATCCATCAGAGCATCACATAATCTTGTTGCTGTGTAAAATGATCTCCTGGTTCTGCTCATTTCACTTAGCATCAATTCATATATGTCTCTCCAGGCCTCTTTGAAATCATCCTGTTGGTTGTTTCTTATTGAACAAAAATATTCCATTAACATTCGTTTACCGTAATTTATTCACTCATTCCCTAGCTAATGGGCATCCACTCAGTTTCTAGTTTCTTGCCACTACAAAAAGGGCTGCCACAAACATTTTTTCACCTGTGGGTCCCTTTCCCTCCTTAAAGATCTCTTTGGGATATAAGCCCAGTAAAAACATTACTGATCAAAGGGTATGCACAGTTTGATAACTTTTTGAGCCTAGTTCCAAATTGTTCTCCAGAACAGCTGGGTCCATTCACAGTTCCACCAACAATGTATCAAATATAAAATCTTGTTAGGTGTTCAAAGCTCTTCACAATCTGGCTCCCGCTTACCTTTCCAGTTTCTGTTATATTTTATACTTGAATCCTGTATCACTGGTCCCCTTGCTGTTCCTTGAACAGCTTTGAACTTTGAACTTTAACTAGCTGACCCCATGCCTAGAATTTTCTCCCTTCTTATCTATGTCTCCTGGACTCCTTCAAATGTCATCTAAAATCCCACCTTCTGGAAAGGAAGCCTTTTCTAACCCTTCTTAATTTTAGTGCCTTCCCTCCGATGATTAGCTCCAATTTGTCTCGTGTCTATCTTGTTTGATTATAATTATTTGCCATGTTGTCTCCCAATTAGACTGTGAGAACTTTTGAGAGCAGGGATTGATTGCCCTTCTTTGCATTCCCACTGATTAGCACACTGCTTGGTATATTGTAGGAACTTCATAAATATATACTAACTGGCTGACTGGCACTTGGTAAATATATTGACTGGCACTTAGAAAGCCTTAAAAAATATTTGTTGGCAAATTGACTGACTTACTAGTTGCCTATAACAAGGCTTCTTAAACTTTTTTTTACCTGCAACCCCTTTTGCCTGAGAGATTTTTACATGACTGTGGGTATATAGGCATATAAAATAAGTGTATAAATCAAACATTTACTGATAATAAATAATAATTTCATGATTTCCACATTCAGTTAGGTGACCCCATACAGGGTTGCGATCCATTGTTTAACAAGCTTTGGTCTGTAACTTAAAGTTCTGAAGAACTGTCTGCAGCACTGACATTTTCTTAATTATCTTTTTAATGGCCTCAATTTCCTACGTAGCAGAAAACATTGTAGTAAGAAAAATAAATAGCATACAGATTGAATTGACTATGTAGAAATGCTGTTTTCTTCAACAAATAGTCAGTTTTTTGCCAAAACAGAAGCAGCATTTCTTCCCCAAACTCTTCCCTTTTATTTTTGCTTTGATGAGCAGGGGATTTCTGAAAGGGATTTCAGAAATAAGCCTGGTCAATCCCAGAACTAGTTCAAATTTAGGCTGTATTTTAGAGAAGGCCTTGCTTACTTTTTTTCTCATCTTTTTTCCTTTTTGATCTGATTTTTCTTGTGCAGTAAAAATGTGGAAATATGTTTAGAAGAATTATATATGTTTAACCTATATTGGATTACTTGCTGTCTAGGGAAGGAGGGGAGGGAGAAGAGACAAAGAACACAAGGTTTTGCAAAGGTGAATGTTGAAAACAATCTTTGCATGTATTTTGAAAATAAAAAGCTATTATTTTAAAAAATGTTTTTAAAAAGAATGTTTGTAATGATTACTTGATGACTTGCAAGTTAGAACCAGACTGCCCTCTATAAGAAGAAAACTAATAATAATTCACTTGGATAACAGATCTGGATATGTTTATTTCCATATCAGGCTTTTAATCAGAATTGATTTTCCTTAAACTTTTTTTCAAGGGTTAATGAGTATAAGGAGTTCAGAGTGAAGAATTTCCCTCATTAATAAGCAATGTAGATCAGTAACTTTAAGAGAGATGCCTGGATCAGGGAAAGGTCAAATGATTTGTCCAAGGACAGGGATAGGTTAAGTGATTTGTCTAGGGGTACACAGCACCTAATAATGGTGGAAAGTGATTTTTGGGCTATTAAAACTTGAAGCCAGCTGTCCATCTACTTACCCAAACTTAAGCCTCTTAAATGAATCTAGGTACTAACCATAAATTGTGTATCCCTTCTCCTCCCTGCACCTCTGCCCTGGGGACTTGTAACTTTTCCCAATATAACTAACTTTGGCAAGTTATAGTTTGAACCTCCTTTTAAAAAATAATATTTTATTATTTTCCCCCAATTACATGGAAAAACAATTTTAAATTTTTAAAAAATTGTTTGAGTTCTCAATTCACTCTCTCCTTCCCTGCCCTTCTTCATGAGGTGAACAATTTGATATAGGTTATACATGTACAATCATGCAAAATATAAGTATAGAGTAGTCGTGCTGTAAAAGAAAACAAAGACAAAAAGAATTCATTTTTTTCCATAGCTTTGTGCTTATGCTAAAATCACATTTTTATGTTAATTATTTTCCAGTGTTAACTGAAAGCTCAGAAATGTGAGCCAGGAATTAGAAGCTCACCTCCAGTATCACAGAATTTTAGGACCAGAAGAGACCTTTTAGGGAGCACTGAGTCATAAATAGGTAGATGTAATGGACCTTCTAGATTATCTGGTCTAACGCACCTCATTTTGAAACTGAGGAAACTGAGGCTCAAAAAGATAACTAGTATTTATAGCTGGTACTAATATAGTACTTTAAGGCTTACAAAGCATCTAGAGTTACACAAGTAGTTAAGTAGAAGAGCCGGATGTGAACTCAGGTCCTAATTCAAAATTCTTCCTACCTTTTTACCTGATCAGCTAGCTCAAGCTCTGATTTTATAGATGAGGAAACTGAAACCCAGAGAGGTTAAATCGGCACAGAAGTTAGTGGCAAAGCAGATCAGAATCAAATTTCTAAAATTCTTGTTAACTATACTACTCTGCCTCTTAGATCCAATCAACCAATCAATAAATATTTATTAATCACCTACTATGTACCAAGTACTGTGCTAAGCCTTGGGGATAATTAAAAAAAAAAAAAAAAAAGCAAAAAGCAAAAACAATTGCTGCACTTCTTTATCAACTCACTATTCCACTCTCCACAGTGGCTCTCATGGTTCTCCTTCCCAAAAGTCTCTCAGCTGGGAATTTTGCCTCATATTTTATTCCCCAAAATTTAAAAATTAAAGTTATTCTATGAGAACTTCCTCTTCTTCCCTCTTCCTCATCTTCTATCAGTAAAATTACTTCTGCTGCTTTCTCCTAATTCACCATCTCTTAGGATTTACTTCGAAGTAACCTTACTCCTCATCAAAACTAAGTCCTCTTCCATTAAGAGGTCCCATTCCATGCTGTCTAATACATCATTCCCTCTGTCATCCATACCTTTTCACTTGTTTCCAATCTCCCCAACTATGTTATCCTCCCTTGATTCAATGAACTTCCGTGGTTCCCTATCACATCCAGGACAAAATACTAAATTCTCTGCCTAGCATTCAAAACCATTCATGACCTAGGTCTTTTTTACCCTTCCAGTCTTCCTACACCTTACTCCATACCATTTAACTCTGTAAGTGACACAGCAGCAAGATAACTGTACATATATGTATGCCTATATTGGATTTAACACATATTTTTATCATGTTTAACATATATTGGATTGCATGCCATCTGGGGGAGAGAGTAGAGGGAAAAATTGGAACACAAGGTTTTTCAAGGGTCAATACTGAAAAAAATTATCCTTGCATATGTTTTGAAAATAAAAAAAACTTCAATAAAAATATTTTTTAAAAGTGACACAAACCTGTTTCACCACCAAGTTCTATATCTCTCAGTTCCTGGCATATTCTCTGTCTCTCTATTGTGCTCTCCACTTTGACTACTATGATCTCCTTGGCTTCAAGCCTCAACTAAAATCCCACCTTCTATAGAAGCCTTTCCCAAACCCTTTTAATTCAATAACATTCCTTCCATTATTTCCTTTTCATCCTCTTTACAGTCTGTTCAGTTGAGTTCAATTTTTCATGTCTCTGTGGACTGTATTGTTCACGGGATTTCCTTGGCAAAGATACTGGACTAGTTTGCCATTTCCTTCTCCAGTATAAAGTTTACTTAGTCCATAGCTGTTTGCATGTTGCCTCTGCCATTAGATTGTAAGTTCCTTAGGATCTACTTGGTAACCCCCAGTGTTCACCTATTGGACCTGTTCTCACTGAGTTATTTCCTATCTCTTTTAGCTACCCAGTGTCTGCCTGTTTCCCTTCTGAACTGGCTTGCTCTCTTGAGCCTTAGGCCTGAATGGTTAGAAATCTGGTGAGAGCCCACATTTGGGGTCTCCTCAGCAGGAGCCCCTTTCCTCTGCATTCTTCTTGTTCTCTTGGCAATGGGCATGGTGGAAAACATTGGATGTAGAGCTTGAAGATTTGAAATTGAATATTGTTTTATTCTTTCAATGTCTTTTAGCTTTGGCTAAGCTATTTAATTCTGCCGGCTTCATTTTCTTCATAAAATGAAAACATGGGACTATGTGATCTCTTAAATGCTATTCCTTCTTATTCATTTTCAGTGGCCTTCTCTATTTTCTCAATGCAATGAATCCAGACCAAGTGCAAGAATACTTCAAAGGAAAAATGGCATTACAATTACACATATTATGAGGAACATGCATAAATGAAGTCAGATTTCTTTCAACTGTCTCCCTTCTAATGATCTAATTATTTTTTAAGTTAAAGGTACTTTTCTTCAAGTGCCATCTCTAAGCAAATAGAACACTGCCCCATAACTTCTATGACTACAGCCAGGGTTCATGGACAATCCAGTATATCTGTGAACACCACCATGTACTCTTTAAAAATGTGATACCTTCCCCTCCCCTTTTCAATTTCAAAAGATTTAATTATAGTGACATCACAAATCCTAGAGCATACAAATTACTCAGTTCCCAGCAGTCTGATTCACCATCTGGGCAACAAGAAATGTAATTTCAAGTCTATATCTGAAGTTTTCTAAAATGAGGGGGGGAGGAAGGCAGGAAGGGGAGGAGAGGGAGGTGTGGAGATCTTGCAATAACCAGATATGATGAAATCTCGAGAGCTCCGAGCACTGTGGACTTAAAACCAAAATGAAATTATCTCAAATGATGTTAGCAGACACAAATGTTTCTAATCATTCTGTATGGTGACTTCCTGGAATGTCCCAGCACAACTGAAACAAGACTGTCTCTATTGTTTTCTTCATACTATAAAGTGATAAATACCGTCATATCACTAACATAAAAGTCAAAATGATTAAGGGCAGGTACATTGTACTATGTCGACTACTAAATTTATGTTTACCAGTTTCAGACACACCTATTTCTTTAGGTTTTGCCTGCTGGCCAGACCTGCCCTAAAATGTTCATGAGGATGATGTTTTCCATTTTAAAATCTTCCTTTCTTATCCCTGCCATCCTCATTCCAATCAGGCATTAGCAAGTGGGCTTAGGCTGCCATAACTTAAATTTTTTTTTAATCTGATTTGGCAAAAGGAAGTAAGCAAACCTTGTTAGGGAAAACCTACCTTGGGATTTTTCATCATTTTCCAACTGTTTTCCTTTAGTGGGATGCAAGACGGGTGGGACCCTTTATAATTTTATCTCTTTCCCTAGCTAGAAAAGAAGTTGCCAAGTGGCGGAATGCTTTAATAAGGAACTTCAGGCTTCCCTAACTTGATAAACACTAAACCCTCTAATAACAAACATCTCGGCTCTGCCCACAGGAAGCACCATTATGAAACATAGTGACTGGAGATTTATTTTAGGTTCAAAGATAGTAAATCCCTTCAGGAGTGAAAGGGAACCAGAGCGCAACAGGTTAACAGTGCAAAACTTGACCAAACGGAAATAGTCCTTTTTTTCCATATCTTCCTTCTCGCTTCCTCACTAGCTTTATAGAGCTCCCTACACTCTCCACCTCTCGCCCTTGCCCTCGCCCTTGCCCACTTACCCCCTCCCCCAAGCAGGGGCTGCTCGGAAGCCCGGGACTCCGCTCCTCCTCCTCTCCTGCCCCGCCTCCCCCCAGCACTCCCGGGCGCGGGCTCCTCACTCAGTAGCCCCAGTGGAGCCCGTCTCCTCCCGGCGTGCCAGGAGGAGGGCTCTCGGAATGTCCCCCGCGCTTCCCCGCACCGGGACTCCAGCCCCAGGGCACAGCGCTTAACAGCTCGCTCCCGCCCGCTACCTGGGTGAAAGCCGCAGCCGGCTGCGTCTCCGTCGCGCCGACGACCAGCCGCCCGGGAACTTGGAGCAAGGGGAGCAAGAGCAGAAGCAGGGGCAGAGGAGCGGACGGCGGCTCCATCTTGGTAGACGGAGCAGGCAGCAGTGAAGGAGGGAGGAGGAGCCAGGCAGCCCGAGGAGCTGGGCGGAGAGGAGCGGCCCCGCCGAGCCAGGGGAGGAAGCCCCTGGCTCTTGCTCCTTGCACCCTCTACCAAGAGATTTTGTTGAAATAATAATTTCCAGTCTTCGGAAATCCACGTGTCAAGGCTATGTTTCTTTCAAATGAGTATTCCAAACTCGAGGTGAAATAACTAATCGAAAAAATTAGAACTACTTTTTGAGAATGCGATTTTACATTGACAAGCAGTGTTGCTGGTTAATGCTGAGTGCAAGATTTCACCGAGAAAATGAACTTAAAACGTGTTCTCTTCTAAATCATGGAGAAGGTGTTTTTTGGTGGCACTTCTTTAAAAACGGCTTCATGCATTCTATCAAACATTTAAAGAAATATGAATTCTAATACCAAAACAAAAAGAGAAACCCCACAACGGGAAATATGAGATGCAACCAAATTCTATGATCCAAAGGGTCTTGATAGCTCAACCGTAGAGTCATAACAGAAAGAAAATTACAGAACAATATCCCTAATGAGTGTTGATACAAAAATTTTAAATAAAATCTTTTAAACTTTGCAAATCTTAGAGGCAGCTGGGTGGCGCAGTGGATAGAGCACCAGCCTTGAATTCAGGAGGACCCGAGTTCAAATCTGGTCTCAGACACTTAACACTTCCTAGCTGTGTGACCCTGGGCAAGTCACTTAACCCCAGCCTCAGGGGAAAAAAAAGAAAATCTTAAAAAGCAGAGACTGCAGCATTATATTACAAATGATTATGGTATACTATGACCACGTTGTATTTATGCAAGGAATTCAGAGCTTGTTGGTTATTAGGGAAATTATAACTATAACTGATCAACCAAAATTATTTAATAGATTTTGATTTAAAACTTTTGACATGATATATTATTTCTGTTAAAAAAAAAAACACCTTAGAACACATCGGAATAAGTGGATTTTTCTTTTGATAAATAGAATTTATCTAAAACGCAGTCACTGTTTTTAAGGTAGACTAACTAGAGATCTTTCCTTTTTTTTTTTTTTTTTTTTTTTTTACATATTTTAAGACTTTTATTTTGCACAATTTTGTGTTAAGGTTACAAGATTTTTTTTTTAATTTTAATTTTATTTTATAATTATAACATTTTTTGACAGTCATATGCATGGGTAATTTTTCACAACATTATCCCTTGCACTTACTTCTATTCAGATTTTTTCCCTTCCTCCCCCAACCCCCTCCCCCAGATGGCAAGCAGTCTTATATATGTTAAATATATTACAGTATATTACTAGAGATCTTTCCAATAAGATCTGTGGCAAAGCAAGGGTGTTCATTATCACCATTACTATTTAATATAATACCAGAAATGCTAGCTATGAAAATAAGACAAGGAAAAAAATTGAGAGAATAAGCAATGAGGAAACAAAATGATCACTTTTTATTTTTTGTAGTTGTAGATATTAGAGTTCCTTATGCAATCAACTAAAAAGCTAATTGAAACAAAAACTTCAATACAATTGCAAGACATAAAATAAGTCTACAGAAACCATCATATATCATATATTATGAACAAAACCCATCAGGAAGAGATAGAAAAAAGAAATTTTAATTTAAAATATTTAAAATAACTACAAATAGTATAAAATACTTTGGATCTGTTAAAATGTTCTTAGGAATTCTATGAATGCAACATTCATAGAAAATTCTTACACAAATAAAGAAAGATCTAAATATCTGGAGAAATGTTCATGAAAGGGCTGTGTTGAGAATTCATAGTGCAGGTGCTATTGATCAAATGATGTGATTCGGAAAGCACCAAATGTTGGGGTTTTGGAATGTGAAGAATTCACAATGGCCATTCTCTTTGGCAAAAAAGGCAGATTTATTTAGGAGAAAAGGTTACAGACAAAATGAAGAAATACAATAGATGCCAGGAATGGCAAATATAAAATAGAATTGGGAGAGCATATAATTAACCAGGAAAGGGGGTTAAAAATTGATGATGGAAAAGACAAGCTCCCTAGTGGAACCCACAATTAACCTGGATAAAGGGAACACCCCATGAGGTTGGAGCATGCTTAGCTGGCAGACTAAATCCCTACAGGAGTTTAGCACCCTAAAAGAATTAGTTAGCTACAAGAAGAAAGACACAGTGAGCCATGGTAGGGAGTGAGAAGAAAGACACCATGAAGCGTGGTGGGGGAGAATCAGAGGGAGACACCTTAAGAGAAGGTAGGGTGAGAGGAGAAATACCAAGTGACATAGGGGATGGGTGAAAGAAAAGACACTGAGGCAGAGTGCTACGTGGAGCCATAACTCCAAGAGGGATTCCACAAAGATGGCATGAGCCACGGACAGATTTATAGGGGAAATTTAACCTCATCGGTTTGGCATAACTTAATTTCTTGGCTGACACAAGACCCACGACCTTCACAAAGGATGGGATCATGAGGCTAATCTGATTCCTATCAGTGCCCTTCCCTGCCTGCCCCAGTGAACAATTCCATGCATATTTCACACTTTCTCTGCCAATTATATCCACAATCTCATCCCTATGATACAAAATATTTCTAGGTAGCCTTGGTCTTACAAGATCCAGAAATAGGATCCATGGCTGAAGTGAGGATTCTGGGTAGAACAGTGCAGCCAGCCAGCCTAGCAAGAAAGTCTAGCTCAGATAAATCAAGGTCTTCAAAGGGTTTTAGACTTGGAATAGAACTGTGCCATATAGGAACCGAGCTAAGCTATGAATCTAATTTCCTTATCCTTTCCAGAGTGAAGTAATAGAAGGATTGGGAATTATGCCCCCCTCCTTATGGTAGAGAGTATAAGTTTGTATATTTGTGATAATACCTTCTGAAGTAAATATTTCTGAGTAAAGTAATTAGACTATTAGTGGTTAATGGAATTGGGATGCAGGGGACTACACCCTACAATTTAAGGAATACCATTGGTGAGGACTGGAACCATTTGTAGAGAGTCTAGATACTCCAACACCCTTAAGGGCATGAGAGAACCTTGGGGGAGTTCTGAAATGTTACACACCTGATCTTCAAACAGTGGGATATAGGTACATGAATTTACTGTGGGTGGACATATGAATGTTATAACAGAGGTACATTAATTCAGTGTTGGTGGATTTATGATCAGGTCTAAAAAGCAATTTGGAACTTTGGGGGCTATTAAAGTCTGACCAACAATAATATTCCCAAGAGATCAAAGAAAGAGGAAAAGAATAAGTACAAAAAGGTTTGTAGCAACTTTTGTGATATCAAAGAACTGGAAATTGAGGGGATATCCTTGGAAGATGAGAAATCTCAGAAGACAAATGAACTAATGTAAAGTGAAGTGAAGAAATAATTGTGACCTAACAGCTCTGATCAATACCATGACCAACCACAAATCCAGAAGACTCATCATGAAATATGTGATGGATTCAGAGTGCATTTTGAGATATGTGTGTGTGCATGTGGGTGGGTGTTTGTGTGTATGTGTTTGTTTATTTTGGACATGACCTATGCAGGAATGTTTTGCTTGACTATACATATAAACAAGGATTTTATTTTTCTTGCTTTTTCATTGGAAGGTAGGAGTAAGAGAAGATGAGTCATTATGAAAATAAAAGTTAACTTTTAAAAAATCGCCTGCTTCAAAATTTGATTATTTTGCAGAGGGGATTACTGAGAAATATTTAGGTGAAGAAAGTTATTTATTAAGAATCTCACTCCATAGAACCAAGAGAACACTATATACAGCCACAATAAGATTATGTGATGATCAACTGTGATGGACCTGGCTGTTTTCAACAATGAAGTGATTCAAAGAAATTACAATAGATTTGTGATGAAGAGAGAGAGAGAGATCTATGGATGTGGATCAAAGTATAGTATTTTCATCTTTTGTTATGTTTTTTTTTCTTTCTCAAGTTTTTTTCCCCTTTTGATCAGATTTTTCTTGTGCAGCATGATGAATACGGAAATGTGTTTAGAAGAATTGTACATATTTAACTTGTATCAGATCACTTGCTGTCTAGGGAGATGACAAGGAGAGAGGGAGAAAATATTGGAATACAAGGTTTTGCAAAGGTTAATGTTGAAAACTATGTATGTGTTGGAAAAATAAAATACTATTTTTGAAAAAGAATCCAATGACAACAACAAAAAGAATCTGACTCCAGCCTCTTTCTAGATGGACTTCTCATTACTCATTCACTCTGCAGCTCTAGACAAACTGATTTATTTGTTTGCTCCTCATATACATTCCATTTCTTATCTCCTACCTTTGTGTCTCTGCACAAACTAATTCTCCTTTCTATCTCTTAGAATCCCTTCAAGGTCAGCTTATGTCTTCCACTGAAGGTCTCTCTTGGTCCCCCTAGTTGTTGTGTCCTCTCCATGTCTCTATAAATTACTTTATATTTGCTTTGTATGTATTTCGAATTTATATACATATGTATTATTTAACCCTAAAGAGTAGATAAACTCTTTGAAGTAAAAACCTCTTTCCTTTTTGGTTTTGCTATCCTTAGTGTCTACTAAAGTACATGTCATATAATAAGTACTTTGTGCTTAATGAACTAATTGAGGGATTGAGATCTATCTTTAATTTCCTTTTCTTTAGGTGAAAAATAAGTTACTGCTCTATGGAAGAAGAATCTTTGCAATTTCAGATTTGAAACAAACTGCAAATGTGTAACAAGAGCTCATATAAGTCACATTTAGACTCAAGGGTGACCATTAAAAATAAATTTGCTTTTAGCTTATTATTCCAAACTACAGCTTTCTCTGGGAAATCTAAGGTGATGAAAGTATATAAGGTACAGAATAGTCTTTACTGCAGTCCATAGAAAATATATATACCTGGGCTTGGCACATGTGTTGACCCCATCAGCTTAGTTAGCCAATGTCCCTATCTAGAGAAGTTGGAAGACTTGTTTCTGGGAGAGTTATGATTGCTGGAAAGGAAGTGCCTTAAAGAGGCTACAACATGCACAGAGATTCTGTACCTGGTTCTTGTCTGTAACCACATAGTTGGGAGGAGAATTTTTTTCCATTGTCTTTGTAGCTGAACTGAAGGCATTAAGAAAAAGGCTTGAATCATTTTCAGCAAGACCTCTTCAATCAGCAGCTTCCTTCACATAGCTGGAAAGAGACAATACTTTTAGAGGGAACACTATGAAGCCTTTCCCCCTTTAAGGCCATAGAACTTAGTGAAAAATCTTTATTCCTTATCATCTGAAATTGTTCTTTTCCCTTTGAGGTGAAGAACATTTGGATCCTTTGACCTTGTGAATTCAAAAGATCCAGAAAGCACTCTAGCATTCCAGTGTTCCAGTGTGTTAATACCAGACCCATTGCAGCCCTGAATGACCTTCAGGACACTAGCTTAGTGTTAGCTGAGATAAGGGCTCATCCTGCAGAGAAGTTGCTTTTGGTTATGACCGTGGTGGAACCAAAGCTAAGTCATTAACCTACTTCCCCCATGGACCAGGGATTAAAAGGGGAGAAAGTGTCTCTAAAGTGATGGTGGTGGGGAATATTTGTATATTTGTCCTTTTATCTTTAAAGTATATATTTTTTGTAAAAGCTAATTGATATTAGTTAAACGGAACTGGGACTACTAGTTACTGACCCCAGTGAGGAACAAGTAGCTAGTTTGAATTATGAGACAAAGAGGTTGAATTATGAGCTTGAATTATGAGACAGAGGTAGAATGTGCATATTACATATGGACTTATAAGTAGATAAAGAAAATACTCAAATTTATACAATAGCATATAAGGAATCATTACAATTTTTTAATGTTGGATTCTACTCCCCCCCCCCCCCCCCCAGTTTTTCTGACTAATCAGTACTTTGTGATTTAGACTCCCTTAGAAGAGAATTGAGTATGGCTGGAGTTGCCAAAGGGCATGCCTTGACATTCTGACAAATCCTAGCTCTTTCACAGAGTTCTACAGAGTCCTACATAGCTTCATAGTGCCATCATATGGTTTGTGCTGTTTTCATTAAGAGTTTCTTAATGTACTCTATTGGTTAAGGTTTCCTTTTCCCCTGTAGGATTATATTCAACTTTACAATGTGAGTCATTCTTGATTTTACATAGAAGGAAACTGAAGGTGGAAGAGATTGTTTAGGGTCATCAAGCTAATGTTTGAGGCAGAATCTGAACTCAGGTCGTCTTAACACTGTTCACAAAGCAGCACCTTGCTGCTTTGAGGGAAAGGATGTGATTACCTTAGAGAGGGAATAGCTACAAGAAAAACAAATTTCCTGATTCTGAAGGGGAAAGGAGGGTAGAAGAGCAAAGAGAAAAAAGGAGAAAAAAAGGAGAATTCAAAGAGATGTCTTAGAGTAACAGACAATTGGGGAATGGCTGAATAAATTGTGTTTTATGAATATAATAAATATATTGCATCATTTCTACTGACTAAAAAAGCTGGAGTGAAGTCTGGAACAAACTAGGTGTAAACTAACAATTTATATCATATATCAAGGTAAATTCTAATTGGATGTAAAGGGTAACAACATCAACAAATTAAGAAAGCCAGGGGGAAAAATTACCTTTCAGATATATGGAGAAGGAAAGAGTTAGTTTATGGTCAAATAAAGGAGAGGATCACAGAAGATAAAATCGACAATTCTGATTTAAATTTTTTTTCCTCAAAGAAACTAAAATTAGAAGAAAAACAGGTTAGGTAAGGTTAAACTACTTGATCTTAGGGTTAAGTTTTGGAAGAGAAAGAATAATGTGAAGCCAGAAGCAAAGTGGGGGAAATAATTTCTGGGTGTCATGATGACAGAATGAGTTCAGGAGGAGCAGGGAAAAGGGAGAATTGGAAGGTAGGAGATTATGGAATGAGAGGAATTTCAGACTTCTGGATTATGGAGGTCGTGATAATGAGCGATGGCAAGATCAAGGGTATGGCCATTCTCATGTGTGACTAAGGTAAAGATGGGCAGATAATGGTCCTCCTGGTAATAGGATGTCATGTTTGCTGCTAGGCTTGTGAAATGCATGGGTTGTCTGGAATCCAGAAAGTGAGTAGTTGTGGTCTGGTCGTTGAAAGAAGTCTTGTGGCAGGAGGTTCTATTTGGCCCCAGAACAAGAAACCAGACAGAGGGTGAATGTGCTCAAAGAGAAGCAGTTAAAGGATGGAGAGTGGGGTGCAGAGCCAGGAAAACCCAAGTTTTCAGGTCTTGCTGGGACCCTGAATTTTTCATTTCACCTCTCAGAGTCCTCCCCCTAAAAGTTGCAAAGGAGAGGTAGTTTGTGTTTGCTGGAGTTTCTTCCTAGTTTTATGTGCCCGAAAAAGGGAAGCTTGAGGGCACTGAGACAATGGCACCAATTTACCAAGATGCCTTCCACCATGCAATGCAGAAGAAATTGACAAATTGGGAAGACAGGGTACTTGAGGGAGAGATAAATACGTCTATCAATAGCTTCTATACCCAACACGTCTCCTTAGCCATTCTCCAATCTAAAAATGGTCAAAGGATATGAACTGATAAGGGTTTTTTTTCCCCTGAGGTAATTGGGGTTAAATGACTTGCCCAGGGTCACACAGCTAGGACGTGTTGTCAATGAGGTCACATTTGAACTCAGGTCCTCCTGACCAGGGCTGGCGCTCTATCCACTGCGCCACCTCGCTGCCCCAACTGATGAGTTTTTAAAGTTTTAAAAAAGTTTTTAAAGCGCGAATTTAAAAATGCACCATAATTAGAAAAAATAACCATTAAAACAACTCCCACCTCTCAGACTGGCAAATAGGACAAAAGAGGACAATGACAAATATTGGAGGGGCTGTGGGAAACACTAATGCCCGGACGATACCTAGAAAATGATCAAACTAGGCATAGCGACTGTTATCCAACTAGTATCCCTCTCCCCCACTAAGCCTACATCTAAATGAAAAAGGAGGAAAGGGATTTATAAGTACAAAACTGAAGAACAAGTCCTTTTTTTCGTGGTAGTCAAAAATGGTGGGGGGGGGGGGGAAGAAAGGGGGCGTGGCCTCGGGAGGGAAGCCGAGGCGTCACTATAGTGACGCTCCTCCGTCACGTCCTCGCCAAAGCCGTGGTTCTCAGCCACGGCGTCGCTTTGGAGATGACGTCATATCGAGGCGCCGTGCTGAAGAATTGCCAAAGCGGAAGAGCTGCTGGCGCTTGAGGGTCTTGGCTTCCCTGGATGCGGAGGTGGTGTGAGCGTCATGGCGGTGTTGCTGGAGACCACTCTGGGCGACGTTGTTATCGATCTGTACACAGAGGAGCGCCCGCGGGGTATGTAGCTGCGTCGATGGTCCCCGGCCCTTTAGCCGCCTGTCCCAGCTCTCTGTCCCTGCCTGGGACGTGGGTGATGGGAAGTAGAGCGGGATCAAGATTTGGAGCCGGAGGTCCTCTTTTCGTCCAAGAGCATCTTGTTCAAGAAAGTTCTAGGGAGCATAGCAGAGGAGGAGGAAGGGGAGGACGTTGGTACCTTACTCGGGGAGTGTGTTTTGGAGGTAGCCTTGGGGCTGGTGTTGAGTTTGGGGTCCGGAAGATCTTGCATCCGGTTGTAGTTTTGTGACCGTGGCCCCTAAAACTCCGAAACTCCCCAGGAGACTACGAGCTAAATCAGAAGCGGTTGCAGTCTGCACGGCTGAAGGTGGTTCTCACGTTGGAAGTTTTTTTTTTGTTTGTTTTTGTTTTTGTTTTTTTTTGATTTTTAATAGTTTTTATTTGCCAGATATATGCATGGGTAATTTTACAGCATTGACAATTGCAAAAGCTTCTGTTCTAATTTCTCCCCTCCCGCCCATGGCAGATTAACCAATACATGTTAAATATGTTAAAATATAAATTAAATACAATATATGTATACATCGCATTGGAAGTTCTGAGATATCCCTCCTGTTAATAGTGTTTGCTGCCAGGCTTGTGAAATGCATCCGAACTCTGTTAGCTATCTGGTCTCGGAAAGGAACTCTTGTGGCAGGAACAGAGAAAGGGTGGATGTGTTAAAAGAGATGCGGCTAAAGGATAGAGAGCGGGGCTGAGCCAGGAAAACCGCTCTGCGACCCTGGATTTCTTGTTTCACCTCTCTGAGTCGTTCATAAGTAGTAATGATAATAATTTTCACATTTGTATAGAAATTCAAAATTTACAAGGCTTTTTTATTGGTAGTCTGCAATTGACACATTCCTTTCAAAATAAACAAAAAGGAGCAAATAAGAATAAGAATATTTGTTATTAAATTAGTTTTCAATCCTGTCAGATTTTTTTTTTTCAGGCTGAGTAAAGACTCAGTTAAGGGAGACAGGAGCAAAGAACTGCCCATCATGGCATGCTTTCATTCAGAGAAGGAGCTGTGCTCTATGAGTAAAGCAGTATTGAATTAGCTCCCTCCCCCCCTCCCCCCCCAGTGCAAGTTATACAGAATTAGAGAAGCTATCTCAATTGTTCATATGGACTGTTTGTGTTCAACCTGTAGCAGAGCATTCTAAGTTTCTATTAGTCTGATCAGCACTAGTCAGACATGCTGTAACTCAACTGTAATATAAATGGTGTCATTTTGGTCCTCTCTTTTTTTTTTTTTTCCCTGAGGCTGTGGTTAAAAGTGACTTGCCCAGGTTCACACAGCTAGGAAGTGTTAAGTGTCTGAGACCAGATTTGAACTCCGGTCCTCCTGACTTCAAGGCTGGTGCTTTATCCACTACACTAACTAGCTGCCCCCATTTTGGTCCTCTTTGAGAAGAAATGTCAACTACCATCACCACCATTATTATCTGCTGTGTTCTAGTCCTTGGGCTAAGTGCCAGGGATAGAAATATGAAAACAACAACAACAAAAGAAACAATTCTGTTCTTAAACTTACATTCTAATAATCACCAAAAAAAGATATATTGTTCACTCTTAACTTTCATAGTTGAAGTAAATTTAGAACTTGCCTTGTTTGCCTATTTTAAAAATTTCTCATTGGTTGATTTGATTAATTATAATACTTTAATTTCTTTCAGCTTGCTTAAATTTTCTGAAGTTGTGCAAAATAAAGTACTACAATTATTGTCTCATTCATAATGTACAGGTGAGTTGGTGGTCATTACTTATTTTTTTCATTGCTTAAGTTTGTCAGCTCAGAATATCAATTGATCAGCTTCTTGTTGTGTTCTAGAGAGATTTTATTATACAAACTGGTGATCCTATGGGAACTGGCCGAGGAGGAGAATCAGTCTTTGTGTAAGTACATTCCACCCTTCCAGGAGAAAGATCCATAGCTTTCCACGTTGCTATCACCACACTCACTGTCCTACCAGGAAATGAGCTTGGTACATTTTATTTGGTACATTATATACCAAAAATTGAATTTTCTGTTTGAGTGTTTATTAATGTTCTTCATTTGGCACTCGCTCTCTCTCAATATATGTGTGTGTATGTGTATGTATATATATATATCTTTATTTTTTATTAATTTTATAATTATGACATTTTTTGACAGTACATATGCATAGGTAATTTTTTACAACATTATCCCTTGTACTCCCTTCTGTTCCGAATTTTTCTCCTCCTTCCCTCCATCCCCTCTCCTAGATGGCAGGCATTCCCATACATATTAAATATGTTCTAATATATCCTAGGTACAAAATATATGTGCAGAACCAAATTTTTTTTGTTGTTGTTGTTGCAAACGAAGAATTGGATTCAGAAGGTAAAAATAACCTGAGGAGAAAAACAAAAAATGCTAACAGTTTACACTCATTTCCCAGTGTTCCTTCTCTGGGTGTAGCTGATTCTGTCCATCACTGATCAGTTAGAATTGGATTAGATCTTCTCTATGTTGAAGATATCCACTCCCATCAGAATACATCCTCATATAGAATCGTTATTGAAGTGTATAATGTTCTCCTAGTTCTGCTCGTTTCACTCAGCATCAGTTGATGTAAGTCTCTCCAAGCCTCTCTGTATTCATCCTGCTGGTCATTTCTTACAGAAATAATATTACATATCATTCATATACCATAATTTATCCAACCATTCTCCAGTTGATGGGCATTCATTCATTTTCCAGTTTCTAGCCACTACAAAAAGGGCTGCCACAAACATTTTGGCACATACAGGTCCCTTTCCCTTCTTTAGTATTTCCTTGGGATATAAGCCCAATCACAGCAATGCTGGATCAAAAGGTATGCACAGTTTGATAACTTTTTAGGCATAATTCCAGATTGCTCTCCAGAATGATTGGATTCTTTCACAACTCTACCAACAATGCATCAGTGTCCCAGTTTTCCCACAGCCCCTCCAACATTCATCATTATTTGTTCCTGTCATCTTAGCCAATCTGACAGGTGTGTAGTGGTGTCTCAGCGTTGTCTTAATTTGCATTTCTCTGATCAATAGTGGTTTGGAACACTCTTTCATATGAGTGGAAATAGTTTCAATTTCATCATCTGAAAATTGTCTGTTCATAGCCTTTGACCATTTATCAATTGGAGAATATTTATGTCTTTATTACAGTAATAATAGATTACTTTTATATCACAATTTTATGGTTTCTAAAGACTTTCAAGTGAGTCTGATTTTTCTAAGGGAATTTTGAAGGGGAAATGGGGAGGGGAGGGAAGTAGTGGAAAGCAATATTTGGAATCATGATTACATTCTCAAAATATTGTGAATGATTTGGGATTGGCTAATCAAGTATATTCTAGTAAGATGCTAATGAGACCAAAGATGGCAGGTTCAGGACATTTGATTGGTACCTAGTTACAAAACTAATTTTATTTTTTTTTTTTTTGTGAATGATAGTTCATAGAAAGTTAATAAGAATATGTAGAAGAAATCAAGGTATTTTGATGATAGGGCATCTCTGAGCATCCAGTGGATGGCTGGCTATAATATGAAAAGCTGTGTGATTTTTTTTTTTTTTTTTTTTTCCCCCATAAGGAGAATAATGCTTTCTTTTACCTTGTTCACAGCACAACCAATATCCTTGTTTTAGGTCTTAAGTTTCAAATTTATTTTGTACAACTTTGTGTATACCTCCTGATTTTGGGAGGGGGAGTTTGGAGGGAAGAAAAAGATTGTGCTGATGTCCTGATGCTCAGTAGAAACTTATGGATACTTTTATGCCAAATTTCAATATGGCTAGGATGTCACTTTAGGTTTCAGTTATACAAAAGTGATCGGGAGTTTTCTTCACTGATGTTGAATTAAAGCATATATCAGTGAAGTAATGGAAGTCTTTAAATTCAACACCTCTAACAGAAGCAGTTTTTCAGTTGTAATTTCCATTTTAAAATTCAGAAATAATTGTCAACAGTTGAACTTTTCATCATAATTTTTATTTGAAAAATTGAAGTGTCCTCTTTATTAAAATTTCCTCTTTGCATGCTTTGTAAAAATATTGCCATATATTTTCAGACAATTGTATGGTGATCAAGCAAGGTTTTTTGAGGCAGAAAAAATGCCAAGAATTAAGCACAAGAAAAAAGGCACAGTATCTATGGTGAATAATGGCAGTGATCAACATGGATCTCAGGTGAGCTCATTGTGAACAAATAAGCCTTCTAAAATCAGGAATGGGGAGAAACCTTTGCTAATAGATCTACTGCAATAATTCTAGAAAGGTGAGACTTTTACTTTAACAAGATTAATTTTTTTTTCCTCCTCAGTAACCCATTTTAACAGTACTCAATTTCAGTTTACACAATTGTGTTTTAAAAGTAGGCTAATGATTTGTGTATTGAATAATAATGTTCAAATTACATATGCTTTCTACTTTTCACTCACCATTTACAAATCACTTAGGATATTTTGTTGTTGTTTGTGTCTGACTCTGTGAGCCTATTTGGGGTTTTCTTGGTAAAGATCCTGAAATGACTTGCCATTTCCTTTTCTATCTCCCTTTATAGATAAAGAAACTGAGGCAAATAGGATTAAGTGACTTGTTTTGTCTGAGGCCAGATTTGAACTTTTCAGGAAATAAAATATTTACATATGTTTATATATTAAATGTAAAAGAGTGATTTTTAACCCCACATATTTAAAGTGCAATTCTGACCTAATTAGGGAAGAAGGAATTCCAATAAAGGTATTTGCATTTTAGATGGGATTCTTGGTTTTAAATGATTTAAACTTAAGACTGGAAAGAACTTAAAAATCCCAGTCATAATCTTTTTTGAATTAGAAGTTTTCAAAAATTATTGTTGTACCACTTGTCACCATATCATTTTGAAGTTTTGCGAAACATTTCTCTTTAGATATAATCCATTTTGTTTATTTCTGTGTGAATTGTATTCATGACTGATTTTGGCTACATGCTAAATGTCTTTGCACTTATTATGTAATAATATACATCTTCTCTTTTTCACATTTAGTTTCTTATTACCACAGGAGAAAATCTAGATTATCTTGATGGTGTACATACAGTATTTGGTGAAGTAACAGAAGGAATGGATGTAATCAAGAAAATTAATGAAACCTTTGTTGACAAAGACTTTGTACCTTATCAAGATATCAGGTGTGATTTCCTTTTTCCTTATATATAGAGAGCTTTAAGGATCTCTGATTTCATCTATGTTGACTTCCTTTTTTGATAACAAACTGCAACTTCTTGATACTTTAGAAGAAAGACTTTATGATTGGCATTGTCTAGAAAAATCCATTACTGTCAGCTGTCTGTGATGAGCCACTGTGAAATTACCACTGCCTTAGGCAGCAGACTCATAGTCTGTCATTGGGTCTGTAGCTGAAGCCTTTTCATCTTGGTCGGACTTGCCAGAGCCTGATTTTAGAACTTAAGTTCATCATAATCATTCTCTCAATCAACAATATTTATTAGTATGTGCCAGGAATTCTGATAAAAATGTAGAGGGAGAATAATCCTTTCTTTCAAGGACCTTTAACATTTTACTTTGGGTATCAGACAGATAGAATGGGAGCAGATACAGCATGTTCATAGATAGGTAAATACAAGATATATACAGAATAAATGAGTAGTTACTATGCAGGCACTTACAGTTGAGTGGTGGGGGTTTGGGAGTGTTCACTCAGGAATGTGTGTGCAGAAGTTGCTATTAGATATAGTGCCAAGTATGTGGTAAGTTGATTAAGTGAATTATAACTCTTTTAAGGAGTATAGAACTTGAGCTTAATTAGTATCAAATTAATATTTTTTAAGAAAAATGAAAGTGGTTTAATGGAAGATTATAAGAACATTTGTCATGGCCATTTACAAATTTGAGCTGAGTTAGTATCAGATTAGTATTTTAGTGTTGACTTCTGTAGATATTATACTTCAGTATTTTAGTATATTTACATTTATTTGGGCACTTTTTTAGTAGTGGTGATATGTAAGAATTTTTTTTAAGAGAAATGAAAGTGATTTAATAGACTATAAGAATACTTGTCATGACTATTTGCATTTCTTTTTAAATAATTATATTATTGTACCATATATGTTATTTGTTTTGAAAAAAATCTTTAAAATAATCTAGCTTGATGTTAATAATAGTATTAAGAGTTACTAACTATTTTTAGGAAACTAAAATGCTAAACTTAATGAGGTAGTATAGATGATGAAGAAATAGGGCAAAAGTTTTAGGATTTCAACATTTGCATAATTTTCTACTTTAGAGGTCATTGCATATGCTGATTATATCAGATAGTCATAAGTAACAAACTAAAATAATTTCTTTAGAAGTAATAGATTTTAAGAACCTGATGTAGATTTTACTTTGACTTGAGCAGTAAATAAAAGTTTGTTGATTTTTTTTTAATTAAAATTTTTAATTAAAAAAATTCATGGTTAATTTGTAGATTTTGAAACATTTTAATCTACACATATAACTTTTCATTTTTAAGGATAAATCATACAGTGATTTTAGATGATCCATTTGATGACCCAGCTGGCTTATCAATTCCTGATCGATCACCAGAGCCAACCAAGGAACAACTAGATGTACGTTTACTGATTATTTGCCACTTTTTTTGGTTGTGCCTTCACATTTTGGTGTCATTTTTCTTATTTGTGAAATGAGGGAATATGATTAGATGGCATCAGTAGTCTTTTCTAGCTAAGAAGTTCTTTGATTTTTCTGAACCTGTGAGTGAACATTGTCATTGGTGTATATTCATTTCCTTAGAATTATGTTTCTGTAAGGCTTACTTAGGTACTAACTAGAGAAACTGTAGTTGTCTTTTTCCTACTGTTCTTCACATGGCTAGGAGTGGTACAAACACTGGCCTGGCTACCCCCATTATTTTCATGTGACTTTCTCTCCTTAAAGACACATCTAGAATCCCTTTACTGCTGCATTTCTAATGGTCTCTTCTAGCTCTTTTTCTATCCAGCTATTGAAATGTAGGAATTAACTACAAGGTATTGGTTTTCTTTTTTTGTCCTTTTTGTTTTTATTAAAACGGTTATAATTTGAGAAGCTTCAGAATATATTAGCTGTATTTTATACCTATGAAATCACATCTTGTTCCTAATTCTGCCCCTTAAACTGTTATTAGTGACATGTGGCCTAAAATCCAACTTTGTGAATGAAAGGGTTTGAATATTATTTGTGGCATTGTTCAGTTTTTGTCATTCAGTGATTTGTTGGACATTAACTAATTTCTACAGGATTCTTTGTTATTTTGGTTAGCATAAGTTTAATTTCTAAAAGCCTACTCTTGATTGCTTTTTTATCAAACTATATTGGACAAACTATGAAAAGATATCTTGTCTTTCATCTGTATCAAGTTTTTGTTTCTGAAATGCAAGGATCAATCATTTTTGTTTTGTCTTTTCCCCATGTAGAGTGGCCGAATAGGAGCAGATGAAGAAATTGATGATTTCAAAGGGAGATCAGCTGAAGAAATTGAAGAAATAATGGCTGAGAAGGAGGCAAAAACTCAGGCTATTCTTTTAGAAATGGTGAGATAACTTTCTGCTTAAATATATTCTTGCATGCATTTTTTAATTATTATTATTATTTTTTTTATTAATATTTTTTATTTACCAGATATATGCATGGGTAATTTTACAGCATTGACAATTGCAAAACCTTCTGTTCTAATTTCTCCCCTCCTTCCCCCCCACCATGGCAGGTTGACCAATACATGTTAAATATGTTAAAGTATAAATTAAATACAATATATGTATACATGTCCAAACAGTTGTTTTGCTGTACAAAAAGAATCGGACTTTGAAATAGTGTACAATTAGCTTGTGAAGGAAATCCAAAATGCAGGCAGACAAAATTAGAGGGGTTTGAGAATTCTATGTAGTGGTTCATAGTCATCTCCCAGAATTCTTTTGCTGAGTGTAGCTGGTTCAGTTCATTACTGCTCTATTGGAACTGATTTGGTTCATCTCATTGTTGAAGAGGGCCATGTGCATCAGAATTGATCATCATATAGTATTGTTGTTGAAGTATACATCTTCTGGTTTCTCCTGGCCCTACTCATTTCACTTAGCATCAATTCATGTAAGTCTTTCCAGGCCTTTCTGAAATCATCCTGTTGGTCATTTCTTACAAAACAATGATATTCCATAATATTCATATACCACAATTTATTCAGCCATTCTCCAATTGATGGGCATCTACATAGTTTCCAATTTCTGGCCACTACAAAAAGGGCTGCCACAAATATTCTTCTTGCATGTATTTTTTAAGTGGTATGTGTCTGTCTGACTGCAAAGCAACTCTTGTTTTGATAATTTTGGCCAGTCACTAAATATTTATAAAATACCTGCTATGTATTAGACATGATGCTAAGTGCTGGAGAACCAAAAAGAGACAAAATCTCAGTCTCAGACATCAAGGAGATCACAGTCTAAGGATGAAGATTACCTGTAGCAAATACATAAAAATTAGCCATAGCAGAAGAAAAGCATTAGAATTGGGAGGTCGGAGAAGGCTTTCTATAGAAGGTGGGATTTTAGTTAGGATTTAAGAAAATCAGGAAGGTCAGTCAGTTTAGAGCAGGGGTGAGAGTATGCCAGAGGTGGGGGGAGAGCCAGAGAAAATACCCTGAGAGGTGAGAGATGGAGGTTTTTGTTAGGTGAACTGCTGGAGGCCAGTCTCACTAAGGAGATGATGTGGAGTGAGGTGGGAAACACTGGAAAGGTACAAGGAGGCTTTGAATGGCAAATAGCAGGTTTTGTATTTGATCCTGGAGGTTACAGGGAGCACCTGCAATTTATTGGGTAGGGTTAGGGGGTGACATGTTTGGACCTGCACTTTAATGGTTGAAGGGAGGGGAGACTTGAGGCAGGAAGAGATGAGGCTTTGCACCAGAATGGTGGTAAGACAAAGGGGAGAAGGAAAAGTATTGGAGGAATCATGGTGTGGAAGGGAGGATCAATTAGAAGTTTCTAGAAATGAAAGAGTTCCGCTGGAAGTAGTGGGACCCCCAAACCTGCCAAAGGTCTTCAGGCTAAAGTTGAATGGCTTCTGATCCCTTCGGTTTCAAAGTGTGGTAATTGTCCCATGGGTCTTGAACAGCAATCAACCCTTTTTTGATCATTCTCTTTCCCTGATATAGTTTTTTAAAACTCATTTTTGTTTTCTTTATTTTTTTTTAGCCATCCTTAGCCTATTCTGAGTTTTGACCTTCCTGATAGTACTCTTGTGTGACTATGCTATATTTTTGTATTGAATCCATTAAAACATTTATTAAGTACTGTGTAAAGCACTATGCTAAAGGCTGGGGATACAAAGTGTTGATAATGGCTAGCAACTTTTCTGGCCAGGACATATTTATTTTCTAATAAGATTGATATTATCCTATATATACTTCTGTTTTGCATAAACTTTCCTTGGACTTGAATTTTTCCATTCCAATTTTGGAATTTTTTTATTCCAGTCTCTCTATAGAGCTAGAACAGTTTGAAAAAATACAAAATGGATTTGCTGCAAAGTCCATTATAAAATAGAGAACTTGTTAAAAGATTGTTTAAAAAAAAAATCATCCTAAGATAGTTTTCAGGACAATATAAAATTAAATAAGCCTCTTCCATATGCGTTTTTAGCATTCTGTGACAAAATTGTAATTTGAGAAGAAGATATATGACATGGAGAGGGAGGAGCAATTAGAACTTTCCAAAAATGGAAACAAGTTCCTTGGTAGGTAAATAGGGCTCCCAACCTGCCAAAGGTCTTTAAGCAAAAGTTAAGTGAGTGTACTATCGATTTCAATCTCATGAAAAATGAATTGTTGAACTTATAAAAAAGGCAATATAACATAGAGGAGAGAACATTGGATCTAAAGTGACAAGATTTGGGTCTTTCATTTTGTTGCTTCTTTCATGTGTGATTTGGGAAGTCACCTCATCTCTGAAGCTTGGGTTCCTCATTTTTTTTTAAAATAATAGCATTTTATTTTCAAAATATATGCAAGATAATTTTCAACATTCATTCTTGCAAAACTTTGTGTTCCAAATTTTTCTCCCTCCTTTCCCCCTATTTTATCCCCTAGACAGGAAATAATCCAATGTATGTTAAACATGTGCAATTCTTCTATATTTTTTTCCACATGTATCATGCTATACAAGAAAAATCAGATCAAAGAGAAAAAACAAAAAGCATCAGTTTTCTCAATTGTAAAATGAGTATCCTGGTTTAGTTGACCTCTAGAATCCCAACTAGTTCTAACTCCTCTGATTATAAAGAGTAGTTGAGGAATTTAACATTTATTACAGAGTAAATTCACTTCTCTATGTTAAATCATAAAACAAACTTACATAACTAAATGAATGTGGAAAGAAAACTGAGGATTCTAAGAGGTGTTATCTTTGTGTATGCAGTCAGTCATAGTGGAGAGCATGAGACTATTTAAGTGATTGTAGTTAATTAGGAGATTAATTGACCAAATAAGTCTTTTTCCCCCCCTGTTTCTAATTCACATTGTTGTGAATAATAATGTTACTTATACTTAAATGTCCCCATATCTTCTATCATGCTGTTTCCTTTTCACTGAATTACATATACTGCCAACTTCATTGCTTGCTCTTGCTTTGTGAATTAACTGGCAGTGTTAGTTGGGGGTAGTTATTGTTTTATTGAATTGTCTTTTAAAAAAATAATTTGGAAAGGAATCCATTATTTTAAATTCATTCTTTTTAAGTGATAAATATCTTTGGTAAAAGATACTCTTTTCTTCTTCATTTAAAAGAATATAAAATTTAAATACCTTTATTATTGACGACTCATGACAAAGCAGTAAGTAGAATAATGGTTTCCTGTCCTATATGTCTTTTGGTCTAAACAGCATTTATCATAGACTATTTATTGATACACGTTATTCTTTCGGTCCACTTGCAGTTTTAGGGAAATAGAATTTTCTCCCACAATAACTGCTGTCATCATCAAAAACTGTAAAGAAGTGGAATTCTCAATATTCTGTTGTTTTTGTAGAACTCCTTAGGAGCAAGTGACTAAGGAGGGTGGTGGAGATGAGCATCTGAAGCAAGAAATATATGAGGGTCCTTTGTCACTTTTTGTTGTTCTCCTCACCAGGAGAATTTGGTATTATTCTGCATGTTAAAATATTTATTAATGATTAATTTCCATACAGATTCAGATTGATTAGCAAATTTTCTTTAATTAGTCTTACTAAAGAAAATGGCATTGTTCTTTTTACTTTTAATTCAGGTGGGAGATTTACCTGATGCAGATATCAAACCTCCAGAAAATGTCCTGTTTGTGTGCAAATTGAATCCAGTGACCACAGATGAAGATCTAGAAATAATATTCTCAAGATTTGGACCCATAAAAAGGTAGTTTGTTCTTATTGGGGGGGGGAGAAAGAAAGAAAGTATACATTTATATATTAGTTATATATTATTAATATTAATCAGTACATAAACTGATTCTTAGTTTTATTTTCATTGGTAAATATTTGTAGCATTTGGAAGATATATTTTATTCCTAATATTTCATCTCTAAAGTAATGAATTAATGTTTTCTAAAGTTCTGAACTTTAATTGTTGTTAATAGTAGCTTACATTTATGTAGATTTTTTCTGACTCTAAGGTGCCTTATATACACTGTCTCCTTTGCCTTTCCTGACATCCCTAGGAAATGTTTAGTACAAATATTATCTTCATTTTACAAAGGAGGAAACTGACGCTCAGGGAAATTAAATGACTTTTCCAAGGGCCCATAGGTGGTGAAAGACTAGACCTAGGTCCTTGTGTCCAAGTCTAGAGCTCTTTCCATGTCACTGTACTCATCAGTCTTTAGGCATTTATCTCTGTTTATTAAAACCCAAAAACATTTCCAGTGTTAAACAATAGTTAGTAGTAAAGCTAATTTGAACCTGAATTTCTTCACACTTTTCACTTTCTTCAAAAATTTTTCCCTTAAAGCAAAAGAGTCTATAAAAATGGGAGAGAAGAAAATAATTTGCAAGTATACTTTTAGGATTTCCTTTCTGTTTGTTGGGTTTAGTTTGGAGCTTTGGTCTCAGGATAGGATGGCTACTTCAACAGCTTCCACAGCTTTGTACTTTCAGCGTAGGAGACATAGGAGGAGAGGCCGAACTCCCAGATTAGACAAGGCCATACAATTCTCTTTCTCTTTCCTCTTTCCCTGTCCTGAAGGAGTTTTTAATTTAACAGCAGGGCCAGAGTGCCCAAGCAGGAATGGGGAAGGGGAGGAGAGAGGTAGTTGTGGAAGGAGAAGAAATGCAAGAGAACAGGGAGTTGCCGGCAGAATTCCTGGACATACTGAGGAGTAGATTCAGTAATGGTAACTTCTGTCAAGCCAGCGTCAGACTGGAAACTTTACTGTGTAGACGAGCTTAAGCTGGGAAATGAACAGAAGGATCTCTCCTTGCAAATTAATTGCTACTAAGTCCTTCTGCCCATGTTTTTGCTCTTAGTTCTTGGGCGTGGCTTAAACTCAAGATGTCCCAGGAGCCTGTTGACAATAATCTGTTCTTACCACCTTGGTTTTCTACTTCTCAAACCATGGAAGCTGCAAATTATAAAGGTGTCAGAGGCCTGGTGAGAAAAAACTAGATGTAGCTGATAGTCGGCCACATAGAAAAGATAAAGAACAACTTTTAGAGTATTGCGAATAGTCACTGTGATAACTCAGTCTTTGAGAAAAGGTTGAATCATATTTAGTTCAAGAGACATTTACGGGTAGGTAAGGTTACTCTGGGGAACACCCTGGGCTACTAGTGCTAGGAATACAAAAAGGAAGAGTTCTATCTAGGAACTTACTTTCTGTGAAGAGGTTATGACATGCAAACAAGTAAACATAATTTGAGGTAGGGAGTGATGGGAAAAGGATGGATGCAGGCCAAGTGCTCTAGGAATATTGGAGGAGTTTTAGAACAGTTATACCTGGGAGGTTTAGGAAGTCAGTGGCACTGAATCCAGACTTTAAAGGAAGATACAGATCTTAAAAGAAAGAAGGAGGAAATAGGTCTACATGTAGCATCTTCCATGTAATAGAAGTTTGATAATTATTCAGGTAATTAAATTGAATGCATTCTAGGCATGGGTTATGGAGGGCCCGTGCAGTTTTCTTTTGTAAAAAATGTTTTGTTTAAGAAACCAGGGAAATGTGGGATTCATTTTAAAATTCCCTCAGAAAATATTGAAATTTAAAATCTTTTTGGTATTTTAAAGAGAGTAAAGTTTATATGGAAGATTTACTTGTGTGGATTACTTTGTTCTCTGATTAATCTTGGATAAACAAGATGTTACCATAATATTCTAATTTATGTATTCTATATACAGTGCTGTTTCAAATCTACTTTTCTTCATAATTTAATTTTGAATTCACTTTTATTGTTTTCATATTAGTTGAATGGGAGAGAATTTTATAATTCCTATAATCCGCTAGTAATTTTTCCAATATTTAACCAATTAATTTATCCTCAGTTTTCTTTCTAATTTAGTTAGTAACTCCTTTCAGTGTTCTGATTAGATTGTTTTGTTTTTGTTTTTGGTTTTGGTTGGGCCTTACTCATACTTCATTTATTTGGTTGAGTTGGAACTGGTGTTAAGTTTCAAGTTTTCCTGACTTGAAAATTCACTTTGAGCCCTATTTGTTGTGTAGTCTTGTGTTGAAGTTGAATGCAGTGTGTTATCAAGAATCCACAGTCCTTTCATTTCTTTCCTTTGAAACAATCCTCACTTAGAATTTAGATGTTAGGGCAGAAATCCTTCTTGTACTTTATATTCTATGGAGGATCATTATTTGTAATTTCTTATTCATCAAAGGAGCTGTGATTCCTATATAAGTCATACAAAGGAGATGGTAACTGATTACCATCAAAACATACTTCTGTTTTAGAACATACAGGTTTTAGAAATGAATTTTATAAGAAAAGATGCTTTCGAGGCAGCTAGGTTGTGCAGTGAATAGAGCACCAGCCCTGAAGTCAGGAGGACCTATGTTCAAATCTGGTCTCAAACACTTAATACTTTCTAGTTGTATGACCCTGGGCAAGTCATTTAACCCCAATTATCTCAGAAAAAAATAGATGCTTTTATGAATTTTAACAGAACAAAAAATTTTTAAAGTGCTGAGTTTATCTCAGCTATGAAACAAAATGTAGTCAGTTCTCTATTTTCCATTTTGTAAACTACTCAAGAAAATATTAATCTTTATGTAATTTTATGTAGCAGTCTTGTTTATCAGATAGTTGATTTGTGCTCAGAGATAAAGATTTAATAGGAAAAAATACAACACTACATTTCAAGGCCAAGTATGTATGTACAATTTTGAATTGTACATTTTTGCTACTCTTAATAATAGTGAGCTAGTATTTCAAGGCCAAGTATGTATGTACAATTTTGAGTTGTACATTTTTGCTACTCTTAATAATAGTGAGCTAGTATACTTAAAGGGCTTTATAAACTTTAAAACACAATGTAGAGATTTTCTAAGTTATTGTTATTAGTAGTTATACAGAACCTAAATATTCAGTAAGGTACTTTAAGTGTAGTGCTATGGTTAAAACATTTATACACAGTCTTGGTTATGGTCATTTAAAAATGTTTCAATGTTTAAACACAAAAATCTAATAATAAAAAAATTAATAATTTAAGTATAAGGTTAAGCAAAATACTGATCAGAGGCAAAACAATGAGAATATTTTTATGCCATCCTTCTCTTTCTTAAATACATGGGACCTAATGGTATTGGGCACTATTCTAAATAAAGTCTTTCCATTTCTATCATTTGCAAAAGAGACATTATTTAGCCAAAATGGATGGGAAGAATTCAATCTCTAAGAACTCCACATGTATGTTCATTTGTCACTGGTATTTCCCTCACCATTTTAAGTTTTAATTTAAAAATTTTTTAAAATTTTAATCCCTTTCTCCTTATTTTTTCAGTTGTGAAGTTATTCGTGACTGGAAGACAGGAGAATCCCTTTGTTACGCATTTATTGAATTTGAAAAGGTATGCCATATTGCAGAAACATTCAGATTCATATTTGTTTTGTTATCTTTTGAAATGATATGTATTAGTATGATCTTCATGTAATATCCTATAAGCAATTTCATATTTAGCCAACTAAGAAAAAGTGACTGTTTTTAAAAGATTAGGATGTTTATTTTTTTTTTGTTAGTTTCTTACATTTAGAACCCAAAATGTGTTGGATAATGTATTTCATAATCCAAGAGCTGTATTTAACTATAATTTTAATATATAATTTTTTTTTTTCAGAGAAAGTTAGTATATTGTGATGAAATTGAGCCAGAATTTTGGAGGCTTGGTTCTAGATCCTAGGTCAAAGTCTTAAGTAGTAGTTAAAACTTTCTCTGATCCTCACTTTGCTTTTCTTGAAAATAAGAGAATCAGAGTGGATGATCTTTAAGGATCAACTCCATCCCTAATGTTTTGTGACTATAAAGTTAAATTGTAGACAGTGGATAGTTGACCATCTAGAATCACAAGACCTTGGAGTTGGGAGAGACCTGGGGGTGGGGTGGAGGTGGTGTTACATTGCCAAAATTTTTCTCAGTATCCCTCTCCCTCTTTTCTTCTGGAGAACCATTCCCATAACAAATAATATTTTTTGAAGATTTGAAAAAAAAAAACCCTAAAAAGACAAATCAGCAAAATGGATTAGTATTTTTTCAAAGGAGTCTAGAAATATATGTAATATATGGAAGCCATAAAGCCTCTACCTCTGCAAAGGAAGTGGGATGGGGATGTTTTCTCATAGTGTTTTTGAGCCCTTGCTAGTTTTTTGTAATTTTGCAACATTTACCTTTGACTGTTTTGTGGTTATTCTTTCCATTTATATTGTTGTAGTCATT
This sequence comes from Sminthopsis crassicaudata, assembly GCF_048593235.1. Lineage (NCBI taxonomy): Eukaryota > Metazoa > Chordata > Mammalia > Dasyuromorphia > Dasyuridae > Sminthopsis > Sminthopsis crassicaudata. Next base: position 143,999,998 of record NC_133620.1, read on the forward strand.
GTATATATTATTTTCTTGGTTTTGTTTACTTCACAGTTTGTTTTTTTTTTTTTTTTTTAACCAAGGCTGTTGTTATCAGGTCCTGGGCTGATTCTGTCAGAGTCTTATTACTTCCAATTATTAGTACTCCTTCATTTAGGGCTAAATCTGCTGGATAGTAGGTTTGTTGTCACAGTAATACTTGCAAGTCTGGGAAATTTTCACCTCTTTATAGGTTAGATTGGTTCATGCTGCTTGGAATGATTAGTGCATTTTGGATTTTCTAGTAAGGCCACTTGAATATTGACCAACTCCTGGAGGAAACTGCTCTGGAAGATACTGGGCTACATTTCCAGGAGCTCCCAGGAAAGGGTCATGTCAGACAGAGTGACTTGGCTGCAGTCAATTTTTGAGGCTATCTGTTAATTTGATCAGATTTCCTCAGGACTCCATATTTTAAAGAAAACCATTGCCAATATTTTATTTCCTTATTTCAAAATCAGGAAATGGCTTTTATTCAATTTCATGATTCTTACAGTATTATTGACTTATTTTAAACTGAGCATAGGCAAGTTCTTTATGATTTTGAAAGCCTTACTATAGTAGAGGAAGTGATGTTAATGACTTGTAAAAGTTGCCGTCTTCTTTACAAAATTTTTTGTACATTGAATGTCAATAGATTTTTAACTTCCATGAAATTTCAGTACCAATTGGTATTGTCTTGTACTTTTTAATATATTGATGGGAGTATTGATGGTGGTACTCCTTAATCTTCGTCCTTTCCTTCTGATCCTATGCAGTCCTTCCTTGTCCATATCCTTCTATAAATCTTCCATAGGAAAATTAATTTAATGACCTAACGGCCTTTCTCTGGGTATTAGACTATCTTAATTAAGGAAAGTAGTGGCCCAAATAAATGATTTTTCTAAGGAGCAGGTCCTCCACCCAGTAAATTCTAGGGGCTTCTAGTTGCCTCAAGAATCAAATATAAATTGGTCTTTTTTTTGACCTTTACAGCTTAGTCCCTTCTATGTTTTTAATCTTCTGATACTTTACTCTTTTCTTTATACTCTGATTTACTTATATTGACTTTCTCATTCATGATTCTCATCTCTGTCTTATGGTTATCTACTTCTCCTCCTCCAAGCTTGCTTGGTTTCTTTTTAAGAGTCAGCTTAAACCCTACCTTCTGCAAGAAGCCTTTCCTAGACCTCCCCACTCCTAATTTTCTCCTTCCTCCTTTCTTCTCTCCTTCTCTGAATGTTTAGAAAAGGTCTGAGAATTGTGATTGCTAGTACTATTAGCTTCTTTTTCTACTTTTCAGTGGTTACTATGGAAGTAGAAAGGTTCATTCAGACTGAGAGCAAATTTGTCTTTTTTAATGGTCTCTTGAGAACAGAGAATCTGTCATTTATTAGACAAAATGAGCATCAGTTCAGCTTCCCTTAATTTAGTTGGGTTGATCCTTGACTAGCATTCTGTTTCTAGGACTAAACTAAGCCTTCCTAACTTGATAGAGTCTGTCAGTTTGTCTATAATGATAAGGAGGATAAAAACATACACTCAGAAGATAACAAGGTCAAAGCTCCTACATCCAAAGTCTCCCAAAAAAAAAAAGAATTGGGCTTAGGTCATGGAAGAGCTCAAAAGGGATTTTTAAAATCAAGTAAGAGAGATAGAGAAAAATTTAGGAAAAGAATTGAGAATGGTGCAAAAGGAAATACAAAAAGCTACTGAGAATACCTTAAAAAGTATAATTGAGGGAAAAAGACCATAATTGGCCAATTGAGAAAGGAGATACAAAAATTATTAGTCTACCTGAAAATCACGAACAAAAAAGGAGTGAAGATATCATTAATTAATTTTTTTTTATGTTTTCAAAACATATGCATGGATAATTTTTCAACATTGACCCTTGCAAAACCTTGTGTTCCAAATTTCCTTCCACTTCCCACCCCCTTCCCTAGATGGCAAATAACCTAATATATATTAAATATGTGCAATTCTTCTATGCATATTTCTACAGTTATCTTGCATAAGAAAAATCAAATCAAAAAGGAAAAAAAATGACAAAGAAACCAAAACACAAGCTAACAACAAGAAGAATGAAAATACTTTGTTGTGATACACACTCTGTTTCCAGTGTATATGCCTCTGGGTGTATATGCCTCTCTTCATCACAAGATCATTGGAACTAGCCTCAGTCATCTCAATGTTGAAGAGATCCATGTCCATCAGAATTGATCATCATATAGTCTTGTTGCCATGTACAATGATCTCCTACTTCTGCTCATTTCACTCAGCATCAAGTTCATGTAAGTCTCTCCAGACCTCACTGAAAATCATCTTATTGGTCATTTCTTACAGAACTATAATATTCCATAACAATATACCATAAGTTATATTTCCAAATTTTTCTTTATAAAGGTTGAATCCATTCACAACTTCACCAACAAAGTATTAGTTGGACATCATCTTTCAAGAAATTATCAAACATTGTTGATGGAATTGTGAATGGATCCAACCATTCTGGAGAGCAATATGGAACTATGCTCAAAGAACTATCAAACTGTGCATATCCTTTGATCCAACAGTATCTCTACTAGTCCTGATTCCCAAAGAGATCATAAAGGAAAGGAACTCACATGTGCAAAAATGTTTGTGACAGCCTTTTTTGTAGTGGTAAGAAACTGGAAACTGAGTGGATGCACATCAGTTGGAGAATGGCTGAATAAGTTATGTTATATGAATGTTATGGTATTGTTCTATAAGAAATGACCAGCAGGATAAGTTCAGAGAGGCCTGGGGAGACTTACATAAACAAGATGATCAATTCTGATGGACGTGGCTCTCTTCAACAATGAGATGATTCAGACCAATTCTAATGGTCTTGTGATCAAAAGAGCCATCTTTACCCAGAGAGGACTGTGGGAACTGAATGTGGACCACAACATAGCATTTTCATGCTTTCTGTTGATGTTTGCTTGCATTTCGTTTTCTCAGGTTTTTTTTTTTTCTAGATCCGATTTTTCTTGTGCAGTAAGATAACTGTATAAATATCTATACATCTATTGTATTTACCATATATTTTAACATTTAGCATGTATTGGACTACCTGCCATCTAGGTGAGGGGGTGGAGGGAAAGAGGGAAAAATTTGGAACAGTAAGTTTTGCAAGGGTCAGTGTTGAAAAAATTACCCATGCATATATTTTGTAAATAAAAAGCTTTAATAATTAAAAAAAAAAAAAGAAAAAAGAAATTATCAAGAATGTCTTAACACTCTAGAACCAGAGGGTAAAATAGAAATTGAAAGAATCCATTGCTCACCTCCTGAAAGAGATCCTAAAATGAAAATTCCTAGGAATATTATAGTTCAATTCAGCAGCTCTCAGGTCAAGGAGAAAATATTGTAAGCATCTAGAAAGAAACAATTCAAGTATAGATGAGCCATAGTCAGTGTAACAGAAGATTTAGCTACTTCTACACTAAAGGACCTGAGGGTTTTATGATATGATATTCAGGAGAGCAATGGAGGAAAAGGTGCTCCTTCAATTAAAAAGAGGACTTTCAAGTTTTTGTGATGAAAAGACCACAATCGAATGGAAAATTTCATTTAAAAAAAACCAGGTCTCAGGTGAAGCATGAGGTGATAATCAGGAAAGTGATTTCAAAAGGGACTTAATAAGGTTTATCTGTTTACATTCCTACATGGGAGGATGATACTTGTACCGCATTGAACTTTTGCATTATTATGGCAGTGAGGGAGGAGTATATAATAATGGATAAAAGAGTTGAATCCTGGTCTCCTGATCTTCAGCCTTTTACACTGCTCTGCCTCTTCAGTAAAAGTATTTAATTGGAGTATTAGCGTATTCAAGCATTATACTCTTCTAAAGAATATGAATATTCTTTTTGTAAATCATTCATATTTTAATAGTCTTATGTGCATCAATAATTACTGGTGGGATTGTTAACTTTTTTTGTAATCATATTTACTCAGCTGTAGAAATATCCTAAAGAGTTAACTTTTGAAAATAACATTGTTTTAGGAAGAAGATTGTGAAAAAGCCTTTTTCAAAATGGACAATGTGCTTATAGATGACCGAAGAATACATGTAGATTTTAGCCAGTCTGTTGCAAAAGTTAAATGGAGAGGGAAAGGTATGTTGTTTCTATTCCTTTTCTTCTCTACTTTGAAAAATGAAAATATGTATGAGGTTCTTAGAATTTGGGCTATTAAGGAAAAGAATCAATTTTTCATTCTCACAGTTTATTGTCTAGAATCTAATAAGGTCTTTTCCTGATAGAGAACAATAGTATGATAGAGAATGATAGTAATCTTTTACAGGCTACTTTTTCATGAATCAATTTCTTCATAAATTACTTAGAAGACTTATGTTTAAAATTATTGTACCGAATTGTACAACTGTTTTGAAGGAAGACATGTACTGAACCCCTTTTGTTTTGTGTTGCAATATTCACTTCAATCATTAGGTGGCAGCATCTGCTTATGTCACTCATGATACCTGATTTAAGTCAAATTTGTGGTAGATGCTTTAGTGTGACCTTTTCCAGTCCAAAGAATGATCTGCCAGAGCTGGGGAATCTGGGTGCTAGTCCTGGCTCTGCCACCATGTTGAGCAAGCCACTTAATTTTCTTGGGCTTTTTCCTCATGTGGAAAATGAGTGAGTTGAACTGGATTATTTATTTTTACAGTCTCTTTTAGCTCTAAGATTCTTTGTTTAACAAATGAAATTAATAAAAGAAGCATGTAGTTTAAACTTTTGAGAGTTTTTTCATGGAACATTAGCAGTTTATTCTTTTTACTAAATTCTATATTTGTGAACTAATCCAACCATTTCTTTTCTTTTCCTAATAAACAGGTGGGAAATACACCAAAAGTGACTTCAGGGAATATGAAAAGGACCAGGAAAAATCTAAATTTGCTCTCAAAGATAAAGCAAAACCCAAACAAGAGTATCCTTTACTTTACTATAGCTAGTTAGTTAACACTTACTGAGTACTCTCTATATACAGAATTCTAGGTGTTGTGAAAATTGCAAAAGAAATAGAAAACTTTTTTTAAATTTTGGCCACAAGATTATTTATAAAATTATAATTATATTCAAAATTCTTTGTTAAAAATCTTTTACTACTTAGTTTGTTTTTTTTTTTTAGACTAATAGCCATTATTATCAGTGGTATCCTAGGAAAAGATTGAAAGTTACTTTGAGTTTATTCCATTATCCCTAGTTAGAATTATACTTGATCCTAGATAGATGGGAACCCAGTCTATTCCCAAATGCCTTTAGAGAAGACTTTTTACTTCTTTAAGTATTGATTGTAACTTTCATAGTCGCCAAATTCTTTCTTCTATCTAACCTTAATCTTTTTTTTTTTTTTTTAAACACATTTCCTTTTATCCTGTCTTTATTGGAGATAATGATTACATGGTCATCACCATTTGAATAAGAATTCTTTAGGGAGTTGAACTCCATTCCTAAATTTTCTCATTCCCTTAACTCATTGTCATCATTCAGTAATTATCATCATTATTATTGCGATAACTAACAATTTTTTATTGAGCAAGTCAGTCAACATAATAGAATTAAAAGAAATTGAAAAAAATAAAAAATTGAAATTCTTCCAAGTTTTGGGTTGAGACAAGCAGGAAGCAATTAAACATGTTATTCATATTATGTCATTTTTGGTGCACTTATTCCTTGATAGACTCATTATGAATCCATCATTTCACACACTACTTAGTTTGTTTTTTTGCATCCTCCAGTGAATGGTCTTTTTCTTTCCAGCTTTTTATTGGCAAAAAAGGATCATTTTCCTCTACATCATCTAAATCTTTTTCTACCCAGTATTTTTTAAGGGAAGATTTTTATCTTGATTTGCTTTTTGTGAAAAGAATTTATTGAATTTTTGTGTGTATTAGGCAGTATGAGGTGTCATAGTAGTTAGTAGCTAGTTAGAAATTAGTAAGTTCTTGTTGATTGATTGTAGGAAAAAAGGGCAACTAAAAAATCAGGATGGAAATGCTGTTATATTAAGATTGGCTAAAATAATCTTTTATAGTCTAGAAGGTACAAAAAATTGATAAGAATATAGATCAGGGGTCCTTCACTTTCATTGTGTCATAGGTTCTTGTGGCAGTCTGTTGAAGCCTGTAGAGCCTTTCTAGAATAATGTTTTTATTTGCAGTAAAATGAAACAGATAATTTAAAAGAAGTCAATTATATTGAAATAAATATGTAATTGCTTTTTTCTTTTCATCCAAGTTCATGGCCCCTGAATTCTCTCCATTGACCCGAGACTAGGAGTTCCTGACATTAGAGTGAATATGCCCAGATTTTTTAATACAAATTTAGGTTAGGGCAAATAAATTCGAACTTATTTGATTGTATTGTTGAGAACATCTGTAACTTTTAAACCTTGTACCTACTTTTTCATTTTTATACATTCATTATGAAATTGATATATACAATTTTGAAAGCACCCTTATTGAAAATATGAGAAAGGAAGAGGCAAACTTTTCACAAACAATTCTCTTCAACAAACCATCTTTTTACAACCTTACAATTGTGTTTATCCTTTGCTGATTACAAAAAATATTTGACTTGGAAGTATAGACATAGCTTTAGACATGTCCTCCAGTATTATCTTAATATGTTAAGACCATACAAAATTTTTTGATAAGTACAGGCATAGAGGGAATTTTGTTCAATATTCTTTTGATTATTATTGTTAATTGAGGCATAAAATAGGGAGACATATTTACCAAAAAACCAAGAAATCTGTCCTTTGCAGAATCCAAATAGAAGAATGATTACCTAAAGGTGATTAGATACTCTTAATATTTGTTTTGCTTGCAGATGATATGTTGATTACAACAAATTTTCAGGCCCTTTTTACTGAGGTTCAGGATTTATCAAAAGAGATGAGAAAACAACATGAATAAAAAATACCTGTTCAGGCTATGACATGAGTGTTGAAGGGCAGTCTTTTGTGTTCATACATCTGTGTGTGGTGTGTGTGTGGAGGGGATTAAAGCATCATGGATGGATAATGAAGTGATCCCAAATTTGAAAAGGAAAAAGAGTATGCTCTGAATCGAATTGAGGAAATTACCTAGTGTTTTTAATGGTAGCAAGCTTACTCTGTGCTGTAAAGGCCAGTCTTTTCAATACATATTCTCTTGATAGTGTTCTTTGATTACAAATCATGGAATACTGGTTCCTGAGAAATCAAAGGTTCAGTTGACCTAAAAGTCAATGGAGAGATGTTTGGTAATCATAAGTAGTCTGGTTAGTAATCTGTGTTTTCATGGATGGATATGATTAGAAAAGGTGGGTGGTCACAGTGAAGCCTTTGTGCTTTGCTTGTACTGTGAAATGTGAAAAAGCCTAGAGATAGGAGGCCCTCAGAATGTTAACGTCAGCCTGAAGTATTTGTGGCCAAGTATTGACTTGTACCCAAGGGGAATGTTGGAGAGGAAAATAGGTATCTGTTATATTTGCTCCTAAATGGTGATAAGAAGAGCTTATTATAGAGGAATGAGCAGTTGCAAAGTGTTTGGAGAAACCTAGAACTCTAATTCTTTATAATGGTGATCTGTAATATCAGAGGACATACTCAGAATAACATTTTCCATAGTTGCATTTAGCATTATTCTAAGAACTTGTAGTTGTTTTAATTTAGTTGTATTTTATTTTTTCAGTTACATATGTAAAAATAGTTTTTTAAATTTATTTTTGTAAGATTTTGGTTTCCAAATTTTTTTCTCTGTCTCCCTTATCTCCCCTGTGCCTGAAACAGCAAGTAATCTGATAGAGGTTAAGTTTAATTATTTTAAACATATTTCTATATTAGTCATTTAGTGAAAGAAAAATCAGAACAAAAGGGGAAAACCACAAAAAAGAAAAAACAAATCCAGAAAAGAAAGTGAAAATAGTATGCTTCAATCTGCATTCAGTGTCCACAGTTCTCTCTCTGAATGCTGAGTACATTTTCCATGACAAGTCTATTAGAATTGTCTTGTATCAATGTATTGTTGAGAAGAACTAAGTCTATCATAGCTGATCATCACAAAATGTTACTGTGTACAATATTTTCCTGGTTCTCTCTTCACTCAGCATCAGTTCATATAAGTTTTTCCAAGCTTTCCTCAAATCAGTCTGCTCATCATTTCTTACAGAACAATAATATTCCATTATAGTCATATAACATAATTTATTCGATCATATCTCAACTGATGGAATCCACGCAGTTTCCACTTCCTTGACACTATAAAAAGGGATTCTACAAACATTTTGCACATGTGAGTTCTTTTCCCTTTTTTATGATCTCTTTGGGATACAGACAGAGGGCAATTCACAGTTTGATAGCCCTTTGGACTTGGAACTTGGTAGTTCTTAACAGGAAGTTCTGACTCCCTTCCCAGAAGGTTCATTAAGGAATATACCAACCTCCTTGTCTAAGATGATGTATAAGAGAAAATGCTGGCTGAGCTTCTTTTACAAATTAAATTAGCAATTCTATAGACATTTTTTGACTTTTTACCTTGAAAACTTAATTGCGTTAGGAGTCTCAAAATTTGTTTTATTTAACACATAATCAACTCTCAAAAATACCCTTAACTCTGCACTTTAGTGCAAAATATGATCTTGTGCTAGATGAAGAAACAGAAGACTCTAAATCAAGTCACTCACACTCAAGTAAAAAACATAAGAAAAAAAGTCGTCATTGCTCTGAAGAGGATTATTCCACAGTGAAAAATTCTAAGGTACTTCAGTTTTTGTTTGTGCTTAGCTTACAGAGAATCGAATACTTAATCTCATCATTTTACACCACAGGCTTACAAATACTGAATGATTGGTGTTTTGGGTGGTTACTCTGTGGGCTACTATCATAAATTATAAATGGCTGTTTTTCACCTGATACTTCACTTAGGAAGTGTCAACAGGCAATCATAGCTTCACAAAACTTATGTGAAAACTAGATTTATTACAAGAGAAGTGAACATGCATGCAGAACCCAAAGAGTTTATGATCATATAGAAGTTTGCATTTTAATAATAGTAGGACAGAGGAGGAGATACCAGAAATCTCTACCTAAAGGCAGTTGTCTGCATGGAGGAAGAAAAAAGGTGCAGTAAAGTGGGAAAAAGACAATTTTCCCTACCCCTACCCCTTTCCCCTCAAAGGGAGGAGTGGGCAACAACAAAAGCAACATTCTTTTTTCCTGGGGAATTACTACATTATGAAGATGTGATGATCTGCTTATTTACAAGGGTCCCAGCTGCACAAGGCTAGATGTCTAGGGCTTGACTCCCAAGGACATGTAGGGAGTCTGACTTGGGATGCAAACAACACTTATGGAGTGATGGGGAAGGTGGGTAGTGGAGTAGGGAGTGGGGGCTTTCTCCTTGACATTCAGGGCTTCCTGCATATTCTGGGTCCAGTGTTTACGGAAAGTATGACAATCCCAAAAGATAAGTTCATAGGACTCCTTCATAGTCTTTTATAAAAGCCAAAGTGACTTGAGCTACATATAGATTGACATTTTCCTTCATCAGAAACATTTACAACATGCTGAAAAAGTTCGTATTTGTAATTTTAAATTCTCTACATATAAAACTCAGCATTCACATATTTAGAGAAAAATGGGCCCAGAAAATTATATTTAACTGTATCACCTATATTTCAAACAAATATAACATTCATGAAATATAATATAGTATTATGTTAGAGAGCAGGCCCTAAAAGTCAAAAAACTCTGCTTCTAACACTTTGACTATTATGTAACTTTGGGCAAACCAGTTATTCACATGCTGCAGGGAAGGTAACAATTTGCATTGTTTAAGGGACAATCCTCCCTTGGGTATTTGTTGTGTATACCAAAGAAATCACTGGACTAATCCCTATCACTAACATACTGAAACATACTAACACACTATTTCACCCATCCTCAAATCCTCTTTTTTCTTCCTCTCATTAGGACCGTAAAAGGTTCAAGAAAGAAAATAGTTTATATTTATTGTTTTCATTTAATCTTGATATATATGGCACTCAGTAACAAATGGCATAATAATCCACATTTGAAAATGGTACATGTTAGAAGCAGAAATCCGTGACACTTTTTTTCATCACAGTTCAAAATTGTTTCAAATACTGTATGCACAGCAGTATTTAAGAGAGATGTTTTGAGCACCTGCTATGCACAGAGAATATATTAGGCTTTTGAATATAGAGATGGTATCTCTGTAGGGGTCTCTGCCCTCAAGGCAGTTACTATGTAGTAGAAATAAAAAATGTAAATAAATAATGACAAAATTGTTTGTGGTAAGTGAATAACAGTGGTATAAAAATGCTTTAAGAATTTTATGAAAGTTTATATGAGGGACTTATGTCCCTTAGAAATGGAAGAGGTGGGCCTTTTAATCAAAGAAAGAATGAGTTTGGGATTTAGGATTTAGAGCTGGAGGGGTGTTGGAGATCTTGTCTGATTTCCTCATTTTCCAAATAAGAATTAGAGTTGTGATTTGTCCAAGATCATATAGGTATGTATTATTAGAGCCAGGATTTAAAACCAAGTTCTCTAACACCAAATCTATCTTACAGCTGCTACTCTATCCAATGTGGGAAAGTCCTTGCCAAGGATGGTTAGGGAACAAGTATTTCTTGATCTGAAATACAGAATGTATAGTTGGGAATGTTAGGAGATGAGACTAAGAACTATGTACTAATGTTAGGAGATGAGACTAAGAAGTATGTAGCAGTATTTCAAGTTTGTACTTCATTTTATAGAGATTCATTGAAGGTTTTTTGGTTTTAATTTATTTTATTGAAAAAACAAAGAGAATACAAAACAAAACAGACCATTGTCCTATGCCCAGCAGAATATCATGGTGGATTCAAAATGATCAGTTCAAGAAAGAATATGTAATAGTAGAAGAAATTATATTCATGAATGTCCATCTTTTCTTTATTTCCTCACAGGTTGTTCTTTTGTTCTCTACTATGCACTCTCTTTACTTTATTTTCCCCCCTTTCATCCCTCCCACTTGTAGCAGGCTGTAGTTAAGCAAGGATATATTTATGTATACATATATAAATATATATATGCACACACACACATATACAAACACCCCCCCCCATGTATATACATATATACACACATATCTTTCCTATCTCTGCGGGACTCTGTGGGACTCTGCTTTAATCCTGCTCCTTAATTTGCTTTGTTATTACTTAATCTCTCCCTACCCAAGGATCCTTCCCTTGTTTTCTTTCCTTACCTTTGCTTCCCCATCTACCCCTCCCCCTCCCCCTTTATTTCTTTATAGATTTTGGAGGGTGCTACATCTTTCGTGATATATATATGTAGTATTTCCTATTTAACCCATTCCCGATGTGAGTAGTTTTCAAGCCCTCTTCTCCCTTTAATGCCTTTGTGTCTATTCTTCCTCTTCACCTCATTTGCATAACAATGACTTTTTTTCTCTTAACTGCCCCAATCTTTTTTTTTTTTTTTTTGAGCTACCTTATTATATACATGTCCATGTAAAAAAACATAAATAATTTGTCCATGTTAAGCTCCTTAGAATTGATCTTTGATATTGGCCCTTATATGTTAAATTTTCTGTTGAGTTCAGATTTGGTTGATAGAAAGTCTTGAAAATCTGCAAATTGAATGTTCATTTTTTTCTTATTCAATATTATGGTTAATTTTGCTGGATATAATATTTTTGTCCACAGGCCTAGTTCTTTTGATTGTCCCTAGATATGATTCCAGGATCTCTGGTCTTTTATTGTGGCTGCTGATAAATCCTATATAATTCTAATTGTAGATCTGATGAGGTTTGTATCCCCTTAATTCCCAGTGGTGATGAGGTTAGTGGCAATAAGAGAGTTGTTAAAATCCTCTTTTTGGTCAGCCGCAGGTTTAAAGTGAAAGAATTCACTTATTCCCAAATTACTAATTGCAAAATGAAAATTTATTGTTGGATAGAAACCAGTTTGCTAAGAGATTGACTTCTATAGTGGCAGAGTCTCATTTGGGTAATAGAATCTTGCACTGAGAGAATGCCTTCTCAGTGGGCAGAGTCCTAGAAAATTGCTTGGGCCCCTGTGAGGAACAAGTCCAGATACTACCCTTTAAAAGGGATCTTGAGACTTGATCTTGAGGAAGCCAAGGTTCCCAGGCTTAGATGCTTATCAGTTTTCAGCCTGGATCTCCTATTGGAACACTTCAAAGGGTTGCTTTTTGACTAGGATTTCTAATTGAGTCAAAGGCTCTGGCATCCCCGAAAGATAACTTATCTGGGGGAAATGCCTTCCCTAAGAAGGGCTGAAACTTCAAAAGGGATCACAGATCAAAAGGAAATACAGTGTCTTAAAGGGAACACAACTTCAGTAAAGGGAACAGTTTCCCTCCCCTTTGATTTCTAGTATACTTGTTTTTTTCTTGTTTCTTGTAAAATATTCTCTTTGATATGGGGATTTAGAAATATGGCAATGATAGTCTATTATTTTCCACAAAGGATCCCTTTGAGGTGGTGATTGGTGGATTTTCTACCTCATGATGTATCACTCTAGAACAGTTTTCTTGGATTATTGTGTCAAGATTCTTTTTTTGGTCACAGCTTTCAGGTAGTCCAATTATTTTTACATTTTCTCTTCTTGATCTGTTCACTCCAGATCTATTGTTTTTATTATAAGATGTTTCACATTCTGTTTTATTTTTTCATTCTTTATATTTTGTTTTGTTATTTCTGGATCTCTCTTGATTTACTGGCTTCCTCTTGCCCAATTCTAATTTTCAGAGTTATTTTCATTTTTGATACTAGATCTTTCTAGTTGATTAACTTTTTTTTTTTTTTAATCTTATTGATTTTCTTGGATGGTTTTTAATTTTTGTATATCTTTGTTTTTGTTTTTCCTCAATGTCTCTCATTTGATTTTTAAATTCTTTTTTGAGTTCTATGAATTTTTTCTGGGCAGAGAGCTATTTCATATTACTTTTTGGGATAGAAGAACCTTTTCTTTTCTTTCTTTCTTTCTTTTTTTACAACAGTGTCTTCCTTTAAAGATGTGTTGAAGATTTTAGAGAAAGGGGATGACATAAAGTTGTGCTTCAGGAAAAGTATTACGGTCTGCAAATGTTTGATTGATGTATGTGTGTGTGTGTGTGTATATAGCGTGTATCCACACACCACATACCACACACGTATATGTATAGGAAACACCCAAGATTAAACTGCAAATGAGTTTTATTACAAAATTCCAATAAGTGTGAATCTGTAATAAACTGATCAAGTTTGATGGACATAAAAGCTCAAAACATTTAGATTAACAAATTATTTATAGCCCACAAATTCTATTGTGAATTTCTTTGAAACTTTTGCTAAGATCCTTTATAAGCTCTCAGTGGTATTTAATAACTATCTGTTGGTGTGGGAAGAAGAATGTTAGCGAATTCTGAAAAGCCAATTCTGCTTTTTGTATTAATTTAAGTAGTTGTGTCATCTAACAGAAATAAGAGTGGTAAGTACTTAATCTTACTTAATCTCTTGTTTTTTCCCCTTCATAAATGGTAATGTCGCTAAAATTTTTGACTGCAGATTAGTTGTTAGTAGTTGTGTGTTTTTTTTCTTTACCTTTTGCCAAATTCAGTGTTAGAACTAGACATTTCAGTGAGCCTACATTTGTGTATTTTTTATTGAAATAAAAAGCAAGATATTCTAGGAAAATTATTTGATCATTAAAAGGTATTTTGAACACCCAAGTAATTTCCATTTCTATCCTTGTCTCACATAATGAAGTGACACTGACCCCTTTTCATGCACAGGTGATCTATCTTATCTCGTCTAGCAGATTGCCTTTTTCTATCATCTTCACCTTCTCATTTATCTTTACTTATTCTCTAATTTATTCTCCTTGTATGCTGGTAGCTTCACTTTTCCTTACCATATCAGCAGTGCCCAAGGGCTATAAAACTGTGCATGCTCTTTGATCCAGCAATGTCCCTGCTAGATCTGTGTCCTAAAGAAATCATTAAAAAGGGAAGGGAACCCACATGTGCATAAAAGTGTGTAGCACTTTTGATAGTAGTGGGGATTTAGAGACTGAATTGGGGAAGTCTAAATAGGTTATGGTGTATGAATGTAATGGAATATTACTGTTCTGTAAGACGTGAGAAGCAGGATGATTTCAGAGAGGCCTGGAGAGACTTACATGAACTGATGCTAAGTGAAATGAGTAGAACCAGGAGATCATTACATACCATAACAGCAAGATTATGTGGTGATCAACTGTGATGGACTTGGCTCTTTTCAACAATTAGGTGATTCAGGACAGTTCCAATAGACGTATTGGGGAAGAGCCATCCAGAGAGAGGACTATGAGGACTGAATATGGATCACCACATAGTATTTTCACTTTTTTGTCGTTGTTAGCTTGCTTGCTTAGTAATTTTTTTCTTTATCATTTTTTCCTTTTTTGATCTGATTTTTCTTGCACAGCATGGTAAATGTGGAAACATGTTTGGAAGAATTGCACATGTTTAATCTATATTGTATTACTTGCTGTCTAGGGGAAGAGGGAGGGGGGGAAAGGAAGAAGAAAAATTTGGAACACAGGGTTTTGCCAGTGTGAATGTTGGAAACTGTCTTTGCATGTATTTTGAAAGATAAAAAGCTATTACTATATAAAAAAGATGTGCTTTTATGACAATAAATATCTTAGCATACCATCTCTTCCCCAAAACCCAAATATGCTCATGTCTTCCTTATCATCAAAAAACCTTCACTTGATCCATCCATTTCTGAAAGCTGTCATGCTGTATGTCTCTTCCGTTTTGTGGCTAAATTCCTTAAGAAAGCTGTCTGCAGTCAATATCTCTTCTTTCCTTCTGTTAGCCCTGTGTAGTTTGGCTTTTCAACATGTTCTTTTAAGTTAATAAAGAGAGCTTAGTTACCAAATCTAAAGATCTTGGTCTTCGTCCTACTTGACCTCTCTGCAATCTTTGACACTGTTCATTATTTTCTCCTTGCCACTCCCATTCTAGGTCTTCATGACACTGCTCTCTTAGTTTTCCTCCCACCTGTCTAATTGATCCAGGTGGGTGACCCCAAAGCTCTGTCCTGAGCCCTCTTCTCTTTTCCCTGTATACCATTTCATTTGATGCACTCATCATTTTCCATGGATTCAGTTGCCATCTGTCTGTTGATGATTCTCAGATCTGTTTGTCTAGGTTTAACCTCTCTTCCAACTGATCTCACTTCTGCAGATATCCAACTCATTATCTCCCCTCCCCCCAAACCTTCCCCTTGCAAAATCATGTTGAGCAGGCCATTTTCTTCCCAGGTGTTATCCCTAACTCCTTCCATCCCCTCACCACCTCCCTCCATTCAGGCTGTCCCCATGGCCCTGAGGTTACCCTCTCTGTGTGCCCCTTTCTCTCCTCTAACAGGGCTGCTGCCTAGCCTGGCCCCTGATACCTCCTACCTAGACTACTACAGTCGCTCGCTGTTTGGTCTTCCTGGCACAAGTCTTTCCTGTTCCAGTTCATCCTTCACTCAGCTGTCAGGAATTTTCCTAAAGCTCTCATCTGATGGTGTCACTTCTTCCTAGTCAGTAAATTCTAGTGGTTGGTCAATGGTAAAATGTAAAATCCTATTTGGCATTCAGGGCTTTCATAACCAGCCTATCCCAAACTGCTTATACTCATCCCTGCTTCCATTTCCTCCCTTCCCCTTCTTCTCCCTCTGCAGTCCAATGACATGACCTCTTTGGTTTTCCTTCAATAAGATCCTTCATCTCCTGACTCCAGGCATTTTCCTTGGCTGTCCCTCATGCCGTGATTCTCTCCCTCCTCCTTTTCACCTCTGCCTTCATTTTCCAGCTCATATCTCATATTCCATGAGTCCCCCTTTATTTTAGTTCCTTCCCTCTGTTCCTGTTTTTGTTTTTTTTTTTTTTTAACATATCTTGTTTGTATAAGTTGTTTGCATATTGACTCCCTTATTAGACTATGAACTTCTTGACAGTGGAAACTGTCTTTTGCCTTTCTTGGTATCCTTAGCACTCCTACATAGTCAGCACTTATTAAATGTTTATTGATTGATAGCTACATGTAATTTGTATTTTCCTATTCTTTTTATTTTAATTGTTGAAAATAATTTTGTAAGAATGTTTTGACTCATATTTTCATATTTTCTTTTTTTTTTAATTTACTGAACCTTAACATTAAGTTTGAAAACTCATATAAATTTAATTTTTCCATCTCATGTCTTTAGTCTGAAGATGCCTAAGATATTAAAATTATTTTTACCTATGTTACAGGAAATGAGTCTTAAGTAGTAGTAATACAGTCACATAGCAGGATAGGGTGATGATACAGTAAAGAGTTATAATTCCATGTTGTGGTTTTCAGTGTTTTGCCTGCATTTGTAGGGGTTTGACTTTCTTTTTGTTTGGGGCTCCATTTTTATCTCTATAGAATCCTGAGGTGTAGAGTAGCTGTTAATAGCTTATAGTGGGGTTTGTCTACACTGATTCCAGACTGTATGTCAAACTTTGCTTTTGTTTAAAATTTATGGAGTATCTTAGGCCAGTTTGATTTTGCTCCTTCATACTTAATAATCTTTTTGTATTTTTTTTAGCTTTGTTATATATCTGGGTCACTAATGAACTTATTTTTCTGGACTCATATATATTATATTTTTTGGGGGGAGTGGGGGTAATGGGAGAAATAATAAATGCTTGAGAGGAGAAGACTGAAGAAGTGACTGGAAAATTATAGTGCTACTTTATGTACTGAAATTAATTAAACAGCTAACCTACCAAGTTGAATTAATTGTATTAGTATTTCCTATTTTGCTTTTAATAAAACATTTTTACAAGTTTGATGTTTTACTAGTTTCAGGAAAATTAGGAGAAAAAGGGAAACAATTATTCCAACAATTTCTGGAAGCTCAAAGACTAATGTGGAATATACTGTTCAGGTGTGGTCAGTAGCTTAGTTTTGATTGTTAAGTTTTGAGGGGAGAGGGTCTGTGAGAGAGAATCTCCAGAAAAGACTATCATTTAAAAAATAAAAGTCTTCAATATAACTAAATAGATACTTTTTTACAAGAACCTAATATAGGTTATGGTTTAATTATGATTATATTTATTTATATATTTGAGTACTTCTTGATGTTTGCCAAGTTGAGGATACATTTTAAAGTGCATTAAAAATAGGCTAGAGGGGCAGCTAGGTGAAGCAGTGGATAGAGTACCAGCCCTGAAATCAGGAGGACCTGAGTTCAAATTTGATCTCATATACTTAATACTTCCTTGGCTGTATGACCCTGGGTAAATCACTTAACCCCAATTAACTCAGCAAAAAAATAAAAATAAAAAAAGAAAGACTAGAAATCATTCTTTTTACAATTACTATTTTCACAGTATATTTTAAGTAAAATACAATTTCCTCTGACTTCTGTATGTTTTTGGATATTTGCCAGATTGTCAAATCAGAGGAGAAGAAAATTTATGTGAGCATGTGTGTTATACCTAGAAGTTCTCTCAAATGCTAGAATTTGTTTTGATGGAGGAGAAAACTAGGATTGTAGGTTTAAAGAATTAAAAGGCTCTTCCAGGAGCTCACCATAATTGGTAAATTGGGAGCTAAGACTCAAATGTAAAGTCTCCTACTTCAGATTCTCCTTTCACTATATCACACTGAAAAAAGAAATCACTTAAATGGGATTCTGACTTATTGTCTTAACTGCAGATTTCCTAGGGGACACATAGTTAGTATATGTGTTGTTTTTTTGGCCATAAGGCTATATATCCCTCTTTCCACCACACCATGCAGTCTGTATGTTAAATTTTAAATTGCTATATCCTCGTCAACTTTTATGATCCTTGCTAGATTCTTTGAGTATTTTATAGAGCACAGCAGCAGGATGTTGGGCAAAATTTCAGCTTTTGTGTGAAACCATTCAATACTGTCTAGAAGGCTTAGATTTTTTGATTTAAGCTTTGACGTCTTTTTTCTACTAACATACTTCAAGGACAAGTATCCCCATGGACATGCTATAATCAGTGGAATTCTCATGGTCAGACTGAATCTAAGGGGAAGGCAGTCTTGACTGGAGTTGGCATTTCAGAAACTTAGCCACTTTGCTGAGATTTTAAATTTTAATTAGGGATGGAAGTTGGAAAAGGACTAGGGAGGGGAAGGTTCTTTATTACTTTTATCAGTCTAGTTCTTAATTTGAGGTACTAATTCTTTATTTAAATTATTTAGAAATAAAGACTAAATTTGTCCCTGATATTTCTCTTGGCTAATATATATCTAAAAACTGAGTTGTAACATGACCTCAGATATTTACTAGCTGTGTGGCTGAAGGCAAGACACTTAATTGCTTTGTGTCTTGGTTTTCACATCTGTAACTTGAGGATATTAGTAACACCTACCTTTCAGTGTTGTGAGGATCATGTGAAACGTGATCGCTTTGTAAAACCAGTTATATAAATGCTGGTTGTGACTATTATTATTAGTATTGATAGAAGAACCTCTTTAACAATTTTTTTTTATTATAGCTTTTTATTTACAAGATATATGCATGGGTAATTTTTCGGTATTGACAGTTGCAAAACCTTTTGTTCCAACTTTTCCCCTCCTCCCCACCCCTTCTCCCAGATGGCAGGTTGACCAATACATATTAAATATGCTCTTTAACAAAGTTAATACCTATATTGGAGCCAATCTGTGCTAGTTCTTGTTGAGTTCCTATTAACGAAGCCCATTTGAAAAAATACCACTATTCTATGGTGTTTTTCTATTTCTGTGAGACATGGAACACTTCAGTCTCTGAAAGAATGTAAAATGAATATTACACAGAAGGCAACAGAGGCAGATGGTGGGTAGGAACGGGCTACAACATGTAATAAGTGCTTATGAAGAACAAGACTTAAAGATGTCACCAGAGGAATGTGATAGCAGGAGAAGATGCCAGACTGGTGTCTTTGTGACTTCAGAAGAGAGAGGAAAGTCTCTAGCTTGTTCAATGGACCCTCTTTGGGAAATTGATGGGAGGATCTGGAGTCACATAGGATGGGCAGGAATTGGTAGATTGAATGTACATCAATGGAGGGAATTTCCCACCATAGGCAGTCCTTTCTCTGTTTGAATATTGGGTACTCTGCACAATATCTCCCTAAGAAACCTTTGTGGCTCCTGTAAATTTCTCAATTTTCCCTTGGCAGGCTTCCAGCTGGGAATGGCATCATAAAAGACACGAAGAAGAGTATTGCAAAGAGAAGCGGAAAAGTGAGAAAAGGGAACGGCCTCAGAGCCGCAGCCGCAGCCGGGATAAAGATGTCTGCTCTGGCAACAGTAGATCTAAACACCGAACAGAGCACCGGGAAAGAGAAAGGGATAGAAGAAGAGACAGAAGCAGAAGTCCAAAGAAAGTCAGAGACAAAGAAAGATCTAAGCACAGGTGAAGGAAGATCCAGCAGAAAATGGCTTTTAAATTTTCTCTAGTGTGACTTACCATGCTAATTAAGGACTTGTCCAGTCACAAGAATCAGAGACTATTCTTACTTTTTACCTGCTTAAATCTTTCACTGGAACTATCTAGACATTTTCAGTGAATGAAAAGTATACAGGATAGTGAAAGACTCAATAAAAGATTTTTAAGATTTTCTTTGGTATGTTAATTTAGTTCTTAATAGTAGTAATAATAAAATAGCTGACATTCACATGGTGCATACTTGTCAAGCACTGTACTAAGTGCTTTATAATTATTTTATTTGATCCTCATAAAAACCTTGGGAAATCAGAACTCTTAATTATCTCCATTTTTACACATGAGGAAACTGAGGCAAACAGGATAAAACAATTTTCCAGAATTACACATTTGGATCTAGGGCTCTGACTTCAAACCCAGAGCTCTATCCTCTGTGCCACATAAATGGGGATACAAAGACAAAAGTGAAATAATCTCTCCCCTTAGGGATCTTAGTCTTGTAAAAATGAATATGTACATATACAAATATATACAAAATGAAGTAATTTTGGTAGAATGGAGTTTAGGGGGAAAATCAGAAAGGACTTAATATAGGAGGTCCTAATATAGCAAACTAGGAATGCTAAGAATGAAGAGAAGAGTGCACTGTGAGCTTGGGGGTGGCAACAGCCTAGATAAAGGCAATGCAATGTTGTTTCTGAAGAACAGAAAGAAGCCTAATTTGGCTGTATCTTAGAGTGTGTAAAGAAGATTAAACAAAATAAATCTAGAAACGTAGGTTCTGAAGAATTTGAAGTACCAAACATTATGTCTATCTTATATCAGTTTGAAGAAATTGATCTAGAGAGAGACACAAACTAATATAAGACCATTTGAGAAAGAAATCCCAGACACTTTTCCTGAGCACAAGAGAATGTTGTGAAAGCCATTGCTATGGAACCTCAATTTCTGGTCTGCTGAATCTTTTCTTAAACTGAGAAAAAAGATTGCTCGCCTTAGAAGAGCCTCAGTCCCAATGCTAGTGAGCTATTGTGGATGGGGTGCTATAATTCATGAGAATGATTTTAGATGCATCTCTTGAATACCTGGGGGCATCCAGGTGGTACAGTGGATAGTGTGCCAGGCCTGGAATCAAGAAGACTTATCTTCACTACTTCAAATCTAGCCTTTACTTACTAGCTTTGTGATCTTGGGTAAGTCACTTAACTTTCCCCTTTTTTTCCCATGAGTTTATCATCTTCCCCTCCTTGAGTTTCTTGTATAGCAATCCCTTGATGTCCTTATATTTAATTATCTGCAACATAGCTTTTATATGTAAAGTTGGTCCAAGGGTTGCTTTCCCCATTTTTTTCTCTTCAGTGCCATTTTTTTCTTCTATGAACAATATCTAAGCTTATGACATTCAAGTGGAAGTTTCACTGGTTTTGATGGAAAAAAAATTTTTTTTACAAACCTTTTCTATTTGGCTTCTATTTATTTCCTCTTTCAATAATAATTGCCAGAAAGGACAATGAAGAGAATATCGGTAAGTACTGATATATATGCCTATTCATCCACTAATTTAAAAAGTCATCAAAACATGAATTGAAGGCATTTTTGAAGAACATGTTAGTAGGGAAGTATCAGGCTTTCTCCCAAGTGATAGCTGATAATGGAACATTTTTCACAATTTTCATTATTTCACAATTGACTAGAAGAGAATATCAGATCCCTCTGTGCTTATGTTTTATTGGAATATGAAAAAGTAATGGATTAAAATGTCATAACTTTTTCTACAAGTGATCTCTTACAATCAATCAATCATTCCTTGAAATAATACAGAAATAACCTTGTTCACAAATATTACGTAACATGGGCATAGCATAAAACGGGGAAATGTCTGCCATCAAAGGTGTTTCTCGTTGTGATGGGTAAGAATTGGCACAAAACCCAAGTTAAAAATCCAGATTCAAGAAGAATTCTTTATGGATGGTGAATTTCTCTAAGATGTTTCTTTAATGGTTTTGATGACATTTATCCCTAGAGCACGTCAGAAATTCTTGAAAGAGACCTGTTCTTACATCAGTTGAAGCAATTTTTCCTGAAAAGGATGAAGGATGTCCATTGGACAGATCACAACATGTGTTTTTGTGGACAACCAGTTGCCCTTGTTTCATCAGTGTTCCATCATTTGTGTTCCTGGAGATGAACAAGAGAAGAGAAGGCTGGATTGCCTTAAGGAAATTGCCATGTTCCTTTAAAAACTTCAAGCTTCCCATGAAGACAAGGGCCCATCCTTCTAATCAGCATTCTAATAATAATCCTTCATGTCATGAAACATGGAATGCTACAGTTTTCAAAGAAAAATTAATGAATATCACACAGAAACAATAACAATAATAAGGGAACTAACTAGGTGGCACAGTGGATGGAGTGCAGGCCTTGAGTCGGGAACTCCTGAGTTCTAATTGGACCTCAGACACACTAGATATATGACCCTGGGCAAATGACTTAACTCTACTTGACTCAGTTTGCTCATCTGTAAAATGAGGTAGAGAAGGAAATGACAAACCATTCTATTATCTTTGCCAAGAAAACCCCAAATCATATAGCTTTTTTCAACAATGAGACAATTCATGCCAATTCCAATGATCTTATGATGGAGAGAGCTATCTACATCCAGAGAGAGGACTGTGGGAACTGAGAGTGGATCACAACATAGCATTTTCTTTTTGTTGTTAGCTTGCATTTTATTTTCTTTCTCATTTTTTCCCATTTGATTTGATTTTTCTTGTGCAGCAAAATAATTATAAATATGTATGCAAATGTTGGATTTAACATTTCTACCATGTTTAACATAAATTGGATTACTTGCTACCTAGGGGAGGGGGCGGGGGAAAGAAAAATTGGAACACAGGGTTTTGCAAGAGTTAATGTTGAAAAATTATCCATGCATATTTTTTGGAAATTAAAAAGCTTTAATAAAAAAATTCAAAAAACATGTGTATCTTAAGAAGAGAAGCAAGGCAGGTTTTGTAGTAAAGATGAAAAGTAGTGGAAAGCTAGAGAACTTTACATATACCCTTAAAATGTCAGGAGGAAGTGAGGAAATCCTCAAACATATTAGGTGGAACTCCTGTGTCATGGATAGATTATGATGGATCATTACAGGCAACTTCTAAAGCAGTTTGATCATTAATTCACTTGAATATTTTTACTCTTGCTATTTCTGAGAACATGATTACCCTCCCCCAAATTTTTTGATTCTTCTCCAACCCCTGGTTTTTATTTATGTTAGCAACTTTTCCTAAAAGTTATTTATTGAAAGCATTGTTCTTATTTAGTAATTTTTGTCATCTCTGACTTTTTTGTGACCCTGTTTGGAGTTTTCTTGGAGATTTACCATTGCCTTCTCCAGTTCATTTTACAGATGAGGAAACTGCAGTAGAAATGGTTAAGTGATTTGCCCAGAATCACTCAGCCAGTAAGTGTCTAAAAGTTGGATTTGACACTATCCATGGTGCCATTGAGCTGCCTCCTTTGAAAGCATTTGGAATGACCAAAGTTTAAAAAAAATAGTCCCCCTAAACTGAGGACATTCCCTATCCTTTGCACTTGGGAAAGGGCTCAAATTTGAAGTACAAAGATATTAAAATATATGAAGTAAATGTATGGCAAAAGGAAGCCTTTTCTCCCTTTAAGGAGTCCCCCACCCAATCCACTCTGGGATAAGACCCAGCCAGTGGACAAGTTGCTCCCTTGGTGGCAGGAGACTGTATCTTGGCTGCTGGGTGGATTCACTGCTGCTCTGGCTCAAGTAGGTAGCTCCTTGGAGCTGGCTTCTTACTGGACTTGATTCCTAGAGTGAGTGGCAGACTTTTACAACTCAACGTTGGGCCTTTGATGCCTCTCATACTCAAAAGTCCAGCCTAGTCTGTTACCTCTCCAACTAGTCATTCATTGTAGTTCAACAAAGAATAAACACAAGAGAAAAAAGACTTGAGTATCATTCCTTCATAGTTACAAAGCAGCCAGATAGGGAAGTAATGGAGCTTAGCTACTGCCTCTTTTCCCATCTTGACATTCATAGACCTTTTATCTCCTCACTGGAAAACTGCCAAAGTACAGAGCAAGAAATTGAAATTTTATATTCATGCTTGGTTCTGGCTTAGACTCTATTGCAAGAATTTTGGTATCATGGTCCTTTTAGGCAATGGGGTGTGTCTGTAGACTCCCCAGAATAATGTTTTTTAATGTATAAAATAAAATGAAATAAATAAGATTATGAAGGAAACCAATTATATTGAACTATGCTCTGATTCTCTGTTTTTCTGTCTATCTGAATTTCCTAATTACGTAATTATTCTCATTTGATTGGGAATTGGTTCTCCAAAATTCCACATATAGATTTTATATGCTCTTAAGCATATAAGCTGCATGTCTTAAGACTGGGTCCTCATTGTCCATCCCCTCCCTCCCTCCTCTCCCTTTACAAAAGGAAAAAAACAAGGAAGGGGAATAAAATCTACAGTAATCTATTGTTAGAATTGTCCTATTTGATCCCAATCAGCTTCCCTCCCACTTCTTCAATCAGTTTCAGTCACTGGTTCTTATGCTTTTTCTCCAGAAGGGGATCAGATTCAGCTGGAAACAAAGGAGCAGGATACTAAGCTAGGAATCCTGATATTGGTATAAGGTGTGACTGTGGAAGGGAAGACTAGGAAACCCTTAGTACTCAGCTCAGATCCAGCATCAGACTAAGATGTATGCATTGTTGGACTAATTTAGTGGGCTACCCATCAAAATTGCATACCATAATCTGAGTAATAGACATTTTTTATCCACTTTTTATTTGTGGCATGGTATGCTGATCTCAAGTAGTAGAGCATCTGAACTACATGTTATCTGCAAATAGAAACATCTGTGGAACACTTCCAAAGATAAGGAATCATTCCATTTCAACTTTGCATCTTCCATGAGACTGGTGAATTATTCATTCATTCGTTTGTTCTTTTTGCTAAGACAATTGGGGTTAAGTGACTTCTCCAGGGTCACACAGCCAGGAAGTGTTAAGTGTCTGAGACCAAATTTGAACTCAGGTCCTCCTGACTTCAGGACTGGTGCTCTATCCACTGCTCTATCTAGCTGTCTAAATAAGAGTAGCTGCTCTCAATTAGGCAGGTGATACAGATTTTAAATATAGATTTTTTTAAAAGTTATTATAAAGTCTACTATTAAAATTCAGAAACAAATGCATATATACTTAGGAAAAATATGCATTGAATAGTATAGAATAGGCATGGTATAGAACAAAATAGGTGTAGAATGATATTGATCTTGAATTCTACTGTAAAAAAGCTTTTGGGTACAATCCAGTCTTGCTTCAGATTATGAGTAAGTCATGGTGACTAAGGTAGAAGGGAAAGTGAATAGTTCTTTCCAAGTCTCTGTTTTCATCATCATATATAGCTCTTACTTTTAAGTAAATGGCAGTATCTAGACTCTGACGATACAACTCCTAACCATCAACTGCCCACAAATACTTCAGGAAGTAGGTAAGGGCCTTTGTGTGAATTACAATATTTTCCATTCAGAATTTGAAATAAACAAAAAACCTCACCCAGATCTTTCATGCTTGAAAAATAGAATTAGTCACTAAAAGTCACCTTTACCTTCAAATTTTCCTCCTGCCGCTAAAGTTGGTGCATTTTTGAAAACTTGAGTTAGTTTTATTTTTTGAAAAAAGTAAGGAACAAACCTTTCATTTTAAGTAGATCAATAATTATGCCTTTGCAGAATTGGATTAATGCTGCTCTTAGTTCCCAAAGGACATGCTTAAAAGAATGAAAATTTGAAAACAATTTTTTGTGAAAGTTCCAACCTTAGGTTTAGTTTATAGATCTGAGTCACAAAACTTGAACACAAAAGGTGTTCAGTTGATTACTAAAATTTAAATCTTCAGAGCAGAAGCCTCATGTTTTTACCTCCTCTTTGATGTTGCTATGAAACCTTGTTTTGATGGGAAACATGAGAGACATTTACTCCTTCCTGTTATTAAACATTTGAATGTGGGGATTCCCTTAAATTCTCTTACAATTTGTTTTCTTCAAAAACAGTTGCTCCCAGTAATCCCTATTAAATAACTAATGTAGCTATTTTTTAAAACATCTATGAAAAATTTCATTAAAGTGAGTTGCTTTTATTATCAATGAAGCTTAGGGTTGGTATTTTTTATTCAGTCATGGCCAACTTTCCATGACCCATTTTGGAGTTTTCTTTGCAAAGGCACTGGGGTGATTTACCATTTTCTTCTCTAGCTCACTTTACAGATGAGGAAACTGAGGCAAACAGGGTTAGGTGACTTGCCCAGGATCACACAGCTAATAAGTGCCTGAGGCCAGATTTGAATTTAAGAAAATGAACTCAGAAAGAACAGATCTCACTTCAGGCCTTATGTTCTATCCACTGCACTACCTACCTGGTTGATATAGATAAATGTTATCTTTTTAGCCAAGAATCTCAACTTTTGAAAAACGAATGTATAGAGTTTTAACATATTGTTATCTCATCTGGTCTTCAAAAACAATCCTGGAGTAGGTGCTATCTTATTTTACAAGTGTGGAAACTGAGGCTTAGATAAATCTCAGAATTACACAGCTAGAAAATTTCTAAAGCAGGATTATGAACTTGAGTCTTGGTGAATTTAGGTCTTCACTGCTCCAATTAGCTGCCTCTGACTCAACTTTTCTGATCAAAAACCTATTTGAGAGGATTGTTCTTATTTGACAGATGACATAGTTTTGCCTCTAATCCCTTGTTTCTGATACAGGTACAGGTTAGCAAGAGATTGCTTTATGCAAGCATAGGTTTTTCTATTGCTAATATTAATTTTGCTTAGGGACTGTGTTAAGGAAAATCACCATCATTCAACCCCTTCCTTGCCTCATTATCTCTGCCAAAACTACAGATCCCTTAACATTGTGATAGAAATCAAAAGGAATAAAAATGAAGTTTGGAAGAACTTTATGTCTACTTGACTTCCATTAGTCTGATGGTGATTTTTTTTTCCTCAATAGCATTTTATTTTTCCAATTACATGTTAAGATCGTTTTCAACATTCATTTTCATTAGATTTTGAGTTCCAATTTTTTTTCTCTTTCTCTTCCTTCCCTTATCAAGACAGCAAGCAATCTGAAATTTTAAACATATTTTATATGATAATTTAAGCATATCAAACATATGTTAGTCATGTTATGAAAAAAAAATCAGCAAAAAGGAAAAACCATGACAAAGAAAAAGCAAACCAAAAAAAGGTGTAAACAGTATGGTTCAATCTGCATTCAGTCTCCATAGTTCTCTCTTTGGATGCAGATGACATTTTCCATGTAATTGTCTTGAATCAATGTAATTCTGAAAAGAGGTGTCTATTATAGGTGATCATTTGATGATGCTTTTGAAAGAGAATAGAAGTACTTATAGCTTCTAAAAAGGGAGAAAACTCCCTGTCTTTGTGTTCTTTAACTTTTTCAATATCAGGGAAATGGATCAGAAACTAGAAACAAGATTACTTCTAGGAAGTTGTTAACTTTGCGATCCCTAGAATTTAGAAAGAGCTTGTTCCTTATGACACATAGAGACCCTGAGATCTGGAGAGAGGAGGCAGAATGGGAATTATTCAAACTTACTTGCCATCTCAGCTTCCATCTACTCATAAAATAAGGACAATACTTGTAAGGAAAATGCTCTGCAGACTTTAACATACAATTTAAATACAAGTTATAATTTGTATATTGTCTTAAATATTAATTTATTTTTCAATTAAGAAGCTTTGGTTTTCTTTTCTTCCCCCAATTTGAAATAAAACAAAAAAAGTAAAAACAAAATCTTTGTGATAAATAGCCATAGTCAAATTAAACAATTTCTCATGTCATCTGGAACCAAAAATGTATGTAATCATTCTGTATCTGGAATCCATTTAAGCTCCTGTCAGGAGTTGTACAGCATGCTTTATCACTAGTTCTTTGAAATCATGATTGGCTGTTATGTTGATCAGACATCTTAAGTTTTTGAAGTTGTCTTTACATTGCTGTTTTGTTATATAAATTGTTTTGTTTGTTTTGCTCACTTTACTTTGCATCAATTCATACAAGTCTCCCCAGGTTTCTCTGAAACCACCAGTTCCACCAATTTTTACTCTGATAGTTGTAAGTAGTTGACAAAGGTACAGTGTGTCATTGTAAATTCGATAAAGACCTTATTCTATCTCAGGAATGTTGGAACTTTTCATTTATCTCATCATTCAATAGCAGTTAGTGTATGCACAGCACCATCCAGAATGTTATTGAAGAGAGAAAAGAAGGGAAAAGATCTTTCCCAAAAAAAGACTAGAGTGAAATTAATGAGAGAAAAGATCAAAGCTTGAAGCCTCTTTAAAGAAAACTTCCCTTCCAACTTTCTGATTTTACAGATAAGCAAACTGAGGGCACAACTTTTTTTTTTAATCTCATTTAAGATTTTACATCTAATTTTAGTGGCAGTCAGGAATAGAACTTATGTCTCCTGATTTACAAATAAAAAAGTACCAGATGATATAGTGTCAGCATGATTTAAAGGGTATTGAATTAAAGAAAGATTAGATTAGAAAGAGGCAAACATCATCGGGGGGAGGGAGTAGAGGGAGGGAGAGGATAATTTGGAAAAATGAATTAAAAAAAAAAAAAAAGAAAGAAAGAGGCAAACATTTTCTTAAACACCTAGTGTATCCAACCTACCAATTGCAGAAAGCCTCTGTTGGGAGGAAGTAATTAGACTTTTAGGTTGGAAACACAAGAAGTAATTGAAGTACCAGGGTAGGAATGCCTTCCTTCAACTGTGATCTGAAGAATAAAGATTTCATACTATAGACCATGCTCTCCAGGATTTTAGTATCCTCAAAAAATGTAGCATTCAGAACTGAAGACATTATTCTTTATGTGACCTCATCCTAATCCTGATACTATATTATTTTTAATATAACCCAAGATTGCATTAGCTTTTTTGGCTTCATTAAGTTTTTCATCCGCTAAAACTCCAGATTTTTTTCTTATACTTCTGAAATTGATTTTTTAACTCCAAGTAAAAAATTGTGTGTGTGGGTGTATATATATATATATATATATATATATATATATATATATATATATATATATGTGTGTGTGTGTGTGTGTGTGTGTGTGTGTGTGTGTGTGTAATTTTTATTAAAAGTATATAGCACCATAAAAAGATTTTCTTCTTTATTTAGAAAGATGTTAAGAATCTGAGTTTATAATTACTATGTTTTTGTCTCATATTTCACTAGACTTGGGTTTGTAACTTTATATATCCTACATTGAAACATTAGGATAAATGAGTTTTTGTATATAGGCTATCTTTTTTTTTCCTGAGGCAATTGGGGTTAAGTGAGTTGCCCAGGGTCACACAGCCAGGAAGTATTAAATGTCTGAGGTTGGATTTGAACTCAGGTCTTCCTGACTTCAGGGCTGGTGCTCTATCTACTGCATCACCTAGTTGCCCGCTATTTTTTTTTTTTTAATTGTATATTTTGGCTTTGTGCTACTTTAATTTCCAAATAGATATCTTTCTCCCACCTTTCTAAAGGACTCCTTATAACAAAGCATTAAAAAAAAAAAGAAAAATAGGGGAGAAAAAGCTAGTTCAACAAAACTAGTCAACATGTTAACCAATCTGATAGTATATATAATGTTCTATGTCCATGGCCTCCAGATTCTTCCAAAAAGAGAGGGAAGTACATTTTCTCTTTTCTTGGAGAGGGGCAGACTTGATTACTTTAATCATACAATTATAGTTTTGTTTTTCTTTTGTTGTTGTATTTACATTGATATAGTCCATTATTTTCCTGGTTCTGTTAATTCATTTTGCATGATTCACATGTCTTCCTATGCATTACTGTATTCTTCATATTTATCATTTCTTAAGGTGCAGTAGTATTCTGTTATATTCATGGACTACACTTTTGTTAGCCATTCCCCTGCTAAGACTGTCTACTTTGCTTCTACATTTTTGCTGGCACAAAAAGGCTGCTATAAATTATGTGAAAAATGGATGGACATTTGTTTTCCATGTTTGTTATGAAAATTAAATTGGAGAAATGGAACTTAAATTAGAAAACTGAAACCCACAAGGACATCAAGGAATAATCAAGGGTGAAGGCTTTCTTTCCCCAAAAGAAAGTAAACTCCTTGGGAGCATTTTGTAATGGAAGGTTTGTTACCCTTTTCCCTTCTAGAATCAAAGCTGGCTATGTAATGTAATTCATGCCTTGTAACTTCTGTAACATTCAATTAATAGGGAATCAGGGGAAGGATTTATGCTTCAGGATAGGAAATAAAATGCTCCTTTGGATTCTCAAAGGTGTGTCTACTCAGCCAGGTATCGCTTCTTGCAAGAATGTAAAATAAATCTTTCCTGCATTCATCAATGAGTCTGTGGAGTTCTTGGGGAGATATTTTTCTTACAAATGGGGGCTTGTCCAGGATAGAGACATTATGAGTTTGAGGTGCCCCTGTGGAAGCTCCAGAAGACATGTCTGTTGGTCTCAAAGGTCTCGAGGCTTGGCTCCGGCTCCCCCCTCTCTCCCCCGGACTGTCCCAAGATCCCAGGACCAAGAAGAAAGGTCATTGATGAATCCAGGAAAAAGGAAGGGAACTAGAGCAGATTCTTCAGCAGCCAGACAAACTTTGTGCACAGAGCAAAGGTAAGCACGTGGGCTATCTAGTATTGCCTTTGGTGGCTAGTGTCATCGGAGATTTCTGGTTAGAAAGATGGGGAATTTAATAGCTCCAAGGAGTGGGAGCTCCAGAGTCATCCCTTTCATATTGTGCTGGAAGAGAGGGAATGTCAGGAAATCTGGAGCTGAGTAAATATAGTAGTGATCTGGGATTACCGGAGTGTGGAGATCTCCATGCTGGTGTGCAAGAAACTCTAGTAAAGAAAAAGTAGGCTGCTTCTCCGGGTGGTAGCAAGGAACAGCTCTGTACTGTAAGAAAGCAAAGGAATTTAAAAGCAGTTTGTGTTTGTGTGTGCGAGTGTGTTTTTTTCTTCTGTTTCAGTTGGCTGTTACAAAGGAAAAAATGTGATTGTTTTAAAATTTGAAAGCACTTGTAAGATATCAATCTTGATGCAAACAAACCTACATTTTTCTTAAGCTTTCAAGCTTCTCTCCATAGAGGGGACTGGGAATGACCAGGGCTGCAGCATGTGGACTTCATTCCACCTCATCCTCTCTCAAGAGTGGTAGGCTCCCCCAAAGCCCCATGCTCGGCAGTCAACCTCAGTTTCTATCTAGATAGGTCCCCTATGTTCCCCCAACCCCAGAGTCTCAAAACTCTTCTCAGGGGACTCTGGATTCTATAAAAGGTTATCTATCTTCACATGGCTTGGGGAAATCTAGGGAAATCCCTTTTATACTTTAAAATATCCCCCCTTCCCTATATGAGAGGTCCACATGGATTAGGGAAGAGTACAAAATTTAGGGGAGGGATAGGAACCATTGCTATTTTGCTCCCAGGGGTTGTGTATCCATCTCAGGTCACAAATAGTTTACTACCATTTCAGAGATTTTGGGCAGTCTAGGAGAATGGAGTTTTTGAGGGGTAAGAGGAGTTTTCTCCCCAAAATTTGACCAAAAATATTGTGTTTAAATTTAAATGGTATATAATAGAATTACTTTCAATCAATTTTGGGAAAAATTTAAATTTTAGAAATATGTGTGCATTAATATTGTAATATTGCTACTAGAAGTTTAAATCTGTATTTGATTTGATTTTAAGTTTAAAAAATTGGTTATTAAAGTTCTCTGGTAACTTACCTTAAGAGGCCACATATTTGTATCTCCTAATTAGGTGAAATATGCTGCTTTCTAAAATGTATATTGGGTAATTTGTAAAAATTATGAGCTATGCTTTAAAATTTTATCAACTTTGCTGGACATATGTATAACTTTTATGAAATTTGGTCCAAAGTTATTTAGATATTAGCTGTATTGTGTATCTTAAAGTTTATAAAAAGGTGGTTTTAAAAACAAGGGACAAGAAAGATTGATTTTCTTTTTTTTTTTTTTTAAGAAAGATTGATTTTCAAAAGCAATTGATAGTTTGAATGGAACATCCAGTTAGAATATCATAAATTAAAATATTCATTTTAAAAATAACTTTTTTTCAGTTGATGTATATGATAAAATTGGAAATTTGATGGTAAATAACATGAGATGTGATAAGCTATGCTATGTCTATTTGACTATCACTTATGAAAATTGTGAAATTTCAAAGGATATGAACAGACAATTTTCAGATGACGAAATTAAAACTATTTCCACTCATATGAAAGAGTGTTCCAAATCACTATTGATCAGAGAAATGCAAATTAAGACAACTCTGAGGTATCATTACACACCTGTCAGATTGGCTAAGATGACAGGAACAAATAACGATGAATGTTGGAGGGGCTGTGTGAAAACTGGGACACTGATGCATTGTTGGTGGAGTTGTGAAAGAATCCAACCATTCTGGAGAGCAATCTGGAATTATGCCCAAAAAGTTATCAAAATGTGCATACCCCTTTGACCCAGCCATACTACTACTGGGCTTATACCCCAAGGAACTACTAAAGAAGGGGAAAGGGTCCTGTATGTGCCAAAATGTTTGTGGCAGCCCTTTTCATAGTGGCTAGAAGCTGGAAGATGAATGGATGTCCATCAATTGGAGAATGGTTGGGTAAACTATGGTATATGAATGTTATGGAATATTATTGTTCTGTAAGAAATGACCAACAGGAGGAAATACAGAGAGGCTTGGAGAGACTTACATCAACTGATGCTGAGTGAAACGAGCAGAACCAGAAGATCATTATACACTTCAACAATGATACTGTACGAGGATGTATGCTGATGGAAGTGGATTTCTTCAACATAGAGAAGAGCTAATCCAATTCCAATTGATTAATGATGGACAGAACCAGCTACATCCAGAGAAGGAACACTGGGAAATTAATGTAAACTGTTATTTTTACCTTCTGAATCCAATTCTTCCTGTGCAACAGGGGATTCGGTTCTACACACATATATTGTATCTAGAATATACTGTAATATATTTAACTTATATAAGACTGCTTGCCATCAGGGGGAGGGGGTTGGGGGAGGAAGGGAAAAAATCTGAATAGAAGTAAGTGCAAGGGATAATGTTGTAAAAAATTACCCATGCATATGTACTGTCAAAAAAATGTTATAATTATAAAATAAAATAAAAATTAAAAAAAAAAAAAAAAAAAAAAAAAGAAAATTGTGAAATTGCTAATTAAGTTATTTGGGGTTATTGTAATATTGAAATCTAAAATTGTTAAGGATTATCGATGTGATAAATGTTAAAGAGAGAGGGAGACAGTATGTTAGAGAAGGAGGGAGGAGGGAGAGAGACAGACAGACAGAGACAGAGAGAGACAGGGAGAGAAACAGAGAGAGAGAAAAAGAGGGAAGGAGGGAGAGAGGGAGGGGGAGGAGAGAGAGAGAGAGAGAGAGAGAGAGAGAGAGAGAGAGAGAGAGAGAGAGAGAGAGAGAGAGAGAGAGAGAGAGAGAGAGAGAGAGAGAGAGGAAGAGAGAGAGAGGGAGAGAGGAAGAGAGAGAGAGAGAGAGAGAGAGAGAGAGAGAGAGAGAGAGAGAGAGAGAGAGAGAGAGAGAGAGAGAGAGAGAGAGAGGGAGAGAGGGAGGAGAGAGAGAGAGAGAGAGAGAGAGAGAGAGAGAGAGAGAGAGAGAGAGAGAGAGAGAGAGAGAGAGAGAGAGAGGAAGAGAGAGAGGGGGAGAGAGGAAGAGAGAGAGAGAGAGAGAGAGAGAGAGAGAGAGAGAGAGAGAGAGAGAGAGAGAAAGAGAGAAGAGAAGAGAAGATGTTGGAGGGCACAGAGAAGAGCAAGACGTTTTGGCTAGTACCAAAAAATGTGGTTCCAGGACCCCAAAATGGAGGGACAGAATAGACACCAGGACTGGTAAATATGAAATAAAGTGGAAGAGAATAGAAAGAGGTCTTAATAATTAATGATGGAAAGGGCAAGTTATTTAGTGCAATTTACCATTTGCCAGGAGAAAGGAAATACCCCATGAGGTAGGGGCATGCCCTTAACTGGTAGGCTAAATCCTGAAAGGGACTTAGCCCCCTAAAAGAGCTGGTTCTAAGGAGGAGGAATGAGGTTGGAAAGCATAGTGGAGTTAGCAGAGTTACCACATGGCAGGGGGGAAGGGGAAGGGGAAGGGGCAAAACACCACTAGGCAAAGTGCCTTGGCAGGCTGACCCAGGGGACGCGCGGCAGCCATGGCTAGATTTTATCAGGAGGATTTAACCTCAGGACATGATTAGGATTCCTGGCAGGGTATGGTGGGGTGAGACTGCTTCTCTAACAGAGAGTGGGTCTCAGAAGTTTGACATGGCTTGGATTTCTTTTTTTTGACAATTCGTCAGCATTAATCCTTGCAAAACCTCCCCTGGATGGTCCAATATATGTTAAACATGGTAGAAATAAATGTTAAATCCAATATTTGCATACATATTTATAGTTATCTTGCAAGGCTTAGATTTCAGACTGGACCTCCCAGAGGGTGGGACCACGGAGCTGAACTGATCTCCCTCTGTGCCTTCTCCCTCCTGCCTCAGGGACTCTGAGGTAGGGTTGGACCAGCAGGGAGGTGGACTTCAGCCCCTGCTCTGGGATCCGTTCCCCTGCTTTATGAACTTGCCTGGTTTAGAAAAAGCTTGGTTCTGGGGGTAGAGTTCCAGGCTCTTAATCTTTAAGGTTTCTGAAGGTTTTTGATTGGGATTTTTGTTCGTTAATCTGAAATTTAGGGTTGAAAACTGTATACTAGTTATTTGCATAATTTGTTGGTTTGGGAAGGTGAAGGCTTAGTCCACCCCTCCCTCAGGGGATGTGGCTGCTCCTTAGAAGTGAGAAAACAAAGCCACTCACAGGAGCTGACCCCTTTGCCAGCTATGAAATTACTTTAACATTAATTGCTTCTGTTGCTTAAAGGAATAGCTTATGTTTACACGGGGCTAATAATTGAATATTTGTTTTTATTTTTCAAGTCTGGTTGTTTTAAAACAAAGTCATTTTGATGCGATGTCAAAGGTTCTGCTTAGCAATGCAAGAAACTTCTAAGAGAAGTTTGTTAGATTTCTGATTAACTGCAAATTTCTCTAAAAGTGGCTATTTCAAACCCATTCAGCACATTATCTAATTTATCAAGTGCATTATGGTCTCATTGTTGAATGAATATGATCTCTAGCTTTCTTGTTCTACAGACACATGGGACAGATAGTTTAGGATTTAAAACCTGATTAGTGAAACTTGCTATTGAGATGAAATCTCTTGGGATTATAACTGTTATGGTTTTGAGATTTGAATTTGGGAATGATTATTTGAATTAAGGTAGTAATCCAAAATTTGAGGGAAATACCATTAAGTTATTCAGACGGGTTCCTGAATTTGCTATAAGGTATGATTGTCTTATAATTAGGTGAATGAGTATTTGGCCTGGTAATCTATCTGTTGCTAGATGTATGTGTCTGTATATTATGTTTACAAAAGGAAAAAAACAATTGATACAACTATCTATGGAATATTTTATTGATTATTGAAACTGACGCAAAAATATCTTTCTTATGGTTTAAAGAAGAGGATTTTAGTGTACTTAAGTTTTCTTAGAAGGATGTAACTTAAGGAATATTTTGTTATATCAATGGGAAAATTGCTTTTATAAGTTTGTATGACATTTGTATAGTGTTGTAGAGTGTGTATAGTGTTTCCTTTTGAATAATTTATATTTAAAAGTTGCTGTCCAATCTATATTGGCCTTTCCTAGTCCATCCTACAACAGGCAAAAGAAGGAGAATATCTTATTTTTTTATTACAGTGTTTTATTTTCAAAACATAGGCATAAGTGTTTCTATTGGGCCTATATCCCAAAGAGATCTTAAAGGAAGGAAAGGGACCCACAATGGCAAGAATGTTTGTGGCAGCCCTTTTTATAGTGGTCAGAAACTGGAAACTGAATGGTGCCCATCAATTGGAGAATGGTTGGGTAAGTTGTGGTATATGAATATTATGGAATATTATTGTTCTGTAAGAAATGACCAACAGGAGGAATACAGAGAGGATTGGAGAGACACACATGAATTGATGCTGAGTGAAGTGAGCGAACCAGGAGATCATTATACACGACAATAACAAGACTATACAATGATCAATTCTGAGGGACATGGCTTTCTTCAACATTGAGATCATTCCAACCAGTTCCATTTGTTCAGTGAAGAAGAGAGCCTTCTACACCCAGAGCGAGAACCATGGGAACAGAGTGTGGAATACAACATAGCGTTCTCACTCTTTCTGTTGTTCACTTACATTTTGTTTTCTTACTTATTTTCTTTAATTTTGATCTGACTTTTTTGTGCCGCATGATAATTGTATAGATATGTATACATATATTGGATATAACATATATTTTAACATGTATAACATATATTGGACTACTTGCCATCTAGGGGAAGGGATGGGAGAAAGGGGGCAAAAATTGGAACACAAGGTTTTTCAAGGGTCAATATTGAAAAATTAACCTTGCATATGTTTTGAAAATAAAAAGCTTCAATAAAAAAAGAAACTTAAATCATCACTCCATACCTCAAAAAACTTTGGGCCCCGTTTGTTTGGGAAAGAAACTGGAACTGGTTGGTGAATGGATTCCAAACTCCCCAAGTTCCCTGTGAGGAGTCCATCAATCCTGTGAAGGAGGAAGGTTATGTAGGATTAAAACTATTCTCCTGCTGCAAAAATATTTGGGGTTTAGGATGGGGACATTGAGTTAAGATTTGGGTTAATATTAATGGGAAAGATACCCCATAAACAATTCATTTTGGTGCTTGTCAAATTATAGAATTGTAGAGACATGACTAACCTTGACAAGTAGGTACAATTGTGTCCTAATAGAGAAAGATTTTATAGAACTGCCTATCCAAATGCTTGGCTTGCCACAAGGGCTAGACATTTAAAAAATGCAGATCAAAGAGTAAATTAGTTATACATGTAACCTTAGGTTTAGATCTCTTAGGAAGATTTGGAATCAAGCAAGGGATACACATCAATGCTTGAGCAGAATTGGTAAAGCACTTGGTAAAGTTCTGAACAAAAAGCATTGTCTGTATATGTGCTACATATTGTTCCATGTCCAGATAGTATCATTCCCTTTGGGCATGAGAGTGAATTCCTCCTGTTCCCTAAATAAAACTCCTGGGGAGAACTGCAGTGCTTTATACTAGTCCCTACCTCTGGAGATCAATCTGCCTTTCATGGAGGGATGAAAGATCACAATCTGGGGAGTGGAGCGACAGTACCGGAGCCTGGAATATAACCCAGGGTAGCTCTGACAGTATCTCGGATGAGTGTGCCCCCAGCAAACCTTGGGTGGTATTGATGTGATTTATGGTGTGAGTTTGTCACCAATTGTGCACAGCAACAATAAGATTATACAGTGATCAATTCTGACAGACTTGGATCTTTTAATTTTTTAATTTTTTTGGACATGGCATATGAAAGACAAGTTCCCCAGTGGAACTCATAATTACCCAGTAGAAAGGGAGCATCCCATGAGGTTTAGCACCCTAAAAGAGTTAGCTGTAAGGAGGAGAAGTGGGGTTGCATAGTGGAGTTAGGAGAGATACCACAACATGAGGGAAGGGGAAGGGGAAAGACACCATGAAGTAGAGTGCCCTAGCAGGCTGACCCAAAAGAAAGTAACAGCAAAGTTAAGGACCTTCAGTTGTTTATTAGGGAAAATTTAGCTTCAGGGTCTTGACATAACTTGGATTTCTGACTAAATGATCTTTAGAAGTAGGTCCACAGAACTAAACTGATCTCCATTCTCAGAGCCTTTCTTGCTTGCCTAAGGGATTATTATTATTTTTTTTAATTAAAGCCTTTTATTTTCAGAATATATACATGGATATTTTTTAACATTCACCCTTACACCCTTACTGTGTTCTAATTTTTTTTTTTCTCCCTTCCCCCTATCCCCTCCTTAGTCAGCAAGTAATCCAATCTAGGTTAAACATATGCAATTCTTATATACATATTTCCACAGTTATCTTGCTGCACAAGAAAGATCAGATCTAAAAGAAAAAAAAATTAGAAAGAAGGCAAAATTCAAGCAAACAACAACAACAACAAGAGTGGAAATACTATGCTGTGGTTCATTTTCAGTTCCCACAGTCTCTGGTGTATATGGCTTTCCGCTTCACAAGAACATTGGAACTGGCCTGAATTGTCTCATTGTTGAAGAGAGCTGCGTCCATCAGAATTTATCATCATAAAAATCTTCTTGTTGCCACTTTCAGCGATTTCCTGGTTCTGCTCATTTCACTCAGCATCAGTTCGTGTAAGTCTCTCCAGGCCTTTCTGAAATCATCCTGCTGGTCATACAGAACAATAATATTCTATAGCATTCATGTACTAATTCAGCCATTCTCTAGGTTTAACCTGCTGTTGTTAAATTTTTGCCCTTAACTTGGAGACAAACTGAGTTTGCAAATTCTTTCATCAGATCTATGACACTGACCTGGGGACCCCTAACATTATTGGGATGCTTTATCTCTCAACACTAGTATAGCCCTATCAGAAGAATTAGCAGAGAATTCAGGAATTAATTGTCCATCCCGGGTAAGGAGATCTGTGCAGGGGTTAATAAACTTTTATTATGAAGTCTGATGTGAAAATTAGCCAAATATGAGGGGTTTGAAAAGAATGTGAAAGAACATGGCATTTTCACTTTTTGTTGTTGTTGTGTGCTTGAATTTTATTTTCTTTCTCATTTTTCTTCCTTTTTGATCAGGTTTTTCTTATGTAGTAAGACAATTATATAAATATGTATGCCTACATTTGATTTACATATCTTATTACCATGTTTAATATATATTGAATTACTTGCCATGGGGGGAAGGAGGGGAAAAATTGGAACGCAAGGTTTTGCAAGGGTCAGTGTTGAAAAATTATCCTTACATATGTTTTGAAAATAAAACTTCAATAAAAAAGAAAAGAAATAAATATTTTTGCATATAAAAAAGAAAAGTGTGAAAACCAAATTATTAAAAAGGGAGAAATTTTGAGAAATGGACATTTCTTTTCTATTTATGAAAATTAAATTGGAGAAATGAAATTAGAAAACGGAAAACCACAAGGACATCAAAAAATAATCAAGGATGAAGGTTACCTTCCCCCAGAAGAATGTAAGCTCCTTGGGGGCAGAGACAGACTTTTGAAATGAAGAGTGATGGGCAGAGATTTGAAAAGAATCTTTTGTTCTCTGCTCTTAGTTCTCCTCAGTAACCCTTCCTCCTTCTACCATGGAAGTTCTTTTGGGGAAGCCAGGACTGGCTGTGTAATGGGAGGTGGAGATTCTGTAACATCCAATTAGTGAGGAATCAGGGGAGGGACTTGTGCTTCAAGACAGGAAATAAAATGCTGCCGTTGGATTCTCAAAGGTGTGTCTACTAGCATTTAAGCACTCATTCTTGCAAGAATGGAAAATAAATCTTTCCTCCATTCATCAGTGAGTCAGTGGAGTTCTTGGTAAGGTATTTTGTTTCTTACAATTATTTTGGTGAATATGTGACTTTTCTTTCCATCTTTCTATCAGTGGGACATCTGCGTCCAAGAATAAGATGGTTCCTTTTTAAAAGCATAATTCTAAACTTCTTTCCAGAATGGTTCTGATTTCATAGTTCACCAATGTTGCATTTATATGTCCATCTTTCCACAACTTCTTAACATTGAACATTCCCATCCTTTGTCATCTTCCCCAAGTTGATTTGATTTTCCTTTTTCTTGTTAATGATTTGCTTGTTTTATATGATAGTTTGTAGTTTGCAATTCTTTTGTGTATGTTTGTATCCGTTTGCTGCTTATTCATTGGTGCTTTTTAAAAAATATATATAGTGTGAATTACCTTATTTCCCTAGTATGGACTACCAGCTTATTGCAAAAACACTTATTGGGGGCAGCTAGATTGGCTCAGTGATAGAGCCCTAGCCCTGGAGTCAGGAGGACCCGAGTTCAAATGTGGTCTCAGACACTTAACACTTCCTGGCTGTGTGACCCTGGGCAGGTCACTTAACCCCAATTGTCTCACACACAAAAAGAGGGAAAAGCAACCATTTGTTATATAAAAATGTTGGCAGCTAGATGGTGCAGTGGATAGAGCACTAGCCCTAAATTCTGGAGGACCTGAGTTCAAATTGCCTCAAAAACATTTATTCGGAAAGCATTGCTGCTAGATAGTAGGAATGTGGAAAAGTGAGTCTGATCACCTCCTTGTACCCTTTAAATTCTGTCAAAACAATGTAGTTATAAAACACTTTTTTTTTTCCCCCTTGGGGGAGATGTTTTTCAGTTCTTCCTTTTAGACTGTGTTCCTCCCTCCAGGTTATCTTTTGCTGTTTTCTAGCCATCTAACTAGGGAAACTCTGGTCTAAAATTCCATTTTATAGATTCTCAGAACCCTAGGGTCCCTTTTAACTCATTCCAGAGTTTTCACTTAGAAAGATTTACAAACACTTCAGTAGAGCTGGGTAGAGAAGATTCATATCAATCTCTCTAATCCCCCTGGTTACCATGCAAATCAGTGCAGGAACTAGACTGAAAAAAATCTGTATTTGGGAAGTGAATGACCTTCATTTACTTTCCTCCTCATCCCCAGCCACGAAATTGGTTGTATTTGCTGTGATGTCTAGTCTACCATTCTGAACATCAGTGAGTAGCTCTAATGCCATTCAGTGTAAAGAGCCTCAGTTATGTCTGGCAGAAATGAATATTTCTCTTATATTTAACCACTAATTATTATGTGAGGACCACGGTTTTTCCCCTTTTCTACTTCCTCATCCAGAAATCAACCAGTGTGGGAAATCTCTCTTAAAGATTTACCCAAGCCAAGATCTAATCAGACAGTAAAAGAAATTCTAAATTTGGGCTAATGGGTGTACTCCTGCTCATTGTGTTTGCTTAGACGGATCAGGGGAGAAGTTTGATTTTATTATCAAGAAGTAAGTTTGATATGGAAATTGATGTCGCCCTGAGACCTCCATTTTAACATAGCCCACATCCCCCATTGTGTTAACCAATCCAAGTTGATGGGCATCCCTCAGGAACACCTCTTTGGAAGGTGAATAAATTGTGACTCCTCCTCCATTAGGGTTCTTGGCTTAAGAGAGCCATATGACCATTTTTAATTAATAACCCGCTGGCCTTATTAATAAAATGATTAAATTACCTAGAAACTATGTTTCGCAAACCTTTTTAATCATCGGAGCTTGTTGTCCTAAACTGACCACAGTCTTGGAACCTGTAGGGTTGGAAGCTGTTAACTACAGCTATGAATAACTTAACTGTGACTGCAGCCAAATCTATAAGAGGCTGTTCTCTTAGTGGATTGATA
Organism: Sminthopsis crassicaudata; assembly: GCF_048593235.1. Taxonomy (NCBI): domain Eukaryota; kingdom Metazoa; phylum Chordata; class Mammalia; order Dasyuromorphia; family Dasyuridae; genus Sminthopsis; species Sminthopsis crassicaudata. The sequence continues at coordinate 144,041,007 of NC_133620.1, forward strand.
GCAGTGATGATGAGTTTGGCTTTTTTTTCCTTCTGTTTGTTATAACTTTTTATTATTACTAACAACCCTTTTATCTGCTAGTTCTCTAGAAATCAACCAAAATGAAAAAATATTTCTCCTATTAATATTTATGGACAATCATGTGTGTGATAAGTTTTATAGTTCAAAGGGTTAATTTCTACAAAACACTTGCCACAAAAATAAAGTCAGATTTAAATAATTGGAAAGACATTCAGTGCTCTTGGATAGGCCGAGCGAATATAATTAAGATGACAATACTCCCTAAACTAATCTATTTATTTAGTGCTATACCACTCAGACTTCCAAGAAACTATTTTAATGACCTAGAAAAAATAACAACAGAATTCATATGGAAGAACAAAAGGTCGAGAATTTCAAGGGAAGTAATGAAAAAAAAAATCAATTGAAGGTGGTCTAGCTGTACCTGATCTAGAACTATATTATAAAGCAGCGGTCACCAAAACCATTTGGTATTGGCTAAGAAATAGACTAGTTGATCAGTGGAATAGGTTAGGTTCACAGGGCAAGATAGTGAATAAAAATAGCAATCTAGTGTTTGACAAACCCAAAGATCCCAACTTTTGGGATAAGAATTCATTATTTGACAAAAACTGCTGGGAAAACTGGAAATTAGTATGGCAGAAACTAGGCATAGACCCACATTTAACACCACATACTAAGATTAGATCAAAATGGGTCCAAGATTTAGGCATAAAGAACGAAATCATAAATAAATTGGAGGAACATGGGATGGTTTACCTCTCAGACTTGTGGAGGAGGAAGGAGTTTGTGTCCAAGGGAGAACTAGAGACCATTATTGATCACAAAATAGAAAATTTTGATTACACCAAATTAAAAAGTTTCTGCACAAACAAAACTAATGCAAACAAGATTAGAAGGGAAGTAACAAATTGGGAAAATATTTTTACAGTTAAAGGTTCTGATAAAGGCCTCATCTCCAAAATATACAGAGAATTGACTTTAATTTATAAGAAATCAAGCCATTCTCCAATTGATAAATGGTCAAAGGATATGAATAGACGATTTTCAGATGATGAAATTAAAACTATTTCCACTCATATGAAAGAGTGTTCCAAATCACTATTGATCAAATTAAGACAACTCTGAGGTATCATTACACACCTGTCAGATTGGCTAAGATGACAGGAACAAATAACGATGAATGTTGGAGGGGCTGTGGGAAAACTGGGACACTGATGCATTGTTGGTAGAGTTGTGAAAGAATCCAATCATTCTGGAGAGCAATCTGGAATTATGCCCAAAAAGTTATCAAAATGTGCACACCCTTTGACCCAGCCATACTACTACTGGGCTTATATCCCAAGGAAATACTAAAGAAGGGAAAGGGTCCTGTATGTGCCAAAATGTTTGTGGCAGCTCTTTTCATAGTGGCTAGAAACTGGAAAATGAATGGATGTCCATCAATTGGAGAATGGTTGGGTAAATTATGGTATATGAAGGTTATGGAATATTATTGTTCTGTAAGAAATGACCAACAGGAGGAATACAGAGAGGCTTGGAGAGACTTACATCAACTGATGCTGAGTGAAAAGAGCAGAACCAGAAGATCATTATACACTTCAACAATGATACTGTATGAGGATGTATTCTGATGGAAGTGGATATCTTCAACATAGAGAAGAGCTAATCCAATTCCAATTGATCAATGATGGACAGAATCAGCTAAACCCAGAAAAGGAACACTGGGAAATGAGTATAAACTGTGAGCATTGTTTTTTTTTGTTTGTTTGTTTTGTTTTGTTTCTCTTCCCAGATTATTTTTACCTTGCGAATACAATCCTTCCTTTGCAACAACAACAAAATTCGGTTCTGCACATATATATTGTACCTAGGATATACAATAACATATTTAATATGTATGGGAATGCCTGCCATCTAGGGGAAGGGGTGGAGGGAAGGAGGGGAAAAACTCGGAACAGAAGGGAGTACAAGGGATAATGTTGTAAAAAAAAAAAATTACCTATGCATATGTACTGTTAAAGAAAATGTTATAATTATAAAAATTAATAAAAAACAAAATAAAATTTTTAAAAAAGGGTTAATTTCAGACATACATTACCTCATTCAGAGTGGAATCCACATTGCTTGGTTGTGGGGTATATAGAATTTTGTAAGCTAGTGGTTCCCTGGTCTCTCTGAACGGCAATTCCAGGGAGGTGGATTCATCTTGAGTTTTCTGTCCATCTTGCTTCCATTTTTCTTACACAACAGAGATTAAGCATTATAAGAAAAGGGCATAGCTGTTGCAACCAAAAAGTCTGGTAAAAGCCATGTTCATTTTCTAGTATTTATGTAGCACTTCCAAAGTTCACAAAAAACCTTATTTATATTATTTCATTTCATTCTCACAATAACCCTGGGAATATACCTAGTTTTTTCTTTTTCTTTTTTAATTGAAGTTTTTTATTTTCAAAACATGCAAAGGTAATTTTTCACCTTTGATGCTTTGCAAAACCTTGTGTTCCAATTCCTCCCCATCCTTCTCCCTACCCTTTCCACTAGATGGCAAATAATCCAATATATGTTAAACATGGTAAAAATACATGTAAATCCAATATAGGCATATGTATTTATACAATTATCTTGTTGCACAATAAAAATCACATCAAAAAAAGAAAAAATGAGAAAAAATAAAATTCAAGCAAACAGCAACAAAAGAAGTGAAAATGCTATGTGGTGATCCACACTCAGTTCCCACAGTTCTCTCTCTGGGTGTAGATGGCTCTCTTCATCACAAGATCATTGGAACTGACCTGAATCTGTTGAGAAAAGCCATGTCCATCAGAATTGATCATTGTATAATCTTGTTGTTGATGTGTACGAATATACCTATTTTACAGGTTAGGAGAATAAATGACTTGCCCAGGATCACACAGCTAGTGAGTGTCTGAGTCTGGACTGAATTTGAATTCAGGCCATCCTGACTCCAGCGTCCCATTCATGCTTGTTATGCACTTGTTCACTCATGTCCTATTCTTTGAGGCCCTAGGGGCCTTTGGGGTTTTCTTGGCAAACTTACTGCAGTGATTTGACATTTACTTCTCTAGGAATCAGGCAGACAGGTAAAGTGACTTGCCCAGAACCATACAACTAGAGTGTCTGAGGCTGGACTTGAAGTCAGGTCTTCCAGACTCCAGCCCAACTCTCTATCCACTGAACCATCCTTGGTTACCTAGTTATTTAGTAAACAATTTTCAAAGTGTGTTACAGTGGAAAGAGAATTGGTTCTATAGTCGGTGGACCTGGTTTAAATTTTTTCTACTAACACTACTTGTTAGGATCTTGACCAAGTCACTGACCTCTCACTAGCCTCAGTTTCCCTATTTGTCAAATGAAGAGGTTGGGCCAGATGGTCCCCAAAGTTCCTTCCAGTTCTAGAACTATGATCCTGCAACCCAATGCAGGAAGGGTTGAGAAGAGGGGAAAGACTGGGGAAAATGACTTACTTTTGTTCATAGGGCGCCCTATTATGCAAGTTATTTCTTAATAGGGCCTGAAGAAAGCTGTCTTGATCAGTGAAAGACCCAGGAAATTGAGCAAAATGGGATGACAGAGAGGTTCAGGGAGGGAGGTGCTGGAAGGATTGTGATAAGTCTGAGGTGGAAGATTCCAGGGATGAGGGGTTCCTATAGGAAGGAGGTGATAGGTTTGTAAAGTTCCGAGACTGGGAGGTCTTGCTAAGCTGGAATAAAAAAACAACAACACTTGGTTAAGTACGAGAAAAAATGCTTGCAGAGCATCAGGGGAGAGATTTGGACCTCGTAGGTCAGTAAGCACTATCTCCTCATCCTACCGAGCAGCTGATGGCACAGTGGATCATGGAGTCAAAAAGACTCATCTTTCTGGGCTCAAATCTGGCTCAGATGCTCACTGGCTGTGTGACCCTACCTAGGCAAGTCATTTAACTGCCTCAGTTTCCTTATCTGTAAATTGGGCTGGAGAAGGAAATGGCAAACCACTCCAGTATTTCTGCTAAGAAAGCTCCAAATGATGTCATGAAAGGTTGACATGACTGAAAATGATGGAATAACAAAAATATACTTTACTGTAATTCCTGTCAACTCGATTGCCTGAGATTGTCTGAGATCACATTTGAACTCAGGTCCTCCTGGCTCCAGGGCCAGTGCTCTATCCACTGCACCTATAGCTGCCCTCCTCAGAAATTTTCCTCATCTAAAAATTCACTTTCCCTTAAGATTGAAAGATATTTAACGCTAATGATACGGACTGCTTCCCTTATCCCACTAGACTAACTTTTTAAAAAGGGCAGTGCCTTCTTTAAGCTATAGACTGCTGGAATGCTGTTTCAAGTGCCGAGTTCAAATCTAGCCGCAGATGCTTATTAGCTCTATACTTTACTTTTTTCACCTTTAAAATGGGGGTAATAACAGCACTTATTCTATTTCCCAGGGTTGTTGTGTGGATCAAATGAAATAATACTTATAAAGCATATTTGGAAGCAAGTGCTAACCATAGATGTTATTATTATTTTTTAATTAAATCTTTTTATTGTCAATATATATATGCATATATATGGATAATTTTCAATATTCACCTCAATTTTTTCCCCTCCCTTCCTTCCACCCCTCCCCCAGACAGCAAGTGATCCAATATGTTAGACACATGCAATCCCTCCATTCATATTTCCACAAATGTCTTGCTGCAAAAAAACAATCAGATCAAAAATGAAAAAATATGAGAAAGAAAACAAAATGCAAGCAAACAATAACAAAAAGAGTGAGAATACTATGTTGTGATCCACCCTCAGTCCCCCTTATCCTCTCTCTGGGTATAGATGGCTCTCTTCATCACAAGACCATTGGAACTGACTTGAATCATCTCTTTGTTGATGAGAACTACATCCACATAAATGTTAGTTATTTATCCACAATAGATTTCTAGTTTATGGGATGAGAATACACAGTAGTGCTTTTCTGCTTTTTTTCGGAAAATATACTTTCATGTTGTTGAACTACTTCATTTGTGCCTGACTCCTTGTGACCTTATTTGGGGTTTTCTTGGCAGAGAGACTAGATTGGTTTGCCATTTCCTTCTCCAGCTCATTTTACAGATGAGAAAACTGAGACAGAATTAAGTGACTTAACCAACTTGTAAGTGTCTGAGCCCAGATTTGAACTCAGGAGATGAATTTTCTGGACTTCAGGCCCAGGGCTTTATATCCACTGAACCTCCTAGCTACCTCCATACATGCAGTCACAATTTGTAATTGTGAGTTTTATAATTGTGTTATTCTGAACCTATTAAAAATTTGTCAGTCAGCTCTGACAAATGTGTAGAACTTGGAGCAGATGGCCTTTGAGGCCCCTTTCAATTGTGGATTTATGAACAAAGATGTTTTCTAGGGATTCTGAGGCCTCAGTCAACGAGTTTATTGTTATTCTGGGAGTTTATCATCTTGTGCAGATGATGGCTTCATAAATGGGCATAGAGATAAACACTTCACCAGCCAATACAGTGAATAAAGGCTTTATCATGTGCAGATAATGTATTTAAACAGTATTTTTAAATTGGCAAAAAGCCCTTTCCTTGCAATAACTTCGAGAAGTAGGTATTATTATTCCCATTTTACAGAAGAAGAATTGAGGCTCAGATTGATTAAGTGGCAGAGCTGGGACTTTAGCTGAGGGGCTGAGACTACAAATCCAGTATTCTTTTCATTATCCCAAACTGACTTTGTCTTTGGTGAGACAAGAGAGTAGATATAGGGCAAATGAATGTAGTGGTTGTGAATAAAGAAAGTTGATGTGGTTGTATGTTCAACTAGGGACCTCCATGGTGGATTATATCCTTCCTTCCAAATACTTGGGAAATGAGCAGAAGTTTTGTTCGGTGTTTATTTGATTTTCATTTCTTCAGGAGTTGATAAAACTCTACTTGTTACTAAGCATTATAAGAGACCAATCAACTTCCCAAAATAAAATTGATCTTGTTTTCTCAGTAATATTTCCTGGAATTAAAGGTTGCTTTGGGAATTAGGGACTTTAGCAAAAAGTTTTATCTATTAGAGAACATGTCTGTGACAGATAAATAGAACAGCTTTGAAAGCTACTGGTTTAATATATTATATATAAAAAGATAACATATATAAAAGAAAAGAAAGTTGTAGATAATAGAAGTCTGAAGTTTCGTGTACAATCCTTTTTTTGTTGTATTTATGTATATGATACATTTTTGTTTGGTGTTTGTAAAGTTCATAATATAAAAATTAATTAAAAATGAGAAGATAGCTGATCTAAATTCATAGCTATGATTATGTCATTGCCCAGTCTTCAATGACTCCCTATTACTTATAACTTAAAATACCAACTCCTCTGTCTTCGGACCCTTCACGTTCTGGTTCCCCACCTACCTTCGCAGTTTTATTTCCTATTATTTTCCTTCCTCCATGCTTTGTTTCATTCAAATTGGATTGTTTAGCTGTTTTTCTATGCATGATATTCTATTCCTTTTCTTTGTGAGCACCAGGAATCCCCTTGCTTCATACTTTTGTTTCTTAGTCCTTTCGAGGAACAGCTCATGTTCAAATACTTAACCCAAATTTTACAATAAGGTATTATAAACACCCCCATAAAAGAAAAAGAAAAAAATTCAGGCTTCTTCTCTGTTACAAAGGGAGGGGCAAAAATTTTACCCAGACTTTCCAGCTTATAGGACCATTATTCCCCTAACCCTTTGCAATGTGGAAGGAATAACTCTTACTTCTTTTTAAGGTATTATTTCTTTTTTCTTTAGTTTTTGTTTTCTTTTTTTCCCCCCCTGAGGCAGTTGGGTTAAGTGACTTGCCCAGGGTCACCCAGTCTGAGGCCAGATTTGAACTCTGGTCCTCCTGATTTCAGGGCTGGTGCTCTATCCACTGCGCCACCCAGCTGCTCCTTAGGTATCATTTCTAAGGATGCAGTCTTAATCAGCATCTAATGTTGCACAATTGGGCAGTGCCCAGAACTCTGGTTTCAAAAACGTTCCTTTTTGAGTTTTCAGTGCTAGTCACCGAAGGAAGCAGTTTCCAGGGAGCATTTCTCCAGGGCTGGTTTCCAGGATGAGGGCTGCAGGCGAGCCCAGGGGTCTGGGGAGAACTTCCATTGTCTGGGCTTTAACATCCCCCTTGTTAGCCAGGTTCAGGGCTGGGTGCCAGTGCTGAGGAAGAAGCCAGCTTCCCCCTTTCCACGGGGAGTGTTTCTCCCAAGCAGTGGCTCCAGGACCCAGGCCCGAGCTTGTGGTCTGGGAGACAGGGCCCTTTCCCCTCCTCCACTCAGGACCAGTGGGAAGAGGTCAGTCAGATCAAGGTGGTGGCAATTGTCTGACTCACCTAAACAATAACTGTCCGTTAGGGCTTCAGACTGGCAGTGAAACAACGACCTTCTCCAGTCCTTCTATGGAGACCTTGGAACAAATGCTGAGGGAGACCAAGAGCGTGGCCAATGATGAGGCAGCCATCAGAGCTGCGGCGGAGCCGTGGAGACAATTCATTCATTAATTCATTCCACAAATGTCCCGCTGACTACAGTGGCTCCTAAACACAAATCTTTATCAAGAGTTCGCCATTACAGCGATTGTGCTGGGCACTATTTGGAGAGAGCTATCAAAACCAAAAATAGTCCTTGCCAACATATATACATGGAATTACAAGATATTTTAAGGCCAGAGAGAATGCTAACCGCTGGGGGTATGGTGTGTGGGGGGGTAAAAATCAAGAAAGACTTTACATGGGAAGTAAGAATTGAGTAGGACCTTGGAAATGGTGAGGAGAACAGAAACTGGAGACATCTGCTGAAGTGAAAGTGGCCAAAAATAAATAACAGCCCGCAGTCGAGGGGGGGACAAAGCACTGACCACCCCTCCCTCCCCAGCTAGAGGCAGGCAGGTTAAATAAGTCACAGGGATTGCATAGACTGTAAAGAGAAGTTGTTCCTACTTTCAGACTTATATAAAGTCTTTCTGTTTACATGAAGTCGTAAATAAAATCCTTCCTGTTTTGTGTCTTGTAAACCTATGTGATTGTGAGGGGAGCTGGTGACCAAGTTGTGCGAGGCATGTCAGCTACCATCGCCCGGCTCTTGGCTTCCAGATTAGACGATCTGGTGAGGGGCAATGAACCAAAGAAGGGAACAGGCCCCAAGGAGAACCTTTAAACAGATTTTTAAAAACCGTCCAACCATGTTTATGGATGAAATGCGGTGTTAGTCGTTGAGGTTGAGGAGTGTGGAGTAGTAGAGAGGATGTATGAGACAAGAGATCTTGTCTTCAAAGAACTAACAGTCCAGCAATGAATTGAGGGCATTACCACAATTACCAGTGGGCCCAGTGGTTAAAGGAGAGATGATGATGAGTTGCACTCATAAAATAATACAAAACAATTCACCGCAGGATTCCATTAAATAAAAGCTTCCCACATGCATTTGAACACTTACTAATTGTAAGAAAGAGAAGTTTTGGAAGTGAGAACTGCTAGGGGTGGGCCTGATCCCAGATGCAAATCCAGTTCCATTTTGAGACAAAATGAGATACTGGCCAAGGCATTGAATGATTAACAAAAGGACGCCCAGTTTGCTCAAATATAGCAAGAATATGTAATGAGGAGTATCTATAATAATTTATTTTGCTGACCCACAGTATATCAAAACTTCAGTAGGTAAAGTCACAATGTGGAAGGGATAACTTTATTGCTATCTGATTTGCTGCCATACTTTTAGGACCATGGATTTTTCCATCTGAGATGAAGCTGGAACCTTCTATATGTGCTGTACCCACCATTCAAATGTGAGCTCTTTGAGAAGAGGGGTTATTGCTTTTCTTCTATGTGTTGCCTCAACACTTAGTATAGTGCTTTGCACTTTGTAGGGGAAGCTAGGTGTGGCAGTACAGAATGCTGGGCCTGGAGTCGGGAAGATTCATCTTCCTAAGTTCAAATCCATACTGAGACCCTAGCTGTGGTTTAACCCTGTCATTTAACTCTCCTGGTTTGAGTTTCCTCCCTGTCAAATGAAGTAGGGAAGAAAATGGCAAACCATTCCACTATCTTTGTCAAGAAAACCCCAATGGGATTGTGAAGAACTGGACATGATTGAAATGAGTGAACAACAACAAAAGCATTTGATAATGCTCACTGGGTCCAGGGATTCAGGAAGAACATTCTACCTTTTTCCCATTTATCTCTCCATTTTCAAGTCTTTGCCAGGATGATTAGACAGGATGCTTCAAATTAGAAGAGAGAAAGACATGTATAATCCTTGCCACATCTTTCTTGTGCAGATGGAGAAGGGAGATGAGAAGGAGGGATTTCATGGATAAAGAAAAACCAAGAAGTTCATTTTGGCCAATCATTATGATTATATTATCATATAATAATGATATTATATCATCACTATATGTCATTTTCTTTTTTAAAAATCTGAAATACTAAAAAGTATTTCACACATTATAGTTATATATATTTCAAAAAAAAAAATATATATATGTCTGTCTGTCTGTATGTATGTGTATTTACATAGACACAGTTTACTTCCTGTAAAGATAGAGAAACTTATTAAAATTTATAGGGTAATTAGTAGCTGAGATGGGTCATACAGCTAGTAAATGTCTGAGGCTGGATATCTAAGATTGCCATTGTGCTAACATTTTGTTTAGAAGTCTTATAGGTTTATAACTGTTTATAATTTAGTCTCAAGCTATCAATTTTTTTTCAGGTAGTTAAGATCAAAATACTGAAAGCTTTAAACTAAGTTTAATATTTTCTTCCTTGAGGGATTTTTTTTTTTGCTGTGCTCAATTACCCTTCATTTCCAAGTTTTCCCATTCCTCTGATCTTTTTTTACTCTACTTTTGTAAGTTCTGTTTGTGATGAGATTGAGTCACTTAGTTGCCATATTCTTGACATTTTTTCCTGCTCTCTATTATCTAAGGCTTCTTTTTTCCTCTTCCTATGAGCCTTTGTGGAAGTATGGATAGTGGTGGATAAATGTGATGGCTCTCTTCAGAATCAACTGGAAGAATTTCTGGGTAGCATTTAGGCAACTTGTACTGCATCAGATTCCAAAAGGCTCAGCATAAGAAATAAATTAACGAACAAACTCTACTAAGAAAACACCCATATTTTACAAAAGACCTAAACTTATAAACCAATCAGGGTAGTAGTTAATCATATAACCCAAACCTTTATTTTATATGAAGATGCCACATAGTTTTCTTGATATTTTTTTAATGTTTTTATTAATTTTATAATTATAACATTTTTGACAGTACATATGCATAGGTAATTTTTTACAACATTATCCCTCGTACTCCCTTCTGTTCCGAATTTTCCCTTCCCTCCCTCCACCCCCTCCCCTAGATGGCAGGCATTCCCATACATATTAAATATCTTATAGTATATCCTAGGTACAATATATATGTGCAGAACCGAATTTTGTTGTTGTTGTTGCAAAGGAAGAATTGGATTCAGAAGGTAAAAATAATCTGGGGAGAAAAACAAAAAATGCACACAGTTTACACTCATTTCCCAGTGTTCCTTCTCTGGGTGTAGCTGATTCTGTCCATCATTGATCAACTGGATCTGAATTAGCTCTTCTCTATGTTGAAGAAATCCACTTCCATCAGCATACATCCTCGTACAGTATCATTGTTGAAGTGTATAATGATCTTCTGGTTCTGCTCGTTTCACTTAGCAACAGTTGATGTAAGTCTCTCTAAGCCTCTCTGTATTCCTCCTGCTGGTCATTTCTTACAGAACAATAATATTCCATAACATTCATATACCACAATTTACCCAACCATTCTCCAACTGCTGGGCATCCGTTCATTTTCCAGTTTCTACCCACTACAAAAAGGGCTGCCACAAAAATTTTGGTACATATAGGTCCTTTTCCCTTCTTTAGTATTTCCTTGGGATATAAGCCCAGTAGTAGTCCTGCTTCATCAAAGGGTATGCACATTTTGATAACTTTTTGGGCATAATTCCAGATTACTCTCCAGAATGGCCGGATTCTTTCACAACTCCACCAACAATGCATCAGTGTCCTAGTTTTCCCACAGCCCCTCCAACATTCATCATTATTTGTTCCTGTCATCTTAGCCAATCTGACAGGTGTGTAATGATATCTCAGAGTTGTCTTAATTTGCATTTCTCTGATCAGTAGTGATTTGGAACACTCTTTCATATGAGTGGAAATAGTTTCAATTTCATCATCTGAGAATTGTCTGTTCATATCCTTTGACCATTTATCAATTGGAGAATGGCTTGATTTCTTATAAATTGGTCAGTTCTCTGTATATTTTGGAGATGAGCCTTCTTGATATTAATTAGCTCCCTTGAAGCCTTCAATAAATAGTTTTGTTCATGTGAATTTGATTAATACAACTTTTTCCAGATATTTGTAGCTAAGTAGGGTTCAGTAGTCATTCAAGTCAATTTTATTGACTTACGACATGCCTTGTTTCTGGAGCATAACAAGGATGGTTTTTCTACCTATTAAGACTCGTTATACTTAGAGGTAGGTTGGGCAGTTATTTTGAATCTGATGATGGACATTCAAGGAAATAGATTATAGTATCAGAATCTCTCCCTCCTCTCTGTCATTCTTCCCTCCTTCTCTCTTTCCTATCCTCCCTCTTTTCTTCTCATCCTTCTTTCCTTTCCTTCTTCCTCCTTCCCTCTCTTCCTCATCTCTCCCTTCCTTCCTTCCTTCCTTTTCTCTCTCCTTTCTTCCTTCCACTTATTCTATTTTTATGCTTGTCTCTAGGCTAGATATCTGGTTCTTTGCAAAGATATTAAAACCTGTTATAATGCGGATACTGGAATTAAAGGGCAATATATTCCTTTAAGGCTAGTACCTTAACAGATTTCAGAAAGTCTATGAACTTGGATAGAAAAAAAAGACATCTTTATTTCAATTGCTTTCCTTTCTGGGTTTTTTTTTTTTTTTTTTTTCTGAGACAATTGAGGTTAAGTGACTTGCCTGGAGTCACACAGCTAGGAAGTGTTAAGTGTCTGAGATCATATTTGAACTCAGGTCCTCCTGAATTCAACGCTGGTGCTCTATCTACTGCCACCTAGCTGCCCCTATTGCTTTCTTTTCTAATCTTGATATTTTAACTTCACATATTAACTTCACTAGATTGCCAAGGGGGTCCATGATACACACAAAACAATTTAAGAACCCATGCTTTAAAGTTTTTTTATTGAGAGAAAGTAAGACAGAGACACACACATACACATAAACACACGCACATACACACACAGTCACAGACAGAGAGAGAGAGTGACAGAGACAAAAAGAGAGAAAAGACAAAGGATAGAGACAGAGACAGAGATGCACCAGATGCTATTTTGCTTTGCTTTTGCCTGGCAGTGTATGTAACTAAAGTCTGCAGCAGAGAGGGACCATTCTCTGATGCTTTTTCCTTCTTTTTTTGTCCTTTGCTTTTATACACTCCCTTATCTCCTATACACCTGCCATATACTTCAGTCTTTCCCCTAATGCCCCCACCATAAAGTATTTTCCACCCTTCTTTGATAACACGAGCCCTAAGAATGGAATCACAGTTACCAGTCTGACTTTGTCAGAAGAACCTGAATTGCAGTGCTCCTTCTGATTCATTGTAATTTTGGGGACATCACATTAAACTCTCAGAACCTCATTTTTATCACAGAGGGCCTCCAAGGACTCTTCCGGTGCAAGTCTGTGTGATCCTAACTTCGAGTGAGGTTTTCTGCTCACCAGAGAGATGCAGTGATACGGTGGTCGAGAGTCCTGAACTCGGGGTCACCGAGACCGAGATTCAGATCCTGCCGGAGATATTTTTAGTGTATGAGCCTAGTCAAATCACTTAATCTCTGTGAGCCTCAGATTTCTTATCTGAAAAATGGGGCTAATAGTAGCATGGGACTCTGATGAGATAATGTATGTAAAATATTATTAATAATAATAGGTCCAAGTCCTCAGAATTTTAAAATAAATTTCTCGTTCGACTCACCCTTTACTGTTCCCTTAATCTATTTTGTAAAATATCCCACCGTCTACAATTTTCTTGCCAGTCATTTTTGCATGTGGTTATTGAACTTTGAATCTCTGACTCATGTGGAAGTTTTAAGCAAGCCTTTTGCATGAGTCTGTGTGTATTCTTTCTATCTTGTTTTTTTTTTTTTTTTTTTTTTTTAAACTCAAAGCAAAACGAGCTCACTCAAAAGCCCAGCAGTTACGGAAGTAAGGTGCTGCTATGGAATAGCTAACAACTGCCTTCGGAGCTCAGTTGTCATGTCATGTCTGTTTGCTTTTCTCTCTCCCCGGTGACTCCACTAAGCCTGTGAATCCAGCTTTGACTTCCTCCAGAGGCTGTCCGTGCTCAGACTGGCACCATCCTTGGGTGACTCAGGTGTTCACTGGCAAAGCTCACATTCGACAAGCCAAGGCAGGAAACAGGTGCCACTGTTGGTAAGCATCAGTCCTTTTCTGGGAAACCGGCCCCAAGGGGCAGGCAGTGAAATGCAGGGAAGAGAGGGATGTAAATTTTTCTTCTTTTTGTGTCCTTAAAATTAGTCTCAGCAATTTGATTTCTCATAGCTTCAATCTTTGTATTAGGGACTCAAGTGGAGAATTAAGCAGCCTTTAAATTTCTCCAGGCCAAATTCTTACACATTTTTGTAAAGTCATACTTAATTTGAAGTAGCGGTTTCTGGGGAAAAGTTAATCAAAGGAAGATCTTATGTTGATTATTAGTAAATGTTTGCGAGAATGAATGAATGTGGCTGGGATCTCAGAGGCTATTTTTGATATTTTTGAATATAAACTCCTTTTCCTTAAAAAATCTTATTTTTAATGGTTGATTTGTGGGCAAGCTTCATTAAATGTTTAGTGTCTTCCTCAAAGTTATTCCTCCTAAACAGACAAGGGTGTAAAGAATGAGAATGAGATTTTTGAAGCTGATTCCAGGAGAGTGGGAAAAGACAATATTTGAGGAGTGAGAGGATGATATTTGGCTACTTGATGGCAGTCAGCCAGCTGGGGATTCGGCAGAGAGTGACTTTAGTGGTTCCCTCAGGATAGGAGGCTGACTCTAAAAGTAGGTACGAGAATATTTTTACAAATTCCACTCCCTCTTTTTCTTTCTTCCGTTTGAACATGAATACAAATCAGTATCCTGGTGAGTGCAAATTTTGCCATAACTAAAACTTGAGGCAATTAACAGTAACTCTCTGGGACAGGGTGAAAAAACCAAGCCTAAGCAAATCGGGAACATGTCCTCAAGATATGTTCTTTGAAACCTTTGGCTCCTGTGCTTTTCATTAAATCACTCTGTAAACCGGTGAATTCTGCCGTGTGGTAGAGTGTTGCTTTTGGGCAAAAGCAGAGTTTTTTTCTTTTGTTGTGAAAGCTCTGTTTAGAAACAGGAGGTCAAATAAGTCTTTTCTTCCTCATGTTTGCATACTGGAGGAACTTAAAGTTGATAGTGAGAAGGATTTCATCAGAGTTCTCTAGAAGACTGGGGAATGGACCTAACAGGATATGCTGGTTGGAGTTCAGCTAATGGTCCAAGAAGCTTAGCAAGGTGCAGTGCCTCCTACACAGCAGCTGCCTGATAATTGCTTATTGAACTGAGTTGAGTTGGGATTGTGACTTAGCCTGTGGCCACAGGAGAGCTGCCTCTGGATGGTGAGAACTGTATTTTTATGGGGGGAAACTGCTCTTTTTATGGTACCTAGTGCGGGGTAGGAGCAACCTGTGGCACCGAGATGCATCTGAAGATATTATTGATGCAACTCTGCACCTCTTAGGGATTGGGGAGGATTTTCCACAGATGGAACTAACTGGAATGTTAGTTTTCTTCTGCTAGCAGAACTAGCACCATTTTTGTTCCTAAGGACCCTCTGTGCATTAAGCCATAGAGGTGAGCAATCTCTCTCTTTTGCCTGACATCATTTCCCACCACCACCTTTCTCTCCCTCCTCATCTCTTTATATTTCTTTATATTTTCTTTTCCTCTTTCTCCCTATCAATTTTTTTTCCTCTTACATTTTCTTCTGTCCTTTCTTCTTTCCTAAGTAGGTCTTTGGTCTGCCAGTGACACTCAAGGTCAAAGAAATTGCTGAGGCTTGATCTCCTGTACTGGGGGCATTCAATGAATATCAATCAATTCTAGTTATAGCAGGGGAAGGAAACTTTTAAAAGAGAATATCATGTAGTTCCTCCTGTGGAAAATTCTTCTCATCCCTACATTTCCTTCATTTTTGAATGCTTTTGGAATCAATTTACATCTCTTTCCATCGCCCCCTTGGTTCACAGGCTGCAGAAAGGTAATTATGATGCTGTAGATTTCACAAGTATTGTAAAGCTTTGGCAAGGAGTAGGTACAGATTTTGCAAAGCATTATTAATCAGCAGTACTGCTTGTCATTTCCAGTCAGGGCAGAGGAAGAGACGTCAGGGAAATGTTTAACTCTTTCAAGATTGAAAAATGGAAAGAAAGAAGGGGTAAGGAGGGGGGAAACTGCTTAGGCAAAATAGAGCTGAAGGCCCAATCTGGAGCTCTTAAGGAAGGTATTAAACAAAATGTAGCATGGAGCCCGAGAGCTGGCGGGAGTGGGATTGGAGGTAGATATTTTGGAGTTCTTGTGAACAAACTTTTTTCACCCTTCAGAAATATCTCCCTTCATTTGGGCATTTCTAAAACCCCCAAAAATGTTTTAAAGAATTCTAAAGTAGCAGATTTCAGTCAATCCACAAGCACTATTAAACATCTGCTATGTGCTAGTCACTGTGTTAGGTGCTAAGTGAGACAATTCCTGCCTTCATGGTATTGGCAGGTTACTTTTATTAGAAATATTTGGTCTCCTTTGCCTCTTAAAACAGCCCTCCTCTTTATTTGAGACAGAGGCAGACACACAGACAGATATTCAGAGACAGAGAGACAGAGACAGAGACAGAGACACAGAGACAGAAAGAGACAGAGACACAGAGACAGAGACAGAGACACAGAGACAGAAAGAGACAGAGAGATGCCTTGGAGTCTGGAAGAACTGAGTGTAGGTTAGTACTGCTTCTGGTGCATACTAACTGTGACCCTAGTCAGGTTACTTAAATTCACAGCATCCCTGGGTAACTCTATAAGACTTAACTTATATATACATTATTCAGCTGTCCTAGTAGGATAATTTTATTCTATATTGATGAAACTACAGATCTGTACCAATATCTATATATACACACATACACATTATATGTACATACATACTTATAGGTAGCTCAGTGGATAGAGCACCAGGCCTGGAGCCAGAGTTCAAATCCAGCCTCAGATACTAACTGCAAGACCCTGAGCAAGTCACATAACCCATATTATATATATGGATCCAGGTCTATGTATATATACACACACACATATACACATACATATATATACATACATACACATACATATATATATATATGTCTTTAAATGCCTCAGGCAAAAAAAGTATTTTTACTATTCTAATGTTCTAATATATTACCCTAATAACTAATATGCCTCTCTAATAACTCTAATATACAACTCAAAATACTCTAGTATTTTGAATGTGCAGCATTATATCACTAAATGTACAGTTTATTGACAAGAAAATGTAGTCCTTAAAAAGAAAGCCTTCAATTTATCTCCTTTTGGAAGGATTAATTTTTTTTTTGATGCTGGAACATGGAATCCACTTTAGTTTTAGGAGGACATCTAAGCTGTACTTGATGATGATGACTCTTGGGTCTTAGAATTTTATCCTTGATGAAATAAATATTGGTTCTTTTCTTTGGTTTGTTATTAACAAATGTGTGATTTTGGAGAACTCGTCTTGCATTTGTTTTGGCTGCTTTATTTATATTGGCAGCATGATGCCTTTCTCCCTTTTAAAACATCATCAACATGTGGAAATGAATGAAATTTTCACTATTGCTGTTTCAGAGAACCTCTACTTCTCTCAGGATTTTTAACCTGCAGCTAGGAAATAGGTTTGTCTGAATGTTTCGAAAATTCTTAGATTTTCTTGAGGGAAAAATAGCCTCCTTTACTGACCTCAATGTATCCAACCTTATGTTTGTTATTTTTATTCCAGAGAGAGCATTTTAGTGAATAGTAATGAATAGTAAATATAAGAGGAGGAATCTAAATGGGGAAGAGGGGAAGTGCATTATTTCTCAGTCCAAATTTTTGCGACCCCATTTGGGGCAAAGAAACTGGGGTGATTTGCCATTTCCTTCTCCAACTCATTTTACAGTTAAGGAAACTGAGGCAAACAAGAAAAAGTGACTTGCCTAGAGTCGCACTGCTAGTAAGTATCTGAGACTGAATTTGAACTCATGAAGATGAATTTTCTTGAATCCTCGCCCAGTGCCCTGTGCACTGGGCCGCCTAGTGCTGTAATGGAAACAAAACTGGCTCTGGAGTAAAAAGACCTGAGTTCAGATCCCGTTCTGGAAAGATCCCAGGGCTTGGTATCTTGGGTCCTGGGTCAGTGTCCCAGCTCTGCACTTATTGTTTCTCTTTGTGTGACTGTTACCCTTTCTGAGCCTCAGTTTTCTTAATTGCAAAATGAGGGGGTTGAAGTCTGACTGACAAGGTTCCTTCCAACTTTAGGAAAGAAGGGAGGAAAGAAACTGGTGTGATTTTTTTGTGCTTATTCCCTGCCAGGCATAGTGCAAAGTGCTGAGGATGCAAAAAGAGGCAAAAAGAAAGTCCCTGCACTTCAATGAGAGAAGGCACACCCCAAAAAGAAGCTAAAAGGGGGAAGGATGGGGAGGGACAAAGGGAGCCAGCTCAGGGACGTGGTTCTGAGGTCCAGAGGAGTCTTTAGAGCCATGGTCCCATGCCTTGTGGGACTCCCCAAACCATTCCAGGGTCTTTACTAAGAAAATCCCCAAGCCCACCATGTCACACTGGGGCTTTCCCCATTTTACGTTGGGCTGGACAGAGTCCACAACAATCCCTGGAGTTCTTCTGAACTACTCGGTTGTCCAGAGAGAGGCAGTGTATTAGGAGACTAACAATTCCAGATACAGAATGAAAGGACATGGGTCTGAAAACTAACCCAGCTACCTACTCCCTGAGTGTTCTCAGAAAAGTCGCTTCAGTTCCAGAGGTCAGGCTCTTTAATACATGTTCACCCACTGCCTTCCTGCCTGGTATATGTCAGGTACTACGTAAAGCGGGGGGGATGCAAAGAATTTTTTAAAAGTCTGACCATTCTGCAGGGAGGAAGTAGCACATACACACATATGTGCAGATAATTACAAAATAAATGCAAAATGATTTCAAGGTTGAGAGTGAACCCGAATAACCAGGAGATAAAGTCTTCTTGTAGAAAGTGATGTTTGAGCTGAGTCTTGAAGATAGTCAGGGATTCCAAGCGTTGGAAGCATTGGAGAGGTCTTTGCACAGGTTAGGGAGGGAGGAGATGGACTATTGTGTACAGGGAGTAGGAAGTAAGCTAGGATGGCAGAAATATAGTGTGTATAAAGCATCAGAATTAAATTGTGAAGGGTTTTTAAATGCTAAATAGTGCAGGCTGTGCTTTATCATAGAGGCACTAGAAAATTACTGACGTATCTTAAGGAGGGGAACATTAATGTCAGAAATACCACTTATACCTGTTTAAAGGATGGATTAGAAAGGGAGGTCAGGGCAAAGACAGCCCAGAACCATTGCAAGGTCTTACTTGGGCTTATCTGTAAGACAAAGTCTTAAGCTAAAGTCCCTTCCTGCTCAGAATTATTTTCCATGTTATTCTAAGAAAGAACTAATCCAAGATCCCCAGGGACTGGTCTTGCTTGTTTTGCAAAGAGTTTTAGAGCTTCAAGTTAACCAGAATTAAATTGTAAGACAGAGATCATGGTTGATGGCATCGAATGATGGAACCTGGGTGGTAGAAGATAGGTAGGGCAAGTTTTTCAGGAAGGACATTTTACCTGTGTGTGTGTGTGTGTGTGTGTGTGTGTGTGTGTGTGTGAGCGCGCGTGTGTGTGGGGGGGGGGGTAAGGGGAGAGAGGGGGAGAGGAGTGTAGATTTTTCCAAAACTTTTATGAAAAGATTTTTTTTTCCAAAAAAAATTTTTTGAATGGTTTTTCTTTCTTCTTCTTCTTCTTCTTCTTCTTCTTCTTCTTCTTCTTCTTCTTCTTCTTCTTCTTCTTCTTCTTCTTCTTCTTCTTCTTCTTCTTCTTCTTCTTCTTCTTCTTCTTCTTCTTCTTTCTTCTTCTTCTTCTTCTTCTTCTTCTTCTTCTTCTTCTTCTTCTTCTTCTTCTTCTTCTTCTTCTTTTTCTTCTTCTTCTTTTTTTTTTTTGGCATCAAATTATGAATATTTAAAATTTTTTTCAATAATATTCCTTTTTTTTCCAATCACAAGTAAAGATAGTTTTCAACATTCATTTTTGTAAGGGTGAATGCTGAAAACTATCTTTGCATGTATTTTGAAAATAAAAAGTTACCTTAAAAAAATATTTTTGAGTTCCAATTTTTTTTTCTTACTCCCTCCTTTACCTCCTCCCTTCCTAAGGAAAGCAAGCAATCTGATATAGGTTATACTTCTACAATTATGTAAAACATATAGGAATGATTTTTCTTTCCAAAATTCTAAAATTAAAAAAAAATATTTTTCCAAAAGAAGGCCTTTTGTAGTGGGTTTGTGATCTGTAGCAATGCTCCAAAACCACTTTTCTCCTCATTTCCCTACCTCCCTCTTTCCTCTTTGTTTGATGAAGTTTGCCCGTGGGTACTGAGCTGACATTTTGAGATTGCACTAGTAAAAGCAGGGTGATGGTATCTGTGGCTCACTAACCACACTGAGCAACTGAAAATCCCCAAAGGGACCATGATTTCCTGAAAGATAAATTGTATAAGAGCAACTGTATAGATGATTTGTCCTCAGTAAACTGACAGTTTCACTGCCAGGTTGGAAAAAAAAAAAAAAAGACTGATGATTTTTCCTCTCTTTCAGTTCACATATCTGCATGTTGGTGGTGAGGACCACAACCAAGCCCAGGAGCCAGAAGGGCTGACTCCGCAGGGAGCCAGAGCCTCTCCTGTCCCCCAGCCAGGCGGGAGTGCTTTCGATGGAGCCCCACGCAGAGAAGCTGGAGTTCTTCCAAAAACTGGGCTACAGCCGGGAGGGCGTTGTCAGAGTGTTGGCAAAGCTAGGCCAGGAGGCACTGGTGAATGACATCCTCCAGGAGCTGATCCAGATGGGCAGCCGCCCCCAGGCCGGAGAAAGCTGTGGGGAGAACCCCCCTCCAAAACTCGTTGCCCGGGGCTCCGGTGGCACTATGGACCTGTCCGGACGGCTTCTGGGTACGGATCCTGAGGATGAGGTGGAGGATGCTGACAATCATTTGAGACCCATTGTTATTGATGGCAGCAACGTGGCTATGAGGTATCCAGCTCATTCATTTTATTGTCTATTGCCCAATTGCCTGGCATCCTCTAGGTTGTGGAATAGTGTAACAGAGGAAGCACAGTTAGGGTGCAGGAGATGTGAGCTTCTTGTTTTTGTTCTCTCACCATTTAGTTTGACAAGTTACAAAACATCTCCATGTCAAATTTTTCATTCACAAGCTTGCCTTAAAACTTAAATAAAATTGTATATTATACACACATACACGTACATATATGTATGTGTATTTTCATGTGTGTATGTTCTTTAAAGCATCTTAGAAACATTCATTTTAATCTGGAAGGAGCAGAGAATCATAACTGTAGACTTGGACATGTCTTCAGAGGTCATGAAGTCCAATGCTCTCATCACACAGATAAGGAAACTGAGGCAGGAAAATGGACCGCTTTGTCCACTGGCACCCAGGTTGCCCATAGCAGAATCAGGGTTTAAATGCAGGTCCTCTTACTTTACTTCCACCTCGCTTTTCCACACTGCTTCTCCTGGTGGGAATGTTTCACTTGTCAGCCCTGTGAGATTTAATTCTAGTTTCCTAATTTTAGATATAGCTAAACTAGTTTTTAAAAATTTCAGTTATCTAGGCAATAACAGGATATTTCTTGATTTCCAGGAGTTATCACTATGTAGGTGTAAATTATAGGCGTTTTCTCGGTAACTTTTAGGATTTGTTGAGTAAGGATTTCACTTTGTCCAAGCAAGGGAATAGTCAGTTTAAAGAGTCAGAGCCGGAGTAAAGAACTTTACCATAGCTGTTGATGTTTCCCTTTTGAAAGCTGAGTCACTGGTGGGATCAAATTCACCAATAATTATCAAAAACTTCATATTTATTAACAGATTATTGATATGATTGATATTCAGTGCAAACTGGCTTTAACTTGGTAATGAGAGGTCAAGAGTTTAAAATAGTTCAGCTACAAACTTGTCTCTTATAGCTCTTGTTCAGACAAGTCCAATGTAGATCCATGTCTGGCTTATTTATTCATTCTCTTTTCCCCCCTTTCACCCAGTAGGTTTACCTTGGGCTGGGAAAACATTGAAGGAGAGTGGATCCCCTTTTGCATAGAATCATGTCATTGCATACTGGTTTTAGAGCCAGAAAAAGCCTTAGAAGTCATCTAATTTTGCAGAGAAATGTATTCAGACCCAGAGAGATTCTTGTTGTCTCTACTCATTTTTCAGTCACATCTGACTCTTCTTGACCCCGTTTGGGGTTTTCTTGGCGAAGACACCGGAGTGGTTGGCCATTTCCTTCTGCAGCCCATTTTACAGATAGGAAACTGAGGCACACAGGGTCACGCAGCCAGGGTCTGAGACTGGATTTGAACTTGTTTTCCTCACTCTAGGTCCAATATTCTATCTGCTACATTGACCTAGTTGCCTAACAATAATAGCACAAAAACGTACCTCCCATATGTCTAACAACAATAACAACAACAAAGTTCCTAGTGGGTACCAGACACTGTGATAAACACCTTGTGGATATGATCTCATTTGATCTGCCCTTTGAGGTTACCACTGAGTCACCAAACTGCTCCGGCTGCCCCAGAACCAAGTCATAGTTCCTAGCTCCCCATGCTTCACATTTCTGATGTGTGCGGGTTGGTGCTAGGAAGTTGAAATAGCCGCTGATTTTGCCATGGTAGAGGATTCCTGGTGTGGAAGGTCCCTCCAAGGATGCAGATCAACCTCAGAGCCACTGAGAAATCAAGTGATTTTCCCAGAGTCATTGGGAGGGTGACAGACAGTGTATGTCAAAAGTAGGACTGAAATCCAGCTCTTAAGTCATTCTGCTAAAGCCACCCTTCTACCTCTCTTGCAAAAAGGAACTATTGTCTGAGTGAATAATCCCAAGATTAATTTCTTATTGCTTGAGCTTCTTATGGGAAAAATAAAGTCAAAATCAGAAGCAGCACTGGAAATAAATTACACATTGCCTAGAGTATTAACATGTGGAAGTGTTCATGAACGACACCTTTATCTTACTTTTTCCAAATGCATATTTTCACAGTTTTCCTTTCATTGGCAGAAAGGTATTTATTTTATGATTTTAAGGTGCATGTGTTGGATTTTTATTTGAGCTTTATTCCTCCGGTAGACAGCAATAGAAAAGGGACACTGAGTCTCTGCTCCAGGCACACAAACACCACTCCTCAGGCCTGGTCCAAGTAGAAACATTTCCTCTGATTTTACATATTAGATAGAATAGCACCCTAATTAATGGGATCTTAGAAATCCATTATATATATATACATATATGTATGTATATATATACACACCCACACACATACATATATATGGTGTGGTCTGAGCTCATCACCATAGTACAGAGTAAAGTAAAGAGTGTTGGGTTTGGAATCAGAAAATCTATCTTCAAATCCCACCCCTGACACTTACTAACTAGCTGTGTAATATCAAGGAAGCTTCCTATCACTTGGGATCCCAATGTCCTCATGAATAAAATGGCAGATTGGACTTAGCTGACCTGTAAGGTCCTTTTACACTTTAAAACTATAGGCTTAGGTATGGTCTGACCGCTTCTTCAACTCTACACTATGAGACAGTAGGAACATTGATGGGATCATTTGGATTCCCAGGTTTCTGAGCCTGTATATAGAGGAGAAGCAAAAAAGATTTTGCAGGGGTGGACTCAGTCATGGCGTCTGGCTGCTGATGAGTTAGGAGAGGACAGAATCAAAAGGACCTCAAGGTTGCAGATACAGACACTGACTGAATGGTGAGGTCATGAAGTCAGAAAAACAAGCAGAAAATACAATAAAAATTGGGAGTGTCCCAGTACTCTCTATGACTTCAGATCCCTCTCCAAATACAGCTGAATGACCAGCGGCAGAGAGGTCTAGAGACTAGAGTTTGAATTCGTTGACAAACTGTATGGCCATGGGCAAATGATTTAATCTCTGGGAGCTTTAGTTTCTTCTCAGTACAATGGAGATGATAATAAGTGTACTACCTGACTCCTTAAGCAGGTGAGATTCTGTGTTCCTGTGCAATAAATATCCACCACTTTCACGTTTAGATGTCCCACTGGCATTCTGTCATTGGTGTTGAAACTACCATAATCAAGCAGGGAGCTCCCTGTTCTGTAAGCCTTAGGGAAGTGACCAAGCCTGCCATAAACAGCAGGAGCAAGCAGTCACCAGTGTGCTGGGAAAACCCCTTTACCTCCACATCCTTGAAAAGCTGCCACTCCTTTTAAGTCAAGGCAACATCTCGGGTTAAAATACAAATAGGCTAGGGAGGGGTAACATATTTAGCTTTTACCAATCATTAACACCTTATCTTGAGTTAATTTATCAGATCTTTTCCAACAGATAGTTTCCAAGGACTGTTGGAAAAGGTCATAGGATTAATTCAGAGTTGACCAGGGAAAGTGGAAAGCAGTTGTCTATAGTCTGGGAAGAGCCCTGGTTAGAACTTTGGAAGCTTCTTGAGGTCAAGGAAATATGTCATTATTCTCTCTGTATTTCTAGCACCTCGTTCTTAAAAAAATGTTTATTGACTTGAACTGAATTGGGCTACCAAGGATATTTGAGGAGAAGAAAAGGACATAAAATCAGAAATGAGAAGGTGCCTTTAACATATTTTACCTAAGCTGGTCCTAGTTATAGTTTTGTTCATCATATTATATTTATAATCTGTTTCAATAGGCTTCTAATTTTTTTTTTTACTAATGATCAAGCAGATCATATAGTGCTTAGAGCTCAATGAAGTAGATCTTTCTCTTTGTCTCTCTCTTACTTTGTCTCTGTCTCTCCTCTCTCTGTCTTTCACTTCTTTCCTCTCTCTTTCTCTCTCTCTTTTCTTCTTTGTTCCTCTTCTTTCTCTCTGTCTCTCTCGCTCTTTCTCTCTCACTTCTCTTTATCTCTTTCTTCTTCTTTTCTCCTCCACCCCAACCCTTTCCTCTGAAATTTACCTTGAGGGCATATCTTTTCCTTCTGGCAGTGATCTAGATAAGTCACTTTGCAAAATTGTTTGATGACCTGGAGTTTTAACTTATACCAATATTTCTATTAACTTTTTTATGTTATGGCATTTTAAGCCTATTGCTTTTGATGGTATTTGAGCTGAGTCTTGAAACAAGTCAGGATTGCTGAGATAGAACTAAGAGAGACTTTGTTAATAGCTTGGGTGGATTCCTTTGAAAACTTCTTGTTCACTTATTGATTGAAGAGTGGCTGTTCATCTTGTCAATGTGAATTAACATTAATCATATAGATGTTGTATTTTTTTTTCTTTATCAGAATAACTAGCTGCAAAGATCAAGCCCTGATTTTTAGTATTTGCTAATTTGTGCTGATTCCAGCACACCTTTGTCCAGACTCAGGCACACCTTTGTCCACATCCCTTTTTTCCTTGCAAATTTCTTCTATCTATAGTTGTAAAAGATATTTTATTCCTTGTTCCTCTAATTTGTTTATGATGTCATCTTTTATATCAAAATGATGTCTATTTGAGGCTTATCTTAGAGTATAAATCTCACCTGTTTTACTGATTGATCTTTATAGCTATACTTTTAAACAAGTACCAAACCAAAGTACTAGCCCTTCTGTTTGACACATTTAGTAATCTGGTAAATCTAGTTTGGGTTTTGGCATTTAAAGCTTTTCATAGCTTCTACATTGGTCCACTTGCTACAATGTTCTGTCTCTTGTCTCTGTATTTTGCACTTGGCTGCCTCCTATGCACCTCTGCTTAGAATCTGTGACTTCCTTGAAATCTCAGTTCAGGAGGCTGTAGTGGTACTCCAGCTGCTATCTTCCATCTACTCCGTATGTAGCTTGTCTATAACTATTTACTTACATGTTTCCTCTCATTAGAATGTAAGTTCCCTAAGGGCAGGGATAGTCTTTACCTTATTCTACAGTGCTTAGCACAGTTCCTGTAACAGTATATATTTAATAAATACTTGCTGAGTTACAGATATGTGCAATGCTAAGGTTACTTTTTCTAATCCATTTTCCATTTAGGATGAGTTCACCTAAATTAGGATGTTCATTGGTGCTGCTGCTTTATTGAAATGGAATGATTCTGTGGCTTCAGAACAAATATTAGGCTCTACATTTCCTTTTCCATTTGTCTACTTTAAGATTAAAAAAAAATCAATTAAATTTTATTCAGTTTTCAGATTCATATTCTTTCCTTCCCTTCTCACTTGAGAAAGCAAAAACCAAAACAATAGACCTATTATAAACATATATAGTCAAGCAAAGCAAATCGTGGCATTGTCCTTATCTAAAAAGTATGGATTAATCTGTACTGTTCTAGCTATCATTGCCTTTCTATTGCACATTTTATCTTGAATCCTCTGGAGTTTTTGTTTGTCAATATGTTGATCGGAGTTCTTAAGTCTTTCAAAGTCATTTGTCTTTATAATATTGTGGATTTTGTATAAATTGTTTTCCTGGTTCTTTTCACTTCACTCTGCCTTAGTTCCTACAACTCCTTCCATGCTTCTCTGAAACCATCTCTTTTGTCATTTCTCATAGCACAGTAGTATTCCACCATATACATACACCATAATGTGTTCAGCCATTCCTTACTCCATGGACACCTCTTTGATTTTCAATTCTTTGCATTTGTCTCACTTTGTAGGAGGGAAGTGCTACTTAGTCCACCTGCTTTCTGGAGAACCTTTTCCTCTTCTTTTCCATTCAGCTTTAGTTTTTCCCTTTACATCTCTAATTTAAGCTCACTTTCTAGAGAAAAGTTTGATAAAATATCCTGGTAACGCCAGACATTGTCATGTCCCTTGTATGTATCACTGAGCAGCTAAAGTTGGCTCTCTTTGGCTATCTCCATTGACTTCCTGAGTTTCCCTATGTAACCTGAGTATGTATTAGTGTTGGTTGTGGACCCAGTCAACCAAATCAAGAAGGACTAGAGAAATGCTTTGTGTTTTTTAGCCAAGTCCTTGCAGATTCAGATATTTGGAGTGGATTTATAGGATTATAGACTTAGAACTGGAATCATCTTAAAGGCTATCTAGTTCAACTACCTCATATTATGGGAAAGACACACAAAAAAGTGGTAAGACTGAAGTTTGAACTCAGGTCCTTTATCGCCAAACCTTTTCCACCGTGCGTTCTATCTATCTCTGTCTCAGTCTCTTTCAGAAACTTAAAAAAAAATTTTTTTTTAAGTTAATAGAAATCTGTCTTCTCTTCCTCTAATGCTCTACCTGTCTAGGAAAACAAAAAGGAAACAAACTCCTTTAATACTTATTCAAATAAAACAAATTGATTTTATTTCTTGTTTGAAAATATGTCTCATTCTATGTGATGACTATATCACTTGTCTGTCAGAAGGTAGATAGCATGCTTTATCATTAGACCTCTTGAATCAGGGATGGTCATTGTGTTGATCAGAGTTCTTATTAGCTTTTAAAGTTGTTTTTATGATTTTGTGTTACTGTTGTTGGGTTTTTTCCCATCTTACTGTTTTTTTTTTTTTTTATTATATATATATATATTTTATAATATTATCCCTTGTATTCATTTTTCCAAATTACCCCCCCTCCCTTATTCCCTCCCCCCGACGACAGGCAATACCATACATTTTACATGTGTTACAATATAGTCTAAGTACAATACATGTGTGTGAATATCATTTTCTTGTTGCACAATAAACATTAGAATCCGAAGGTACATGCAACCTGGGCAGACAGATATTAGTGCTAACAATTTACATTCCCCTCCCAGTGTTTCTTCTCTGGGTGTATCTACCTCTGTCCATCATTGATCAACTGGAAGTGAGTTGGATCTTCTTTATGTTGAAGATTTCCACTTCCATCAGAATACATCCTCATACAGTATTGTTGTTGAAGTATACAGTGATCTTCTGGTTCTGCTCATTTCACTCAGCATCAGTTGATTTAAGTCTCTCCAGGCCTCTCTATATTCCTCCTGCTGGTCATTTCTTACTGAGCAATAATATTCCATAACTTTCATATACCACAATTTACCCAACCATTCTCCAACTGATGGACATCCATTCATCTTCCAGTTTCTAGCTACAACAAAAAGAGCTGCCACAAACATTTTGGCACATATATGTCTCTTTCCGCTCTTTAGTATTTCTTTGGGATATAATCCCAGTAGTAGCGCTGCTGGGTCAAAGGGTATGCACAGTTTGATAACTTTTTGGGCATAATTCCAGATTGCTCTCCAGAATGGCTGGATTCTTTCACAACTCCACCAGCAATGTATTAGTGTCCCAGTTTCCCCACATCCCCTCCAACATTTGTCATTATTTGTTCCTGTCATCTTAGCCAATCTGACAGGTGTGTAGTGGTATCTCAGAGTGGTCTTAATTTGCATTTCTCTGATCAGTAGTGATTTGGAACACTCTTTCATGTGAGTGGATATAGTTTCAATTTCTTCCTCTGAGAATTGTCTGTTCATATCCTTTGACCATTTATCAATTGGAGAATGGTTTGGTTTCTTATAAATTATGGTCAGTTCTCTATATATTTTGGAAATGAGACCTTTGTCAGAACCTTTGTTTTTAAAAATATTTTCCCAATTTGT
Organism: Sminthopsis crassicaudata; assembly: GCF_048593235.1. Classification (NCBI taxonomy): domain Eukaryota; kingdom Metazoa; phylum Chordata; class Mammalia; order Dasyuromorphia; family Dasyuridae; genus Sminthopsis; species Sminthopsis crassicaudata. The sequence continues at coordinate 144,069,029 of NC_133620.1, forward strand.
TACTTCCCTTCTAATCTTGTTTGCATTAGTATTATTTGTACAGAAACTTTTTAGTTTGATGTAATCAAAATCTTCTATTTTGTGATCAATAATGATCTCTAGTTCTCCTCTGGTCATAAATTCCTTCCTCCTCCACAAGTCTGAGAGGTAGATTATCCTCTGTTCCTCTAATCTATTTATTATCTCCCTCTTTATGCCTAAATCATGGACCCATTTTGATCTTATCTTGGTATATGGTGTTAAGTGTGGATCCATATCTAATTTCTGCCATACTAATTTCCAGTTTTCCCAACAGTTTTTTCCGAATAATGAATTTTTATCCCTAATGTTGGAATCTTTGGGTTTGTCAAAGATTAGATTGCTATAGATGTACCCTTTTTTGTCCTTTGTATCTAATCTGTTCCACTGATCTACCGGTCTATTTCTTAGCCAATACCAAATGGTTTTGGTGACTGCTGCTATATAATATAGCTTTAGATCAGGTACACTTAGACCACCTTCCTCTGAGTTTTTTTTCATTAGTTCCCTTGCAATTCTTGACCTTTTATTCTTCCATATGAATTTTGTTGTTATTTTTTCTAGGTCATTAAAATAGTTTCTTGGGAGTCTGATTGGTATAGCACTAAATAAATAGATTAGTTTGGGGAGTATTGTCATCTTTATTATATTCGCTCGGCCTATTCAAGAGCACTGAATGTCTTTCCAATTATTTAAATCTGATTTTATTTTTGTGGCAAGTGTTTTGTAATTTTTCTCATATAATTCCTGACTTTTCTTTGGTAGATGGATTCCCAAATATTTTATACTCTCAACATTTGTTTGGAATGGAATTTCTCTTTGTATCTCTTGCTGTTGCATTTTGTTAGTGATATATAAAAATGCCGAGGATTTATGTGGATTTATTTTGTATCCTGCCACTTTGCTGAAATTTTGAATTATTTCTAGTAGCTTTTTAGCAGAGTCTTTGGGGTTCTCTAAGTATACCATCATGTCATCTGCAAAAAGTGATAGTTTGATTTCCTCATTTCCTACTCTAATTCCTTGAATCTCTTTCTCGGCTCTTATTGCCGAGGCTAGCGTTTCTAGTACTATATTGAATAGTAATGGTGATAGTGGGCAACCTTGTTTCACTCCTGATCTTACTGGGAAAGGTTGCAGTTTATTTCTATTGCATATTATGCTTACTGACGGTCTTAAATATATACTCCTGATTATTCTAAGGAATAATCCATTTATTCCTATACTCTCAAGAGTTTTTAGTAGGAATGGATGTTGGATTTTGTCAAATGCTTTTTCTGCATCTATTGAGATGATCATATGGTTCTTATTAATTTGATTATTAATATGGTCAATTATATTAATAGTTTTCCTAATATTAAACCAGCCCTGCATTCCTGGAATAAATCCTACTTGATCATAGTGTATTATCTTGGAGATGATTTTCTGAAGTCTTTTTGCTAATATCTTATTTAAGATTTTAGCATCAATATTCATTAAGGAGATTGGTCTATAATTTTCTTTCTCAGTTTTCGATCTACCAGGTTTAGGTATCAGTACCATGTCTGTGTCATAAAAGGAGTTTGGTAGGACTCCTTCATCCCCTATTTTTTCAAATAATTTATATAACATTGGGGCTAATTGTTCTTTAAATGTTTGGTAGAATTCACATGTGAATCCATCTGGCCCTGGGGATTTTTTCCTGGGGAGTTGATTAATAGCTTGTTCTATTTCTTTTTCTGAAATGGGACTATTTAAGCAATTTATCTCCTCCTCTGTTAATCTAGGGAGCCTATATTTTTGGAGAAAGTCATCCATTTCACTTAAGTTATCAAATTTATTGGCATAAAGTTGGGCAAAGTAACTCCTTATTATTTCTCTAATTTCCTCTTCATTGGTGGAAAGATCCCCCTTTTCATTTGTAAGACTATCAATTTGATTTTCCTCTTTCTTTTTTTTGATCAAATTTACCAAAGGTTTATCTATTTTATTGGCTTTTTCATAAAACCAACTCTTGGTTTTATTTATTAATTCAATAGTTTTTTTACTTTCAATTTTATTGATTTCTCCTTTTAATTTTTGTATTTCGAGTTTAATTTTTGGTTGGGGGCCATCTTACTGTTATTGGATAAATTGTTTTTCCAATTCTGCCCATTTCATTCTTTATACAAGCCTTCAAAACCATTCAATTTTATATTATTCTTCCTTTGATCACTTTCCATTTATATCTTTAGACCATTTATCAATTGGAAAATGACTCTTATTCTTATAAATTTAAATCAGTTCTTTTTATATCATCAGAAGAATTTAATACTTTTTCTCTTTAATTAATTGCTTCTCTTTTAATCTTTGATTTATTTGATTTGTTTGTACAAAGTTATCCATTTTATCTTCTATGATCCTCTAACCTTTGGTTATGAGTTTTTCTTCTATCCAATAGATCTGATAGATACTTTCCCCTACCTGCTTTTTTCCAATTTGTTTTCATGGCACTTTTTATATTTAAGACTACGTAGCCATTTAAGACTATAAGGCATGGGAGTGTTAGTTTAGATCTATTTTCTTCCTTACTTCTATCCAATTTTTCCAATAGTTTTTTTTTTAAATCAAATAATGAGCCATTATCCTAGTAGCTGGAGACTGTGTTTATCAAATAATAGACTACTAGGTTCATTTACTTCTGTATATTGTGTACAGAACCTGTTCCATTGATTGATCTCACTGTTTGCTAACCAGAACCAATTCTTGTGAAAATTACTGATTTTTAATATAGTGTGGGATCTGGTACCTTTCTTTAGCTCCCCTTTATTCCTACTTTCCTGTCTTTACCTTCTTTTAATTCCCTTGGAATTCTTGACTTTTTTTGCCATATGAATTTTCTATTTTATATATAAAAAAAAAATAATAGTGAAAATAGAAGGCTTTTAGTCTGTATTCAATCAACTCAATCTGGAGGCAGATAGTATAATACTTCATCATTAGTCTTTTGGAATTGTCTTACATGAGAAGAGCTAAGTCATTTCCTGTTCTTCATTGAAAAATATTGCTGTTACAATGTATAATGTTCTCCTGTTTTATTCACTTCTATGCATCAGTTCATATGACCTTTCCAGGTTTTTTGAAATTATCCTGCTTGTCATTTCTTACAACATAATAATATTCCATTTTGATACTATACCAAGCTTGTTTAGCCATTTCCCAATTGATGGAGCATCCCTTCAATTTCCATTTCTTAGCCGCCACAAATAAGAGCTGCTATAAATAGTTTTGTACAAATAAGCCTTTTTCCATTTTTTGATGTCTTTATGATATAAACCTCACAGCAATATGCTGGGATCAGAAAGTATGTACACTTGTATAGCCCTTTGAGCATAGTTTCAAATTGCTCTCCAAAATAATTGGGTCAATTCACAACACCCCACCAGTAATACATAAGTATCCCAGTTTCCCCACATCCCCTCTAACATCCAACATTTTCCTTTTTTTGTCACATTATCCACTTTGGTAAATGTGAGGTGATTAGTCATTTCAGTAAAGATATTTCACTGCATTAATATTCCTGGTCTGAAATGGTATTAATAATGTTAATAACGAGTATTTAAATATCACTTTAAGGTTTCCAAAGTACTTTACAAATATCTCTTTTGATCTTCACAACAACCTTGAAAGATGAGTGCTATTTTTGTTCCCTTCTTGCAGTTGAGGAAATGATGGCAGACAGGTTAAATGACTTGCCTTAGTATTTGAGGAGAATTTAAACTCAGGTTTTCCTCTTCTCCCTATGCCATATTAGTGTCTTTTAGCCTTTAGAGCACATGACTACATATATTATCCCCAATTTGAAAATATCAACACCATGATACCACTGAATGTCCTCATTCTGCCCAGAGTATGTAACATCTTAGAGGTTTACTAATTGTGTGATCATGGGCAAGTCAACCTCTGTCTGCTTCAGTTTACTCATCTATAACATGAGGTTATTAATAGCACCTGCTTCTCAGGAAGGTTATAAGGAAAAAAAATGAGATAATATTATACAGTGCTATTATTGATATTAAAGATAGAATTTGTACATTGAAGTATGGTATTATTTGATATGATCAAAGTCTAAAGAGGGTTTGCTTATTTACCATCATATCTCTGTAGAATCATAGAGTTCTAGAATGAGGGGGATCTCGGAGTTCTTCTAGCTCAGATCCTATGTCAAGTAAGTATCCTTTCTACAACACTACAGACAAGTAGAAGTTTCCACTTGAAAATCTTCAGTGATAGGGAATCCACTCTTAAGACAACCTATTCCATTTTCAGATAATTTGAATTGTTAGGAACCTCTTTCATATATTGAGATAATAGCTTCTTTTCTGTAATTTCTATCTATTGGTCCTAGTTCTTTCCTTTGGTACCAAGCAGATTAAATCTGATGCTTTTTGACAAGACAATTATTAAAATGTTTGAAATCAAATATTCCCCTAAATCTGGGGAGACTAATAGTCCCCAATTCCACAATCCCCAATTCTTCACTTGGTATGGTTTTGAGTACTCAGCATCCTGATTGCTGTCCTCTGGATGTCTTTCAGGTTGTCAGTGACCTTGCTAAAATATGTTATCTAGAAGTGAATGTAGTGTTCTAGATGTGACTGATCAGGGCAGATTGCAGCTGAACCATTACGTCCCTTGTTCTAGATACGGCACATCTCTAAATACACCTTCAGATCTTCACGTTAGTTTTTTTTTTTTTTTAATTTTGGCCTGAAACATCACACTTTGACTCATAATGAATCTACTAAAATCCCCAGGTCTTTTTCCTAAGAACTACTGTCTAACCGAATTTTTTAATATGTCACCTGTGGGCGTCTTTAATGGATACAATAATCAATAGCACTTTAAAGTTTCCTGGATGAACTGGGGTTGATCTTCCCATAGCAGGAGCTCTGTTTTATGCTTCTTGTGTTTCTCTATCATGAACTATACTCAATAAAGTCTTAGTGAATTAAGTTGGATTTTAATTGAAGCAAGTCTTTCTCTGGACCAAGTACTGACTGTCCTTTTAATGTCTAAGTATGATAACTCAAAGATCTCTTGGTCTGTGTGTTTCCTTGATCTCTTATTCTTCCAAGCAGGGAAATGGACATACATTGTTCTTCCCCACCCTCCTTTTTTTTTTTTTTTTTTTTGGTCTAAAGCTATGATTTCATATATATTAGGAACTCTCCAATGAGGAAATTTCACTTTGTTTATGGAGATCCCTAACTTCTCTGTAACTCTTAGAGACTTGCCTGGGTCACTTATAGGCTAAATGACTGTTTGAAGTCATACAGTATACGTTAGAGAAGGGACTTGATGTTTTCATTTTCTCCGTACACACACACACACACACACACACACACACACACACACACACACACTTTAATTTATATGGCCACAGGATGAAATGCAAAGAGTGGGAGAAAATTCTTCTCTGGTAAAAATACGGCCCAGAGACCAGCTAGTCAACATTTACTGAGGACCTTTTCCGGCAGGACCCTCCAATCTATGGAAAAGCTACTCATTTAAGAAAACACTACAAAACAACTCTTGATTCTTCCTCAGAAGGTTAAAAATGACTCTTGACAGAGGTTAACTGACAATAATTAAGCATTGTATTCTGAGACATCATCTATATCTTGTTTTTCTTTGCTTTTCAAATGGTGCTTTACCATGCTCTTCTCCATTAAAGAGAAGCTATGTAGTTTTTTCTCCTGAATATATATTTTTTGCATACAAGACAGTTTTAACCTCTTTACTGGAGAGTTACAGTATTAACAGATTGATTTTAATAGACTTGTGCTTACCACTTTGCAGCGTCAGCGTGTTTTGGACATGTGTAAGCTGCTGCCTAAAGTCTCTTAAAAGAAATGAAGTTTGTTTGCCCAGAGTCCTTAAAGAAAGAATTGGCTTATTTTCATAATATAATTTGTCCATGAGCCATGTAAACCAAGAAAGTTATGTCTAGAGTTACTCTGCATTGTACCTAATGAAATCTTCTATCTGGTTGTTTTCATAAAAAAAGGAAGACGTTTGTGTCTTAGAAGTATAATGAAAGTTCAGAGTTTAAACTTAAAGCTGGAATAGATCTTAAAGGCCATCTAATTGAGTTCAAATTCTGTCTTCTTGTGAATGAGGAATGGTAGTCTATTGCTAAAGGTCTCCTATCCAGTAGCAGAATTTGAACTCAGTTCTTCTGAAATTCCAATTTTGGTATTCTATTGTCTATACCACATTGACCTCATGTAATGAGGATATAGGGAAAGCAATATAATTTAATGTATTAAATAAACAACAAAGTAGGAAAACATGTCTCCAATTCCCATCATCACAAGTTTTTGTTTTTGTTTTTATTTTTGTTTTTATATTCCATCTTGTTTCCTCTTTATGGAGTGGAGATTTATCATATTTGCCTGGAAGGCAAGGGTAGGGGAGAGAAGTCAGGGAATCAGTGTGCTCTATAATTAATTTAAAGATAAGAGGTGATATTTATTGACAAAGAGAAATTTTTCAATAAATGAAACCCATGACATCATACATAAAATTGCTGATGATGTTTGTAAAATGCTGTGGTCAAAAAGATCGTCACTCAGTGACCAGTTTCCCATACTTAGTTTGGCTGCCTTGTGGATGATAGACACATGGGTCTGTATTTAATGGCAGATACAGAGTGCACTGCAGTTGAATATGGAGTCAGGAAAACCTGAGTTCAAAGCTTTGATTCTGGGAAAGTTATTGAAGCTCTGTCTGCTTTAGTTTTTTGATAATAGTACCAGTTTCCAGGTGGTTACGAGGATAAGATGAGATCATATTTGTAAAGTGCTTTACAAACCTTCAAATGCTGTATAAATGCTAATTATCATTTTCAGTTTGATAGCTCCTGCTCTCTATTGTAAACACTCAACTTACCTCCAAGCCACAATGCTGGTTTTTAAGGAAGGCTTAAGTAGAGATAAAAAAGAATAAAACAAATATTTTTCTTTTATTAAAATTTTTTTCAACTTTGAAGTACCTCTATTTCCTTTTCCTGGAAAGAAAAGCAATATAAAAGTGTTTAACAAATAAGCATAACCAAACAAAACAAATATCTGCAAAGATCCTGTTCAAAGATTCCTTTCTCATTCCGCCTATGGCATCACCTCTTTGCCAGAAGGTAGGTAACATTCTTCATCAGTGATCCTTTAGAATCATGGCTGATTGTTGATTTGGTTAAGGTTCTTAAATCTTTCAAAACTATTCATTTTTATAATGTTAATATTATGGTATAAATTCTTCTCTAGGTTTTGTTCATTTCACTCTGCATTAATTCACACAAATCTTCCCAGGTTTCTCTAAAATAATCTTTCTTCATTATTTATAGTACAATAATATTATATTACATTCACATGGCATAATTTGTTTAGCCATTCCCCAATTGATTGACACCTTAGCTCCCAGTTCTTTGCCAATGGGAAAAAAAACCATTATAAGTATTTTTATACACATAAAAATTATTTACTTTTAAAAATTTCTTTGGTTATTGTTGGGACAAGGCCATACAGAGTTTAGTAATTTCTTGGGCATAGTTCCAAATTGATTTCTAAAATGGCTGTACCAATTCGAAGTTCCACCAATTTTTATGCAACCCCCTCTAATATTTGTTGTTTTGCTTTTTTGTCAACTTTGCCATTCTGATGGGGGTAAGATAGAACACCAGAGTTGCTTTAATTTTCATTTTTCTGATTGTAAGTGAGTTGAAACATTTTTTTAAAATATGGATATAGATAGCTTGAATTTCTTCCCTTTAGGAACTGCCTATTTGTATCCTTTGACCTCTTATCAAGTGGAGACTGAGTTTTATTCTTATAATTTGGGTCAATTCCTTAAACATCTTGGAAATGACACCTTTTAGTAGAGAAACTTGTAGCAAAGATTTCTTTCCCTACAGTGAATTATTTTTCTTCTAATTTTAGTGTCATTTATGCAGAAAATATTAAACTTTATACAATGGAAATTTTGTCTTTTGTGACCTTTGTCCCTTGGTTAGTCATGACTCTTCTCCTATTTATAGATTTAAAAGAGAATTTCTTCACTGTTTCTCTAATTTGTTTGTAATATGACCATTTGTGTCAAGGTCACATAACCATTTGGAGATTGACTTGGCATATGGTATCAAATGTTGGTCTAAACTTAATTTCTACTAATTACCGATCAGTTTTCCCCGAAATTTTTGTCAAATAGTGTGTCTTTCCCCTAGTAATTATGGTCTTTGGGCTTACTGAACACTAGGCTATTAGATTTATTTGGTTTGTAATCTTTTTCTTGAGTAAAAATCTTCGATATCCAAAGACAAGGAACTACAGCATGAAGAATTTAGTGTAGATTGCCTAGAAAGATTGCAGGCTTTCTTTGTGAATCTCTAAATATGTGACAAATTTTTATCTTTCTAGTAGGTTTAAAAATGTTAATGATTAAGGATCAAGCTCTTCAAGTATCTTAGGAGTTAAAGCTGCAAGGGGATAAATTATAGAATTACTGCTGGAAGGGCCTTCAGAGTTCATCAGGTACAGCCCCCTTTGTTTTATAATTGGGGAAACAGAGTCACAGAATTCATATGACTTGTCCATAGTATGACTACATAAATTAATAAGTAGAAGAGGGTCTTCTGACTCTGGGTCCACTTCACACTGCATGATTATATTTCACAAGGTGAGCCCAAAGCTGAATATGGCTTATGTGACCTTTGACATAAGAAGTGATCTTGATGATACAATTATTTTTGTGTCAGCAATTATACAAAATATTTTTTCAACAATTTCTATAATCTAACATAAAAAGATGTTTGCATTTTTTTTCAGGGATGATACAATAGCAAAAGGTCATTATAAAATTCTTTTGTAATTTTTAAACATTCCAACATTAGTAATTTAGGTTGTGTGATAGAAATGATCTGTAAATGGCATTTAAAAACAAAATTAGCTTCTTTCCCATAGTTTAAGGCATTTCAGTTCTATTCACTGGGAGACACAAGTTCCCCATTTTATTACAACTATTTACTATTTTAAGCAATTTTTCATTTGTCACAAGATCTGAAAGAAGATAAGTACAACTATGTGCCCTAAATTTTTATATATTTAGAAATCATTTCTATTATACTATCAGTAATAATGATGAAAGCTTGAAAATGAACAAGGATTTAATGGAGACCCTGCACTTTATACTTTTCTTTTTTCTTTTTTTTTTAATTATTATTTTTTATTAAGGCTTTTTATTTTCAAAACATGCACAGATAATTTTTCAACATTGACCCCTACAAAATCTTGTTCCAAATTTTTCCTCCCTTCCTCCCACCCCTCCCCTAGATAGCAAGTAATCCAAAATATGTTAAACATGTTAAAATATTATATATTTTATATAAATATAACATATATATAAATATGTATATATATATATAATAAAATGTTAAATCCAATATATTTATACAATAATCTTGCTGCACAAGAAAAATCAGATCAAAAAGGAAAAAAAAAATGAAAAAGAAAATAAAATCCAAGCAAACAATAACAAAAAGAGTAAAAATTCAATGTTGTGATCCACATTCAGTTCCCATAGTCCTCTCTCTGGGTATAGATGGCTCTCTTCATCACAAGATCATTGGTATTGGCCTGAATCATCTCATTTTTGGAAAGAGTCGTGTCGTATAATATTGTTGTTGCTATGCACAATGGTCTCCTGGTTCTGCTTGTTTCACTCAGCATCAGTTCAGGTTACTCTCTCCAGGCCTCTCTGAAATCATCCTGTTGGTCATTTTTTTAAAAATTAATTTTCTAATTATAACTTTTTTTTTGACAGTATGCATGGGTAATTTTTTTACAACATTATCCCTTGCACTCCCTTCTGTTCTGAATTTTCCTCTTCTTCCCTCCATCCCCTCCCCTAGATGGCAGGCAGTCCCATATATGTTAAATATGTTTTAATATATCCTAGATACAATATATGTGTGCAGAACTGAATTTCTAGTTGCACAGGAAGAATTGGATTCAGAAGGTAAAGATAACCTGGGAAGAAAAACAAAAATGCAAACAGTTTACACTCATTTCCCAGTGTTCCTTCTCTGGGTGTAGCTGATTCTGTCCATCATTGATCAATTAGAATTGGATTAGATCTTCTCTATGTTGAAGATATCCACTTCCATCAGAATACATCCTCATATAGAATCATTGTTGAAATGTATAATGATCTCCTAGTTCTGCTCATTTCACTCAGCATCAGTTGATGTAAGTCTCTCCAAGACTCTCTGTATTCCTCCTGTTGGTCATTTCTTACAGAACAATAATATTCCATAACATTCATATACCATAATTTACCCAACCATTCTCCAATTGATGGACATCCATTCATTTTCCAGTTTCTAGCCACTATGAAAAGGGCTGCCACAAACATTTTGGCACATACAGGTCCCTTTTCCTTCTTTAGTATTTCCTTGGGATATAAGCCCAGTAGTAACACTGCTGGATCAAAGATTATGCAGTCTGATAACTTTTTGGGCATAATTCCAGATTGCTCTCCAGAATGGTTGGATTCTTTCACAACTGCACCAACAATGTATTAGTGTCCCAGTTTTCCCACATCCCCTCCAACATTCATCGTTATTTGTTCCTGTCATCTTAGCCAATCTGACAGGTGTGTAATGATATCTCAGAGTTGTCTTAATTTGCATTTCTCTGATCAATAGTGATTTGGAACACTCTTTCATATGAGTAGAAATAGTTTCAATTTCATCATCTGAAAATTGTCTGTTCATATCCTTTGACCATTTATCAATTGGAGAATGGCTTGATTTCTTATAAATTAGAGTCAATTCTCTATATAGTTTGGAACCTTTAACTGTAAAAATGTTTTCCCAATTTCTTACTTCCCTTCTAATCTTGTTTGCATTAGTTTTGTTTGTGCAGAAACTTTTTAATTTGGTGTAATCAAAATTTTCTATTTTGTGATCAATAATGGTCTCTACTTCTCCTTTGGTCACAAATTCCTTCCTCCTCCACAAGTCTGAGAGGTAAACCATCCCATGTTCCTCTAATTTTTTATGATTTCGTTCTTTATGCCTAAATCTTGGACCCATTTTGATCTTAGCTTAGTATGAGGTGTTAAGTGTGGGTCCATGCCTAGTTTCTGCCATACTAATTTCCAGTTTTCCCAGCAGTTTTTGTCAAATAATGCATTCTTATCCCAAAAGTTAGATCTTAGGCTTTGTCAAACACTAGATTACTATTTTTATTCACTATCTTGCCCTGTGAACCTAACCTATTCCACTGATCAACTAGTCTATTTTTTAGCCAATACCAAATGGTTTTGGTGACTGTTGCTTTATAATATAGTTCTAGATCAGGTACAGCTAGGCCACCTTCATTTGATTTTTTTTCCCATTAATTTCTTTGAGATTCTCGACCTTTTGTTGTTCCATATGAATTTTATTGTTATTTTTTCTAGGTCATTAAAATAGTTTCTTGGGAGTATGATTGGTATAGCACTAAATAAATAGATTAGTTTGGGGAGTATTGTCATCTTGATTATATTCGCTCGGCCTATCCAAGAGCACTCAATGTCTTTCCAATTATTTAAATCTGACTTTATTTTTGTGGCAAATGTTTTGTAATTTTGCTCATATAATTCCTGACTTTCCTTTGGTAGATAGATTCCTGTTGGTCATTTCTTACAGAACAATAATATTCCATAACATTCATATACCATAATTTACTGAGCCATTCTCCAATTGGTGGGCATCTACTCAGTTTCCAGTTTATTGTCACTAAAAAAAAGGGCTGCCACAAACATTTTTGTACATGTGGATCCCTTTCCCTCCTTTAAGATCTCTTTGGTTCATATTTGGCCTCAGACACTTGACAAGTCCTAGCTGTGTGACCTTAGGTAAGTCTCTTAACCCCAATTGCCTCAGCAAAAAAAGAAAACAAAATCCCTTTGGGATATAAAAGCCCAATAGAAACACTGCTGGATCAAAGGGTATGGGGTTTGTACTTTCCTTTTTTCTGTGTATAGTCACAAAATGTGCACCTGGGTCTGTAGTTTTTGCACCCAGAGCAAAAGTGAAATCAATGTGTCATCCCCACATCTCTGATCTTCACTAGGAGACAGGGAAGGAGTCACACTGGGCTTCTCCCAGACCTTTCACTATCCTGAAAGCAGTCCCCTGATCCAGCATGGGGAGCCTTCCATCCAGGGGGACAGTGCTAAAATTAGCTCCTATTCTGAGCCAGCTCCCTCATGTGTTCACCTGCTCCCAATAGGCCTTAATTCTCTGGGTGTCGCACTAAACAGCGTGGTTTTCATGGCTTCCCTCCAGGGTAGGGCTCATTCTGTTTTTTGTGAAGAGAGGTATCTTAATGACCTTCAAAAGCAAGATATTCTTGGGAAGAAATGAGGCCTGGAATCAGAGCCCTGTTGTTCTTAGGAGGTAGGTTTGGTTGACTTGCTACAATTGGTGATTTTTAAAGTGAAATGAGCTGACTCAGGGAATGGTGAGTTTCCTATCACTCTATTAATTAATAGTCAATAAAGATTTATTAAATGCCTGCTGTGTACCAGACATTGTGCTAAGTGCTGTGGACACAAAAAGAGGCCAAAAAGAGAATCCTTCTCTTCAAGGAGCTCACAATCTACTTTTTTTCTGTTTCAAACTTCTTTGTTTTTTTCTTCAACTTAATAGCACTTTATTTGTTTTCCACTTATATGTAAAGATAATTTTTTTAACTCTTATCTTTATAAGATTTTGAACTCCGAGTTTTTCTTTCTCCCTCCCTAAGTTCACAATCTAATGAAGACAATAAAACGATAAGTAACGATTTAAACAAATATGTATCCCCCCAAAAAATAAATAAATAGAAGTAACTCATAGAGGGAAGGCATTGAAGTAAGAGGAGTTGGGATTTTAGTAGGGACTTAAAGGAAGCCAGAGTTGGCTGTGAAGTGTTTATGATTTGGCAGATGGACATCTAAGCTCCCTCATGATTCTTAAGTTCTGGGAGATTTAAATTCTGAGCAGCAGCATTGTTGGCAATCTGTAAATGTTAAACTAGCAGAGTATGACATTTATATTTGCATAATGTCACAGACCAATTAATGATACAGTTCAGAGAAAATCAAGAGATGTCTGTATGTCACATGGTCATGGGCCCCCAAAGTATGTCATGTGTATCATGGCTGTGTGGGTGCTTAGGCAGATGTTGTGTTGTGTGTGTGGGCGCCCAGACAGGAGCTGTATTGTGTGGCGGAGCACTCAGCTAGATGTGATCTTCTACGTTGGAACGCTTGATGAGATATGATGCGAGAGTCATATGTTTGAGGAGCCAGCCAGAAGTGGTGGGGGGCGCGTGGGAGGTAAGGAAGTACCCACCCACATGTGATGGGTATTGTATGTACACAGAGACCCAGCCGTATGTCAAATGTGGGCAACTTGTATGTGTTGTCATATGTCCTAAGGGTGGGCACTTAGTGAGGTGAGATAGTATGGGCCTGGCTTTCCCCCAAATTCTGAAAGGACAAAAGAGGTTTTTCTTGAAGGTATTTTTGAGTATTTCTTACCGTGTTTGGTAAGATCTTATCCAAATGGCTTTTAGCATTTGCTAATGGTTGTGTACAATTTCCTTGTTCCAGAGCAGGCAAATTCAGGCAAGTGGCTCCAGTGACTTTTTACATTCAGTAAGCAAATTTGCAGCAGGCGTGATTTGAAGTATACAGCGTAGGGGGAAAACAGATGATAATTTCACATCCTCCTATAGTCTTACCCAAGAGTTTCATTTGACTGTGCATGTCCCCATTTTCTGTAACTGCAGCAGGACAAGCAGAATTAGGTTTATTTGGAATAACCAAGCCACCCAAAAGTATTAGTTAAGAACTCCTATTCAATAGCATCATTAATAGCAAAATTTGGGCAACCACTGAAGGGAGTCAGAAAATTGAATCCTACTTCTGCCTTCTGTGTAACTTTCAAGAAATTTCTTAACCTTTCTGAGCTTCAGCTTCCTCATCTAGAAAATGAAGGAGTTGGTCTAAATGCTTCTGAAGTCTCTTGTAGCTTTAGTTTAATGATCCTTTGTTACTTTGGCTGGGCTGGGAATAAAGACAACCTCCAAGAAGTAGTCTTTGGCCTCTGGTTTTGTTACTTTTGACCACTGGTGTCTACCCACTTGTCTGGCTTTTATGAGATGGAGGAATCCCTTATGTCTTTCTCCCAGCTCATCTCCATGATATTTTGGAGACACTCGAAGTTGTAACATCTCCTACATGAGGTTTTTACTGATCCCCCAGATTTACATCCTCCTGGTTGTCACTGCCAGTGTCCCACTCCCTCCTGCCCTGATTCCCCCATGTGAGATTATTGTGATTGGTGTATATACCAAAAATTGAGGGATCATCTGTTCCTTATCTCCACGATATTTTGGAAATGTGATTAATTTAGACAATTTAGGAATTAATTTAGGAATGTTGGGGTTTGGTCATGTAAAGAATTCATTTGTGAAGGTTTATTTATAAGAAGAGATTATAGACAGAATGAAGAAATACAATAGACACCAGAAATGGTTCCTATGAAATAGAGATAGAAGAGCAATAGAGTTACCAAGGAAAGGCGTTTGGAAGAATCCATTAAAGGAATATGCCATGAGGTGGGAGTAAGCCATTGACTGGTAGGCTAAATCCACAGAGGGCTCCAGCACCCTAACAAAATTAGTTAGCTATAAAAAGAAGAAAGACATCATGATTCACGATGGGGTGATGAGAGGAAAGATACCATCAGATATGAGGGAGGGGTGAGGAGAAGGACTTCACAAGGCAGAATGCCATGATGGGCTATCACCCCAAGAGAGTCAGCAAAGAAGGCATGGGCCACAGATTGATTTATATGGGAAATTTAACCTCGGGTATTTGATATAACTTGGATAAGTGCACACAGCAAAGCATGGTTTCCCACAATCTTCACAGAGGAGGACTAAAAGGTTGACTTGATCCCCTTCAGTGCCCTTCTCTGCTTACCTCAGGGAGTAATCTTATCAGTACTTCAGCCTTTCTCTGCTAATCCCACCTAATTACTCGGGACCTCACCAAGATGCTTCTGAACTCTTTGGGGTGGGGCATCCAACTTCAATGTTATATGTGTGTGAAATTTCCTCAGTATAAAAACTGATTAGAAACAAGAGTATAAGATTCCAGGGCAGGAACAGTTTTTTGAAACTTAATTTGGCTAAATACTGTATGAGGGTCACAACAGAGAGGACCTGGGGGGGTCGAGAAAACTCTATCTTTGAAAAGCCCCCAAGCATTACATGGACTTTTGGGACAGGTGTTATATGTTGAATGTTTTTGAAGTCTGTCAAATAGATAATACAGATATACAATGTGACTGGAGCCAGTCATACACAGAACTTAAAGTAGGTGAAAGAAACTTCATCTTAGGCACCTTCTCATTCTCCCTTCCCCCACTCCCAGATACTGCCTGGCTGCCCAAAGTTCTATAGAGATTGCTCTAATTATGGTCCCCCTTCCTGAGTAGTGACCCACACTCTGGATATTTCTATCAACTTACCCTGACACTTTAACCTGTTCTTTCACCTGCTCCAGTAGAGCCATAACTAGTTGGAAAGGATTTGATAAGCTAATTTTTGATAAGGGATTAATGACTGGTAGGTGGGCAGCTAGCTAGCTGCCCAGTGGATAGAGTAATGAGCTTGGAATCAGGAAGACTTGATCTTTCTGAGTTCAAATCTGGCCTCAGACACTTACTAACTTGGAAGGCTTTGTTTGTATTATAACTCTTGATCAGGTCAATACGGTGGCTCTTTAGAGAACTTTTGGTAGGATTTCAAGGGTGACTGGGTGATGGTGAGGTGCTTCCCAAAATGTAAGTGATTATCTGCTCTTCCTGTGCATAATAAATAGACTTTCTTTGTTCCTTCCCTAAGGCAGGTGACTTAGGGAATCACTCTGGGATGAGAGTTTAAAGTCCATTCATATAGTACCAGTTAAGACCTTAAAGTCTCAGATTTGTTTGACATCTATTTTTTGGAGTTATTATGGAAGCAAGGATCAATCACAAGACATTTATTGAGTACCTCCTAAGTGAAAGGTAATGTATCAGGCATTGGGGATCCCCTCAAGGGTTTATATCTTTTCCTCCAGTGTTTCTGATTTTCTCTCATGCATCTGTTCTCCACACACCTGCTACATAGAGATGACAATTAGTGATATAAGATTTCCAAGAGAGAGTGTCCAGAGAGAAGAAAGCTAATGACAGGATCTTGAGAAACTCTCATGTTAAAGAGGCAGAAAAAAGATAAAGAACCACAAAGGAAATAGAGGAGGAACAGAGACGTGAGTCATGGAAGCCAAGGAAACACAAGTTATCCAGAAAAAAGAAATGTATCTGGGGATCAAATGTCTTGGAAAAGTCAAGGAATATTATTACAAATAATAAAGACCTTGGATTTAATGATAATTTATGACCTGGAAAGAGCTGTTTTACTTAAGCAGTAGAGATGGAAGCCAGAGATTACAAAGGAATTAAGGAATGAAGAGGGAAATGAAGGTAGTAAGTATAAACAACTCTTTCTTAAAAGCTGGCAGTGAAGGGGAAATTAGAAAGAATAATTGCTTGAGGTAGTTGTATGTGCAAATGAAGAATTTTTTAGAATTAGAGAGACCTTGAAAAAGAAACAGAAATCTTTGCAGAGATGGGAGACTATGGTTGTAAAACTTTGAATACACACAAAGTTGGACTTAGTTTATGTCATGGTTATTTTTTTTTCTTTTTTTATTCTGTCATATTGTTAGGGAGAGATAAATTGGGAAATGAAGTTATGGTAAAAAAAAAAAGTCAAGGATAGCAATTAAAACTAAATTTGAAAAAAGTCATTTAACTCCATCTGCCTCAGCAAAAAAAAAAAGGGGGGGGGAGGGGACAGCTAAATAGCAGTGGATAGAGCACCAGCCCTGGAGTCAGGAGGACCTGGGTTCAAATGTCGTCTCAGACACTTAACACTTCCTAGCTGTGTGACCCTGAGCAAGTCACTTAACCTCAATTGCCTCAGCAAAAAAAAAAAAAAAAAAAAAAAAAAGGAAGGATAGATAGATGGATAGATCAGGGAGACCTGAGCATGTTCGTTGTCTGACAGAAAAGAGGTTGTAGAGTGATAGAAATGAAAACCTTAATACTTTTATTATATAAATGTGAAAGATTATCATTATTATTACACAATGACATGAGGAGGTGGAAGGTGATAAGATCAAAAGATGTAAGTGGAAGGTTCTCTTTGGCAAAGAGGAAGGCCAGCTCTTCCTCTTAGAATGGAGGGAAGGGATGATAGGTGAGAATATTGAAAAGGGAAGAGAAGAGAAGTTAGCAGGTTCGGATCAGTTCCTCCAATCTGAGCAATGTATGGATTGACGTCATCTCCTGAGGATCAGAGATTGGAATTGCAATCGTAAGTAAATGTGAAGGAGTGAAAGGGACTGCTAGAGGCAGTCTTATAGATATTGCCTGTATACCTTGTATAAAATTATAGCAATTATGTCTCTTCTCTGGAAGTCTAGAAGAAAAGGGACAGGACTTTGGCTCACTGCTTTTGAAAGGCTTCTCGAAACTGCTGCTAGTGGATGAATAGGAAACCCGAGGAGAACAAAGTGCTACCCATGTCAGCAGAGCTTTCCTGATCACAGGGTCTGGATTCATTCTGGAGACCTTCAGATTTTTCTGGCTTGCAGAAAGAACTGGGGAATATGAGGGTATGACAGTTCCCCCAGCAGTAGTCTTCTACCCCTCAAAAGGCATCAAACATAGACCGTATCTGATTTACCCCACAAGGAACACAGAAAGATCTTGTATCCAAACTGATAGTCGGGAGACCTTTTCCCTTTGGATCCCTTTCTTGTCCACATAAGAGGGATGTAGGGGGCAGCTAGGTGGCGCAGTGGATAGAGCCCCAGCCCTGAAGTCAGGAGGACCGGAGTTCAAATTTAACACTTCCTAGCTGTGTGACCCTGGGCAAGTCACTTAACTCCAATTGCCTCAAAAAAAATTAAATAAGAGACATGTACCTCATTGTATCATGCTGCATGTACCTCTATTGATGGAAGAGTGAAGGTTGTTCGCTGTGTATATCACTGTGAGAGATCTGTTTCCAGCAGGACTTGACTACTTGATCTTGCTGTGTGGCAGTTTCCTGCTTTTGGATCTTTCCTCACTATGGTTCCTTCTCATTAATAAACGATAGTGTGTGTGTGAAAAGGCTATACTGAGGTCCTACTAGCTCTTGGAAGTTCTTTCATGTCAAGAGCCAGTGTCTCTGGCTTTCTTTTTTTTTTTTTTCTTTGATACTCAATCCTCCACTACTATTCACTATTCCTAGTCAAGTAAGCATTTTCTTTTTCTGGCTGAGTAGGGGTGAATTTGTTCCATTTATCTCTTTCCTCTGACACCATACAGGCTATATGGTATCCCCTCCCCCATCAGCATTGATTTTTTTTTTTTTTTGGTGGCAATTGGGGTTAAGTGACTTGCCCAGGGTCACACAGCTAGGAAGTGTTAAGTGTCTGAGGCCAGATTTGAACTCGGGTCCTCCTGACGTCAGGGCTGGTGCTCTATCCACTGCGCCACCTAGCTGCCTCCCAGCATTGATTCTTGAGAGGTCTGAAAGATTTTCTTCAGCTCCTTTCCTATTGAAGTCCTCTCTCATTTTTCTCTGGGCCAAGCCATGCAAGCCAGTATGCTGGCACTAAAGGGGGTGAGAAGGAGTTACCCCTTCCCTGAGAAGGCAGATTCAAGTCTCTGAAACATGAGAAATAACTTTAATGGGAAAAGGAGTCAAATTTTAACTTGAACACTGACCAAGAGTCGATTGAATTATCTGGTCATAGGCACCTACCAGTTATATACAGATTTCAAGTACCCATGTAATTATTTAATGTGGTTGGCCTTCTGATTAACCCTAGAGAAGACTGTCTAGACTCTTTTGCCAATCAGTCAATAAAAATGTATTAAATATGTACTGTGTTATGTGGGCTGTATTAAGGCTAGGGATATGAAGAAAGTCAGAAGGCAATCCTTTCTCAGAGATAAGTTTGAAAAAAGATCTTGATGTTTTAGTGGACCCCAGTCAGCATTGTGATGTGGCAGCTAAAATAACTGATGTGATATTGGGATCGTCAAGACAGGCATTTTATTGTGCAGTTGCTTCAGCAGTATCTGACCCTTTGTGACCCTGTTTGGGGTTTTCTTGGCAGAGATACGGTAGTGGTTTGCCATTTCCTTCGCCCAGGGTCACACAGCTAGGAAGTGTCGGAGGCCAGACTTGAACACAGGAAGAGGAGCCTCCCTGACTCCAATCTCTGCACTTTACACATCTTACCGCCTAGCTCCCAAGATAAGCGCAGCTTCTATATTTAGTTTTGAGTGTCATAGTTACAATGATAAACAAGACAGTGTCCAGAGGAGGATGACCAGGATGATAGAGGCCTTTAAGGTCATGTCTTGTGAGGATTGAGTGAAGGAAATAGGTGGATTTCGTGTGCAGGGAGCTCAAGAGGGTCATCACAGTTGTCTGCAATTATTTGAAGGGCAGCATAGGGAGGAAGGATGGGTTTGCTCTGTACAGTTCCTAGAGGACAAAATCAGGAATAAGAGGCTAAATTACAAAAAGATCACTTTGGGTTGAATGTCAAGAATTGTTTTGTTTTGTTTTGTTTTTTGCTGAGACAATTGGGGTTAAGTGACTTGCCCAGGGTCACACAGCTAGGAAGTGTTAAGTGTCTGAGAGTAGATTTGAACTCAGGTCCTCCTGACTTCAGGACACCTAGATGCCCCATTTTTTTTTTTTTTCCTAAAGATTAGTGTTGTCTAAGATTGGAATAGGCCAACCTGGGAAGGTTTTGGATACTCCCTCCTTGGAGATGCTCAACCAAATAGCAACTCTCAAATTCTGAGGTTATAAGTCTTTGCAACACATAGTATAGCAGAAAGAGCCCTGAATTTGGATTCTGAAGAGGTGGGTTTCAATCTTACTACACATGTGACCATAGACAAGTCATTTAATGTCTCTCGAGGCCTGATTTCCTTTCCTGTAAAATGAGGGAGCTGGAAAAGATAATCCCTAAAGTCCCTTCTAGTGCTAACATTCTATGATCATATATTTTTAAATTTTCCAATTGTAGTCATGGAAATAAAGAAATCTTTTCCTGCCGGGGAATTCGATTGGCTGTGGACTGGTTCAGGGAGAGAGGACACAACTACATCAAGGTCTTTGTTCCATCTTGGAGGAAGGAACCACCAAGATCTGATACCCCTATTTCAGGTATGTTGCTATAGATGCTTCTCCATCTTCAAGGGGCCAAGAACGGCTTCAAAACTAGTCATGTTGATACCTTGCAGATAAATTTACCAGCCTACAAAAAATATCAGGTCACCGTGCCATCTCTCTTGCTATATAATCTATATTTTGTTGTAAGGAAAATAGAATGATGATATTAAAGGTGAGAGAATACTCAGAGTAAAGCTAGTATAACCTTTTGAAGAAATGGAAAAAAATACAGAGATGGAGAAATATAACTACATAATTATAGAATCTCAAAGTTGAAAGAGTAAATAAGCAGCTATTAAGCACCAGCATTGTACAAAAAAACTAAAGAAATAAAGACAAAAGACATTTCCTTATCTCAAAGATCTCACTATTGGGGATTTTAACATGTAAACAATCAGCCTGCCATCTAGGGGAGGGGGTGGAGGGAAGGAGGGGAAAATTCGGAACAGAAGGAGGTACAAGGGATATTGTTGTAAAAAATTATCTATGCATATGTACTGTCAAAAATGTTATAATTATAAAATTAATAAATTTTTTTAAAATAACATGTAAACAATCAAATTTATACAACTTATATTCAGGAAAAATTGGAGATCTTCAACAGAGAGAATGCATTAAACTAAGGGGATCAGTAAAGGCTTCCCATGGGAGATGAGATTTAAGCTAAAACTTGAAGGAAGCCAAAAGGTCAGAAAAGAAAGGAAGGCATACCAGATATGGAATAAAAATGCCCAGAGAATGGAGATGTAATGGCAGGGCAACGAGTGTCATTGACTTGTAGACTATATGGTGTGGTGTAAAGTCTAAGAAGGCTGGAAAATTGGAGAGGCAAGGGAAGTTATGAAGGACTTTGAATATCAAACAGGATTTTATATTAATTCCTGAGGTGATAGGGTGCTACTAGAATTTATTGAATAGAGAGGTGATATGTTCAGTCCTGTGCTTTAGGAAAATCACTTTGATGGACGAAATAGCTAGCCTGGGGAGGCTGTTATTATCTGTGCATGAGGTGATTAGCACCTCCTATCAGGGTGGTGTCAGAGGAGATTAAGGAGTTTATATAAAAGATGTTGTGTATATTTTAACATATTTAACATGTGTTGGATTACCTGCCATTTGGGGAAGAGATGGGGAGAAGAAGGGGAAAATTTGGAACACAAAGTTTTGCAAGAGTCAGTGTTGAAAAATTACCTATGCATGTGTTTTGTAAATAAAAAACTTTAATTAAAAATAAATAATTTTTTAAAAGAGAGATGTTATACAGGTAAAATATATAGATTTGGTAACAGATTTAGATTCAGCGAATGAGAGAATAAAATGTTGAAAAAGATACCAAAGGTTCAAAATTGGGGTACCCTAAAAATAACTTTACAAATACAAGAATTAGGGAATTAGGAAATCGGGAGGGTTTTGGAGAAAAATGATGAGTTCAGTTTTAAATACTATGAACTTCTAGTTCAAGATGTCTGATTGTAAATGGCCTTAGAAGTAATCTAATCTAGACAATGTCCTATAGCATCTCTGACAAACAGTCATCCAGCCTTTACTTCACTCTCTATAGGAATAAGCAGCTCATATTCTGAGGCATCTCAGTTCACTTTAGGTTAATTCTAATCATTCTGAAGTCTTAACCGTGCATTAAATCTCTATCTGAAACTAAGCTGTTTTTTCTTAGTTTTCAAGAAGAGAAAGTCTAGGTCAGGGGTTCTCAAACTACGGCTTGTGGGCCAGATGTAGCGGGCTGAGGACGTTTATGCGGCTGCCAGGTTATGGCAAATGGGGTGGAGACTACAGTCCGGCCTTCCCACAGTCTGAGGGACAGTGAACTGGCCCCCTGGTTTGAGGACCACTGGTCTAGATTCTCTTCCAAGTATTATCCTTTCAAATGTTTGATGGCAGCTATCATGATTCAGCTGCCTACTTTTTTCTACATTGAAGATTCTCACTTCTTTTAACCATTCCTGGATAACTGGAAACATGTTTCCAGTCTCTCACCAGCACAGTGGCCCTCTTCTGACCTTATTCTAGCTTATCTAGGTCTTCTTAAAATGTGATGCCCAGAACTGAATAAAACATGTCAATGTGTTAATCATACAATTGTGTACAGTGGGATTATTAGCCACTTTTTATGGCTTTGTCTCTTATTGGGATCCACAAGATCCTTACTTAGTCTTTTTGACTGGCTTGCTATAGTTTTAACTCATTGAACTTGTAGGCCACTAAAACCCCCAAACCTTTTTTTTTTTTTTAACAGAAGTATTATTTTGTTACATTTCAACCATCTTTTATTTGTTAATTTTTTTTTTTAACTCAAGTGAAAATTTTTCTTTCCCGTCAAATTTTATCTTCTTATATTTGGTCCATTATTGTAGTCTGCCAAGTTCTTTCTAGATATCTAAACATCATGTAAGCTATTCCTCCTGGCTTTTATAATTTTCAAATTTGGCAAATAAACTTTCTTATGTATAAAGAATATGTAAAGTAAACATATGTAAATATCTGCTTATATGTAAAATATACTTTCTTATTTATTTCTTCTTTCAAGCCATTCACAAAAATGACACAGGATCAAAGGCAGATAGCTCCAAAATGTCTGAGGCATTCCGATAAAGACCTCCTTCCAAATTAAGCTTGGTTCTATTGGAAAAGTAAAAATTAGCTAGCATTTACATAGCGCTTTAAGGTTTGCAAAGTGCTTTACAAATATCATCATCTGCTTACAGCAACCACTGGAGATGGGGGTTATTCAATCCCAGTTTACAAATGAAGAAACTGAGTCAGACAGAAGTTAAGTGCCACATAGCTAATAAGTTTGAACTCATCTTCCTGACTCAGCACTGTGTCCATCGAACCTCTAAATGCCCAATAATAATTATCTTTTGGGTCTGATCAGTTAGCCAGCTCTGGTTCTACCTAGTTAGGCATATTAGGGGAATATTATTGTCGTTTAGTCATTTCAGTAGTGTACTCTTCATGATAGCATTTGGGGTTTTCTTGGCAGAGACACTAGACTGGTTTGCCATTTTCTTCTACAACTCATTTTACAGATGAGGAAACTGAGGCAAAACAGGGTTAAGTGACTTGTCTAGAGAAACACGGCTAGTACCAATTACTTAAGTGTTTGCACGAGAGACCGTCAAATGCTTTGCTGAAAACTAGCCATATAATGTCTATAGCATTTCCCTGTTCTATTTGTCAAAAAAAGAATTAAGATTAATATGGCATAACTTATGGTCACACTGACCTTGCCAAGACATTGGGAATTTAGGGAAATATTAAATGGTTAGTTCCAAGTTTCATACAATCATTGTGTTTTAATCCCAGTAACCTATTAATTGTTTATACAGCTGAACAGCTGCCTCCGGGCAGAGACATTCTATTTACATATAAATACAGCTCTCGGGTTTTGTGACCGTAGGAGGAATGCAGGATATTCTCTGAAGAAAAGGTTAGGAGTATGTAGTCCTTTTCTTCAGATGTTTTAAGGTTTGTCACATAGAATAGGGAACAGGAGGATGGAACATCAGAGAATGGAACCAAGGCCAACAGGTGGAGGTGACAAGGAAGCAGGAAGTGCTCAGAAAGAACTTAATCTGACTAGTATGGAAATATGTTTAAAATCATTGTAAATGTATAACCTGTGACAGATTGCTTGCAGTCTTGGAGACAGAGAAGAGGCAAGGTAGAAGAGAGAAAAAAATTTGGAATTCAGAATCTTACAAAAATGAATGTTGAAAACAATCTTTACATGTCATTGGAAAATAAAATACCATTGAATAAAAAAGTAAAATGGTGGTAATGCTAGCAATATTATGTTACATTTGCATGATGATTTTGAACTTTCAAAGAGTTTTCACATATCCTTTTTCATTTGATATTCACAGCAATTGGTATAGGGAAGGGCAGGTGTTTTTATTCCTGTTTTACATATAAAAAATTGAGGTTGAGGAAGGTTATATATGGCTTATCTTAGGTCAAACAATAAGGGGGTGGAGACAGAACTAGATCCAGTCTTCTGGGTTCTCTGACCAGTGCTCCCTCCCCTGCGGGGATTGGTTTAATGGGGAGTCTTGTAAGACAATGAAGTCCTTGGAAAGCCTCCAGCGGAGGCCGTATAGCTGTCTGACTATCAGGCAGGGGATCTCCACCACTGAGCCTTTGCAGTTTTTTCCCAGCCTGAGGTTCTGATTTTTCCCCTCTTATCAAATATTGTACTTTGGACTTTTGGCTTCAGGCAGCCAGGAAAGGAGCCCTTTTGAAATGGAGCTGTGGGTAATTCAGAGGAAGTTAAGAGGCCTATGGGGGAAAGGGAAGAGTGGGTGGTACTTTCATTTGCTTGAAGCAATTCAGTTGGTAACTTTGTCTTCCAGTTCAGTTTTCTTTGTGCTTTTTCTATATTTTTCCTTCTGCTAAATTCTCTGATCTCTTATAGTGACTTATGGAGAGCTACTCCCTTGGGAGATGAAGCTCCTATTAGGATATATGATACTCTTTGTTTATGTGTGTGTATATTCATATATATATATATTTACACACACACACACACACACACACACACATGAGTGAGAACGACATGTACAGAGGGGCGGAGAGAGTGAAAGAGGAGGGCACATGGAATAGCAGAGAGAGAATTGTGTGTCCTCCATTCTTGAAGAGGACCATGATATCCGGAGGCAATGCTATGACTTGCAAGTGAGTTGGATTTAAGTGAGGGAAGTTGTTCAAAGATGTCAGCTTCACTTTTCCCTCCAGAGCCATCTGGGTCCAGGAACAAGAGGTAGATCAGGATGACTGGAGATGTCCCTGGATATAATGGGAGACCTTCCTTCATGGCAAGGAAGATCTGAGTTCAAGTCTCATCTTTGATGAATTCTACGTCCCTGGACAAGTTATTTACTGACTCTGTAAAGCTATAATCTGTAGAGAAGGTGTATCAAGAAGTTCCTGATGCCATTGGAATTATTGGTTTGATCCCTCTTAGCTCGAGGCATATTTATATTGCAAGAGAAGAGTGAGAGAAGGAAATTAGATGTGATTTCATTGGTGTATAGAGCTTCTATATGAAGAAACTCTTTATCAAAGTAGGTGGGAACCCTCTCTGCTGATGATAGCCTTACAGAGTGTCAGAGATGGGACTTGAACTCAGGTCTTTCTGACTATGAGGATGATCCTCTATCCAATACATTATGGTGTAGTGTGTGCATACACATATAGAAATTATTGTAACAACTTCACAAGGAAAAAAGAGTGGTGTAAGGAACGATATTTGAAGTCAAGAGACTTGGAAACAGATTTGTATTTCTTCTCTAGCTGCATGATTTTAGGCAAAGAACCCTCCTCTAGGCTTAGTTTTTTCCCCCCAAACAATATTTTATTTTTCCAAATATACGTAAAGATAGTTTTCAACATTCCTTTTTGTAAGATTTTGTGTTCCAGATTTTTCTCCCTCTCTCCCTTGCCTCCCCTTCAAGACAGCAAACAATCTGTTATAGGTTAAATAGGTGCAGTTCTTTAAACATATTTCCATATTTGTCATGTTATACAAGAAAAATCAGATCAGAAGGGAAAAAAGCCACAAGAAAGAAAATAACAAACATCACACACACACACACACACACACACACACACACACACACACACACACACACACACAAGATAGTACAATGTTTTTTTCCACATTCAGTCTCCGTAGTTCTCTGGATGTGAAGGGATTTTCCATCCAGTCTCTTGGAATTGCCTTGAATCACCACATTGTTGAGAAGAGCCAAGTCCATCACAGTTGATCATCACATAATCTTTTTGTTACTATGTACAATGTAATCTTGGCTCTGCTCACGTCAGTCAGCATCAGCTCAGGCTTTTCTTTCCAAGATTTTTTGAAATTGTCCTGCTCATCATTTCTTGTAGAACAATAAACTCTATTACAATCACATACCTTAATTTATTCAGCTATTCCTCAATTGATGGGTATTCACTCAATTTCCAATTCCTTGCCAGTATAAAAAGCCAGCCTTAGTTTTTAACATATGTGAAATAGAGGCAAAATATATCTGCTCTATCTATGGTGACAGTCATATGAGAAAATATATTCAACAGCACTTTGAAAACTGACAGGTGCTACACAAATGTTAGGGAGTATATGCCATGTCATGTGGTTTCTAAATCTTCCTCAGTAGATGAGTATAAATCCAACATAGTTCTTCTAAGAGCCAATCCCATAGTGGATTCTATTTGCTCCATTAAATGGTTGCAGGTAGGTTTTGATAATGTGAGAACCATGGGGGGCAGCTAGGTGGCGCAGTGGATAGAGCACCAGCCTTGAATTCAGGAGGACCTGAGTTCAAATCTGGTCTCAGACACTTAACACTTCCTAGCTGTGTGACCCTGGGCAAGTCACTTAACCCCAGCCTCAGGGGGAAAAAAAAATGTGAGAACCATGAATCCCTGTGATCTCATTTAAATTCACACTACATCTATCCATTGGGCTGAACTAATGGTATATTTCATATAATTATGTAATTATGACTTTTGTATAGTTATAACCAGAATTATATATTTATATATTACATTACATATATTTTATTATCATATTATTTCATTTAATTATTTTATTATATCATTTTACTTATAATATATCCTATAGTCCCACTTAAATTCACAATATACATGCATTGGGCTGAACTAATTATATAATTCATATAATTATATAATTTATAACTTTTGTACAATTATAATTAGAATTATTTATTCATATATTATATTAATATATTTTGTTATGGTATTTCATTTAATTATTTTATTTATAATATATCCTGTGTCTCATTTAAATTCACATTACACAAATCCATTGGTCAAACTAATGGTATGTTTCATATAGTTATGTAATTATAACTTTTGTATAATTATAAACAGAATTCCATATTTATATATTACATTACATATGTAATTATTTATTATAATTTTATTTATGCTTATTACATTATTATATATACATAATATAGAATTATCATATATTTATATCATTATAATCCTAATTATATAGATTATGACAGAATAATGCAAATAAATGGGAGCACTTCACTGGGTTCATTGTTCTCACTAATCAGGATTTAATAGTAGTGTGACCCTGGGCAATTACTTAATCTTTCTGATAATTTAGTTTCCTCATCTGTAAAATGGGGACATAATACTTGTAGTAGGATGTATTCCATAGAGTTATTGAGAGAATCAAATGAATTAAGAGTAGGTAGAGTGCTTTGGAGAACTCTTAAGGCAATCTCTCAGTGTTTGTGTGTCTAACTATGTGTTTGTCTCAGGTGTTGATAAGGAATTGGGGCAGGCTGCAGTTGCAGGGAGAATGAGTTACAGAGAAAAGTGGAATTTTTTAAAGTGCACATATTTTTCCTCATTTGTAGAACAGCACATCCTCCAGGAGCTGGAAAAGCAGGCGGTCCTGGTGTACACCCCATCCCGCAAGGTCAATGGTAAGCGGGTAGTCTGTTACGATGACCGCTACATTGTGAAGGTGGCCTATGAGAAGGACGGCGTCATTGTGTCCAATGACAACTATCGGGACCTCCAGAGCGAGAACCCGGAGTGGAAGTGGTTCATTGAGCAGAGACTCCTCATGTTCTCCTTCGTCAGTGACAAGTATGTGAGCAGTGTGGGGAGAGCGGGAGAGGGAGCTTCCCTCCTGAAGTCAGATCCAGACAGACATTTACTCCCTGGGGGTCTCAGTTTCATCATCCATAATAATAATCTGTTTCCCAGGGGTGGGAAGGATCAATGAGACAATATTTGCAAAGTGATTATCATAGAGTCTGGCACACAGTAGGGCCTAGAGTCAAAAAGGCCTGAATTCCGATGTGATCTCAGATCACTTCGGAGCTGTGAAACCCTGGACAAGTCACTTAATCCTGCTTGCCTCCCCAATATTTTTTCCCCTAAAACTTTATTTTAGTAAAAGTGGTTCCTTCATAATCCTATATATTATATTGTATTATTATATTATATTGCATACATATATTATCATATATCATATTTTATATTTATATTATATATAAAATTAACTAAATATTATATTATTATGTATTAAATGCATATGTTGTATCATTTTAAAATGCCATTTTGCAAAGGTCATCAGACCACCAAAGGGAATCATTCCACTAACCAAATAAATATATGAATAAATGAAATAAGATGAGGAACCTCTGCTGGAAGGCATGGCCTGGCAATGGCTCTCTGACCTCAGAGAGGTATTGGGAATTTGGGGGACAAAACTCCCTCTGTGTATGTGGCTCTCTACCCACTCTACAACTTGTCCTATATAGTCTTGTCCCAAATTCCATCGCCAGAGGCTAGATTTCATCCTTAATGAATGTTTTCCTTAAGGGCTTTTTATCGGGGACTCCCAGTTGCTCCGAATTATTCATCAGGTTTACAACCTGATAAGGAATATTCTCTCCATTTTGCATCTCATGAAACCTGGGGAGCAGAGAGGTTAACAGTTACATGGTGAGGTTGGAAAGCAGGCCTTCTCAGACCCAATGCAGAGCTCTTTCTTTCCCACCACACTGTGCTTGTATTTCATGCTTCTGACTAGGAGATTAGGAGAACAGTCTAGATGCGGTATAATCGCTCTCCAGTGATCCTGGAGTATTAGGAAACAAATTCGAACCATTTCCCAGAAGAATCATTCTGGTCCTTGAGGATAAGAAGAAGATACGAGGGTCAGATGAGCTTTTAAAACTTTTTCTGCTCATGATTTTTCGCTGAGAAATTTTTACATGACCCCACATATATAGGTGTGTAAAACAGCTGTACAATTCAACATTTACTGTTGATAAATCATAATTTCCTGGCCCTCAAATTCAGTTATGAGAGCCCGTATGGGATTGTTGTGACCCACAGTTTAAGAGACTAGGCCTGGATGATAGTCTAATTAGGTAGATTCAGAGTTCATTAAATGACCAAACCCAAAGAATGATCATGAACAGGGTCATTGTTAACTTGGCGATCTCTGGGAGAGTGCCTCAAGGAGCTATCTGCCATCGACCCTGTGATATTTTGTCTGTGATTTAAGGGAACATTCACAAGCTGCCCCAGTCTCCCCACGGGTGGGGAGAAGAGGGCTCATCCTTATTTGGGTTGGGCTACTTCCCACAAGCCAGGGCAAGCACGGTCTGGGAGGCCAAGTCAGTGAGGAAGGAGATACCGGGCTGCTACTCCCCGCTTCCCCTTACCCCTCTGCTCCTGGTGCCCCCTTCGCCATAGGGCAGCTAGTTGCTCTCTCTATGTCCGCATGTGTGCAGCCAGAGGCTTCCACTGCCCAGTTTCAGCCCAGAGAGATCTGGCCAGTTTTACTGCTCCCTATGCCAGCAAATCTTCACTGTTGCCTAACAAACCATGACGACTTCTGGCCTGGTGACAGCATCTGGGTTAGGGTCCAAGTCCGGCTGACAGAACTGATCCCTGTGCAGGACCTGTCATCTCCCTCGCTGCCAGGATGCAGTGCCCGCCTGCCCTCTCTGCCTGGGCGAGAAGGAACTGCCTCCCGGAGCCCTCGGCACGGCCTTCGCAAGCTCCTGGCACTCTTCCCCAGGGCCCAGGAGAGAAGAGAGTTCAGGAGGCAAAGCCTTTGGTCACTGAAAATAACCGTGGCAAGCCACTTCCCAGATTCTTGGCTAGGGCTCAACATTCAGAAGCTTTGTGTACAGTTGGTAGCCTGAGCAACTGGAGTCCAACATAGGCCTCCAGGCCTGGGACGATCTATAGACTGGTTCCCATGGACTTCTTGGAGGGGAATTTCAGTCTGAACTGTATTGCGTTTTTTAAAAACTTATTTGGAATTCATAACCCACCTGACTCAGCTTTTCCCTAAACAGGAAATATGCTAGGGGGACAAATTTACATTCACCCGGAATGTAGGGAGAGGTTCCCATCTGTTGTAATTCATTCTGCCTTTGAGAGGTAATTGCTGAGAATATATATCATTGCCTGGGTGCAGATAGGGAGAAGTCATCTTCCCCATTTGGCTGTGCTAGTGAGCTGTGGACATTCAAATCAGGGGCTATTGAGCCAGTAAGTATGAAAAGCTCAAACCAGATTGAAAAAAAATTGAGGTAAAGCCATCCTCCAGGCAGAAGATTCAGTCATGCTGGACATGTCTTCCCCTTTGTCTACTTTGTATTTTAACCAAATTGTTCTACTTAATGGTCCCTAAATATGCCATGAATTTTTCCTGTTTCTGGATCTTTCCTCAGGTTCCTCCTTCCATCTGCCACCTCCTCTGCTTTCCCCTCCAACTCATTAACTGAGATTCAGTCAGGGTCAGTAGTTGAGTGTCTGTTGTGCCAGTGTTTGGTTGATTACTGGAGTTTGGAAATGTGAACTTTGTCAAAGTCCTTGGAGATGATGCTTGGGTAGAGTCAAAAGACCTGGCTCCTGGGCCTGACTGGTTCCTAATTGAGCAAGTCAAGTGTTGGATCTCAGTTTCCTCATCTGTAAAAGAAGTTTAGATTTCCAACGTCCCTCCCACTTTTAACATAATATGAGTCTATAACCCAATCAAATGACTTTTGGGAGGAGCTACCTTTTGTTAGCCCCAAGCTCTGAATTGCCAAGGCCCCAGATCTTTCATGTGGTTTAGAGTTTCTGAGGATAGTTGACTTATTTTTTCCATTACTCACAGATGGTGTCTATTGAAACCTCCAATTCATTTGCTTTTAGAAAGGTCTCTTGTGGCCTTCTGAGACTTAATATGTCACCCCACTGGCCAGGGCCCATCATACACCCACATCGACCCCTTGGCAGACAGGGACCTCCCCCCAGGGACCTCAGTACTTGAGGTGTGAGGGAGATGTTTTCTTCCCATTGTCTCACTTTGTCTGAGATGAATAAAAGTGGCAAAAGGAAGGTAGCTGGTCCGCCAGGGGCTGCTGTTTGGGGAATAATCCTAGTTTGGTTCTGTCTGCGCTGAAGAAGAAACAACAACAATAATGATCTCAGTTCTATTACACTTCCAGATATAGGCATAAAACTCACAATCGGTGAGAGAGAGAGAGCACAAAAAATAGCCCCCCATTTTCCAAAATGTAAACTATGAAGCTCAGAAAAGTAGCGATTTGGCCATGATCATATGGCTAGCACTGGACTTGGTTTTCTGATGAGTGTGGATGTTCCACTGTAGACTCTTTCACAAAAATTGGGTCAAGATTCCCATGTTCTGTGCCCCAGCCTGTCCTTTTATGATCTCTTCTTCCACTTTATGCTTCCACCAAAGTACACTAGTTAGTGGTTCCCAAATGGGCCATCTGTTTTCCCATTTCTGGATCTTTATGTTCTTTCATTTTTCTCCCTGTACTCCTTTTTTTTTTTTTTTTCAAGGCAATTGGAAAATTTCAGGGTCATACATCTAGGAAGTGTTAAGGTTCTGATTGAATTCAGGTCCTCCTGACTCCAGGGCTGATGCTCTCATGTTGTTCTTCTGCATCCTCTTCTACCTGTCATCAATCTACTTATCCTTCAGAGTCCAGAGTCACTCTTGCCTCTTCCATGAAGCTTTCCCTGATTTTCTCACCTCTTTCCTTCCACCAGCCAGAAGTGATGTTTCCCTAGTGGGTCTTCCTATAACCCTTCCCTCTTTCCCTAGAACTCTTCTTCCCTGTTGCCACATATGAGAGTTATTTGTTGTTGCTGCTGTTGTTGTTTAATTAACGCTTTTTATTTTCAAAACATATGCATGGATAATTTTTCAATATTGACCCTTACAAAACCTTGTATTCCAAATTTTCCCCTTTTTCCTCCCACTACCTCCCCTAGATGGCAGGTAATCCAATTTATATTAAACATATCATAGTTATTTGTATCCAAATTCTTCTGGTAATAGAGAATGAGACCAGTTCATAGTTGTGTCCACCCCATTGTGCCTGGTACACATACCTGCCTTACAGGTTTGTTGTAAGGAAAGAAAAACAAAGCCTTAAAGGGCTAGAGAGATGGGGATTGTTTTCAATAATAATAAAGTGTTCTTTCAGAATCTTTGAAAAATTTTGTTGAGGAATAATTACCCTGTTTCTATGGAGATGACCACTCTCTCTCTCTCTCTTTTTTTTTTCTTCCCAGATTCATGCCTCCTGATGATCCTTTGGGTCGCCATGGACCAACTCTTAGTAACTTCCTTAGCAAAAAGCCAAAGCTTCCACAGGCCTCCTGGCAGCACTGCCCCTATGGTAGGTCTTGCCTCTTGCCCCCTCTGATTGGTTCAGGGACTATTTTTTTTGGGGGGGAGACTAAGTGAGCTTGTGAAGTCTCTAGGAAGGTCATGAACAAAAATGAGATTTTGGATGAAGTTTGTCTTCCCAGACTCTTCTTTTGGTATTTCTTTTCCCTATTCATCATCCTGCACTGAGACTGTTCCTCCCTCAATCTCCCCCCAACTGCTTTTTGTTGTCTCTTGTCATGGAGGAAAGAGATATTGGTGAACTTTTACCTATAAAAATGTCAGAGTCTTAATGGGTCCCTCTCTCAGAAATAGGTACTTGTGAAGAAAGATTCATGGAGAAGGTAATGGTTAGCA
The DNA here is from genome assembly GCF_048593235.1 of Sminthopsis crassicaudata. Classification (NCBI taxonomy): domain Eukaryota; kingdom Metazoa; phylum Chordata; class Mammalia; order Dasyuromorphia; family Dasyuridae; genus Sminthopsis; species Sminthopsis crassicaudata. The sequence continues at coordinate 144,101,972 of NC_133620.1, forward strand.
CTAATTATGGGGAGAGTTTCCAGTATCCAAGTCCCTATTTGCAGAGTGATCATTTCCAGGAAGGGTCCATGCTGACCATATTGGGTTTGTAGGGGAGGCCTTTCCATTGAATTTTAGATTATATTCCAGAAGCAACTGCCATTCAATCAGTCAGTAAGTTAGCAAGCATGTATTTGACACCTCCTATTTTCCAGAGAGTAGCTAGGCTGGGCACAGTTAATAGAGCTACACTCCTAGCAAGGAAAACCGGGCTTTAAACCCAGTCTCAGACACTTACTAGCTATGTGAACCTGAGCAAGTCACTTAATCCTGTTTGCTTCCATTTCCTCATATGTAAAATGAGCTGGAGAAGGATATAGCAAATCATTTCAGTATCATTGCCCCAAACCCTCTCCCTCTCCCCCCCTCCCCGAAAAGAGGTCATAAAGACCTGGACATGACTGAAAGTGACTGGGGGAAATGTTCCACACTGATGCATTGTTGGCGGACTTGTGAACTGATCTAGCCATTCTGGAGAGCAATTTGGAACTGTGCTCAAAGGGCTATCAAACTGCACACTCTTTGATCCAGCAGTGTCTCTATTGGGTCTGTATCTCAAAGAGATCATAAAAGAAGGGAAAAGACCCACATGTACAAAAATATTTATAGCTCTTTTTGTGATGGCAAAGATTGAAAATAGAATGGATGCCCATTAACTAGGGAGTAGCTGAAAAATCATGGGTTTATGAATGTAATTATTGTTCAATAAGAAATGATCAGCAGGCTGATTTCAGAAAACCCCGGAAAGACTTATATGCACTGAAGCTGAGTGAAGTGAGCAGAACCAGAAAAACATTGTACACACTAACAGCAAGATTATTCTATGATGAACTATGGTACTTAGCTCTTCTCAACAATACAGTGATCCAAAACAATTCCAAAAGATTAGGTCTGGGAAATGACATCTGCACCCAGAGAAAAAAAACTATGAAAACAAGAATATCAAAGAATACTATCTTTACCTTTTTTATTTCTTTGTTTTTTATTGTAGTTTTTCCCTTTTGTTCTGATTTTTCTTTCACAACATGACTAATGTGGAAATATGTTTAAAATGACTGTACATGTATATTCTGTTAGATTTTTGCTATCTTGGGGAAGGGAGTAGGCAAGGGAGGGAGAGAGAAAAAAATGAGAATTCAAAATTTTATAAAAATAAATGTTGAAAACTACTTTTATATGTAACTGGAAAAATAAAATGCTATTTAAAGAAAAGTTCCAGTTGCCAGAGACTATGCTAGGAATACAAAGATGAAAAAAAGATTACAATATAAAAAATAATCTTTGCTCTCAAGGAGCTTACATTCTATAGAGGGAAGCAATTTGTGACTATAAAAGAATTTATCAAATACATTCAAATTAAATACAAGATAGTTTCAGTAGGCAGGTTGTAGTATCAGGCTTGACCCTGTCTGTCAGGTCTTTGGGGTCACAGACCCAGGAGGAATCGCTCTTTCCATGGCACCTCACTCACTTGATTATGACCACCCCAAGTCCTTAGACAGCGAGAACTGGAGGACTGATGGACCCGTCTCTGGGGTCTCCTCCCACACAGACCCCTCCTTCAGGCCTCCTCACAGGTTTCCTGCCAGTTCTACTAACTCCAGGTCTCCCAGTGGCAGCCACAGTGCCGGGAGCGGACTGGGGGAAGAGAGGGTAATGATTCGCTCACCCCCGGGGCTGCGCTGACTCTGGGGAGTGGAATTGCGCCCCAGTTCACAGGACTTGCCCCCTGTAGGAAGATGCAAGATCCGCAATATCAAACTAGAGGAAAAGGCAATGAATGGGACTAACTCAGAGCAGCAGTAAAAGAACCGAATCCACCCTAGAACTGTCCTTTTGCGGGCTGACCCTTGTGCTTCCCTCTTTGCAGGCAGGAAGTGCACCTACGGCAGTAAGTGCAAATTCTACCACCCGGAGAGACTGCATCAGACCCAGCTGTCGGTGGCGGATGAGCTTCGAGCCAAAACTAGGGCCTTGCCGGGCTCCGAGGAGGAGGCGCGGAGGCCGGGGCCGCTTCCCTCCCTGCCTCCCCCCAGCCTGGGCCCGGAAGCACTGTGGAGTCCCGCAGGCAGCGTCAGTGGCTGCAGCAGCTTTAGTAACAGCAGCCCTGGCTCCAGTTGGACGGAGGGGAGAGGCCCTGCTGTGGACAGGAGCTTCAGGGGATCTGTGGCCCGGAGCTGGGAGGACTGTGCTCCGGGCCGGCGGGACCCCGCGCGTGGCTGTCCGCCCAGCCCCCGAGCAGGAGAGATCCGCTTCCTGGAGAGCCAGCTTTCCAGACTGGCGTTTGGTGATGGTTCCTATGGTTCGGGCTCCCACGGCGGCGTCAGAAGTGCCGGGATTCGGGGCGGGATGAACCCCTTATACCAGGGCTGCGACCTCGGCCATTCCCACTGCCGCGACCCCTTCCAGCCTCATCAGCGCAGCGCGGACTGCGGCGGCTTGCACAGCCACCATTTCCAGGAAGGGGCCCTGCCCCCTGCGTATGCTGGCAGCCCCCCGACGGGCAGAGGGACTCATCGTCATGGTTCTAGGGAGCCAGACCCCGTCCTGCCGAGGACTTTTGTCCCCAGTGACCATCCATCCACCGCAGACCTGCAGCAATCCCAACAGCAGACTGTCCACTGCCCCCAGCCTCCCACTCGGGATCCATTTCCCCATCCCACCCAGACCAACGAGACCTGGGGCACAGAGCATGTTCCGAAACCGCCACCTGCTCCGTCTCTCAGGGGGGACTCCAGCTGGAGGAACCGGCCCTTTAGGAGAGTGGAGAGTTATCCACACTCCCCTGAATATAAATACGGGGCCCTGGATTCAGCCAGTGCGGAGCGAGCCCGCGTCCGGACAGCCCTTTATAGCATCTTCCCCCAGGGTGAGGTGGACCAAGTCATGTCCTTATTCCCCAGCCTGGTGGATATCACCAGTCTAATATTACTCATTGAGAAAAACCGTCGGCTCTGTCCGTGAGCCGCCTGTGAGAAATCTGGAGCCTTTTGACTCTGGAGGCTAGACTGCAAACCTACCGAAAGCAACTGTCGGAAGGACCGGGCCGGGGCCCTGGCTCTAGGCAGGGCGATATCCCAGCTTTCCCATTGCACGTGGAGATCAGTCGGGCATGACCAGGAAAGATCCCATTGTTTAGTTTGCGGTCCTCCCGTAGCCGTTCGCCTGTTTCCTGAATGGCGGTCTCAGAATCTAAAATCCGGAACGTCCTGAGCCAGACTCAAACGGGATAAACTAATGGGGGGAGGAGGGGAAGCAATCCGTGTCAAGTGCCTGGGGTCACTGTCTGAGGCTGAATTTGAACTCGAGTGGCTCTGACTGTAGGGCGGTATCTACTATGCATCGCCTCACCCCGCGGCCCCCAGGATTTCCTATTAAAGCAATCTCTACAAACAGGCATTCAGACTTTGCTTGAAGATTTTCATTGTAGAGGGGAGGAGGCAGGAACTCACTACTTCTCCAAGCATCCCGTTCCACTTTGAAACGAAATAAATTTGGAATAGATTTTCTTGTAAGGAAGTTTGTGGTGGTTGGATTTTTTTTTTTCTTTTTTCTTTTTTTAAAATCATTTCTACCCTCTTCTCTGGGCCCCATAGGGCCAAAAACAATAAATTTAATCCCAGGATTCTTTACTTGGAGTCTGTGAACTTACATATTTTTTTTATAATTATTTAAATATAATTGTTTTCCTTTGCAATCCTAGTTATTTAATTTTGTGCATTTAAATAAAAGCATCGTTTTGGGAGGATGTTTCTATACTTCACTGGCCAGCCACAAGGATCCATGATACAATAAAGATTAGGAACCTTTGATCTAGGCCCTTATGACAGCCCTTAAATACAAGAAGATAGATATCGAATAAAAACATAGGTTTTGAGTTAGAAGGGACTTTAGAGTCTATCAAATCCCACCTTCTCATTTTGCACATGAGGAAACTGAGGCACAAAGCAGTTAAAGTTTCCCAAGTTCACATTTGTAGGGTGAGTGCCAGAGTTCCAACCCAAGGCACCTGATACCAGAACCATCACTCTCCACTAAACCATGCTGCCTCAGTGTCCCTCTCTAAGACTTTCCTCTTATTCCTATAATCTTATGACATGACTTTTCAAACTTTTATCATCCTGATGGTCTTTTCCCAGACAAATTCTAACTTTTCTATGTTCTTAAAATATGGCACCCATCACTGAACACAGCCTTCCAAATGAAGTCTGGCCAGGGCAGGGGACAGAAATGTCATTTCCTCCCTCATTTGCAACATTCTCTTTTACTTTAACCCTTAGTAACATATCATTAGGAGATAATGATATTGTATCTCCCTTTACCTAAAGGTGAAATAAAACTCTGGATAGATCAGAGTTCAAATCTGGCCTCAGACCCTTAACTGATTATGTGAATCTGCAAGTCATTTAATCTCTCTCAGTTTCACCTCTTCATCTGTAAAATGGGGATAATAATAGCTCCTACCTCCCACGGGTTAGTGTGAGGAATAAAGGTGATCACAAGTTTAAAGTGCTTTACAACCTTCAAATGCAGTACAAATGCTAACTATTACTTTTTTGTCTACTACATCATCCCGTTGGATGATACTGAATTCACAGGCCACAATGATTTTGCTACCCATCTGAAGGTGAGCACAGGCCAAATTCCATTCCAACATACACTAAGAGTTGGTCCAGATGTTTTCCTTGCCCTGGAATCTTATTTTTATTAAATAGCGTCTTAATTGTACAGGGATTCTACTTTGCTATTTTGTTGTAACAGGTGACTGACTTCTAAGCCTGCCTTCTGAGTGAAATCTCAAGTTCTTTCACTTTTTTTTCATTTTAGGCAGTTACTTTGTTTCCCTATGACTTTATAGCTGTCCCGCTTTCAATGTCCTTGCCTTTAAAAATGGGGGAAGGGGAGATTGGATTGGGTAGCCTTTAAGATTTCATGATTCCATGACCCTCCTGAACTTAGCACAGTGCCAGGCACATCTGTTCTAAATAAATACGAGGTTGATTGATTAGTGCAGTGGGAGGGTAACCTGTATTTGCAGACTTTTTATATGTCTCTACATTAAACATTCTCTCATATTCAAAGTTGGCTTCACATTCAGATCAGATCAGATCAGAGACAGTAATTTTTATTTTTCATAGTACCTTTGCTAGAGTACTGTATAAAGTTCTTCCCATCTCCTGTATTCTTTCCCACACCAGTAACGGACCCAAACAGTATCAGTAAGCAGATGAATCCCCATTTTAGGGCAGGGGTCCAGAGGATTACTCACTAACTGTTAGGGACAACAGACTAAACCAACTGCTCTACAATATAGCCCTTTGGAGCTCTTTGTTATCATCCTACAATTACCTTTTATACTGGGGAGAGAAAAAGGCCACTTCAGATCTCACCCATAAAAAATAAAGCAGCATTCTCCACTTCTGCCCTGAGAGACAGCCACAAGTACAAGGCAAGGACCACCTTTGTCCAAGTAACCTCATATGGGCCACAGTTTGCTTTCAGCTGATGTTCTATGCAGTCCAAAGCTTCTCGGGTAAGATGCAGTCTGGACAAGATGGGCAGGTCCACAGCAACAGATAAGTTCCCCTCCCATTGCTTAAGACTTGAAGCTTTCGAGGTTCTAGTTTCCTAAGGAGATTAGCTCTAGGGCAATATGCAGGCACAAAGGACAGTTCATTCCCATGTGTTGTTATGGAACTGGTTTTCATGATAACAGTAGAGTAAATACTCTGTTTCCCAGATCTAGTTCTCTTTTATGAATCCTGTGAATATAAGTAGTTGTAAAATACTGATGTGATGCCGTATCATCCTGTTGATAGCAAAACTTTGAGTTTGATCTCTTGGCATTTAAAAGCACATCATTTTTATGAGTGTTTGAGTCAGAATTGACTCCCCCATCTTTCTATTCTACCTAAATAAAAAAAAAAATCTGACTTGTAGATACACATTCAGTTTACATTGTTATTTGGGAACTGGCTGAAAGAGAATTAAGGTTGTTTATATTTTATGTATTTTATATTATATATACAAATCGTATTTATGTTATCTGTAAAAAAATCAGTTCAGTAGAGCAATAGGTCCTCCTTTCCCCATGTACATGTCAAAAATCACACAAGACTGCTTAAAAGTTACAACAACAGAGAACTTGCTGATTCATTACTATTAAACAGGAAAGTAAGATGCTCCTCATTGAGTCCAAAGAAGGGATCAGGAATTATGATCAGGGATTTTATCCTGAGACTTGTGGATAGATTTCAGGGGGCATATGAATTTGGATGGGAAAAATTAGACTTTAACAGTTATCCCTTCCACATTGTGACTTTTCCCCTTGTAATTTTAATAAATTGCAAGTCAGCATAAAAAATTAAATGAGAATGTTGGCGGAGTTTTGCAGAAGCTGCAGACAAGTAAGGGCCAGCAGATGATACAGAACAAGTTTAGAAACACAGAAATGCATAAAATAGATGTTACTTTGAAGGGAGAGCCAAAAAATTTTACATGGATTTTCCAGATCACAAGGGCACTACATCCCTAACCCCAGCGATGTGAAAGGGATAACTATTTCAATATAACTTTTTCTTTGCAATCCTATTTATTTTGTGCATTTAAAAACATTTTTTCTGAAAAGAACTCTGTAGGATTTATCACACTGCAAGAGAGATCCATGAAACAAACCCCTTAAGAACTCCTGTCATAAATGGTGAGGTTCCTCAGCTGCTCCTTTTTTTGGGGGGGGTGGTGGTACCATGCCGATTGTATCAAGTCCTGGAACAAATAAGCAAAGACTGCCTATTCTTTGAACTATGAGATATAATTGGATGCCCAATGTCTAATACTCATCTTTCAGTATGTTTATCCTAGACAGACAATGCCATAATTTGAACCCCCAAACTAAGGAAGAACTGAAGCAAGTTGGATTGAGTTGGAGAAATGACAAGGTTCTTTAAATAACTCCAAGATTCTCTTTGGAACAAAAGTCCATCTTTTTAATACCAGCATTCTTCAGGCAATGCTCTAGTTATGGGACACTAAGGTCTCTAAAGAACTGAAATTGAGGATTACCCCCAAAGGGCGATGAAGTAGTGCATGGTGGGTATGAGCAGGTTGCAACAAGTTACTAACAGGACAATTTGAAGAAGTACTGTGAAAGAAGTTATCAAATATATTTTTGAGTCAAAAAGAAGAGGGGTTGATTGTGTGGAAGGTAGATAGCCAATCTGTGTGGTTTACTGGAATATTATTAAAGGATGAAAATTTAGGAAGACCTTCAGCAGGATGAGTGGTCCCCCTGTGGTGAATTTATAGGAAGATAAGACCAAAAGTCATAAAGGGCAAGCAAGCATGAAGAGTTTGTGATCAGCATCCTAGTGGAAGGAAATACCTACGATATTTTGAGTTCATAAATCCATTAGAGAATTAGGCAACTTCAGGACCAGTTTATTTGTTCTTCTGAGATAAATACTGTGAAGGAAATTTAATTTTGCTTGTTTTTTTTCCTCTTGAACTAAATAAGAAACCATTCATAGATTTATAGAATTTAGAATCATAGATCATCCCCATTTTACAGGTCAGGAAACTGAGACCAAGTAGCACATGCAAGCTCACATGGGTAGTAAATTAGAGAGAGAATTCAAAGTCAGGTCCTATCATTTAGATTTAGATTTAGAGTTGGGAGGGACCTTAGGGGCATTCTAGTCTAGTCCTCTAATTTTAAACGGGAGAAAACTGTGGCCCATAGGAGTTTGGTGCAGACTATAGGTAATTAATCATAATAGGTAACTATAGATCAGAGAGAGGTTTTGAATTTGATCTTCTGATTTAAAATCCAGTGCACATTACACTACTTTTTAGCTTTCTGGCCTGCTTATTGCACAGCTGCTTTGGGTTAGAAATAGTGAAACTGTCTCTTTTTAGGAGGACTTTGTTGTTTTGGGATTTGTGGCGGGAGGGGGGGGGGGAAGAAGAGAGGATCCTGGTCAGCAAAAAGTACCATTTTCCTATTGTTATTGTTGTTCAATTGTTTTTCAGTCACAGTGATCCCATTTGGGGTTTTCTTTTCCAGTATCATTTTTTCAATGAATGGAATTGACCCTTGCCTCAGTTTCATGTGATTTATTAGTTAATTAGCCAGGCTATCAAAGAGCATTGATTAAGCCCTCATTCTTGTTGTTGGTCTTTTGTTCTGGAAGAGGACCAGCAGAATAACAAGGGTGATTTGCCCTTAAATGAGCAGGACTGTGCAGTCCTGAATCAGTGGCAAGACCTAGGTCAGGATGATTGGGAATGGGATGCTGTGGAAGACCTCGGCCTTTGTCTATAACATATCCTTTGATGATCCATACAAAGTGGATTCAGGTTTAGAGGGAACGTATATAGCAAAGGGGTAACTCAGAACTCTTAGAAGTCCGTTTACTGTAAACTCTTTCCCCTTTTTATGGGGTATTCATGAATTTCCAACACAGTCATTGTAGAACTTTCAATATATCTTTTCTCACTGAATCCATGTATCCTTGATTCCTGCTGCACTAAGAGGCATTATGTCCTGGGGATACTGCTAGGATCTGATGAAAGGTCCCAATCCTTTGGTCTTTTAAGTTCCCATCAAGGTGGGGAGAAGATGGAGGTTGAGACACTGTCCTTCCCCATTCCTATTCACAAACAGTTCTTTCCTAGGGGCTTGAAAGAAGCTTCTAGGTGTTTGAATCCTGGATTCCTAGCTTCTTCGTTTTATACAAACCCCCAAAGGTATGATCAAGTAGGTTAACTATGTCGAAAATAGCTTTTGTTACACCTGTTAACCAAGCCATCCAGTCTTGTCTACACCTTGCTCACACCTCTGATTGATTTCATTGATATATCTTCTCACCTGAAAAAAGATTTAGGGCACAATATCTTACATTAAATGATGTAGGTAGACAAGGTGAGTAAGTAAATGAGATGGCAATAGTAATATAGGTGTCCTCCCTCTGCCCTTACAATACTATGACATAGCTATGTGATGTAGTGACTAGAAGCTGGGCTGAAAGTCAAGAAAACCTGATTTCAAATCTAGCCTTGGACATTCACTAACTGTGTGACCCAGAAAGTCACTTAATTTCTGTTTGCCTCAGGTCTCTCCATCTGTAAAATGGGGATAATAAAAATACCATCTCCCAGAGCTAGGTTGTAATGATCTAAATATTATAGTTGTAAAGCACTTAGCACAGCGCTTTAGCACATATGCTTGATATATACTAGCTATTATTACTCCTTGCTGATACATTTGGGTTTCTAGAACCTACTTGAATCTATATTTCAAAATCATTGCTCATCACCTTCTATTTTTCACTCTTTCTAATCTAGCCAGAATTAAGGATAAGATATTATAGCAAGATTAAATCATATTTACTTAAAATAAGTTAACAACAGTAATTATAAAGTCAATACTTACTTTAAATTTTGTAAAAGGCTTACTGTATATTATCACACGTGATCCTTCCAACAACTCTGTGAGACAGGGAATAACACTATACTCATTTCACAGAAAAAGTATCTGAAGAAGAGGAAAGTTATCTCTGGAATCATACACCTCATAAGGATAGACTAGGTATATGATTTGAACCAAGTCTTCCTACCAAACCAAATACAATTTGAGTGTGATACTGCCTCTGATGACCACAAATTAAAATAAGGAACAGGTGCTGTATTATTCATTTCCCAAAACTACCTTCTCCTCCACCTCCAGTCCTCAGAGGGTAAGAAGTCTTTATTTTCGACTTGTCTGTTAAAGTAGTTTCCCCTTAAGATTTCATGCCATTTAGCTAACCCTCTAGTAAATATGTCTGTCTGGACATCTTGATTCAATCAAAGTATTTCAACTAGGTGTAAGAAGAAATCTGTTTGGCTTGGTTGATTGTATTTGAAAGTGCCCTTTGGGTCTTGTATAAAAACAGCAAGCCAATTTAGAATGGAGAATTCGAATATCTAGAAGCCTTCAAGCAAGTTCCTGAGAGGGAATTGCTTGGGCAGGGAGGAGAAGGGATGGAAAGAAGGAGGGGGACAGCCATTCAGCCTCTTGCTCTACCCCTTTGATGGGGGGAAGAGTTATAAGATAAGAAGATGCAAGACAAATTTTTGTCTCTAAATTGGTAAATCCTTTTTTGATCATCCTTATCAGTAAAAACTTTTTAAACATGTGCCCCATATGCAAATATGTATTTATAAGTTATATATATGTACTACTATACTAATAATTATACCTATTATATAAAGACAGACATTTTAAAAGGATAAGAGAAAAATGAAATAACTGCTTTTAGAATCATCAGGGAAACCCTGAATTTTACTAAATAAGAAAGTGACATAATACTGAGTTTTAGGAAAATCATTAACTTGACAATTGTGTGGAAGACAAATTGCAGAAAAAAAAGAGAGGAGGCAAGAAGTCTATGAGGAAGTTATTGCAGAAGTGTAGATAAGAGGAAATACACACTAGAGTGTGGTTGTGTAAATGGAGAAAAGGAGATGTAGGAGTAGAAAAGACAAAGTGTGACAACTGGTTGAATAAATGGAGTGGGGGAGGATGAGCAGGAGATAGTGACAAAGTTTGTAAAGGTGGGAAATTGGATAGATCATAGTGTTCTAGATATTCATTAAAATGTTTGGAAGAAGAATGGGTTTTGGGGAAAAGATTATGTAATGAAAGCTTTGTTCTCTCACAACCTACTTATACCTGCTTGTCTTGCACCATTCACATTAAAGCACCCAAAATGAAATAGAGAAACAGTGTTCTTCCTCAACACTCATTGGTATAGAGAGCATAAGGGGATTCTGCTGCAGTCATAAAATGATCTGGGAATACTTGGGATTGTGGGATGGGGTTCCCCAATGGCATCTAGGCAGCTACTGCTATGGCCACTTGGATAGGAAAGGAATCTGTTGGTCCAGGGGATGGTCTGTGTCCTTAATCAAAATTTTTTATCTGGATGAAATTCTGCTTCCTAAAATAGCATATATATGGTTAAAATGAGAAGTTTTAGCTCTTAAAATTTATTTTTCACAGAACCAGTTCCTGGGATAGGCAAATAGAGACATGACCTGTTTGGAAAGTTTAATTTGTGTTCTTACATTACAAAGAAACCTTGTTATGTAATGGAAATTATACTGGACTAAGAGTAATGTCTTGGTTTTGCTGTTTAGTAGCAGTTTGACCCTGGGCAAGCTACTTCAAGTTTCCAAGTCTCACTTTCCTTAACTATAAACTGGGAAAAGGACTAAATGATGACTAATGCCTCTTCTACCTTCCATGATTTGAATAAATTGGTTGTTGTTATCACATGGATACTTAGGCGGTACCAATAGGTCATTATCTTAGCCTAGACTTCAAACTTCCTTTATTTAAGCCCCAAAGTTCAGTTTTTTTTAATTTAAGGTTCTTTATAATCTGACTCCAGTTCACTGATCTATTCAGGATCTCTCTAGTAATTGTTGAGGTTAAGAACAAGGAGGCAATCTAGCATAGTGGATAAAATGCTAACTTTGGAGTCAAGATGATCTGAGCTTTAATTCTATGTTCCACCAGGTTGGTCCTGAGGGACAAGTCTTGATGTCTGTTATACATCATTAAGGCTAATTGGAGCCATTATCACTTGGCCAAAGGCACTTTTTGCCAGCACTAAATTTAGCTTCATAACAGTGCAAGTAGAAGAGAAAGTAATAATGGCTCAATCCTTGGCCTTGCAGTTCATTCCTTAGGCCCACATTTGTCAGCTTTCCTACTTAGCTTTGTTTCCTTATCTGTAAAATAGGGATAACAATAAAATATAATATTATGAGTATCAAAAGAGAGAATTTTAGTAGAGCACTTTATAGTCTTTATAGAATTTTTTAAAAAGTAAAATAGTTTTATTATTATAACCAGATTCTTGTTCATGTCAGAGCCACAAGAATAAGAAGATATAGATGGATTTGTTCTGCACTACTGGAAGGAACCCCAACATTGATAAAGTAGGATAGATAAGGAAGCACAGTAAGCCTGATTCTTGTGGAACAAAGCAAAAGGTACTGACTTCTTTGAGTGGAGCTAGCTATAGTCTCACAATCTCACTTTGTCCCTGAGATGGCTGTGGTCTTCAGGCCAAATCTTAAGCTCTTTTAATAGTGCAGAGATCAACTTCTCTTGGCCATCACCTTTAGATTCTCTTCAACATAGTGTCTACCTTCCACAAACTGACTTCTTGCCAACTCCTACTGTGATGAATCCCACACAGGCCTTTCCCTTCCCCTTCCACCTGTGGCCAAACTTCTAATGAATTTGCTTCGATTGCATTCTCCAAAGACTGGATGCCTCTTTTCTTCCCTCTTTATTTTTATAATTGCTTCAAGGTGCAGGTTAAGTCCAGCTGCTTCTGTGAAGCCTTCCCTAATAATCACAATGCCCCCAGTCAACTTTATAAATCTTTTGATATTGGACACTTGAACTGTCTTGTTATTATCTTTGAATACTCCACTTAGATACTTGTAATTGTCTTTCATCTTATAGTCTTTCATCATCCTGTGTGACTCTGATCCCTCAGTAAGGATACATATATATGACTATGGGTGATGAATTGCAAATCCAAAGATCAAATCCTGGTGCTGCCATTTTCTGCTTGTGTATCTTTGGGAAGACTGCTTAATCTCTCTGAGAATCAGTTTCCTTATCTGGAAAGTCCTTTCCAATTTTTAGGTCTATAATCCATAGTTTTAAATAAAATTTTATTTATTTATTTTAATTACACATTGCTTTATGAATCATGTTATGAGAGAAAAATCAGAACAAAAGGGAAAAACCATGGGAGAGAATAAAAAACAGAAAAAAAAGATGTGAATATAGCATGTGTTGATTTACATTCAATCTCCATAGTTCTTTTTCTGAATGCAAGTGATATTTTCTGTTCAAAGCCTATTGGGATTACTCTAGATCCGTGACCTGAATTACTGAGAAGAACCAAGTCTTTCATAGTTGAGCATCACACATTCTTGCTGTTACTATGTACTATGTATTTATTTCTGGTTCTGCTTGTTTTGCTCAGCTTCAGTTTGTGTAAATCTTTCCAAGCTTTTTAAAAATTAGCTCATTCATCATTTTTTATAGAACAATAATATTAATTAGCCATTCCCCCAATTGGTGAGCATCTATTCATTTTCCAATTCTTTGCTACCACAAAAAGAGCTACTATAAATATTTTTGCACATATAGGTCTTCCCCCCTCATTTATGATTTCCTTGGGTGATAGACCCAGTGGTGGCAGTGCTGGATCAAAGGGTATCACAGTTTTACAGTCCTGTGGGCATAGTTCAAAATTGTTCTCCAGAATGGTTGGATCATTTCATAGCTCCACCAGCAATGCATTAATGTCCCCCTTTCCCCACATCCCCTTACAAGCCATTCTTAATGTTGGAGTTTAAGACTTTAGAGATAATTTTAATCTCTTTCTTTCATTTTATGGATGAGAAAACAAACTCAGAAAGAAGTAATTTTTCTTCCCAAAGTAATAGTGGCACTTTGCTAGAGTTCAAGACCTAGACATCCTTTATCCTCATTATGTGGCCTCCCATATGTCAATGCCCTTTATCTCCTCCAAGTTGTAAGCTCTTAAGGTAAAAAAATTGTCTTTTGTAGCATTTTCCATATACTATGCACTGGATGAGTATTACCTGGTAATGATTTAGACATGATTACAAAATAGAGAAGAAAATAAGTAGCTAAATTTGTTCTCTAATGTTCATTGTTTATTAATTGAAAACCTGAAGTCCTGAGAATTCTCACCAGGATTCTTACTGCAAATACTCATTATTTCGCAGTCCTAGGGCTTTACACTATTGCTCTCAGACTAATTAGACAAGATGCAATGTTTCTACTGTCAAAAAATGGAGTCCAAACCTCAGGCTTTATTGGAGATAGGCTGTTCTAGCAGGTGTACTCTTCTTCAATTCTGACCTTGAGAGGCAAGCCTTTATGTTTATTACTTAGACCTTGGAAGCTGATTGAGGCTGTAACCACTTTGCATCAGCATTCGAATCACTTGTATAACACTAAAAGTAAAACAGGAAGCAAGAGCAGCTCTGCTGTATTAGCTTGCTGGGATTCAGTCCTTAACTTCCTATTCATCCCATTTCCTTGGCAGATAAAGGGTAAGAACAAAGCTAAACTTCCCTGTTCACATGTGTGCTTTGAGTTCCCCTCTATGGCATTTTCCCCTCAAGTCATTTTAAAATAACTTCTCATAATCTGTTGGGCGCAAATGCAGTTGATTTATGACTCTGTTGACCTTTAATACGTTGGCACAGCTCTCCCCAAGGCTCAGAGATGTTTTCCCCTTGCCTTGTTTACTCAGCACTGTGCAGAATGATTTAGGAGTCCCACTGCTGTTAAGGTTGCCTTATTTCTTCCGCCCAAAGGCCTTGCCATGTTGTAGCTGCCTTTTGGGATTTACACCCCACTGAGGGCTCTCTCTCATCCTTTTTAAGAAAATGGCATTCACTCTTGCCTAGCCAGGGAGCACTTTACTTTTATTTCTCAGGCTTATGAACCCTTTGAAGAATTCCAGAGAGAAATCCTTAACTCCCTATCAGACTGCAGGCTCAGCTCAGTCCTCCTTCACAGTACTTCCTTTTTTGAATAAAGAAAGCTAAAGAAAAGCATTGATGGGCATAGGCTATTTATGCATTACGGAGTTCCTTAATAAATTATGTTTTTTATGAAGCTGTGGAAAGATACAATTTCTATCCCTTATTTAAGGGACTAAATAAACACACGTTATAACTATGAAGTATGTTTCACACATAGTGCAAAGCTTATAATGGGAAATGTGCCTATTTGGAAGGCAGTAGGCTTATTGGCAAACTGACAGATCAGTTGTTTCCAAGTGAGTCTCCTGGGAAAATAGCTCTCAAGCCCTAGAACTAAAAAGGACCCTTGGAGATCAATCAAAAAACAAGCATTGCTTTATGAAAAGCAATGTGTAGGTATTTGGCACACTAAGACAAAAATTAAACCATCCCTGACCTCAGAGAGCTTACATTCTCCTTCAAGGAAAGTATGATATTCATATATGAGTAGATGAAAAATAAAAACCAGGTGATTGGTTAGGGCTAGGGATAGAGGGAGAGGTGAGGCTGATTGTAGCTGGGTTGTGGGTTGTGGAGATCAGGAAAAGCCTCAAAAAGAAATTAGTCCTAAGCCTGAGTGTTGAAGATCACTATTGGTAAAAATGAAGAGGAAGATCCAGATCCTGGGGGGCTGGGAGAGAAGATGTCATCTGTGAGAGACTGTGTAGAGTATGTGAATGGGAGTAATTGTTAACAAATCTGGAAAGGAGGGTTGGCCACAGATTGTGAAAAATCCTTAGATTTTAAACAGACAAATTTGTTTGTAATCCAGGAGGTAATAAGTAATAGGTTTTAGAGCACAGGAATGGTTTGATAAAACCTATACTTGAGGAATATCCCTTCAATATCAATGTGGAGAATAGATTGGAGGAGAGAGATGGGGAAAAGGAGGTCATGAGGAATCTATTACCACAGTAATAGATTGAAGATCTTAAGGACCTGAAGTAGGGTAGTTTTCATGTGAGTTGTAAAAGAGGACAGATAATGAATGAAGGGAGGATGGATGAGAATTGGCAACTAACTGGTCTTACCTTACAACATTTTTAGCCTAGCTAAAGCCAAAACTTACCTTCAGAAAATTAACAAATTTCTATTAAACATTATGTATTTATATTTTATCCATATCATGCCATAATTTTCTTGTTAATAAAAGTTTATTTTTCCAGACAAAATGTATTTTGGGAATATTATGAGGAAAAGATCTAGTGACTCTCATAGCCAATAATTTTGCCACTAAATTCATTGTGCAGTTATGATCCCAATTTCTCTGGTTCTCTGATTCTTCACTTGTAAGAGGAGGAGTTTGGGTAAAGTGATTAGACTGGCTTGGTCCCAGAAAGGAACAATTTTAGAAGATATAGAAAGATTCAGGCTTAATGTAAGTGTAATTGATATAAAGAGGGAATCTCCCTGTCTTAGAGTTCTGGGTCATAGGTATTGATTCAGTGCTAAGGGATTTGGTGATTTGGAATGCTGCAGCAATGTCTTGTTTTCATGAATACAACAGAAGAGGATCTACTGAGAACTGAAATATCCACTCATTCAAATTTTCATAGAATAACTCAGTTCTCTCCTTTCTCTCCTGTGGTGTCTAAGAGTTTCTTCTTTGAGATGAGAAGAGAGGAGCAGATTTTTTCTCTTTTTTGTCCCAACAAACACAAACCACTAAGTAAGCCTAAACCTAGGCTTTAGGCCTTTGCCAGCCCCTTTTGCTTTGTATTTTTTTCCCCCTTGAGCTTAGGAGACCAAGCAGCCATGCTGATATAATTGGTGGAGAGTTGAGAGGATAAAGGATTTGGTTCCACAGAGGAACCAAAATATGTTGTAGTCACAGGCTATAATCACAGATAATGAGGTGTTAACATATTAGCAAGGTATTAACACCCTGTTATCCCTTTATGAAGTATGAATGTCTTCCTCTAATTGACTCATCTTGTTAACAGATTAAAAAGTCATCATCTATGATTACATCCTTTGACTCCTTCAACTGAACTGAGGGAGGGAGGACAAGGTCAAGAATTAAATCTTTCTCTAACGCTCTCCCTCAAATTAAACATTTATCATCCCCAGAAATCAGAGTGTGCTTTAATCAAAGAAACATGGAGCAGTTCACAAATAATCCAGATAGGAACATTCTTTCACAAGAATAGAGTTATATATTTAAGAAGAAGGGATAGTCAATGGTGACATACTATAGAGGAGTTAAAAAAGATTAGGACTGAGATCCTAAATCAAGAGAGAAATTTCAGTTAAATGATGAGATGGGATAGATTGCAGATGATAACTGAATAAGAGGAGGCTAGTGGAGATAAGTTTTTTGCAAAAGTTTGGCTATGGAAGGGAGGAGGGTGTCAGAGGCTGGTTTAGGGGATTAGCAGAATAAATGAAGGGATTTTTTTTTGAGATGGGAGAAGAACTTGATTTTTAAAAATAAGTCAGCATTGAGCCCATAGATAGGGAGAAATTAAGGACTCAAGGGAAACAGTAAAAAAAAGTAGTAATAGAGCATCCTATATACCTGGAAAGTACTGGTCTATATATAAGTGTGGAAGAAGTGGATATGCATAGGAATGATACACAGGGGCACATAAAACAGTTAGACATTTACTAGCTATGAAGCCTTGGGCAAGTAACATAGGCAATAGGACAAAAAACTATTTGCCTCAGTTTCCTCACCTGTAAAATGAGCTGGGGAAGGAAATGGAAAACCATTCTAGTATCTTTGCCAAGAAAATCCTAAATGGTGTCATAAAGAGTAGGATATGACGGAAAAACAATGACACAAGTAGGGAACACATATATAGAAGACACAAAGTGAACATGTTTGGCAAGAGCAAATAGAGACATAAGAAACATGTAGCTAGATTTGGAAGATCCCACCCCTAAGGGAACACATATGGCAATGTTGTACCAAAAGATACACATGTAACATGGAGAGATACTTATACTATATATACTAGAAGGGCAACAGTGTCAGACACTGTAGGGAAATCAGTATCTTCTGGTGAGTTTATTGAGGGGCTCTGTTGAAGTTGTGCTGTACTGGAACCTTCAGGGCTTTCCAGTGGACAGGACAGGACACTCAGGACATTTTTGCTGTTTTCTCTTACTTGCCTGTTTTGGCTGTTGCCATCCAGCAATTCTCAGTATTCATTCAGCTGAAGTGTTGTTACCTTTTCCCAAAAGAGGAAGGATTTGTTCTACCAATCCTTTTTTTTTTTTTTTTTTTTTTTTAATGATTGCCATTACATCCACACCTACACTAGTTTAACCAAAAAAAGTTGTTTTGTTTTTTTTTTTTATAAGAAGAGAGAGATTCCGATTTTTTGAGTCTTTAGCCTCAGACACTAAGCTCTTTTGTAATTCAATCCCTCTCACCCCCCTACTTAGAACCGGAAGATATTTAGTCTTCCCTTTGAAATTATTTTTTCCTCTTAACTGGATAGGTGTGTATTTCAAATCACTGTCTGACGTGGGGTTAGAAAGTTCCTTTTAATTTCAATTAATGGCTGATTGTCAACCAGCATTCATTCTCAAACCAATTTTTTTTGGAGACTGTTGTCAACAAATTATTAAGGGCTGAGTGGATCTGAGGATATGTGTGGCTTCCCTCTATTACCCAAATCCTCTGAGTTTCCTCTGTAGGTGAGAGAAGGTGCCGTGATCTATGAGCAAAGCAGTACTGACTTAGCTCAGAAGAAATATAAAATGTACTTGGCAGATGAATGGGTGAAAGGTTAGTCAAGTCAACAAAAACATTTACTAAGTAGTTATTATTGGAATGATGGGTTGTACTAATTGGTTGAACAACAGAATGGTGAACCTGTGTGACTTGGGAAGATGTTTGTGACCTGTGGAATACGAGGAAATTTGGGAAGGGGGAGAGCCAATTTGGAGGGAAGGATGAGTTCTGTTTTAGACACTTTTTTTCAGTTTACCTATGGAACACCTAATTTTTTTTAATAAATCCTGTTATTTTCAAATATATTCATGGATTATTTTTCAACATTGACCCCTACAAAACCTTGTGTTTCAAAATTTTCCCTTCTTTCCCCATCCCTTTCTTAGACAGTAAATAGTCCAATATATGTTAGACATATTAAAATATATGTTAAAATCCGATATATGTATACATATTTATACAGTAATCTTGCAGCATGCAAATCAGATCAAGAAGGGAAAAATGAGAGAAAACAGAATGCATAATTTTCATCACTGACCTTTGCAAAACCTTGTATTCCAAATTTTTTCCCTCCCTTTCTCCCCATTTCTCCCCTAGACAGCAAGAAATCTAATATATATTAAATATGTACAATTCTTCTATACACATTTTCACAATTATGTTGCACAAGAAAATTCAGATCAAAAAGGAAAAAATAAGAAAGAAAACAAAATGCAAGCAAACAACAACAAAGAAAGTGAAAATATTATATCATGATCCATAGTCAGTCCCCACAGTCCTTTCATTGAGTACAGATGGTTCTCTCCATCACAAGACCATTGTGATGAGATCCTGAATATTATTTTGGACCAAGAAAAACTAAAGAATTGATCCCTGAGGCAAGCAGGCAGAAGGTTTTGATAAAGATCAGTTTATCTCCATGGTCCCACCCTTTGGGGAGGTGGTCCAATCTGAAATCCAAGACATGCCAAACTCCAGAGACCCACCCTCTGTAGGAGTCTCAAGCAGTCTCAACTTGCCATGTCCTGTCAGGAATCCCAGTCATGTTCTTGAGGCTAAATTTTCCCTGTAAAACAACTTGTGGCCCATGACTTTGCTTCCACCTTCCTTTGGGTCAGCCCACCATGGCACTCTATCTCATGGTGTTTTTCCCCTTCCCTTTCCCCCCATGCCACATGGCATCTCCCCATTTCTCCTCCTTGCGGCTAACTCTTTTAGGGTGCCAAGTCCCTTTCAGGTTTTAGCCTGTCAGGTAAGAACATGTCCCAACCTCATGGGGTGCTGCTCCCTTTCTACTGGATAATTGTGAATTTCACCGAGGAACTTGTCTTTCTCAAGGTTTATTGCATCCCTTCATTTTGTCTGTAATCTATTCCCCTAAATAAATCTACCTTTTCCAAAGAGAATATCCACTGTGAATGCTTTGCACGACCAAACCCCGACTTTTGGGGCCTATTATCATTTGGTGACAACCCCCATACCACATATTATCAATTGGAACTGACCTGAATCATCTCTCTATTGAAAAGAGCCATAAGCATCAGAATTGATTATCTCATAATCTTCTTGTTGCTGTGTTGCTGTATCTCATGGTTCTGCTCATTTCACTTAGCATCAGTTCATGTAAATCTCTCCAGACCTCTCTGAAATCATCCTGCTCCTCACTTCTTACAGAATAATAATATTCTATAATAACATTCATATACCACAATTTATTCAGCCATTCTCCAATTGATGGACATCCACTCAGTTTCCAGTTTCTTGCCACTACAAAAAGGGCGGCCATAAATATTTTTGCATGTGTGGATCCTTTTCCCTTTTTTATGATCTCTTTGGGGTATAAGCCCAGTAAAGACACTGCTGGATCACAGAATATGCACAATTTGGGATCAAGGGTATATGGTGAGGGCTTAGTATTAGCATGGAGAGGAATCACTTTTTTTCCTCCTTGGAGGTAATTAGGATTAGATGACTTGCCCAGGGTCACATAGTATATGTCTGAGACTGAATTTGAATTCAGGTCCTCCTGACTCCAGGGCTGATGCTCTATTCACTGTGCCACTTAACTGCCCCAAGAAGCATTATTTCTACAAAAGAGGTGCCGGAGTTAATAGGGAAAGATGCCTGAATGATATGAGTCAGAGGAAGAGAGAAGAGGAAGATCTAAAACAGATGCCCTTAACTTTTTTAGTGAAGCATGAAGCAATAGTCTTCATCTGAAAGGATAGAGAAGGGCATAGTAACTCAGAATATTGGTGGAACTAGGCAGACAAAAATTAATCTCCTGTAATCCTACAATATCAGCTGGGACTCTTGTGATCAAGGAAGCAATGGGGCAGACCTATGGGCCTTTTTGGCAAGAATATAGAAGTAGTTTTTATTAGGTCAGCAAGAAAACTGCTGACATCCTAGAGATGCTAACATCTCCTTGTTAACTGGTTTTTGCCTTATTTTTTCTCCCCTGGGAGACACGAGTAGAGACTAGATGATTTAGACCAGTGCTATGGTGAATGAGATACTGAGTTGTTAGAGAAATAGAAAAGAATTGTTTTTCTCCATTGAGAGCTTGATTTTGTAGTGAGTCTGATCGCCACATAATTTTATACTCATTTTTCTCTCCCATTCCAGTTAACAGGAGCAAAGGAGGCATATGATGGGAGAACTCCAGGGTTATGCTATTAAATGTTTAGCAACTGATTGTGTGACATGAGAGACATTGGTATCACCCAGAGTGGTTTTCCCTCATCAGAGAAGGTGTTGAGTTCTATGAACAAAGCAGAATTGAATTAGCTCAGAAGAAATATGAGATGTGCAAAGTTAGAGAATCCACCCCAAATGTTCATATAGACTATCTGTGCCTGACTCATGGCAGAGTATTCCAAATTTGTATAGGTCTGATCAGCCACAGTCAGGCACACTAACTTGATTCTAACATGGTAGTGTCATTTTGATCCTCTTAGAATAAAGGACAACAACCAACCAATCTGTAATTGTCTCTCCCCTCCAAAAAAGGTAATCTGCATTATTAATATTTTCCCATCAATTTAAGTCTAGAAATCAACAAAACAATTATCAATCAAGACATGATTTATATCCTTGAGATTTCTGAATTAAATCTAACACTGAACATTAAACAATCACCTCTTGTGAGCTGGTTTGATCTGGCTTCTTTGCTCAATCATCCAAAAGTGAAATTTGGCAAAATATGATTGATGAAAAAGGACAAAGGGACAGATGAATTGAGTATAGAGAATAATATTGATTTCAGTTGATTTACCAAGGAGAGATTGGGTAATGATTTGGAAAAAAAACTGAGTAGAGAGTTTGAAGTTCAGTGAGGTTGGAGAACCAAGTTAAGAGTTGTAAAACACAGGAAAGGTGAAATGACAAGATTATGATTGGATAAAAGAATTTTGGCGTTCATAAAAAAAATATTGCTAATGAGTGATAGCAAGTTGAAGGTTATGACCATCCCTGTGTAGAGGAGATGGAATGGAGAAATTGGTCATGAGAGTTGAATAGATTGAGGAACTGAGAAGGATCATCATTATTATATATGTATATTGAATGTTAGAGTAGCATGAACCTCCAAGAAGATGTGGCCACTGAGTAGTGGTAGAAGGAGAGTTTGGAAGTGTCAAAGGACATTGAGAAACATTTTTCCTTTCCTATACCCAGTGAGTAAAGGAGGGGGTATTCTAAGTGTTAAGTCCAGTCAGATGTGGAAAGAATTGCCAGGGATGCTGCATCACAAAGGGAGAGTCACAAAAGGAAAGCCACAAATAAGTTGAAAAAGTGGGATTTGAACTCAGGTCCTTGGTATCTCTTACTATCACTGTATTTTTCACTTTATCACACTGTCTAAAAAAAAAGTTGGCACTGAAATATTTGATGAATTAAGAAAAAAAAAAGTCACAGAATCAAAGAATGAAAAAGTGGGATGGACCTAAGAGATATAATCCAACTTTAGCCTTTGAAGACCTCCAAGGGGAACTTCTCTCTCCAGAGGACAGCTAACTCTAATTGTCAGCAACTTTTTTCCTTATAGGAAGCCCACATTTCCTTCTGAGCCAAGTCTTTCCTTTTCCTTTTCTCTGGGGTCAAAGGGGACAATCTCTCTTCCAATCCTTGAATACATGAAAGTAGTTTTCATTTTTCCCACCTTCACTATCTTCCCTTTTCCAGACTAATCAGCCCTGGGATCTTTATCTGATTCTTCTATAGAATATGCTTGAGGTGCTTTATCATTTCTGGGTTCATGTCTGGATTTGCTTTTGCTTAATGACATTTTTTGTTTTCTGAGACAATTGGGGTTAAGTGACTTGCCCAGGGTCACACAGCCAGGAAGTGTTAAGTGTCTGAGGTTACATTTGAACTCAGGTCCTCCTGACTCCAGGGCTGGTGCTCTATCCACTGCACCACCCTAATGATATTCTTATAAAGAAAAAATCAATTAGCAGGCATTTATTTTCTCTCTCCCAACCTTCCAATTGGGAAAAAAAAAGAAAAACAAAAATCTTAAAATAGATGTATAGTCAAGCAAAAGAAATTTCTTTTATTGGCCATATCTAAAAATGTACTGTTACCTGTCTTATAAATGCTTACCTATACTTGATTTGAATACATAAAGTAGCAATGTCTGAAAAAAACAACCATAAAATGCCATTAAAATTGGATATAAACTTTAAAAGAGTCACTGTCGTGAGTCAACTTTAAGAGGAGAAAGTGGGGAATCAGGGGTGTGTCAATATTAGTGTTAACTCAGCCTCTTGCTTAAAGGTAAATTAAAACTATAAATATTAAGCTAAAAATACTATATAAGTATTTTGAGAATAAATTCTAATTGTTCAGAAATTATTTTCCTCTATGCATTCTATTTCAAAGCTGCTGTGCATTATGTGGGACATTTTGTGCCCAATTAGCCTACATATAGTGAGAGCTGTTTTCAGAGCAACAGGTTACTGAGGAGAAAGCAGAGGGAATTCCCGGAGCTGGTAAAAGTCCAGGCTATCAGCTGGCATTGCCAAGAGGGCACACCCAGAGCAGTTCTTGGAAGATGGTGGCTGCCCTGGCAAGGGTAATGGTTTGGTGAGATTAATCGGATTAGGGCACTTAGCAGGATGGTGATTTATCTTGGCCCATACAGCCACCAGGATGATGTTCTAAGTTTAGAGTGCTGCATTGTTGTGTCACCAAGGGCTGTAAAAACAGCTTTGTCACTGGCTGGGGGCCCAGAGCCGGCAGCCAAGACTTCATTATTACACCACAAAATAAACATCTGTGATTCAAAGCTAGAGCTCAGCTCCATTCTACACCGTCCTCTCCAGTTTCTAAGACAGTAGGATGGAGAAGAATCTTCCAGAGCATAATCTTCTTCATAGGAAGAAATGATAAATGAGATGCAAGAGTAAGATTGCCGTGGGTAACCCTTCAATTAGATTGGGCAGGAACTATATCCTGAGCAATCCCAGAACTTAATTCAATAGCCAAATTGAAAGCTATTTATTATTATTATTATTTTGCTTTCAATTGGAATAGCTCCTAATTTGTTTATCTGTATATCTCATTTATTTATTCTGGGGTATCCCACTGGGTGATAGCTAACTGAGTAATTGATCACCAAGAGAAGGTAGAAAGGAAAAGATCTCTTGAGATTGATCACCTCAATCTGAAAGCACAATTTCCTAATTTTTTATTCTCCCCAGATGACTGGGATTCATGGGGACATATATAATCATCTGCTAGGATATTGCTGTGTGATTCTGGCCAAGTCCCTTAGCCTCTGCCTCACATGTAAAATAGGGATAATAATAGCATATCCCTCAAAGTAAAAATCAAATGAGACCATATTTGTAAAGTGGTTTGCAAACAAGCCTTAAAGTGCTATATAAATGCTAATATTATCAATAGTATAGGGCAGCTAGGTGGCTCTGTGGAGAGTGCTGGGGCTAGTCAGGAACATCTTGAGTTCAAATCTAGCCTCAGGCACTTAATAGATGTGTGATACTGGACAAGTCACTTAACCCTGTTTGCCTCAGTTTCCTCATCTGTAAGATGGGCTGGAGAAGGAAAGGGCAAACTACTCTAGTATCTTTGCTAAGAAAATTCCAAATGGGGTCATGAAGACATGGCGGAACAGCAAAAATTAAGAGAATTATGAGGTAATATTTATAAAGTATTTAGTACAATGCTTGGCACATAGTAGGTGCTTAAAAATGTTTCTTTCCTTGTTACCAGTATATCATTATTTATTAAGTCATCATCTGTAGCCCTCACCCAAAGCCCCTCTTGTTCTTTCCAGATCCAGTATGCTTACTTAATCACATGGCAGCATCATAGTTGAAGAAATGGTTTAATTAAAGAGGAGCAGCATGCCACAGTGGATTGAGTACTGGACTCAAGTTAGGAAGACTTTGGATTCAAATCTTGCCTCCCCTTACACTTATTAGTTGTGTGGCAATGATTAAGCCACTGACCCTCAGTTTCTCATCTGTAACATGAGAATAATAATAACACTGCATAGGATTTGGGAGAAGATTAAGTGAGATCATGTCTGTAAAATACTTTGTAAACCTTAGGATGTTATGTAAATGTCAGCTTTTATTAGGATGACTAAATTAATAAATGCAAGATAAAGTCAAGAATCATTAACCACTTATATCATAACATATAACTTGCCAAAGCTGCCCAGATCTATCTGAGCATTTCAAATCAGCCTCTCTCTTCCTTTTTCTCTGAGAATTACTTTTAATTAACTCCCACCTCCATACACTATGGGGTGGGGAGATTTTTCATAGCCATTCAACCATTTAACTCATAAAGATGTGATGCTGTTTAAAGTTTGCCCTCAAAGCCAGATTTCACTCCACCTTAATGCAGGGGCAAAACCAGTATTGCTGGTTTTTATTAGTCATTTATCCCAAACTGCTTTCTTCTTTGTCTATACCTCCCAGGTTCTGGTATTTTCAGACCATCCATCTTTGCTGCCTGAACCAGAGACCAGAACTAGACCTTTATATTAGTTATTTCTGGGTAGGAGAGCAAGGAATAAGAAGAGATGTTCCCTACTGCCACCATGTTTCTTTGCTAGTTCAAGGTCTAGCCAACCATGGTGTCTTGCGTTCTTGGCACAGATTACTCCACAGTCCAGGGACATACTTGGTACAGTCCAAGTCCCTGTCCCCAGAAGGCTGTGTATCTGAGAAGGGGCAGAGCAAATGAAGCTACACCAAAAATTAAAGTTCCTAAATACTGCATTTGACATGAGAAACTAAAAACTCCCCAGAAAAGAGGAATTGTATTAAGTCTTCTTAATATGACTCTAGTGCCTGAGGATACTATTCTTTCTGGGGACTGAGTCTCTCCCATCCTGACCCCCCCCCATTTTTTCTGAATGGGGTACTTCCAGTGGAGCTATGCATTTGCCCTGGCCCCTTCTGGTGGATCCATATAAAGCCTATTGAGATAACATGTTGAAGAGGATAATGAACTGGGGATCCTGTTTGGGATGTTGGTCCTTATGAAATGTGGACTATAAGGAAGAAGTAGTGCTGTGCAGTAAGTAGACCTTGAAAGGAGAGAATTCTGCTCTAACTCTCTCTTCCTTTCTGTTAAATCTGTGTATTTTTTCCTTCTCTCCTCTCCTAGCAGCTAAGATAATGGGCTACTGTGGCAATGAATGCTCAGTTCACACAGTGAACCCACAAACAGTGGCTGCGGGTCACTAGGATCTGTGTTCTCATTATTTTCCCTTTTCTTCTGAAAGAAGCTTCAAGCACGGGAAATGAGCTAACCTGTAATGGCTCATTCTTCTAGGGAAATATAAGTGAGCCACAGGTGGAAGTTTAGGGTTCTGTCTGGGAGAGTGAGAAGATCATTAATAAACTGTGACTTTGTCACCCCCAGGAAGGTCTCACAGTTAGAATCACAGCATCTTAGTATAGTAGAAAACCTATAAAATACAAAACCCCTCAAGACTCATACATACACTCTGATCTCAAGTCACAGAGATGGTCAACAAGGAAGATAAAACTAATTCATAAAAAAGACAATCAGATTTGCCATATACCACCACTGGTGCTAGAGAGCAAATAGGATCTGGTTGTTCTTTTCTGATATAGAGGGGGAGAAAGGAGACACTGTTCAGCATTATGGGACTGAGTGTACTTCCGTGAGGATCTATTACTCATCAGGTCTTTCTTCCATTCCAAGGCTGTTGCTTTGGCAGTCTTGTCTCCCTGCTGTAGAGAATGATTCTGGTTGCTCTGCGGGAATCCTGACTGTTTTTCATCTTATTGATTAATCACTAGCTTCTTGGTTTCCATAGATCCCCACCTATGCTGCCCATGGGCTATCTTCCAGGTGCCCCCAAATTTACAATCACTGATAGATTTCACTTTTCCTTAATGTAAGTCTGTAGAAGTTGAGAAAGTTATCTTACCCTCCTCTGTCTTCTCATAGACCATGGAGCTGCATATAACAAACATGCTAGAAGAATCTGAGACTGCATAATTCTTTTGGCTGCCTCTTTGGTTTTCTATGTCTTTTACTGAGACTAGAAAACCAAATAAAAATTTAAATTGGGAATTTCTATCCTTGGTGGCAACTTCAAGAACAAGAGGTCAGGTGCTGATTGCCTAGTAGGGTGATAATCTTGGAAATAACTTCTTGGGAGAAATAATCACTGTTAGAAAGATGAATCCCAGCCATCCCTGGATTATCAGAAAGTATGGACTTTAAGTGAGTTGCTCTAAGAGCACAGGCCTAAGGTGAAAGTAAAATATTTATTCAGCAGTCCCAAAAAGTGTTTGCAAACTGGTACATCATGGTGAAAGAAATGGTTTGATTAAATGGAGCTTTGGGAGCAAGGTGATAATCTAGGCCTTTGAAATTACACCACTTTGAGATTGAACCTTGTTAGCATATATAATTGAAAATTATTGGACATTGCTACTCATAAACTCCTCAAAAAACACCTCAAACACCATCAAGCTTCCATTTCTAGGAATGAGCATCCTAGTTACTCAGGCTTGTGACCTTGGCATGACCCTGAGCTTTTCTTACTCAAATATTCCAAAAGTTGTTATATTTTGTTGATTCCTGGGCAACTCTTTTGGCAGTGTCTAATGTCTAGCCTGAAATCAGGAAAGTCTGAGTTCAAATGCAGCCTCAGACTCTTACTAGATGTGTGACCCTGGAAAAGCCACTTAACCCTATTTGATTCATTTTCCTCATCTGTAAAATGATCTGGAGAAGGAAGTAATAAACTATTCAGTATCTTTACCTTTGGGTTTGTGACACTTATTAGCTTTGTGACCTTGGACAAACTAATTAACTCTGACTCATTTTCCTCATTCATAAAATGAGCTGGAGAAGGAAATGGCAAACCACATCAGTATCTTTACCAAGAAATCCCCAAATCAGGTCACAAAGAATCATACATAACTGGAAATGACTGAACAAAAACAAAGATGATTTTACAACTATTACCTTTCTTTTATTTATATATTTCTTTCCACTCACATGACCATCACTGTTGTAGAAGCTTCTGACTATGAAAAGACCTTGCCTGATTCCAGAGCTGTGTCCGAGGGCAATAGAAACCAGTTAAAATGGAGAACTCTCAAAATTAGCTTCTAACTGATCTCTCCCAAGCCTCCCCCCAGGCTTCTCTTTCTTCCCTTTCTTTCTTGGATTTTCAGTTGTTATGCAAAACAACTGGCAACTCATCTTCCTGAGGCTGTTTCCTTGGGACTCCCTCCCAGTTGAAGTGCACTTAACTCCCCATCCTCCCTTTCCCTTCTTGGCTACTTCAGTATTTTGTTCCCTCTCTCCCCTCTCCCCTCAAATTGGGCTGATTGCTTTATACACTCAGCAGTTCAATCCAAATTTACCTAAGCTTTTCTTAGGTACCTAAAGGTGCTAGGGGCTGTGCACTAGGAAACCATACAAAGCAATATGAAAATTGTACCTGTACCCAAGGGACTGGGTCCTTTGTGAGGATTGGGGTAGGGACCCACGTAGTATATTCACTGATAAATAAGTACTAAATATATGCAAAGTAATTGTGTTGGGGCAGCAGAGAGCATTAATTATTGGGAATGCCTTGGAAGGCATGTATGGAGACAGATAGTGGTGTATGGTGCACTGAACATTGAATTTAGAATCAAGAAGACCTAATTCAGATTTTGACTTTGATATTGTTAGTTGTGTGGTCTCTTAACTTTTGGTTTCTTTAACTATAAAATGAAGACGATAATAGTAGTTACTCCACCAAGATTGTTATCAGGTTCAAATGTGATAATATTTGTAAAACATTTAGTGGCCTATAGTAAATCAGTGCTATGTAAATGATAATTCTCTTCCCACTTTCCTCTCTTTTTTCTCCTTCCCTTACACTTTTGCATAAACCCTATCATATATTGAAATAGGTACCTTCCTCACTTTATTTCTTACAATGTCTTGTTGTTTAGTTGATTTCAGTTGTGCCTGATTCTTTGTAACCTTTTTTTTTTTTTGGCAAAAATACTGGAGTGGTTTTCCATTTCCTTCTTCAGCTTCTTTCACAGATGATCTAAAATGATTCAGAAAGGGTTAAATGACAAGCCCAGAGTAAACACAGCTAGTAAATGTCTAAGGCTAGATTTGATGGTGATGAGTCTTCCTGAGTCCAGGCTTGTCCCTTGGCATTTTGCCCCCAAACCCCAAAAGGGATCATAAAAATTGGACATAACTTAACAATAACCACAAAGGCCAGTAGAGAGTGAAGTGAGCCTGAATATATCAGTAGTCTTGATATATTGAAAAAGTCCAAAAATATGTGCCAGTGTAACACTTGTGGACTTTCTACCTCAAGGAAAAGGGGAATTAGGGATGTACTCTCATATTTCTTCATTCAAGTCCTATATTTGATCTTGATAATTTTGTTACGTTCACTTTTTAATTATAGCTTTTTATTCACTATCATATGCATGGGTATTTTTTCAACATTGACCCTTGCAGAAACTTCTGTTTCAACTTTTCCCCTCCTTCCCTCCACCCCTACCCTAGGTGTCAAGTAGTCCAATACATGTTAAATATGTTAAAGTATAGTTACATTCACTTTTAATTTGTGTTTGTGCCTGCAGTTGTTCTTTCCATTTATATTGTATATTGTTTTCTCAACTCTGCTTAATTCACTTTGGGTCAGTTCACATAGCTCTTTCCATCCTTTGTATTCATCACATACAACATTTCATATAGCATGGTAGTTTTCCATTATTTTTATTTAACACATGAATTTTGATCATTACCCAATTGATGGATGTCTACTTTGTTTCCAATTTTTTTTTTACTATCATTAAAAGTGCTACTATGGTTATTTTGGTGTATATGTCGACTCTAAATCAATGGTATCTTTGGGACAAACCCAGTAAAGGAATGTCTGGTTCAAAAATATGAATATTAGTCACTTTTTATATAATTACAAATTGCTTTTCAAAATTATCATACCGTTTTACAGCTCCACCAATCGGGTATAATTGTTTCACAATCCCTTCAACATTAAATATTGCCATCTTTTTTTTCATCTTTCCCAATGTGGAGGATATGAAGTGAAACCTCAAGGGTTTTTTTTGGTTTGCATTTATGTTATTAGTGAATTTGAGCATTCTTTCATGCTATTGTGAATACTTTGCCATTTTTTTTTTTTTTTTGAGAACTGTTTGGGGGCAGCTAGGTGGCGCAGTGGATAGAGCACCAGCCCTGAATTCAGGAGGATCAGAGTTCAAATGTGATCTCAGACACTTAACACTTCCTAGCTGTGTGACCCTGGGCAAGTCACTTAACCTCAGCCTCAGGGGAAAGAAAAAAGAGAACTGTTTGTTCATATTCTTTGGTTACTTTAACTATTGAGGAATGGTGATTAGCTATATATTTACACAGAGACACATATATATATATGTATATATAATTTATATACCTTGGAGGTATACATCTTTATACACACACACACACACACACACACACACACACACACACACCCTTTTGGGTATCAAACATTTATCAGAGAAATTTGATTCAAAGTTTTTTTTTTCTTGCTGATCCTAAATGCATTAATTTTGTCTGTGCAGAATTTTTTCAGTTTCATATAATATTATGTAATAAATATGTAAAATATTTTTGTGTTTTAAAATTATCTTTACTTTTTTGTTTGTTTGGTTAAGAATACATCTCCTAAAACACTGTACACAGCAAAAGCAAGATTATGTGATGATCAGCTATGATAGTCTTAGTTCTTCTCTGTAATGGGATGATCCAAAACAATTCCAATAGATTTGGGATGGCAAATGCCATTCTCATCCAGAGAGAACACTATGGAGACTGTGGATCAGAGGATACTTATTTCACTTTTTTTTTCCTCGTGGTTTTCCCCCTTTTGTCTGATTTTTTTCTTGCACAACAGTACAAATATGGAAATATGTTTAAAAGCATTTTAGATATTTAACCTGTATCAGATGGCTTGTTGTATTGGGGAGGGCAGAAGTAAGGCAGGGAGGGAGAAAAAATTTGGAACTCAAAAATTTTACAAAAAAATGAATGTTGAAAACTATATAAATATTTGGAAAAATAAAATACTATTGAGGAAAAAAAAGAGAATTTATCTCCTATACATAGTCATGTTATGTTTTTCTTCTAATAATTTTTTAATAATATGATCCTTAATATTAAGGTCACATATCCATTTAGAATATATTGTTGACTATTATATAAGATATTGGCCTATGCTTAATTTCTGCTAGACTGCTTTTCAGTTGTCCCAGCATTTTTAAAAACCTAAATTATTAGTTTTTTCTTCCTGGACAATTTATATTTTCCACTTTATCAAACACTACGTTACTAAGTTCCATTATTTCAGAATCTCCCTTTTCTAGTTATCCCATTGATCTCCTTCTCAAAAAAATTTTTTTTACCAGTTCCATATGGTTTTTATAATATAAACATATTATATAATATATTAATTATATAAATATTAATCATGTAATATATTAATTATATAATTTATAATATAAATATATATGCTTTATAATATAGCTTGAGGTCTGGAAATGCTATATTCTCTCTTCATCTTTTTTTTCACTATTTTTTTCTTTATATTTCCTTTTTGTTAAAAAAAACCCCATCAAATTGTGTTATTTTTATCAAGTTCTTTAAACTAGTTCTTTCATAATTTGTCATGTCATTAAAAATGTAATTTAACTTTGATAGTGTTGTAATTTTTATTATATTATCACAGTAGCCATGAGCTATTTCAATTGTTGTTTATTTTTTTAAGGAGTCCTTGGTAGTTGAATCCAAATAAGACTTGTGCATGCTTTGATTTATGGATCCCCAGATTTTTGTGTGTGGATTCTATAGGTATTTGGAATGAGATTTTCCTTTATATTTTTGCCTCATGTTTTATCATATAGAAATGCTGTTGATTTTTGAGGGTTTATTGTTCAACCTGAATTTTTGCTTAAACTATTAGTTTAACTATTAATTATTTGATTTTTTAAAATGTTGAATCATCTTTGTATCCCTAGTATAAATTCCACATATTAATAATGAATGACTTGGACGAATCACTATAATCAATTTGACAGGATTTTATTTAAAATTTTTGAGTCAATATTCTTTAATGATATTAGATGGTAGTTTTCCTTCCATGGTTCTTTGCTTTAGGTATTAGGGCTATATTTGTCTAATAAAAGTATTCTGTTTTTCCTTCTCATTTTTGAGAATACTTTGTAAAATATGGGCATCTATTGTTCCTTAGAAGTTGATAGAATTCTTTGAATCCATTAGGGCCAGGTTTTTTTTTTTTTTTTTCTTTCTTTCATAGTTCTTTTACAGATAAATCTATTTTCTTTTTTGATATCAGATTATTTAAAATCTTTATCTGGTGTCCTGTAGTTTTGAAGATATTCCTCTATTTCTTTTGTGCTCTCAGATTTGTTAGCACATAATTATGTATAATTTTTTGATTATTCTTTTTATTCTGGTTTTGTTGTGATGCCCGCTTGGTAATTTGCTATTTTATTGATTTTTCTGCCCTCTTCTTTTTAGCCAGATTAAATAAAGGTTTATCAATCTTATTAATCTTTTCAAACAACCAGCTTTTAGTTTTATTTATCATTTCTATGAGTTTTTTGTTTCTAAGTTACTATTTCTCTCTTAATTTTTGATATTTCCTTTTTGGCTCTTATTTTAGTTTTATTTGTTGGCTTTCTAATTTTTAAAACTTATATTCAGTTTATTAATCCTTTTTTATTTGTTAATGTATATTTGTATGGATATGATTTTCTCTCTTAGGACTGCTTTAGTTGAGCTCAGAAATTTTGGTATGATTCATTATCTTCTTTAATCTACTCATTACCTATTTAATTTTCAAGTCTCTACTTGAGTTTGTGTCTTCTGTTTGTGATTCCTGAACCAATGATGACTTTTCTTGATTTTGGGCTCTTTACATTTGTTTGCTATTTCTCAGTGCTCTAATTAATGGACAAGTTATGTAACAGTTTCCTATATGTTAGGAATATTTATATTCTTGGGCAGTCCTATCTAGGAGATGCCAGAAGTCTTTAAACTCTGGTTTCTTTGGCAATTAGTTCAGTTCAATTTCACACTTTACCATTTGTTTAGCTTTATCTGTTAGACTTATTCAGAACCTTAAGAAGAATCATGAAGTCTCCTGTCAAAATCAAACTATGGTCTATCTTCTTGTGACTCACTTAATGTTCCCTTAATGAATTTTGGTGTTAAGATATTTAGAGGATGTAAGTTTATTTACTATTGGTACTAATTTGTTGTTTATGATTTCTTTCAGTATGTTGTAGTTTCCTTGTTTATCAATTTGCATTTTTTTGACTATTTGTTTTTACTTTCTCAACATGATTGTAACTCCTACTTTTTTGGATTCACTTTTTATCAGTAAGATTTTTTTCCATCCCTTCAGTTTTATTGTATGTATATCTTTGTTTTTCCCGTGTTGTTTATAAGCAAAAGGTTGTAGGATTTTTTTTTTATCTAATCTGTTACCTATTCATTTTATTGAATTCTTTAATTTGAATTAGGTTTCTATTTTTCTTCATTTCTCTCTAAAAATGCCTCCTCACCAAAACAAACAAACAAACAAACAAACAAACAAACAAACAAACAAAAACAAAAACCCAAGCTCACTTTATCATTTCCCCATCTCCTTTGTTATATGGTACTATGTCCCTTAATCTTTTTTTTTAATTTAATTTTTTTATTTTATTATTATTTTTAATTTTATAATTATAATTTTTGACGGTATATATGCATGAGTAATTTTTTTACAACATTATCCCTTATATTCATTTTTCCAAATTTTCCCCTCCCTCCTTCTACTCCCTCCCCCCCAGATGACAGGCAATCCCATACATTTTACATGTGTTACAGTATAACCTAGATACAATATATGTGTGTAAATCCAATTTTCTTGTTGCACCTGATTTCTGGGCCTTATCCCTATATATACATTTAGAAAAAAATTACTACTTGGTTTCTCTGTCACTCTACACTTTCCTTGAATAGTGCATTTGTTCACTCTGAATTTCTGCTGTTTGTGGTGTCTGAGATGCAAACAATCTAAGTCTAATTTTCTTTCTAGGAATGTTTCAAATGACTTTTTTGTGATTGAATTTCCTTTATGGGTAAACTCAGATTTTCAGGAGAGGTCACCCTGGGCAACATCCTGAGATCTTTTGCTCTTAAGAATATAGTCTGTTCTCTCTTGTATTTTCTGGTATGTGTAGAATAATCTTGTGGGATTTAAATTTCCTTTCCTTTGTATTTGAAGGCCATTCTCCTGATTGCTTACAGAAAATTCATTTTCTGAAATGAATTGATAAATTTAACCATTATTAAATGATTATTAATCAATCAACTAATAATTACTTATTGATTTTTTTTTCTGGAGATGGTCTATAAATTTTTTCAAATAGCATTTTATTTTCTGAGTAGTTCTCTTGTATTATTTCTTGAATTATAGTGCTCAGGTCTTTTATCTCATGTTCTTCTGGGAAATCTATGATACTCATGCTATACATTCTGTCTTCAAAATCAGTATGTTTTGCTTGAATAGAGAACATATTTTCTTTAAATATTATCTATTACTTCCTTTCTTTTAGATTGTCCTTCACTACTACATATTTGAATAATCTTTTATTCTTTCATTTGTTTCTTTGAGGAAACTTGCATTGCAGATTCTAGTTTTTCTATTCTGCCTGTTATTTTTTATTGGACAGGCCATAAAATCTGCTCTAATAATTCCTCTTTTTTCCTTAAGTCACTCAGGAACAATGTGTTTTGATTCCATGTTCTTCTCAAATCCCAAAAATCCTTGGTCTGGTAAGTGTTTAACATTTTTTCTTTGTTTTGCAGTATCTATTCATAGATGCCCAAATTTGTTTATTAAGTTTGGAGGTCATATTCCTTCTGTTGTAAATGTTTGCTTGGTTGAATTATCTACTTATTAAGGTCTTGAAGTTTTCTTCCAGAGATCTTTGGTAATTTCAGTTTTCCCCTTCTTCTTCCCTTCTCTTTTGCTTACTTCTTGACTCACTTCCTTTCAGTGTTTTCCTTCAGCTTTTCCCACATTGGACAATTTACAATTCACCAGCCTAGGACTTATGAAGGAACAGAACTGGGTCTAGGTGGATGCTGAATTCTTTCCTTCAGGTTAGGAGAGTGCTGCCCAATTTCCCCTGACAAAATATTCTGTTCTCCTCCTTCTGTCCTTCAGTTCTCTGACCTGGTTTTGGTAGAGATGC
Source organism: Sminthopsis crassicaudata (assembly GCF_048593235.1). Lineage (NCBI taxonomy): Eukaryota > Metazoa > Chordata > Mammalia > Dasyuromorphia > Dasyuridae > Sminthopsis > Sminthopsis crassicaudata. The sequence goes on from NC_133620.1 coordinate 144,137,138, forward strand.
CACTCTAATGATACAGGATTGATTTCTATAGTTTAATTTTCTGAGGCTCTGTGGAGAGGTTGACGGGGTGTGTTGGGCTCTATTTTACTGTACCTCTCTTCTCCTGCAGAGATCTTTTCATCACAAAATGTTGCCATCCTAGAACTGGCAATCTGTCATAGTTCAAGTGAACTCTTCATAAAAAAATTCATAGGGCCAGAATCTCCATAGCTTTGAGGAAAAAAGACTGGACGCCGTTTTGTTTCAAGCTTGCATGTTGAGTACTTAGGTTGAGTACTTAAGCCTAAGTGTTGGAACCTTGGGTCAGCTGCTACATAATCTTGCTGTTCATAGCATAGTAGATGGTGGGATTGTGGAGTGCAGTAGGCATTAGTTCATGATTTTTTTTAAAAGTTTCTTATAGACTCTTGCTGTCCTAGACCATAAAGATAGCTGAAATTGTACATCTTTTGTATATAATTTCTATTTTGGAGAGGTTTGAGTAGTTGTGGTTATTAGTAAAACTGTCTGGTGTTCAATCTTGTTGAGGTCATAGGATTTAGAGTTAAAAGGGTCTTTGGAAACAAATAGTCCAATGACCTCATTTTACCAAAGAGGAAACCAGGGTTCTGAGATATAAAGTGCCTAAGAATCTAGTTGGATGGATAAAATAATTACATTAACAAATAATTGACAAATGACATTAATAGTATATAAAATCATAGTGTCCTAGAATTGGGAGATGATATAGCACAGTGGACAGAGGCCTATGCTTGAAGTTAGAAAGATCAGGTTTCAAATACCTACACACAACAAGTTATTTGAGTCAGAGCAAGTCTGACTCAGTTTCCTTATTTGTAAAAATGGGCATAATGGAAGCTATCATATGAGCTTACTACTATGAGGATCAAAGGAGAAGGTGTAAAATACCTTGGAGATTTTAAAGTGCTAATATAAAAGTCACACATATGTTTATATATACATAAGTAGATATATGTAGATATAGTAATAAAAATTATCTCCTCTAACCCCTTTGTTCTAGAAGGAAACACTTCCATGACCTCCCTAACAGACAGTTGTTTCACCATAACTCGAACATCTTACTAGGCAAGCTATTCCATACAAGTACCAAGTGAATTATATAAATAATAAGTATTCAATTAACAATTTTTTTCACTAGTCTTGTTTAAGAACTTTATGACACGGGTTTTAAACCTTAGTTATTTTAACTCTATTGTTTGCTATTTGTTGAGCCAATCACTATGCTATGTTTATCCCAATTCTGGGACATATGACATTATATACTATTAGTTTTATGTGCCAGTCACTTCTTAACATAAATATTTTATTCATCCAATTAGCTTCTCGGGTCCTTAGGATTTGGCAGTGACTTTCCTCAGAGATCTTTTTTTTTTTTCCAACTCACTAACAGATACATCAATATCTTCTCATCAGTGGAGTCATTCTCAGATAGAAATGGAGCTAGTAATCCATTTGTAAGGATCCCTGAGGGCTTTATATTGACTTAGTTTTAAATGTAACATTACCTATGTTTTGTTGTATTTATATTTATTTTGTTAAACATTTCTCAGTGACCTTTTAATCTGGTTCAGATTCACTCAGGAGAATTGTAGCTCATATTCTTCCCATGGGATGATTGATTATCATCTCTGTGCCATATCACTAACATATGGCCATTCGGCTTTTGTCTAAAGACTTCCAACAAAAAAGGTTCACTACCTGATGAAGCAGCCCATTCCATTTGGGGGCAGTTCTAATAATTAGAAGGTCAACTATGTGGCACAGTGGATAGAGTGTTGGGTATAGAGTCAGGAAGATCTAAATTCAAATTTGGTCTCAAACATTAGCTGTGTGACCAGTTTACCTCAATTTCTTTTTTGTTGAAAAAAGAAATGGCAAACTACTTCAGTTTCTTTGCTTAAAAAAAAAAAACAAAACAAAACCCAAATGGATAAAAACTCACTATTTAACAAAAACTGCTGGGAAAATTGGAAACTAGTATGGCAGAAACTAGGCATTGACCCATACCAAGATAAGGTAGAAATAGGTTCATGATTTAAATATAGTGATATTATAAGCAAATTAGAAAAACAAGGATAGTTTACTCCCTCAGATCTGTGGAGCAGGGAGGAATTTGTGGCCAAAGAAGAACTAGAATTCATTATTGAACAAAAATTAGATAATTTTGATTATATTAAATTTAAAAAGGTTTTGTACAAACAAAACTAATGCAGACAAGATTAGAAGGGAAGCAATAAATTGGGAAAACATTTTTACATTGAAAGGTTTTGATAAAGACCTCATTTCTAAAATATATAGAGAATTAACTCAAATTTATAAAAAATTCAAGCAGTTCTCCAATTGACAAATGGTCAAAGGATATGAATAGACAATTTTCAGATGAAAAAATTAAAAATATTTCTAATCATATGAAAAGGTGCTCCAAATCATTATTGATCACAGAAACGCAAATTAAGATACTACACACCTCTCAGATTGGCCAAGATGACAGGAAAAGATAGTAAGAAATGCTGGAGGTGATGTGGGAAAACGGGGACACTGATACCTTGTTGGTGAAGTTATGAAGTGATCCAACCATTCTGGAGGGCAATTTGGAACTATGCCCAAAGGGCAACCAATCTGTGTTCACCCTTGACCTAGCAGTGTTTCTATTGAACTTATATCCCAAGAGATCTTAAAAGAGTTTCCCTCCATATCCACATGTGCAAGAATGTCTGTGGCAGCCTCTTTGTAGTGGTCAGAAACTGGAAACTGAGTGGATGCCCATCAATTGGAGAATGGCTGAATAAATTATGGTATGTGAATGTTATGGAATATTATTGTTCTGTAAGAAATGACCAGCATGATGATTTCAGAGAGGTCTGGAGAAACTTACATGAACTAATGCTAAGTGAAATGAGTAGAACCAGGAGATCATTATACACGGCAACGAAACTATACAATGATCAATTCTGACAAACAAGGCTCTTTTCAACAGATTCAGGCCAGTTCCAATGATCTTGTGATGAAGAGAGCCATCTACACCCAGAGAAAGAACTGTGGGCACTGAGTATGGTTCACAACATAGCATTTTCATTCTTTTTGTTGTTGTTTGCTTGAATTTTATTTTGTTTCTCATTTTTTTCTTTTTGATTTGATTTTTCTTGTGCAGCAAAATAATTTAAATATGTATGCATATGTTGGATTTAACATATATTTTTACCATGTTTAACACATATTGGATTACTTGCCATTTAGGGGAGAGGGTGGAGGAAAGGGGGGGATTGGAATACAAGATTTTTCAAGGGCTAATGTTGAAAAATTATCCATGCAAAGTTTTTGAAAATTAAAAAGCTATAATTTAAAAATAACTAAATAAGGGGTCACAAAGAATTGCGACAGAATTGAAAATGACTGAACAACAATAAATTCTTATTTTGATCTAAAATTCTAATGAATCATAAACTATACTGAATTATCAGAAAGGGATGGTATTTGAAGGAGCCTGGTGAGAAATTTTAGTAAAAATTTTTACCATGTTTAACACATATTGGATTACTTGCCATTTAGGGGAGAGGGTGGAGGAAAGGGGGGGATTGGAATACAAGATTTTTCAAGGGCTAATGTTGAAAAATTATCCATGCAAAGTTTTTGAAAATTAAAAAGCTATAATTTAAAAATAACTAAATAAGGGGTCACAAAGAATTGCGACAGAATTGAAAATGACTGAACAACAATAAATTCTTATTTTGATCTAAAATTCTAATGAATCATAAACTATACTGAATTATCAGAAAGGGATGGTATTTGAAGGAGCCTGGTGAGAAATTTTAGTAAAAAAAAAATTTTTTTTAATGCAGTCACCAAAATCCCTTTAAAATTTTTTTTAATTTATTTTTTAATTTTTAAAACTTACTTTTAATCCTTTTGTTTATTTATCTATTTCTATTTCTATCTATCTATTTATACTGTTTCCTCCCCTCCTTTAGGCCCTGTTTTGTTCCTCTATATTTGCTCTACAATTTTGGTGGTGGTGGAAATCTAAACATTTAAATCCCAACATTAAATGCCTCCTCAATAAAGAAGTCTTCAATACTTTTCCTCCAACAATCAATTAATACCCATTTATTAAACTCTTGCTATATATCAGGCACTGTGCTAAGCCCTGAAGTTCATCATAACTTCTTGGCATCCTAGGAATCTTTGACTCATTTTACAATCAATGTTTCTTATTTTGGATTTTCTTATCTCTGAAATTTTGTATTTGATCTTGCAATCTCCAGATCTGCAATCTCTGTATTTGATTTTTGACTTGAGAGTCTGTTACTTTAATGTTTTACTACTTACCCTAAAATTCCTCATCTCCCTGATGGTATCCCACAATTCTTAATTTTCATCATTGGTAACCTTGTTCCTCTCAGTTTCTCCTCTTTTGGTTCCTGAGCTTCTGAGGGTTTCTAGAGAATTGACCACAATCAAGTTAAGGCTTGTAACTTCAGCTGGGCTCTCCTGCTCCTCTGATACTTCTTTATTCTTATCTCCTCCTCTCTTTGTACATGGTCACCATCCCCAGTCTTTCCCTATTTACTTAATCTGCCAACAGCACCTTCAACTCTCAGAATCATCATTTCTTCTTTCTCCCTTCTCCTTTTCTCCGGCAGAGGGGAAGTAGTATTCCTACCCCTCCCTAAGGCTACCTTTTACTTTCAAGTCTGTTTCTTCTCTTACTTTCTCCAGGAACTTGCTGTAGCAGACTATTCCTCATTCCTGGAATGTGTCCCCTTCTGACTTCCACCTCAAAGGCTTTTTTGAGTTCCTTTCAAAGCTCAACTTGGGTGATTTCATCCAAAGGAAAGTGGCTTTGAGGAAGCCTTTTCATACCTCTCTAGCGAGTACTTCTTACCTCTTCTGGTCATTTTGAAATAGAAACAACGACAACTAGTTGTAGCCTGGTCAGCAATCTTTCCCCTCCTCAGACGTAGGGTAATATTTTATTTTGTATCTTCCTAATGCACTCTGATGTCGCATTCTGTATTAGAGTTATCACTGTCTGTATTCTATCTCCCTTACTAAAAAAGAGACTCCGTGAAGAGCTTTTGGATCTAACCTACTGATAAGTAGCCATTTTAAGTAAGGGTTAAATCGAATTAATCTGGCTACAACAAATAATAACTCAACTTAGAGATAGGAAACATCTAGAGGTAACTAGCCTTCTCAACAGCATTTACCCACTGCCTTCCATATAGTACATGTTCCTGACATCTATTTTCTAAGTATGTCAATAACTGTGCTATCCACTGTGCTGGCAGTATAATGTTATGGAAAAAGAAGTATGACATACCAGATCTACAATGATGATAAATACCTTATAGGCTTTAAAATTTAGAAAACACTGCATACATTATCTCATTGGAGCTTCATAATATCCATGTGAAGTAGGTGAAATATTATTGTTTTCATTTTATAGATGAGAAAACTGAGGTCCAGAGAAACTGGAACCAGAGGACTTTGTTCCATATTTGACTGAAAAAAAAAAAAAAAAGATTAGCTGAGAGAGCTCTTTTTCCTTACTTGTCATTGGTTGTCATCTTCCTCTTCCATCTACTTCTTCTCCCCTATCTCACACTCTTCCCCTCATATTCCAGTGGCTCCCTATTATTTCCAGGATCAAATAAAAAATTCTGTTTCACTTTTGAAGGGCTCTATAACCTGGCTCTGCCATTTACTATCTATGTATGATGATGGGTAGAGCATTTAACTTTTCTGAGCCTTAGTTTCCTAAATTGTAAAATGAGTGGCTTGGATCCCACAAAAATCCTTTCAGGCTTTAAATCTATGATTCTGTGATTTTTTTTCTTTAGGCTGTTGAAATATCCAATACCAAAACCAAGGCAGTTACTCAGGTCAGACAATAGTATGGAGGAACCCATCTCTCCCCTCCCCACCCCAGCAATATCCATTGTGTAAGCTGAACAATCAGTTGCTGGACTCAATTTTTCATTTCTAGTTGTTTGTCTTGGCTTATGTCTAAGGGCTTCAGAAATTTAGAAGACTTATATGATGTGCTTCCAATCACAAATGAGGATTGCTGGCTGGCCCCTGCCATTTTTACCACAGCTGTTGCAACAGAGACTATTCTTGCTCCTAGAAAATGATCATTCTGGGAATTCTCATTATTCCCTCTGCTGCCCCATATCCAAATTATCTTATGCTCCCTTGTCTGTCAATATAGTTAAGGGTAGCCAGATGTGAAATGGAACCAATGCATGTATTTACTGGTATCACTATCAGCTGTTCTGGAGAGGAGACTCATAGTCTGAGCTGGTTAAAGCACTATGGTCTATTGGAAAAAGCACTAGTTCTGGAGTCAAGGGATTTGGATTCAAACTTCACCTATGATATTACTCATATGACCTTGGGCCTCAAGTTGCCCAAATATAAAATGAGAAGGTGGTATTAGATGGCCTCTGAGGTCCCTTCTAGGAATAGAGTTATGATCTTATCATTTCTAAGATCCTTTTCAACTAAAGGATTCTTTAATTCTGGACTAGGTCAGTCTTTAAAACAAAAGACTGAATATTGTACTGATGGTTGTAGTGATTTCTGCAACTTGGCTTGTATCTCACAAATATTGTTGATCCTTCCTAAACCCAGTAACCTGAGATTATAAGATCATTTTAATGGCCTAGTCACTGAAGAAAAAAAATTAATTGAAGAAAGGAGAGAAAATAAATGCTTGTTAATGGGAAAAATAAAATAAAATGGGGGGAAATGCATGCAATAATTTAGATTAAATATAACTGCTCTAATTTTTGCAGGCTAACCCTAGAAAGCAAAGTCTAACCCAAAGCTCTTACAGACTGATATTTGAAAAAAGATGTATGATTTCAACTCTGTGGGAAACCTCTCGTAGTAATATTAGCTGTAGCTTCTGCATTCCTCAAAGGCATCATAGATCTGGAGCTGGAAAGAACCTCAGAGACCATATAGTTAACCCTGTTATTTTTTTTCTTCTGGGCAATAAATTTTATTAATCATGCTAGCAATAATTATTAAAAAGGTTCAGTGACATTCTTGAATGCCAAAGATCCCTCATGGAATCCAACTTAGCCCATGGAACTCAACTCACTCAACACTTATATGTCATTGGAAGAATGGATGCTTATGAGGGTAGCAATAGACTTTGATTGCCAACCCTGTCCTCTAACAAATGTCTTTATAGATTGATTTTGTGAGTTGTTGTAGTCAGAAAAAAAGTCATTATTTTAGGGCCTAGTTTTCTGGTCAAGTAAATAAATAAGCATTTATTAAGCTCCTTTTTTGTGCCAGATTATATGCTAAGTGGTAGGGATAGAAAGGCTAAAGATAGTCCCTACTGTCAGAGGAACTTGCAGTTTAGAGAGACAAGGCAGATGGCATGGTGGTGAGCTTTCGAACTTTAACTAGGCTAGCTTGGGGATGACATCACTATCCCATAGTTCATTCTAACTGAGGAGGGCCTGTCAAAACTTAAATTCTATAAGCACAGCCATTGGGAAACTGGGGGTCCCTTCCACATAGAAACAGACATCACACTAGAACTTTGGGGCTTCTTATAGGCAAGAATGTTTTAAAAATGTTTTTTTCTACACATTCAGGGTTGGAAAAAAGTAAAAGGGTGGGTTATTACCTAATATACTAGCTCTACAATGACAAGAATAGCTTGTAGGCTTCAAAGTTTAGAAAATCATTGGCAAATTGCAATTAATCCTCACAAAATCATTATGACATAAGTAGGACAAAAACATTGTCCTTCATGTTTAGGAGACAAAAAAAGTTATACTAAGGACATAGAATAGGGAGACAGAGAAGCACAATGCTTTGTACTCTTTAACAATGTTCAAATTAAATTGAAAGCCCCTCACTGAACCTCAGTTTCCTTGTCTGTAAAATGGAGATAATACTTGCACTCCTTTCATATTTGAGAGATATAAAAACAGTTCTTATCCTCAAAGACATTATATCCTAGGAGCATAGAATATGGAAAACAGGCAAATAATGAAGGTAATTTGGGGAAAGAGAGCCCTAATAATTGAACATAGTGCCTAGTGATTAGTAAATGTTTAATAAGTTAAATTTATAGACTAATAATGAGGGGATGGGGTGGGACATAGGATGTGAGCCTTGAAGAAAGAAATGAGCCCTAAGGGGTAGAGTTGGAAGATCAAGATCAAAAAAGGACCTTGGGGCATAGAAGACAGCTTGTGGACATGGCAGCTGGAATGCTAAATTTAGAGACCAGCTAGTTAAAGTCAGTTTGTTGGAAGTAGAGCATGTGAAGGGAGAGAATATGAAATACTCCTGGGAAGGTAGGCTCTAAATTCATTGCCCTTTTCACTCTGCATGATGAATATTGATTTCAAAGAACTGTTGTTGCTGAACTTAGCTTAATCATCCACTTCTACATGTACTGATGAGCTGGATTGTTCCAATATCCCTTCTTGGAATGGCCCCCAGTGGATGTGAGCCATCATATTCCCCACCAGGTGGCAGCACTGGAGCATATTAAGGGAGAAAAATTAGGGAAAAGAATAATATTGCTTACTTTTCAAGTTTGCATAAAGCTGCTGACTCAGGAGAGAAACAAGTCTTTTTGTATATTAACCTCTGTACCAAACCTCCCTCCCTCTTTGAGACCTTAGAATACTGGATTCCCTCCATCAGTGACAGAGATAATGGGGTCCAGCCATCATGAATTCTTCTTGATGCTTTTATGTCTCAATGCCCTCATTCATTTTCATCCATTCTCTTCTTCCCTCCAGGATAAGAGGTTTAATCTTGCCAAAACTAGCTCCTTTATCATTTTGTCTTCTGGACACTCGGGATTTTTCTGTGCCCTTATAAGACTCTGGAACACATTTTTTTTTCTTTCTATTAATTAGAGTGTGACAGCAATTTTTCTCACTTTTCTATGTACATTTCCAACACAGAGATCAGAACTTAAATGTTTAATATAATGTTTCATCTCTGCCATCCTTACATACTCCTTTTTACCATTCACTCATGTAGTTTGACTCCTGACCCCATGCCTATGCAGGGATTCTTTATGTTTTAAAAAAATATTTAAATTTAAGCATCTTTCCCATACATAACAAAATACCAATTATCAGGAGCATTTCTGAATACTGAGAACAAAAGCATTTCCCATAAAACTTGGAATCTCTGCTGTGAACATCTTGATGCTTTTTGTTTTTTAAAGTGTAGGATACATTCAGCATAGTCGTTTCATAGTAGCTGGTTTTGTCCCACTGCTAATCTCAGGCTTTGCTGTAGTTGTCATTGCTGTTTTTTTTTAATGTTGTATCATTCTAACTTGAACTCAGTTTCCTCAAAAACTCTCTCCAGAATTAAAAAACAAAAAAAACCCTTTCCTGGAATCAAGAGACTTGTCAAATAAGACAAATCACATAAAAACCATGTTCGAGAATTACACATCTCATTCTTCATCTCACGTCTTAATGTATATCCTATTCTGCATCTCATCACTTCTCTGCCAGGAGGTGAGTAACATGCGTTGTCTTTGGTTGCTTAGAGGTGAAATTACTCATTGCATTGATCAGCATTCTTCTGTCTTTCAAAATTATTTTTCTCTACAATATTGTACTTACTGTAAATACTGTTTTCTTAGTTTAGTTCCTATCATTCTGCATCACTTTTTAAGTCTTCCCAAGTTTCTCTGGATTTGTTTCTTTTTTCATTTTTGATAACAATATAACATTTAATTACATTCATATGACATATAAATGTACACATAATGTATGTACATATAAAACATACAGCATAACATGCAATAACACATATAATGCATGCACATATAATACATAAAATATAACATTGACATAACCTTGAAGGAAGTTTCAAAGAAAGCCAAGTGCATAAGGCAGACCCATGTACAGCAGAGTCACTTGAAACTGGAGCCAGTTAAGATGATAGGAACAAATAATGATGAATGTTGGAGGGGCTGTGGGAAAACTGGGACACTGATGCATTATTGGTGGAGTTGTGAAAGAATCCAACCATTCTGGAGAGCAATCTGGAATTATGCCCAAAAAGTTATCAAAATGTGCATACCCTTTGACCCAGCAGTGATACTACTGGGCTTATATCCCAAGGAAATACTAAAGAAGGGAAAGGGACCTGTAGGTGCCAAAATGTTTGTGGCAGCCCTTTTTGTAGTGGCTAAAAGCTGGAAGATGAATGGATGTCCATCAATTGGAGAATGGTTGGGTAAATTATGGTATATGAATGTTATGGAATATTATTGTTCTATAAGAAATGACCAACAGGAGGAATACAGAGAGGGTTGGAGAGACTTACATCAACTGATGCTGAGTGAAACGAGCAGAACCAGAAGATCATTATACACTTCAACAATGATACTGTATGAGGATGTATTCTGATGGACGTGTATATCTTCAATATAGAGAAGAGCTAATCCAATTCCAATTGATCAATGATGGACAGAATCAGCTACATCCAGAAAAGGAACACTGGGAAATGAGTGTAAACTGTTATTTTTACCTTCTCAATCCAATTCTTCCTGTGCAACAAGAAATTCAGTTCTACACACATATATTGTATCTAGAATATATTCTTATATATTTAACATGTATAAGACTGCCTGCCATCTGGGGGAGGGGGTTGGGGGAGGAAGGGAAAAAAATCTGAACAGAAGTAAGTGTAAGGGATAATGTTGTAAAAATTACCCATGCATATGTACTGTCAAAAAAAAGTTATAATTATAAAATAAAAGAAAAAAGAAAAAAAAAAAAAAAAGAAACTGGAGCCAGTGATAATGACCATCATACTCAGGGAGACAAATTCTTTGAATTTGTAGAGATCCTCTCTATGTTGATAGTGTCATCTTCCACTTAATTATCTTTGATTCTTCCCTTTTTCTTATCACTCACATTAACTCCATCATCCAGTTCTGTTGATTCTTCTTTCACAATACATCTCACATCTTTTTTTCTTCTTTTAACTTTCACTATTGTAGGGAAGCCAAATCAAACTTTGAGTTTTCTCATCTGTAAAATAGAACTCAATTCAGCAATTTAATTCACTTCAATAAAATCCATCAATCACTGGAAGCAAAGCCTTCCTCTCCCTTCCCCCAAAAACCAACAATAAACTCTGCCCTCAAGGAGCTTAATTCTGTGTGTGAATAATATATAAATAGGTAAATGGATATAGATAGATGATAGAGAAAGCATCTATCATTCTTTTATTTGTCCTACTCAGTGTGGTAAGTGCTGAAGATACATACTTACAAAGTAAGCAAGAAGGTCTTTGCCCATAAAGAGTTTAAATTCTTATGGAGGAAGAAACCAAATAAGAGAGAACTAGAAAGAGGATGGGAGGGAAGTGCATGATATGAAAATGGCCTGGAAGCATAGTGGATGCTTGGATTCATGCAAGATAATGTTAAAGCTGAACTCTGAGTTGAGAAGCTTCCACTGAGGAGAAAGTAGAGATGCTGTGGAGTGGAAATTAAAACAAACAAACCCAAATAAATAAATAAATAAATAAATAGATGAACCCCTAGGCAGATCAGAAAATACCTCCAGTGCTTCTCCACTTACCACAAAGGTTGTGAGACAAGTGTTTTGTAAATTTTAGTGGCTTGTAAATGTGAAACATTAATTACTCTTATAACTGGCATACTAGCTTTGGAACTGAAGAATAAAAGTTCAAATCCTGGTTGTTATCTGTGTGACCTTAAGCAAGTCATTTGATATTAGGATTTCAATTTCCTTATCTCAACAGCTTCTAATAGTCCCTTCTAATTTTAAATTTATACTCCCTTAGCCCAGGTCAAGTCTTCTCTTCGTTAGTATGGGCAATCCATAATTGCCTATGTGAATGTGTAAAAATAAACCATTTTAAGCTAAGAACAGGATCCTTGTTAAATAGACTTAGATGGATAGACCAGGAATACTTGGAGATCCTTCAAGGTAAAAACAAGGTCACAGGTCCTTGCTGGAGCTCAACATATTTGGAGCATTTATGCTGACTAGAAGAGAGAAATAAAATGTCACATGATTGGACAATAGCCCCACAGGTAGTGGATAGGGCACCCTGCCCTGAAATGAGAAGGACCTGAGTTCAAATCTACATTCAGCCACTTGACACTTACTAGTTGTGTGATGCTGGGCAAGTCTTTAATCCTATTGTTTTGCAAAAAAACCAACCAAACAAAAAAAGTATACATCCACATAGGACTTTCTAGGTAAAGGACACTTTTCATACAACAGTACATTGGCTCCAGTTGTCCACACGAGGGAACTTTCTGATTCTTGGGAGTCCTGATTGCATCTGTTACTTAGTAGTTGAACCAGTAGCATTGAACAAACTGAGGAGTTGAAGAAGACAATAATTTTGCTTCTCAAGATCCTATAAAGGAAGTAGGTCAAGTTTTTATTATATGTATTTCACATACGAGGCTGCTAGGGTGATGTAGAGGAGATAGTGCAGGGTCTGAAGTCAGGATAATCTGAATTGAAATCTAGCCCCAGATATTTACTAGCTGTGTGACCACAGCCTTAACTTCCACTAAACCTTGGAATTAATTAAGCTTATCTATAAAAGTGTAATTTATTACTATTATATTAATACTAATTACTATAATAATTGTAATAGTGCTTACCTCCTAGGGTTCTTGTGAGGGTAAGATAATTTTTAATTATTTTACTTTATTAACAAAGTATTGGATATTAATTTTTTTTCTTTTTGAGTCAAGAAATTTTCTACCAATAAATATTTTTTAAAATGCTTTGCAAATCTTAAAGCTAGCTCTATGGAATAATTGAGGTTTCAGGAGGCTAAAAGATTAGCTAGTAAATGTTGGAACTGTATGCTTTTTCTATTATATAATGGTCCTTCTCATCCTTAGTAACAAAACTGAGGTCTTTGGACAAAGTTCTAAGGTTAATGAAATGGTTTCAAATACCTCTTTTTGTTATCCAATTGATAAGTGGTCAAAGGATATGAACAGACAATTTTCAAATGAAGAAATTCAAACTCTTTCTAGCCATATGAAAAGATGCTTTAAGTTATTATTAATCAGAAAAATGCAAATTAAGACAACTCTGAGAATGACAGGAAAAAATAATGCTCAATGTTGGAGGAGGGGATGTGGGAAAACTGGGACACTGATACATTGTTGATGGAATTGTGAATACATCCAGCTATTCTAGACAGCAGTTTGGAACTATGCTCAAAAAGTTATCAAACTGTGCATACCCTTTGATCCAGCAGTGTTACTGCTGGGCTTATATCCCAAAGCGATTTTAAAGAAGGGAAAGGGACCCACATGTGCAAAAATGTTTGTGGCAGCCCTTTTTGTAGTGGCTAGAAACTGGAAACTGAGTGGATGCCCATCGACTGAAGAATGGCTGAGTAAATTATGGTATATGAATGTTATGGAATATTATTGTTCTGTAAGACATGACCAACAGGATGATTTCAGAAAGGCCTATTGAGGCTTACAATATGAACTGATGCTGAATGAAATGAGCAGAACCAGGAATCATTATATACTTCAACAACACTATATGATGATCAGTTCTGTTCGACATGGCCCTCTTCAACAATGAGATGAACAAACTCAGTTCCATTTGTTCAATAATGAAGAGAATAAGCTACACCCAGAGATAGAACTATGGGAAATGAATGTGAACCACTACATAGCATTTCCAATCCTTCTGTTTTTGTCTGCTTGCATTTTTTATTTCCTTCACAGGCTAATTGTACATTATTTCAAAGTCCAATTCTTCTTGTGTAGTATGGATATGTATTTATTACATTTAGTATGTTATATTTAACATATATTAAACATAGTTAATATGTTTAATATGTTATATTTAACACATACTTTAACATATTTAACATGTATTGGTCTACCTGCCATCTTGGGGAGGGGGCAGGGGGAAGGAGGGGAAAAATTAGAACAAAAGGTTTTGCAACTGTCGATGCTGAAAAATTACCCATGCATATATCTTGTAAATAAAAAGCTATAATAAAAAAATACCTCTTTTTGCTGCTGGGAAATTTCAGTATTTCAGTGGATTTGTCATCTCATCAGTGTGCATGTTCCACCTACTATGTGCAAAGCACCATGCTAGACATCTCTTTATTGTTGTAGGTTTTGTTTTTGTTTTAAAAAATTTCTTAATTTGTGAAACAATGCTACAATGAAAAAAGAAAAATAAAAGATCTGTCTTCTGAAGTTTATAGCCACATATGCAATTACATCTTATACAATGTATATATACATTGAATTAGTACAATGAATTAAAAGACCGAACTACAAAATTGGAAATTAAGTCATTGTATATGTGGGAAAAGAGAAATGGAAGGATCCATCACTAATTAAAACACAGAGCCATGGTGAATTGTAATTACAATTAGCAATAAAACACAATTCAGCAAAAGAAGTCAGCTCCCTAGGGCTTTTTTGTATAAATGTGGAGAATCCATGGAAAAATGTGAATAGGAATTGTTCAAGAGAAAGACCAAATGAATATGGGGTGCATGCTAGAGAGACCATTCACCCTCACATTTACATCACAAAGCCATTGTTCTGTTGAAATAGACATTGGGGATTCAAAAGACAAAAACATCCACTGGATATAGATTGAAATCTACCCCTGCCTCCTTATCCAATAAAGTTCTCAGCCTTCATCTAGATCAGATTGTCCATGTACTTTTATTGTTTTGATAACTGTATAGAGGAATGTGCTGGGAAATGTTTAACAAATGACTTTCTGAAAACATAGGGCATACTTCAAAGTTAAATCTGGATTATAAATATTTTCTCAGTCACTATCTTAAGTCTAGAAAATCAATAAAACAATAAACCAAGTCTTTATTTGTAGCATTATCTGATTTCCAAAATGTAAGTGCTTATACTCATACTTACTCAAGCTCAAACTCATACTCAAAACAATCAAAAACTGGTTTTAGCTCCCCTCTGACTATTAATATAAATGATTTTTCTCTATAATACTATCTATTTTATTTTGCACATTTAAAAACATCTTGAGAAGGGAGTCATAGACCTCACCAGACTGCCAAAGGGGTTTGTTACACACACTGTTCTAGATGTTTTTACATTTCATTGATACAAAGTAAGTCTTTAGATAGTTTTTTTTGGTCATCTCTCCTCCTCTATATGAAGAACACTTTTCTTTTCAATTATCCATTTCTTGGATGATATTCCTTATATCTCTTCTTGAACACAACCATCATTGTCCAATGCATTGCAGCTGACTTGTGCTGTGTCTTTTCCTTGATGTTTTGATCATTTGCAACTTTTGCTCACCCCTTTTTCTTGGGGTTCAAAATATTCATACAAAGCTCCATTTGTACCCACAATAGGAGGACAGTGAGGTGTGTGACCTTGTTCAGCCCTCCCTCACTTAAATTCAGTTCACTTGCGTATCATGGGGTCACTTCTCTGATGTCATGGGCATCTTCCAGAAGAAAGAACAAATAACATCAACAAGGAATAACCCACTCCCTAATTTTCTCTGTAGTTAATCTTTAATCTTAGGCAACTGAATAACCAAAAATCTAATTAATTGATAATCTTATAAACTTCAAAATGGTGAGAGGATCCATCTCACAAACATTTGGAGTTAGTAGCTAAAGTCACCAGAGGTAAAGACTATAGCCGACAATAGAGGGCACTTCTGTAGGAAGATGGGAAAAGACAGTTGCAGGGGATGGTTATATCTGGTGGTTTCTGAGATTATTTATGATCCCTCTTGTTGGGGAGAAGAGCCAGCTAGGGGATTCAAGGAAGGGGCTGATCCTTAAAAGCACAGCAGCAAGCAACACCTATAAGGAGAACCTCCTGAGAACTTCCCAGAGGAAGAAAAAGACTTCTGGGCCAGAATCTGAATCTGTGCCTCACTCAGTCCACTTTTTGGGTACCAGTCAACAAGTATTTATTAATATATTAGGCACCTAATAAGTACTTTTTGGATATCTATTAAGCACCTACTGTGTTAAATGCCAGGGATACAGATTGTTTCTGTTCTTAGGGAGCTTATATTCAGTGAAACTTTGTGTGTACAAGTGAGGAATGTTTTGCAACACCTCTTTTTGCTATGCCTTCTCAAGTAATTATTCTTTTAAAAAGTTAATAGAATTAGCAGCAAGGTGGTTCAGTAGATAAAGAGCCTTAGATTCAGGAAGACTCTACTCCCTGAGTTGAAATCTGATCTCAAATACTAGCTAAGTAACCTTGGTCAAGTCACTTAACCCTGTTTGCTTCAGTTTCCTCATATGTCAAATTAGCTGAAAAAGAAAGTGGAAAATTATTTTAGTATCTTTGCCAACCCCCCCCAAAAGTTGGACATAATTGAACAACAACAAGAAAAGAAATTCTAAGGTTTGATTGATTGATAATGGAAAGTTCCCAGATCAGAGTTCAGGGGTTACAGTGTTAGGAACTGCAGAAATCCTCAGGGTCTTGAGGGAGAGATGTAATTGCTTGCCCTCTGGAGACCTAGTTTACAAATGTGAGGACAAGCTGGGAGACAGATCAGAAGGGGTACTAAAATAGGAAAAAACAGAAGACCACAAGCAATGTGAAAGTGCCCTGAAGGAGTGACTGTGTGAGAACAGAGACCAGGCTTCATTTTCCTGTCAAAACTTGGCTGTGATATTTTAATAATCAGTTTTTGTGCCTTTGGCCAAGTTAGTCAGTCTAGGTCTCAGTTTTCTCATCCATAAAATGAACCGGCTGGACTAGGTGACCTCTAAGGGCTTACCCCCTCTCAAAAATATCTAAGCCTCTCCTTTCCCTGAGGGTTCAGGAAGTTCTTTGCTGTGATTTTAAAAGATCTGCAGTTGAATTGCTGGCTATATAGGGAAATTTGGCAAAAAAAAAAAAAAAAAAAAAAAGAGAGAGAGAGAGACTATTTTAAACAAAGGATTTAAAAAGAGGAAGTGAGGGCTGTCATTCAGATTATTTTTTAAAGGCAAGATTTATTTAGAATTCATTAAGGGTCCAGATGTGGCTTCATTTTTCTTTAGGCATTGCAGTCATACAGTTCACAACAACCAAGACAGGCATGTATTTCCTGATCACTGTACCATCTAAGGGTTGTATTTTGGAATAAAACAGTCTTAATTATATTAGTGACTTAAGTATTAATCATCATTAGTGTCTCTTTTCTTGATATTATTGTATCACTATGGTGAGAATTAATATAGAAGTGTTGGATACAGTCAAGATGAGCTTTTGACATCTATTGACTCTTTGATTCTTGGTGAGTCATTTTCCTTTCCAGTCCTCTAGGTAACATCTACTTTGTAGTGCAGGTGCTGATTTGCCATAATAAGAGAGAATTTTTTCATTAGGAGTTACCTATGCCAATGCAATTATAGCTTCAGTTGAACATATTTAAAATAAAAACTAGGGTGGGAAAATTGGAGCTTTGTCCCAGGGTTTGGGAATTTAGAGGGCTCAGCCTATGTATATTTTTAAGGAAGAAAATATAGATGGAACTGACTGCATGGGCTTAGGCAGTGTTAAGAACTGGACCCTTTGATCCAGAGAGTATAGTCTTGCAACCCAGATTACTTTGAGAAGACAGGCGATCCAACCTCTGAATCCCCAGTTTTGGAAATCTTTTCTTTCCTTCCCAAGCTTCTCTCTTAAACTTTTTTACAGATCAGTAACTAGAAGGTTGATAGTATGAAGGGAGAGTGTGTTCTTGCAGTATTTTATACTTGGGTAGAGATTATAGCTTGGGAACCTTATATTGATGGGAAAAGGAGGCAATTTAAAATATCTCATTTTATCCTAACGACAATATTGGGAAGTAGGTGCTATTATTACCCTTATTTTACAGATGAGGAAACTAAGGCAGAAAGAGGTTCGGTTACTCAGCCTAAGGTCACACTGCTAGCACTTAACTTAAGTTTTCCTGACTCCAGCTTCAGCACTCTATCCACTTTGCCACTTAGCTACCTAAGACCAGGAGGGTCTTATCCCTCAACTGATTGTCATGAAGTCAGAAATCAGTGATCAGAAAGGACTGGATCATACTGAATCACACTGAATCTTGGTCATACCTTAAAATATTTTATATGAGAAAACTATATTGGGAGTCAAGAGACTCCAGTTCAAACTCTTGCTTAAACTCTGTCTCAAATACCATTTCTAGCCTTCTATGTCCCCCTCCAAAATGAGAGTGATTTGCATAAGATGATCTAGTCTCTCTCACCCTGCTATGCCTAAAAGAATCTGAGAGTCTATGCGACTGGGAGTCCTTTTACCTTCTTCTTAGCTGAGTCTCAGTTTTCAATGAGCTGATATACCTTTGTGACTTTGGACAAATTATTCTCACTGATTTCCTCATCTGAAGAATGAAGGGGATAGGCTAGATTAAGGACATCCAATAGGCCCCACACTCTGTAGTGAATCAGATAAAAATATAATTGGGAATTGTTTTTAAAAAATAAATAAAAATACAACACAAGTAATGCTGATTTGTGATTTTCTAAGTCAATATGTAACCTGTAGGAATATGTTTCTATTTGATCCCCGAGCTAGATAATGCTTCCAGTTTTAGGCTAGTTTCCTTCTAGCTGTAGCATTGTGTGATGATCTTATCAGTTCTTCCACAAAAAAAAAAAAAAAAAAAATCTTTTTTACTTAAGAGATACCATTCCACATACAAATTATATTTTTTGTATGCCAGTATGAAAAAAATACATATAGCTAATCTTAACACTTAGTTATCAAAAATAATTAGTTAAAACAAAAAGCTACCAGATAATACTTTTCCACCTTTTTGGAGTGGTCTGCCTTCGTGGTGTTCTAGGATATCTGCTTTTCTCCTCCCTTCCCCAACTTCAGCTGATAGTACTTTTCAGGCCCTCTTGCTCTAAGCAAAAAGTTCCTTGTTATAGCCAGTGGTTTACTGGAGCCAGCTCATATCTGGATAATTATTAAAATTTTGGTATGAACATTTATACTCTAGAAATTGGCAAATTCTACAATCAAGAGCTGATCTCTTATTTTGTGGATTAACTATACTTATAAAAGTAATGGAGGAAATGTTAATATAAATTAAATTTAAGTGCCTTGTATCTGTTTTTTTTTTTTTTTTTTTGAGAGCAGGTAGTTAAACATTTACTCAGTACATCTCTAGTTATGGCTTTGGTAACTGGCCCTATATAAGGTTATTTCTGAAAGGAAAATTAAAAAGAGCTTAAAGTTTCCTTTCTAAAGTCTTTCCTGGTGAGCAATGTTTTCAACTCAAAATGCTCCCATGTAATTATTATTCTCTCTGTATTTGCTCTTTTCTTTTGCATGACTTAGAATCTGTTTACTCAGCAGTTTAGCCATACCACAAAGTGATCAGTTGACATCAAGACTTCTAGACAATATGCTTGGAAAGCAAGAAAGAGGAGTAACTATCACAACCACAGGCTTTTGATTCCCTCCTTGACATAGGTTTTAAGGTGGTAAGGATATTCTTTTGAAGACACTTCCTTCTCCCATAAAAAGAATTTCTGAGGAAGGCTCTGGATCAAAAGTTATGTCAGAGACACTAATTCAACCAATTCTAAAAATTTGGATGCAATATTGGATTTAACATACATTTCTACCATGTTTATCACATATTAGACTACTTGCCATCTAGGGGAGGGGGGGAAATTGGAACACAAGATTTTGCAAGGGTTAATGTTGAAGAATTATCCATTCATATGTTTTGAAAAATAAAAAGCTTTAATAAATAAAAAATTTGGATGCAACCTAAGAGTTCTACTGTTGTGAGCTTCAACTAGTAGAGAATCTAGAACAGGGATTCCCGTCATTTTTTGGAAGATGTGACACTTGGGAATATTTTACCCACCATCTCTGACTAAAGATATCAGATATGAAATTCTCTCAATTGTCATAAAACTAGATTTGAGGAAGACATTGGTTTAATTTATTGTACTGTGAAGGAGTGGAGTGAAGAATGATGGGTAGTTAGCTGCCCTTGTAAAGAGAGAGAGACAGTGAGAAAGCGAGAGTGAAAAAGAGAGAGAGCGCTCTTTCACTTCTTTCCTATGAAGCTGCTCTAATGTTTATAGGAACAAAATAACTCAAGTGAAAACATAAAACATGATTATATTTAGAACAAGTAAGTGACATAAAAAGTTTCATTTTTTTGGATTAAATCTATCATCAGTTATTATATATGAGTATTATATAATAATATCACATTGTTATATTATTATATATGTTACACATAACATATATTATATATATTATATATAAAACATATGACATATGATAACATATGTTATATAATAAGAGTATTATAATAAAGACTATTCAACTTGGTGACGCAGTGGTTTTGGCATTTTAAACAAAGTACTTACTTTGAAGCTTAATTCTAGAGAATAAACAAATCTACTAGTTAATTTGGAAAGAGGATCCTTATGAACTTAATAGAAGATAAATTCCTTAAGAATATGAATTGTAATGTTGTCTTGCATTCCCAAGAATGAGGTCTTGAGTGTAGAAGGTATTTAAATGTTTGACAAAGTGAATTTACTTTAAGTAGATGATGACATGTAGAATTACATTAATTTAATGATCACATTCATTAGTGTGGAAATTTTCTTCTCTCCTATAGATGCAAAAAAAAATTAATACCTTAGTAGACAGAATTTGTGTTGGTGTGGCTAAAAATTCATTACACTTAAGTGTCTCCATATTTAGCTGTACTGGCCTTTAGAAAACATGTGGTTTATCTCCAAGTCCATACCGACGTATTTTTTAGATAGATAAAATTTAAACTTGCATCTTCTTGAGACAGCCTTCATAAACCTACAATTAATTTATATTGATGTGACCAATCACAATAGGTCTTTGGAGAATTTTTCTTTTATACTTTAATTACCCTCTGATCTTACTTCTTTCTCTATCAGTGCATATACCACAATCTATCCACACCTTTTTATCCAGTGAAATTCTTGCCCCCATCTTCCCATGAATTCTCCATCTTCCACAGAGAATCTATTTGATGGGACAAAGATCTTGCTATAGGTCTTTTTTTTTTTTTTCCTTTTCATTTTTTAAAATTTTTTTTATTATATATATATATGTTTTATAATATTATCCCTTGTATTCATTTTTCCAAATTACCCCCCCTCCCTCTATTCCTTCCCCCCGATGACAGGCAATCCCATACATTTTACATGTGTTACAATATAGTCTAGGTACAATACATGTGTGTGAATATCATTTTCTTGTTGCACAATAAACATTAGAATCCGAAGGTACATGCAACCTGGGCAGACAGATATTAGTGCTAACAATTTACATTCACTTCCCAGTGTTTCTTCTCTGGGTGTAGCTACCTCTGTCCATCATTGATCAACTGGAAGTGAGTTGGATCTTCTTTATGTTGAAGATTTCCACTTCCATCAGAATACATCCTCATACAGTATTGTTGTTGAAGTGTACAGTGATCTTCTGGTTCTGCTCATTTCACTCAGCATCAGTTGATTTAAGTCTCTCCAGGCCTCTCTGTATTCCTCCTGCTGGTCATTTCTTACAGAGCAATAATATTCCATAACCTTCATATACCACAATTTACCCAACCATTCTCCAACTGATGGACATCCATTCAACTTCTAGCCACAACAAAAAGAGCTGCCACAAACATTTTGGCACATACAGGTCCCTTTCCGCTCTTTAGTATTTCTTTGGGATATAAGCCCAGTAGTAGCGCTGCTGGGTCAAAGGGTATGCACAGTTTGATAACTTTTTGGGCATAATTCCAGATTGCTCTCCAGAATGGCTGGATTCTTTCACAACTCCACCAGCAATGCATCAGTGTCCCAGTTTTCCCACATCCCCTCCAACATTCATCATTATTTGTTCCTGTCATCTTAGCCAATCTGACAGGTGTGTAGTGGTATCTCAGAGTGGTCTGAATTTGCATTTCTCTGATCAGTAGTGATTTGGAACACTCTTTCATATGAGTGGATATAGTTTCAATTTCTTCCTCTGAGAATTGTCTGTTCATATCCCTTGACCATTTATCAATTGGAGAATGGTTCGGTTTCTTATAAATTATGATCAGTTCTCTATATATTTTGGAAATGAGACCTTTGTCAGAACCTTTGTTTTTAAAAATATTTTCCCAATTTGTTACTTCCCTTCTAATCTTGTTTGCATTAGTATTGTTTGTACAGAAATTTTTTAGTTTGATGTAATCAAAATCTTCTATTTTGTGATCAATAATGATCTCTAATTCTCCTCTGGTCATAAATTCCTTCCTCCTCCACAAGTCTGAGAGGTAGATTATCCTCTGTTCCTCTAATCTATTTATTATCTCATTCTTTATGCCTAAATCATGGACCCATTTTGATCTTATCTTGGTATATGGTGTTAAGTGTGGATCCATATCTAATTTCTGCCATACTAATTTCCAGTTTTCCCAACAGTTTTTTCCGAATAATGAATTTTTATCCCTAATGTTGGAATCTTTGGGTTTGTCAAAGATTAGATTGCTATAGATGTACCCTTTTTTGTCCTTTGTATCTAATCTGTTCCACTGATCTACCGGTCTATTTCTTAGCCAGTACCAAATGGTTTTGGTGACTGCTGCTATATAATATAGCTTTAGATCAGGTACACTTAGACCACCTTCCTCTGAGTTTTTTTTCATTAGTTCCCTTACAATTCTTGTCCTTTTATTCTTCCATATGAATTTTGTTGTTATTTTTTCTAGGTCATTGAAATAGTTTCTTGGGAGTCTGATTGGTATAGCACTAAATAAATAGATTAGTTTGGGGAGTATTGTCATCTTTATTATATTCGCTCGGCCTATCCAAGAGCACTGAATGTCTTTCCAATTATTTAAATCTGATTTTATTTTTGTGGCAAGTGTTTTGTAATTTTTCTCATATAATTCCTGACTTTTCTTTGGTAGATGGATTCCCAAATATTTTATACTCTCAACATTTGTTTGGAATGGAATTTCTCTTTGTATCTCTTGCTGTTGCATTTTGTTAGTGATATATAAAAATGCCGAGGATTTATGTGGATTTGCTATAGGTCTTTGACAATTCTATGGACACTTAAATAGACAAGATCTTGGGTTTTTTAAAAAAAATATTAAAGCTTTTTATTTTCTAAACATATGAATAGATAATTTTCAACATTCACCCTTGCAAAATATTGGGTTCCAATTTTTTTCCCTTTCTTCCCCTCACCCCCTCCTGTAGACAGCAAGTAATTCAATATATGTTAAACATGTGTAATTCTTTTATGCATATTTCCACAATTATCATGCTGCACAAGAAAAATCAGATCAAAAAGGAAAAGAAAAAGAGAAAGAAAACAAAATGCAAGCAAACAACAAAAAAAGTTAAGATACTATGTTGTGATTCATACTCAGTCCTCCCAGTCCTCTCTCTGGGTGCAGATGGCTCTCTTCATCACAACTCCATTGGAACTGACCTAAATAAGATCTTGTTTTCAAAAGTTCAGACCACCTTTATTTACTACCTTCTCTCAGACTTGAGTAGAGACAGCCCAGAATCCAGGAATAGTGGTGACCATAATAACTCTTTTGAACAACCAGCCCACCACAGCCATCGTCAAATATTCATATGTTCTGACACAAAGCAAATATTAAGTTTGTATAGTGACTGAGCCATAGTACCAATAGTAGTAGTATTCCTTTTGTACTTATTTTCCATACAATCTCAAAGGAAATTAGGATGATATTTCTTTTATGTTTTGCAATTTTGCAATTCTTTTATGTTTATGTAACATGTGCACACTAAAAAAATAGATGAAAAGTAGTGACTAGAATGTAGGAATAAGTGACAATGCCATCTTAAGGCTCTTGATAAAGAGGAGAAGATTAAAGCCTGATACATACACATTTGAGCTTTTGGAAGAGAAAATGATTTTCAAGGAATTCAGAGAAAGACTAGACAGGGTTCCCTCGCCAAAGATTCTATAAAGAGAATTGGCTCAAGAAGAATAGGAGTCTCTCAAGAATATTCTGCAGACATATCCAAATTATTTGGATGAAAAAGAGAAGGGAAAGGGAAGCTGCCTAGGAAGAATAGAAAATTCTGCTGACCAACTGGAATGTTAAAAAAAAAAAGCATGTAATTGGGGATGAATATAAGAGAATAGTGGCATATAAAAGTAGCAGAATGCTAAAACCCAGGGTAAGCTAAGGCCCACGTTAAAAGTTCAAGATAAGAAAAGCCTTCCTGCCTTCCCTTCTGTCTTTCTCTTTTATTTTCCTTTTTACTCTCTTTACTTTCTCTTTTTACTCTCACTTTCACTTTCATTTTCTTTCCCTCAGTACTCTCTCTTTAATACTTTCTATTTTACTTTTTTTTTTTTTTTTTTTTTTTTTTTTGCTCTCTTTTTCACTGAGACAAAGATCAGAAATGATACTGGATCACTGATCTAGTGAATGGAAGGAAGATAATAAATGAAGGAGAAAGGGCAGAACTTATTAATTTCTATTTTGCTGCTACTTTTCTATCAAGTAAAATTATTATTAGACTGTGAAGTATGGAACAAAAATATTTAAAATGGCTTCATTTACATACATGAGGTTACCGAAAAAGAGCTAGCTACCATGTCATGGATCCATGGTATTGCAAGAACTTTCAAATATGGTTGCTGAGCTGCTCACTATGATCTTTAAAAACACATCAGCACAGGAAAGGTACTGCATGACCAATGTCCCAGTTTTCAAAAAATAGAAAATGGATTTTTTGAATGAGGTAAACAACTTATCCAAGTATGAAGAACTCAGGAAACTTAAGGTTGGCGAACTTATCCCTGAAACTTGCGGAGACACTTAGGTTAACAGTTTGTATTTGTTTTACAGAATGAAATATATAACATAGGAGTTAACATAGCTTTTATTCACTGAAGAAGTAAACTATATCAGATCAATATAATTCTCTCTAAAAATACAGATCATGTGTATTAGGTTGCACATTGTAATTGATGGATACAAGTAGAAACAAATGACATTATCTGTCCTTGAGGAGATAATGTTCTAACGGGAAAGGTGATAAAGGGAAGCCAGGAAGAAGAGGGCCACTCTTCTGGCATTTAGATATTGCCAAATGGTTTGGAAATGATGGGGAAGTGAAATTGAGGTCTATTTCTAAGCCAGATAAAGGAACAACTAGAGGAGGCAGTGGATAGAGAACCAGGAAGAGCTGAGTTCAAATGTAGCTTCAGACACTTAATATTCACTAACTGTATGACTCTGAGCAAGTAATTTAATTCCAATTGCCTCACCCCCCCAATTAAATAAATAAGGCAAAAGCTCACTAACAAAGCCCCTTTTACCTTGTGATGATATAGAGGCTCAAATAAGTTAAATGCTTGCCCATGATTACACAGCTTAGTAAGAGTTTGAGACAGGATTTGAAACCATGCTTTCTCTCCCACCCCCATTTTTATTATTATTTTTATTTTTAATACACATGGCTTTATGAATATGTTGGGAGAGAGAAAGCAGAACAAAAGGAAAAAACAATGGGAGAGGAAAAAAAACCTAACAGAAAAAAGAAACGAACATAGCATAAGTTCAATCTCCATAATTTTTTTTTTTTGGATGCAGATGGCACTCTCTATCCAAAGTCTATTGGGATTGCCTTGGAGAAACCATGTTTTCTTAACTCACAAGTTCAGCACCTCATTTTTTATTGGTCAGCTGATAAAAATGTTGCTGTTGTCATTATGTCAGTCATGTCTGACTCTTTGTGACCCCATTCGGGGTTTTCTTGGCAAAGTTACTGGCATGGTTTGCCATTTCCTTCTCCAGCTCATTTAATAGATGAGGCAATTGTGGTGAATAGAGTCATACACCTGGTAAGTGTCTGAGTCTGGATTTGAATTTCTATCGTCTTGATTCCAAGTCTGGCATTCTAATCATTGTACCACTTCCTACAATGTGTCCTTATACATATTCATTACTACTTGCCTGCTTAGTTTCTTCTCCCAATTAATTCTTACACTGTTGCTGAATTAACTAACCATTCTTATGAAAAAAAACTTGATCATATGTTTCTGTTATTTTGATAATTCCCTGTTGCCTACAAAATAAAGTACAAAAATCATTACCTTGGCCACCATAACCTTTCCAGGCTTATCGCACACTCCTATTTAAGATACAGCTGCAATGTGCCATTCCTTGGGTAACTACTATTTTCCTTCCCTGTAAACTTTGTTCTTGCGGGTCCTTCTATGAGGAATACTCATTTCTGCTTTGTGCTCTGCATTTTGTAAATCCTATCTAACCTTAAAAGGCTCAGCTATTTGCCACCTTCTCTATGGAATATCCACTTTGTAGAGAACTTTTACTTTTCTTCTGTTCTTTATCGCATATCTCTCAAAAGTCTGTTGCTATTATTTCAAATGGCTCCTCTTGCCAAAGCAAATTCCACCTGCACAAAGATCCCATTCTATCCTACTTTCTGTAGCATGTTTCCCCCTCTATCATATCTATTCTCACCAATTTTCAATTGTTCCCATGTACTGACTGATAACCTACAATTATTTTCTGTTTTCCCCATCCTCAAAAAACCCTTAATTCATTTATCCATTCTAGCTATCAACCTCTATCTCTTTTCCCTTTAGTGGCCAGACTCCTTAAGAAGACTGTCTTCAGTGGGGACCTCTACTTCCTTTCCTCTCAACTCTCAAGAATTTGCAATCTGGTTTTTTGCCTCATCATTCAACTGAAACTAGTCTCTCCAGAGTTGCTGTTGTAATTGCCAAACAAATGTCCTTTTCTGGATCCTCATTTTAAAAAATCTCTGCAGCCTTTTACCCTTTTGTCATCCTCTTTCTTGATATTCTTTCTACTTTTCATTTTTAAACTTTCTCATGTTTCTTCTCCCACTCTTCTGACATTTCCTGTGTCACCTTTATATCTCCAAACATGTCATGCCTAATTGTGGAGATTCCCCCTTCTTTATGCTAATGCACTTGGTGAGCTCATCAGCTCCAGTGGTTATATTTTCTTTACGTGATTCTCAAATCTACTTATCCAGTTTTAGTATCTTTCCTTTCTCAAGTCTCATCTCTTCAGCTGCTTGCTAGACATCATATACTGGATGTCCTGTAGATATCTTAAACTATTTTTACTTCTAAACCTACTTCTCATCCTAACCTCCCTAATACTACTGAGAGTACCTGCATCCTCCCAGTCACCCAGGTTCACAAACATGGTGTCAGTCATTGAGTCTTCCCTCTCTCCACAATCTAATCAGTTGTCAAATGCTTTCATTTCTATCTTCACTTCTCTTATATATGTCTCCTTTTGTTTTCTGACACCACAACCAACTTGATGGATTGTGTCTGGACTATTGGATAATAGTCCATAGGATAATAACCTGTGGATTGATCTTCTTGGCTCAAGTCAGTCCTCACTGCACTCGATCAATTCGGCTATCAAACTTAATATTTGACTATATCATTGCCTTTATTCAATAAACTCTAATCACTTCCTATTATCTCTAGGATCAACTATAAGATCTTGTTACTTTCCAGGCTCTTCATAACCTATCCCCCCCCCTTTTTTTTTTTGGCTTTTTCCCATGCCTACAATGCTCTCCCTCATTTTCTCCTTCATTTTAGCTAAAATTCTTCTGTAAAAAGCCTTTCTCAGTCTGCTTTAATCTTTGTGTCTTCATTTTGACTCCTCCCATTATCCTGTAAAAATCCTTTGTTTTCATTACACTGTGAATTTTTGACAATAGGGACTGTTTATTACTTACCTTTTTGTTCCCATACCTCAGCATACTTCATAGTACATAATAGGCACTTAGTAAATTCTAGTTAATTGGTTTTTCCATTAACAAAAATTCATAATGCTCTTATGCTTATATTGATGTATTATTACTGCATTTTTACCACAAAGTATAGACTTGCATGTATCGCCCCTTCTACCTTATGAGTTTAAGGGCATGCAAGAGACATGGTTTATTTTGTATTTTTCCTGAAGTATCAGTACCCAACAGCTTACTCAATAGCTTCAGAATGAATGAAAATAATATGCTCAAATTTGCAGATCCTAATATTCCTGAGAAATGTTTTAAGTCATCTTGAAATTTGGAAAAATGGGAAAAAATTCAGGAAAGATAAAAAGATGACAGGCGCAGATACAGCAGTAAGCAGCATAGCAGAAAGATGATACTGACCACTCTTCTCATCTTCACAAAAGAAAAAATTAGGAAATAAAACAAGAAGAGGGAATGATTTTTCCAGGCCAAACCCCCCCCCCAAAAAAAACAAAAACCAAACCACTGATAAACACAGAATATGTGTGGAGCTTTCAAACTTTGAAATAAAAAAAGTGACATATATTTGATATCCTTTGGATCAACATTTTACGAAGTAATTTGGCAATGGAATATTTGGGGGCTAATCTTTAGGAAGGATAGGGAATACTCTTAGTTTGATAAAAGTGAAATTGGAGAAATTGTGGAGCAAAACAGAATAAAATATATTTCCATATCCTAAAAATGTCACATACTGACTTCTTAATATACCATTTTAATCCCTTCTCACTCCACATTATGCTCTGGAGCTTTCTCTTAGTTTTCAAGGTTCATTTTGTGGAAAATTTGATGTTTTTTAATCATCAGAAACTATACTAAAAGGAGCATCGTCTAGCAAATACTCTTCACAGAAGTTCCACAGCGGACTTGGGACAATGTTTTATAAAAGTACTTTAAGTTTCTATTCTCTGCATACCTTTCAACTCATGCATTCTGGTCTGTTTCCTCATAGATTCTCTTAAGATTCATAATGCTCTTATGCCTATATTGATGTATTACTATTGCATTTTTACCACAAAGTACATACTTGCATGTATCACATGCCTCCTTCTACCTTATAAGTCCAAGGGCATGCAGGAGACATGGTTTATCTTTGTGTTTTTTAATGTACTCCATTTGTCTATCACTTAGTTGTCTTTTACTCTTTTCCCCTAACCACCACATATCTTTTTCTGGTCATGCACATACTTAAAATATCTTTTATATAATTTTTTGGTAATGTAGTTATTGGTTAACACAATGAAGCCTATTTGTACCCATTCATTAATTTTTTTATTGCTTTGAGTTGGATAATTCCATTTGTCTGTCTATAATCCTTCCCAAAACACAGATATTGATGACTAATATGATGATCTGTTATCTAACTTCATGTAAATCTGAGTAGTGTGCTTATTCACTACCTTGTTTTCCTTACATGGATGATTAAAACTGTATATATTTCTCCTAAAAGTATTGTAGTGTAAGCTCAATGGCATTATTCATTTATCAACATTAGATCTAGAGACCCTCCCCACTGATGGAAATGTTTTTCTTTGGACTTCTCTTTCACAGAATGTGTTCTATAATACTAGTTATATAAAAACTTGATTGAAAAATTAAATCATTTTACCTCTTTTTAAGTGCCTGACAGACTGAGCAACACTTCTCTATTGAAACAACCATAGATTACATCAACTACAACTTATTAATTTTAAACCACAGGATAATGGATTGAGTTGGAAGGGACCTGAAGAAGTTATTAAACCCATTCCAGCATTTTACAAATGGGGAAAACTAAGGTATAGGGAGAGAAAGAAGGAGTTAATTTTTTTTTAAATTAGATCCATTATAGAATGTAGTGGGTATGATGAATTGGTAGAATAAAGGCAGGGAAGCTAATAAGTAACTAGGTATGAAGTAATGAAAACTTTGATCAGGTTGCTTAGTATTGGAAAAAGCTTTGCTGAACTGATTGCCATGCTAGTAAGCAGTTAAAGATATAGGACTCAAGTTCCATAATGAGGCAAAGACCATAGGTGTAGATATGGAAGTCTCTCATGTACAGAGGATATCTAAAGCCATAAGACTATATAAAATCTGTTGAGGGTACAAAGAAGAGAATCAAGGATCCTGTCTTGGATTATGTCTGAATATAAAAAATTGGGAGGGGGAACTGAGGATAGAATTTAATAAAAAGAATGAAGAATCAAGACAGTGTAATGTCAAAATGGGGGAGGAAAAAGGGGACAAATGTAAATGCAGTTAGATGGAAAAGCAGACAAGAATTCTGGGTTTGAAGTCGGGAAAATATGAGTTCAAAATCTGTACCAGATACTAATTAGTTCTGTGCCTCTAGAAAATCACATTACCTCTTTGAGTCTGCTTCTTCTTCTATTAAAAAATGGGAGATTGGACTCAATGACTTTTAAGATCTCTTCTTTCTCTAAACATAATTCTATGAGGTTTAAAAAAATTAGTCAAGGAATATGAAGGTAGGTCAGATCATTGAATAACTGAGAGGCCACAAACTGGGAGGGAGGCCTTTCAGAAGAGATTTCTAAAGTGGATGATGGTATCCAAGAATAGAATTTAGATTTCTAGATGATAGCTTAAAAGAATGACACGCTCAGCTACAAGACAGTGTGCAAAGACTGGAAGCATTTATTGTATTAAAATCTAATAAAAAGGCTTTTAAAATAAAAAAGTAGGAAAGGATAAAATTGCATATTTAGGTTCATAGTGAATAACTACAATAAAAATGATTATCAATAGATAAAATGAATTCATAAGATGAAGAAAAAAGTCCAAGAAGGGAACCAATAATAAAACTTACTATCTCAAATGCCTGTAACAAAACCAAATTGTAGACCACAAACAAGAATCTTAACACAAGGAGGCACATTTGATCACAAGCAAAACTGCTGAGTTGAAACCCTTATCTGGAATAAGACCCATTTCAGGAAAAATTAGGAAAGGTAAAAGTAAAAACAGGATTGGAAAATAAAAGTGAAAAGGCATACTCTTGGGAGAAAAGCCAGGAACCATCCTAAGGAGAAGGGTGGAGGGGTGTGTGTGTGTGCGTGCCCATGCATGAATAAGACTGGTGAGCAGAAATTAAAAGAAATAGGTCGTTTTTATGGATAGCAGTGTTGTGGCCTGCTTTTTAGAGCCCCCAAGTTGGAGTGACAAAACATATCATGCTTTCTAGAGCTCCTACATCCGGGTGATTAAAATATATCATCTTAGTGATGAGGTGGGACTCCTGAGGATGGTGAAAATATGGAATCCATTTATTCCTAATTCTTTCACCCTTGTATACCCTAATACCAAACAATACTGGGTACACTACGTACTGCCCACATGGGACCACACAAACAACTTGCTATTATATGTAGGTGACTGTTTCCTACTTGGTATCACTCTGCTTTAATTACAACACAGGTTGTCACTGCCCTAGGACTTCTAAGGAAGGAGAGCCTTTAGGGGAGATGGGGAGCCCAACCAGACCAGAGCAGGTTCCCTCTGGGCTGGAGGTTCTTACACCTCACCCAGAGTTCCCTCAATATATGTGGCCCTCTACATAGCCACATAAAACAGTACTAAGGTTAAATGGTACCAGACCTGGGAAATACAGGGAATTTCCAATTGAGAAACTACCTCTTCTTCAATTTAAAGAATTGCCTAGAGCAGAGATTATGTGATTTATTTGGTGTAAAATAGCTATTATGTGAAAAGACCCACTTCTTGACTTTAGGCCAGCTAGTTTTCCTTCATACCACACTAACTTTTAGACTGTAGTAATAAGAGACTTATGTTCTCCAGACCTGAAGCTTTCTGTTAGAAGTGCAGCCAATGATTTCTCTATTTGTCCTAATGTTAATTTTATCCATCAAAAAGTACAGGGCACTACTAAAAAAAAAATCTAATCTGGACCTGTCCTCTATGAATTCAAATGGCATTCATTGATGAACTATATCTTCAAGTACTGAAAAAAACAACCAGAATCATACTTGGGGATACTTAAAGAAGATCCAACTCACTTCCAGTTGATCAATGATGGACAGAAACAACTACACCCAGAGAAGGAACACTGGGAAGTGAATGTAAATTGGTAGCACTACTGTCTATCTACCCAGGTTACTTATACCTTCCTAATCTAATACTTAATGTGCAACAAGAAAATGGTATTTACACACATATATTGTATCTAGGTTATATTGTAACATATGTCTGTCATCAAGGGGAGGGAGTAGAGGGAGGGAGGGGGTAATTTGGAAAAATGAATACAAGGGATATTATAAAAAATTACTCATGCATATATACTGTGAAAAAATTATAAATAAAATTTAAAAATTAAAAAAAAAAGAGGTCATGCTCGAGTAACTTTTTTTTCCATTATTAAGCAGAACATTGTACATTTATTTTTGCAAAGCACTTAATAAAGTAATTCATACTATCCTTTTCTAAAAGGTAAAAAAGATATAGCATTGGTGATAATTGGACTAACTGAAAAGTTAGATTTAAAGAAGTCATCAATGGTTCAAAGACAACTTGGTTCCCTGATAGATTTTAAGCTCCTTAAAAGCATCAATTTTCACTTTTTTTTCCCCTTGGGAGAGTTCTCAGTGCTTTAACAAATTATTGCATTGGGATAGCTAGGTGGCGCAGTGGATAGAGTACCAGCCTTGAATTCAGGAGGACCCAAGTTCAAATCTGATCTCAGACACTTAACACTTTCTAGCTGTGCGACCCTGGGCAAATCACTTAACCCCAGCCTCAGGGGGGGGGGGGGGAACCCAACAAATTATTGTATTCTTTCAAGGATTTGCACTTAATTCCGGGCAACTTATTTTCATTTAGTAACTTGGATAAAGTTGGATGAACTGTTGAACAAATTTGCAGATACCGAGAACAAAAAATGCCATGGATGAGGTAGTAGAGCCAAAGATCTTATCAGGCCAATGCATTGCATTGACACTTAAGACAAAATGGCTACTAAACTATAAGGATTCCTGTGGGTTGCATATTGATATCATATTATTCTATGTTTTTTATGCCTTGTTTTTATTTTTATTAAAGTCTAAACTACTATATTTTAATCTGGTTCACTACTGACTGTTGCAGGACTCATGGAAAGCTGGACACCTCTAATTGAAGAGGATGAGGATAAAAATTGAAATCATATGTTGGGTTTTAAAAAATTACAAGTATATGAAGAGGAGGTATACTTAGACATCTTTCTCTGAATAAAACTTGGGCATTGTAGTATTCTGCCAGGTTTATATGAATTAGGAATGTAACATGGCAGTGGGGAAAAGAAACCCCCAACACACAAATATGACTTGGACTTCATAGTCTGTGCTTTGTCTTAATCAGACCACCTCTAGATTATATTTAGTTCTGGGTGCCAGTTAAGAAAAGATAATAATATGGTATAAGACATATATAAGGTTGGCAACTAGGATGGTGAAAGGTTTTGGATACATGCATGCAGTTGGTTGAAGTAAATAAGAGATATCTGGCCTACTCAAGAGAAAAATGAGCTATATTTAAATATCTGAAAGGCTAAAGCACAGTTCTGATTAGTTCCAGAGGGCTGAAACTAGGAGTAAAAAGAGTTACAAAAAAGTAAATTTAGATTTAAAGCCAGGAAAGACTTCCTAAGATACCCAAGAGAATGGGTTGCCTTAAAATGCAGTAGGTCCTCCCTCATAAGAAATCTTTAAGCAGAAGCCAGATGACTTACTGTTTAATGTATTATAGTGGAAATCCTTTTTTGAGATAGGCAGGATTAGACAGTCATCAAATTCCTTTCTAACACATTAATTTGTATGGTCTAATTTTGTTGGAGAATTCAGGGAATTTAAATTTCTTTCTTTTTTTTCTTTCTGAGACTGGGGTTAAGTGACTTGCCCAGGGTCACACAGCTAGGAAGTGTTAAGGATTAGGTGGTTTGTGTGTCTACAAATTTTTTAGGTGATATATGTTTGCTGACTATATCATGGAAATATGTGTAAAACCTTTTTGGACTGCATGTTATAACAGTTTTATTGCATATGATGTGGGAAAGCAATAATCTTAGGAGGAAAATGAGAATGCAGAAAAAGGGGTGAATTTTTGAAGACCAAGACTAAAGTTTATCTTCTGGGTCAGTTTTAAGAATGAGACAAATATGCAGAGCTGACAAACACTGAAGCAATTCCTTTGAAGAAAGTATTTATTTTCCTGGAAAAGGTAATTTACCTGTTATGCTTCACCATAAAAATACATTTTTTCCCTTAAGATAGCTGGACATTTAACAAAAACATAAAAACACTTTCATCTTTTGTTAACCTTCAATAACTTTATAATCGGTTCCATTGGCAATTAACCTTGGAAATAAATTGGGGGGGAGGAGAGGAAGAAGGACTCAGTTATAGAAACTGCAAATCTGATCCTACTAAAGAGATGCCCCATAAATTAACTCTGGAGATAAATGGCATAAAACTTACCTTTATAATTAGTACTGTTGATTAAGAATTTTAAGGGCTTTTTTTAAAAGTTCACAAAATGGCAAAACCCCACACATAATTCAGAATTCATTGTTTGAAAATAGTACTTTTCTTTTTCTTCTGAGAACTTTAGAGACCCATTCATCTCTACAATATCTCTGTGAGGTGGGTAGCATACTAGGATGTTTATTTCTACTTTAAAAGACAAGAATTTGAAGTCTACAAAAAAAAAAAAAAAAAAAAAAAAAAAGTAACTTTTCTATGGTTACCCAGTAAATTAATAGTTAAACCTGAATAAAGTTACAATTTTTCTGGCTCCCAGAGTCCAGTAGTATGTAGACTAAGCTGCCTTTAATGTTTATTTACGTACATTTATATCTATAAAAAAATAGCAGTTTTAAGGGAATTGTTACTAGTCTTGTGATTTTTCTAAATAGTTACATATAGCAATTCATTCCTTCTATGTAACTATTACTCTGATTACAAGCCAGAAATGTAGGTTAATCACTTAATAAATATACTAAAGTGAAATATTATTTGACATAATACAAATTGTAATCATTAAAAATTGTCCATTAATATCAGAGTCCTAAAGATATCACACAGATTAAAAAAAAAAAAAAAAAGCAATTTAACAAATACAAAACTATTAAACTGTACTCTCTCAGAAAAGATATTTCATTTTTTCCAGGTAGCCCAATTATATTTACCCATGTATAAGTAACTTGACTTAATAGGTAGTCTTGAGCCATTTAATCTTCAAGTAAAATAGATATTAGTAATGCAGATTTATATTTTTAAATTAAAATTTTCTGATTCCACTTGATATATGCAGAGATGACTTAGAAATAAAATTACTATTCTAGAGCAGTAGAAATATGAGATCATGAAAATATCAATCAACTGTTTAATGCTGCCTCTTAAATTATTGATTTAATACAATTGAGACATAGCAAAATCCAATTTAAATGAGGTATGAATAGGTTCTCTAGTTTACTTTTAGCTGTTAGTATTTCTGCTGCTAACAGGGATGGGAAAAATGGATGAATTCACTGTCAATTTTCCCCACTTTTTAGTGCAGCATTGTTTAAAAAAAAAAAAAAAAAACAGGTTAAAACAAGTTTCTTTTTGATCTATGTTTTGTGAAACTGCTCAATTCCTACTTTCCAATATTAAAATAACCAAGAGTAGGATATAGCTCAGATTGGTCATTCATGTAACAAAAGCAGTTGGAATTTCCAAGGAAATGTATAATCAATTCTCTCAAAATTAAACACCCCCCCCCAAAAAAAAACCACCGTAGATATTGACACAGAAACATGGAATATGAAATGCAACTTAGTAATATGTGCTAGCTATTGGTAGATAAGAGCAAAGCTGACAAATCTCACAGACATATTTCCCTGAGAAGTTTAAATAGTTTATGCCAACTGCCTAGAAATACATTTTTAAATGCAAAGAATACCAAAACCAAGGAATAATTAGAGATCAAAACCAAAAAGGCTCCAATCTTTCCATGTCAGGTTTACACCATTACATTCCACTTCAATAATTTGCAAGTACTCTAAAGACTATAACACGTACTGGCCTTACCTTCTCACAAGGCAGGATGTGTTTTTTTCCTTTGTATTTCATTTCAAGACAGAGTTACCAGTGTTTTTTCTAGTCCCTTTTAATATCATGCCTTTCTTTTATTACCATCTTAGAGAAATGCTAATTTTATTTCTGTTCTCGAGGTCAAGGTCTAAATTTGAAAGTTATCTGAAACCACTAAGTGGATTTTAAGATTTTATTAGTGGCTCATCTTAATCCCCCCTTTCTTAGCTGAGAAAACAAAGGCCCAGAGGGGCAAAATCATTTTCCTAAGGTCACAAAAAGGTAGGAACAACAACTGCCAAATCAGGCTGTGAATCTAAGCCTCCTTCGGCTGCCACATCTAATGCTCCTTCTACTATACCACACTTTTTTCATTTACTTTCATCACAGGGGTGAGTCTCTAAAATGGGGGAGAAATACAAGGAAAAATTGTATAAATTAACTCCCAACATAAACCATGAAAAAGGGACTTACTGTTCACTGTCCTGGCTCATTTGAAAGATAAACAAAGATAATTTTACAGCCCCCCCCCCCCTTTTTAACCTGTGGTGGAGAAAACTGGGCAATGGTCTTATGAGAAACAATCTAAGAGAACCAGTCTAAAACCGTAATATGGAATTTGTGCATTTTAACTTCTTTTCCTGGTTCAAATGGTTATTTAATGCTCCATTGGAGTACACTTACCCACTGTTCTACAACGTTAAAAACAAGTCACAAAATTCAACATTAGAATATAACTTTTTTTAATTTTTATAAATAACTTATCTGTTACAAAGACAGTTTGCCCATCTAAATCACAAAACCATCAACTCAAGATATCCAAATTAGGTTTTATTAATAAAACAGGTAAAAACCGATTTATCAATCTTCACATAGAACTGCAGATGAAGCTGAAAAAACAAGGCCCCATTTTAGAAACAAAATGCATCAAATGCAAGTGCTTTGGTTCTTCTGCCTAATTACTTGGGATTGTCATATTTCTTTTCATTTACAAAATGCAAACCCCTCAAAGCCAAGGCTTTTGCATTCACTTAGACTGCTTGTAATTATACTGTTCTGTTTTAAAATGTCCACTTGCAAATGTTTACTGTGGATGACAGTTTACTTTGTCTCTTGCCTTTTGCTACATTTTTGTACTTCCTTTAGCCTCATCCTAAGTGCTGCTACAGAAATCCTTTCATGTTGTCCTTTATAAATGCATACTGTCATTCCTTTTGCTTGATTTCATTCAATTACATACATTCCTGATCATCTGAGTAGTTTTCCTTATTAAAAAAATAATCAAAATAAAGAGATGCTTGAGGTTTGCTTCAGTGTTCAAGTCTGCTTGTTGGCTTTTCCTTTTCCAGCTTTTCTTCTGTTTTCCTAAATATGGCTAGCCTCATTTTATAAATATGTGACACTGCCATCAAGTCAGGTTTGGAAACTGATTGCCCAAACGGTAAAGTATTTAAAGTTCTCTCAAAAAAGGAGGTGGGGAGGGGAAGAGGGGAGTTTATGTGTTTCAGTTGCTGGTTTTGATATTGTGTGTACTTCACTTCCTCAATAAATATCTCTTGAAAGTTCTGCAACACCCCAGGTGGATGAAGCAAGCTTATTCTTGTTGTTCTCTTGGTAGGTTGAAGATAATCTGCTGTTTTAAGTTGCCTTGTGAAGGACAAAACACTGTAGAGTCACCCACCATAAAATTCATTGTACAGAGTGAACTAAATGCATAAATCTTCCCATATTTCCTGCATTTTTAACCATGCTGAATCTGCAGGTCTTCACAGTACAGCATTTGCAAGGGCAAGGCACAGAATGAGTAAAGTTATTTTGTGCATAGTTTCATTTCATTAATGCTCTTTTTTATTTTAAGGCATTGCTTCTCTCAGATAAAAGCTTTTAAAAAAGGACATGATCGTGCTTAATCACTAAAGGGGAAAAAAAAGAAAGTTAACAAAAGACTATTACACTATACATAGAGAAATATGAGAAATTAATAAAGAAAAGAAGTCATTTAGAGCAGGCTCTAGAGCTATGTACAGAAAGAAAAGCAAGGGTATTTCACCATTTGTCCTCTATAGACAACGCACACTGTTTCCCTTCTCATCTTTAGACATGACTGGACTGATGCTAACTTCACAGAGTAGAGATGTTTTCAGGGAAGACAAAGACAAGGCCAAAAGTACCACAGAATCGTCAAGTTCTTCCCCTATCCATTGGCACTAAGTGGCAGCAGTTTAAATAGTTAAATCTTGTTCCTTTTAAATTTTTACCACTTATGTAGTGTTTCACTGAAAGCTTTAAAAAAACAACAAAAAAGCTATCATTCTATTCCTTTCCCCTGTCAAAATTCAGTAGTGACAAAGGGGAAAACGTTGTTTTGGGAACACCCAAGTATTGAACACCAAGAATTATCCTTAATGGGATATTGGTAATACTGTCCATGGTTTAGGCAGCCGGCTACCAAGTCTTTCAGTAGATTACCTTTCATGTGATGAATTTCAACTGCCTGCAACACAACACTGAGGTATTATCATCTCTGTGGGGTGCCATTTAATATAAGCAAAACACCATCTTGTCACACCTTCAATTTTGCAAAATCCTATGTAATAATGAAACATTTATTCCCCAATGACAAAATAGTTCCTTGAAAATCTGTTATGGTTTTCTACAGAAGATTTTGGGCCTTGTGGCTCAGAAATGCCTTGGCATCTCACACTGTTCACAACGGATTAAGGCTGGATGATTCAAAAAGGTACAGGCAGTACAATTCCACTGAGCTCCTTCATCTTCCTCTGTGTCTTGAGATTTTGGTGTTTTGGCAGTGGGCCTTTGATCTGCAAGCAACCAAAATATTTTTAATTAGAAATAAAAGCTAGGTGAGAAAAAAAATCAAAAGGTCTGTTAAAATATCAGATAATTTGAGTATAATGTTGCTATTGTTATATAGCATCAAGTAATAGCTTAATCAAGTTTAAACACCACATCACATTATGATATCCCCCCTCCCTTTTTCTTCCCCTTGCTTTTTTTCCTGGGGAACATTACCACTTATATATGTTATTTAAATGTCACAATATTCCCATGTGTGTATGGGGGTAGAGCACCATCTTTCCTTCCCCCTTCCAATTTATAACAGGAGAAAAGAGATATAGATACAGAGAAGCTAATTTGATCTGAAGCAAGTTTCAATAGAAAAATTACACACCCTGTGCCTTAAACTTTAGTTCTATTTTGCTAATATTAAGATGTAGTGAAAAAGATTCTTAAATGTGCCACAATAGCTTCTGAAGTAGGTCTTCTGTTAAAAAGTAAAGTGTGCATATCACTGAAGTCCAGTTTTATTTTCTACTAGAGTAGCATAAAAGCTTTTCCTTCTTATATCACCTGTTTCTATATTGTGAACATTTTGTTTCTTCTCTATATTCTCTTAAAAATGTGACTCAATACACAGTCCTCCGAGAAAAGTGGGAAACTCAAGGGGAAAACTGAGGCACACACAGTCCAACATAGTCAACGAATTGCTTTATTTTGCTTGGTTATACTTATCTGTTTCAAAATAGGTATTTTTTAATTAGATAAAAAGACTAGAAATAATTATACCAAAAGAAAGATCATTAAAACTTTTTTTTTTTAAAGCAGAACAATAAGGTTCAAAAAGAGAAAACCAAGGAAACTGATATATTGAATTTGTTATCTTCCTTTAAAAATGCAAGCTATACATAATAGAGATATGTAATTTCACATATCAGCCTCTTTAGTCATTTCCCACCAGTTTTCTTTGAAAATAAATGAGTCAATTTTGAAATGGTTTTAAATTGAATGAAATGTAAAAATTATGCCTGGAGCAATTTAAGTGGTACAAAAATTCTTTTGATTATTTTGTTTTGTTCCATTCAAAGAGCCATTTGGGACTGCTGTGCACTGGGAAGAGCCACTACCATAAGAGGTGCCTCATTCCTCTTTCTTTCCTACCATGCAGTAGGTCAAACATGTCTCAAGATCTGAAGGAGACAGAAATCAACAACTCTATTCCATCTATTGAGATGGAAAACTCCCAGCCATTACCACCTGCTTTACAGCTGAACTATCTTTTATAGGTTGTCTCTTCCAATTAGAATGAGCTTCCTGAGAGCCAGACAGACTTTTGTGTCATCCCCCTCTCCCAACCTCCCCAGCCAAAATTCAGTAAGAGGTTTAGTGAAAATAAAGATGTAATTTCCCCTGCCTTGTGTAGGTTCATGGACTCTTGAAATTTATACACTAATTTCTTGGGACTTCTTATGACCCCCAAGTTCTGAGCCCCTAACATCAAGAGTTGGTAATGTGTTGCAAATAAATGCAAATAAAAGGACAATTATAGGATGATGCTTTCAAGTGTGCTCAATACATAGAAAATAAAGAATTCTCTTCTTCTATCAGGTGAATATAGATTTTTTTCAGCACATTGGAAGATAGTGACAAAGAAGGACCCAAAATTCTGAAAAATCCTCTGCCTCAGGGAGGGGACTCTATCCCAAGTGCAAACAGTTTCATCTTTGCTATCTGGGTGGGGGACAGTCCCATAACCCACTAAATTCAATTCAAATTCTAACCCTGGCTGAAACCCAACCAGCAGCCAATTTGGTACTCCACCCACGAGCCCCTTCAGCTTGTAGCCAAAACCCCCATTGTAAAAGAGCCAGATTGGAGCCCTCTCTTTGCTGAGGGTCTAAACATGCCATCACCATGCCTGGTTCCAAAGACTCTCTGTCCACTGGAACCCTGGTTCTGGTGCCCTCTTATTTCTACCTTCAACTTCACTAACTAGACTTTACTTCCAAACCTCATAATAAACCTCTTTTATCAATCTAGGTTTTCAGGTCTGTAAACTAGACCTCATTTAACTTTGTATCCTTGCGCTGAATCCAAAGGGGTTGCAGGGGAGCTCCATTTTTGACTCCCTGTACCACGAACCTGCCACTAGACCTCAATTAAACCCCAATTTCATTTAGGTACTCCCAATTCTAAACCTCATCAATAGGACAATGAACAGTACATTGTTCCCCGAATAACTCTGAGGTCCATGCAAAGGAAAAAGATAACTATTTTTTAAAATCCTCCAATGGTAATTCTATCTTGCATTATTATCAACATATATAATAGATTGATTTAGCTGATATTTCATTTCAGAATGAAAGGGAAAATGCAAGGTAGATTTCAAAACTGGATGATTAGGTTGCTCTGTAAAATCTTAGCTGACAACTAATTTTAATAAACAGATTTAAGAAGTAAAACTGATTTCATGAGTTAAAAGAAAACTTTTTACCAAAAAAAACAAAAACCCCAACTAATTTTGCCTTCTGAGAGCAATGATACTTATAAATGTATCTGAGGGCAAAGACTTCATTTTTCTTTTTAGTTTTTATTCAAGAAAAAAAAATATTCAATTTCTAATGAAAATATATAAAACAATGTTTATTTTTGTAATAGAGTTTTATGTAGTAAAGATCTCTCTACAATGAAGAATTATGTCATGTTTGACAGAAAATACTTATTGAGATAGGCATTTTTACTTAAAAAAAATTCT
Organism: Sminthopsis crassicaudata; assembly: GCF_048593235.1. NCBI lineage: Eukaryota > Metazoa > Chordata > Mammalia > Dasyuromorphia > Dasyuridae > Sminthopsis > Sminthopsis crassicaudata. The sequence continues at coordinate 144,178,655 of NC_133620.1, forward strand.
AAGAAAAGGGACAGCTAGATGGCAAAGTGGAATAGTGCACTGGCCTTAGCATCAGGAAAGCTAGAGTTCAAATCCAGCCTCAGACACTAGGGTGCTGATTCTGGGCAACCTCAACTATCTCACTAAACAAAAAAACTAACAAAGGAATTTAAAATTTATTCATAAATAACAATATTTTGTTAATAAACAACAAATACTTTAATCACAATAACAGTCAATACCCATATTAAGTCTTGTACTGCCAACATAATAGGATTTTGATGATACCTAAGCATTATAATTTCCTAAAGGTGTTTCTCTTTATAGTTCAGCTCTATTGAACAATGAAAATGACTGTTTGTTTGCATTCTTGGTTATTCACCAATGTACATTTGAACCAAACATCTCCTATGGTTCTAAGGTAGTTACGTATATAAATTTACAAATTCTCTATGTCCTTAGTGTCAACTACATTGAACTATTGGGGGTTATATTGAAGCATTCTATAAAGCATTCAAATACTATTAAATTTGGCCTATGGAGATAGCATAGCAACAAAATTTACAGTTTTTAAGCTAAGTAGGTAATGAACAATGAAAAGTTGACTAAAGTTTGTATAGATGATCATATGCTGCAATAAGAAATTTGTTAAATGAGATATCATTTTCTCTCATCAAGTAGGCTATTCCATCAATGAAGACGTTCTATTTCTTAAGGTTTAAATTTAAGGAATAAAAGAAAAGATATGAAAATGAAATAGAGTATTTAGGGTAAAGCTCTCTGGGACAAAAAAGATATTTATCTTATTTTATTAAATACCCACAAGGATCAGTTTAATAATCAGGAAGCTCTCACGTATGGTTTATCTGTGCATAAGATAAATCAATAATTTTTTTCATTAAGAGGAAAGTGTCAATACGTTGCTCAAATAAAAACATCAATTTTCAATAAGGTAACAATCAAAAACTGTAATTTGTGCTGCATTACTCTGAAAACAAAAAAATTATTTTTCTAGAATATGAATGAACCCTGATGACTTATGCTAGGCAGTCTAAGATATCTTGACAAAGAAATAATGGTATTATTTATAGAATGTAACAGAAAACATATGTAAAGAAAAATCTATTTTAGAAGTGTACTAGTCAAAAGGAGTATATATTAAGACAAAAGAATTATAAAGTAATTCAAAATATAGTAAAAGGCAAACTGAATTCTCATTAACATAATACAAAAAAATTAAAATTTTAGAAAATTAGCTGTTTCTCCCCCACCCCCCAACCACCCAGAACCTATAAAAAGCACTTTGTAATTGTATTCTCTTTCATAATACATAATCTTTCACTTAAGGCAGAACAGAAAATGCTATGCTAATTCATAGATGAACCAATATAGGCAGAAATAATTTATCATATTTCAGTACTTCTGATTCACTATTAGAAACTCACAAGATTTTTTGTTTCTGCGCATGACACTTAATAGGTTTCAGCTTCGGTGGAATAAAATACTTAAAAGATGATTCTAAAACCATTAGAACACAGCCTCCTTCCTCAAGGATAAGTTTTGAAGTCAATTTTGTTGCCTCAATTTCACTTGCATATAAAAGCAAGGACAGTTTTTTTTAATGGATGAGTTCAAGTAAAGTTTACTGTCCCAACTAGTTATATTTTCAGATTGAATTTGGAAAATGACAATCTACTTCTAACTGCTACTGAATTTGTTTCTATTATTTTTATTCTTTATTACTTTTATTCTCCCTGATGAGAAAATAAAATTTATTCTGGCCACTCTCATACTTGTATCCTTTCCTTTGTTCTCCTTTTCCTTTCATTTTATTATCACTGGAATTAGTATCATGTCACTACTCTCATCTAAACTACACGAATTCTTTCAGGATATATACATAATTGAGCTTTTAAAAAACTACTTTTTCTGGCTTTAACCATTTATTATTTTTTTCTGTAATTCAAACTAAAACTTTTTCACTCATTTACCTTTATAATCCTTGCTATGTAAAAAAGCCTCAAATTCTTAATATCTGTGTTGTTTTTAGAGAAAATTTTCACTGCAGATCATTACTTTTTGTGTGCATGCATATGCCCTGAATTTTCAAAACTGATTATTAATTGTGGCAACCACAACATTTATAGCTGTAAGATCATTTAGAAATCAACCAACTTCCTCATTTTATGGCTAAGAAATACTGAAGATGATCGGACAAAAGGAAGTTTCTTGACCATCATCACACAAGTAGCAAGAAGATGAGCCAGAATTCAAACATGGGGCCCCTGATTCTAGATTCAGGACTCCTGCCGCTAGATCACAGATTAATTAAATATTTCTTTTCATTTGAAATTTTTCTAAAAAGGCTGATCTATTTTTTTATGTCAATAAAATCACAATAATACAACTTTTTGATACTAATGAATAAGCCAGTAACCTGATTTACTTTATTCAAGATTTATATTCCTTGAAAAAGTGTGTATAAGTCAAGTCACACTGTAAACATGTAAATATATTTTAGGTGTTCAATGAATCCTTTAAAACACAAATAAGGCATCCCTGGTTTAATTTAAAATAATCTTATTTTTGTATATGAAGTCTTCTAAATGCAAAAAATACCCGTATCTTCCCTCTTGAAAAAGAATTTCTCTAGGGTGTAGTCTCCCTTATCAAGAATCTAAAAACTCACCCAAATTTGGTAGATGAGGGCAGTCATAATATGACATTTCAGAACCTAAAATTTTGTATTTGGTGAATATCTGGTAAGATTCAATATATGGGTAATAGATAATAAAAACTAATGCATGCAAAATTAAAAAAAAAAAAAAAAAAAGGATAATTATACTAACACAACTATGAAAAATTTTCCCTCAAATCTAAAGCAGGAAAAAAATATTTTTATGAATTCACTAATAATGGAAATAGATTAAATTATATGGTGCTCAAATGATGTGATCCTAGAGTAGAAGTTGTTAAAAATAACATGGGATTTAAAAAATTGTTGTTTTTCAAGATGACATTTTTTCACATACCTTTGGGCTTTGGTGGCATGGGACCTACAAATCCAATATTGTCATAAAAGTTATGAATTGCGCTGGGATTAAAATGTGGTCCTAAAACAAAAGATAGTTTTTTTTTAAATCTCAAAAATATTCTTTTTGTAATAATCATCAAACAACATATGAGTATCAGAAATTTTTTTCACTGATTTCAAATTATAGTTAACTCTCAGGGAAAGTGTGAGTTTACTTTTAATTTTGAATCAAGGGTATATTAGGAAAGACAGTCTAAGAAATGAGGTAAAAGTAGCAGAATTGAAAGTAATTTGGACCTCAATCTCTAGAATTCTCTTTAAAGAATACATTTTAACCTACAATTGTGTTGATTTCCCTCATGTCCCTGAGCTTTTCCTACTTCTCTTAACTCTTAAGTTTAAGTTTACATATGGCTAAATGAAATTATAAACAAAGTTGTTATACATAATATCTGTTGTTTATTACTGAGAAAATGTAGAAAACACAAAGTAAATAGAAGGGAAAAGTATGCACCATAGAAACTTATAAATTTATAAGTTACTTTATTTTCCCTCTTTTAATGTCAAAGAAAAATTTGACTACTTTTTTACTGAAATAGAGACCTTTTTCTTTGTGTTCAATAGCAAGGGCTTTGAATAGTAATTGAAAAAAATAAAGGAGAGACAAAAAATAAATCAATGATTCATTATTTAGTAAAAAATTTACTTGAAAATATATTTCTTTTTACTAATTCTTCAAATACTAAAAAAATGATGTAACAGAATAATCCTTCCTCTTTATATCAGAAAAATGAAAAGCTATCTTAGACTAACCATAGAAATATTTTCTAGCAAATAAAGTAGAAATCTTAATTTTCTTAATGAAGGACACTAGTAGATAATCAAATATTCAAATGGGATTATTAATTGTAAATGCTTATTTTTAAGCAACAGAAAAAGTAAATTATTGAGAAATATTTTCAGATGATTATACACTGAGTCAATACTTTACCTCTGGCTTGAAAAAGATCAATTTCTTTGGTTAGACAGTCAATGTCAATCTGCAGCTGTCTATTACAACTTCTTAATTGCTGCATTTCTTCAAGCTGAAAAATAATTCCAATTAAGATGGATCTCTGTTTAACCCTCAAATATTATTCAAGTTAAGTTAGTCTGGGGAAAGGAAGTCTAATACAGGGAAAGAAACAGGAAAAAAAAGTTTTAATTGCAATTTTGTAGAAATAAGTCAGATTTTTAATGAAAAGGCACCCTGGTTTTGTGCTAAAATATATAGACAATAGCAGTTTTTATTTAAACTTACTGAAGGAATTTGGGATATAGAATTCGATCTTTTTAGACGCCTCCGAGTTAAATTATTCTCCATTTCATTGACCTCAGATTTTAGTTTATCCAGCTTTTTCTTTTGAATCTCAAGTTCTCGTTGAAGCCGTTCCATCCTGGCCTTCTGGTGTACCAGTAAAGCTGCAATACATTATTAGTAAACATAAGATCCTATCCAGATCATTTAAGTATTCATTAAAGCAATACTTGAAAAACCTTGGAAAATCTTGGAAACAAAAACAGAACTCAGTATTTCTAAAAAATAAAATAATTTCCTTAATGATTCTAAATCTTTTTTTTTTTATTCCCATAGGGATATTTTAAATGCTAACAATATTTTAGTAATCTAAAGTAAAAAGAGTTTCAATTTATTAAAATAAAACAAATATTGTTCACTTTTACCAACAGTTTTAGACCTGCATGTTACAATACAGATTCCTGTTCTTCAAATCTAAGGATGAATATAATCATTTAGATAAGTATTCCCAATGGACTTCTGAAAGACAGACTTATGTAAATTTTCCACATTCAAATCAATTTAATTGGCTTTTAAATAAGCACCTATACTATGTGTCAAGTGCTAAAGACAAAAAATTTGCCTTCAACACTTGATTCTACAACAAATTATTAGGTCAGGTCTGATTTTTTACAAGTTCTGAGACACTAACAGCATCCTGAGTAAGTCACTTAACTATGTACTTCAACTTTTTCTTTCTTAAAAAGGATGAGTACAAAAGGAAGATTTTGATTAAGTTTTACAGCTCTTTTTTGCTCTAAAATTTAGTGATTCAATGAAACAGAATAAATGAATAATTTCTTTTTTTTGGAATATTTTTCCAATTACATGTATAAACAATTAAAAAATATATTTTTAAAAATTTTGAATTTCAGATGCTCTCATTCCTTCCTTTCAGTTTCATGTGTAATCATGTAAAACCTTTTTCCATAAAATTAATAATGTCTTAAGGGAATGACCAACTATGATGCTAGTCACACCAAAAATTACCATAAATAAAAATAAATATAACATAGATAAAAATAAAAATTACCAAAAATCAATTACTATGATTATTAACTGAGATTTGATTTAGGACAGTACAAAAACAACTAAAAAAATGCTCAATGGACTCCAAAACTCAACTAGGTGAGTTTAGGCAGAGAAGTAGTCTAGGGACTAGAGTGATGGGCTTGGAATCACTAAGACTTAAGTTCACATCCAGCCTTAGATACTTACTACCTGGGTGATTCAGGATAAGTAATTTAATGCTTGTTTGCCCCAGTTTCCTCAATTATAAATAGGGATAATAACAGCATCTATGCTGCAGGATTGTTATGGGGATCAAATAAGATGCTATTTGCACAGGCCCTGGCACATAGTAGGAACATACATACCCTTCCTTTCCCCCCTTATTGACCAAAAGACAATATAACTATAAAATTTACAGGTATAAATTTCCTTTGGCTTTTTCTTTTCTTATTCCAAGGAAGAATTGACCACATTAAGAATATTTGTTTATTACCTTAAAACAAATGTGTGGATTCTATTAGCTATCAGATTATTAATGAAGGAAAAAGAAAGACAGGAAATAGAACAAGAAAGAATATATAGAAGAAACACTCACCTTTCATTCTCACCTCCAAATTCTTCATCCTCAAAATACAAACTTAGCTAGGTATGCCACCCTTTTTTAAGTTATAAAGACCATTTAAATCAAATTATGTCTATTAAATATCATGCACAGAACAAGTGAATAAGGTATTATCTTTGATTATGGTGGGACTGATCTTCCAAACAGATTTTTAAACTTTCTACCTCAGATATCCTTGATGGAGAGGGAATGGGGCAAAAGGGTATTAAAAATTAGTGGTTGGGTATTCTCCTAGTTAAAAGGCAGTGATTCTTGAGCCCCCTCATCAAATACTTTTTAAACTGTCTTTTGGAGTATGGTAGTTGGGAGATACACAAACTGCTTATACGTAGAAGGGAGAGTAATATTCCAGATGGACATGTTTGATTCTGAGAATCTTGGAAAAGCTGTGGAACCAAAGTTGCAAAAGGCACATTTTTTGGTTGGAATTAATGTGGAAGGACAAGAATATTTCAAAACAGCTTTAAAGTTAAGACTTTAGAATAAGCACTTATACAGAAGCATTTCTCAAAATGGGTTTTACAAAGATTAGCTATATAAACCTTCTAAGAATTATTTGGAGGTGAAGAATGCACAGAGGACTCTTATGCTATTATCATTCTTCCATCACCATTTTTTCTTCTTCACTTTGGAACAAAAATGTTAACTTTTTAGCCAGTGAATTAGCAAATAAATAAGCAAGGGAAAATTCTTTGAACATTGGTAGAAATATATTTAATGAGGTGGAAATATGAAGATTAATAAAAGGAAGTAAAAAAAGATAGGGAGAAGGGGAAGATGAAGTGGGAAAAAAGAAATAAATTGTAAGGATATATAGACTCTAACTTCTCTCTATTCCACTACTTCCAAAGTGGAATGTTATGTGTTTGATTAAATATATAGGCATTCTTGGGACATTGCACTTTTTAAGGACTGATGTAAGAGTTGGAAGAACAAACATTAGGCTAGTCTATATAGTGGTAAGAAATTACTTTCATTTCTTTGCTTGAGAAAGGATATACAATTTGAAAGTAAAGTAATAAACAGTGCTATTTTTTCTAGAAATAATATTAATATAATATATAGAACAAAATTCTCACTGTAGGTCACTATTTAGACATAGCAATATAGTATAACCTTACCAAAAAAAAGCCAAATGTAGATACTCTTTTCTATGGAGTAAGTTGAGGAAAGTAGAAGTATAATTGATAAAAATAATTATGAAAAGTTTGCTACAGCATGACATCCTCATCATCTAACATCTGGTATCAATTAATCTAGACTTCATGATGGTCAGCAGATAGTATATTTTCTATAAAAAAAGTGCATGCTATGCAAATTAACAGTTTAAAGAGGGATCTTCTGGGGACTATCAAGTCAGAGGAATCATTATAATGAAAATTAAGGGCTTAAAGTCTTGGCATTAAATAATGGTACAGAGGAAACAGTGATGGATTTGGAGTAAGAAGATCTAGATTCCAAAAGCCTTTGGTACAATCTTATAACCCTGGGGTAATCAAATTAAGCATTTAAATATCTTTTATTTTCTGAACATTAACAGAAAATATATATAGGCAAAGAGAAAATAATTTGGCAATTGATTGGATGTGAAGGTGGGCAAAACTGAAAAGTTAAGGCTCTAAGGTAGTGATCCCGAGTGACTAAAAAGATAGTATATCCTTGACTGAAATGGGGAAGTTGGGAAAAGGGTACCGGTTGTTTCATAGGGGGAAATTTTGTAATTTGTAATACCATTTTGTAATACATACAAGACCATCCAATGGATGGTTGGTAATATGGGGTTTGGAGCTCAAAAGAAACACTAGGGCTCAATGTATAGATCCAAAATCATCTGCACAGAGATGATAACCTTGGATTTGATGAGATTAGGAAGAAATGGGATGAGGGCCCTAGTCACCAAAGAGTACAGAGGAGTAGTCAGGTAGGTTGAAAGAAATAAAAGTAATGTCATTAAAACTCAGAGAGGGTGGCCAACAATGTCATAAAATAGAGAGGTAAAAAACAAGGCCTGAAAAAAAGGAACTGGATTTGGTGTGATCAAAATTGAGAAGTGAGAGGAGAGTTAAGTGGAGTCAAGAAATAGGCAATTTTAGGAGCAGCTAGATAGTGCAGTGGATAGAGCACTACCCTGGAACCAGGAGTTCTTAAGTTCAAATCTGGCCTCAGACACTTAACGCTTCCCTAGGCAAGTCACTTAATCCCAATTGCCTCACAACAAATAAGTAAATAATAGGCAGTTCCCTTCTCCCCTCAACCCCCCTTCCCAACTAGGATTATAGGTATAAAAGAAAGAAATGTTAGGGAAAGATAGCTTACAGGCTTTTGTAGGGTCATATGAAAGAGAAGAGATGATGAAGAATGAGAAAAAAGATTTAAGAAAGAGGGGAGAAGTCAATCTAGGTCTTAGATACACCTATAAAACCAGAGAGTTAGTCCAGATGAGAGATATCAAATAGAAGAACTTTACCAAACAAAAGAATCCCTATAGGATATATATTGACTTAGAAAACTTCATTTTGTTAAATATTCCCCAATTACATTTGGAAGTGAGCCTGCAATTTTCACTAGCAGCATGCACAGCCTGTGTATGACATCTCTGATCCAAATGCTCTCGTCACTTCCAATGCTAAATCCATGTTCTTAACTTTTCACTCAATAAGAATTAAGATTTTACTAAGCTTTCATTTCTCTCAATAGCATTGGAACTCTATCATTTTTTGGCTGATTCTGGGGGAAAGAAAGTTGTTATAAAAAATTTATGGACTATAAGCTACTTTTTAAAAGGCCGTGAGACTCATTAAATTTTGTATTTCATACAGTACCTACAATGCTCAAAGTACTTGGTCAATACTTACTAAATAAAAATGAATAAAAATAAGAATTTTTAATCCCCTTTATGTTATTTAAAATGTAGAATTAAAAAGGACCTAAGTATTGGTCATTTGTTTTAAAGGTTTGTTGAACATTAATATATTTTATAACAATTTGTGGGATATTTACATGTATTTTAAAATGTGATAGTCAAGTCACAAGTAATGGGTCATCTGATAAGATTTTTAAGCCATTTGTACCACAAAAATAACCCAAGGTGCATATTAACATTCATATAACAAAATCTTTTAGCCAAGAAAGCTTGGATTATATTAGTTTGCTTTTAGTGGGATAACAAAAAGAAAAAAAATCCTATTATGACATTTATAATATGTATCCCAAATTGAATTTTGGTATGATTTATTGATAAATCCATTTTTTTTGGCTATTAAAATTACCCACTTTTGATCAATTTAAACAGTTTTAAGAGGCATTAAGAGAAACAATTATAAATGTTTCCTAAAGAGAACACTTTTCTGAGCAATTTAGAAAATCTTTTAGTCATCTAAGATCATGGATCTAAGGATGTTAAGAGAATACAAGATTCATCAAATCCAATCCCCTCATTTACAACTGAGGAAACTTTACATGATGCATCCAATATTTGACCCATTTCCTTCCTCTGTTTCCTTCATACTCCCTTAATCATCAGAGGTGAGATTTGTAGTTAGAGCTAATATTCCAAAGCCAATATTGTTCATTCTAGTCTACCTATTCAGGCAGGTTTTCTAATTTACCTTCATTTAGACATGGAGAAGCTTAATTAAAATGTCAATAATGCAAGAGAAATACTAGAGAAAGACACTATAAAAACATCCTAGAAATATTTTCTATTTTCCCCTTGAACACTATGAGGTACATTGCAGGGAGGGAGGGAATGTTGTGTTCAACATAGGTGAATTTTCCATTACAACTGCTTGAGAGGGATATGATGCTTAGAAGTCAACAATGACATTTCTTTCTAAAGGAAATCAGTAAATTTTTCTTTCTCATCTAAAACTGGTAATCAGTTTCAAACAAACAAACAAAACAAAAACAAAAAAAACCCCAAAACAGAAAAAAACTCAAGAACAAAACAAAGCAACCTTGTCATAATTTCCTGCATTTTTTTATAAAGTGACAACTTTAGGCACTGGTGATCCTGATGAACAAAGTTTATGATTTGGATAGTAGGTGGAGTGGTTCTTTTATGAGTTAAGTACATAGTAAGCACTTAAAACATTTGTTGACCTTAATAGAATTGTTTAAATATATATAATGTTATCAATGGATGTCTATTTTTACTGAACAGTCCAAACAGAACCTCAGGTCAGAATTTACAATGTATAATGTACTACAAAATATTTATAACATACTGCATATGTATACTATATATGTCTATTATAATATACAATATGTTTTTAAAAAGTTATAAACTGAATTTCTTTAAAACAAATGAACACTCTCTGGGGCAGCTAGATGGCACAGTGGATAGAGCACCAGCCCTGAGTCAAGAGGACCCGAGTTCAAATCTGACCCCAGACACTTAACACTTTGCAGCCGTGTGACCCTGGGCAAGTCACTTAAACCCATTTGCTTTTGGGAGGGGGGGAGAAATGAACCCTATCATTCACAATAGTGATCTGAAATTATATTTTACTATATGGGTTTAATTCTTCAATAATGTATGATTTCAACTGTATTTTAATGGCAACATACCAAAGTAAGAATCTATAAAAGATGCTTTTAATAAATTAATTCATAAAACAATATGTTATTGAGGACATGTTTTAAAGAAGAGATACAAAATGTAATTTGGGGATTTCATTTTATATTTTTTGTGGAAAACATAATTTTTTTTGTTATTTTGTTATTGCTAATACTTTCAGCCAAGTTAAGTATAAAATAAGAATTGTGATTTTTCAGTAGATTAATTAATTAAGTAAATGACAACAAAGGATCAAAGCCAAAAAAAAATCCCCACTACTCCTCATTCTTTCTCCATTTTTTAAAAAGATATATATTGGTACTTTATCATGTTCTTCTCACTGTAACTCATATATTCAACATTCCAAGAATATTTTTCAATAGCAGAACAATTATTCTTAACAGATCTAAACAGTAAAACATACAAATATATCTAAATATTCTTAAAATATTTTGCAATTTTGAGAACTGACATATATATAACATGTTTTTTACTCTCTAAAACGTTTATCTGCCACGGAAAGATTCTCTGTTAAGTAATGTGTGTAATGGAGATTCCCTTTTTGATGGTGGATTTGATTTAGTTTTTTTATTTCCTTCTTTGTTATGGAATAAGAATGAGTTTATTCTGCCATTTCCCACAATATAAAACGAATTCCACTGAAGGGACTTCTGTTTTTCCAATATACAATAAGAGGCCAATGATTCAAGGGAAAGATTTCTGAAGAGAACTTATACATAAAAAATATCCTTTGGCAGGTAGAACCAAGAAAGCCAAAGGTATTACGGGTGTCTTGTCTTCATGGAAAAAATTGCAAATCCCTTGCCAATAATCTGACTCACAATTGATGAGTTATTTTCCACTTTTGATTTGTTTTTCTTAAAGAGTAAACATCATACAGATCTTATTACTGTTAAATTGAAATTATTAGCTAGTCCTCATGTTGCTTCTTCTAGTTGGGAATGTATCTTGCAGAAAATCTTGTATCCAAAATTGAATACATATATAGAATCTTATATAGAGAGAATGTGTATATATAAGTCTTAGAAGATTCGATTTTCATTTCTTTCCTGGTACACAGCTGATAAGAGAAAAGCCCTAACGCTTATACTTAATTAACTTATAGTACTTTCCCTATCTACTTAAATTCTATTGCAATAAAGTGTCAAATAACCTATCTTAAAACAAACTTAATATTCTACTTTGAACTGCCTCTGTCATAGCAATTCAGGTTGCAAGTATTATAAGAAAATGAAGGCAAATTTTTATGTGCCATCTTCCATCTCTCAAAGAAGAAAATAAATTAAAAAATATATATATATATTTCCTCTGATTTCCCTTCATGTTCCACTGAAACAGCATATTTCCACAACTTTAGAAGTATCATTTTCACAAATTGAATCAGGCTGCCCTACAATCTAATAATTCGAAATCAATGCATTCCTGTGGGTTGCATATTGTCTTAAAAAAAAAAAAAAATCACAATTTAAAATTATGTTTTATTGTATTTTAGTTTAGTATGTTCAATAATTCCCAATACATTTTTATGGGATACTTATTAACCATAGTTTGTGGGTCACTTCTGGCATAAGTCATAAACATTAAACTGTGGTAGTTCAAAGATACAGCAATTTCCTGCTAAATTAATGATCAATTTTTACTTGAATTCCACGAGGAAAGTGGTTTTTTGCATCAAAAAGATCAAAGGATTATAGGCCAGGTGACAAGAACCTACATTCCAAATCTAGTTGTCTCTTAAAAGTGATTTTTTTTCTCTAACTCCACAGAAAAGAATTGCATTGATATCTGAATTTGGTCAGCAGTGACAAAGCAGTAGAGTCAGGAGATGAGAGAGTATATATCTGAAATACTAATACACCTCTAGGAATAGCTGGCTAGGATTATATCATTTGTCAGCTCTCTGTTCTTCTTCCCATTAGAGATGGACAAACAAACTTCCTCCCTCCCCCCCACTGCTTATGGCCTGAAACTTGAAATTCTTAGAAAGTAATAAATATTAGTAAATATTGCCTCAATTATTTTGCTCTCCTCTTCGTGCCCATCTCTTAAATACATTTTGGTGTGTGTGGACATGTAAACATATCTTTATGAATAAATTCAATTAATTAAACAATTTTATTTTAAAGAGCACTTTTCAACCAAGAAAGAATTGCTTGATTTGGCAGAAAAAAGTCTGGAAAATTGCTATATCTAGACTCTAATTAAAATGGTCACTAATTGATGTATAACTACTGATTAGGTCATAATTCTTTTGTAAATGAGAGTTAGCAAGGAAAAGTAGAAATAGCTCCAGAAATTTGGTTTTTGTACTAGTAATAACTAAACAGCTAGGTGACTTTAAAGTAGTCAATCAATCTGGGGATCAGTTTCCATGTCTATACATAGGGGTTGGCTTGAGTGATTTAATAGCTTTCCCCTATTCTAAAATTCTATATGTATGACAACAAAAGTGTTAAAAAGAACAACAAAGGTTGAGAATAATAGTCAAATAGGGCCAAGATAATCATATTGTTATTGTCCAGCTGTTTTCAATCATATACAACTCTTCATAATCCCATTTGGGGTTTTCTTGGCACAGATACTAGAAGTGGTTTGCTATTCCTTTTCCACTTTATTTTACAGATGAGGAAACTGAGGCAAACAGTGTTTAAGTGACTTGTCCAAGGACACATAAAAAGTGTCTGAGGTCAGATTTGAACTCTGGAAGACTCCATGCCCAGCACTCCATCCACTGTGCCATCTAGCTGTCCCAACATAATCACGTTCCCTATCTCTTAACTCATCTGTTTTGGCATTTATTAAAACACACACACAATAGCTAGCATTTATAGCACCTTAAGGTTTGCAATATTACAAATCTCTTATCTGAATCCTCTTAACAACCTTGGGAGATAGGTGCTATTATCACTCCCACTGAAGAGATGAGGAAAAAGAGGCAGGAAGAGATTAAATGACTTGCGTAGTGGCTCCTAGACAGTAAAAATGTGAGAACAGATTTGAGCTTGAAATCTCTGATACTAGATCCAGCACTCTATCCATTACTACCTTTTGCCTCTAAATAACATGGCATATCTAACAGCAATGTAATTTAATATTTTTTTGTTTATAATTTAACTATGTATTCACCCACCCCCACCCCCATACCCACCAGTGTCTATTTAGGAATCTTTTGCCAAAACAAAAGAAAAAAAAAATCTGACACATATGGGGTAAAGTAGAGATAAAGAGTATTTCTGATGTGACTATCAATTATATAAAGTACATAGGAAATGAGTAAGAAGGTCTCACTCAGCACAGTCCCTATTTTAAAACTCACAAAATGTAACCATAATCAGACTTTTCAGCAAATTTACCAGAGAATCACAACAAATCAGAACAATAGAGAAATGGTTACAAAGGAAGCCAAGTTATGAATCAGGATAATCAGATAATTCTTCAACTACAATTTACCTTTATGGAAATGAAAATTTTTATTGCATTGTGCTGCCAAATTGGTACCTTTCATTAAAATGAAAGCAAACATATTTTTCTTCTTTCTTCATCTCTTAAAATGATAGTTTCTAATTCCTAGAGCTTTAACTTCTTAAACATCCTATTTAATAAGGAAAAATCCCTGTGATAAAATATAAATACACCCATTCCTTGGTAACTTCTCTAAACATACTGGTAATAGAAATTAGATAAAACTAGTTTCCTTCCATTTCTGAGTTTTAGTCACAAATAAAGAATTTTGAATTTCACATCAATTTCACAAAGGGTTGAAACTATAGGTAATCAAAAACAGTAAAACTTCTCTTGAAAAAAGTTTGAACATATGTCAAGTTATGAACAGAATTTTTTAAAAAAACATTTTTTCTCATCATGTTGTTATAAGTTGTAATATCTGAACTTCATGATATAGCTTGTTATATAAAAATTCAAATGACTGGTCCAGGGATAGGACTTGTTTGTTGCTTTACCATTACTAAGAGAAAACAACATCAATGACAAGTTATTTAAAAGAAAATTGAAGTCCATTGGAAAATAATTTGCTTTCAGTATTAGTATTACCTTGTGTGTAGGCAGCATCATCAGATCCCATACTCAGTTTCCGGGCCTCACTGATCCTATCCACATGTGCTAAAACAGGGTCAGTGAGGTGCTGAATACCCTCTGTTTCTACATAATGATCAGGGTGGTTTAGAAGATTTGTAAGTTCAAAGGTTGGGGACACCACCCCTGGTGAAACGGCAGGGGGCTTATTTGGAGAAACTGTTATTTTAAAAGTATATTTTGTATTAGGTTGAGTGACTACCACTCGAGGAGAAGTTGCAGTGGTGTTGTTGCCTACTGCCCGACTCTTGGGTGGGTGATGATGAATAAAGGTAGGGCCCATGCTTACTTGCCCAGACATATTCCTGGAAGCAGCAGATGCTCCAGAATTCGTTGATATGAAGAGTGTGGGCTGATTCCGTATAACCTGTTCATCTCCTGTGGTGGCATTAGCAGAAATATAGACCTTGGGCTGACTGCGGGACATCACCTCATCTGTACTTGGGGGGCTGGCAGCTATGTAAACAGTGGGCTGACTTCGAGTTAATGTATGGCTATTGACAGAGGAGGGATTATTAGAGTTTCGAGGTCCAGAGGAACGCAGTTTTGAAGAATTGTTTCTTTGTGGGGGTTCAAGTTTGATTTCAATTTGGTTTTTGCGAGGTCCTGTTGAAATATTCTGAATGTTAAATTGGCTATGGGCAGAAGACTGTGAGCTACCAGATGAATGAATTGTTGGTGGTTGAGGAGTAGTAGGTGAACTGATAGGCATATAGACATGAGAGGTCTGATGGCCTTGCTGGTTTGTCTGTTGAGTTGAGGTATGTGACACTGGATTAGATGCAGGATAAGTAGTCCAGGGACTAGGTTGTGAAGGCTGGTAGACTTGTTGAGGGTGCATAGGATTAAACTGAGATACCCATCCAGGATGCTGAGGTGTCTGCCGAGTTGTACCACTAGGAGTTGTGATGTAAGGCCTAATATAGATAGAATTTCCCTGTGAACTGTTAAGTCCAGGTGGAGGTACACCATGTATGTGCAAAGATGTGGGAGTATTACGACCAGTCTGAATATTTGGGGCTAAAGTTACCATTATGGGATTGAATCTGGGAGTTTGTTGAGAAAGGTTAGAAACTCCTTTGCTGCCTAAGTGAAATCCAAGGTGTGGTGTTGAATTTGAAGCACCAGAAATGTTGGGCACTCCAAAAACATTAAAGCCCTGTGGAACTTGAGCTGGTGCTGTCTGTGGCTCCTGTTGAAATAATTCACTGTTGGACTGACCACCTTGGAGGTGTCCATCACTGATACTATGAGTCAAAGTCCTACTTCCATTCATTCTACTTCCTTCCCTTCCATGATGATATACATGTTGTGATTGCAAGTCCAGGTTGAGAGAAGTCATGTGATTTCGTAGACCAGCAATCCCAGAATCATCCGAAAAATTCAAATCTCCTTCACCATAAAGATACTTCGTACTCTCTTGTGAAAGAACAGCACAGCAGGCATCCAGGTTATTATTATTCTAGAAAACAAACAAAATAGTTTGATATCAGCAACCCAAAACTTATAAACCTTATTATCATTATTAAAATATTAATAGAATGAAAAAAGTTTTAGAGATGAACTCTAAGGTCTCATTCTTCTCTAAAACTATGAACTGCTATGTGGTTGTTAAGCACAGTTATCTTATGAGCCTGAAAGGTTTCCAAGTTTGTCTCTGTATCCAAAAGCTTGGCAAATAATATGTCCTTAAAAATATTTGCTTGTTGAGTAAACACAGTAATATAATCACTGTCATAAAGAGCTAAGTTCTCCAGTAAGTAAGAAAGCCTTCAGAGTGACAAAGTGGCAATCTAATTCTAAATACAGTATCTTCAACATTAGTCAAAAGGAGAGGGAGGGGGGGATAATTTGGAAAAATGAATACAAGGGATAATATTATAAAAAATATATATATAATAAAAAATAAAAAAACAAAAAACAAAAAAAAAACATTAGTCAAAAGGAAAAGGGAGTAAGATAGCTGGTGGTATGAATTTATGCAAACTATTAATAACTAAAAGAAAATTTTTCTTGTATTTTTTAGGAGAAACAATATAAATGAAATAAAAAGTGAATTTGGAGTATATGGAAACACAAGTTAACATGACTGTATTCACTCAATATGTCAACATCTATTTGCTAAGAAGCACAATGCTATTACATCAATCAGTAAACATTTATTAAGGGCTTATTCTATGACAATATAAAAACAAGTCCTTGTTCTCAAGAAGCTTACATTCTATGAGGCTAGACAACACATACATATAATGGTAAACTCAAAATATATACAAAATAGATAAAAGGTAACTTGGGAGGCAGAAACACTAGCAGCTGGAAAGACTGGGTAAGACTCATTATGGAAGGGAAGAATGAGTTGACCATCAAAGTAAATTATGGATATCAAAGGGGTAAAAAGAGGGAGTATATTCTATATATGGGAGGAAAGATATAGGACACAGAGAAAAGGACACAGCATGTTTTGTCTGACAGCAAAAAGGCCAATTTGCTTGGAGTCTGGAATGTGTAAAAGTGGGTAAAGAATTCTAAGTCTAGGAAAAGTAGTGTAGAGCCAAGTTGTGAAGAACTCTTCATGTCCAACAGATGAATTTGCATTTGATACTAAAAGTTACAGGGAATGAATTGCAGTATAGTATATTAAGCAAAGGAATAACATTGTAAGACCTATGCTTTGGAGATACCACTTCCTAGTTAAAAATATTTTGATTTCTATCCTTATGCCCAATAAAATCAACACTTTGTTGGCCTTAGAACTCCTTGAAGGATGCTGCTTTCCCTTATCTACATTTTAGATTTATTTTAGCATTAAAGCCATTTTGAAAACTGTTATTCTCCTTTCTAATTAAATATTTGTGGAGCAACATTCTACTCAATTTTTGATGTAAAACATAAAAAAAAGTATATGTTTAAGCGATAATAGCTATTTATTAGAATAAGAGCAAAAATAGCTCCACAAAATTCAGTGAGAAAGAAAAAAAAAAGTTTACGAAAAGCACCCATCTATCACAGGTGTTGTGAGGATTATATGAAATGATATATGTAAAAAGTGCTTAATACAGTGCTTGGTACACAGAAGATGCTACATAAATGCTTATTCTCTTCTCTTAAATACAAAAAAATAGTATTTAGTTAAAACATTCAAAATTCAATGTACAATTTACATAGTTTTGTCTGCCTGCATTTTTTATTTCCTTCATAGGTTAATTGTACACTATTTCAAAGTCCGATTCTTTTTGTACACCAAAATAACGGTATGGACATGTATACATATATTGTATTTAACTTATACATATTTAACATATATTGGTCAACTTGCCATCTGGGAGGGGTAAAGTTGCAATGCTGAAAAATTGTCCATGCACATATCTTATAAATAAAAAACAATATTAAAAAAAATAGTTCCATTAAACTTTCCATCCACTAAGTGTTAGGAATCTACATAATGTCACCCCTATTGTATACTCTACAACCACAATTTATTGGTAATTCTTTACTAAAATCTTAAGTATTGTTGTTATTTATTTCTTCATTAAAATTTACAAAAAGAAGACTTTTGTTAATTTACAATAGTTGGAAGAATTAATAAAAATTAATGACACCTCAATTTATGAATTACACCCTTATGAACTTTTCCTTTCATAAACTAAAGGATAGATAAATAGGATGGTTGGAGCTTTAACTTAGGACAGAGTGATTTAAATAGACATACAATGGTCAAAAGGTAGGTGTGGAAAAATAAGACTAGATGCAAGAATATATACTTATTGGTACTCATAAATAATTATGGATCACGAAAATATAAATAATTCAGTAAGGAGGCATAAAGGTTCTCTGAAGTAAGTCTTTATAGGGCAACTTTATCGGTATATTCATTCACATCAAAGTATAAACTCAAGTCAATTATGAATTATTTTACTTTTAGTTAATTTATATCTTTTATCCTCCATAAAAGCTAGTTGTAAACCAAATTTCAATGCAAATAATTTCCCCACTAACTTAAAATTTTGCCCTTACAACATAATAAAAGTTGCATTTTAAGAAAAACATTTTTTTAAAAATCAATTTAATGGAAAAATGACTCGCTAACAAGTAATAAAAATGACCAAAATTTTAAGTTAAAAACGCAAATTCCAATATCCTTGGGGAGGGAGGTGTAAATGAAAAATAGCTATATCATTTCTGCTCTGTATTTATCCCAAGCAATTTCTTTTCAAAATTCGAGGGGATCCTTAACTCTAAGAAAAAGTATTGAAGCATATATACTTAGCTTAGCTTTTCATACTCCACTATGAACAAGATTAGCATATTAAAAACTTTTATCCTACTTAGGTTTGATATCTTAACATGTATTTGCAATGCTATTTGGGATAAAAACAAGCATTTTGAGAAGTCGGGTTTATAAGAACCATTCATATAGTTTATTATTTTTTAAACTATTTCTTTCATAGTAAGTTTTTTAAAATATGGGCATTAATTCATTATAACAATAAATGGTAAAAAGTTAATTTAATTATTTGGTAATTAAGTTAATTGTGAGTAAATGTATTATAGAGGTCATCCAAAGTCATTTTTTTTAAAGTGCCTAAGTTCTTACAAGATTGGGAAAAATGATTTGAATATGCTTTGAAGCATTTTGATAATCAGAAATTAACTTACATATGACATGCCTATCAACTTTAAATGGTTTGAAAATGCAAAGAAATTTTTTAGGATTAGAAGTAATTGATAACTAAAAGACAATTTATTTTGGTTATTTTGCTTAAAATTTGAATCTCCCAATAACAAGGTTTGGATACTTAACTGCTTAGACACTTTTAAATCCAAATACAGGTCCCAGAATTGACATGCCCAATGTGGATTCCTCAGAATTACTTTATAGACAGGCTCATCCCAGGCCACACATAAACTTATGGAGCCCTCAGCCAACAGCAGTTAGTGTTTACATTGGACATCCACTGTAGTATCACTCCCAAACCTTTTTATCCTTCCTCAAATCTCCCATGGCTCCTCCCTTCCATTCTCAGTGGAGAACCTTGCCCCATATTTTACTGAAAAAATTGAGACCAGCTGCCAAAAATACCCTTTTCTCCCCTCCTTTTCATCTTCCATGACCTAAATGCCTTCAAAAATTATCTCTTCTTTCACCTGTTTTATGTACTGAGGTATCATTTTTCCTTGCCAATTCCCAAGGAATTTCATTCCATGCATCTTTTCTAGCAGACTGCTCTATCATCCTCACTCTCATTTATCTTGAAATCTTTCTGTTCACTGGCTGTTTCCCTAGGACATACAAGAATGACCATGTCTTTCCCATCCTCTCTCTACGATTAATAATGATCTTTTAACTGTTAAAGATTTCCTCATTCCTATGGACCTCTTTATAGTCTTGAAACTATTGATCACCCTCTTCTCTTTTGAATTCTCCTCTATGTTTTCACGATCCAAACAAATCCAATAAAATCCAATGACTCCCTATGATTTCTGGAATCAAATATAAAATCTTCTGGTGATCAAAGCCATTCATAACTGAGTACCCCATCTCTCCCAACCTTTCTAGTCTTCTTATACTTGATGCTCTCTCCCTCAAAGCTAAATGGACAAATATTCTGATTCAGTGACATTAGTCTTCTTGTTGTTCTGTGAACAAGGCACTCAATCCATTTGTTGATTCTGGGCATTTTCACTGGCTGTCCTCTAGCTTGGAATGCTCTCTGTTATTTGGCTTCCTTCAAGTTCTAGTTTCTTTTAGTTCTAATGCTTTCCTTCAAAACATTGTGATGAAACATTTTTTTTTTTTTTTTAAAAGACTAGATCTCTGTTTCCATAGAGCAAGAAATGAGTGAAGAAAGTCTCTCTTTCAAAGAATACTATATCCTTCTCCACAATTTATACTATTTGAGTTTTACTTGTGGCACTGAGAAATTGTTCTAGATTGCAAAAAGAACAAGAATCAGAACGGAACTTTTAGATCTTCTTGACTTAAGGCCAACTTTCTCGCTATTAAACCCAAATATGTCTAGTTATTAAAGAAGCTGAGATTTTTTGACATATTGGCAACAAAACTGAATATGTACCAATAGTTAAATGATATATATTCCATCAAAGGAAACACAAATAATAAAGATTATGACCCATTTTGGATCATATTTTGTCTTGTCCATGTCTTCCTTGACATCACTGGGGCATGTAGGCTAGCTACAAGCTAATTAACCCTCTGCTCAGACAATCATAGCTGAAGATTTGAGAGTAGGGAAACAACTTTGAAATCTGCTGGAAAAGGTGGGAGGACTTTAACTGGATGAGCCTCGGCAAAGAAAGACTTTTTTGTCAAAGCCTGGGGGAAAGGATGATAAAATGGGAGAATATGTCAAGGAATTTGGAGGTGAAAAGGACAAGAAGGAGCTCATGTAGAATGGCTTCAAATAGGATTTAGTTCAGAGTAGGAGAGTGGGAAGTTTAAGAAGGCCTGTGGAAGAATAAAGCTTAGAACCGCTTCAGTGGGGAGAGAATCAATTAAAGATAAATAAAAAGCCTGCCTGGATATAGTTCAAGTTGTGGAACTTGTAAGGCTTCCTTCGCAGTATTTAAGAGTATTCGACTAGAGAAAATAGTATGGGGAGATAAAAGGTTATGGTTAGATGGAGGAAAAGTCACAGATTCTTATTAAGGAAGTAGAACTCTTATAGACAACAAATGTATAATCTTCCTTAACAGTGGCTAAAATGGAGTGGAAAAACTGTAAATAGGATTTTAGGAGGCTAAGGAATTGGGAGATTTGGGGAGTAGCAAAAATGGATACTAATGTCCTCAGTATAGGAGTCAAGGAGGATGAGGAAAAAGTAAACTAGGTGTTGAACTCCTGGAGAAAGGAGAGAGAAGGACCCAGGGATCAATAAATAAATAATTACCAATACTATTTGGATTCAGTATAAAATTTTGATTTTGTGAACTTTAAAAATAAGAAATGTTGCTGAATATTGGTTAAAGTGGCAGTGGGAAGCAAAAAAAATTCTGATTCCACATCTAGGGACCAAATGTTTGAGAGTGTAAAACAGTATAGGTAAGAATATTATAGGTAAGAGAGGCAAAGCTGGAATTAATGTTTTAAATTTTTCTAAATTATTTTGTGTGTGTGTGTGTGTGTGTGTGTGTGTGTGTGTGTGTGTGTGTCTGTGTGTGTGTGTAAATAGAAGTGGGAAGGGACAAGGGCTGGTAAATGAGTGTGAGAGGCCATCGTGAAGTAAAGTTTGGTCATTAGAAAATGGGAGTTCCAGAAGACATAGTGGAAGGGATATGTAAGGATGGAATGTGAGCTAAATGGAATTGGGTTGAGGAGAAGGGAATGAGAGAACCAAGAGGTAGAAATTAGAGAAAATGTTTTTACTTGGTTGGTAATTAATACAAGGAAAGAAAAAGGAGGACAAGCCATACGAACAGAAGTAGGTGGCAGATGAACACCGAAACTTATCAAGTAGGAAAAGACAAGTAGGAGTACTATGTATCACTCATTGCCTTTGTTTATATTCTCTGGCCTTAACATAAAAGACCTCATCACCTTTAAGGAGTTTATAATCTAATGGGAGAGACAGTATGCATACAAATATACAAAGAATAAATAGGAAATAATTAAGAAAGAAAAGTAAAGCACTAGAATTTAGAAGGGCTGGGAAAAGCTGCCAGGAAGAGATTTTAGTTGGGACTAAAAGGAAGTCAGTAGGCCAACTTGAGGAAGGAGAACATTCTAAGCATGGGAGAAAGTCAGAAAAAATGCTTAAAGCCAAAAGAGTGTGTGCCTCCATCACTTAGGGTTGTGGCAAAGGATACTAAGTCAGGCCTAAGTCAATACCTTCTATTGGCAGTGAGGTTTTGTTTGGTCTTGCTATATAACAGACATACTTTTTCCCAATAAAAGATTTATCTAATGACAACCTTATCTACCCACACTGATAAGATCACAGATCCAATAAATTATTAAAGTTAATGAGTTTACGGTTGGGAAACAGGAAAAATGGAAGTAGATTCTTTCCTCCTGGTTAATAATTAGTAACTACTGATTTTCTGAAGGTGAAAGAAACTTCAAAAATCTTAGTCCACAACAATTTTAAAAGCTGAGGAAAATACACAAATAAAATCTAGGTATCTAGTTTGTGGTCAATTAATTGGAGACAGATTCAGGATAGATACATGCCCAATACTATGAATCTGAATTATGAAACAAGAGAATGAAAATGTGGTGATTTCTTTCAGTGCTTAAAATCAACTTAAGATTTATATCTATATCTATAGAAATAAATCAACACTGACCTGTAACATGCACCTGGACACAACAACTTCAGGTACCTCAGGAAATTTTTGTCGCAGGTCATGTAAAACCTGAAAATCAATTTGGTGGCTTCCTTGGGCCATTCGTGTACTGCCTAATCAGGACTGTTGTTCAATAGGCAGTTCTAGGCCTTAGTGAAAATAGTATTCATCTCTTCTGTCCAAGCATTTTCTGTAGAGAAAAGAAAAAAAAATTCTTTTAATGAATTCCTAAGTTTGGGAATAAACTGCAGTTCTGGAGCAATTGCTTCAATACTACAGGGTAGGTATAAGTGATAATATTTTATATTAATTATGAAGTTATTTTAACTTAAAATGATGTCCATTTCCAAAGTAGTTTTCTTTTTTAAATCTGAATGATATGGTGTATTCCTGATGATAAAGTTTCTATTAATAAAAAATTCCTGGGTATTAGGTGAACCAATGAGAAATTCAAAACAAGAAACTGTTGTCTAAATTATTTTTCTTTATCTTTCCAAAGGACATCAAATTACTACTGGCTCCACTTAATTCTCTGCTTAGGTCCTGGAAAAAAGTCTGTCTCTTTGGTTTTATGTGCTTTATTTTGTCAGAAAATGAAATTTCAGTTCTAAGTATTTCCATTTTTTTTTTTTAATTTTTACTATGGGTGTCAGAAAACTAAAGAAGCAAATGCATCATCTAACTGTGGTGACAATTAGGTTAGTTAGAAGTTCTAATTCCCTTCTGGTGGTCTCTGTCATTTCTTTTTTTTAGTGTACTGTAAAAATATGTTTTGTCATTTAAAATATGAACTACCATTCTTATCAACTGAAATTATTGTAAACACCTTTCGCCATATAAGTCACTTATACTGAACATGAATAATTGCCTACCAGAGCATTAACCAAAATTTTTTTTACAAATAAGTCACGTAGCATAAAAGGTACAATGGGGAGATACAATGGGGAGATACATCATTTAGATTTTAGAGAAAAAAGGGGTGCTAGCATTGGTAGATCAAATAAAATTAGAAAAGGCAGATATTGTCTATTATCTTTATATTTTAACGAATTTTGTGAAGAAGTAGTAGGATTCATCATTTCTAAATTCTGACTGACTATAGGTGATATCCTAACTCTAAATTTATCAGACTGGCATAATTCCAGAATCTTCCTACAGTTTTGGTATCTGCCATGTTCTCAGCATTGTAGATGTAAAGACAAATTTGAAACAATTCTTGTCTTCAAGGAATTTATATTATGCCATAGTTCATAATTTCACTTTTTAAAAGACATCATTTCATCAAAAACCAGTTTCTTAACACTTACATGAACTGAATTGAGCAGAACCAGGATAGAAAAGCTCCTTTCAGCAATGCAATGATCCAGAGGGAGAACTATGGAGGCTTAATGCAGAACATAGCATACTATTTTCACCTTTTTTTTGATTGTTTGCTTTTTCTTTCTTGTAGTTTTTCCTTTTTGCTCTGATTTTTATTTTACACATGACCAATATGGAAGTGTTTAAAATGACTGTACATGTATAACCTGTATCAGATTGTTTGCTGCCTTGGGGAGGATTAATGAAAGAAGAAAAAATTTAAAACTCAAAATCTTAACAAAAAACTATCTTTACATGTAAATTGGAAAAAATAATATGCTATCGAGGCAAAAAAAAAAAAAAAAATTTCCCCTTTATTTGAATTCAATATAGTACAAAAGGCCTAGACACTTCCAGTTGTAATTATATTTAGTCAAATTAAAGAGTTCCCTCTTTCCATTAGTAGACAGGATTTTCTGTTTTGTATTAAAAGTTTGCTTTTTTAATTCCTATTTCCATGAGTCATTTTGGGAGAGAAAAATCAGAACAAAAGGGAAAAATCATGAAAAGAAAAAAAAAAAAAAAAAAAAAAAAAAAAAAAAAAAAAAAGAAAAAAAAAAAAAGGCAAAAACAGTATGCTTCCATCTCCACTCAGACTCCATAATGTTCTCTCTGATGTGGGTGGCATTTTTCATCTAATGTTTATTGGAATTGCCTTGGATCACAGAATTGCTGATAAGAACTAAATCTGTCATAATTGATCATCACCCAATCTTGCTATTGTTATATACAAGTTTTCTTGGTTCTGCTTGCTTTACTCAGTATCAGTTCATTTATCCATGTTTTTTGAAACCATCCTGCTCATCATTTCTTATAGAACAATAATACCACCACTTAGTCAATCATTCTCCAATTGATGGGTACCCACTCAATTTTCAATTTCTTGTTACTATAAAAAGAGCTCCTACAAACATTTTTTGCATATGTGGGTCCTTTTTCGTCTTTTATGATCTCTTTGAGATACAGACCTACTAGTGACATCAAAGTGTATGCAATTTTATAGCCCTCTAGGCATAATTTCCAATTGCTCTCCAGAATGGCTGGATCACAACTCCACCAACAATGCATTAGTGTCCTAGTCTTTCCGCGCCCTCCCCCCAACATATCATTATCATTATCTTTTTCTGTCATCTTAGCCAATCTGAAAGGTATGATGTGGTACCTCAGAATTGTTTTAATTGCTTTTGTAATCAATAGTGATTTAGAGCATTTTTCATGATTACATATGACTTTTTAATTTCTTCATCTGAAAACTGTTCATAGCCTTTGACCATTTAACAATTGAGGAATGAGTTGTATTTTTATAAAGGTGAATTAGTTCTCTATATATATTTTAGAAATTAAGCCTTTATCAGAAACATTGGCTGTAAAAATTGTTTCCCAGCTTTCTGCTTCTCTTCTAATCTTGGCTGCATTGGTTTTGTTTGGGCAAAATTTTTTAATTTAATGAAATCAAAATTATCCATTTTGCATTTCATAATGTTCTTGTTTGGTCATAAATCCCTTCTTTCTCCAAAATCTGACAGGTAAACTATTCCTTGCTCTCCTCATTTGCTTATAGTATAATCTTTTATGCCTAAATCATTTCAACCTTATTTTAGTATAGAATGTGAGACATTGATCAATACTGAGTTTCCAGTGTTCCCAGCAATTTTTGTCGGTGTGTTATCCCAGAAGCTGAAGTCTTTTATCAAATATAGATTCCTACTCATTGATTATTGTCTTATGTACTCCCCTCATTCCATTCTATTTCTTATTCAGTAAATGGTTTTGATAACTGCTGCTTTATAACAGTTTTAAGTCTGGTATTGCTGGCTACCTTCCTTTGCTTTCCCCTCCCCCTGACACTAATTTCCTTGATATTACTTGACCCTCCCTTTTTTTTCCCCAGATGAATTCTGTTATTTTTGGTAGTTTGATTGGTATGGCACAAAGTAAACCAATTTGGGCAGAATTGTCATTTTTATTATATTAGCTCCATCTACCAATTGGCAATTAATATTTTCCCAATTCTTTAGATGTGACTTTTTTTTTTTTTTTTTGGCTTTGTCTTATGAAGTAGATTCCCAAATATTTTATACTGTTCACAATTATTTTAAATGGAATTTCTCTCTCTCTTGCTTTTGGGCTTTGTTGGTAACATTTAAAAAAAAAAAAAAGCCAATGATTTATATTGGCTTATTTTATATCTTGCAGCTTTGCTAAAGTTGTTAATTGTTTCAAGTAGTTTTTGGTTGATTCTTTAGGATCTCCAAGTATCCCATTATCTCATCTGCAAAGACGGATAGTTTTATTTCTTTATTGCCTACTCTAATTCCTTCACTTTTTAAAAATTGCTAAAACTAACATTTCTAGTACAATATTTAATAACAGTAGTGATAAAATGGGCATCCTTGTTTCATCCCTGATCTTTCCAGCTTTTCCCCATTACATATAATGCTTACTGATGATTTTATATAGATGCTGCTTATCATTGTAAGGAAAATCCCATTTATTCCTCTGTTCTCCAGTGTCTTTAATAGGAATAGATGCTGTCTTTTGTCAAAAGCCTTTTCTGCATCAAGTGACATAATCATATGCTTTCTGTTAGTTTTGTTATTGATATAGTCAATTATTCCAGGAGTTTTTCTGATATGGAATCAGCCCTGCATTTCTGGTATAAATCCCACTTGGTTATAGTATATTATCCTGTTGATAAGTTGTTATCTCTTTGCTAATAATTTACTTAAAATTTCTTCATCAATATTCATTAGGGAGATTGGTCTATAATTTTCTCTCACTATTTTGGTTCTTTAGGTATCAGCACTACATTTGTGTCACAAAAAGAATTTGACAGGACAACTTCTTTGCCTATTTTTCCAAATAATTTATATAGCACTGGAATTATTTTAAAAATATTTAATATACTTCATTAGAATTGGCTCAAAGAGGAAATAATATATATATATATATATATATATATATATATATATATATATATATATATATATATATATATATATATGCTTATAATAAGAGTACAGAAATCTATCTTACCCTGTGGGAAAATAAAAGGGCAAATGGGACATGGAAAGGGGAGAGTGATAAGAGAAGGCATATCAGGGGAGGAAGTGATCCGTACCAAAACACTTTTGAGGGGTGATAGGATGAAAAGAGAAAATAAATGGGGGTGGGATGGGGAGAAATACAGTAAGCAATAGTAATTGTAAAATGAATAATCATTGGCAGAGAAAAGAGAAAAAAAAATATATACAGTATTTCTTTTGCTATACTATGCTATCAGGTTCATTCTGCATTTTTGTCCATTTCATGGATCAAATCATTTCTCACTTGGATCAACTTATTGGTGAAAAGCTTATCTACTATTAGCCAGACTTGTTTTTATATTGCAGATACATGGTCTCTTATTAGAATGATAACTTAAATATTTTTTCTTGTTTGACAGAACCCATCAACAATTAATTTCACAGAAATAACCTTGAGAATTCAGTGTCATTACAGATATCAGACAGAATTCTGGCATCTACATACTCCTTCAATAACATACTCAATGTCTGCTCCAGAATTACTCTTTTCAGTGCTAAATGACTTTAAATGAAGGAAACACTATTCTACTTCATGTACAGTTAGAAAATTTACAATAGTATTTAAATAGCTAAGATAGAAACATCTCATATTAACACCAAAGATCATTTCTGGTTGAAATTTTTTTTTTTTTTTTAAAAAATCCCACTACACACAATACATTCCAAGTTAACTAGAAGAACATATTCTACTTTTTTAACTTTATTTTTTTAATTAATTTTATAATTATAACTTTTTTTTTTTTAACAGTACATATGCATGGGTAATTTTTTACATTATCCCTTGCACTCACTTCTGTTCTGAATTTTCCCCTTCTTCCCTCCACCCCTTCCCCTAGATGGCAGGCGGTCCCATACATGTTAAATATGCTATAGTATATCCTAGATAAAATATATGTGTGCAGAACCGAATTTCTTGTTGAATGGAAGAATTGGATTCAGAAGGTAAAAATAACCTGGGAAGAAAAACAAAAACGCAAACAGTTTACACTCATTTCCCAGTGTTTAGAAGAACATATTCTAGACTGGATGAAAATATTACTTAGGGTTGTTACTCATTTTTTCTTAAGAGAAATAGTCAAGATTTCAGTTACTATAGATCACACACCATGTAAAATCTGCAATTAGCTGTCTGAACACTAAGCACACTTTGCAGATCTTCCTTTGGAAGCTAATTTGTAGCTTTAGGAGGTAACAATGTTGTGCTGCTCTGCCTGAAACAGGATTTTTATTATTAATTACTTTGCCAAATGGACAATGGAAGGGGGGATAATGAGGAAATTTTGATAGTCAGCTAGGTAATGCAGTGGACAGAGTAATATGATGAAGTTGGAATAAAAAAGATCTGAGTTCCAACCCTGACTCAAACACTTTAGAGTGGTATGAATCTGAGTAAGGTACTATGCTTTTTAAAGGTTGTTTTCTCATGTAAAAGGAGGGGTTGGATATGACTACCTTTCAAGTTCCTTCCAGGTCTGTATCTATGATCTTTTGATAGCTAAAGCCAAACTCTTCATAAACTCCCTATTGTCTCCAGGATCTAACAGAGAATTCAAGTTGGCATTTATAATCTCTTAAAAATTTTGCTTTGCTGCCCAATTGCCCTTACATATGTATGACCCTTTGTTTTCTGACTATGGACTTTCAATGGCTATCCTCCATGCCTCAAGTATTCTTTCCTAAAAATTTGTTCTCTAGTTTTCTTCAAGATTCATCTTCTAATTTTCTTTAAGAATTAGTTCACTTTTCTAGTCTCTCCAAACCTCCCAATATCTACCCTCTGAGAAATTTTTACATTTTAATTATTCTGAATATATTTTGCATGTACAGTTATTTGAATGTTGTATGTCTCACTAGTATATGAGCAAATTGAGGGCTCCTGTTTTTACTTCTCCATGAATCCCTAGCACTGAACACAGTTGCCTAGAAAAAAAGAAATTTAACTGCTTGCTGACTGGTTAACTGTCTGTACTCTATCCTAACGTTTAAGTTAGAAGAGCCAAATACTAGGTCAAATTCAGTTTCATTTCATTGAAATACAGAAAAATATGCTGCGAACACTTCTATTTGGAGAAGATATTTATATTCTGTTATGTTTGTCCAATTTTAGACAAATACCTACTTTTCCTATGAAAAACATAATTACTTTTGATAACTTCTCAAAAGTTCATAAAATTCCAATGTGAAGCCATTCTTGAAGTCTTACACAGGATTCATCCTGAATTTCAAAAGGCTTATTTTCAGAATTTAAGAGCAAATATTTTGCACTGCAGAACTGAAATATTATATAGTCAGGAGGAAAGAGGGAAAAATGCTTGTTTAACTATCAGAGGACACAGATTTTTGATTCTATAAAGGTTTTACAAAACCCCAATTCAGAATAATGATAAAAGTATAACATTTACCAGTTTAATTAATGTTAAAATAATTGAAATTTAATTTTAATGAAGCTATTTTGCTAAAATTGAGTACAATCTTATGAAGTTTATATAAAAAGACTCATAAAGATCTCCAGGGAATTAATTAGATTCTTGGTGGAAGATTACGGATTATGAACAAAATTATCATACAGGAGAAGAGCATATCAAAGTCCTGCAATCCCCACCAGGAAGTAATTAGATCACAGATCCATCAAACTATTTCTCTGAATCTTTCAAACACAGTAGTAATAATAAAGGATTGTGAACATCCATCCTACCCTAATGTTTCTTACATTGAAAAAGCAAGCCCCCCACTAAAGGAAAAAAGAAACAAACAAACAAACAAACAAACAAAAAACCCCCACAAAACTTCCCATGACACTACAAGTAAGTGAAAAATAAAAAATTGCTGATTGCAATAAACTTTGATAGTAGGATATGTATGTATGATGGGAATGGAATGACTAAAAAAATTCCCTTAAAAAGAAACAATACAATGATATTAATGACTAAGAACCTGCCCTCTTCAATTTATGTTCTGCCCAACCATTTTGTAAAAATACAGTCTGAGACAGAGAACCTGAATGGACCATAAACAGAAAGGTTTCTGATACTGATCAGTTCCACAAAGCTAAAATTCACTGCCCTTTTCCAAGAGATGAAGGAACTCCTTCAAAGGATCATGATAACAACAGTTCACATTTATATAAGTTTTATGGTTTACAAAGTTTTTCTTTGTAACAGTCCTGTCAGGCAGGCATTGCCAGTATTATCACTTCCATTTTAGATGAGGAAAAACAAAGAGAGGGGTTACATACATGATTTGCTTCATAGCCTCTTAATATCCAGTATTAACTAAACTAAAAAACATGCTCTGCTCTGACTTGTCACTGGGTCAAAGCTGCTACAAGATCAGTGGTCTCTGCTACTGCCTCTTATTGCTTAAGGCGGAACTCTGCTCTTGCAAAGAAAACTCACAAAATCATAACTTTACTAGTTGAGTCTTTGAGCACTCATTCACCCAAGATTAGGAAAGAATAAACACAAAACAGACAATAGGAACAGGTATAATGTGTTCATAAGTCAATCAGTATCCTATTTTTTCAAAGGACTATTTTTTTGAAGTTTTTAGTACAGGTACAGAGACATTAGGGACAATTAATCCTTTTACTTCAAGGCTTTCTGGTCCAACTCCAAAAGTTGAGGAAACAGGCTCAAAAAGGATAAATAATGTTCCCAAGTCATACTGGTAGTCAATGGCAGAATTGCAATTTGAATCTCTCATAGGAGCTAGAGTTGGAAGGGACTTCAGAAACCATCTAATTCAAAATCTTCATTTAACAAATAGAGGCTGAGAAATTCCCAGGTTCACAGGTAATCACTGGCAGTATTTTAATCAAAACCCAAAATTCTTTTCAAAGCATGGAAAGATTATTTAAAGATATAATGCTGTCCTATCTTAGCTTTGCAGTAAAGAAATAAAGGTCATAGGCTGAATGCAGCACAAACATATAACATTAAGAGGCATAACCTATGAGAGGGCCTCCAAACATACTAGGCTCAATAGATGGAGTACTATCTTGGAGGGTTGACCTCAAAAAAGTCCATTTTTCTTCCTTTGGCTCACTGCTTCCAAATTGGGTGGGTTTTTTTTGGCTGAGGCAATTGGGGTTAAGTGACTTGCCCAGGGTCACAAAGCTAGGAAGTGTTAAATGTCTGAGACCAGATTTGAACTCAGGTTCTCCTGACTTCAGGGCTGGTGCTCTTATCTAATGCACCACCTAGCTGTCTCCAAATTGATTTTCAAGAAAAATCTAAGATAAAATTTAGGTAGATTTCATTATAAGTATCTGCAAAAAGACCCCCATGAAACTGCACCCAAAGGGCTATCAAACTGTGCAGACCCTTTAGGGATCCCAGGCTCTACTGGGTCTGTAACCCAAAGAGATAAAAAAAAAAAAAAAAAAAAAAAAAAAAAGAAAAAAGGACTCACATGTGCAAAAATGTCTGTAGTAGCCCTTTACGTAATTGGCAAGGAACTAGAAACTAAGTGGATGCCCATCAGTTGGGAAATGGATGAATAAGTTATGGTATATAAATGTTATGGAATATTATTGTTCTATAAGAAACAATGAACAGGATGATTTTCAGAAAGGCCTGGAGAGACATGAAGTGAGTAAAACCAAGAAAACAAGATTATGTGATGACTGATGGGCTTGGCTCTTCTCAACAATGAGATGACTTAGGCTAATTAAGGTAGACTTATGATAGAGAGAGCTACCTGCATCCAAAGAGAGGATTCTGGGGACAAATAGTAGATTACAACATAGTATTTTCACCTTTTTAAATTTTTGTTGTTTGCTCATTTTTTTCTTTTTTTAATTTTTCTTGTGAAACATGATAAATGTGGAAATATGTATAGAAGAACTACACAAGTTTGATATATTTTGGATTACTTGCTGTCTATAGAGGGGTGGAAGGAAGGAAAAATGTAAAACACATGGCTTTGCAAGGCTGAATGTTGAAAACTATCTTTGCCCCCAACCAAAAATTAAACTTGAAATACAAAAATTAAAAGGAGAAATCAATAATATTGAAAGTAAAAAAACTATTGAATTAATAAATAAAACCAAGAGTTGGTTTTATGAAAAAGCCAATAAAATAGATAAACCTTTGGTAAATTTGATCAAAAAAAAGAAAGAGGAAAATCAAATTGATAGTCTTACAAATGAAAAGGGGGATCTTTCCACCAATGAAGAGGAAATTAGAGAAATAATAAGGAGTTACTTTGCCCAACTTTATGCCAATAAATTTGATAACTTAAGTGAAATGGATGACTTCTTCCAAAAATATAGGCTCCCTAGATTAACAGAGGAGGAGATAAATTGCTTAAATAGTCCCATTTCAGAAAAAGAAATAGAACAAGCTATTAATCAACTCCCCAGGAAAAAATCCCCAGGGCCAGATGGATTCACATGTGAATTCTACCAAACATTTAAAGAACAATTAGCCCCAATGCTATATAAATTATTTGAAAAAATAGGGGATGAAGGAGTCCTACCAAACTCCTTTTATGACACAGACATGGTACTGATACCTAAACCAGGTAGATCGAAAACTGAGAAAGAAAATTATAGACCAATCTCCTTAATGAATATTGATGCTAAAATCTTAAATAAGATATTAGCAAAAAGATTTCAGAAAATCATCCCCAGGATAATACAATATGATCAAGTAGGATTTATTCCAGGAATGTAGGGCTGGTTTAATATTAGGAAAACTATTAATATAATTGACCATATTAATAATCAAATTAATAAGAACCATATGATCATCTCAATAGATGCAGAAAAAGCATTTGACAAAATCCAACATCCATTCCTACTAAAAACTCTTGAGAGTATAGGAATAAATGGACTATTCCTTAGAATAATCAGGAGCATATATTTAAGACCTTCAGTAAGCATAATATGCAATAGAAATAAACTGTAAACTTTCCCAGCAAGATCAGGAGTGAAACAAGGTTGCCCACTATCACCATTACTATTCAATATAGTACTAGAAACGCTAGCCTTGGCAATAAGAGCCGAGAAAGAGATTCAAGGAATTAGAGTAGGAAATGAGGAAATTAAACTATCACTTTTTGCAGATGACATGATGGTATACTTAGAGAACCCCAAAGACTCTGCTAAAAAGCTACTAGAAATAATTCAAAATTTCAGCAAAGTAGCAGGATACAAAATAAATCCACATAAATCCTCGGCATTTTTATATATCACTAACAAAATGCAACAGCAAGAGATACAAAGAGAAATTCCATTCCAAACAAATGTTGAGAGTATAAAGTATTTGGGAATCCATCTACCAAAAAAAAGTCAGGAATTATATGAGAAAAATTACAAAACACTTGCCACAAAAATAAAATCAGATTTAAATAATTGGAAAGACATTCAGTGCTCTTGGATAGGCCGAGCGAATATAATAAAGATGACAATACTCCCCAAACTAATCTATTTATTTAATGCTATACCAATCAGACTCCCAAGAAACTATTTCAATGACCTAGAAAAAATAACAACAAAATTCATATGGAAGAATAAAAGGTCAAGAATTGCAAGGGAACTAATGAAAAAAAAACTCAGAGGAAGGTGGTCTAAGTGTACCTGATCTAAAGCTATATTATATAGCAGCAGTCACCAAAACCATTTGGTATTGGCTAAGAAATAGACCGGTAGATCAGTGGAACAGATTAGATACAAAGGACAAAAAAGGGTACATCTATAGCAACCTAATCTTTGACAAACCCAAAGATACCAACATTAGGGATAAAAATTCATTATTCAGAAAAAACTGTTGGGAAAACTGGAAATTAGTATGGCAGAAATTAGATATGGATCCACACTTAACACTATATACCAAGATAAGATCAAAATGGGTCCATGATTTAGGCATAAAGAGGGAGATAATAAATAGATTAGAGGAACAGAGGATAATCTACCTCTCAGACTTGTGGAGGAGGAAGGAATTTATGACCAGAGGAGAACTAGAGATCATTATTGATCACAAAATAGAAGATTTTGATTACATCAAACTAAAAAGTTTCTGTACAAATAATACTAATGCAAACAAGATTAGAAGGGAAGTAACAAATTGGGAAAATATTTTTAAAAACAAAGGTTCTGATAAAGGTCTCATTTCCAAAATATATAGAGAACTGACCCTAATTTATAAGAAACCGAACCATTCTCCAATCGATAAATGGTCAAAGGATATGAACAGACAATTCTCAGAGGAAGAAATTGAAACTATATCCACTCACATGAAAGAGTGTTCCAAATCACTATTGATCAGAGAAATGCAAATTAAGACAACTCTGAGATACCACTACACACCTGTCAGATTGGCTAAGATGACAGGAACAAATAATGATGAATGTTGGAGGGGATGTGGGGAAACTGGGACACTAATACATTGCTGGTGGAGTTGCGAAAGAATCCAGCCATTCTGGAGAGCAATCTGGAATTATGCCCAAAAAGTTATCAAACTGTGCATACCCTTTGACCCAGCAGCGCTACTACTGGGCTTATATCCCAAAGAAATACTAAAGAGCGGAAAGAGACATATATGTGCCAAAATGTTTGTGGCAGCTCTTTTTGTTGTAGCTAGAAACTGGAAGATGAATGGATGAGCATCAGTTGGAGAATGGTTGGGTAAATTATGGTATATGAAGGTTATGGAATATTATTGCTCTGTAAGAAATGACCAGCAGGAGGAATACAGAGAGGCCTGGAGAGACTTAAATCAACTGATCCTGAGTGAAATGAGCAGAACCAGAAGATCACTGTACACTTCAACAACAATACTGTATGAGGATGTATTCTGATGGAAGTGGAAATCTTCAACATAAAGAAAAACCAACTCACTTCCAGTTGATCAATGATGGGCAGAGGTAGCTACACCCAGAGAAGAAACACTGGGAAGTGAATGTAAATTGTTAGCACTAATATCTGTCTGCCCAGGTTACATGTGCCTTCGGAATCTAAAGTTTATTGTGCAACAAGAAAATGATATTCACACACATGTATTGTATCTAGACTATATTGTAACACATGTAAAATGTATGGGATTGCCTGTCATCGGGAGGAGGGAATAGAGGGAGGGGGGGATAATTTGGAAAAATGAATACAAGGGATAATATTATAAAAAATATATATATAATAAAAAATTATTAATTAAAAAAAAAAAAGAAAACTATCTTTGCATGCATTTTGAAAATAAAAAGATAATACTTTAAAAAAAAAAAAAAGGGTCCCCATGGAAATATTTTCAGTTTGTGTACCAATATCAATTGTTGATGGGTGAAACTGTTGAGGATGAAATGTAAAAAAATTCTGTAAAGAATTAACTTTATAAGATGCTCCAAATTAAACCAACACACACTGATATTTGGAGATTTCATTGCAAAGATGGGAAAAGGTAAGGATGGGGAAAATATCTAAGAAAGTACTGTTTAGAAAAGAAGTAACAGAAACAAAAGTCTTATAGATTACATATAAGCCTCATACCTTAAATCATGAATACTTAAAGAAAAGAAGTAGTAGTCACTGATCATGGTGAACAAGTAATACAATAAAGGGCAAAATTAATTACATTTTAATAGGGAAAAAACTTCTTTTTTTAAATTGTTATGGGAGTTCTCCATGAGTCACCTGTGTGATCTGGTCAACTGCCTATAGAATTGAATCTTCCAGGCCTACTAAAAATCTCATTTCCCTTTGAGGACTTCCTGCATTCAGGTGACATTGAGGATTAAAGAAGAGCCCTTTACAGGTAAAGAAAGTATCAGATAAGAAGCATGGGGCATTAAATTCAGAATCAGGTCACCAATTTCCATTAGGTGAGTAACAGCACAGAAATAAGCGGAGTTCTACTAGATTGAGACTAGTTGAGACCTAGGTTTGTCCATACATACCAGGGAAAGGAGGGCAAAGGAATTATTTGGAAAGATCCCAATAAGCACAAGGTCCCTTTGAGACACTATTTAAGGGTAGAACCTAGGAAATTCTCATCATTTCCCCCTAGGCTACTTTCCTGTCCTTTAACATTTCTAGGAATTCTCAATTCTTTGAGATGAAAACTTCAAAATTCATACCTACTAAGATCATTTCCCACCCCAGGTGCATGACTTCATCATACACCCCCCCCCCCCCATTTTTCAGTTAAGTTTTGTAAGGAATGAAGAATGGATCCCTGAAGACCTGGCTCCTAGTTCTGGTAACAACAAATCACATTCTTTCTCCTCACAGGTCTTTCTCTCTGATAAGTAGAAAGTTTGTTGTGAAAATTCCCCTGTGATCCAGGTACTGAAAATGTCAAACCCTATAAACTTTACTAACATTACTAGTCAGACAACAAACTTTTATTATACACTTAATAAGTCCCAGGCGCTGTCTTAAGTATTGAAGATAAAGACCTAGGATGTCCTTAACATACCTCATGAATCTCTTCACAATGCTTTAAGTTCTAATTCAAATCCTCTTGACAGTAAGTGGTACAAGTAGTACTGGAGCTGGAAGACCCAGGTTTAAATCCAGCCTTAGACACTTATTAACTGTGTAACTTTGGACAAGTCATTTAACTTCTGTCTGCCTTGGTTTCCTCAATTCAATAATAGCAGTTACCTCCTAAGGTTGTTGTGAGGATCAAATAAGAAAATTGCAAAATACTTAGGACAGAGCCTGACACACAATAGGTGATTGATAAATGCTTATTTCCTACCTCCTTCCTGCCATATAGAATCTTCCTGGATCACTTGTGACCATTGTGATCTCTCCTCTAAGAGCTACCATTGTTACAGAAATAGCAGAGCCCAGACATCTGAATTCTAGTCTCTGCTCAGAAATTTATGTTTTATATATATGACCTTGGGAAAAGTAATTATCTCTCAGCCAAACGAAATAATCCTTTCCAGCTTTGCATTGAGTAAAAACTTCTTGAAAGCAGTGCTTGAGTTTAATATTTCTGTATTCCTTACAGGATTTAGTACAATGCTAGGCACAAAAGAAATGCTCCCTAAATACTTTTTGATGAATTAAACTAAATGTTTCTTCATTTGTTCATTTCCTTCCATGCCTTGAGCAGAACTAAGGGCTATAGCTGGAATGTCTTAAGGTTCTGTTGGTGAGAGACCTTTGGGAAGAATGTAGAACTGAGAATATGGAAGGTATCCAAAGAGCACTTTTACTGACTTAACTCCCCACTCATCCCATTCCCCA
The DNA here is from genome assembly GCF_048593235.1 of Sminthopsis crassicaudata. Taxonomy (NCBI): domain Eukaryota; kingdom Metazoa; phylum Chordata; class Mammalia; order Dasyuromorphia; family Dasyuridae; genus Sminthopsis; species Sminthopsis crassicaudata. The sequence goes on from NC_133620.1 coordinate 144,216,249, forward strand.
GTTACTGCCTATAACCCAGGGTCCTATAAAATTAAGAGACTCTGGGAAATATAAAAATTTCCTCTTGTCACTCTTATCATTGAGTTTCTCTCTTAGCTCAAAAGCCAGGAACCTAGGGTTAAGATGGACAAAGTATTGCTACTGTACCTCTCACTGCTCTACTTCTTGGGAAGTAAATCCTTGGACATAATGTTGAAGATCTTGCAAAGTTCAGTTCTAAACAGTAGAAGTGATTAAAAACAAAACAAAACAAAACAAAATCCAATACCTCCTTTTCCTTATTTATGGAATCCCTAAGTTATTTCTTAGATCTCTCATAATATCTAGCTCCTGGGGCACAGTGGATAGAACACCAGCCCTAAAATCAAGAGGACCTGAGTTCAAATCCAGTTTCAGACACTTGACATTTACTAGCTGTGGTACACTGGACAAATCACTTAACCCTGATTGCTTTGCAAAACAAAAAACCAAAACTCATTATCTAGCTCCTTTTAGGGGTCTGAGATAGCAAGTAAGGGGAGAAAGGAAAGATAATAGGAATTAGGAACCTAAGGAGACAATGTAATGTCATTTGTGTTAGCTGTGTTCCAAGATAGGAAAGAATAGATAGGAGTTCTTCAAGTGAACAGAAGGGCCAGTTTGGCTCCAGAGCTGGTATTCTCTATCCATTGTACCATCCATAACTAACCCCAAATGATTTCTTAATCATGAAATCTAATAGACTTTTCTTAATTCTTTTTTCTTGAATATTCTGTGGCTTTTGACTCTGTTAATAACTCTCTTTTTGTTAAATGTTCCTGACACTGCTCTTTCCTTCTTTTCCTCTTACGATCTGACACCATGATTCAGTTTACTTTCTTGGATCTTAATACAACTTTCTTTATAAGTCAATATATCCAAAACTGACTTTGTTATCTTTCCATCCCAATTCCACTCTCTTCTTCCCTATTACTGCTGAAAGTACTACCCTCAGACTCACAATCTCTTTGTCATCCTCAATTCCTCCCACTCTTTCATCCTATCCCTATATATTATATTATTATATATTAATATATTATATATTATACTATTATTATAAAGTCTTATTAATTATGTGTTTGTAAAATCTCTTGTATATGGCCCCTTCTTTCCTCTAACACTGAAATTACCCTTGTGAAAGTTCTCATGCTTGGATTATTGAAAAAGACTGCTGGTTGGTTTCTCTGTCTCAAGTCTTTCTCAGTCAATTCTCTAACAAGTAATCACATTGATTGCTTTCTGAAGAAAACAGATAGTAGCATGTGCCAGGCAAATTAAATCACCATCAACACTACATTTTCTGATCCTAATGGACACTACCCAGGACCTTGAATTTACAAGCCTCAAGGATTGCAATGCTTCTAATGCCCGAAGTCATCATTCTGTTAAGTAAGCTCTGTGAAGATGCAGTCTGGCAATTACTTCTGCAGATCCTATGATTGTAAGTACCAAAGACCCCCAGGGGAAAAAAGTTCTTAGTACTAAAGTCCTTGGATAGAGTCAAATGTGTCATCAGAAGCAAATGTGATTTTGTCAATGGAAATAACATTAAAGAGGTATAATCTTCTGTTTTACTGTTGCACATGAAGAACCAGACAATAAGTGAACTACCATATTAAGTACTTACTATGTGCTAGGCACTGTTAAGAGCTGAGGGTACAAGGAAAAGCAAAAATCAAACCAAATCAATTTCTTCTCTCAAAGAGCTCAAAATCAAATGAAAGAACTCAAGTCTAATGAACCAGCAGTGTCAAATTCAAATAGAAATGTGCCTGTATAATGACTTAGAAAATCACAAGTTAACATTATCTATGCTTTATTTTGTTAAACATTTTTCAATCACATTTTTAATTTAGTTCAAGTTTCACTCTGGAACTTTGTAGGTCTCAGGTGAAGGGTCCACGTCTGACAATTCTGACAACATGGGATCTTTCTATTTGATTTGCACCTGAAACCTTTCACATAAGCTGTCTCCTTCATTAGAATCCAAGTTCCTAGAGAACAAATACTATTTTATATTACTATTTGTATCTCCAGATTAGCATGGTGTTTTGTACTGAGTAAGTGCCTAATATGTTTCTTTTTTTATATATTCATTTATTTCTTAAGCACAAGTTTGATCATGACATATTCCTATCTAATAAATTTCAACTGCTCCCTATTACCTTTAAGATCAAATAAAAAAGTTTTGTTTAGCTGCTCAAAAACCTTCCTACCCTAATAGTATTTATATATCTTACATCTCCTTCATGAATATTATAATCCAATGATTCTAACCTCTCTGCTCTCCCTCTCTAATCTGTGTAGTATATCTCTGGCTATCTCCAATGATTGGAGTTCTCTCCTTCCTCTCTTCTACCTCCTAGCTAAAATTCTACCTTCTCCAAAAAACCTCCCTTTCTTTCTTAATATTAGCACTTTCCCATTGAGATTATCTCCCCCAACATAGGTGTAAGCTTTAAAAACAAGAGATAATTTTTGCCCCTTTTTTGTTATCACCTTGTACACCTTATTCCATTGTACTATTTTTTCCCACTGCATAACATTTCTGTAGCTACCTCTGGATTGAAAGCCTGACCAAATAATAAATATTTAGAAAATTACTGCTATGAGTCAGGCTCTGTGTTAGGTGCTAAGGACACAAGGGCAAAACATGAAACAATTCTTATTCTCAAGAAGCTTATGTTTTATCACTTACATGTATCTATGTCAATACAAAAAAGTTACAAATTGCTGCCTTTCATTAATATCATTCTTATGTAAGACAAAAGAAATAATTTCATTTCTTCTCAAAAAAAAAAAAACCAAGAGAAATTTTTTTGAAATTTCCATTTAGTTTTTAATTTTTGTCAGAGCAGGACTTTTTGAGCCTGGCTAAATATACCAAATGTGTCCTGTTAGATATCTCTCTAACAGCTGACAGTACTTCCCATGAAATGTTTGATATTTTAGTTAAATGCAGAAGCTATTTGTGACCAGTTGGTAAAACACAGACCAAGGGAACCTCCAATGAATTCAAATTTACCTGACCTAGATGAATTGCTTACCAGAGTATAGAAGGGATTCTCAGATATGATTGCAGAGCTACTGACAGAGATATTTAAGGAACAATAGAGTAATACGAGCAAAAATCAGCAAGGGAATGAAGTACGAGTCTTCAATATAAAAATCAAATAAAAAGTATAAAAATAAGCTTGATATCAATTCCTAGAAAATTTTAAAGTATTTTATTAAAGGAATGGTTTGTGAACAGGTAACAAAGGGGAAATGATGACCACTACAAGCCAGGTTAAGAGTGAATCAGGGGAGTAGCTAGGTGTTACAGTGGATAGAATACCAGCCCTGAAGCCAGGAGGACCTGAGTTCTTAGACAGATAACACTAGCTGTGTGACCCTGGGCAAGTCACTTAACTCCAATTGCTTCAACAACAACAACAACAACAAAAAGAGTGAATCAGGCTCATCAGTTGGAGAATGGCTGAACAGGTTATGATATAAGAATATTATATGAATATTGTTCTATAAGAAATGATTATGAGGATAATTTTAGAAATTTCTGGAGAGACATGAATTGATGCATTTTGATTGTTGTTTTCTCACTCATTTACTTTCTTTTTTTGATCTGATTTCTCTTGTACAGCAAGAAAATTGTATAAATATGTTCATACATATTGGATTTTGTTACACCCCTAGGACTACTCTAACCTGGTAGCTCCCCTGAGAGCTACTCTTAATGCCTGTCCATCAACGGCACGGCTAGGCAACACTTACCTGTCTTCGGGCACCAACCCGGATCCCATAGAGACAGACCACCAGAAGGTAGGGGTGAAGCGAAAAAGAACTTTATTCTGAGATAGCACATCTTTATACCCCACTGATGACATGGGGGAAGGGGGAAGTCCTCTAGGAACCTGGCATAATGGGATTGGCCCGAGAAGAAGGAGGGAGGCGTGCTAGGCTTTAAGAGCACTAAGGAGGGAGGCGTGGTACCTGGAGTCAGATACCACCTCATGGGGCTGTGCCCCACCTCCATGTAGGACTCGCTTACCCCTCAGAACCTCTCATCCCTTAGGTTCTCCCACATGCCTTGAACTGCATTCCTTGCTTCTAGACGCTTTTTAACCCTTACAGGATTTAATGTATTTTAACATGTTTAACATATATTGAATTGCTTGCCATCTAGGGGAGGAGGAGAAAATCTGAAAAACAAGGCTATGCAAAAAAGAGTGAATCAAGTCTATTATTAGTTCCTATTCCCCTCTTCAATGATTTTAATTAATATACCAGGCAAACGCTAATAAATCTTGTCCTCAGAAAGGCAATGGCTAAATATGTAAAAATATTCTTATGAGCAAAATAGATTATGTAAAGAACAGGTTTGGAATTGGTTGAATGAGCCCAAAGAATATTCATTTCTAAATTAATGTCTCTAGTAAAGTCTTACAGGGTTTTGTCCTTGGCTTTGCTTCATTCCATGTTGTCCTTAATGATTGGGTTAAAGGTATGAATACCATATCTATAACATTTATAGAAGATCTAATAGCTGGAGGATACACACAAACATATGTACATAAATGTGTATACTTAAATAAGCAAGAGATGGTTTGAAACTAGCAAAATGAAATATAGTAATTGCCAGACCTCATTTTAAATCTATTGGAAGTTAAAGGGGAATGACTGGCACTGGCACAGGGATCTCTATAGCAGTTGCTAAGTGACATTCCCTGACTCTTTCTTTTTGTATTCCCTCCATTACTACTCCCAGGAAAATTTCCTTTGTATGACTATGCCCCTGGTGAGAGATCATCTCAGTCTTAATTTTTATTCTCTTCTATGTCACCTCCAGCAACTTAGGCTGTAGCTCTGTTGCTTATTCATACCAGCAAATAACAAATCAGAACAAAAGTCCATAAAATAGTTTAAAAAAATCAACTTGCAGAATGTTTGTGGCAGCCCTCTTCGTAGTGGCCAGAAACTGGAAACTAAGTGGATCTCCATCAATGGGAGAATGGCTGAATAAATTATGATATATGAATATTATGGAATACTATTATTATGTAAGAAATAACCAGCAGGATGCTTATAGAAAGACCTGGAGAGACTTACATGAACTGATGCTGAGTGAAATGAGCAGGACCAGGAGATCATTATATACTTCAACAACAACAATACTATATGATGATCAACTCTGATGGACGTGGCCCTCTTCAATATGAGATGAATCAAATCAGTTCCAATAGAGAAGTAATGAACTGAACCAGCTACACCCAGAGAAAGAACTTTGGGAGATGACTATGAACCACTACATAGAATTCCCAATCCCTCTAGCTTTGTCTGCCTGCATTTCTGATTTCCTTCACAGGCTAATTGTACACTATTTCAAAGTCTGATGCTTTTTGTACAGCAAAATAATTGTATGGACAAGTATACATGTATTTAACTTATATTTTAACATATTTAATATGTATTAGTCAACCTGCCATCAGGGGTAAGGGGTGAGGGGCAAGAAGGGAAAAGTTGGAACAAAAGGTTTTGCAATTGTCAATGCTGAAAAATTACTCACGTCTATATCTTGTAAATATAAAGCTATAATGAAATTTTTTAAAAATCAACTTGCACAAATAGAAGATGGCAAAGATAAGCATAGAAATCATTTCAAATGACAAAGACCTGAGGTTTTCAGTGTAGTAGAGTGAACTCAAAGTAACTTAGAAACAATTGTTAAATTATAGAAAGCATTTACATTTCTGAAATTGGCAAATAATACAAATCAGGGCCTTATTCGTTTTGTTGGCTGTCTACACTCAAGAGTGATGGAGAAAATGTTAACCCTAAAATACAATTTATAAATCATAGAATATCGTGTCTAATTCTGGGTGTCATATTTTAGAAAGAATACTAATTATCTGGAATTGTCCAATGGAAGATAATTTTACTTCAAACCATATCATATGAGGATGTTTGATCCACTAGTGATATTCATCTTAGCGAAAAGACTTGGAGATGAAAAAATAGTTGACTTCCAGTACTGGAAAGGTTGTGTTGTGGAAGGGGGATTTTAATTGTTCTACTTGGAAGAGAAAAAAATGATTATTTGTTGGAAACAGGAAATAGAAAGGCATATTTTGGATAAACTTCAAACAGAAAATTCCAAAAAATAGAACAGGCTTACTTTTGGGAAAATGAAATTTCCCACTTCTGTAATCTTTCAAATGGAGGCTGGATATAATTTATTGAGTACATTCAATCAATCAATAAGCATTAAGTGCCTAATGTGGGCTAGGCACTGAGACATGATTTTTCTTTGGGTAAGGGTTGGACTGCTGAGAGAGCCTTTCCAAGATGATACTTCTGTGATTCTATAATTTATGGCAAAGTAGAAATTCATATAGCTAATTTGATTATAACATTCTCACTAATCTTTAAGCTTAAACAAATAAAAAAAGCTTACAAGTTTTAAGCTTAAAAAAAAAAACAAAACAAAAACCTATAATTCAAAGAATTGTAATCTCATTCATGTAGTACTACCTCCTGGGATCCAAAAAGAAAAAGCTAAGGATTGTCATTTGGCAACTGTTATAAATGACCCTATGTCAATCATCCCCCACTCTCTCTTCCCCTCTCCGATTGGTTCTTCCCCTCCTGCAGATTTACAGTGAGCTCTGGGAATTACTATAGTTCACCTTGCTAATTTTAGACCATCACTCTTGACTATTAAATATACAATTGATCCATACCTTCCTATCATTTACAAATGTTGTATATGTTCTTCCAAGAATCTCTCATTATGATTCATGTACATCCTTTTTTTTGATCTTCTAATATTCCATGTATGAAACAAAATATTTGTAAAGCACTTTCACAATACCTGACACAAAGTAGACATTTAATATTCATTCCCTTCCCCTAAACCCTTTTCATAAGAAATAGTGCAACATTTGAACTGTTTATTATCATTTACTTTTCCCACATGGCATCAACTTTTCTGATTATGAATTTCTCAGGCAGCATCCTTTACTGTTCTCCAGTAATACCTTCTTATAGATCATCATAATGTTATCTGAAGAGTGGCATAGCTATATTTTTATAGCCTTACAAATACTGTCTTAGGCCATTTCCTATTTCTTGCTTACTTACATGGGTTTATCCACTAGGTTATCTACATTGATTAAGTCCTTTAACATTTGAAGATGGCACTCTGCTAATGATATAAAGTTGTGCAAAACTACAGGGGCTAGTCAATGTGACTTAATATTTATCATAAAATGATACCTTGGGGGTGGATGGCAATTTTGAAAAATAAAGGAGAGGGGAATATTTGATTTTTTGCTATGGTTATCCATACTAATGAAATTAAAAACTACCACCACAATAATCACTCTGAGAAAGGCCCACAAGGACTACATGTTTGGCTTCTGCAACAAAAGAATGGGGAAAAGTATGGCCCTAAGCAACAGGTGTCAAGAATAAAAAGAGAATCAAGTATGTCAATGCCACAAAGGGAGTGACCAAGAAACATACTCCAAATCAAAAAGTGTTCCCCCCCCCCCTTTTCTTTGTGTGTGTGAAACTGGAGGTGAAGAATGGGGAAGACAGGAAAGGACAATTACACAGGAAATAGAATCTTTATTATTCATTTTAGAGCTCCTCCTTGGTCCTTCACTCTAAAAAATTCTGACTTGTTCTCTACCAAGCTAAAGGAGATACCACCATATCTGAAAAGATAAAAGTACTGAGAGTACTGTAACAGATTCCAAGAATAAACTTGAAGTAAATTGTTCACAGAAGCATTGTTCCACATGGTAGTTAGATTCTATAGAACTATATAGGATATAGTTATAGTTTGTATACTTGCATAGATCTACAAACTCAATATGGGTATTCCCTCCAGTAATACCCATACATATCATCTTATCCTGTGCTACCATAGTCTATGTCCTCCTGTAAGTATTCCATTGCAGATATACCCAATAAGCTGAGGATATAGTAAAAAGGTAAACCATATTCTCCTTTTCCCCATCATTCAGATTCTGCTCTTCACCCCAGCATCCCCCATCATAAGCAGTTGCATTTCAATGACACATGGTGGAGCACATAAAATTTCAAAGTAATTTACACTTCAAAGAAAAGTCTAGTTATCTTTTGGAGAGAGACTGGTGGGAATGGAGGTTGATTCATGATTGTATAGAAGTAGGTTAGAGTCTGCACAGTACTACTGGCATTCTTGCTTCTTTTAATTTTTACCACCTGTTGCTTAATACTATCGTTTTCTCTCTATTTTGCTGCAGAAGCCAAATATACAAATCTCTTGAGGCTTTCTGAGGAGTGGTTGTTGTGGTGGCAGTTGTTTTTATACTAACATTTACATTTCAAGGAAACCAGCATGATGTGAGGGTGTCCAGTGGGCCTTTATATATAATAAAATAATCTTGCCATTTAAAGCCCTTCACACAACTTGACCTTCCCCTAGCCTTGCAGTTTCCTAAGCAATGGCTGAAATATCTAGGAAAAGCAAAGCAGCATTAGCATTGGGTTGTGAGTGGCCACTCTATTTCCAGCATAAGCAAAATAAGGAGAGTCAATCTAAAAAAAGAAAAAGGAAAAAGGAAAGAAAAATGCCTAGATCACCTTTTGTCTTTAACTCTTGTGTCTAATAATGTTCTACATAAAAGCATTTAATAAGCATTTAGTCATTTTGAATTTAAATTTACTTTTTCTATGCCTATAACCTTTCTAATCAATTAAACTAGTCTCCCCAAATAATTCTTAATCATTCCTATGGCCAATTATGTCTTCTCAGTACTGTCCCCTCCACCCAAACTACATGGATTAAATTGGTCCATGGACAACAAAAAAAAGTAGAGCCTTTTCAGATTGGTAGGACAATAAAGAGCTAGCTATTCATTCCACTGAGAGACAATTTGAGAAGTGATGTGTGTGTGTGATTATTATGACACAATGAATCAGATTAAGACTTCAGTAGATATTACATTTTTATAAACATGATGAAACGCAGAGATGTCAAATATGTTATGATGTGGCCCAGAACACTCACTACTATGGCCTTATGAATGCAGTCAAAATCAGATTAAAATGTAGCTAGAAAATATTTAACAACAACAATAACAAAAAAATTAAATTACAACACAGATGTTAATTTATGATATTCTAATGCATGGCATGTTATTTCTAATACGTGTTACCTACATAGAACTTTCTCTACCAGAAAGTATGGTTTAGATCAGGGGTTCTCAAACGACAGCCAGGCCAAATGCGGCCTGCCAGGTTATGGCAAATGGGCTGAGGGGCGGAGACAGAGTGTGAGTTTTTGTTTTTACTATAGTCTGGCCTTTCCACAGTCTGAGGGACAGTGAACTTAAACTTAAAAAGTTTGAGGACCACTGGTTTAGATACTTTTCTCGTCCCCCAGCTTTCCAGTTTCTTTTTATGTTATCTCCCTTTCCCCCATTAGAATATAAAATTTTTGAGGGCAGGGTCTCTTTCTGCTTGTATTTAAATTCCCAGCCCTTAGCATGGTTCCTGGCAGATGAGCTTATTGACTTGACTTGAAATATAAGAAAGCAAAAGTGATTAGAACTGATGACCAGGAAAAAAAAAATTCTTGAAAGGGCTTCATATCTGTGCTTAAAGAGTGATCATATCATATAACTTTCTTTTTTCCTCTATCAGGAGGTAAGAAAGGACACATAGAAGTTGAAGAAAATACAGTAAGAAACTTCCAGCTAACAAAGAATGCTATAATGGTCAACTAAGATGATTCTTCTCATTAGTTAAATCAGCCTAAGGAAAATGAATAAGAACCGAGAGCATGCTAAAGAGATCTTAGAATGACTTAGGATGGTAGAATATTTTCATTATGAGCGCAAGGTACTAAGGGGAACTACTGATGAATTCCAGGCTTAGTTGTCTCCTCTGAGTCACTCTCATTACTGGTACAGATTATTAAATGGAAAGGCCCACACTGCTTGTTTTTTCTTGTTCCTTCTTTTTGTTTTGCTCAGCATGAAAAAGTGAATCCAATGACCAAACTAAATTGTATTCAACAAAATACCTCCATCTCTCTCCTATTGTTTGCCATAAGCCAATGTGCAATATTATCCAACAGACTGTTAGTGAGCAAGCTTATTCTAATATAAAAAATCACAGGCCCTGGGGATAGACTACTTGGTTCAAAGTAGTCTGATAGTAGATGTAGGTGAAGTTAGTTCTTGAAGCCCTCTTCATTTCTTTCTTATGCAAAACTGGGGTAATATTTATTATTGAGAGGAAAAGTTAATTGCATGACACTTTATAAATTCAAACTATTTTAAAGGGAAGGGTCTCTATGGTTCTACAGCAGATCTGGATTTAACCATACTATGAAGAAAACAATCAGAAACCAACATATAATAACAAAGTACTACAACAAGGTTTAGGCTTAAATAAGAAAAGTTTATGGCTACTTATGAGGGTAAGAAAAAGAGATAGTAACTTTGGAATATTTGAGAATAAGAAAAATGGGCTGCAGGACACAAAAACAGGAAAAAATTAATGTATAAAAATGAAGAATGGTTCATGAAATGTAATTAATTGCCAAAAGATAATTGGCAGAAATAACCCAGACTCTTTTGAATGATTTGATGCCAAGAGAAAGAATTGGTGACTGAAGAGGAAATATCTGTACTTTCAAAGAAAATAAAATCCATCCAATAAAGGTTTTTCAGATTTCAGGAAAGCTAAGGGTAAATGGATTTTCATCCTCTCTCAAGTTTTAAAGTGCAATAAATAATTTTAAGTATACAATGGTTTTTAGCTAGATCTACTTCTAAGGAGATTTTGAAAAAGGTAAATATTAAGATTATGGTTAAATACCTAATGTTACTAAGTTTTGTTTTTTTTTTTTAAACAAATGAAAGGACCCATTTATTTTGTACAATTTAAAGAGTTCCAAAATCAGTTGTGAAATACAGATATTTGCTATTATTAAATAGGACTCAACTTTCATGTCAATAAAATTTAGATTAGGGACAGCTAGGTAGCACAGTGAATAGAGCATCAGCCCTGAATTCAGCAGGAACCAAGTTCAAATCTGGTCTCAGACACTTAACACTGTCTAGCTGTGTGACCCTGGGCAAGTCACTTAACCCCAATTGCCTCAGCAGCAAATAAATTAAATTTAGATTAAATTTCAGTTCCAATTAAATAATAACTCAAGGTTTATTTAATAAATTCAAGTGCTATATCCCTTTTCCTTGATTCTCTACATAAATGAAATTGTTTTTCCTTCTTAAATAGCACTAGCAGTTTTCTTCCTCAAATAGTATTAGCAGTTCTCCTTTCTCCTTTGTTCCTATCACTCTATACTTAAGAGTTCTAATAAAATCTTATTGCCTTTACAATAAATTTTACGGGTCTTCTATTCTTATCCTTTTCCATGCTCACTACAGCATTGTTTTCAGAACACTGAACATTTTGTGAGTTATGTAATTGATAAGAAAGGAAGAAAAAATTAAAAAACATGTTTTCTCTATCTTAAGTTTTACTGGTACTGCCTTATTATAGAAGGGTATCTAGGAGAGACTTCTATAGATCACTGAATCTGTCTATAGGTCTCTTTGGCTGATCAACAGTGAAGGAAGGCTTCATAGCATCATTCTTTTCTTAGAAAGTAGCTCTTAAATTTTTTTTTTAAACCATTCCAAAAATCAATAATTCAAAAAGTTCTGTCTGGCTTATAAAAAAAATCTTTCCCATATCCCTTTAAGATATTTCTGATCTATTAAAATGCAGGGTACTTTATGGTAAACTTTGTGTTATGAAACAAATATATTTCCTAAAGCAAAATGTATATAATATTTTTTTTCATTGGCTTATAATGATTTTGGGGCAGCTAGGTGGTGCAGTGGATAAAGCACCAGTCCTGAAGTCAAGAAGACCTGGAGTTCAAATTTGATCTCAGAAACTTAACACTTCCTAGTTGTGTGACCCTGGGCAAGTGGCTTTACCCCAATTGCCTCAGGAAAAAAAAAAAAAAAGCTTACAATGATTTCAGGGACATTATTTTCAATTGGCAATGGCTCCTAACATCTTTTCTTTTTCTTTCTTTCTTTCTTTCTTTCTTTCTTTCTTTCTTTCTTTCTTTCTTTCTTTCTTTCTTTCTTTCTTTCTTCCTTCCTTCCTTCCTTCCTTCCTTCCTTCCTTCCTTCCTTCCTTCCTTCCTTCCTTCCTTCCTTCCTTCCTTCCTTCCTTCCTTCCTTCCTTCCTTCCTTCCTTCCTTCCTTCCTTCCTTCCTTCCTTCCTTCCTTCCTTCCTTCCTATTAGTAGTATTCTATACTACAAAAACTCTCATTAACACAAAAATTTAATATCAAGTATGCCTTCCAAGATAGGTATTAAGGTCAATTGTTCTTATCTGTGACAATATACATGAAGACCATATAAACATTTCTGTCAAATGGTCATCCAATCTCTTGAAGCCTTAGATATTTCTTTCATTAAACAACTCATTCAATGATCAGAAAGCCATATATAAAATGCCAGTAGACAAAGACAAAATTAAAAAGTGTTCCCTTGAGGAATTTACATTTTATTCTACTTAGCTGGAGTTTGGGGCTGGGAGGGTGGGAGATACTGAATAAATAAGTGTAATCTGAGGAAAGGAGAAAGCTTAACACCCAGAATCATAGTATCATAGAAGATGATACGAAAGAGAAGAGGATTCTGGAAATATGGCAGAGTAGGTCAGAAAATTCCAAGTTCCCCAGATTTCCTTCACAAACAAATTTGAGCCTCAGGGCAAATTTAGACCAGTGAAAAACAAATAAAACTTGGGTCAGAACAGGTTCTAGGGGGACAATTGGAGGAGGCTGGAAGAAAAACCCCAGGACTGAGATTTGGCCTGTGTGAAATATAAAATACCTTCAGGCTAGCTCCAAAGAAACAGCAAATTGGGAGCCCTGGGGCTAGTTTCAACTACAGAAACTTTCACCTCCTGAATGGGGAACTAAGGGTCTGAATCCAGGAAGAGAGGGGGAACTTTTGCTGATAAAGAACTCCAGGCCTAGTTGTGCTGGTGAGACTGGCCCTGGGCAAGAAGGAACAGCTACACACCTAGCCTGACAAGTACAGAAGCAATAGGGTAGGGAAGCTGTGGCTGTGAGCACTTACAAAGGGGTGGAATTCTTGGTTTGGGGTTCCAGGCTGGAGGGGAGAACTGAAAGAAATCTTGAAGCCAGAGACAACCATCCCACCACAGATTTAGAGGTGATTACACTATCAAGCTCTGATTAAAAATAAAGGCAAAGAAGAAAAAAATCCAACCATAGTCAGGGTTCATTTTCAGAGAACAGTGAAGAAAAAAAAGTTTTTTCTACCCAAAGAATAATGTTAAATGATTATCTGCCTAAAAAGATTTTATATAGGTTTATATAGGTTATAAATATATATATATATACACACACTCAAAAAAGATTTAAAAAAAAAAAATCAAAGGACAGGGGCAGCTAGGTGGTGCAATGGATAGAACACCAGCCCTGAAGTCAGGAGGACCTGAGTTCAAATCTGGGCCTCAGACACTTAACACTTCCTAGCTATGTGACCCTGGGCAGGTCACTTAACCCCCATTGTCTCAGAAAAAAAAAAATCAATTGAGAGAGACTGAGGAAAAATTAAAAGCAAAAATCCAAACAAACAAACAAAAAATCTAAGAAAAACAAGATTACTACTAATAAAGTCAACCAATTAGAAAAGTTAATCCAGAGTCTAAGGAGAAAGTTACTCTTTGAAAATTAGAACTGGATGAAATTGAATGGATGTCCATCAGTTAGAGAATGGTTAAATAAGTTATGTATATGAATGTAGTAGAATATTATTGTTCTATAAGAATTAATTTCAGAAATGCCTGGGAAGATTTACATAAACTGATGCTAAGTGAAGTGAGTAGAACCGAGAGAACATTGCACACAGCAACAAGATCACGTTAGGGATCAACTGTGATAGACTTGGCTCTTTTCAACAATGAGCAATTTCAATAGACTTAGAATGAGAAAACGCCATTCATGTCTAGAGAGAGAACTAAAGAGACTGAATGTATTATTAGTATAACCCTTCTCCAGTAATTTGTCCATCTGTCTCACTCCACAAATCTCAAATCCTCAAAAGAATATGGAAGGCAAGGGGGGACTGTTTTCATTGTAGGGGGATATTTAGGTGACATCAAAACAACAGATGACAATAATTTTTGTTTTTAAAAGAAAGCATTTGAGATCAAACCAAGATGTTTATCTAACAGTAACATGGCAAATGCCATGTAAGTCTAAGATTATGGATAAAAACTTAGTAGAAATATAAGTGAAGGTAAACACTATGTCTCATAGGTCAACTTTTTTTTTTTTTTTTTTTTTTTTTTTTTTTTTTTTGGCAAGGCAATTGGGGTTAAGTGAGTTGCCCAGGATCACACAGCTAGTAAATGTCAAATGTGTAGGCTGGATTTGAACTCAGATTGTCAGAACTCAAGGGACACTGGTCTATCTACTCTTACTGGTCATTTTTTGTCCATTTAAATCAGAATAGTTGACGTAAGTAGTTAGTAAGATAGTCATAGGTACTTTTAGCTACCCTAGTCAGGGATTTTCCTTGTCTCTTTCTCAAACTTCTATGTACCTAGGATTACCTTTCCCCTTTTATTTTCCACAGATTTACCCTATCCTGTAAAAACACACTGCTCAACTTTTCTACTTTCTCTATCATGTCCCAGATGACTCTCATCATGTAAGTTCACTCTGGCCTTGGAATCCACATACTGGAAGTATTCTTTGCCCCTTTGGTGTTCTCCCTCTGTTTGGATGGCTTCTCCTAGATCTTATATTTAAGGAAAGTGCCCAAGCAGTCAGTTATATTTCATTTTGCCTTCTGCAGGTTATACTCCAGACTTTATCTTCTCTCTCCCCCCCCTCCATGTCTTTCCCTACTGAATATAATGTATTAATATTTCCAGCACTTAGTACATCTCCTGACACATAACAAACACTTATTAAATGTGCACTGATTAGACTACTAGTAGGAAGAGTTCAAGGTTAAACATTATCTGATGGAGGTATGGCAAACTTCTTCTAAACCACACTATTAATAACACAAGTTTGTAAGTTATTTGTCCATAGCTAACTCACTGTCTTGAACATTAACCACCTTGAGGACAGGGACTATTTCATTTTTGTAAGTAGTCAGCAAAGTACTTTGCTCATAGTAAGTATTTAATAAATGTACTACATTTAAATCTGTAGATTTTTCAAGTTACTAATTTTCTGCAATTCTAAAAATGTGGCCAAATGTTATTTCAAATAGGTACTCATCAGACTGACCCTTACAAATGTTCAATCTCATCACAGAAAGGCCCTCAAAGGTGATCTAGTTTAATCTATACTTGAACAAAATGATCTTTATAGCACAACCAACAAATGAAACGAAGAGGAATTCCCTATTTCATGCAGGCAGGTTTTCAACTGTGGGTAGTACTAATTGTTATCAAGTTTCTCTTTATTGTCTAAATTGTCTTATTGAAACTTCCACTCATTGCTTCTGGTTTTGCCATCTGGAGTCTTTCTATGTCTCTTGGGATTTGTCTTTACCCTTTTATTTTTACAACTTTACAATCTTGGTTGTCATTAATATATCTTATCTGTCTCTTTCTAGTCCATGCTATATAGTGCTTCCAAAAGAAATATTACTAAATCAACTTTTTTTACATCAATTTACTGATCTAGAATCTAAACATACTTCAACCAAATGACTGAGAAAGTAATGAATCTGCTTGATTGGTTTAAGTAAATATAATGCTGACAGTTCTTGAAATTGAGGTTTGAGTCTCAGTCATTACATAATGTTTGCTGATATTGCATATAGCTTTCTAAATACTCATATGTAAAACAGACTACAACCCTTATCAGATGTATATATAAACTAGTTAAGTGACAAGACCAGCTAAAGATATAGATTATTTATGACTGTTTTTGAAATCTCCTAAGAAAGGCATATAAGATGCCTGAAACTTCATATTCCCAATGATGATGGGAAAGTTAAGGATTCAGAAATTTATTAAGAAAATTTTACCTTACTAAATACATGACATTTTAAGTGTGGTTCTCTGGAGGCTTGTTAAACTTTTTCTACTCACGACCCCTTTTCTCCTAAGAAATTTTTATCAGACCCAGTCTTGAATTTGAGCTGTGGTGTTTCTAGTGGTGTGTGTGCATATGCATTATGCATGTGCAATGTAAAGTGTGCACACTGTATGTTCAGAACCAAGGCTGGAGTGAAACTCAACATAGTCAAGCACTGCCAGAAAACACCTCTGATTCATTATGTGTTTGATTTTGAAGTAAATTTTGGCTGTTGTGTTCAAAAACCTTTTAGTGTTGACAGATTTTTTAACCCCCCACATTTACTTACAGGATTGTGACTTGCAGTTTAAGAAGCTTTGTTCTATGACAGTATACCTATAATGAATTAAATCCTTTTAAAAAACATAATTATGTACTTTAAAAAATATTTCTAGTGATCTTCAGTGAACTTTACCTCAAAATAATATCTTTAATCAACCACATAAAGACAATAAAATTGATAAAAACAAATTTCCAACTAACATTTTTGGACATTTGCTATAAATAGGCTTCAAATTATGGAAAATGCATTTCAAAATATAAATAATCTCACAACTCTGGCAACCAACTATAAACAAATAATATATCAAGTTACTGTCATCCATGTAGTACCCATGCTTTTGTTAAAACTTGAATAAACTGACTAATTCATCCCTGAAATAAACTTTTAGAATAAGAAGCATTTTTAGATGCTACCATATTATATGGCTTAATTAGTTGGGGGAAAAAGTCAAATCTATTATATGACCCCAACAGTGTCAACAACTAGTTATAATCACTTTTATTTTGTTAAAAATCTGAAAAAGAAAATGCATTTTGAAATAATTACTAGTAAACTTAAAAAAAAAAAGACACCAATATTTGTTATTGAAATAGGAATTTTATTTTATTAGGAGATATTCTTACCTTTTGTTTTCTAGTTGTTTTCCCCTATTGTCTGCTAAGAGTCAAATGATTTACAGAAACTATTAGGAGCCAAATATTCTCTAAGATCTACTAATAAGTTATAAAACTAGAATTTTTAAAATCATGTCTGTCTATATTTATTGAAAGAATTACCATTTTTCTCCATACCACTTTTCTTACATTAACAAAAGCTTATAAATGCTCAATTCCTACTAGCTAATAGCAGCTGTATATAGCTTTCTTCTAGAAGGAATGTGCAAGTCAGCCAAACTCAGCAATTATGTATGGTGGTTTTGTGGTAAATGCTACCATTTATAAGGGATCAAGAAAAATATAATAAATCTAAGACTGAATGGTCACATATTATCAAAACATAACATTATGTAACTGTTTACCTTCTGTATGTTTTGAATTCTTAATTCAATATTATTTCCTTTTATACTTGAGTTCTAACATATAAAAGAAGGTACTTAGACTGTGGTTCACTGGACACCCAGACCTGGTCTTCTAAAGAAAGAATTCAGTACAACAATAGGTTTTCAATAGTTTTTGCATAGAAGAATTTGCATTCTTCTAAAAGAAGAGGGAAATAGAAAATAAAAGTGCTTGTAAAAGTCATATCCCTCCTGATTTTAAAACATTTATAGCATACCCTACAAAGCAAATAATAGGCATGAATTTCTTCATGTAGACAGAAGACTTGGTACACTGAAAACAGCAGTAGCTTTGGAAGCAAAGAACCAGAGTTCATATACTGCCTGGGTGATCTTGAGAATTTCCTATCTTCCTTGGACTTTGTTTCCTGATCTGCAAATGATGGGTGTAGTCTAGATGACTCCTGAGATCCATTCCAGCTCTGGCTTTACAACTAATTTCTTGAAAATGTGAGGAACCTTAAACTTAAGTCACTTCGTTCAATGACCACTCTAGAAGACTAAATGATGAAGCACACTACCCACCTTATATGAGAAAAGTGAATTTTAATATGGCTAAATGGGAATTTGTTTTATTCAACTATGGTTATTTGTTACAAATGTTTTTAAATAGGGAAGAGGATATTTGAAGGAGAAAATTTATCTTATTGTTAACTAAAAAAGAGATGGTTATATAGTCCTCTCACCTTATTCAGTCTTCTCCCCTCCAAAAACAAGATACCAAATTCACTCATGTAAGCCAACTGCTCTATATGGGGATTTCTGAGTATTTGATATAAGAACACAGTGGCATGGAAGAGAATACAGAAATCCATATTTAGACTTTGCTATAATAAACAAAGTAAAGTCAGATGTAGTATGACACAAATAGATCTCTTATATGTTAACCCATTACAGTGACCAGTTAACATCAGCAATTTTAAAATGATTCACACACATTTAAGTGATTGGTAACATTGGTAATTGATAGTTAAGGGTATATGTGTATAAATACATATATATATATATAATATATATATATATATATCCTTACAAATATTTTTCAAAATGTTTCTAGAAGAGATAAGATTTTTAAAACTTGATAATGTATATTAAAAAAATTTAATTTAAAAATTTCATTTTGGGGGGTTGTATTCCAAATCTTAAAATTTAAGAGTACCTAACCATAAAATCATCATTTAGAATAGACAAGAAGTGAAAGCTCAAAATTTATCAGCCTTTCAATTCTCTCGAGTAATATCACTGCACAATCTTTTGTGTGTAGCAGGCTAACACTGAAAATGACATAGTCGGTTACAGGCCCTGCCATAATAACTTGTGGCTGAATGAATTTTATGTTTCTTATTTAACAGGGAAGAAAAAAACTGTGCAAGAACGAATGACAAAAAATATTTTAATAGTTTTTATTTTACTAATAATGTAAGCTCCAAACCTATTATACTTCTTAATTGATTAGTGATACCCTTTAGAGTGCTAAATTTACTTTTTTTTTTTTTTTAAACCAAAATGATCACAGGAACTGAAATTTTGGAATAATCTGTTATCTAAGAGCACTAACTATAGATATCAAACAATGCTTTGCATTAGTTTTCTCCCAGTAAGGAAAGACTTTACTGGAAAAACAGAGAGTATTATGAACCTATTATGACTTAAGAGGTAATGTGGTGTGCAGTAAAAAGAGAATTGATTTTGTAATTAAGATAATTAGATTAGGGTAGTTAGGTGGTACAGTGGATATAGCATCAGCTTTGAAGTCAGATAGACCTGAGTTCACATCCGGCCTCAGACATGTACTAGCTGTGTGAACCTTGAGAAGTCACATAATTCCAACTGCCTTTGCTCCTCCAAAAGATACCTAAGGTTAGAGTCCTGCCTCAAGTATTTATATGATCTTAGGCAAGTCACTTAACTATCTCTCAGTTTCCTCATCTGTTATTGAAAAAGAACCCCATCACTTATTTATAGTGCTTTAATGTTTATAAAACACTTCTTCAAAACAACCCTTCATTTTACATATCCAGAAATTAATGCCTGAAATCATATAAGATGTAAGATCAGAGCAGAGCAGAGATATGAATTCTGATTCTGTGATTCAAGGACACTTCCTACTCTGCTTTGCCGCTATGTTATGTTTCTGAATATCTCTGTGAGTGGTATGGAGGGAAGAAAAGGAGAGAAAAAGGGAGAGAGAGGGGGAGAAAAAGAAGGAGAGGGAGAGGGAGGAGTGTGTTTCCTAAGTATAATACTTCAGGAATAATTTCACTCTTTTCTTCAGGAAACCACATATGTGTGTGCGTGTGTGCAGGTGCATGTACATGGGGGAGGTGGAGGTTAATGTGGTGGAATCAAAAAAGAGTCATCTTCCTGAGTTCAAATCTGGCCTCAGACATTTGATAGCCCTATTGGGCAAGTCGGTTCACCCTGCTTGCCTCAGTTTCCCTATCTGTAAAATAAGCTAGAGGAAAAATATGGATAACCATTCCAGTATCTTTGCTAAAAAAACAAAAACCAAAAACTTAGCTGGAGTCATAAGTTAGACACAACTGACAAACAGCAATATACATATAAGCAGTATGAAATGGAAATTTGTGGTTTTGTAAAGAATCATCTTTGTTTTGCTTTATATAAGAAAATGTTTAAGTTCTGAATTTAAAAATAAGGATAAAAAATAATAAAATAGGCAATAACTACATTACATAGTTATACAGCATTTTATAATTCACAAGGTTTTTTTTTTTTTACATTAATCCCATGAAGAAAGTACTACAAGCATTATCATCTTTAATTTACAAATGGGGAAACTGAGGTTCAGTGACCTCAAGTGATTTGGCCACAGTCACTTGTCTACTAAGTAGATGAGCCAAGGCTGTAGCCTCAAACTTTATATATATATATATATATACCTATATCTATATATCTATATGTTTTTGGACAAATAAGAAGTGAGGGTAGGGGTGGAGGAAAGGAGAAAGAATGAGAGAGACTGAGACAAGACAGACACTAGGGTTAGAATATTATTTATAAGTGACTCTATCAGTTTACCCTTGAGATAACTTTGGTTGGATCCATTTTAAAGCTGGAAGCTTTATAAATAAAACTCTAAGGTCCTAAAAGGCTCACTTGTAGGGCAGTTCTGGTTCTCAATCACCAATCTGCTTTTGCCTCCAGGAACTTCCGTTTTTTTTTGTTTGTTTTGTTTTGTTTTTTGGTGAGGAGGAACAAAACAGCTACTAACAATCAATTTGGGATATAGGTAAAAAACTGATGGGAGAGGTGGTGTGCAATGTAAGTGGCCTTCAGCATTTCAATCTCAATGACATCCAGACATACTCCTTCCCCTTCCATATAAACATCACCCATGTCACCAGCATTTCTTAATATCTAAAGGCTGCATTTAGTTGTGATGACATGTCAGTGGGAAGTCATGTCTGCTTCAACAGCCAATTAACTAACGGGGGTTCCCCATTTTACAATAATCGTCACAAACTATAATATTTACAAAGCAGTCTTTCCATTCCTCATTTGATAGCTAATTGCCTTATTAGATTACTTTTCACCTATAACAAATAACTCTAATTCATATTTTTGAGGAACAAGCAAGAACACATATAATTTGCTTCTATAACTGTCCTTTTATATTCAACCTACTAATACTTCTTGGCTCAGAATCACCAAGTAAATGATTCTGCCAATAGTATTTTCTCTCCCTATGCCCAGTCTAAAACTCAACTTGAAATGATGTTTTCAACACTCCACTCTACTTTATTCAATTTAAATCCAAACTGACAATCAAGGAATAAATATGGTCACCTAAATGGCCACAAGTTTGGCTAGCAATGAAATTCTAATTATACAGCAAATAACATGGGTAACTATGTGATGGGATGAGGAGAGGAAGAAAGATGGACAGCACGGTCACAGGGGAATGATGGAGGAAGGAATGGGCAATAAAATAGGTAAAAACCAAAACTTGAAAGAACCACATTCTGTCAGATTTCTAGATTTCTATAGCCAATCTGGAGCAATAGGTTTCCTATCTTAACTGGCATAAATGTGTTAAGAAATTCATTCATTGGTCAAAAGTAAGTGGTGTTTTAAGCCTGTTTCTGGAACTCTCAAGGCCAGAATTATCCTCAGAAACTTGATTTATGTATTTACCAGTCAATGAAGCAGTATTATACTCTCAGTCAAAAGACCAAGGCATCAAAATAAACAGTATAATGCAGTACAATGATTCTTAAAACCTTTTGAAACAAAATATTTTATTTTAGCAGAAGTCTACTATAAAGTGATTCAATAACACCCAATCAGATGATAAGGAAGGCAACCTGATAAAAGAAAACATGGTACTGATGGCAAAAAATAAAAATAAAAAAAAAAAAAAAAATCAAAGGTCAGATATTGAAAGAGACTTAAGAAAAGAGGATGGTAGAAAACTATGAATATATCACCTAGAAAAAAAGTGGAAAATGGTAGAGGGGGAAAAAAAAAAAAAAGCTTGTCAAAAAATTCAATTAATCCAAATCCTCTCACGGTCATATAAATATGAAACCTTAAGATGACAAATATGCAAAAATGGAAAAGAACTGTCATGATTTCCACAACAAATTACTTTCCCATCAGTAACAGTGGAGCAACAACATTTGGATGCTAACTTTGGTTCCAAAGCATTGTATGAAGAAACAAAAATGGCACAAAAGAAAAAAGAGCAAGAAAAGTTGGCTAAACCAAGTAGAGGACAATATAAGAAGCAACACAATTTGAAGACATTGAAAGAATGCACACTAAATACTTGGAGGGGGAAAATGGGGAATCACAGCCTAAGCTAGCCCAAATCCCCCAAAACAGATTGATAGACACACATACTTTTCTATTAAAATGTTAATTACCAAGGTAGAAAGGAACATGTACTATCAGTCCAATAATTCAGATGATAATTTTTGCCTGAACTATTTTCAGGGAACATGATTTGAAGGACTTGTGTGTATGCTTATAGGAAAGCATTTGCTATGCCAAGACAAACTTTTTTCTGGTACAGAACTATCAGTCAATAAACATGTACTTACCAGGCACTGTGCTGAATACTAGGAATATAACAAAAGGAAAAAGACAATTCCTGCTCTCAAGAAGCTCACTGTAATGGAGGAAATAACATAACAACTATGTACAAAAAAGATATGTCCCCCAAATTGGAAATAATTAACAAAGAGGAAAGCACTAGACTTAGAGGATATAAAACTTTACTGCAGAAGGTAGACTTTTTGTTGGCAACAAAAGGAAGCCAGGAAGCAGAGATGAGGGAGAGAATTCCAGGTATGGGATGTGTGTGTGTGTGTGTGTGTGTGCGCGCGTGCGCGTGCGTGCACATGCACAGAGGGGTTAAGAAGGATTTTGAATGCCAGAAGATTTTATATTTGATTATGGAGATAACAGGTAGTTACTGGAGTTTAATGTGGTGAACATGTCAGACCTGCTTTAGGAAAATCACTTTGGCAGCCGAGTAGAAAAATGTTATTAGAAAGGGTAGAGACTTGGGTCAGGGAGACCAATCAATAGGCTCCTATGACAGTGCATGTGGAAGCTGAGTTAGGCTTGCACTAAAGTGGCAGCAGTGTCAGAACAGAGAAGGGGGAGGTGGATGTGGGTAGGAAGGAAGTGGGTGAGAGAATCAACAGATTGGATATGGGTGGTGAGAGAGAGAATTGAGTATGATACCTAAAGTTGCAAGTGAGGGACTAGGAGATGGTGATACCCTTAATAAAAACTGAAAAATTTATAGAGTGGGGGGGATTTTGCAGGGGGGAGGGGAGTGAATGACTTCAGTTTTAGACACAATGAGTTTGAGAAGTTTGAGGTTGAATAGTGAGCCTGGTGGTAAATGAATCTGTGAGAGTTGATGAGATTGTCACCAAATCACTTTACATATGGGACTACTGCAAGAACCTGCTGGCTGGTCTCCCTGCCATAAGCCTTTCCTGTCTATTGTATATTTTCTACTTGGCTGCCAAAGTCATTTTCCTAAAGTAGGTCTGACCATGTTATTTTTCTCCTTCTCTTCTCCAATAAACTCCAGTGGCTCCCTGAAAAGGTAAAAAGAATATAGTATCGCACTTCAACATATTATTTGTTGATTATCTTCAGAATAAAATATAAAATCCTCTGTTTGACATTTAAAATCTATTACCCCACCACCTGTCTAATATTACTCCTACCCCTACCCCCAACACACTAGTAAATGAGAACCCAAGGCAAGAATTTTGTGGGACATTCATGCTTAACAAAGCCTGATTTGGATGAAGATCCAGCAAAAGAGGTAACAAAAGTAACCAAAGTGGTAACAGAGAACCAGGAGAAGAGAGTAGTATCATGAAAACCTGGAGAGATGAGTGTATCAAAGAAAAAAAAGGGTTAATGGAGAATCAAAGACTGCAGGAAAGTCAAGAGGGAGGACTGAAAAAAAAGCCATTAGATTTGGCAATTAAGAGATTGTTAGTAACTTTGGAAACAGACGTTTCAGCTGAATAGTAGGGCCAGAAGCCAAGCTGCCAAGAACAAAAAAGAGAGTTGAAAGGAAACCTTCTCAAGGAGTTGAGCCACCAAAGGGAAGAGAACCATAGAATAATTTCAAGAAGAAATACATGGAACAAGTGTGAATTTTCAGAAAATGGGGGAAGTTTTGAACATGTTTATAAGGAGTGAGGAAGCACCCAGTGATTCAGTTGGCATAGTGAGTGTCTGGTGTCAATAAGCAACTTATTCTGTAATTTAAAAGGTCTAGGAATGTGCTTTGGATAGTGACATTTGCCCAGAATTATACTATTAGTATGTCAGAGGTGGCACTTGAATCAAGGTCTTCCTGACTCTAATGCCAACTCTCTATCCCACACTGCCTCACATAATTTTTTAAATGAAAAAAAGGCACTTGAGAAAATATTAATTCCTAACTCAGATATCCGACTTATATACATATTTCTAGAAAGTTTTTATGAGGATACTTTGGTATATATAATGAGTATACATACTTAGAGGAGGAAAAGATGGAGGTGATAATCTAGTTTCTATATAGCAGATCCCATCTTCAGTCATAGAATTGACTGAAAGATAGAGGATATAATATCCCATAATAATAAAATATTAATGTTGACTATAAAAAAGCATGACAGAGCAAAATGCCTTAATACCCATACATGTCTTACAAGATTCTTCAATATATATAAAAACAACTATTCAATGACCTTATTAATATCAAATAAGGCATGAAACAGGGAAAGGTTTGTAATACTTTCATGAATGATGTCTAGCACTGAATTCTACCAAAATTTCTATTTGTGGATTCCACTGGTCTAATTTCATCAAACCCTAGAACATGGTAGAATCTCAAGTGATTCTTAAGCACTCAAGAATGATTTTCATATAAGTAGATAAAAGTGCCTTTGGATCGAATATCCACAGTTTCTCAAATAAGACACTCCATCTCCCAATTCAGTATATTTTCACTGGCTTTTGCACATTGTCTGTCTTCTCATTCCCACCTTATATAAGAAGCATTTCTTAATCTTCCTTGATGCTAGAACCTGCCTTCTGTTAACTATCTTTCATTTATTCTGTATATATCTTGTTTGCATATACTTGAGACAGGGACTGTTTTTTGCCTTTCTTCATAAAGGGAGTGAACTAGTTCCAGAATTGAATAATAGTTAAAGTGTGCTGTATGTACTGACTTTGGGGAACCAAAGCAATTGACTCACAAATTTCTACCAAAAACAAAAATCTATTTTTTTTTTGGCAAATATTTTGATAGTAATATGTGGTTTCAAGGAACAGAATGCCATTTTCTCCAAAGAATTAAAACCCTACGTATTCCACAGGACAACAGAAGCATGTGGTTATGAAATATAACCAACAAAAAAAATTATAAACAGTGGCATAAAAATTTCAAAAGACTAAAAAAAAAAGGAGGTGGTTTGGACATGTGGTAATAGGTGTAACAAATATACACAGCTTATGTACTATATTAATACCCATGTGATGTCAAGAGATCTAAAGGATTATACTCTTAGCACACTAAGTATTCCTACTATGAAACCAGGAGGACACAGATATGAATTGTAATTAGAAAATAAGGATAAATTGTAATGTATACCACAGGAATGACTACATACATCAATGAGATCATGTCTTGGAAGTATTTTCCTTCTAGGTGGTGCAGTGGACAGAACACTGGATCTAGAGTCTGAAAGACATGAGTTCAAATCCAGCTCTGGACATTTTCTTACTGTGTCACACTAGGCAACTCACTTAAGTCTGTCTGCTTCAGTTTCTTCAATTATAATGTGGGGACAATAATAACACCTACCTCACAGGGTTGTTATAAGGATTGAATGAGATCATATTTGTAAAGCGCTTAGCATAGTGCCTGGCATGTCCTAAGTGCTTTATAAATGCTTATTCCTTTCCCAATCTTCTTACCACTTTTAACTGTGCCAGAGTTGCAGAAATTGTTTTTTAACCAAGAGAACACTGTTCACAGTAACAAGATAATGTAATGATCAAATGTGATAAAGTTGTCTCTATCCAACAATGTGGTGATTTAAGGTAATTCTAATAGGTTTAGGATAGAAAATATCATCTACTTCCAGAAAGAGAACTGTGGAGCATAGTATTTTCATTTTTTTGTTTGTTTCTAATGGCTTTTTCCAATTCTTTAAGGGGGCTGATTGGAGAAATAACTGAAGAATACTGGTATGAAATTTTTAGCAGAAATAAGTATTCTTCAGCCCTGGAATCAAGCTAATAAAACTGGAATAGGCATTCTCCTACCCTAAACATATGGATTATCTTTAAAGGATTCTTATTTTAATGGCTACAGAACAGCAGCTAGGCTTATTACTTTAAAAATTACATCTGATCATGTTCTAAGAATCCATTAACAGACTGACATTATGATTAGAGGAAAAACTAAAGAATTACATATTTCAATTCCATACTTAGCACAATACCTGACACAACAGTGCTTAATAAATGTTTGTTGACTGACTACATTCGTACAGAATACATATGAGTGTTATATCCTCAAAGGCAATTGACAGTGAAGTGGAAAGAGTATTGGACCTAGAGACAGAAAGACCTTTGTTCAAATCTGGCCTCAGGCACTAGCTGTGTGACCTTGGACAAGTCACTTAACCTTTTTTTTTTTTTTTTTTTTTTTGGCCTCAATTTATGAAATGGGAATAACAGCACTTACCTCACAGGATTGTTTCATGAAACAAATGAGATAATGTTTGCAAGATATTCAGCACAGCATCTGACACAATGTGGGCATTATACAAATATTTGTTTACAACAAGATAGTGAATTCCTATCCTTCCATGTCAATTTAGGATACATTTTTTTCCTAGTTCTACAAACATTATGAAAAGACATGAGATTGATTTTGATTAATCTAAATTCAGTATACACACACACACACACAAAATTGAGTCGGGGGTGGGAGTTAGAGAATGTGAGGGGAGGAGTGTAACCTTATGTTTTGGCAACAACTTTCTTCTTACTGATAGAACAGCATGTACCACAAAATTAGTATTTACCAAATATGGTTCAAAGATCAAATTACACCTTCCTTGGCATTACCAAATAGCAGTGCATGTGTCACAAGCCACAAAGAATCAAAAAAATGCTTTCCTTATAGTCACTCCAAATGTATTCATTGCCACAAGTTTCTTCAAAATAGTTTAAAATTTTAACTTGGGCTAAAATGCTTCCTAAGTGTAAATGCTCAAATTATAGATATATATTTTTATAAAACAGAGAAAGTGACAAATCAAACTTTATAACTAGTTACTAATACAGATAGATAGCTTTTTAGTTTAAGACTAGTCTATCAGGAAAAACAAGTTATCAAACAAGGAAGAAGCTTTTGAAGTTCATTTCCTCTCCTTTAACTATTACTTTCAGTTCTCTCAACAAGCTCTCCCCCTAGAAATGGCAAACTCAAGACTACATTGCATGTGTACATTGTAAACATATTTCAATCTATTCTTTGCAAAGACTTACAGAAAACTTTGGAAACCTAAAATACAATCAAACAGGATTCAACGTATGAAGATGATGTGGTTTTGGATAAGCAACGGAACATGAATCCAAACTAATGGGTACAGCCTTCACCCTGGTCTTTGCACAAATGCTTGGCTCTAATGTGGACAGCAATTTTCTTTTTGGGATTCACATATTAGACATAGCGCTTCTGAGAATTTTAATTGGAAACTTGAAATGTTAATATAGTTTATCAAATCAGGAAAGAGTTTGCCTTCATTTTACGGTTCATCTCTTTCTTTTTAGATTAAGCTCTCCGAGGGGAAAGTTTAGAGTTTGGAAGTGATTTCCTTGCAATTTCTAGAATGGCATTTTATATACAAGAACTTCACAGTAATAGTAGTTGTAACACCATTATAGAATGTATTGTTCATAAATAGGTATTTATTTAGTTACCCCTACGCTAGTCAAACTATTTATATAACCACAGTGGTACATAATAGATATATACAGATAGTTTCAGGATCAGGAAGGCCTGGGTTCAAATCTTAACTCTGATATATACTAGCTCTGTGTGCTACTTAAATTTTTCTGTGATCTAAACAACTCTTCAAGGCTAACAGAGGCAGAAAAACTGCCAAGCTACATTAATATTGAAAATGCTTTGCTGAGGCATCTCAAGCAAAAAAAAAAAAAAAAAAAAAAAAAATGAAATCACAAGATTATCTTGATGCTATAATAGCCTCAGGATCAAAAGTGAATAAGATATTAGAATTATAAATAGATCAAGATAAACTGCTTGGGCTTTAGCTATACAGTGAAGTTAAAAAGCTTTTCTTATTAATAAAAATCTCATTTGAGATGGAGAATATAGGATAAATACAGGAAAGAGAAGGAACAGGGTAGAAAGTTCCTAAGATTCCCTGGGGAAAAAACATCAGCCTGAATCTTAATTTTATGTTTTCAAGTGTTTATGCTTCTTTTGTGGGGTACTGCATAAGTACCTCAGGCAAAAGCAAGTCAATTTTAGAGGAAACTGGATTCACAAGGGGCTTTTGGGATTCCTTTCCTTTCTTGAATAGATGTTAAAGTTTAAAAATTATCGACTTCAAAACCCCTTCCCCTCCACTTAACAGATTTGGAAGACAAAGCCCAGAGAGGCAAAGTGACTTACAACCTAACCTTTTCCATATTAATTAATAAAACGGCTAACTCCAAAAGAACTGCCTTCCTATCTGTATAGTATTTTTTTTTAAAGTGAAACTTGGCATATAAAAATATCAGGAATAACATGGTAATGTTGATATAAGGTTCCATTTACTACCCCACCAAAATTTCCCAAGCTTTCAAAGCAGCTTCAAAGGCCTATTAGATTTTATACATAGGCTTAATGAAGAAAAAAAAAAAAAAAAAAGTAATGTTTACAACTACCATACTAAAAACTAATTTTGAGAAGCTCAGAAAGAACTAACTAGATGTAAACTATTAATAGTACTCTAAATTTGAAGAAGACAATTTAATCTCCAATGACATCACAAACGGAATTGGTTTTTAACACTATGAGTTTTGAAAAATATTTAAAAATTAAATACTGAATTATAAATACATTATATTACTCACCATATGAAAACATACTACATTTTAAAATTTAGTGCCAATTCCTAAAGGGTTTATTTTAATGTAGCTAAGGGCAGAGGAGAGAAATATATCCAAAATGTATGCCCTAATTGTTTGCAGTACTTTGAAGGAGCTATAATATACAAAAGTTAGTGTTTCCATCATATAACCTTTTTTTCCATACTATGATAAAAGAAAAAAAGGGATAATACTAGTAGAATAGGGATCTGACTACCAAGAAATAAAATTCCTTAATGCTCTTATATGCCATATGATGTAAAAACCAAGAGACCCAATGAAAAATGAATTAAGAGGCCCCAAAATATTTCTGATCAGCAGGTAACTAGTAATCAACAGCTTAAACTAAATGCCCACTTAATACAGAGACACATACTAGATTCTGTGAAATTCTAAAAAATTATATACTTCAGCCCTCAGAGAACTCTAAAAACTGATTACATATCTCTCCATCTCTCCTTCCCTTAGGAAGATAGCTTTGAGAGTTAGGCCAACTGAAAAATCAAGCATTTGGTGACAATAGACAAGTTCCATGATTTATCCAATGTTGATATACTAGTAAGAGGTCTGAATGAAGGTTTTTTCACTACAAGCCCCCTGATCTTTCAAGATTACTTCACAATTATTAGTCTATTAGAAATGATTATTTAATAAGCTAAAATACATTAATTATTTTAGGAAAATTCAGATATCTCTCTGTAGTGAGTACATAAATTTATAAAGTTATCTTGGATATCAAAATTCATGAAACCTAGGAAAAACAAAAATGGCCCTCAGTCCTATTTCCATTTTTATATCCGTTTCCAATCCTTCAATAATACTGACAATAGAGCGAAGGATACTATAAATAAGATAATTTGAGACCATTAAATTTGAATTTGATTGTTGGTACTCTAAATGAGCTTGTCTGATGACTGACTAGAGCAGTCATCAGTAGAAGAGCTAAATCATATCAAATGACATTTTTGCTATAAATTAGACAGTAAAAGTAGAAGTAAAACAGAACGGTGGGTCACAGGTGTTCCCTGAAGAAACAAAGACAGGATTTCGGAGAGTAGATTTAACTTTATACCCTAAAGCTTCAAAAATAGTATTTCATGGGGCATTTGGTCATCACATATTGCACTACTATTAGGTATTTGTTAAAAAAAAAAAAAAAGTTGACTGAAAATAATTGCAGCTTAGGCATCAACATCAATTGCCAAAGACAAAGTGGTAAGGTTATTCTATGAAGATTAATCTCTAACTCCTCCAAACCAAAAAGACACTTTTCTTTTTGACTTTAACTCAGCTGAGGAGAAACATAAAGGAAAGTATGATTCAGGAAAGAAAAAAGAAAAGCTCCAAACTCCTATTACTATGCCATAATCATACATTTAGAAGCCAAGTGAATTGACTTTTTAAGATGATATAGATGGGGGTAGGTGGGAATGAAAGGAGGAAAAAAGAATAAAATAAAAAAGGTGTGGAAGCAAAAAACAAAAGAACGATTTACAAGGTAGTAAAATGGACACTCACGAATATAACTTATTTTACTAATATATCTACTCTCTTGAACTGGCAATTTGTTGATATATATTTTGAATACTTCCTGATGTTCTGCAGGGCATATGACAATGTTCTCTTTTGTTTTATTTTGCTTTGTGTTTCTTTTCTG
This sequence comes from Sminthopsis crassicaudata, assembly GCF_048593235.1. Taxonomy (NCBI): domain Eukaryota; kingdom Metazoa; phylum Chordata; class Mammalia; order Dasyuromorphia; family Dasyuridae; genus Sminthopsis; species Sminthopsis crassicaudata. Next base: position 144,247,088 of record NC_133620.1, read on the forward strand.
TTTTTTCTTATTCCATATTTTAAAATAAAATAAATGTTTAAAAAAAAAGAAAAAGAAAAGATATCAAAATTTCATGCCTCTATGTCATTAACATTTTCTTTAAAAGAATGTTTAGATGTAGACATGTTAAGTATCAAAAACAGCAGCATAAAGGAGACTATATTTTAACAAATAAGAAAAGATTTATTATGCACATGAATTATCCCATTCCTTAGTCGACTGTCTGGGTATAATAAGACCAGAGCTAAGTGCAGAATTTATAATAAACAATAAGAAAGAAAATAAATATGTAAATGTGTATATAACTGACCATATCAATAACAAAATAAAAAAATTTATATAATCACTATCAATAGATGCAGAAAAACTTTTGACAAAATACAATAGCTGTTCCTATTAAAAAAAACCACACACACAACAACTAGGAAGTATAGGATTAAGTGAAGCTATATTTAAAACAAGCAGTATCTAACTAAAAGCAAAAGCAATTATTAATAATATATCCCCAATTATTACTAGAAGTATTTCCAATAAAAGGATGGATAAAGCAAGGATATCCATTATCATCATTATTCAATATCATATTGGAATTGCTAGCTAGGACTACTGTCTATCTACCCAGGTTACTTATACCTTCGGAATCCAATACTTAACTTGCAACAAGAAAATTGGATTTACACACATATATATTATCTAGGTTATACTGTAATACATGTAAAATGTATGGGATTGCCTGTCATCTAGGGGAGGGAGTAGAGGAAGGGAGTGGAAAATCTGGAAAAATGAATACAAGGGATAATGTTATAAAAAAATTACTCATGCATATATACTGTCAAAAAATTTGTAATTATAAAATTAATAAAAAAAAAAAAAGAAAGAAAAGAGCAGATTGGAATATGGGTTGCTTCATAACCACATAGATATGGATACATAGATCAAAACAAAACAAAACAAAAAACCCCCCAAAAAACAACAACAATGAAGAGCAGCTCTGGATGGAAAATAAGAATCCAATAGACTATTTTTTTCTCAGTGTTTGCCCACTCATTTGACTCCTCAGGACCCCACCCTACTATTTATTTCCTTAATAATATGCTATTAGGTTGATTTTTAAAAATAGATTTGCTAAAATTCAAGCTATAGAACTTGGTTCTGTCTTATTAGAGCCTAAGGATTTGTCATACTCTGTCCCTTGTTTTGAATTTGTATTTGTTTCTATTAATGGTTATTAAATGTGTGTGTGTATATACATACATACATACATACATATATATATATATATATATATATATATATATATATATACACACATACACATATGCTCATTAAAAAAAAAAGGAATTGCTAGCTAGGCAATAATACAAGAAAAAGAAGTGGAATGTATAAGTATAGACAGTAAGGAAACAAAACTAATATTTTTACTTACTATCCAATTCCTCCTTGCTATCCCCTTCAAACCATACTTTTCTAAAGCTCAATCCTAACTTTATTCAGACCTTCTACCATGCCCTTTGGAATAGCTATTTCAGACAACAAAATTCCCTTCATGTTAAATCTTTTCTTCTTCCATTCCTTTAATCTATTAGTTCCTACTGAAATTTGGATTTAACCTGATGACACAGCTTCCTGGGTCACCATTTCCAATACTGGAAGCACCTTCACTCATTCTCCATGACTCAATTAAAGAAAGTCAATTAATAAAGTAATAGAAACAATGAACAATTTTAGCAAAATTGCTGGATAAAAAACAAAACCACATAAATCATCAGCAGTTCTATATGTTGCCAATAAAACCCAGCAGGAAGAGATAGAAACATTGCATTTAAAATAATTGTAGACAGTATAAAATGAACAAAATATTAACTGCTTATGTGTGGACCAAACCAATTTAATTTATTAATTCAGTGCCATAAGCAATCAAAGAATAATTTTATAGAGCTAGAAAAAAAGGGGGAAAAAATCATTGGAAAATAAGGACGAGAATTACAAGAGAATCAATGAAAGAAAATGTTAAGGAAGGGATCTTATAAATACCATATTTCATAGTACACCGCAAAGCAGTAATCATAAAAACAATTTGGTGCTGATAAGAAATAGGGTAGTCAATCAATAGGTCAGATATACAATTTATAGAAGCAAATAAGCACAAATTAGTATTTGATAAATCTAATAATCCCATCTGTTAGAGTAAAAACTCACTATCTGTTAAAAACTGCTGGGAAAACTAGAAAGTAGTCTGATAGGAACTAAGCATAAACCAACATCTTATACTATGTGTCAAGATCAGCTCAAAATGTGTACATATTTTAAAATAAAAAATGCTATCATAATTAGTGGAGCATGGAAAAATTGCTTGTTAGTTCTAAAGATAGTGGAAGAATTTGTGACCAATTCAGAGACAGAGATGGTTCAAAGGAGATAAACAAATTATAAAGTTTTGCACAAACAAAACTAATGCTGCCAAAATGAGAAGAAAAGGAGAAATGGGGAATTTTTTTCTCCAATAAAAGTCTCAATTCTCAAATATATAGATAATTGATCCAAATTCATAAAAATATAAGCCATTTTCCAATTGATAAAACAAGTCAAAAGCGATCAATAATTTTAAGGAGGAAAATACTCTATACCAATATAAAAAATGCAAGTAAAAAGCTACCACCTCACACGTATCTGGCTAAAACAACAGAATATGAAAATGACAAAGGGTATGTGCAAAGTGAAAAACTAATACTTTATAATTTAAGGACAAAGAATAAACACTAATTAACCCATGGGGATCAAGAAAGCTGCTCATGGAAGACACCATGTAAGAAAAAACTTTTAAGCTATAGATTATAAGAAGCAGAAATAATGAGAAAGTTCATTTGAGAATAGTAGTGTCTGAATGTGCAAAAACAGGGAGACAAAAGATACAATGGTAAATTGGTAAATAGCAAATAGGCCAATTTGGATAAAATGTAGCATGTGAAGGGGATTTGAAACAAGCCTAGAAAAATAAAATGGAACCACACTGTGACAAGCTTAAATGTCAAAGCGAAGAGATATTTTACCCCAGAGGCAACAAGCCCATCAGTGGAGTAGTGTCCTTAAAGCCTTCCATTTCCTGCTGGACACAGAATGTCCCTGGAGGAAAGCTGCTAGGGGTCAGGAAGAGCATTTCCATCTGCATAGAGAATCTACCATATTTTGCTGCTGTCTCATAGCTTGTCTCTTCAGATGAGAAAACTTTAGATCGCAGGTGGATTAATACCATGAGCCTTCCATTTCCCCAAGAAAAGGCTGCTGGGAATTGGGCCAGGCATTTTCCATCTGCCCCAAAGCAACCATTTCCATCTGTACTGGCACACAGCATCTTCATCCCAATTTTGCTATAGAAAATCTCTAGTACAAAGAACAACAACCCTCTCTTCTACTTCAGGCCTCCCATCTTCTGCTGTGCCTTTTCTTTGAAGGAAGAGGGATTCCCTCCAATCAAAAAATGAATATTCTCACCCTTGGTTATAATCTTCATATCTCAATGTCTGAACTTCTGAAGATCATTTTCAAAACCTCATTCTACATCTCCTATCACCCAATTCCTTTTTTTCTTCCTCCTCAACTCTACTACCCCAAAGCTTCATTTGTCCTAATTCCACATGTGCCCTCTGGAATGTCTATTTCAGACAAAAGTCTTTCCTTCATTTTAATTTTTCTTCTCCAGTTCCTTCTATCTACTAGTTCTTATTGAAACCTGGCTTCCCTCTGGTAACACTGGGGGAAGTGGAGGAAGGACCACCAAGCTACTTTTCCAACACATCTTAGCTACACTTATAGATAGTCATACACTAAATCTTTTTATCAAACACAAATAAACCCCCTTTATGTGATCAAGAATTCTGAAATCCTCTTATCAAATCCTCCCTTCTCTACCTCCCTTTATGTAACCCTACTCATCTCTCTCCCCATCTTGACTCCTTGATGAACCAATTCTACCCTATCTTCTGCTCTTGAATTCCTAGCACTCCTATCATAAGGCTGATTATACCCAGTCAAGCCTTTAGCTTTGGATCACTTCCACCATTTGCTACCTTTATTTCCTACATACATGCTGTTGAACAAAGTTGGAGGGGAAAAAAAAATAAATCACAGAATTCTGTGTTCACTACAAATTTATGATGTATAACCTCAGATGAGCCCTCACTGCTGCTAGGCAATTCTACTCTATCTCCCTTATCAATATACTATCCACAGAAGCTCTTCTAACCCTTCGCACCTGATTCCAACTTACCTTCCAGCCTTATTGCATATTATATATTCCAATATAGTTTATTAAAATTATATTTCAACAAAACTGGGCCTTTTGTTATTCCTCACAGACTTCATTTCCTGTCTGTCTTTGAATTTTATGTCCTTTGTATCTGGAAAACATTTCCTGTCCACCTATACATCTTAGAATTCCTGGTTTTCTCAAAATCTTCACTCAAGTTTCATATTCTTCATGATGTTTTTCCTTATCCCTCCCAAAAGCTAGTACTTTCCCTCCAATATCCTGTGTACATATTTAGATATGCACATGTTATATCCTCTGATAAAATGTAAGCTCTCTGAAGGTAAGACAATTTTCACTTTTGTATTTGTAATCACATTGTTTGGTACTTTGTAGGAAATTAGTAATAAATACCTATCATTTACACAATGAATCAGTGCAGATGTATATAGCAATATATTAATTAATCCCTGAAGTAAGTCATTCTTTCTTGTGAGTGAATTATTTTAAAGCAGCAAATAATTACTTGACATGGCAGCTAAGTGGCACAGTGGATAGAGCACCAGCCCTGAAGTCAAATCTAGTCTCAGATACTTAACACTTCTATGTGACTCTGGGCAAGTCACTTAACCCCAATTACTTCATCCAAAACCCAAAAAAAAAACCAAAAAAAAAAAAAAAAAAACCAAAAAACAAACTTGACATTCTTTAAATTCTGTAAAATTTCTAAATATAAAAATCATACTCTGGGGTCATGAAAATTTATTTCAAAAGGTAAGCAGTTTTGTCCTTGGAAGTAGTTTAAACAATCCAAGACAATCTCCTGAGAGTAATGATGAAGCATACTATCTACCTACTAATTTTGTTTGAATATAGACAAAAGCATATTATTTCTTTTTTTTTTTTTTTCATTTTTAAAAATTTGAGTCTTCTACCTATACATTGTTGTAGAGTTGTGAACTGATCCAACCATTCTGGAGAGTAATTTGAAACTATGCCCAAAGGGCTATCAAACCGTGTATATACTCTTTGATCCAACAGTGTCTCTACTGGATCCTGTACCTCAAAGAGATCATAAAAACAGGAAAGGAATCACATATGCAAAAACATTTGTAGCAACCCTTTTGGTAGTGGAAAGGAACTGGAAACTGAGTGGATGCCCATCAGCTAGGGAATGGTTGAACAAGTTATGGTATAGTAATGTAATGAAAGATTATTGTTCTACAAGAAATGATCAGCAGGATGATTTCAGAAAGCCCTGTAGATGAACTGATGCTAAATGAAGTGACAAGAACCAAGAGAACATTTTACACAGCAACAAGATGACTATGTGATGACCAACTGTGATGAAATTGGCTCTTTTCAACAATGAGGTGATTCAGGACAGTTCCAATAGACTTATGATGGAGAGAGCCACCTGCATTCAGATAAAGTACTATAGGGACTGCATATGGATCACAACATAGTATTTTCACTTATTCTATGGTTATATGCTTGCTTGTTTTTTTCTTTCTCATTTTTTCCCTTTTGATCTGATCTTTCTTATGCAGCATGATAAATGTGGAAATATGTTTAGAATTGCATAACCTATCCTGGATTACCTGACTGTCTAGGGAAAGAAGGGAGGTTGAGGAAGAAGGGGAAAAAAACCTGGAACACAAGGTTTTGCAAGGGTGAATGTTGAAAATTATCTTTGCATGTATTTTGAAAATAAAATGCTATGCAGCAAGATAATTGTATAAATATGTTTACACATATTAGATTTAACATGTATAACATATATCGGATCGCTTGCCATCTAGGGAAGAAGTGGGGGGGGGAGAATCTGAAACACAAGGCTATGCAAGGATCAATGTTGAAAAATTATCCATGCATATGTTTTGAAAATGAGCTTTAAAAAAAAAAAAAAGGAAAGAAAAAGCTATTATTATTTAAAAAAAAAAAGTCTTCTTATACAAAATAACATATGGAAATGGTATAAATAATTTCATATGTATGACCTATATCTGATAGCTTACCTTCTCAGGGAGGAGTAAGAAAGGATGGAAAGATAGAATTTGGAACACAAAACATTAAATAAAATTTAAAAAAAAAAAAAAAAAAAAAGTAATTTGGGGGGCAGCTAGGTGGCGCAGTGGATAGAGCACTAGCCTTGAATTCAGGAGGACTAGAGTTCAAATCTGATCTCAGACACTTAACACTTCCTAGCTGTGTGACCCTGGGCAAGTCACTTAACCCCAGCCTCAGAAAAAAAAAGAAAATGAAAAAAAAAATTGTTTAAACAAATCTTTATTAATATAAGACCAGTAATCACTTGGAATATTCAAAGGCAGTGATTAAGTGGGAATTTTAAAATAATGACACTTTGGAACTTATGTTAGTAAGCCATGAAATACTGCCAATGGCGTTCCTTATATATGTTCTTACCAGTTTATAACCACTGGGGCTATAGTCTCCTAACATCAATTTATTTCTTATTATTCAAGAGAGCAATGTCCTTATAAGACAATTATAATCCTTGCCTCATGAATGTTCATATGAAAATCAAGCATTTAGATTTATAACACTCACTTTCCCTTCATTTTGGCAGACATAGATAACACATTTCACAATAGTTTAGGTATAGGTATATATATCTACACATACACACACACACATATATATATCTATCTACACACACATACACACATATTTATATATGTATGTATATATATGTATGTATAACATGTTTCACAATAGTTTAGGGGTGTGTGTGTGTGTGTGTGTGTGTGTGTGTGTGTGTGTGTGTATGTAAGTATCTCTAAAGGCTATAGACAGTAGTGTAAGAATACTATCCTTTCAGTTGCAAAAGTCATTACCAAGTGCATTTAGGTATTTATTAAAGTCAAATTCAATCAGCAAGGCATTTTTTAAAATACACAGTATCAATGTACCATTGATACATTAGACTGTTGCTAAAGCTACTGAGAAATATCTTCAGAAGCTAACCCTAGAATAGATTATTTTTGATTTCCAGTAGAAACTTTTAATTTGCATCACAATGAATGGGAAAATTTCCCCTCCCCCCATTATCTTCATTATGTTCATAGCTGAATTTACAGACTCCTGATTAGAAGAGGCTTCAAAGATCATTTTTATTCTCACAAAAAAAAATTTCTAACAAATTCGTTTCAGAGCATTCTACTCTGGATGGTTCTAATTAAGAATTTATTAAGTATATCTACTAGGTACTCAGTACTGTATTTATTGCTTTGCACTGTTATTTCCATGAAATGTTCAACAGTCTATATTAAAACTTCCTGATTGTTTAAAGATTCTATGTGAAAGATATAATAAATTTCTAAGTAACAAATATGTTAATCTAATAATGTCCTTTTTTGTATAATAGTTCAAATATATAGAATTTATAATAACGTAATAATTATATATTATGTAACATAATTTTGTATAAATTATATTTTTCCTATTTATTTTGTAGTAGAGAGAATGTCTTAGAATTAGGTGACAAAGACTCATCTATTTCCATCTCTAAGACTTGTGTAACTTTAGGTCACTTTAGTTATTTGGGCATTGGTTTTCTTATTTGCAAAATAAGAGATGAGACTGACCACACATAAGATCTCTTCCAATTCTATTTTTAAGTCCCAGTGTATGAGTATTATTTTTAAGAACAATAATCCTTGCAATCAATGCAGAACTTCTAAAAATGACAGTAGCCTAAAGTGGAAAGGGTTATCTCAGGAAGTAGTAGATTATATTGTAGTAAATTATATAACACTGGATGACTACTCCTGAAGAAATGCTTATTTTTTAAAAGACATTTTTAATTAGAAAAAGAAAAATTAGCTCACTTTGCCTTTGTAGAAATTATTTCATAATTTCAATTTTACTCATTTTTAAATGAACCAAATTTTAAAAAAATAATTGGGACCTCAATTATCAATATGAATTAATAAAGTAGATATTTATATTAACTAATAATATACCCACAACAAAAAATTTCTATTTACTTCAATTATCTTTCAAAATGAAATATTTTAATGTTTTAAAAAAACTCAACACTAAAATGTATCACTCTGCCCTTCTTTATATGCTCTAAGAGTTTTTGCAGTGCAAACTAGTGCTAATTTACATTATGTAAACAGGCATTTTGCTATTTAAGACAGATGATAGCTTTTCTAATATTTATAACCCTTATTTTTCGCTGGGAAATAAATCAATATTAAATAAATATCCTTTAATAGTAAAAAAAAAATTACTGATAATTATCTACATTTTAAAACGAACACAATGCAAGCATCCAATTTAAAGGACACAGGGGGCCTTGCCCCTATGCGATTCAGGAAAACAGATACAAACCTTCTTTCTGACAAAAATGATTATGTGACTTCTGAAGAAAAGTCATAACTTCTCAGTGTGCCAGGCAATTCTATAAGACTACAAGTTTCAAAACAGCTTGAGATCTACATTGGTAAAAGGAGTTTCTTTAGCAGGAGTTCTCTGTACTAATAATCACAGGTCACAAGTAAAATAAAATGATAAAAAGTGTACTAAAAAGAATGCTTCTCATAGAGGCAGTAATGGCTAAAGGGCTGGGCGCAGGCAAATCACAACCTCTCAATACCTTAGGCATTCTTTAAGGTCTGGATATTCTAAATAACCACTCTCTATATCTCACTGTCCTACCCCATCCCACAACAACAACAAAAAGTTAAAGAACTACCTCTTTACCAATGTGAAAACTGGATAATTTCATATAAAAATTTGGCTCCTCAATTCCCTATTAACAATGATGTTGAATTATAAGGATTATCAGAAAAATAATAAAGTCAAGCAAAAAAAGATCAAGCAAATAAGTCACAAGATATTTGAGAGAAACTCTCCTATCCAATTTGATATATGAAGGAAATGAGTCCAAGTAATGTTTTTGGGCTACAGCATGTTGCTATAGAGGTCCTGGTCACAAGGTTATTTTTCTTTCTAGACAGACAGTCAAGCCAAACATAATCTCTAGTCATTTTGTAAATGTAATCACAAGAACCAATCATATGAAGGTAAAGATGGCTTGCCCAACCAAGCACCACTGTTGAAAAATAATTGGAAAAGCAAGTCTTGATTAAGAGTTTGCATTAAAAAACCTCTATTTTTACTTTGGATTATTTCTTTAACTTAGAAGGTGGTCTCTGAGAGATGCTGGAAGTGATAATGGAGGATTAGGTTTTATTAGCATACAGCAAACCAGGTAATAAGTCTCTCAAATTAGTTAGGCCAATATCTGGAAAAGCAAAGAGTCATTCCATTACTCTTTATTCAAAGCCTTTCCAGTTCAACTGAACCTTGCCAGAGCTCCACTGGCATAGACTAAGAATTAAGAGTTTACCAACTATACTGTGATAGGTATCAGAAGTTTTGTAAATATAATATAAAAGTAATGCTACTTTTAAAAAATAAAGGAATTCTTCATTTAAAACTCCTTTGTGACCTATTCTGCCTTCACCCCCCAAATATAATTTACTATATTGCATTCAAAAATTACTCTGAATACAACAAAAGTTAAGACTAAATTGTTTTGCTTATAAAAATGATAAATATTAACTATTTTGTAAAATAAGTAAACCACTAGAATAAGTCTGGAAATCTGATGCATTCTCAAATTTAATGTAAGCATAACTATGTATGTATATCATCATTCATACTCAAAGATAATACTGATAACATTAATATCTTATGCATATGAAAAAGCACACTTGAAAAAAATCCAAAATACAATTTATAATCCTTTTCAGATAGTCATTAGGTATTCAATCACTTAAATAACACTCAAATACCTGCTATGTACCAGGTGCTATGTACCAGGCACTACCATAGGCACTGGGAATACAAAGATGGGGACAGGGAAAGGATCTGTGATTTTCACTGGTATGAGGGATTCCAGATGAGCAAATTCCCTCTACCAACACAGATCTGAATCTTTTCTGCAATTTATAGTCTTAAAAGGATTAGCTGCCTAAGGCAATGAAAAGTTTAGTGACTGGCTTGGGGACTCAGAGTACATGTAAATCAGCATCCAGTTTTGGAAACAATGAGTTTACAATGCAGGTGGACATTCAAGTAAAAATACTGTGAGCAATTAGGGATGTAGTTCAGGAACACGTGTTTTATGGTGTCAAATATTATACAAAGTTGACAAATCACAGAAAATAAGTTCTAAAACAAGAAAAAGCCAATGGATTTGGTTAACAAAAGATTTTTGGTCAGGGCTACAGATAGAAGCCAGAGTGTGAGAGGTTGAAGGAGTAAATGGATGATGAGAAAGTTGAAGCAATGAGTATTCTCAGTCAGTAAATAACTATTTATTAGGTGCTCACTATATACCAGACCAATACTAAATGTTGAGGATACAAGAAAAAAAATTTAGTTTCTACCTTTAAGGAGTTTATATTCTAATAAATGAGATGACAAACAAACAACAATAAACACATAAGATATGTATACAAAGTAGGTGAAAGGTAATTTCTGATAAAAGAGGGGATTTGAGTTAATTATTGAAGGAAGCCAGGGAAGCCAGAAGATGTAGTGGAGAAAGGAGAATATTAAAGGTGGAGACTGACAGTCACTGTAAAGGCACTCAGAAGATGAAATGGCATATGCAAGGGGCAAAAAAAAAAAAAAAAAAAAAAAAAAAATAGTTACATTATAAAATAGATGAAGAATAAAATGTTAAGAGTGCAAACATAGTAAGGGACAAGGTTTTGATAAACTTTAAATGTCAAACAGAGGATTTTGTATTTGATCCTGGAGGCAGCAGGCAGCTACTGGAGTTGATTAAGATCAGACCTTGCTCAAATATATACTTTGGGAAGATTACTTTGGCATCTAAGTGGAGAATGGATTGACTGAAGTCTTGAGAGAGGCAGATCATTCAAAAATCTATTGCAATAATCCAGGAATAAGGTGATAAATTGAGACTGGCATTGAGATGAGAGTGCATGGTATTGCCTTTGACAATAACAGGGAAGGTCAGAAGAGAGAAGAGAGGATGGAGGATGGAGTTCATTTCTCTATAGGCTACACTCTGAACTTTTTCTTCTACTGTCCTAGAAACCTCACATCCTGAAAGCTCACTCCAGCCCTGGAACTTGTCTATTAAAAGTGCTATTCTTACCCTTTGACTGGATGGCTCTTCCTAGAATATACATTTAAGAATGCCCATTTCAGACTTTTTCCACTATGCCCTCTATTGGATAATTTCTATGTCCTTCCTTTTCTTCCCCTTTCAGTTTACTTTTACATGTGATCTTTCCCATTAGAAAATAAGCTCCAGGACTTACATGAACTGATGCTAAGTGAAATGAGCAGAACCAGATCATTATACATGGCAACGAGATTATACACGATCAATTCTGATGGAAGTGGCTCTCCTGAAAAATGAGATGATTCAAACCAGTTCCAATTGTTCAGTGATAAAGAGAGCCATCTGCATCCAGAGAGTGGACTGTGGGAACTAAGTGTGGTTCACAACATAGCATTTTCACTCTTTTTGTTATTGTTTGTTTGCATTTTATTTTCTCTTTTTTTCTTGTGCAGCTCGATAATAGTATAAATATGTATACATATATTGGATTTAATATCTGTTTCTACCATGTTTAACATACATTGGACTACTTGCCATCTAGGGGAGGTTGTGAGGGAAGGGGGAGAAAATTGGAACACAGGGTTTTGCAAGGACCAAAGGTAAAGAATTGTCCACTGTTTTGAAAAATAAAAAGTGAATAAGAAGGAGGGAGAATGAAGGAGAAGGAGAACAAGGAGAAGGAGGAGGAGGGAGAGGAAGAAGAAGAAAAGGAGGAGGAGGAGAAGGAGAAGGAAAAGAAAATATACAAGCAACATGTACTCCTTAGCCTTAGGGGATAGGAGATGGGATAAAGATATATTCAATTCCCAGCTATTTTCCTAATCAGGATCCTAGCCCCTTGAGAATTCTTAGTGTCACAATTTTTTTCTCCCAATTTAACTTAGGAGACTTTAAATTCTTTCGCAAAACCTGTGACACCAACCTGGGGACCCCCAAACGCTGTTAGGGTATCTTATCCCTCAACAAAAGAATAGATACAATAAATATAGTACTTCACTTTGAAAACAGCCTGAAGTTTGCTTGTAGAAGTGGGCATCAGAAATTTAAGTTATTTTGAAGTGGTGTAGTTTTCTGCATTCTTGCTGTTTCTCTTGGAAGAAATTGTATAGAAGCAAACTTGAAACGAGAAATTCAAGTTGTGCTCAAAATGTTCCCTAATATAGCAATTTCAACAAATCTATATTTTCAAAATGTACATTAGAGCACAACTGACTATATATCAATTGAGGAATCTATGAATTTCTATGAAGATTCATAGAAATGAAAATTTAATTCATGGAGTGAATGGAATAAGAGAAGGCCCAAGTCAGAGTCTGGGAAGACTGAAAGGAAGTAAGTCAGACAGGTAGGAAGAGAACCAGAAAGTATAGCATCTTGAAAAACCTAGACAAAATAGAGCATCTAGGAGAAAATAATCAACGGTTTCAAAGTCTTTAAGAATGGTCAAGAAGAATGATATTGGGGGAAAGGCCATTAGATTTGGTACTGTGTGGGATGGATGCTAAACCTGTTCACCCAAACTAATCAGAGTCATCTTCAGATACAAAGAGAAAGCATTTATTCAGTCCCTGCAGGGAAAGGCCCAAGCACATCTGGGAGACATCTCAGCTCCCAACATGGCAAGCTGGAAATAGTAAAGCTGATTAAACAGCAAAAGACCTAAGTCTTTTCACTGGATGGAATAAAAAGGATGTAACCATTATTAACCAGTGGTCACCAATGTCTGCTTCTTGTGGGTCAAGTCACTTCCTAAAGCTTAGACCTAGGTTCTGACATTTCTTACCCTAGAACTCTAGGGATCATTTGACTTAGCCTAAAGTTTAATCCACTCCATCTTTTTTGATCTCCCTCCTCGTTATTCGCTTTTTATTTTTCAAAACGGTGGATAATTCTTCACCTTTGGTCCTTGCAAAACCCTGTGTTCCAATTTTCTCCCCGTTCCTTTCACAACCTCCTAGATGGCAAGTAGTCCAATATATGTTAAACATGGACTTTTTTGAGAAAACTTCACCTGGTCTCATTCAGCACTTAAAAGATCATTGATAATTTTGGAGAGCAATTTCCATTGAATTATGAGGTTCAAAATCAGAATCAAAGAAAGGGTAGGGAATAAGAATTTAAATATATATATATATTATATAAGCTAATCACTGTGTTAAACACTTTACAAATGTCATCTCATTTGATCCTCACAAGAATCTTGCAAGGTAGGTACTCTTATTACCTTCATTTTACACTTGAGGAAACTGAGGCAATCAAAGGTTAAATGACATGCTCAGGTCACATAACTAATAAGTAAAGGAGGCTGGATTTGAACTTAGGAATTTCTAAATCCAGGTCTAACACAATGTCTACTGTATCACCTTGCTGCTCTAAAAAACCCATAGGGTTTAGAACCAATGAAGTGGAAGCACCAATTATAGATGGCTTTCTCAAGGAATTTAGTTAAAAAGAGGAGATGAGATATAAAATGTTAGTTAGCAGGGATGACGAATTCAAAATGAGGGTTTTCTTAAAAGGATGAGTCCAGCAATGTATTTATATGCAGCAAAGAAGAAAATGACAACAGGGAAGAGAATGAAAATTGAAGATAAGTGAAAAAAGTGGGATGACTTGAAGAAACAATCTACTGGAAAAAGTTTGGGATTTGATGGATTGAATGAATATAGAGTGGTTTGCCTCAGCAAGAAAAAAGACTATAGGAGTAAAGGAGGACATAGTGGGCAAAGATTGATTGATGTGAGATACCACAGGAAGCAAAAGCTTTCCTTAAGTGACCTAAATATTTTAGTAAGCATGAGGTGAGGGCCTCAGCTGAAAGAATTTAGGGCAGGATTGTCATGGGGAAACTTGAGGAAAGATGGAAACATTTGTGTAATGTTCTCTCTAAAATGTAATGTTCTCTGTTGAGGTTTTCTTGGGGTCTCTGGGAGTAGCCTTCCTTTTAGTTCAGTAATCACCACAAGTACAGCCAGGTATTAAAGTCCAAATCCTTTATTATCTCTTTCAAAGTCCTATCTCCTTCACTTGGGGCTTGGCTAGTTTTCTGGAGACCTTCCATGGAGTCTTGGTTTCAGTGAGGAAGCGAAGGAGGATAGCCTGCCACCAAGTTGGTGTGAGATGGGATGAATCTGTCTGAGTCCAAGGGCTTGTGCTCCAGCCTTCAGCCGGACAGCCTTCTGTCTGCTTGTCTCTGAATCTCCCTGGCTGAGGCTTCTAGCTTATAAGCTCCACACTGAGTACAAACCAGTCATTATGACTAGGAAACCTTTATTTGCTGTAGGATTAAATCAATGCTAAACTAGCATTGTTTCCTCAATTAGTACCTTATTTCAAGTTCTGGCCCTTAACGTCTCCTTGTAGGATTAAATCAATCACACTGAACCATGCTAAATTAGATAACTATTGTCTCTACCAATTCCACTGACTTAGCACTCTGTAAGAATTCTTTGTTTCAAGTTCAGAGTTCTGGCCCATAACACATTTGGAATTGTTTCAAGTGGTTAATGAGAAATAGAATTGATTTAGGGAAATATAATCTAGGGATAGAAGGTGAGGACTAAGAATGGGATTCTTAAGGCAGAGGGAAACATGGAATGATAAGATCATCACTATTGTAAGGAAATAGCATTATAAATCCTGAGACATTATCTATAAAGTGATTATTAATTTTGGCCATGAAAAAGCGAAAAATGTGGCTTTAAAAAAAAAAAATCAGAGAATCATAGAGGAATCACAGCTTTTAGATGGAAAGAGAAACCCAGAAGTCATTTAGGCCCTCTCCCTCATTTAAAAATGAAGAAACTTATGCTTAAAACTTAAGAAAATGTGCCTGAATTCAATTTATATCTACTAGGCAGGAAAAAAAATTTGGAAGTTGGTACTGGTAGGGCTTCAGGAAAATGAAAGCTCTAACATGGTATAGGTGAAAAGACATAGGCATTGTGGAAAGTAATGATTATACATTAAAAATCTCAAAAGTGACTACCTAGAACTCTATTCCTAAAATATTCTAAAGTATGAAAAAGAGTTTCTGTATAAAAATATTCATAGCTGCTCTCTTTGAAATAGAAAAAAAAAAATCACAAACTCATTTGCCTAATATCTTGATAACAGCCAAGTATGCCATGGTAATAAAGTATGCCAGTAAAATGCCATAAAATCATAAAAATGGAACATATATTAAAATACGGAAAGACCTACATGAAAGGATGAAATATTAGATGTTCATAACTAGGATAATCAACACACATATGACAACTATTTTAAAATAAAAAAATTCAATGCAAAGTTCACACAAACCCAGAAGCAAGCAATTTTTATTCATTTTATTCACTATGCTTTTAAAGATTTGCAGAAGTATTTTATATGCTATATCATATTTGATTCTTATATGTCAGGCAAGTACTACAGGCAACTTATTATCCAATTTAAAAGATGAGAAAACAGAGATTAAAGCAGTTTGCCAGAATAACACAAAAAACATTCAGGATTAAAATAATGAGGCAGTATTTGAACCCATTCACTCAACTATCACTAAGAGTAGCACTCTTTCAATAACATCATACTGCTTCCTATACTAAGTCCCTCTACTAATTAAATTGAAGAGATTTTAAGAGTTTCCTTATTTATTTAAAAAAGTATTTTATAAATTCACCTGACTTTTCTTTACTACTTAAAAACCCTTCTAATTCCATACTACTAATTTCCTCTCACATATTACACAGTGATTTATCTATATATTTTCCTTCCCTCAAATGCTCAAGTGAACTTCCTAGATAGTTTCCTATCTATATTGATGATACTTCTGTTTACACAAATCCTTACAACACCAAATAGCAATTTTTTTTTTGTCTCAAAGAAAGATCAAATCATTTCTTTTTAAGTGCAGAAATTGTTTTTATTCACACTATTAGATATTTTAAACTTATGATATTCATTTATTTAAATGTATGATCACATTGGCTAATATTAATTCATATCACAAAGTATGTCTAGCACCTCAATTACCAACACATGATATTACTAATATATTAGCACCTTACTGTAGTATCTGAGTAGAAGATCTAGTCTCAAATCCAGTTTCTATACTCCCAGTTTTTATACTCTATACTTTCTGCAACCTTGGTAATGTCAAATTTCTCAATGTCTTTAGGCAGCTTTATTCATTTGCTGATTTGCTTTGTTAAGGAGAACTTCCTTATTGGTAGTTCATAATCATTTTTATACATAAAGTGGTAAAAGTTTTACACTATTATATTTAACTTTACATGAGATATAATCAAAGTTTGAGTCCCTCCAAATTTTTAATACTTTCCCTGTAAAAATACAAACTGTGGATTATTGGTTAATTTAAAATTAGCAATTTAGACTTTTACAAAGGAATGAGCAAAAAAAACAGAAACAATTAATATTGTGATTTAAAAAAAAAATAAAGCTAATATTTCATTTTAGTCTATACTCCGTAGAGTTACAGCAAATCAAACACAAATTGTTTTCTTTTAGATCTGTTGTTTTTACCAAAACAAATTAGATTGGTAGACAGGATCAAATGAGATAATTTTTGTAAAGCACTTAGAACAATAACAGGCACATAGGAACCACTTAATAAATACTTATTCCACTCTTGGTTAAGTTAGTAAAATTCCAACTATTAGTTCAATTCCTTCTTTACTGTACCAAAATATATACACACATATATTTTGGTACAGTAAAGGAGGAATTTTTATACATATAAATATAAACTAGAATAAGGATTCATTTTATATTCTTGGAAAGATTTAGTATCTCATATCAGAGGTTGCAAGGAATCTCAGGTATCATGTAATCCAGAGACATCAAACTTCTGCCCATAACACTCTGAAGTCATGTTTAAATAAAAACATAATAAAAGATGAATAATGTTAATTTGTGGTTTTCTAGGATCCATTTCTGACACTAATGATATAGTCCAACTCCTCCACATACCTTCCTTTTTTCTTTTTACAAATGAAGTAATTAAAGCTTAAGAAGATTAAACGAATTGTCACACAAATGATATTCAGATGATCTGCATTCAAATTTTACCTCTGATTTCATACCACTAATGTGACCTCAGAAGTCACTCCATCTCTGTAGGGTTTCATTTTCCTTATGTGTAAAATGAGGAAGATTGAACTAGATAGCCTCTGAGATCCATAGATGAATGTTCCAATGCTTTATACAGAGGTACTCACTAGAAATTGGTTAAAAAGAAAATAAAGTTAATGTGCAGAAACTATAATTACTTATATAAAAACTAACTTTTTTTCAAAGAAAGGCATGATATAAATCAAAGCTATGAAGGAAGATTTCCACTAATCACCTAAAGGCCTCTGTCCCTCCCTTCACCTGCTGTTCTTGATGTCCTTGGTTCGACACTTCTGAGTGGTCTCTGTCAGTTAATTCTTCTTAGAGGAAAAGAGGCTACGGAGCTCCCTGGTAAGTCAGCAAGTACAAGTAGTACTACTTGGAACTTTACTAGAATCATAAACTACTTAGAATAAGCCTTCAGCATCTCAGTAAGTGATCTAACCTGCACTTGGAGGCTTCCAAAGGTGGAGAATTTATTCCACTTTTGAATGGCTATGATTACTGAAGTTTTTCCTTCTGCTAAAAGTAAATGCCTTCTGTCGACTTCTACCTCTTATTATCATGTTCTACAATATGGCTCTCTTCTGATAGTGGCCTCCTAATGAAACAAGGATCAAACAGATGGGATATGTTTAAAGTGGGATTAATCTTTTCATTCTGACTACTAGGGAAGAAGAAAGTCAGTGAAGAGATATGCAATTCCATTTAAACATTTTTGTGGAAAACATTACCATCTTTCCAGTCATTAAATTTCCAACCTTGGAATTAAGACTCAACTCCTCTCTGTTCCTCATCCTTATATAAAGCTGCCAAATCTTATGTCTATTTTACTTTCACAACCTCTCTCACATTTTCTCCTTTCTCTCCACTAAAAGAAGCATTACCTTATGTAAGATCCTCAGTACTTCTTGCTTGGACTGTAACAAGAGACCAACTAGTCTCCCTTTTGCTAGACTCTCTTTTCTAATCCAACTCTACCCAGCTGCCAAAACCATCTTCTTAAGGGACAGACTTAGCCATGCCATTCCACTACTCAAAAGCCCTCTTCTAGGGAAAAAAATACAAAAGTCTTCAACCTTAGACTTAAAGCACTCCACAATCTAACTCCAACAGTTCTAACCTTTTCTGTATTATCCTCAATACATTCTCTAATCAAATGGATCTACTTACAAGATTGAACTCATATCTCTGTCTTAACTCACATTGCACCCATGCCTAATTATGTATCCCACTCCACAAACTTTCTCAACTAATCTTTATCCTTTCCCAAATTATTTTGTTTTTATCTATCAGTCTATCTCTTAGTTGAATGTAAACTCCTTGAGAATAAGATCTATTTCCATTTAGTCTTTATATTTCCAGCCCTAATAGTGTTTTGCATAAAGTAGGTGCCTAATAAATCCTTGCTGAATATGATAGAATAATTTTTATTCTTTTGAACATATGTGATAGGACCAATACTTTCTTAACTCAGTGTCCCTGAGTTCCCCAACTTCCTCCTCCCAAGCAATCTGACTGGCTGAAGCTTCCAAGCCCCAGCTACATATAGTCAGTGCCTCTCACACTTGGTGAAAACCATGTGAATCAGTATACCTTGATAAAATACTGACTAGACAAGTTTCCAGATCCAGCTAGAAATGGAGATGAGGCCTACAACTTTCCTCCATTATTCAGAGAAGCTAAATGCCTCTGTATCCCTGCTGTATATGGAATAAAGTAAACTTTCTGCCTCCACTCTAAGCTGTATGACACTGACTTCTGCTTGCCTCAGTTTCCTCAACTGTAAAATGAGGATAATAACAGCAAAGTTGTTGTGAAGACTCAATACAGTAGTATTTGTAAAGCACTCAGTACAGTGCCTGGCAAAAGCCCTATATAAATGCTTATTCCTTTCCATTCGCCTCCTTTGTTCAATGACTCATAAGTGCTTCATTTCATCCCAACAGCAAACCTGAACTAACAGGGTACAGGGGTTAGAACACCTAAAACAACACACAAGTAGTTATTTAAAGTGATTCTTTGTTAAATAAAAAAGGAACAGTAAAGACAATGGTAAATTAACTTTTAGTTCCAAAGAATAAACAAGAGGTATTGTAATAAGCATTTCAATATATTTTTCCCTAAAAAAATTCCATGTCAGCATTACTGCTTTTGACAACTTTTCTGAATAAACAAAAACTTTTTTTTTTTGAGTGAGAACTATATTCTACAAAACTGAGCTGATGATTTCAGTATCCCATTTACATTGGCAAACCTTTCTCCACTCATTGATGGGGAGTGGAACAACATTCCATTTTTTTTGCTATTAGCCCTGTACTGCTGAAGCACAAGCTATATAATATAGACCAGTCCACTGGCCAGTTTCAATGCTTAGCACAGGGCCTGGCACATAAAAAGCACTTAATAAGTGATTAATTGTTGCTCCATCAAATCTGCTAATACTATTTGAGGTTGGTTTGACATCAAGATTTTTTGGGTGAAAGGAATTAACCTGAAACCAAATATCAAAAATAAGATTCTTAATAGAAAATAACTAAAGTTTAAGCTATTAGAAAAAAAAATTAAAACTATATTAGGAACAACTATACATGACCCCAAACTTAAGCACAATCTTGAAAAATAAAATATACATTAAAGTTAAGAGGTACAATCAACATATAAGGCAGGGTGTGAGGGAAAGGACTATTATTAAGCCATAACTAGGAATCTATAATACAATTAATAATCTAAATAGTCAACATATTATTGGATATTTTATTTTTTTTAAGAATCACAGCGATTGGGACAGCTAGGTGCCTCAGTGGATAGAGCACCAGCCCTTAAGTCAGGAGGACCTGAGTTCAAATCCGACCTCAGACACTTTAACAATTCCTAGTCCTGTGTTCCTAGGAATGTCACTTAACCCCAAATTCCTCAGCAAAAAAAAAAAAAAAAAAGAAAGAAAGAAAGAACCACAGTGCTCAGGTATAGGTACACAATTAATAAATGCTTCCTGATTGTTTTAGTTGCAAATTAATTACATACACATACACACACACCTACCCAAAGGGTATTATATTTTACCTCCACTGAAAACAAAACAGCATTATAACTGTATTTCAATTTATCATGGTTACTCCTTCCAAGTTAAGTTGATGGCCATTCATTCTTGAATGCCTAATTCTAATTCATACTGTCCTATAAATTGGACCCCAAACACAATTTCCTTGATAATGGTCTTTCAGCTACTGCTCTTGAATATAATTTTTAAGTCAATAGGCATTTATTAAATGCCAACTATTACTCTAAAATAGATCTAAGACAATGATTTCATTAATGCCATTCATGTAGAACAAACAGGTTTCTCCATTAAGAGATTATTCCTTTATTATTACCCATTTTATTTAAGTACAAATGGCATTCTACTATAACTATAAAAATGTATGTATTTTTTCCCTATCAGGAATCACTCTAACTGTACTATGTCCTAAACTTCTATTAGCTATTTCCCAAAGATACTGTAGGATCCTCTCAAATACTGCTTCATTATTTGGCTTCTATACCACTATTCTGAAGCTCTGCCAAAAAGTCTGTTTTGTCTTTCCTTCTTTAATTGAAAACAAGAATGCTAGTTTCTTTAACAAGGCAATTAAAATACTACAAATTCTTAAGACTCCCTTTACCCATGTTCTACCTGTCTGTAGCTAAATTGGACTTCCTGAATTCACTCAAGTAAGCACCTTTCATAATAAGGGTTTTTAAATCATTAAAACAAAAATAACATTAAAAGTCTTAATAGTTTTTTATTTACAAACTATGTTTAAAAAATTATCTTAGGACATGAAAATCATGATAGAAACTTCTCATGGAGAAACTTAAAACATCAATGAATGTTGAAAAATATATTTTAAGTAAATTGCTAAGGCCTAATAGAAACTTAGTTTTCAAGAAGACTTTAATTTTTATTCATTACAAAGACCCCAGAAACTTATCAAAGAGTAAGAAAAAGCTGAACTAAGCAATAAACATTTTGAAAAAGATATCTTTTAAAGGATGAATAGGAATTCTCTTTTCCTTAAAATTATTTCCTTCCCCAAAATACCAATGTTCCTTAGAAATCAAGGCAATCTGAAAATGACTTACTTGAACTGATGCTGAGTGAAGTGAGCAGAACCAAGAGAACATTGTACATAATGACAATATTATGTGATCAACATGATGAACTTGGCTCTTTTCAACAATGAGGTGATTCAAGACAATTTCAATAGACTTGGGATTGAAAGCCTCATATTCATCCAGAGAGAGAACTATGGAGACTGAATGTACATCAAAGCATAATATTTTTACCTTTGTTCTTGTTTGCTTGTTTTTTTTTTTCTTTCTTTCTCATGGCCTTTTCCTTTATGAGCTGATTTTTCTTGCACCATGACAACTACAGGAAATATGTTTAAACTGCACTTGTTTAACCTATGTTAGGTTACTTAGTTTCTTGAGAGAGGGGAAAGGAAGACAATGTTGGAACACAAAGTTTTGCAAAGGTTAATGTTGAAAACTGTCTTTGCTTGTATTTGGAAAAATGAAATACTATCAAAATTTAAAAAATATCAAGGCAATATAAGAATATGCTATTACATGGACACAGATGGAAAACTAATATAAATATATTTATATTCAATAATGCCAGTATAAACTTCTAGTTCAAATGAAATTCCCCTCAGAGATAGTAATGTGTTATAAAATACACAGTTCATGTTCGAGAATTATGCCACATGCATTATATTTTTATTTTGGGCTATTTTTGCTTCTAAAAGCTCTAGACTATTTATTAATCACTGCCTCAGAATGGTCTACTGCACAGTAATTCAGGCACAAGGGACTGACCTCCTCATCTCCACCTATGATATTTTTCAAAGCAAAAAATATTTTTTGGGGAAAATGTGCTAATAAAGCTTTCTATCGTTTCAATAATATATATATATATATTCATAATATTAGTGAAAGATGTAGACAGACATAAAACAAGTCTAAATAGACACAAATAGATTTCAAAGTGATAATACATTTCATGACATCTTAATTTAGCTTTAAAATTAAAGTGATTCTTGAGAGCTTAAAAATCAAAAAATGGCTTTCTACTCCTTTGTAAATGCTCCTCTGAATCAAGGGATAGAAAAACCACCAAAATTGACTCAAGAAAAACAGCTAGCACAAAATAAATAAATAAATGAAAGACAGTGCATTAAAGGGTACACCCAAAATTTATTGTGTGAAAGGCAGACACAAACTTTTTATCCCACCCCCACCCTCACTATGGGAATGCTACTTATTCCTAAATAATTCTACAAAGAGGCTGAGATAAACTATTTAATAAGTGTAAACTCTTTAAAATAATTAGTGCTATAATTAGCCTTATTCTAATCTTCCCTTTTCCCTTAAATTGTATGCTCTGAAGATACCACCCTTTAATTGAAAATTAATTTTATTATTAATGTTAGTTTTTATTTTATATTAGAATTATAAAAGCACTTACAGAGGTCACTAAATTCCAAAAATCAAATTACAATGAAAATTACTTTGTCCAATTTGCCAAGTAGAAATCCCTACTAATTCACATTGTCTAGCTTTCACTGTAAAATAATTTACAGCCACAGTCACATTCATAAAGATTGTCAAGTGTTCTTAAACTTAGGAAAAACTAGATTATGTATAAAAAATATTGGTAATTCATATTCAGTATCTACAGATTGGAATATGTGATTAATTGTCATACCACATTCCCTGATGGTGTCATATAAGAGTATCCCTGAACATGGCATTTATGAAAGATAAAAGCATTTAACTGTAATTTTTTCATATTAAAGTTTAAATTGAGTATGACAAGGCTGCTTAAAATATAGCAATACTTTTAGTATCATTGGGAATAATATTTTTAACATAAGTGAATTTTTAAAAAAATTTGAAATGCTATCCCCTCAAGTGTGAAAACTTATTCTGGTCACTTTTTCATGAAAATATCTCTAAAAGATATTACTAATTTGTTTCCTGTGTTCTGAAACAGAAGATGATGTATTTTGTGGTTGACTCATGGTCATTAGTTTGAATATCCATTATTATATTATATATGATAATACCATTACGGGTTTGAGTTTTAGTTTTCTATTTCTTCCATAGGTTTCAGACTATCAGCTATCACTGTTACTGTTCCTGTGTCTGATTCATAGGCCTTCTTTCTAGGCCACTATTTCTAATTTGCTATTATCTGGCTAAAGAATTAGATAACCAAATTTGTTAAGAACTATTAGATAAAAATCAATAAGGCCTCCGTTAGAAATTCAAGACAAATAATACTGGCATTAGAACAAGGGGTTTGTGACAATTATTTCAATACTTTCTTGTTGGAAGTTGAAATTAATTGGGGGTATTACTGTATTTGCTATTTTAGAGGAAAAGATCTTGAAATTTTAAAAAATGATTTCTAAATTTTTAGTGCTTGCTGTCCTAACATTCAATTATTTACTGAGGTAGAGCAGGGCTTTCTAAACATTTTTGGGTATACAAATCAAAAATCATTTACTGATAATAAATCATAATTTCATAATCCCCCATTCAGTGGGGACTGTGCCCCACAGTTTAAGATGCTCTTAAGTAGAAGAAGGTCAAAAGGAAAAAGCATTTGGGTGGTTAAATTTTTGAGTTGTGTGGCCCTGTCTAAGTCACTTAATTTAATGTGCTTTCCTCATATGTAAAATAGAAGATAACCCATTTGTTATTTTATTGCTGTGATACCAATATCATAGGTAAGATTAAATGATACTGATTGTAACACTTTAATGTACTATATAAATGCCAACTATTATCACACTCATCATCTTCATCATAAATAATATCAGAAAGATTCCAGAATGCTCAAGTTTTGATTTTAGCTACCTTTAATGAAGTAAATATCCTTAAAATAATACAACCATAAATGTAAAATGAATGCAAAAATACTTTACTAATATGACTCACAAAGGCAATGAAATCAAGACAAAGATAATGTATTGAATACCCATATATTACACAACTCCTGCATCTTTCTGAATCCTTATCAATGAACTGTTCTTCAACTAGAAGTTATGTTCCACAGGGAAACTTGAGAAATCATATAAAGAGTTCTAGAGAAAGCTAAATGTGGTCCTGGCTAGAATACCAGCCCTGGAGTCAGGAGGATCCATCCTCAGACATTTGACACTTACTTGCTATGTGACCCTGGACAAGTCACTTAACCCTTCTCCACCCTTGCTTCAACTCAGTTTCCTTTGTATGTACTTTTCAATAAGATCAGAAATCCTCTTCTAATGTTTATTGTGCAACAAGAAAATGATATTCACACACATGTATTGTACCTAGACTATATTGTAACACATGTAAAATGTATGGGATTGCCTGTCATTGGGGGGGAGGGAATAGAGGGAGGGGGGGTAATTTGGAAAAATGAATACAAGGGATAATATTATAAAATATATATATATATAATAAAAAAAAATAAAAAAAAAAAGAAATGTACAACGAAAAAAAAAAAAAAAGATCAGAAATCCTCTTTCCTTTTTAACTGCTATACTCTTATAATTACCCACATCTTACAACCCATCCTCCCAAATTTTAGATGGATAACAATTCTGATAATGATCTGTTAATTTCAGAAAAGTGAAACAAATTAATAATATTTTGTTCTGCCCTCCTCAGAAATCTGCAAGGGAGGGCAAAGAGAAGATAAAAGACAGTGGTTTAGAGAGTCATGGTAACCAGGGCCAGGAAGAGATGTATTAAGAATGAAAAAGATCCAGAGCACGGGTTTAATATGCCCAAATTCACACACTCTCTAGACAATCTTTAAAACATAATCATGGAAATTTTCCTTTAGACTTCTATAACAAAGCAAAATTTCTAAATTAGCAGGTTTTGTTTTCCTAAGTTATGATCCTGGACACTAAAGGATGCAAAGTCTTTGGCAAACATCTTAATTCATAATCAAAAATGCTATCCTCTTTCCTATTACTTCAATCATTTCCTGGATACTTTTTTTTAAAATAAAGGACACCACATCCTGCATAAAGACTATTTTACCAAAATGATGCTATATAAGTAGATATCTTCCCATCCTAAATGTTCTTGTTGGAAAAAAAGAGGTAATTTT
The DNA here is from genome assembly GCF_048593235.1 of Sminthopsis crassicaudata. Classification (NCBI taxonomy): domain Eukaryota; kingdom Metazoa; phylum Chordata; class Mammalia; order Dasyuromorphia; family Dasyuridae; genus Sminthopsis; species Sminthopsis crassicaudata. Next base: position 144,272,735 of record NC_133620.1, read on the forward strand.
GCTATTCCTCAACTCTTCCTCAAGATTCCAAAGAAATAATTTATCTAAATATGATATGCCTCTACAAAAGAATACCTTAAAACAAAACAATTAGGTAAGAAATACTAGAAGACATCAGTAAACATCTACATTTTACCCTGATAAATCAATCTGCCTACTCAGTTTGATGTAGTTTAAAATTTTCATTTCACCAGATGTAATCACCATAAGAAAATCCTACAAAAACTTGTTTAAGATATTACTAACAATAGTGTAGACTAGTTTCCTCAAAGTGAGGACCAAAAATAAGCATCATTTCAATGGAGCACCATTAATTATAATTGACATTCAGTCTTTAGACAAGCCAGTATCATTAAAAAAAAAAAAAAAAAAAAAATCAGACTTGTAGGCAGCACAGGAACTACACAACAAACTGGCTCATAAGAGTTACAAAATACTATTCATGGCTGTTCTGGTAGATGTTCATCAAAGTTACTTTTGGAAGATACTTTTTAACCTTAAGTTATTCCAAACACTTGAGGAGAAAAAAATGAAATAAACATATAAAGGTTAAATGACTAATATGACTAATGTGACCAATGTGCCTGATTCTCATTTTGATCTCTTACAATATGTTAAACATAAAATATAGCATAACCTGTAAAAACTGATTAGATTAAAAGAAAAAAAAAACCTCAATCAAATTCTGAATCACTGGAATTTTTGCTCTATTTCCTGTTAATACACTGATAGCATCAGCATTCAACACATTCTGTCTGTACAAGTTTAAAAAGAACTTTTTTCTATGATCCTGTAAGACTAAATTTATAGTTAATCCATTCTGCAGTTCATTTACCTGACATTGTTCTCATTAATTTTAGTTATCAAATTGCTCAGCCAAAACTTTATAAAATGAAAAGAAAATGAGTTCAAAACAAACAAGTGCTTTAAAAAAGCTTACTATGAAAAGCTTGTATGTGCGGTGCTATTTAAAACTGAATTTTAAAAATTCAAGCTTACAATTCAAATCTTTTCAAATGGAAAATTTTATGTGTGTATATTGACAATTCCTAGACAGTGTAAAATACATTAAACAAAAGTAATAACTGAGAACAGAACAAAAAAGCCTTACTCCAGTCTGCTGCATATGGAGTCTAAAACTGCATTAAATTGATAAAAAATTTTTTACCTTCCTTTATTTAAAAAATGAATGAATCTGACCTTAATATAAAGTATTTACTTAAAAAAGACAAAATGGATGCAAAATGAGATTACTTGGTGTTAAGGTTGCTACCCATTTGTGGCCAAATTCTTTGCAAAGAATAAAGAGTACGGAAAACCCAATTAAGAGTCCGGACTTCGGGAATACAGGAGGAGTGGGGGTGGGGGTGGGGGTGGGGGTGATGACCGAGGACGCCGCAAATTCCCACTACTAGAAACCTCTCTTATCAGAAGCATTTGAAGAATTTCTCCACAACAATTAAGTTGACTAGAAGAATGGAAACCCTAACATCTCAAATATACTATATATGGAATCGAACACGACCAAACATATAAACACACAAAGTCACACCGCTTCCGACACTTTGCTATACAAATCACTCGAATGAACCCCACAGCATGGACAGCACAGCCACGCACCTGTCACCTGTAAGGACATTTGCTACCATACCTTTCCCCCCCAAGTAAATATACATCCCATCTACCTTAGCCAGGAACGGAAGCTAGAGGGACGGAGGTGGAGGGAGAAGAGAGATTAAAGGGGAAAAAAAACCCAACCCTCCTCCGGGAGGCACGGAGACCCCTTAAAGGCATCATTACAATGGATGGAGAGGGAGAGAGGAAGGACCAGGATCTCCCACTCCTCTTAAATCCTCCAGCCTCCCGCTCCCACCCCAGGCCAAAGTCTTCCTTCTCCATCCCCCCACCCCCATTTCAAACACTAGCAAATACAGAGACACTTTTTTACACACAGCGAAGGGGCGGATCGAGGGCAATGGGGCAGCAGCAGCGGCGGCGGCGGCGGCAACAGCAGCAGCGGCGGCAGCGGCAGCAGCGGCAGCGGCAGCAGCGGGAGCCCTCCCCCACCTTGGGGTTCTCCCCGGTGCCGGGATCCGAGGAAGCCCCCGGGCGGGCTCTGCACTCCCTGCCTCCCTCCCTCCCTCCCTCCCTGCGGGCGGTCCTCCGGCTCCCGAGGACCCGATCTCCACCTTGTCACAGTGGGGGAAGGGGAGAAAGGAAAGGGGGTGTGGAAGGGGAAAACGAGAGAAAACGAGAGGAAGCGGCAGGCGCCCCAGGCGCACAGGCCTGCAGAGCCCGGAGAAGATCCTGCCAACCGGGGCCCGAGGGAGGTGCGGGCAGCTGAGGGGAGAAGGGGGAGGAATCCGGGGGAGCCCCGCAAAGGCCCGGCAGCGCGCTCCGCTCACCCTTCACCGTCGTCGCCGCGGCCGCCACCGCCGCCGCCTCTCCCACTAGGTCAGCCGTCTCCGTCTCCGTCTCAGTCTCCGCCGCCGCCTCCGCCACGGCCGCCGCCAGCGCCGCCGCCGCTTCCTATTCCACCCGGCAGGGGGGACACCTCAGCGCTCCCTCCCTGCTCAGCCCCCTCCGATCTGCTGCCGCCGCCGCCGCCGCCGCTTCTCGTGGCCGAGGGGGAGGGGAGAAGAGGAGAGGGGGTCGGGCTGGGTCGCCCCGCCGGCGGCAGCAGCAGCAGCAGGTCGAAGGCGATGAGGTGGGTGGGTGGCGGCGCCGCTCCCCGATCCTCTCTGCTCGGCTCGGACTTGCTCGGCCTCCCTCCCTCTTCCCCCACCCCCCCGCTCACGCTCCAGCCCTCCCCCCACCCCCCCAGCGCTCTCGCTAGCTCTCGTTCTCTTCGCCAGCAGAGTCCAAACCAAAATACTGTCACACAATATGGCGGCCCGAGCAGCGGGCAAACACCGCGAGATTTCGGCTCCCCCACCCCCTCCAACACACTCACACACACACACACACACACACACACATACACACATACACACATATACACATACACCCCTCCACACTCCTTTCCCCTCCTTTCTGCCGCCGGGAAGGCGGGGGCTGACCCGACGGCGGAGAGATGCTCTTACTCTGCCACCTTTTCTCAATCTCTCTCTCTCTCTCTCTCTCTCTCTCTCTCTCTCTCTCTCTCTCTCTCTCTCTCTCTCTCTCTCTCTCTCTCTCTCTCTCTCTCTCTCTCTCTCGCTGTCTCTGTCTATCTCTCTCTTTCTCTCTCTGTCTCTGTTTCTCTCTCTCTTTCTCTGTCTCTGTCTCTGTCTCTCTCTGTCTCTGTCTCTCTCTCTCTCTGTCTCTGTCTCTCTCTGTGTTTCTCTTTCTCTCTCTGTCTCTCTTTCTCTCGCTCTCTGTCTATCTCTGTCTTTCTCTGTCTCTGTCTCTGTCTTTCTCTCTGTCTCTCTTTCTCTCGCTGTCTCTGTCTATCTCTGTCTTTCTCTGTCTCTGTCTCTGTCTCTCTCTGTCTTTCTCTCTCTGTCTCTCTCTCTGTCTGTCTCTCTCTGTCTCTGTCTCTTTCTCTCTGTCTGTCTCTCTCTGTCTCTGTCTCTTTCTCTCTGTCTCTCTCTCTGTCTCTGTCTCTCTCTGTCTCTGCCTCTCTTTCTCTCTCTCTGTCTCTTTCTCTCTGTCTCTCTCTGTCTCTGTCTCTCTCTGTCTCTCTGTCTCTGTCTCTGCCTCTCTCTTTCTCTCTCTCTCTGTCTCTCTCTATCTCTGTCTCTGTCTCTCTTTTTCTCTCTGTCTCTCTCTGTCTCTCTCTTCTCTCTCTCCCCTTTCTTCCCTCTCTCCTCTCTCTCTCCTTCTCTCTTCTCTCTCTCTCTTTTCTTTCTTCTCTCTCTCCCCTTTCTTCCCTCTCTCCTCTCTCTCCCCTTTCTCTCATCTCTCTCATTTCTCTCTCTTCTCTCTCTGTCTCTCGTTTACTCTCTCTTCTCTCTCGCTGTCTCTCTCATCTGCTTTCTCTCTCCCCTCTCCTTCTCTGTTGTTTTCATTTTTTATCTCCCCTCTCATCAATCTCTCTCTCACCATTTCCCTCTTTCTCGATCTCTTGTCCCCTCTTCCCTGTCAATCTCTGTGCCACCACTTGTCCCTTTCTCACTCTTTTTCTTGAGCCCCCCATGTCATTCTCTCTTCCATCATTGTCTCCTGCTCTTCCTCTTTCATTCTTTCTCCCCGTCTGTTTCTCTCCATCTCTCTACCACCACTTTGTCCTCTCTCCCTCTCTTCCTCTCTCCCTCTCATTCTCTCTCCTATCCACTTTCATTCTTTCTCTCTACCAATCTCTCTCTCTCATTTTCCCTCTTTCCGTCTTCTCCCTTTCCCCTATACCCTTTCTCTTGCCTCTCTTCTTCATTGCCTCTTTTCCCCTCTCTATCTCTCATTCCTTCCGTGTCTCTGTTTTTTTCTCCTCCTCCTCCTTCTTGTGCTTCTTCTTCCTCTTTCTTTTCTTCCTCTTCCTCCTCCTCCTCCTCCCTCTACTTCTTCCTCCTCCTCCTCCTCCTCCTTTCTCATCTTCCTCTTCTTCTTCTTCTTCCTCCTCCTCCTCCTTCTCACACACACATCTCTCTGCCTGATCTAAAGAGAGAAAGTGACTCCAGAACAACCCCCTAACTTGCAACTAACAGAACACAGTCAGAGTTTGAGTTAAAACTGAAGAGTGAAATAGACCTTCCTCTCTTTCCATCTCCATTTGCCCATCCCACAGAAGAGATTCTCTTGTTCCTAAGAATGAAGTGATTGTAGAGACTGGGTGGGGATTAAAGAGCTGAGTACCAAGGATGTGCTCTTGAGTTAGTTCCAACTTTGGTTGCTGTGTAGGATCAAGGTACGACCAACTATGGATGGGAGAAATGATTCCTTGCGGTTGCTTGGGATGCAAGACATCCCAATTAAATGGTAGGATAGAGGACCCAACCACTCAGATTATAAAGGGGGAGATGAAGCTCTACGGGTTATGAAAGAGCGAGGCATAACAGGGGCATGTCACAGCAAGTGAGTATTTATTTTTTGGCAGTCTAGGAAATTATAAGTGAGAGGACCTAGTTTACTGACCTTGGATCTACTCCAAAGTCACAGCTTTTAAGAATTTCAAAAAAGAGTTGAATATTTAGTGTTTTCAAGCCTTTAAAAAAATTCATCTTAGTGTTGTTTATATTGTTGGGGTTTTTATTTTACTTTAATTGTCCATTCCTAGAAGTCCTAGGAGTAGAGCCAGAAACATTTTAATGTTGTGAGGGGGGAGTGGGGCATAATTCAAGTCTTTCCTATTTCCCCAAAAAAGGGGAACATCTGTTAAATTTCCTTTAATAAATGGACTATCATCCAATTTGGGGTAATTTTTTGAAATTTTTTTCAAATTAAAAAAAAAAATTTGCAGTTGTCTGATGAAATTCCAAAACAGTATTGCAGTATTGTGTCTTTATCAAAAATGTCCAAGTCCACAAATTCTTCTTTCAAAAACTTCTTAATGTCTATTCTTCTGACAGTTCTGAAAAATAAGATATTTTCTTCCTTCTAATTACAATATAACCACTGTAGATCCAATACAACTTATAATATTTGATACTGTCTTTAAAATTGTGGTGTTTTCCCTACTCATCTTAAAAAGATAATAAAAATTCATTAAGTCAAACCAACAAGCTCTTATTGTCTACTATGTTCCAGATATTGTATTAAAAACACTGCTCTGAAATCCTATGTAATGCCACCCAATTTAAGTCTTGAACATAATTGAAATAACATTTATGCATTAAATTTTTTTTCACAATCTATCTTCTTATAGTTGAAATTTTTGATATGTATTCTCCCTGAGACACAGCATGTGATAGTGGGTTCAGATCAAAGAATCAAATAGACTCTTGAAATCCTGCCTCTGATCTATAGTGGCCTAATAACATTGGGGGAGTCACATATCAGTGCCCCAGGCAACTATAGGTGTAGGTCTAGGAAACCACAGATTCAATACAAATTCTCATTCTATTGATAATATTGAGAATAAAGAAAATTGGGAATTCTTTAAAAATAAGTATTTTATACTTTTGTTCATCCATTGGTGACTGGAAAACTGATGAAAAATGTAAATTTCTCAGATCTCTGGAAAAACTATGATTAATGTGAAGGGAATTGACTGATTAGGGAATTTAAAATTAAATTGACCACATGTTTGTAATCTGTGAAGTCCTCTTCCTACTATAGAAGATGAAATATATTTATATGAAAATACAAAAATTACAGAGAAGATGAATTAGTAACAGAATGGTAAAGGGTCAAATTCATTCAGTGTGGAGAAGACCTAAGTTTGAATACAGATCTGTGACCTTGGGCAAGATCTTCCCTTCTTAGGACCTGTATTTCCTCATTCATAAAATAAGGAAGTTGGACGAGGTGACTGCTAATGACCAGTGTAACTCTAAGTCAATTTCATGATACTCCTGTGAAGATAGAGTTCTGGTGATTCCACCTTCATGGGCTCAAACATTCCTTCTTTTCTATTCTCATTGCCACTGCCACCTCAGTATGTGATTACTAAACATAGAACTATCCTCATAATTGAATAGATTACCATTCATGAAAAATTCCCTCCTCAAATTTTCTATAGCATTTTATTGAAGTCTTTCTTTTGCATTTATCACATTCTACTTTGAACTTGTGTACTATTTTGTCTCTTCCATTAGATTATAAAGCTTATTGAGAATAGAAATTGTGTTATGATAAGCTTGAGTAGCAGAAGAATCTTTTTTACTATTTTTTGTTATCCCCAGACTTGCTAAGTTTGTTGTTGAATTGAACTTATTTAATCAATTAAATATTTTAACACATCTACAAGGTGCTTCAGAGTGTACTGGTAAGAATACACTACTGCATCTAAATGGAAAGCCTTATATTTCAGGGTTCCCCCACTCTCCTAACATAGACATAATTAGGACAAATAGATATTTATCCACTACTGCAGAGCTCAACAACAAACTTGAGATTTAATAAGGGAAGCTATAGAGGAGTTTTAGGAAGTCAGGGCTTCCTTTGCCACAGATTTCTAAGTGACCTTAGCAAGTGACTTTACTTAAACTCAAATTTTTTTATTTCTCCATTTGCAATCCAATTTAATTCAATTCAATTAGCTTTTAAAAAAAAAATTAAGCATTTTTAAAGTTCTAGGACTGTACTAAGAACTAAGTGTATAGAAAGAAAAATACAATCTTTGATTTCACAGATTTTACATTCTAATGAGGGGAAGAGCATAGAAATATTTAGGTACATTTTCTTCGTTTCTCTATCTATCTATCTATCTATCTATCTATCTATCTATCTATCTATCTATCTATCTATCTATACACACACACGTATTTGTCTGTCTCTGTCTTTGGGGAAGACAAAGACAGAGTATATGAAGGTAAGACATTAACAGCTGAGGAGACCAAGAAAGTATTAGCTTTAAAATGCAAACAACTATGAACACAAAAGATATACAGAATATATTATAGTAGTAATTGTAGAGGGGAAGGGAAAGGGGAGAGAAGAGACAAAAACAGTAGGACAATTTTCCCGTACAGTGTTCAAAGATGAGTGTACAAAGAAGCCAAAAGGAAACAAAAATACAGAGGTAAGAAAGCAGAGTAGATAGCCAATATAAAAATACCAAGAAGGAAGATGAATTATCATGTTTGAAGAACTGCAAATAGACCAGTATACTAAATCTGGAGTATAAAGTGAGGAGAGGCTAGTAAGATGTAAGAAGTTTAGAGGTGGATTGCAGTGGGAAGAAATTTGAGATAAAGTCAGTTACAAGACTATTTCAGTAGTCCAGATGAATTGTGGAGAGGAGGTAAAAAGCAGAAACAGCATTATTATAGTGTTTTAGGGAACTTTTGCTCAAATACTTAGTAAACATTACTTCCTACTGAGCTAAAAAAATAAACCAACCAACCATATAGTCAATTGTCTATACTACTTTTGTTTCTTTCCAGAATAGAAAAAATAGTTCTTATCATGTAGTCATAATCACTAAACATTTTTTAAAGAACCTATTATGTGCCAGACAAGGTGTTAAGCACAGGCAATACAAATATGAAAAAGAAATACAGTTCCTGCCCAAAAGAACCTTAAAATTTAATGAGATAATACTCAAAAACAAGCATAAAAGTTGGAGGGACCAGAGGACATGTTTATGGAGTCAAAATTAAGCAAAGCAGCTAATGGAAAATGAATAATTTAATTAGAAAATTCTGAGCCTTCTATAAAAGAAGACTTTAGAAAGAATTTGCTTCACTCTCCAACCCTCCAACCAGGGTAAAGAGGAAGCAAAGTGTGCTGAGAAGGTGTTAGGTATCAAAGCTGGATTAGTCTCCAAATTGATGAGATTTCAGGTGGTGAGATTTTCAAGTGATTTTGGGAAGGCATGATACTTGTAGAGTCAGAAACAAAAAAGCTGATGAAAGATGTTTTGTGTAGTTTTGTGTACCCTTTCCCATTTGTCTACTAATTTCCACCTTATCCAATTTATAAAATCCAACTTAAATACTTCTTCTTCCATGGAGCCTTTTCTGATGCCCCTTCTTCATAATGACGCTCTTTCTACTGCCTTGTACCACATGTTCATTTAGACCTTTCTTATGCATTACAATTTATTAGTTATTATTATAATAATGTGTGTATCCCACTTATTTCTCTACTAGATTATGAGACCAAAATGCCCCCATTTCTGCCTCCTAGATTCCCTGATTTCCTTTAAGTCCTAGCTAAAATCTCATCTTCTAAAGAAGACTTTTTCCTGACCCTTTTTAATTCTAGTAACTTTCTTTTGTTGATTATTACCCATTTATCCTGTATGTAACTTGTTTGTGTATAGCTGTTTGCATGTTGTTTCTCCCTTTAGACTCATAATAGGAACTTTTTTTATATCCCTATCACTTAGCATAATGCCTAGTATATAGGCGACCTTTAATAAATGTTAACTGACTGACAAACTCCAAGAAAGCCAGAAACTGTAGCTTATTTAAATTTTGTCTTTTCCCAAAACCTAGCTCAGTTGCAAATGCTTTTCTGCACATGATACTTAATAAATGTTGAATTAAATTGAATCAAGTCATATGTGTTAGGCTGGGAAGTTGTATAGTTATTCAAGTCTAATTGAATGATTTTCTTTCAGGGAAATCATGGTTACAATGTGACAGACAAGGATCGATATATACCCTCCATCCATCCTTTAATTCTCTTAATGGGAAAAAGGGAACTGCAATGGCTTGCCTTCTCAAACCTTGCCCACACCTTCCTCTTTCAGTCTCACTATCTCATCACAGATATACTACCACCTTCAGCAAAGTTTCTGGGTTACTAAGAAGAAAATGAAGATTTAGAGAAGATACATGAAAATCTTCTAGTTGTTTTCCTTAATACATGTTCTATTTCCACTACTCTGTCCAAACTATCTTTTATGAATTTTATCTTTCAAGAGTCTAGGTCTTCATGATTTAGAAATGTGCCAATCTCTAGTTCAGGACTGCAGCTTACTAACATCCATAGGTTCTGTACTCTCCTTTGAGTTTCAACTGAGATGAACAGTGTTCTAGTATTTCTAACTAGAACCTTCTGAGCATTTAAGCTTGCTACTGAATCATTTCTTTCCCTCATCCCTCCAGAAGCTCTAATCATTTTAGTCTGGCTGACACACTTAAAAAGAAAAGTTTTTACTGAAGATACTTGTAAATAAGCATTTTCTTGGGGACATTTATAGTTATTTAAATTTCTCTCTGTATCTCTCCATTTTTCCCCTCCCAGAGAGACAACCCACATGGCAAAAATAATTATTTTTAAAGAAAACGGGAAGAAGGAAAAACAAACAAACAATAAATTGTTAAATATATACATACATATATGTATATAAAATATCTGGCAGTATATTTAATGTCCCAACCATCATTGTGAAAAACTAAGGGCAGAATTGCAATGGAAATATCTTCTCAGATAACTTTTTTAAGGTCCAAGCTTATTTTTTGTAATTTTGCATCATTAATTTTCAATTAGGAAATATTTACTCTTACCCCAAAATGATTTGACATGCTCAGGCCAGTATCAAAGTTTTTGGTTTAATCAATAAATTAAACCATTCTTTTGGCTTCCAGAGGAACCACATCAACTGTACATGAAAACTTCTGTGTACAAGGAAGGCCTGTCTTTAAATTCTAAGTTTCAAATAAGCTTTTCATAAAAGGTCTCACTCTTTATTAACTGAAAAAACAAATAGCTTTTTATAAGAGAGGATCATCTTCCTATCAGGTATAACTGGGCGCTGAACATATGTGTTTTTCCTGCTTCAGACAGAGAATATAGTAGCTCAATGTTTGAGCACTTGGGACAGAACAGAAAGCCCTTCAACAGAGATCAAGAAGGCAGTGATCCCAACTTCTTTGTACCAAAAAGTAGTTTTTTGTTTTTTTGTATTTTTTTTTGTTTTGTTTTTTTGTATTTTTTTTGTATTTTTGAGTATTACCTTATGTCTGTCAACCATTAAAACAGAAGCTATAAAATTATTTCTAAGACCTTGTAACTATAGCATTCTGTTGGCCTAATTACAATTAATTCATTATGAGGATTTATTCTGCTTTCTTAGGCTATGTCCCTATAATCATTTCTCTATAAAAACACATCTGATTATATTGTAGGGGACATGGAAAAAACATCGCAATTTTTGCTTTGCCATCCAGCAACGGTTACCCTTTGAGTTTCTTCATTCCTCTGTACCTCAAACATCCTGATTCATACCCCTACCCAAAAAAGAAAAACTCACTGAAATTCCAAAACCACCTATCAAAACAACATAATATGTAAAAGCTTAAAAAGGAAAGGAATGAGAATGAAGGGGTTTGTAGCATGACACCTTGCTCTTTTTTCTTGCTGCTTTTCACTTGTTAATTTCTTACAGAGTGACTAGGGAACAGTTTTGTTTGAATTTTAATTTCTGCTGCCTACTGAGGTAAGTTTAGTATTCATTCTTCCAAAATTATACTACAATAAAATGAATAGGTGGAGATTTGAATTTGCTACAATGGGATTTTACTCCATCCATCCATGCAATAAGGATTTGTTGAGTGCCTTCTACATGCAAGGCATTGTGTTTGGCAGTCATTTAGCTGCAGAGATAAATATGATATATTCCTTGACCCCCCCAAAAAATTTGTGGTTTATGTTGTAGACACCTGAATGCTCCTCACTTTTACTTGGATTGAACTGCAGGAACTTTTAATTACTTCATGTCAGCATATTCTATAATTATTTCCCATTTATGTATCCCTTATTCTATCTGACTTTAGCAGGACTCAGCTCTTTATTTAGGAAGCACTCACAGATATACCTTCTTAGATACCTTCTGCTTAGAAAGTATCTAATATTTGGAGATATCTCTTCTGAGGAACTTTCCAATCACTATATAGCAGATATTTATCATGAATATAGATAGTTATGACTTTGGCTTGAAGTTTGACATTTTATTAGGACTTTTTTCATGCTCTTTGAAATTTTGATGGTATTTGTTTACTGTGTTAAAGTGGTATCATTGGTTAGACTATATATTTTAAAAGTATGAAATCTAAATATCTTTCAAAAGATTTTTAGTCTGACAAAATTTTTTTCAATGAAGAAAAATCCTTTTTCTTTTCATCCTGTCTTTCTTAAAAAATAATAAAACTCTTGTTAAAAATATATATGCATATATATATGCATATATGTATATATGTATATATAAAATCAATAGCAAATAAACATTTGTTAGGTACCTACTTATGTGCCAGACATTTACCAGAAACTAGGAATACAGATTCAAAAAAGCATAGTCTCTCTCTCTTCAAAGAGTTTATAATCTGAAGGGAGAAGACAATACACAAAAGGAAGCTGAAAAGGAATTAAGGGGGAGAGCATGATAGAGAAGCCAAAGAATGTTAAAAAAAAAAAAAAAAAAAAAAGCAAGCTTTTAGGTCAGAAATGAGATGTTTGAGATAGTCTGTGTGGTCAAACAAAATGAATTCTCACATTGGTCAAATCAATAGACTTAATTACTGATGCTGCAAATTTCTCTAGTAGATTTTACCCTTGCAATCATCATTCATAGGCATTTTAGCATCTTCTGATGTTCACAGGGTCATTTACAAAAAGAAAGAAAACATACACAAATGCCAGGACCCTCCTAATAAAAGCTAGGTTAGTTGAATCTACATTTCATGTGAGAAGCTATGTTCCTAGTCACTATTATATTGGTGTAGAGGACTCCTGATCTCTTATTAGATTAGTTGTCTTATTCTGACACCTGGAATTGTGCATCTATGAGAGATAACAGACAAAAATCTACCTCTTCTTCTACCAGGTTATCCTGCGTTATCAGCTTTTTTAGGTCACATCCAATTAGTAGATTTTTTGAATCAATCATAAATGGTGAGAAGTCAAGTCTCAAAGTTTTCCTGTGATCAACTACAAATGATGGGTATAAATGTTTGGGGTTATGGAAAGGAATGGGAAGAGAAGGGTTCTATTGAAGAAGGGACCCAAAAGAAAATTCCTTGAAGGAGAAAATCTCCTTCAACTCTTCCTCAGTGAGGGACCCTGCCCAACGGAAACAAGACAAATTGTTATCTAGGTGGGGTTGGTTCAAATTCCAACCCTATTGAATTAAAGAAACTCATTGAATTCTCTTCAAATTCCAGCTCAGGCTGAAACCCAGCTTGTAGATGAGCCAATTTGGAACTCCACCCACTAGCCCTCTTCAGTTTGTAGCCAAAGCTCCTATTATAAAAGAGCCAGTCTAAAATCTTCTCTTTGCAGAGGTTCTAAACATGCCAGGCTATGCCATGCTATGCCAAGGAAACCTCTGTCCACTGGAATATTATTCTTTTCCAGTACTACCCTCTTTACCTTTACAACTATTTTTCTAACGAGACTTTATGCCTCTCTGTCAGGATTTCTAATCTTTCTTCCCAATCCCTATAATAAACCTCTTTTATCAATCTAGATTTTCGGGTTTGAAAATTCCTTTACAGAGAATCTCTGTGCAGCCAGAAGGCTAGCCTTATGTCAAATCCCAAGGGAGTACAGGGGAGGCAAACCTCTTCATTTGGTTTCCTGAACCCCGAACCTGCCACTAGATTTTATCATTTAACTCCCTAACCACCAGAAACCCTAATCTCATTTTGGTTCCCTAAATCTTTTTTTTTTTTTTTTTTTTAAACTGAGACTGGGGTTAAGTGACTTGCCCAGGGTCACACAGCTAGGAAGTGTTAAGTGTCTGAGACCAGATTTGAACTCAGGTTCTCCTGAATTCAAGGCTGGTGCTCTATCCACTTCGCCACCTAGCTGCCCCCGGTTCCCTAAATCTAGACCATTTGGTTCCCTACAAAAGGGAACCCCAAAACTTAAACCTCATCACTATTATAAGTGTAAAGTATAAAGTAAAACTTTTATCTCCTAAAAATATAATACTTGCCTCTGCTTCTAATATTGTGGAATTTAGTGAACAAATCCATATTCAGTCCATCATAGACTTAGTGGTTTTGATGAGGTTTAGAATTGAGGGTATCTAAATGAAATTAGGGTTAATTGAGGTCTAGTGGCAGGTTCAGGATACAGGAAGTCAAAAAGAGCTCCCCTGCAATCCCTTTGGATTCAGCACAAAGATACAGAGTTAAATGAGGTCTAGTAGCAGCCCAAGAGTCCCCTGTAAAAGAATTTACAGACCTGAAAACCTAGATTGATAAAAGAGGTTTATTATGGGGTTTGGAAGTAAAGTCTAGTTAGTAAAGTTGAAGGTAGAGATAAAAGGCACAGAATCAGGGTTCCAGTGGGCAGAGATCTTTTGGCATGCCAGGGGTAAGGCAGGTTTGGGACCTCTGCAAAGGGAGGACTCCAGCTTGGCTCTTTTATAGCTTATAGGGCCTGTGGATAGAGTCTCAGGTTGACTCATGGCTGGGTTTCAGCAAGGGCTAGAATTTGCTGGGTGGGGGTTGGGAAGCCTGAGCAGATCATTAGAATGGGGGTTGGGACAGCCCAAGTTGGCTCAGATCTGATGGGGATTGTGAGAGCCCCACATCTCCTATTAGAATTCAAAAGGGTGCTTATGACCAGGATTTGTGAATCAAAAGTGCTAGCTTCTTCAGCTAGGAGGGGTTGGGAATCAGAAAGGAATAAATCAATCTGAAAGGGCTAGTCTTAAAGGGACCACAACCCGCATCAGTTTTATAGCTCTTCCCAGGTTTCAACTTTCAAAATTGGAGCCAAAATCTTTTAAATTTATTTCACATCTCCTGATTATTTTATTTGTCCCTATCTGAACTTTGACCAACATCTAATTGTGAAGTATAAAGATCAGAACCTGAGGTAAAAAATCCCTCCTCCAAAACCATCTGTGACTCCATGGAATCTAAATGTTATGTTGAATCTTTAGTTCCTAGATTACTTTGTGATGCAGAAAGAAGCTTTGTATTTGGTTTTAAGTCTTAATTCCATTGCTACTTATCTGTATGATTTTGAACATGTCACCTATTCTCCCTGACACTCAGTTTCCTCATCTGTAAAATGAAGGGTTTGGACTAGATAGCCTCTAAAATCCCTTCCAGTTTTATTAATGACAATATTGATTAATTATTTAGGTAATTAGTTTGAATTTGGGAATGTGGCAGGACCTATAGCCTGAATCCATTGTAACAATAATAATCAGAATTTGTCTTTGGTAGAGTGATTAAAGTGCAATTGAATTACAGAGGACATTGTTATGCAAATGATCCATTCTCCCTTCCTACTTTTCTCCTTTTTTCCTTCCCTCACTCTTCCTTTTCCTTTTCCTCTCTGTCTTTCCTCACCCTCTGTCTCTCTGCCTGTCTGTCTTTTTTCCTCTCCCTCTCCTCTCTCTCTCTACTTTCTCTTTCCCTCCCTCTCTCTATGCATATACACATACATCTATCTATGTATACAGACATGTATATTCATATAAATACATCTATATTTTAAAAAACTGGAAAGGATTGGGTTTTTGGGGAAAAGGTAAGTTCTATTTTAGACATATTGATTTAGAAATATCTATGGGACATCCTGTTAGAAATATCCATTAGGCAGTTCATGACAGATTACTGGAGCTCAGGGGAGTATAGAATAGGGCTAACATAAACAGTACAATATATCACATATGTGTGTGCATATATACATAAATGTGTATATACATAAGTGTGTATGTACATATACTCCCTAGCGGACAAAAACAGGCTGGCTGGTACATTGTATTTCATAAATTGTTGTTAACTGATATGCTAATGTTTTATGCTAATAGTTTACTCAGAATAAATCAGAGACCTAAAAATAAGATAGATTTTGAACTTTTGACATTGGTAAAATTGAAGAAAGAACAGAATTCTAAAGAACGTTGGGACTTTTAGAAACAGGTTAGAGTTCAGAAAATACAAGAAATCAGGTCATGTTGCTACATGAAAAAATTAGATGAAAAAGTATAAAATAATGATAACTTATGGGCTATGGCACTCCATCTGAATATAGTTTTTCCATGTATAATTTACTGTCTTTAAAACCACCAATTTCTCAATTAGAATATTACAGTACTTATCTACAAGAATGAAGATTTGTTCTACTTTGTGCAAAACAGAAAAAAATAGGAATAATATATATATGAAATAGGAATATATATATTCTATAATATATATATATTTCTATATATATTCTGTATAAATTATATATATGTTCTATGCAAAACAGAAGAAATAAGAATGAAGGATAGAGATTATAGAAAGTCATCCTTTGATCTCAACAAAAGGGGAAATATTCCTAATATAGCTTTCCAAAAGAAAAATGGGCAGCCAGGAAACAATGACATTCCCTTTGTTGAAAGTCATCTTTTCCAAGGGGTGTCATAGAAGTTATTCCTATACAGGTAGGACTAAAATGGGAAGTTGTATCAACAAATGGAATAAATATTGGATTTGGATTCAGAGGACCTGAGACCAAATCTTTGCTGTTCTGCTTATTTTTCTGGGTAATCTTAGGCACATTTAAAGTCATTTAACCTCCTTGGGCCTTCCATTTCCTCATCTATAAGAGGAGGGAGTTGTACTAAATGGCGTCTAAGGGCCCCTTTAACTCTGAAATCCTATGTCTCTTACTCATTGAGGTATAAATTAGTCATATGTCTCTTTTAGTCATATGGCAAATGGTGATTCAAACATGGCTCCAGAATCATAGAGCTATGAATATTGCTTCTTTAATAGTAGTAACACTCAAGAGCTCCAATCCCTCTGAAAGGGAATGGAGTTCAAGTTATTCTAATGGCAAAATCTAGGGGACTTACAGAGTTGGAGTTCAGGCAGATGCAATGTAAGAATCTGGAACCTAAACAGAAAGAATCTTGCTCTCCCAGTGATCAAGGATTTAAGGAGAAAAAAGAGCTTTGGCTTTGGATTAGTGATAACAGTGAAGGGAACTAGGAAAGTGGAACTGGAAAGAGTGGTAAAATTATGAATTGCCCGTGCCTAAATTCTCAGATAGTTTTTATCCTCATGTTGTAAAATAAAATATTTCTTGCATTTTAAACACATGAGCATGTTGTTACTAGTGCCAAAGCTCATCAGTCCTGAATAGCCCAGGTGAGCTCAAAAAACAGTCCTTGAGCAAACAAAACAGTGTTGCTGTTTACATGCTCC
This sequence comes from Sminthopsis crassicaudata, assembly GCF_048593235.1. Taxonomy (NCBI): domain Eukaryota; kingdom Metazoa; phylum Chordata; class Mammalia; order Dasyuromorphia; family Dasyuridae; genus Sminthopsis; species Sminthopsis crassicaudata. Next base: position 144,289,414 of record NC_133620.1, read on the forward strand.
AGGGAATCTATCCAAGCCCCATTGACCTGTGTTTTCTTATATCCTTCTTGGTTAGTTGGTTGATCCAGGTGGTCTAATCTTTTCTTGGCATTTTCACTCATGTTTCTTTCTCCCACACTGTCTAGACTGACTCTAAGCTGCAGAGCAATGCACTTGGTGAATATTCCTGCTCTCTTCCTTTTCAGTATTTACCATTTATGACCCTTCCTCTGACATTTTGGATGGATTCCCTGGCCAAAATGAGCAGCAACAATTCATAGGATCATAGGATTATAGGATTTGGAGCTTAAAGATACCTTGGAGATAATAGAAATCAACTCCTTTGATTTATGGAAGACTAAACTGAGACTTAAAAAGAGGAAGTGACTTGTATAAAGTCAGACAACTAGTAAGCAGCAGAGCCAAGATTGTATTGGGGTGATTATATGTTGACAGATACTATAGGGGGAAAAGGGGAGGGGTCAGGAGACTTTTCTGATTAATTGAATAATATGACATAACACTGTTTTGCTATTATCTGAGACAAGACTGACCAAGAAGCCATTAGAAGGTCTCCTTGCATCATATATTCCCATCAAATTGTGTAGCATAACCAACCTGTATTCATTAAATCCTAAAACGAGAAAGGAAGGAATCGAACCCTCAAAAAGTTGATTTCAAGTCAACCCCATAACCTTTATGATTTCTCAAGAAGATATTACATAACTTTGCCATAGTTAAATTACAGGTTTCACATATACTTGCCAAAGTTTTTTCAAAGACAGATTTGTTTCATTTATAATACCTTATTTAGTACCTTCCTCTAAAATTTTTTTTTTAACTTTAACCAAAATAATACCTATGATATTGTGCCATATCTTTAGGAAAGTCTATAGTTACAAATCTTGCTTTTTTTTTTTTTTTGTGATCAAATTCAGTCTTTAGCACTCTAAATCATTTGGATTACTTATTCCTATGTGTATTACTTTGTACCTACTTACATTTTACTTTTATTGCCCCATTTCTCCCAGTTCCTTCAGCCTTGAGAGATATTTATGAATTTGCATGATGTTTCCCTTCCCTAGAAAAGTTTTAATGTTAGCTGCTAATTCAAAGCATGGCATATGTAAACCATGATTTTTAGAATAGACTTCACTGAAAAGTTAATAAAGAAATAAAACTTTTGTAGAAAGATAGCATCTCTCTAGGACAGATGGCAGTAATCTGTTCACGAGAGGCTACTAACAGCAGTTCTTCCTCCTCTTTCCTCAAGGAAAAACACTTTTTTTTTTTTTCCTTGTAGCAGATGGCCCCTGTGAAGAATAGGTTTACATTTTTGATATCTGCAAAGGAGAATATGAGTATCCTCTGCTATCTGTCTACTGAATCTAAAAGTAACTACTACTACTAGTTTGCCTCTCCTTCTAGCTATGTCACCCATCTCTCCATCATAAAAGAAACCAGTATTCTGAACATCAAGACAGTTTAGTGAATCTTCTTTATTCTGGATACAATACTTAACATTCAGAACAACTCTACTTTGAAATGTGATTATATATAATTATATATAATGATATACTTCATAAATTCCACAGAATTGGAAGGAACTTTAGAGTTTCTTTAGTACAGAATATACCTGAGCAAGACCCCCAATGCAGCACTTTTGACAAGTGAGCATCCTGCAATCATTTGAAACCCTCCAGTGATGGAAAACTTACTAGCTCCTGAAGTGCACATTCCTTTTTTGGACAATAATTGTATAAAAGTGTTCCTTGTACTGACTTGAAATCTGTCTCTATAACTTCTATCTATTACTCTTAGGTCTGCCTTCTGGGGCCAAACAGAACAAGTCTAATTCTTCTTCCATGGTGATATCCTTTAAAATACTGGAAAATAACCATCACATTTCAGTAAAACATAAGCTCCTTAAGAACAAGGACTCTTTCTTTCTTTGCTATTTTCTTTTTCTTCCACCTCCCTTCCTCCTTCCTTCCCTTCATTCCTTCCTTCCTTCCATTCTTCTTTCCTTCCTTCTTTTCTCTTTGTATCCTCAGGGTCTAGTATAATACACTCAATAAATCCATATTAAATTGATTTTTGTCCTAAATTTTCTTTTCTTCCAATCAAATATTACCATTTCACTTCAATATAACTTGTCTTTACATGATCTTTAGGTTCATCAGAATCTTGGTTTCCTTTCCTTTGATATAGTCCAATTTGTCAATATTATTGCTAAAAATGTAATACTTGCTTTTAAAAAAAAGAGGCAATAAAGGTTACCTAACTTACCCAAGGGTCACATAGGTAGTAAAGGTCTGAGGCTGGATTTGAACTCATATCCTCCCGACTTCAGGGCCAGTGCTTTATTCACTATGCCATCTACTTGTCCCAGTTCTTGCTTTTTTTTTTTTTTTTTTTTTTAAAGATAGCAAAACCAAAAAACAAATGAAGCTAAAGTGGGAGTAACCATCAATTGGAGAATGGCTATAAAATAATATAGGGATGTGATGGAACACAACTCTGTTATAAGAAACAAGGAAAACAAGAAATTTGGAGGAATATGGATAATCTTATAAGAACTAATGCAGAGTAAAGTAAAGAAGAGCCAGCAGAACAATGTATGTAGTGACTACAATAATTTAAATGAAAATTATACTAAAAAGCAGCTGAACACAAGATTAATTGCAATGGACAATGTTAGTTCTGGAGAACAGTTGATGAGACAGCTTCTCTCTATTGAGAGAGTGGTGTAGGACCACAGATATGACATATTGCATAAGCTACCATATGCTGTTGTTTTAGTCACATTTGCCCATCTTTGCTTCTTTGTGAAGGTTCAATGTTTGGGAGGAGAGAAAGTATTATAATATGAAAGAAATTCATCAATAAAACTTTAAAAAATTTTAAAGGAAGATACAAAATTTGATGCTCACAGCTAAACATAATATCATGAACAGGCAGGGAAAAGTGGAATTATTATCTGCCTCGTTATTTATACTCAAACATAACCTTATGCTAGCTTTTAATTTTTTTGATGCTGTGTCACCTGGTAGACTCCTAAGAATCTGTAGTTCACTAATCTTTTCCATACAACTTGAAGTGGTCATAGCTCCCAATTTTGCCCTTGTGAAGTTTTTTTTGTTTGTTTTTTTTTTTTAATATTTGTGTAGCAAATAATTTTTAGTCCTTTAGGAGGCACACTTCAGGTGTTGTAATCTACTTTCTTAACACAAGCTTGTCCATCTTGGAGATACTTCATTTTTGATGATAACTTGTTTCTGCTAATACTCTCAGAATTGGTGAGATTACCATATTTCCCTTGCTCACTTCAGTCCTTTCTCAATTCACTTTCTAGACTTCACCTTCTCACCAGTAGCCTTGCCCCTTCAATGATATGCTTTTATCCTCCTCACTCCAGGTTTTCCACTCCCCTGATTGTTTTTCCCATTAGAATATAAACTCCTTGTGGCTAGACAGTCTAGTTTCCTTCTATTTGTAACCTCACCACTTAGCATACTGCTTGACACATAGTAACATGTGTTTAATCTCTTTACTGTAATGATGACTTGTGGGTAAAAAATAATGTAAAATCATATGGACACATATAAACAAAAATGAGTTAAATTAGGAATATAGTAAAAATGAGAAAGTCATAGTGTGAATGCTATATTTATCCCACTGAGCTATTAAAAAAACCAGGGGAAGCCCTCCAGCTTATCAGGTAGGCTTTCTATGGAGGATTTGTAATATATATATACTTATAAATATATAAATATATGTATGTATATATATATATACTTTCCACACACACACATACACACATTGTATATATAAGAATCTAAGAAGATGAAGAGGTTATAATCTGCATTAGTGGAGAAAATGCCGTCATAGATGAAACCACAATACTGACAAAGCTGCAAAGTAAGCTATATAAGTTAACTTGATTCCAAACATTACTTTTAAATAATTTTTAAAATATTACTTTCCATTTCAAAGTTGTTTTTTCAAACTTGATTAAATTCATGTTCCCATGACATATAATGCTTTAGTGTTAATTATTTGAAGATTTAAGATTAGAGAACAAATTTTCAAAATTAATTCAATTTTTAACTCTCCAAGTTACTCAGGTAAGTCCTGAGCTAATTTAAATAATTTATGTGTAAATCTGTGGGAGGACTTATGTTACCCAAATAATAAAGTCAATCTGCAACTTCATGTATTCTGTGGAAACTATTTTTAGGGTCTATGACAAGTCACATTAAAAAAAAATTTTTTTAATTGAGTCTTAACTATAAGCAGCTTCCTTCAGTTTTGTAATAATAATACTTTATTGATTTCCTTTGAAAATCATTTAAAAATTTCATGCACTGAAAAAATACCCAAGAAAAATCCTATTTTCATTATAACCTGAAATGTGAGGTACTCGAATTAAGACTGATCTTGCTGTCTGAAATGCTAATAGAATATGATCAAGCTATGAAAAATAATTTCCCAAGAATCATCTGTTATGAATTCCCTCCAGTATATTAGAAGAAAAAAAATTTCTTTTCCTTAATTTTAACCAGAAAATAGTTCTTTTGCTCATGTTTTCCTTTAAGTACTTAGCTTCTGCCTGAAAAATTTACAATGTGGTTTTTAGATGAATGAAGCATAATTCTGCAAAATTCTACTTACTATATCAAGATAGATGCGTCTTTTATGAGCATTTTTGGCAAGTTCTAGCTAATAAGAATGAGCTAGGATTTAGGGATTTGGGGGTAAGTGTGGGTCCATATTTTAAGTTCAACTCCCAAAGGTATCTTTAGTTATTTAACAAAGCACTAACCACTAACTGGTGATACTCATTTCTTATTAGCTGATAGTTATTGGTTACGAAGTAGACTTTTATTAAAATTTTAAAAACACTAGCCTAGTTAACATTCCTGAGTTTTCTGTAAATAGCTTATAGTTAAATCAAATTAACAAACATTAAGTATCTACTATGTGCCAGTCACTATGCTAAGTGTTGGGGGTACAAATAAAGGCAAAAAAAGTCTGTGCCCATATTTAAAATTTTAAAAAATGTACATAAAGAATATGTAAATATAATATAATAATATTTTAATAATAAATATAATATAATATAATTATTTAATATGTTTAAATTATACTATTTATTCCTTTGTTTCCCATTTGGGTCAAATTAAGGAATTCTTTGGTTAATACTTTTTTGATAAATATCATTTTTATAGAGCCTCAGCTCTGATTCTTCTTGCCTTTCATCACTGTTCTTATTGCTAGTACCTCTCATTGCCATTCGCCTTCCTTTTTTTGTGTCCAAAAATCAAGACTTAGCAGATGAAACCCTACAGTTACTAGGATTAGTAGTAGGAGGCAATGCAGCTGCAATCCTGAGTGAGAAGATCTAATCTGTACACACAGCTTATTTTTGAGTTGACATCCACCTAGTGAATGGGTCTGAAATGGTTGCTAAAGGGGTTAATGAGGGTGGCAGTGAAGGTGAAAGTTCTACAACTAAAGGAAATTTGGGCAAAACTGAAGGGTGGGGCCTAGTTCTGCATGGTTGAGCTTAAGGCTGGAATGTATTCTTGAGGCCAGCAAGTGCAGCAAATTGGATCCTTCTGTATCTAACTTAACACCCTATTGCTCACCCAGGACCAAACCTTTGCTTCCCTGAGCCTCAGCCTTCCACCTCCTCTTAGATATCTTGGATCTGATTGTGTTTTTGATTTTGATGTGGCCCTCCTTTGGTAGACCATTACTACTTCAAGCCTCTTCAGTTTTGTGATCAGTAATTCTGGTTGCCAATTGGCTCCTATTTCCGGCAATCTTACAACTTAGTTCTTTCTATTTTCACTAGCTGATGATCTCTACTCATTTATACCACAAATTCTGACTCTAACCAAGTCCCCTTAGCATTCATGGAAATAGACTCGCTGAAATCTTTTCCCTGATCCTCAATATAGGAAGGTCTTGGGAGCACTATGCAATCTGCCAATCCTGACCCAACCTTGTTCTTAGAAAAGGCCAGAGGAAAAAGATAATTGTAAAAATAGAGTAGAACGTTGCACTATTTAGTGATGTCTAGGCTCTGTTGGAAATGTTTTGCCCCATTTCAACATTTTACAACAGAACAGGAGTTAAGTAACATATTTATGTATTATTCATTCATAGGGCCAAGTATATGTGCAAGGTTAGATATAATGAAATATTAGAAAATTTTGGAATAAATGACAGTTGTGTAGCATACTACTGTGGTGACCACAGAGGCTAAAGAACTCAAGAGGAAGTAGCTGCAGAGATGGCTGGGCAGCAGGCAGAGTTTGGCCATCAGCACCTCAAACAGGGCAAGAGGACAGGAGGGGTAGGAAATAGGAAATGATGATCTTCCTTGGATTTGTAACCCAGCAATATCCTTTTGAAAGTCACAGGGCACTTAATGTGGATCTGAGGGCATAATAACTATGGGATTTAGAGAACAAGAGGGTTGCCCTCCATGATTTCATTTCTTTTATCCTATTTGTTGAAATATTTATCTTTGATATCACTACACACCTCTCAGATTGTCTAAGATGACAGGAAAAGATAATGAAGAATGTTGGAGGGGATGTGGGAAAACTGGGACACTGATACATTGTTGGTGGAACAATACAGATCCAACTATTCTGGAAAGCAAGTTGGAACTACGCTCAAAAAGTTATTAAACTGTGCATATCCTTTGTTGGGCAGTGTTTCTACTGGGGTTTGTATCCCAAAGAAATATTAAAGAAGGGAAAGGGACCTGTATATACAAAAATGTTTGTGGCAGCCCTCTTTGTAGTGGCCAGAAACTGGAAACTGAGTGGATGCCCATCAATTGGAGAATGTCTGATTAAGTTCTGGTATATGAATGTTATGGAATATTATTGTTCTGTAAGAAATGACCAGCAGGATAATTTCAGAGAGTCCTGGAGAGCCTTACATGAACTGATGCTGAGTGAAATAAGCAGAACCAGATTACTATACATGGCAACAAGAATATTATACAATAGTCAATTCTGGTGATATGACTCTCTTCAGAAATGAGATGATTCAAACCAGTTCCAATTGTTCAATGATGAAGAGAGCCATCTACACCCAGAGAGAGAGGACTGTAGGAACTGAACTGTATGTGGTTCACAACATAGAATTTTTACTCTTTTTGTTCCTGCTTACTTTCATTTTCTTCTTCTTCTCTTCATGTTCTTCTTGTTGTTGTTTTTCTTCCTTTTACTGGTTTGATTTGATTTTTCTGTGTAGCACAATAATTATATGCATATATATGCATATATTGAATTTAACATATAAACATACCATGTTTAACATATATCGGACTACTTGTCATCTAGGGGAAGGAAAGGAGGGAAAATTGGAACACAAGGTTTTGCAAGGGCTAATGTTAAAGAACTGTCCATTTTTATGTTTTGAAAAATAAAAAGTTTTTAATTAAAAAATTTATCTATGCTTGTTTCATTTATTCTCTGATGAAGAGATGGTTCTTTTAGCTAACTTCAACTCCTTTATGTGCCCTGGATTATATTTCTTCTAGTCTTATTTAAGAGTGGCACAGCATATCAGAATGCTGATCCTGGAGTCAAGAAGACTTAAGTTCAAATCCATACTCAGACACTTAATAGCTATATGATCCTGGGCAAGTCACTTAATTTTATTTGCCTCAGTTTCCTCAATTGTAAAATAGGCATAATAATATCACTTACCTCCCAGATTTATTGTGAGATCAAATGAGATAGCATTTATAAAGTGCTTAGAAAAGTCCTGGCACATACTAGGTACTTTGTAAATACTTGCTGCCCTCCTTCCTATATGCTGACTTCTCTGCTGCTAAAAGATCGGTCTAAATCTACTCTATCCTTAAAAAACTTTTATTTGACCCAGCCATTCCCTCAAGCTATGATCTCATATTTCTCTTCCTAGTCACAGCCAAACTCCTAGAAAAAGCTGTTAATACCTGTTGCCTCCATTTCCTCTCCTCCTACTCACTTCCTAACCTCTTGTAATATGGTTTAAAACTTTGTTGTGCAACTTAAACTAATTTTTCAGATTACTAGTAATTTCTTCATTGCTAGGTTTACTAGTCTTTTCTCAATCCTTATTTTTTACTTCTCCACAGCATTTGACATTGTTGACTAGTATCTCTTCCTTTATTCTTTCTTTCTTGAATTTCTTATGATTCTTCTTATTTCTATTTCCTTTACTATATCATTAAAAAATGTCTTTCTGAAAATAGGGAAAGAAGGAGTCCTACCAAATTCCTTTTATGACACAGATATAGTGCTAATTTCTAAACCAGATAGGATGAAAACAGAGAAAGAAAAATATAGACCAATTTCCCTAATGAATATTGATGCAAAAATCTTAAATAAAACATTAGCAAAGACATTAGAAAACATCACCCTCAGGATAATATACCTTGACCAAGTAGGATTTATACCAGGAATGCAGGGCTGGTTCAAAATTAGGAAAACTTTTAGCATAATTGACTATATCAATAACCAAACTAACAAAAATCATGATTATCTCAACAGATTCAGAAAAAGCATTTGATATAATCCAACACCCATTCCTATTAAAAACACTAGAGAATATAGGAATAAATGTATTTTTCCTTGAAATGATGAGTGGCATCTATGTAAAATCATCAGCAAGCATCATATGTAATGGAGACAAATTACATCCATTCCTGATAAGATCAGGGGTGAAACAAGGTTGCCCACTATCACCATTACTATTCAGTATTGTATTAGAAATGTTAGCTTTGGCAATAAGAGAAGAAAAAGAGATTAAAGGAATTAGAGTTAGGTAATGAGGAAAACAATTTATCACTCTTTGCAGATGACATAAGGGTATTCTTTTAGAGAACCTAGAGAATTAACTAAAAAACTACTAGAAACAATTCACAACTTTAGCAAAGTTGCAGATTACAAAATAAATTCACATAAATCATCAGCATTTTTATATATTACCAATAAAGTCCAGGAGCAAGAGATACAAAGAGAAATTCCATTTAAAATAATTGTCGATAATATAAAATAATTGAGAGTCTATCTGCCAAGGCAAAGTTAGGAACTATATGAATACAACTACAAAAACTCTCCATAAAAAGTCAGCTCTAATCAGCTGGAAAAATATCAAGTGCTCATGGGTAAGCTGAGCGAATATAATAAAAATGACAATACTACCTAAATTAATCTACTTATTTAGTGCCATACCAATCAAACTCTCAGGAAATTATTTTACAGATCTAGAAAAAGTAATAACAACATTCATCTGGAAGAACAAAAGGTTAAGAATTTCAAGGGAATAAATGAAATAAAATGCCAATGAAGATGGCCTAAAACCATATTATAGAGCAGCGGTCATCAAAACTATTTGGTACTGGCTAAGAAATAGAGTAGTTTATCAATAGAATAGTCTAGGTTCACTGGACAAAAATAGTCATTGACTATAGTAATCTAGTTTGACAAATCCAAAGACCCCAGTTTTAGGGATAAAAGCTCACTATTTTGACAAAAACTGCTGGGAAAATTGGAAGCTACTATGGCAGAAACTAGGCATTGACGTACACTTAAAACTGTATACCAAGATAAAGTCAAAATGGGTTCATGATTTAGATGTAAAAAGTGATATTATAAGCAAATTAGAAGAACATAGGATAGTTTACTTCTCAGATCTATGGAGAAGGAAGGAATTTATGACTAAAGAGGAATCATTATTGAACACAAAATAGATAATTTTGATTATATTAAGTAAAAAAGTTTTGTATAAACAAAACAAATGCAGACAAGATTAGAGAACTGACTCAAATTATAAGAATCAAGCCATTCTCCAATTGATAAAGGGTTAAAGGATATGAACAATTTTCAAATGAAGAAATTGGAACTATTTCTAGTTGTATGAAAAGATGCTAAATCACTATTGATCAGAGAAATACAAATTAAGACAACTCTGAGATACCACTACATACCTCTCAACAAGAATAGAAAATGACAAATCTTGAAGTGGATGTGGGAAAACTGGAACTAGCCCCCATTGTTGGTGGATTGTGAACAGATCCAACCATTCTGGAGAACAATTTGAACTATGCCTTAAAGGACTATCAAACTGTGCATACCCTTTGATCCAGCAGTTTTTCTACTGGGCATATATCCCAAAGAGATCTTAAAGGAAGGAAAGGGACCCACATGTGCAAAAATGTTTTTGGCAGTCTTTTTTGTAGTGGCAAGAAACTGGAAACTGAGTGGATGCCCATCAGTTGAGAATAGCTGAATAAATTATGGTATGAATATTATGGAATATTATTGTTTTATAAGAAACAATCAGCAGGATAATTTCAGAGAGGCCTGGAGAGGTTTACATGAATTTATGCTAAGTGAAATGAGCAGAACCAGGAGATCATTATATGTGGCAACAAGATTATATGATGATTAATTCTGATGGATGTGGCTCTCTTCAACAATAAGATGATTCAGGCCAGTTCCAATGATCTTGTGATGAAGAGAGCCATCTACACCCAGAGAGAGAAGTGTGGGAACTGAGTGTGGATCACAACATAGCATCTTCACTCTTTTTGTTGTTGTTTGCTTGCATTTTATTTTGTTTCTCATTTTTTTCTTTTTGACCTGATTTTTCTTGTGCAGCAAGATAATTGTATAAATATGTATTCATATATTGGATTTAACATATTTTTACCATGTTTAATATATATTGGATTACACTCCCTAGGGAAGGGAGTGAAGAGAAGGGGGGAAGATTAGAACATAAGATTTTTCAAGAGTCAATGTTGAAAAAAACAACACTTTAATTAAAAAATATATATATATATCTTTCTGGCTGCCTATTCCTGAATACTCCCTAAAGTCTAACTTTTCTGTTCTTGCCTTCCCTTCCTCTTTCCCTTTCTTTGCTTTCCTTTTCTTGCCTTCCCTTCTATGAGTTTCTATGGGGTAAATTATCATAGTCTAGATAACCAATGAATCCTTATCTCCTGAGCTCAGTTTCCATATCATTGACTATGGGGGGGCAGCTAGGTGGTGCACTGGATAGAGCACCAGCCTTGAATTCAGGAGGACCTGAGTTCAAATCTGGTCTCAGACACTTAACACTTCCTAGCTGTGTGACCCTGGGCAAGTCACTTAACCCCAATTGCCTCAGGAAAAAACAAACAAACAAACAACATATCATTGACTATGTCTTGTAAATATCCATTTGAATGTCTTGTAAATATCTCAAATTCAATATGTTTCTAATGGAATCTATACTTTTTTCACTAGTCAACTCCCAGTTCCCCAAGATTTACAACTTTGGAGTAGTCCTTGACTCTCAGCTTCTTTACTTGAACTCGCTGCCCAAATCTAATCAATTAATTGCTTAGTCTCACTGAATCAGTCTCTATAGATTGTCTCCAACTTGTACCCTTATTTCTATTAACAGTGCTTACTTAAATTTAGGTTCTAATCAATAATTTTTCATTCATTCAAAGTAACAGTTTCCAAAATGAATTCTCAGCTTCCATTCTCTTTCCTCTCTCATCTATCTTCCATATGCCAAACTAATCTTTCTGAAGCATAAATCTGACCACAACAGCCACCCCTTCAAGAATCTTTGATTGGTTTCTAGATTTTATTTTTGTTTTTTGTTGTTGTTCAGTTATTTTTCAATTATGTACAATCCTGTGACCCCATTTGGGGTTTTCATGGCAAATATACTAAAGTGATCTGCCATTTCCTTCTCTAGATCATATGAGTAAACTAAGTCAAGCAAACTTAAATGACTTGCTCATCGTCACACAGCTAGGAAGTGTTTGATGCCATATTTGAACTTAGCTCTTCCTGACTTCAGGCCTGGCACTCTACAGACTGTACCATTTAGTTATCCCTCAGTCTCTATTGCTTCTAGAATAAAATAGATTTCTCCTTGGCCTTTAAACCTTTTTATAATCTGGATTTTGCCTAAATTTTCAGAATTATTTCATATTACTCCTCTTCATACACTACTATCTAGCTAAATTGGCTTACTTGCTTTACCCTGAACTCAGCATTTTTTCTCTATCACTGTGTATTTTATACAACTTTACTCCCAGGTCTACATTACTTCCCCTCTCCATCTCTTGAAATCCCTTGTTCTTTTTAAAGTTTAATTAAGATGCTACATTTATCAGGGAATCCTTCTTGACCCTACCCAGTACTTAGTGTTCCCTTTGTGTGGTACGGAAATGGTGAGGGGTCACCATTTAATAAAAAAAAAAGCTGGAGAGAGCTCTAGAGAAAAGCAAAGTTTATTGTACATTCTAGCGAGAAGGGCGTCCCACCCTTAGAGCAGACTATGGAAGAGAGGAAAGCACCTCCTGTGGGCAGGATAGCCCCTTTAATCCCTAACGCAAAACGCCCCCTCCCACCACTGACCCTCATCCTCATTGGCTGAGAGTCTTACATTCTAAACGCGAGATCTACCCATGAAATTGAACTTGACCAATAAGTACATAGTTGCCCATATTTGGATGAAATAGGGAGATGATATCATAGGAGGGGAAGGCAATGCCCTTTGCTCGAACTTTAGAGTCCTTCAGGCCTACTCGAACTCTGAAGTAGATGAAGCCTTACTTGATTTTCACAACTGTCTTGAAAGATCTCACCTCATCTCATTCACCTTCATCTTCTTTCAAATGATTGTGCTAATACCCTTTTTGTTTACTTGTTCTACTCTCTCATTAGAATGTAAACTCCTTGAGGACAGGAATTGATTTTTTGTTTAGTTGTTTTTTTTTTTTATTGCTAATTTAATCCCATGCTTTGAATTTGTTTTTTGACCTGGTATTTCATTAGTATGAAGAATACCTAGTGTGGAAATTATGACAATTCATATGCAAGATATAGTCTTAAAATTATAAAAAAGTAATAAGTATATGGAGCAGCTAGGTGATGCAGTTGATAGAGCACCAGCCCTAAAGAGAGGAGGACCTGGGTTTGAATTTGGTCTCAGACACTTAATACTTCCTAGCTGTGTGACCCTGGACAAGTCACTTAACCCCAATTGCCTCAGCAAAAACAAGCAAACAAACAAACAAAAAAAGTAATAAGTATGTGTGGTACGGAAATGGTGAGGGGTCACCATTTAATAAAAAAGCTGGAGAGATCTCTAGAGAAAAGCAAAGTTTTTTGTACATTCTTGCGAGAAGGGCTTCCCACCCTTCGAGGAAGCGCCTCCTGTGGGCAGGACAACCCCTTATATCCCTAAAGCAAAACGCCCCCTCCCACCACTGACCCTCATCCTCATTGGCTGAGAGTCTTACATTCTAAAGGTGACATCTGCCCATGAAATTGAACTTGACCAATAAGTACATAGTTGCCCATATTTGGCTGAAATAGGGAGATGATATCATGGGAGGGGAACGCAATTATGCCCTTGACTCGATGTTTAGAGTCCTTCAGGCCTACTCAAACTCTGAAAGTAGATGAAGCCTTACTTGATTTTTACAACTGTCTTGAAAGATCTCACCTCATCTCATTCAAGTATAAGCATCCATTAGCATTGGAAAAGACTTCAGATGTCATTGACTATAATATTTCCTTCTACAGATCAAGAAACTTAGCCCCAGAGAATATAAATGCTTTATCAAATATCATCACAGAGTTATTAAATGGATGAGATATGACTTGAACCCTATTAAGTCTAGAGGACTCATTTTCCCCATGCTATTACATGATTAACAAAAAAAATGAAAACAAATGTCTTTCATTGCTTTTGTTTTAAACTTTAAAGGATTCATAGTCTAATAGTATTTTTATTAGATAAGAACAATTTCTCAACTCTAATTTTTTTGTGTGTCCAAAGGAAATCATGTAATGCTTATCATGTTAAAGGGGAAAGCATAGGAGTTGTGAACTTTATAGGAAAAATTCTGTCTATCTGAAGTGGAGGAAAATCTGATACATCTGATACATTGGAAAGTGCTAAGAAACTTGTTTCAGGCAATATTTCTATAAATTTTAAAGGATATATATGTATATATACAAAATCAGATTTATAACTATCTTGACTGAATTAAACAGAAGATATTATTTCACTTCAGATCATATTGTTTTCTGTGTTTACTACTTTCCTTTCAATAAGAGAGCAAGTCAGCTTTGTTAGTTTCCAACAGCTCATCCATTTACATGCATAGAACTGGGAGGGCATTTGAGATAAGGAAGTGATTAGGAGGCACATTTGTGCTTTTAATGGTTCCTGAGTCTGAATAGCCTGCTGAGATTTGGATAGAGGTCCCATGGAAAAAGGAAATGTATTAAAGTGACAAGCTGTTTTCTAGTGTTTCATTTTAAAAGTATCCGTGTTATCACAAGCTAATGTATCAGAATTTAGCTTTAAAGTGTGGTATACTTTAGGACTTAAAAATCCATGTATCTTGATCAACATTTCAGCAAAAGATTTAAATGGGGAGAAACCGTAACCATGCCAAAATAATTTTTCTGAATAACAATTCTAAACAGAATGACTATAACACTGGACCCATGTTTTAAGTAAGTTATTCCAGAGAAAAAAGAAATCACATTTCATGTAAAATGAAGAGTAATAATAAAATCTAGGGACACATGCTAAAAGATAGTATAATCTGAGTGTATGATTTCTCTCTGTTATATAAGATTTTTCTTGTGTGCTTTGTAATATGTTGTTGAATGAACCTTGGATTCTTGAAAGCTATGCTAGAAAGTTCCTGCAGAGCCTACCAAGCAAGAAAGTGTTTGAATGTTATAGTTTAGAAAAAAAAAAATTTTTTTTTCTTCAGGACCAATCTTTCTGTCAACAAGCCTTTATGCCTGTTTGTTTTTTTTTGTTTGTTTGTTTGTTTTTTTTTTTGCTGGGGGATAGTTGCAACATTTTATGTGCATGCTAGTCATTGTTTGAACTCCTAGTCTGTTGGGGATCACTGCCTGCATCAACACTTAGGACAAATGAAACTTTATAAGACAACATCCTAGGCATGAGGTAAAAAGGAGAGCAAAGGTAGGCAGGAAACCTTTCTTATACCTCACTAGAACTCACTAGAATAGTTCATGGTAGCTATGGTTCCTGTACTGTGAACTGTGATCTTCACTCTCTGTAGGAAAGAGAGATTGCCCCAGTCTGGAAGTTTTTAAAGAGCAGCCTGTTCTAGATACACAGCCAATTTGAAAGAGGCTACTCTGACTCATGTGATGGGAGAATGCAGGATTCAGAGTACCTCCATGGAAGGTAACCCATGCTCTATAAGTCCCCTTACCCTAGCAACTTTTCTAGAAACTGAGTTTCTAGGACAAGTGTCTCTATAGCTGGCTCAACAACATAAGGAGAGAACACGAGCATAATACTGACCCAACAAAAGCATCTGCTCTTTCATCCCCAGCAACATAACCTGCTTACGGTCGCCTATACTCATAACTGGCCCACTACAAATGCCCTCATTGATAGGAGACCAAAGTTTTGGAATATGACCCTTTGCCATAAACAAAAGGATCCTGTTCCTGACAGATTTGTTGTTATTGAGTTGTTTCAGTCAGGTCCAACACCATTTGGGATTTTCTTGGCAAAGATGCTGGAGTGGTTTGCCATTTCTTCATTTTACATATGAGGAAATTGAGGCTAACAGGGTTAAGTGACTTGTTCAGCATTGCACAGCTACTAAATGTCTAAAGTCAGATTTGAACTCAGGAAGATGAGTCTTTCTGACTCCAAGCCTAATATTCTATCTACTATGCCACCATGCTAAAACAGCAAGGACTCAAACAAGACTCACTAGCCGAAATTAGACCAAGCAAAATTAATAACAAAAAAAGTAACTAGCATTTACATGGTATTTTAAGGCTTACAAAGCACTTTCCTATGTCATCTCATTTGATCTTCACAATAATGAGGCAGCATTGTATTAATCTCATTTTATAGGTGAGAAAAAGTGAGATTAAATGATCTATCTAATGTCACACTGCTAACAAGTCTCTAAACTAGGATTTGAACTCAGGCCTTCTTGACTCTAAGTCAAGCACTTTATACGCCATATTACTCTCTAATAGAAGAAGAAAGATTGACTCCAGGAAAAGGTGGGATAAATGGACTCAACTGCCATTAGAACTGTGAGTCTATATAACAAGTCTCCTGGTCATGAAGTACAGCTTTCAGATTTTCTTGCCCATTCAAAACTCTTCTTAGGTTTGTCCTCAAGAGTTTCAAGTCAATTGTGTAAAGATGTTTTTAGAAACACAATTGAGTAATATTGGTGGCTAAGAGTGAATGCCTTAAAAATACGTATATTCAACAATTAAAAAAATTCCCAGTTACACCTCTACTTTTAATCTGGGGTTGTATGCTCACATGCTTAAGGCAGAGAAGCTGCTCTTCACCAGAGCTCAAACTTCTCAGAGACTTCTGAGAATTCACAGAGTCTCAGAATCTTAGCACTGTGAGGGAACTCTGAGATCATTTAGACATAACAGAAAATTTCCTATAACATTCCTTACAAGAGGCAAACAAAACAATATAAATAACTAACAGGGCAACACACAATGGCAATGATCTGGAAACATCATTTTCATAGTTATATTGAAATAAAACAGACTAGATCAGCCTCTGGAATGGAGATCTTTCTGATGTGTCAAATTATAGCTACTACCACAATTATCTGGCTCCACAGACCACTACTGTAATTATTATAATAACATGACTGATAATAGAATACTCACCATCAATTCTATGACTACTACTGGCAGCTTCCCACAAAATTAGGAGAGATTCTTTACATTCTTCTCTTCTCTTATGGAGATAGCTGTCATCTTGTATTAAAAGTAAAGAAAGAACATAAAAACTTAAAGGTTTGCCCTCTAGTAAAGAAAAAAAAAATCCTTATACTTCTTTCAGCATGAATATGATTCTTCTAAAATTAGTCCCCCAAGAAATGGTTCAATTGACATTTACTAAGGAAATACAAACCTTTCATCCAAAGCAGCGATAGCATGAGCAGTGAGAATGTGCAACTCAGTTAATTATACATACAGTTAATACCCTCTAGCTGTGATTATCTGTGTAATCCTTCAAACAGGTGTAGTCAGGTGTGGGGATACAAAAGGGAGGGCAGGAAAACGTTATCTGTATGTAGAATTTAGATATTGAAAGAATTACTGAGAATCCATCTAATTCTGAGTAAGATCTTAATGATTATCTTGTCCAATCCTTTTATTTTATAGATATAGAAACTGACCCAAAAATTAAAAAAAAATTAATTTTTTTAAGATCACAGAAATAGTTAAATGAGATGGAATTTGAATTTATATTCTTTGATTCCAAATCCACTTCTCTTTCTACTGTTTCACACAATATAGTTAAATCAAGACAGTTAATCCTAAAATTCCATCATTTTAAAGAAGGTTTAAATGAGAATAATAACAATAATCATAATAATATAAATGCTAACTGATGTTTCTAGAGCAAGATGCTTTACATATTTCACATCTTTTCTATCCTTTGATTCTGTCAATTAACTTATACTTTATTAGTAGTGAAGCATATGCAATCAAGAATGTATTATTAATTCAGTGGCTGTGAAGGCAGATTACCTTCTGAAATAAACTTTAACACATTATGATTTCATCAAAATGGGTATTCTCACTACAGATTAAAGTTGAAGTTTTCCCACACTTTAGTAGACTGGTGGAGTTTCTGTACTATGTTTCCTGTAATCATCCCCCCAGTCTAATTTAGTACCTAGTGGCTGGACATTTTGGCAGTGATACTCTCAGACCTGGAAGATTAATACTGAGATACAGGCAGTATCTTTGGCCAGTCCAGAAGTTCACAGTGCATAGGCCTGGAGTTAGAAGGATATGTTAGAAGGATAGACATTAGCTGTGTGACTCTGGACAAATCACTTGAGTTTGCCTCAGTTTTCTCCACTATAAAATGAACTGGAGAAGGAAATAGCAAATACCTCCAGTATCTTTGCCAAGACACCAGCAAATGGGATCACAAAGCACTGAACAGGACTAAAAAACAATTGAAAAAAATGAGTAAATGAGTGAGAGAAGAGTAACGCTTCTTGCTTGATAAGAACTACCCAAGTTTATTCTCCTTATGTGTAGTTATCAAAGATAGGTCACCTAAAAGTCATGATGAGATGTATTAGAAGAGGGATTAAATGGAGACATGACTGATTGAAATGAAAGACTTCTTTCTTCAGTGTTATTGTAATCTTCTTAGAATTCATTCAATACTCCTTATCTTACCTTCATAGAAATCTCAAGTTTAGCAAGCTAATTCAATGCTACCTTCTATTTCCACAGAGAGAAATACATATAGTAGAAGGCATAACGAAACCAGGGTATTCTGGGCTTTTCTTTAAATTATAATATGTGGGCATAAAGGGTGGGCATTCAGTTGGTTACTGTTTCCTTAAAGAGTATATGTGGTGGAAGGAGAAGGGGTGCTTCATCCAGGCTGTGAGCCAGAGTCTTTCTCTATAGCTTTCTGATCCTCTGCTAACTTGAACCCTTTTGGGGCAGGTTGTAGGTCCTGCAGAGGGCAAGTGAATAGGAGTGGTAACAGAGTAGAAAGGAGAGAATAGAACACCACATTTTCTTCCAGGATCAAACTTAAAATTGAACCACTATTCTCAGAGCCTACCTGACCTTTCATCCCAACCTCTAGACTCCTTTGTCCTACTACCTTTCCCCACAGTCTCACCCCTAGTCAGTTCAGCACTAGCTCTCTGTATGTCCTGTATTGTATAGCCCTCTTCTTCCCCTGTGGCATTCTAGAACCCCCATTAGTTGCTAACAACTTCCCCTTTGTTTTAGTTTTTTTTTTTTCATTTTCCTAACAAGGCAATCAACAATATCACTTTCTCCTGAAGACAATACATCTCTTTGCACTATAACTAAGACCAATTTGCTCCTTTGCTTGACTCAGAGAGTCAGGAGTATGAATGGGTTTATTTCTTGCTTTCTCTTCTGCATTCTCCCTCTTCTCTCCCCACCCCCCAACTTACTACCAGCATCCATTGTAAAGGGCTAGAATTGAGCAAATACACTTGGATAATGGAGCACTTGAGACTAATTGCCAATTGGATGGTTCTCTATTAACTTGTTTGAAGGTTGATCCTCCCCAGCTGTTCTGTGCTGACTTGATTGGTGGGAGAAAGAGGGGAAAGTGACGTGTTTGGGGAGAGTAGGAGGAGGAAAATTGAGGCTTTCTCTCCTGGCAGTTGAGAGAGGAAGGTGGTGTGGAAATTGCTAGATCTAATTCTCTGACCTTGAGCGCAAAAGACCAAGAATAAAGACTTTTGGTGATCCTGACTCCGGCTGATTTCTGGGAAGCCCTTTACAATTCATCAACTACTTGCTCTTATAAAGGAGGATGTTTTCCATCTTTACTGACAATTCTAGACTGAAATGGCTCAATGGGGATAGAGAACTAGGTCTCAAATCAGGATGATCTAAGTTCAAATCCAACCTTAAATATTTACTAGCTGTGGGACCCTGGGAGAGACTTATTCTGCCTGTCTCAGTTTCCTCAACTGTGAAATGGGGGATAATAAAGAAACTTGCCTCCTAAGATTATTGAGAGCATCGAGTGAGATGAATTTGTAAAAGCACTTATCACAGCGCATGACAAGTAGCAGGCTCTTAATAAATGCTTACTTCCTTCTTTCTTATCCAGATCTTTATTATTTTCATCTATAAGCTTTCAGGTCATAATGTTCTTAGTAACTTTAGAAACTGACTCAGGCTTCTATTCACCTTGACTCCCTTCCCTTCGAAAACCTTGTCCTCCTGACAGATTCCTCAAGCTGTTCATTTATTCCCTGCTCCTCAGTCACCTAAATTCTTATGATGTCTGTCTCCAATCTACCTGAATCAGGTAAAGGAATGACCAGGTGGTCATAGATTAGACTCCTTATATCCTCTGGCTCAAATGAATTTGCTCCAGGTACCAGAATTCCTAGTTTTAACTCTGCATGAAGACAACTTACGGGATCACTAAATTACTTTTGGTGATTTAAGAAGAATCAGAAGAGCTGAAAGAAACTGGAATGAGTATGAAATGTTCTTCTAAAATTTAAAGTGTAGGCTTATTCCTCTACTTGGCTGTCAACAAAGCACAAAATGGCAAAATTACTTTCCCTAGAGGTTGCTCAGTTCACCAACAAGTTCCTCCTCATTTGTCATAACAAGGTTTAGAATTGAAGTGATTCTTCTCATTTTTGAGAGAAAAATTGCCTATAAGGCAGGGCAACATTTCTCAAACAGTGAAAATGTCTTGATTTTCAAAGAGAAAAAGAAAATAGGTCCTGGAAGTAATAGGCCACTGAATTTCATGTTCACTACAAGTAAAATTCTAGACTGGGTTATTTAGTTAATAATTTGTAAGCATTAATAATAATAATAATAAAAGCTTTTTATTTATTACTAAGGATTGCAAAGTACTTAAGATATACTTTCTTATCAGATCCCACTATAATCACCATCCTTTTGCAGAAACTGAGGCACAGAAAGGTTAAATGACTTGGTTTATAACACATAGCTAACAAATTCACACACTCAGGATTTGAAGCCAGGTCTTCCAGACTCCAAGCTTTATCCACTATTCTATGACTAGCAAAGGGAAGGAGAGGTCATAAAATCTTAGTTTTGGAAAGGGCCTTAGAGGTATCTAGTCTCACCTTTATCCATTCCATAATTTTCCTAAAAGTCATTACCTACCTTTTACCTAAAAATCTTCTGTGATGAAGAACTCACTATGAGATATTCCATTTTACTTGGGAATACTCTTATGTAAATTAAAAGAACCTTCAAGAATCAGCAGTGAATAATGAATGCCTTGGAGACAGGCATTTAATTGATTCAATTCCCACCTCTTAAAAACGTTGTCTGTGTATACTTGCTTAAATCATTTTATTACCCTCTTGGTATTCTAGGCTACCCTGTGAGATGGAGATAATGCCAGCTCCAATGAAGGAGTATCTTCCTTCAGAAATACTAATGAAATCACTGGTCTAGTCTCTATCCTATCCCTACAAAGAATCAAAAATGAGTTCCCTAAAAATAAGTCTTTTCACATTAATTTCATTTTCTTTTTTTGACAGGATTGGTAGATCAGGCTAATATACTGGGGAACTACTGATAGGGCATTAGCTAAGCCAATGCTGAAATGACAGTCTTGAGGACAAGATATAGAAGTGTAGACTGGATGGTGTCATATGTATTACAATGAATTAAATGATCATATCCAAAGCATGTTGAGTAATATTGTCTACAAAGGAAGTCCATAGTCATTGGGCATCTGCTTATCAGAAGTGTTATTTTTCCTTTAAGTACCCTTCCCAGATTATGATTCTGTAAAATTGTTGCTCTTCTGCAGCCAGAGTAGATGTACATGTAAGCTCTATCCTGTTCAAATTTTTTTTTGTTGATACTTTGAAGAAAAAGCATAGAAGATATGTTCAGCAAATTTTAAAGAAAATACAAAGTTGGGAAAGTTAACCAATATGTTGGGTGATAAATTCAGGATCCACAGAAATATTGATGGATTGAACCAATTCTGAAATCAGCAAGACAACATTTTATAACAAGCATTTACTCAGGTTTGGCAAACCAATTCTACAAATATAAGATGGGGTAATCATGTCTAGAGACATGTGAAAAAGACAAAGACTTTTAGTTGACTGGAAATCTAGTGTGAGTCAACACTGTGAAATGGTTGCCAAAAGCACAAACCTAATCATAGGCTGTAATAGTCAATTAGTGTCCAGATCAAGGAAGAAATAGTGCCTCTGTACTCTCCCTTGATCAGAACAGTCAAAGTATTGTGTACACTTCAGAGTCATATCTTAAGAAGGATACAATAGAAAAGTAAGGCATTCCTTACTCTCAAGAAGCTCACACTTTAATGGAGAAAAAACACAGTTGATATACCTGAAATAGCTGTCTTTCTATTCATTAAAATAAACATTCATTAGGAAAAAGCTATTGGAATGTGCACAAAAAATTCAAATAACAATCTGAGACATCTATAGCTGGGTCTAGTTTTATTTTGCATGGGTCTTCTAGACCCATGCAAAAAAACAAAACCAACACTCAGCAGAAATGAATTAATGTCAGCTCCCTGGAAGTGACTCAGAATAAAGAAAAGATCACCTAAGATAACCTGTGAAAATGCTTTGTAACACAAGATGTAAATGTATGAAGCTGGGGGAGGGGGGAAGGAGAAAACTAAAGAAAGAAGCATTGAGTGAACATCAGCTAGTTTTTAGGGCCTCAGACCTCACCTTTATCCCTTCCTCAACAGATCCAGAAAGACTTTGTGAAAGGCATTCATCATTAAAGAGCAATAGAGCATCTAGTTGGCTAAGGAAAGAATAGTTGCTTTAAATTATTTATCACCTCAGATACACTAATTTTGGCTTAATTAAGATTTATTGTATGATATCAACTTCAGCAGTGTTTTATGTCTCCAGTGGTGTTGGTCTGAACTGAAAATGTGCCAGATTTCTTAACACATCATTAGCAAGTTCTTTAATTAACCTATGATGCTGTCAATAAGAGTGTTGTTGTTTTAGGGATTAAGTGAGATGGATATTCCTTTCTTTG
This sequence comes from Sminthopsis crassicaudata, assembly GCF_048593235.1. NCBI lineage: Eukaryota > Metazoa > Chordata > Mammalia > Dasyuromorphia > Dasyuridae > Sminthopsis > Sminthopsis crassicaudata. The sequence goes on from NC_133620.1 coordinate 144,312,039, forward strand.
GTGATTGGTTCATTTGACCTATCACAGACACAAGACAGTTCTTCAAAGTAAGCAAGAATTCCAGAAATATTTTCCATTCTCCATCTCTTTGCTTAAATTTTCTACAATGTTAACTTCTTTCTACTGAAGCACTTGCAACTTGTTACAAGAAACTTGTAACTTTAGTTACAACAGATGCCTCTTTCTAAAATTCTTCCCTATTTCCTTCAGGTTTGTTTGTAAAACTGGAGATTACTGATGCTCTAAGAGATTTCACTCTGAGAATTGGTGCACTACATGTGAATAGCTCGACAGCTTATCAGTGAAAAGCATTTATTAAACACCGACCCAGTGTATAGAGAGGGAACACTGGACTAAACAGAATCCTGATACCCGTTGGCTTCTGTCAGACCAATCTGCTTGTCAGCTCCTCTACTTGAATTAAACAGTTTATGCCTTTACTCTTTTTTTTTTTTTTTTTTTTTTTTTTTTTTTTTTTACGCTTTTGCCTAGAATTCCCTGCAGTGCTGCCCACCTGCAAATCCAAGCTATGGATTCACTTTTTCTGGGAAAGCTTCCATGACTAGCTCCTGCTGAGTTCACTCTTCTCGTTAGCGTTAATAAAATACATATTCCTCAACCTTTTAAAAATTTTATAGAATAGATGAATTTAAGAGAAGATTTAAACCTATTTAATAGATCAAATATTTAAAAATATTTCATTTCTTTTTTGACTCTGAATATTTTTCCCATTTACATGTAAAAACAAATTTTTTCACTTTGATTTTTAAAAATTTTGCTTTCAAATTCTTTCTTCTTTCTTCTCCTCTCTCATTCAGAAGACAAGCAGTCTGATACAAGTTAAACATGTTCAGTTATGCAAAACATATTTGCATATTAGTATTATAAAAGAAAACACATGCCAAAAACAAAACCATGAAAAAAAAAAAAAGGAAAAAGTAGTAAGCTTTGATCTGCCTTCAGATTCCATCAGTTCTTTCTCTGGATGTGGATAACATTTTTCATCATGAGTTCTTTGGAATTATCTTGGATCACAATATTGCTGAGAATAGCTAAGTCATTCACAATTGGTAATCATACAGCGTTGTTGTTACCATGTACAAAGTTCTCTTGGTTCTGCTTACTTCATTTAGCATCAGTTCATATGTCTTTCCAGATTTTTCTGAAATCATTCTGCTCATCATCCAATATTTCATTTCAGTCATGCAAAGAATTTACATTATAGTGTCTCAGAACCTTGGCAGGATTTACCTAATAGTAATAGCAATGATAATGATAAATAACATTTATATAGTCTTAACTATTCCAAGTGCTTTATAGTTATTATATCTCTTGATATCTCGTGGGGATATGGGGAATAGTTTCAGTTGACATTGTCAGGAATTCAGCTTTGGGATGAATTGATAACATATGGTCATAATAAACCAGTTTTCCCTAGTGATATAAACTGTGTCCTAATTCTTGAACCACACAATAGAGTTGTAGAATCATATGGATAGCTCGAAGAATATACATTTCCTTTCCTGTATGTTTCTTTGAAAAGATGGGACAATATGCAATAACACACTAAAGGAAACCTCAGACCCCAGCATTATTTCTTGAAATTTCTGCCATGGGCTGATACCATATCCAGTGTTTTTGTAAGTGTGATGAATAACAATGCAAAAAATTATTCACCTCCTTCTTTAGTTCTTTCTACTTTTCCATAGGTTTGTCTATTGTTAGAATTTCGTTCTTAACTCCAATTTTCATTTGAAATTATCTCTGTTGGCTACTTAACTTGTTGGATGATTTTTGTAAAGAATACCAGGTTGTTTGAGATGCATTTGACAGCTTTGGGCATGGAATCAAGTAGCACATCATATTTAGTCATCATTCCCAGGCATCTTGCCATCAGCCCTGTTGCTTTTCCCTGGAGTAGTAACCTATAGGCTTGGACCTCTAGACACTATGACTCTTCTTTCTTCCCAAAGGAGTTAATGCATTCAGTTTTGGAATTCTACTCTGAGGCTAAACTGTTCTAATTGTTGAAAAAGTGAGTATTGATTCCCCAACCTACTATTTCTGTCGGGCCCAAGACTAGCTCATGGTTCATATTCCATGCATCCATCCATCCAACCTGGACATCTTCCTCAAACTCTCTTGCTCTGGAAACAGGAATCAGATAATTATTACCACTGATTCTGGAAAAAGTTTGATAGTCTGACAATTAGTTGTCTTATATCTCTATTTACTATCTCTGCACCTCCATATGTGTTGTCTGCCCCTATTAAGATATAAGCTCCTTGATAATACAGTCTCATTTTGGTATTTGTAACTCCAATACCTAGCACAGTGCCTAGTATATATTGGTCAATTAGAAAATGTTTCTTCTTTCCTTCATTCATCCCTTCTTAAAATGTGGTCCCTGTATTAAAAAATGATAGTGTATTCTAGGGATAACAGAATCTATCACAAAATCTTTTCCCACATGTAACTATGGTTTCAATGTTATGGCTAGTTATTATAAAACCTCAAGGTCTTTGCCAGGACTTAATCAGCTGGCATTCATCAATCATCTGGCATAGCTATTAATCTTTTTTTTTTTTTTGGTAGTGGTGGTGATGGTGAATCCTCGTGTGAGAATCTCCTTCATTGGTGTAGATTAACTGTAAGTTAACTAGGGTACTGAGAGTAACTTGCCCATGGTAGCTAATATTGTGCCAGAGATATGATTTGACTAATCTTTTAATTCCAAGATCAGTCTTCTATCCAACATATCATGTTATGTCGCCTAATACTACAACATGGCATACTTTGTATCTATTTGGCCACTAATATTTCAAATGAATTAAATTTTTCATCTAGACTTCTACTTTGTCAGCTTTGTCAATATGGTATCATGAAGAACTTAAAAGACCTCTCTCTAAAAATGTGTTGGTATGATGACTCATCTCTGAAAAAAAATTGAGTAGCTGAATCTTTCCACTTCAGTTATTCCGGCTCATATCTTTAGTGTGAATACAGGATGTATCATTCTTATTGATGTGGTCTTCTCTGGCTCTGAACTCTGGGATATAAAGTATTCAATAACTATTTTTGATTCCTAGCATATGGATCACTCAAAGAAAAACTCATCAAAGCAGGAAAATTCATCCTGTGTGGTACCTTAATAATAAGTGAGCTTACTTAAGTTTTTATGGTTTGTGGGGACTGTGATCCAGTGATGGGCACCTTCTTGGGGTGCCCTCCAGATCTCTAGGGCAGACTTGATCTTGGAGATGAGTCACTATGCCACATTATTTCCAGGGAGAGGTCTTTGGACTTTTTCTGCCAGCACTAATTGGTGTGAGTAATAGGCCAATCAAAGAATTCCTGAGCTCAGGTCCATATTGCTGACACATTTTGCATGAATACTGCCTTGGCAACTCTAGTGGGTCAGAGTAGTACAAAAAAAGCATTATTTCTGGAGTCATAGGATGAAGGTTCAAGTTCTATCTCTGATTCTAAGCTTGTGATTTTGAGATAGTTCTTGGACTTTAGTTTCCTTATTTCTCTGGTTCCTTCTAGCTCTAAATCTAGGATTCTAAAATTGAAAATTTAGGATTAGGTGTGATAATAGTAATAAAGGTAGCTAGGGAACATAGTGGATTGAGTGCTGGGCATGGAATCAGGAAGACTCCTCTTCCTGAGTTCAAATCTGGCCTCAGATACTTAATAGTGGTATGATTCTGGACAACTCACTTAACCGTTTATCTCAGTGTTTTCATCTGAAAAATAAGCAAAACAAGTGGCAAACCACTCCATTATCTTTATAAGAAAATCCCAAATAGGATCATGAAATGTTGGGACATTGAAACAACTGAATAACAACACTAATAGTAAATGTCTTCTTTAAGGCTGCTCTTTAAGTTCCCATAAAGAGCAGAATTATTATCAATTGGGGAATGGCTGAACAAATTATGGTATATGGTTGTGATGGATATTATTGTGGTATAAGAAATGATGAGCTCAAAGATTTTAGAAAAACACGGAAAGATTTGAACAAAACAGCAAAGAACTGAGTCAGGAGAACATTGAATGTAGTAGCAGCAATATCATTTTAAGAACTACTTTGAATAAATTATTTTGACCATAATAAATAACAAAATTGGGGCAGTTAGTTGGTGCAGTGGATAGAGTACCAGCCCTGAAGTCAAGAGGACTTAAGTTCAATTCTGACCTCAGATACTTAACTTCTTAGCTATGTGACCCTGGGTAACTCATTTAATCCCAATTGCCTTAGCAATAAATAAATACTAAAATTAACTACAAAGGACATATAAAAAAGATGCTGTCTTCATCTAGAGAAAGAACTGATAAATAAATATGTATAGAAATTTTTTATACATATTTATGTCTAATGGTAGCCATTTTTAGGGTAGGGGAGGAAATGGAAAGGAAGAAAAAAGAAATTTACATGATCATTTTGTTGTATATTTGAAAGGAATAGCAAATTGCTCATAGTAGATTTAGAGTTCCATGTGCAGTCCTTTTTTAAAAATTGTATTATGTTATAGAAACATTTGTTTTATTCCATAAAATAAAAGTAAAAAGAATAAAAAAGAATAGAACTATTTTCTTTAAAAGCCAGAAGTGGTATTCTCTCGGTAATGGTTATAGCTGATATGAATTGACCATGGATGGTTGTGGCTCCTGAGAAACACTGTAAAACTCTGGTTATGGATGGTGAAACCCAAGTTTATAGGCCACATTTCTCTAATGTCCTTTTGACCCTAAAATGGATCTTGAAATGCCAACTAACTTCAATGAAAGATTCACTTTTCTGGCTTAGGTTTCAAATCCTAATGAAGTACCTATGCTACAACTTCCTATAAGTATTCTCCTTTGGTAAATATGATTTTGTTTGTATTAGCATCCCAATGAGTAGCTACTTTCATCAATGCAGATTGGCATCTGCTATGAAACTTATAGTTTTAACTACCTAAGATATAACCTACCCAGTCAGTTTATGACAGAGGCTGGACTTTAAACTCCTTCTTCTCCATGGGTTCTCTATCTCTTAAGCCATACTACCTGACTTCATCAAGTTAGATAATAAACTGATCCAAAAAATCTATTGGAGCCATATTAATTAGTGGAGCAATCCTGTGACATTGGTTAGCCCAAATAGTGTGCTCTGTTATCTATTATATTCACATAATGAATTAAAAGCTCTCTCTTATTCATCTGCTATCTGGATTCCAATGAGATTGCTCTTATCAAATCTGGCACAAATATGGGTTCCTAAACTTTCCCCAAGATATAAGATATTAAGGGAAGTGGCTAATAGTTATGAACGGTTCTACTACCTGAACAGAAAACAGGCCAGCACTACATACTACATATGGCTAAAGCTACACCTAAAGTTTGCCTTGATTATAACTCTCTAAGTTAAAAGTTCTTACCTTTCTTTTGTCATGGACTCTTTTGGCAGTCTGGTAAAACCTTTATTTTTGGAATATACATATACATATATAAGTTTAAAAATTGTATTTGAAGGATATACTGGATTTCAGTTACAGATTAGTGAAAATAAAAATATATTTTTTTCTTATTCAATTCCATGATCCCTCTAAAATCCCTCCATAGAAACAGTGGGGGGGCGGTTCATGGACCGCAGGTTAAGAACTCTTGCTTTCGACTTATATTTAATACTTAATATGAAGTATTCCTTCATACTAGATTCATTAACCTGCCAAAAGATGGTGAAGTTCCTGAGGAGAAATCAGTAGGGACATGTAATCTTAGTGTGAAGGGGATTGGCTCAAATACCTCCTTTCTAAATATCTCCTGAAAATCTTTGGTGATCACTGCATTAATGTAATAGAACATTACTCTTTAATTAAGATGGAAAATATAAAAAAATACAAAGAAATATGGAAACATCTTTCTGATGTAACAGACATATTCAGTTTTTTGAATCGAAAAGGAGGATGGGGAAATCTGGTGCTGGAAGAGTCGTGATAATGTATAATAGAAATGCCTTGGAGAGACTTTGGAGCATAACTGATTCTGAGTTGCTAATCACATGGTGAATTGCAATCTTTTTGACAACATAACAGTTTTAGAGCTGGAACTGGGATATTTTCAAAAAACACTTATCAGCATTGTCTTCTTCCTTTTCTGATTTGTTCTCTCTCTCTTGCTGTGATTCCTTTGTCAATGGTCTCTTCAAGCAGGCTCTGCCTCCTCCTCTGAGGCAGACACATGAACTATGAAATCTTGGTTCTTTGCTTGCCTTGGTGTTTATTTATTTATTTTTGTTTTAGATGAAGGAGATTAATTTGGAAATTTTGGCATTTGTGAGTTTTCAAAAGTCCAGGAGATTAAGTCATCCAGGAATCTGGGTATCAAACTCATTTCAGATTTTGTAGCTAGTCCCATATCAATATCCTGAGGGTTGATATGTGTCCTTTCGGATTCAATCTCAAATCCAGTTTTGTTTCAGATTTACAAATTGTAGGGATCTCTTCAGTTTGATTTTTAGATTGATTGTAAAAAAGTTAAACTATTTTTGCTATGATAAAGAGACATTACATAATATCAAATGGCAAGAATAGACCAGAAAAATAAAAATGGTAACCATAAAAAGCTATTATTGTTCTAACCCAACAGAAATAATTTTATATAGAGAACTCTCTCATTTTGTACTCATTCGAAATGGAGAATTTTAGCAACTGCAATGAGCATTTTATACAAAGATGATTCCAAAAGAGTTATCCTTGAGGAAAGTAAAAGTACTCTGAAGTTTAGGACAATTCTGATATAATACTATTAATGAAATTATTAGACTCTCTAAAAAAAGAAAACTATTATATTCTTTATTAGAAAAATAAATTTTTATAAGGGAATTCAATTTTTAGTGTAAATATACTTTGTAAATCAGTAAATTCTCCATCTAGGCCTTTATTTATTGTTTTGTTGATTATCTAGATTTAAGAAAGTTGTGGAGAAAATTTACTAATGAAGATTAAAATTAAAAGTATGTCCTGTATTTCTAGAGAGTTGGCTATTAAGCATTTACATATACATGGTAAAGAATGAGAATGTGTTCCCAGGGAAGTTCCCAAATCAGTGAACAGCAATCAATCAACCAACCAATCAAACATGTTTTAAGTATGTTCTACTTACCAGGAATAGTGCTAGGTACTGAGGATACAAATTAAAAAAATAAAAAAAAATATTACTTAACAAGTGTGTGCTAATCAATTTTATGGGTCACTCTTTAGTCAGGTTTTGCCTTATGGTGATAAAAACAAAAATTCTCTTCTTTTTCACACAAAAAAGCATATTTATTATAAAGGGTATCCAGTGTTAGCCATTTTCCCTTTATGATGAAACAAGGATAGAAAATACTTTCCCTTCTTAATTTTATTGGGTGCACATTATAGACTGTGTGGCTTCTGAGGAGAAGATTTTTAAAAGGAGCAGGCAATAAATGTTTTGTTTTTACATGGATCTGTGAAATAGTAAGAACTGCTTTCCTTTCCAAATCACTATTGATCAGAGAAATGCAAATTAAGACAACTCTGAGATACCACTACACCTGTCAGATTGGCTAAGATGACAGGAACAAATAACGATGAATGTTGGAAGGGCTGTGGGAAAACTGGGACACTGATGCATTGTTGGTGGAGTTGTGAAAGAATCCAACCATTCTGGAGAGCAATCTGGAATTATGCCCAAAAAGTTATCAAAATGTGCATATCCTTTGACCCAGCAGTGCTACTACTGGGCTTATATCCCAAGGAAATACTAAAAAAGGGAAAGGGACCTGTATGTGCCAAAATGTTTGTGGCAGCCCTTTTCATAGTGGCTAGAAACTGGAAAATGAATGGATGACCATTAATTGGAGAATGGTTGGATAAATTATGGTATATGAATGTTATGGAATATTATTGTTCTGTAAGAAATGACCAACTGGAGGAATACAGAGAGGCTTGGAGAGACTTACATCAACTGATGCTGAGTGAAACGAGCAGAACTAGGGGATCATTATACACTTCAACAATGATACTGTATGAGGATGTATTCTGATGGACGTGTATATCTTCAACATAGAGAAGAGCTAATTCAATTCCAATTGATCAATGATGGACAGAATCAGCTACATCCAGAAAAGGAACACTGGGAAATGAGTATAAACTGTGAACATTTTGTTTTGTTTTGTTTTTCTTCCCAGATTATTTTTACCTTCCGAATACAATCCTTCCTTTGCAACAACAATAACACCAAAATTCGGTTCTGCACATATATATTGTACCTAGGATATACTATAAGATATTTAATATGTATGGGAATGGCTGCCATCTAGGGGAGAGGGTGGAGGGAAGGAGGGGAAAAACTTGGAACAGAAGGGAGTACAAGGGATAATGTTGTAAAAAAAAATTATCTATACATATGTACTGTCAAGAAAATGTTATAATTATAAAAATTAATAAAAAAATTTGTTTCAAGAGGAAAAAAAAAAAAGGAACTGCTTTCCTTAGCAGTTGCAGCAACAAAATCTCTATTGTCTGCATGACTAATCACATGACTAATTCACTATATGCAGACTTTAGATGTATAAGGAATCATTCAGCAAATATAATAAATTTCCATTGAATTTTTGATTGTTCTAACTTTTGCACTAGAATACCATTCAAGAAGGTGTAGTGTGGTCCATTTATTAACATATTCTTCCCTTTTAGTTAATCCTTCCCATTTCCTACATTTTAAGAAGAAAGTCAATAAAATGTTTTCTGCAATATACTCCTTCCTTGTCCTAATTTTTTTTCCAGTAGTAATTTGGGAAAAGTCAGAAGATTCCTTTAGTGGCAGGTAAAGGTTAAATAAAAGAAGTATCTTACTATTTCTGATTCAATAAATATTTATTGAATACTAATTCTGTCCAGTACTATAGTTTTTGCTTTCTGGTACAAGCAGAGGAGATAGCCAGGATTTCAATCATCTATCTGATTAAAATTTATTTCTCTATTCCCACTCAGCTCCCCTTATTTACTAACTCCACTCCTTTTCTTTGCATCCCTCCTGCCTTCCCTATATGTTTGATAGAATATTTTTGGAGAAAGAAATACTATGGGGGAATGAAAAGAATGATAGATTTAAAGTCAGAGGATCTATTTTCTTTAATTTTTTTAACTTATGGAATAAAACAAGTGTTTTTATAATGTACAATTTTAAAAGACAATTGTGAATGAAATTGCAAATTTATTCTGCACAATTTGCTATTTCTTTCAAATATACAACAAAATTATTATGTATTCTTTTTTTTCATCACTCCCTCCCCAACTCCTGGCAAGAGGATCTATTTTCTAATTTCAATTTGACTTAACTTTTCTCTGTTTATACGTTTATTTAATAAACATTTGCTTACTATGGGCAAAGAAAAAGGAGTTTGTTGAAGTTACAAATATATGTCAGAGAAGGCCCATATTTTCAGGAAGCTTACAATCTAATGGAGATAAGTAACTATAATAACTCTTTGGAAGAGGAAGAACTGATCCTAGGTTTGCCAATGAAGACTGTGTATTAGTGAAAAAGTATCTTCATCTGGGGCTCAGTCTTCTCATCTTTCAAATTAAGTGTTTTTACTAGGTTATCTTTAAGGATCCCTTCCCTTAAAAAAGCCTATTGTTCTATAAGGCCGTTAATGCAGATATGGTATCTATTTTAGGGTTAGAGATTGAATCTGTGATTTTTTTTTTGTATGGTATAGATAATTTTCTCTACCAATGCAAATTCAGCATATTTTTCTCCAATTTATAGCGTGAATTAGGCTGTTAAATCAATCTACTACAAAAAGGGCTACTATAATTGTACATGTGGGTCCTTTCCCCTTTTTAATGATCTATTTGGGATACAGACTCAGTAGAGACCCTGCTGGATCAAAGGGTATACAGAATTTGATATGGAATCTAAAATTGTACATGTTAGTATTAGCCAACCTGAAAGGTCTAGAATGAAATACCTACTGAGAAAAATGAGGAATTGGGAAAATTTTTAAATCAAATAGATGAACATCAGACTTTTTTTTCAAAGTGAGAAATAAGTCACACATAATAAGTATTTTGATATATACATAATTCCATAGCCTCTATTTTAATGGGAAATATATTTCCTACACTTAAGATGTCTCAAAGAACCCATAGTCATAAAAATGTTTTGTGTTGAATAATAATAATAGTTTTAGAAATGGAAGGAAAAGATTGTAAGATAGTAAACTGAAATATGATGGTTAAATAAAAGGATCAGACCAGGAATCAAATATTTTCCTCCAGGCCATGCCACTTTGTCTCTGCAAGAGGGAAAGTAATGACTTTCATTCCATTGATTTTATTATATAGTACTAACCCAGATTATTAAGAGGCTTTTGAAGGAAATTTTAATTAGCAATGAGTTATAAGCAAATCATTTCCATAAAATCCACCTACCAGCATGTTTTCAAGAAAGTGACACATACAAAAACTTAAATTACGAATAGCATGCTTTTAATTCTGACTTTTCCCTTTTGATTCATTTTCAGTAGAACAGGGGAAAGCAATAGCTTATATAAACTTTAGTAAATACATTTATAAGTTGTATTGATGTTGCTGTTTCTAAATCATAGTTCAAAAATCATTATAGTTTCCCCCCTCCCTTTTTAATGCTGACTTACCCAACAACATCAGAAAATAGGGCTTTGCTGTTTCCTTAAAATGTGATGGGTTTGTAACCCAACTCTGGCACTTATTATTTGTGTGACTTTGGTCAAGACAATCTCTCTGGGTCTCAGTTTCCTCATTGATGGGATCTCAAAGGTGTCTTTAAGCTCTAAATTTTTAACCCTATGATCTTGTGCTTCTGTTGTGAATGTTGTTAGAATGTTCAAATTATTTCAATAAGCCTGTTATCACCCACTTTCCACTGTACAGGATGTAATCTATTGAAGCAAAGTTGTATCTCTAGAAGCATACGTGGCACATCAAGGGTGGGATGGCATAATGTGTTTATGCAGGTTTGCAGTGTGTTGTCTGAAAGCATACTTATATACTAGTGCTTTTGAGGCCGGCTGGGCAGAAATTGTGGGTCAAGAGAAATGGATTGTTCAGGAAGGACTGCCTATAGGAATTGTATACTGTCAGGGCTACAAAAATAGATATGAGAAATAAAAATATGGGTATATATATACACACATACACATATACATGTTTATGTATATGTATGCATTTTATATACACATATACACATATACACATACACATACACCTACATCCATGCATAAAGTTTGACAAATCTTGTAATTCACATTGAAATTGCATTCTCAATGAATCTCTCTGTTTCTCTTCTTTGTATGTCTTTGACTGTTTCTGTCTGTCTGTTTCTCTCTGGGAGGTTTTCTCTCTCTGTCTCTCTCTCTGTCTCTCCCCTCCTCTTCCTCTTTAATACTTTAGTTTTTTTATATTACATTTTTTATTATAACTTTTTATATACAAAACATATGCATGGGTAATTTTTCAACACTGACCCTTACAAAAACTTCTGTTTCAACTTTTCCCCTCCTTCCGTCCATCCCCTACCCTAGATGCAGGTAGTCTCATACTTATTAAATATGTTAAAGTACATAATACTTTGGTTTTAAGAGCTATTTTCAATTTAAAATAAACAACTTATTGAATGGAGGTGGGGAGGATTCACTCTTCTTTCAGCATCTTCAAATAGTTCTTTGGAATGAATGGAAGAACTTTAGTTCAATTTCCATCAATACTTTTGATTTGGACCTATAATGTCATCAGTGTGGGGCACCCTCAGTGTGGAAACCCAGATCTTAGGGACACTAAAGCCTGTTATCTATTCACTACATCTTTCTGACTTCCTTCTTTTTGTTATGAGAGGGACTTACTTGCTCAATCAGATTGGTGGCTACAATTCACAGCTTTACCAACAGCACTTTCATGTACTGCTTTTCCCGTGTCTCCAACTCTTATCATTTCCTTCTTTTATCAACCTGGCCAGACTGAGCACTATAAGGGAAGATCTCAAATTTGCTTTAATTTCCATTTCTCTAATTAGTCATTTAGAGCACTTTTCATGTAATTGGTGATAATTTGGATTTCTTCCTTCAAAGAAATTTCATTCCCAGGCTTTTGTTTTATTATTGACTGCTGTTTTTGAATTGGATTGAGGTGAATGGACATCTCAGCCAGCTAGTTAGTCCTAGGTACTATACTAAGCCTGGTTATACAACAAAAGGCAAATGACAGTCCCTGCTTAGGTGCCTCAGAAGACAATGATACCCGCCATTATAACAGGAAATTTATGAAGAAGAAAGGGTTTAGTGGGGGTGGGAGAGACAAAGAGTTCAATTAGAGGGGACTGAGTAAAATTGGAGGCCCTTGGACAACTTTTCCTCTTTTCCTTCCTCTTTTTACTGATTCCAAAAATGAGAAGACAGCAATCTGAGGTTGCAAAGTGATAAAAGTAATAAAGTAAGTTACCAAATTATAAACTTTCTGCATAGTATTTCCTCCATTATCTTGAGAGTTGTGGTAGAAAAAGGACTTCTACTTAGGGCCTGAATGTCTCCATGTGGGGCACTGCTCTCAAATAGTCTAATAGGATTGATTATAACCTTTTTTTGGTTGTTGTTGTTGAAATTATTTGAAAACAAAAGTTAGTCAATATTTCTATAAAAATTTATTATCATGGTATAAGGTAAATACTTTAACAAATTATTTTGTTGCAGTTATAAAAACAATTCTTTTGTGAATTGGTTGCAGTCTAAGTGGTTTTTCTTTGCAACAGGTATTGTTGCTAACTTTCAATCCTGAACTTTCTTAGTTATAAAACAGACCAAACCCTTAAAATAGATGTTGACTGCAACTACAAGAAATACTTGTTTCAATTAGACCATTTCTTTCCTGTCCTCATCATTTAATATTAACTATATTGTAAAAGAGAAATTAAATTCAGTTTTTTTTTAAAAAATTATCAAACATATACTATGTGAAATTGACCTAGTTAAGTATTCTAATACAAAAATGAAAAATTAAGTAGCTTCTGCCTTTATGGAGCTTGCAGACTAATAAGAGAGTAGAGAATGTGAAATGCTATTTAGTAACTGTAATACAAATAAGAATATAAGTAAGATTGCAACAGAGGACAGAGTGACCTAAGAGTTTGAAGGTGGGAGGGATTATTTCTAGATGGACAGATAAGGGAAGGTACCATTGAAACAGAAATACCTGAACTGCATCTCAGAGGAGGAAAAGGAATTTATTTATGTGATCCTGGGCAAATTACTCAAGAACTGTGTCTCAGTTTACTCAATTGTAAAAATGTGTTACATTAGATGGCCTCTAAGGCCATTTTAAATTATAGATCTATGAAATTATTTTATGATTTTGATGGGTTTGGGGGAGATCTGCTTGATGAGGGGATGTAAAAACATAGGGAAGTGAGAGAGATCAGGAAAAAATTGGGGAATAGTCCAATTTGATTGAATGGATATTGTGTGAACATTGGTTGGAACAAGTCTACATGAAGCTTTAAATGCTAGATTCAGGCATTTGATTTTCATTTGATAGGTAATGAGGAGTCACTGATGGTTTTTGAGCAGGAAAGTGATTGCTTAAGCACTGTGTGGAATCCTAGAAAGTGTATTGTCTCTGGAATTGAAGGACTTCTGTGATCCTGGGCTAGTCATTGAACCTCCCCTAAAACATGAAGAGTTTGAACTTTGATGAGCCTTTCAGTTCTGAGTCTGTGATGGTAAGATTAAACATTAATAATAATATGGAGGAAGTTAATACATAGTCCAAATAAGAAGTGATGAGAGTCTGAATAAGGATATCTGGAAATTGGAGAGGAAAAGGAGGAGGGTAATTGAGAAGAAATTGCAGAAGTCCTCTTAGAAGTGGCAGAACTTGGTGACTGGAGTTTTTGAGAGTGGCCTGCACTAGGCACTTAATAAATGCTTTGTGATTGACTTATTGATTACTATTAACAAAAGCAGAACATTTAAGAGGAAAGACAGGTTTGATTTGATATGTTTGACATATATTGGATTGCTTGCTGTCTGGGAAAGCGTATGGGGGAAGGGAGGGAGAAAAAAATTTGGAACATGAGGTTTTGAGGAGATGAATGTTACAAATTATTTATACATGTATTTTGAAAATAAAAAGCTAAAAAAATAAAATGTTCCACCTCAAATTAGATATGATATTCTAGATGTGATCTGATCTCCATATATTATAGTGAGATTATGACTTCCCTCCATCTGGATACTATAATTTTATTAACACACAAAAGCTAAAAAAATTATATATATAGCATTTTTAAAGTGATTCAAAGTTTATAAAAGACTTTACAAACATTTTATCTTATCCTTACAACAATCCTGGGAAGTGGGTATTGCTATTATCTTTATTTTATAGATGAGTTAACTGAGGCCCAGAGAGAAATCAAATGATTTGTCTAAGATCACACAGCTAGTAAGTATCTAAGGTAGGATTATAAACTCAGAGTTTCCAGACCCCAGGTCCAGTACTTTATCTACTCTGCCACCTAACTACTGTCTAATCACCCACAATTACATTTAGGGGTCATAATACATCATTTTAAACCTAAACCTAACTCTCTTTCTGAATTTCCTGTTTCTGTCAATATACAGGCATTCTCCTATCCACTCAAGCTAGAAATCTTGCAGTCATTCTTGAATCTTTCTTCTTTTCTGACAACCAATTTCCTCAAGGCCTATTGATTCTTTTTTTATAATACACTAGAAAGAGGACTGCCTCTAGATTAGGAGAGCTTGGGTTGAAATCTCATTCCAGTGGCTTATTACCTGTGTAGATCTTGATCAAGTCACATACCCTCCCTTGGACCTAAGTTTACTCAACTGTATAATGGAGAAATTGAAATAGATGGGTTCCAGGGTCCATTCTTGTATTATTTATGATACTACTATAACAGATTGTTATTTCCAATACTATCTGACTCTTTGTGACCCCATTTGGGATTTTCTTGGCAAAAAAACTGGAGTGGTTTGCCATTTTCTTTTCTAAATCATTTTACACATGAGAAAACTGAGGCAAACAGAGTAAGTGACTTATCTGGGGTCAAATAGTTAGCCTTGTATCTGAGGCCAAATTTGAACTCAGGAAGTGGAATCTTCCTGATTCCCACTCATTAGAATATAGAATTCTATTATTCATTCCTTTTTTTACCATTCTCATTATTATTTCCCTCATAGGGCCAGCATTATCTCCACTCCTAGACTATGAAAATAATTTTCTAACAGTATCCTTATCTTTAGCTATTTCCCCATTTAATCCATCCTACACACCATATTTAGCCTGTGTCATCCTTGTCACAAAGCATACATTGCATTTTGCATACCATGTGATTTCTGTTACAACAGTACTTTATACATTGCATCCTTTTGCTCAATGACTTTCAAAAACTCCCCATTGCTTATTGGATTATATCTAAAGTCTTTAGGCTGTCCTTCAAGCTCCTCCACAAAAACAAAAATGCAACCTGCTTCTTCAATCATTTCTTACTCTTCTTTTCCTTTAGCCAAAAAACCCCAAAACTTAACCAAAGGGAAAAAAAAACAACTTATCATTCACTTTTCCCCTCTCCTTTCCCCCTCCAACCTCTGTGGGTATTTCTGCCTGCTTTTGGTCATGCTTTTTCCTGGACTGGAATGTTAGTGCTGTCTCCTTCCCCCCACTATAACTTTTCACTTGGACTATTGCAGTAGCTTTCTAATTGGTTTCCATTCATAAAGCTTCTCTCTGTTCAAAACCATCCTCCAATCATATATCAAGATGTTACCTACCTACTCCATAAACTTCAATGGCTTTCACTTACCTCTAGGATCAGTTAGCAATTCCTCTGTAGGCATTAGAAGTTCTAATAACTTGACCTTTCCTACCTTTTGAGAGTTTTTGAGTTATTTTCTTCTACATACTTTAAAACTCAAAAACATTGGCCTAATTACTGTTCTTTGAATATGACACTCACTCTTCCATTCCCTTCTTGCCTTTGTTCTGCTATCTGTCTCCTGTGCCTGGAATGTTCTTCCAACTGCTAGTGTCTTTTCTGAAATTACTTAAATTAATTCTATATAAATCTTTTATGTGCCTAATTATTTATATGTATTCTCTCCCATTAGAATATGAACTACATGAGGGCAAGAACTGTTTTTGCTCCTCCCCCTTCCCTTCCCTTCCCTTCCCTTGCCATTCTTTTTTTCTTTCCCCTTCTCTCTCTTTCTTTTTCTCCCTCTCTCCCTTCCCTTCCCTTCCCTTCCCATTCTTTTTTTCTTTCCCCTTCTCTCTCTCTTTCTTTTTCTCCCTCTCTCCCTTCCCCCTCCCTCATCATCATGCCAGATGCTTAGGTTTCTCCTATTGCTCATATATGCCATATGAAAAGCAGATCCCTGATCAGGGATCAGAGCTCTCCCAGGAAACAAACA
The DNA here is from genome assembly GCF_048593235.1 of Sminthopsis crassicaudata. Lineage (NCBI taxonomy): Eukaryota > Metazoa > Chordata > Mammalia > Dasyuromorphia > Dasyuridae > Sminthopsis > Sminthopsis crassicaudata. The sequence goes on from NC_133620.1 coordinate 144,328,522, forward strand.
GCTGAGACACTTCTTCCAGGACTCAGACTCAAGTGGGCAGGACATCACAATGATTCACAAACAGATAATAGGGAAGGAATCTCAACCTTATGAACAAGAATGTCCTTGTTTTATATACTTTTACAAGCATTCTAATTATGGAATTAAACAATATATCTCAACAGTAATTTCCCTCTGTCCCTTATTTTATGTGGGACCTTGGGCACATCAGTTAAACCTCTTAATTTTCCCATTTGTAAAATGAACAGACTGAGTAAGACGACCTCTAAGGTTCCTTTTAGCTCTAAATCTAAGATCTTATGAATACACAAAGAGGCAAGTTGACAGCTACTGTAAGGATTTGAAAGCTGTTGATCCTTAAAAGCTATTGCCTTGAAGTAGGTGAACCATTAGTTAATGAACACTTTTTTGCCTCTAATTCCTTTAAATATTTACCCTTCTCCCATACCTCTCATCCCAACCCTACATTTGTGCTTTGTTCCTTTCAGTGTTTCAACAGTTTTCTCCTTGTGTACTCTTGTGTACATGGCTCTCAGTGAACACACATAACTGTGTTTAGTGGTCAAGGTAAGAAATATCAGCAATTCATCATTGACAATATGAGGCATAAGTATGTAATGTGCAGGAACCGGTATTGGACTGACAGTCAATTTTGGTGCTGTTTGTTACAAGGCTGTGTCCTTGAAGAATTCCCATAAGTTCTTAGAATTGGTTGACTAATCTGAATCCTATCTGGCAGAGTTGTTTTGAAGATCACCTAAGATAACCTGTGAAAATGCTTTGTAACACAAGATATAAATGTGTTCTTAATCTGTTGAGGAAGGGATAAAGGTGAGGTCTGAGGCCCTAAAAACTAGCTGGTGTTCATTCAATGCTTCTTTCTTTAGTTTTCTCCTTCCCCCCTCCTCCAGCTTCACATATTTATATCTTGTGTTACAAAGCATTTTCACAGGTTATCTTAGGTGATCTTCAAAACAACTCTGCCAGATAGGATTCAGCTTAGTCAACCAATTCTAAGAACTTATGGGAATTCTTCAAGGACACAGCCTTGTAACAAACAGCACCAAAATTGACTGTCAGTCCAATACCGGTTCTTGCACATTACATACTTATGACTCACATTGTCAATGATGAATTGCTGATATTTCCCACCTTGAGGAAAGAATAAAGGTGAGGTCTGAGGTCCTAAAAACTATCTGATGTTCAATGCCTCTTTAGTTCTCCCCTTCCCCCTCACTCAACAGGACTTTTGCTGTTTCTATTGAAAGGATAGCCAAGTTCCAGTGCTGATGATCCTGTTAGCTATCAGTCATGGAAGAGAAATGTTTCTTCTCTATTCTACATTCTTAACATCCCTTTCCTTTCCCTTCCCCCTTCCACCAACATGAAGTGATTGAAGATGAAGATCTAATAATGGAATGTAGAGAGAACCTTTTTTCACTTCACAGATCCTGCTAGGTGACTTGTTAGTATTATTCTATTTGTAAACAGGAGAATCAATCACAATGATTCTTGAAAGAAGTTTCCTCTTTCTCTTAAAATATTTTTTAATGTCATAAAAAACTCTCTTTAATGTTTTATGATCTAGCGTGTCCTATTTGGTTGTGTATAGGACTGGGAGATTTTTCTAAATTCTCAATCTAGCATTGAGATTAAATTGTTGTATAGCCTTTGATGATTCAATTAACTTTTCTGATTCTTATATTCTTCATCTATTAAGTTAGGACAAATGAGACACAGTGAAAAAATTAGCTAGTCAAAGTTCACTAAGACATTAAAGATTTATATTTTTAAATCTTTCTATATTTGTACCACACAAAAGACTTTTCTGGGGAGAAGGAAGGTGAGTGGGACATAGCTACAGACATTTTTAAAAATTAGTTTTTGTGCTCTGTAATGTAACATGTTATTGATATTTCGATCAAGGTATATTATAGGTACTTAATGAATAAAATTAAATAGTCTAGAGTTCAAAATCCAGGGCTTATTATGAGGAATGGGATCTTATAACATGCTTTATATTTATTATTTAATATATTAATGGTATCAGAAAAATCCATGAGGCACAGATCTCATAATGCCCAAGCTTATAGGAAGAAATCATAATCGCCTATAGATATAGTTAGGAATTTTCAATAAGCAACATTCTGCAAAGCCTATCAGAGGTTACTGCTTACCTAGCTATAAAAGTGCCTGTCTTAGTGGTTTTAATGGCTTCTCTTAATGCAAAGGCAGTAGAGAAAAAGGCAAAGAAAATGACAAACTATCTTGGAAGGAAAGCTTCTCCTCCCACAGAGATTAGAAAGCTCTTGTGGAATAGTAATTCCTTCTGCTTTCAAGTGAAAAACCAAATCAACTTGGTTTAGTGCTTGTATAGATAAACTAACTAACTCACTTGAGAGATGGGGAGAAGAGGTGTTGGGGCTCTGAATTTAGTTGGATACCAAATGCCAAAGTAAAATAGTACTGGGAACTGAGGTATTTGTCCTTTCCTTTCTCCATTAAAGGGATCCTCTACTCTGGACTCACCTACCCAGCTAGAATTTAATCACAGAAAATTTCTCCAAGGATCTTTGAGACATGTAAGGAATATATCTGGAGATATGAACTCATCCTTCCCTAGAACAAGTAGAATAACTTAAAAAGAAAATGTATTCAGGAAAATTCCCAATGAGATGTGAGGTTCCCAGTAGGGATGAAACACTGGATTGATTACTTGGGGTTTCTAGGCTATCAGATACATTTTGTACTATGGATTTTTAGTTCATAAGGATCTCTGGGCTTGCTTAAAAGCAAAAAAGAAGAAAACAAATGAATATTTTGGTTTATGTGCAGCTAAATATTTGGCTGATGAATAAGTGGGCACAATACGACAACAAATATAGGTATTTAACATTCAAATAAGTAAAAGTTATCCTAAAAAAACTGTGTTGACTGGTAAAGAAAAACAGGAAAAATAAAATGCCTATTTTTAGCCTAAAGCAAAAGAAAAAAATGCTGATTTTTCTGTATCTCCTGAAAACTAGAATTTCTAAAGACAGTGCTGGAAGGAGAATCTCTCTAGTGAGTCCTTACAAATGTACAGTACCCCCAAATTATTCTAGATCAAACTCATGTAGTTTAGTATTTCCTCTGCATTGGGGGATTGTCTGCTAAAATTGTTAGGCTAGTTAAATTAATCCTAATGGACTGTTTCTCAGGAATCTGCACTGATATGTTTTCCCTTCATAATCAACAAGTAGCCTCAGTTAGTTTTAAGCAAAAGTGTTTATTAAAATAGTATAGCAAAAATAGTTAATATAAAACATCCCCTCAAAACTAGGACTCTAATGCATTGTTGATGGAGTTGTGAACTGATCCAAGGATTCTAGAGAGTAATTTGAAACTATTCCCAAAAGGCTATAAAATTGTGTCCCTTTAATCTAGCAGTACCAGTGCTAGGTCTATATCCCAAAGACATCCAAAAAAAAGGGGGAGGACCTATTTGTACAAAAATATTTATATAATTTTTTATGGTATCTAAGAATTGGAAATTGAAGGGAAGTTCATCAATTATGGAAAGGCTCAACAAGTTGTGGTATATGATTGTAATAGAATATTATTGTGCTATAAGAAATGACAAGCAGAATGATTTCAGAAAAACCTGGGAAGACTTAAATGAACTGATGCAAGAACCAAGAAAACATTGTGCACAGTAACAGTTATAATGTTTGATGAAGAATAGTGAATGACTTAGCTAGTCTCAACAACACAACATTCCAAAACAAACAAATGCAAAGAACTTGTGATGAAGTATACAATTTGCATCTAGAGAAAGTACTGATATTGTTTGAATGTAGATTGAAGCACATTATTTTTCACTTTCTTTCTTTTTTTTTTGGTTTAAATTTTCATATGAAATGACGAATATGGAAATGTTTTACATAATTGTACCCTAAAAAATATCCCTTCAAACTAAAAACACACTTTCCCTTGACCATAAGAGACACCTTGAGGGGCCTCAAATCTGTGGCATATATATATACACAGTGGTATATGAAGCATATTTGCAGTGAACACATGGCTAAAGATACTTCAAAAAGTTCCTGTGAACTTCTTCTTAGACATAATTTTCTCTTGGATGGCTCATCCATTGCTGGACCAAAGCACTTCCTCTGTTGGAGTTTCTCCCCTATTGCTCCTGTTACCCTCTGTCTCTCTGTCTCTTTGTCTGTCTTTCCGTCTCTCTCAGCAAGGGGAAGATGGCCATTGTCGCCCAATTCTCTGTGCTGCTTCTTCACTGGATATAGCTGCTCCTGGAACAAGCTGCTTAACTACTGACCTTTAATGTTTTCAGATCATGCTATAACCACAAGGTTGATACTTGGGTACATCAATCTCCAAATTACTGTTTAGTAATCTCCCAGCTACAGTGACTAGGGCTATCATCTCTTGTGCAATGGGACCTCTGAAGAGATTTTTGGATCTTTTGAATTCATGAGGTCACTGCTTTTGTGGGTCCACCACGAAATACTCATTGACCTAATATTAGGGAATAAATACAAAAGAAACAGAGACTCGATGTGCTCATGCACATAAGGTGGTTGGATGAGGTGGGGAATACAGCCAGCTGTGTCTCCTATCCAGAAGTTCAAATTCAAAGTATTCTTCCTCAATGGGAGCCACCCTCCATCCCCCTCCCCCACCCGGCCAATAAATGGAATGATAAGGAGGTCTCACCTTTTGTATACACAATTCCAATTCTGTACTTCCTGACTCATCAATTCTGGCTCCACAGGCAATTAGAAGAGTTTTTGTCATCATACTGAACCAGACTGAGTCACCCTGGCTAAAAAGAGACTCACCAAATTTTCTATGTGATTGGATTAGAAGCTGGCAGAGAATATGTACCTACTCTAAGGGTTGTAATCAGTCAGGAAGTATCTGCTCATACTTCTAGGATTGAAATTAGGTAAAGAGGTAATGTGTATATACATAAAAATTGGAAACAATTTGGCTAAATTTTTTAAGATGGAAAAATTCTCTGATCTGTATCCTATTGATTTGTGTACAAGTCTCATATAAAGGTTGCTTGCCTCTGAGGATTAGAACTATGCTTTTATTCACTTTTTTCTCCTTTAGTTCCTAGCACAGTGCCTTTGTCTATGCTTGGTTCTGAGTAGCTTTATTGAATTGAATTGAAAATTATCAAAATGCTGGAACAAATCTGAGAAATCTTCATGGAAGAAAGGAAAAAGGAGTACTTCCCAAATTTGTGCATCACTTTTTTGGTGTCAAAGAACAAGGAACTGACATTTAAAAATTTTTTCAAAGCAAAACTAATGATATCCAGAGTGATTGCAAATGTATACCACAAAGACTTTTCTTTCTTTCTTTCTTTTTTTTTTCTTAATGGTAAAAGAGCCAATAGAATAAGTTTAATTTGGCCTCCCAAACACAGCTCAGCAAGTGGTCTCTTTCTTTTTTAGCCTATTATTCACCTCCTTGCTATTTCTCACAAACAACATTCCATCTCTAGAACCTGGGTCTTTTCAATAGCTGTCCCTCAAACTTGGAACTCTTCTCTCTTCATCTGTACCTACTAGCTTTCCTGGCTTCTTTTAATTTCAGTAAAATTCTATCTTCTTTTTCCTCGTCCTCCTTAATCTTAGCCTTCCCATTGAGATTCTGTCCAGTTAATTCTGTATACATATCTTTGTACATAATTGTTTACATGTTGTTTCTTCTACTAGACTGTGAGCTCCTTAGGAGGAGCCAGCTTGATAACTGTCTCAGAGAGAGAGAAACAGAGACAGAGAGATAGAGAGATAGAGACAGAGACAGAAAGTGGTAGCATCAGGGAAGAAACCCTGCCCATAAGAAGAATGCCTAAAAAATATCTTTTGCTTTTTTTTTCTCTACTCTTTCCTCTCAGGGCTTACTGCAGTGTTTGACACATAGAAGGCAATTATTAAATACATGTGGACTACACTACTACACTAATTCATAGAAATGATGTGGCTGTTCAACTTGGAGACTTGTTTGTATGTCCCTATATATTTCATGGATCTTTGATTGTCATTAAATCTTTTCTCTTTCAAACTCAAGCAAAATGATTTTCTAAATACCTTCTCTTTCTGCCTCAAAGCAAAAGAACTCCTCAAATTCATACTCACGAAATCACATTATCTCAGATTTGATCTAGTCCAATTTATGTCTGAACAGAAATCTCCTCTACAAAATCACTAACAAGGGGGCATTCAGTCTCTGCTTGAAGACCTCCAGCTTCTCTATAAGAGATCACTTTGTGAGAGTTACTCTGTGGGATATGACTTGATTTTAGCTGTGTATCCATACACATTTTTGGTGCCTAAGTAAGCATGATACCCCTGTAGACTTCCTCTCAAGTGTTTACTTATCTTCACGTGTTCATTAAACTTTGTACATCTAGTATTGACTGACAGTAGAGGACTTGGGTGGAGCTGTGGTTAAGGGGTGGAGAACATGGGAGCCAGGAAAGGAGGAGGAGGAGGCAGGAGCAAAAACACAAACACAGACCACAGAGGAGGAAAGTGAGTTATTGGTTATTATTTCCATTCCTGTGGATATGAAACAGGATCTTACTTGTGGAAGGCCAAGAGAAGTGGTCATATTAGCAGTGATGTTCAGATGTTGGAAAACAGCTAAGGTGTAGGCTTATGTTATAGAAATGATCTCAACCTCACTTTAACCCCAATGAGCCCTAAAATAGAGCTTTAGCAAAGGCAGAAAAATTAATTTGTCTTGTTGGGTCTCAGATATCTTTTGTAGAATAAATTTGAGAGAGCCCCAGTTCAAAATCAGCTCTTGTGACTTAAAATGTATTTTCAATAAATTTTAATAAAGCAAAATTCGTATTCTTGGTTCTCATAGTAACTGATATTTGTCTGAAACTGACTTTGGAAACAATAATGACAATTTATATTTCTGTAGTCTTTAAAGGGGTATAGAGTATTTTCTTTTCTACAACCATGAGCAGATCAGCAGAGCATGTATGATTATACATATTTGATGATCAGCATTTCATATTAACTGGAAAACATTCACTTGATTTTCCTCTTCACTCTGAGGACACAGAGTGGGAAGGGCTCTCCTGGACATGGAAGTGAAAAAAAAACAAAACAAAACAAAACCAACAACAAAACACCTTTCCCTGCCCTTAATAGATTCTCCTCTTACTCAGTTAAAAGGAAAGAATTGATCCCCTAGAGCCAGATGTCTTCAAGACAGTTGGCAGAGAACTCTCTTAATACCATTTCCAAAGTTGTATAAAGGATCTTTTGTAAAGGAGCAGAATGGAGACTATATTCAGCTAGGTTGAACTCAGTTAGTCACTCTTAGTTGGTCCTATAGGATAGAATCTTGGGTTGTTAGAAAAAGAAACCCAAGAGATCAATGAATCCAACTCATAGAGAGTCTCAAATCCATTTTCCCTTAAGAGTTATATGTCAGTGACATCTACAAATGGAATATTGGAAGTGGTGGTGGTGGTGGTGTATATAGTGTGTGTGTGTGTGTGTGTGTGTGTGTGTGTGTGTGTGTGTGTATGCTCAAGTGTGCACATTGGGTGAATGGGAGAAGAAGACTTTACCCACTCAGATCATTTTGCTCTAGTCATTCATTGTAATCGCATTTATTTTGTTAGAGTTTATAGGGTTTTGTTTTCTTTTTCCCAGGAGGAAGAAGGATTTAGCACAGTTGCCAATATGTAAGAGCCTGTTGCTTAATTTGTGTTTATTGATTACTTGCTTGATTATCTAAGAAAAAAGTGGTATCATCTTTAAGAATATAGTCATTAGTGCTAGATTTCTCTTCTTGCTTCCTATCTCCTTTTTCCTCTGAATCTCTCAGCACCTAGATTGCCAGTGTGCTTTACAAGTAACATTATACATGAAAAGGAAATAGCATAGTAAGCAGAAAAAAAATGAAGAGGAACAAGAACTCTCTTGTAATAAAATGCAATCCCTTTTGAATGCAGGGGCTGTTACATACTTATATATTCATATGTGAGTACATATATATATATATATATATATATATATATATATATACACATATGTGTACTTATAGAAGTATTAGGCTCTTAGTAAATGCTCAGTAAATACCTGTTGAAACAAAAAAATGTCTAAAGTTTTTACAAGGGCTAATCTATAAATTTCTTTCTTTCTTCTCCCTCTCCTCCTTCCTTCCTTCCTTCCTTCCTTCCTTCCTTCCTTCCTTCCTTCCTTCCTTCCTTCCTTCCTTCCTTCCTTCCTTCCTTCCTTCCTTCCTTCCTTCCTTCATTCCTTCATTCCTCCTCTTCCTCCTCCTCCCCTTTCTCATTTTCCTTCTTTTTCTCCTCCTCCTCTTCCTCTTATTCATCCTCTTCCTCCTTATTTTTCACCACCACTGCCATTGCTCCCTTTATTAAATTAAATGGAAGAAACAATACTTTGATGTATAGATCTTCTCATTCATATATGTATAAATCTTTAGCTTTCTGTTATAAGTATTCTCAATACGAATCTTTTAGAAACAGCTATTTTGAAGAATGTGCAGCTCATATAATTCGTTTGAATTCTGGACATTAAAGATGATTATATTTTGTTCCATTTGCTCAAGATTTTCTTCATTTAAGAGAGAATACGAGACAGGTAAGTGGAGCAATAAAGTGTTGAAACCTGGAGGCAGAAGACCTAAATTCTAATACTGTATTTCTTGGTTTAGTGAGCCTGGGCTAGTCATTTAATTTTTTTCAGCTTTAATTTCTTTATCTGCAAAATATGCATAATAATAAGTACTCCATAAGGTTTTTATGAACATCAAATAAAATAACATATATAAAATTATTCACAAACTTTAAAATGTTAGCTATTTAAAAATATTGTAATAACTATTAAATTTATTGGTCACATCTTCAGTCTCATATTTTCCTTTAACTTTAAACATTTTACAGATAGCACAAAGGACAGAATCTATGTTAGCAGTAGCTTGTAATAGTGCTGATGGCAAAAGAGAAGGAAAAGGAAGAAGAAAAAAGGTAGGGTAGAAGAAGGTGAGTTTTGTTGTCTGAAAATCTTGCCTAAAAGCCAGGGCTCTTTATTCAATCAGGAAATATAAGCCATTTGCAGCCCTAGTTGCCACTACTGGAGACAGCTTCAGAGTTCATTTAACCAGGCATCAATCCAAGCATTTGGCTTGTCAGTCTTAACAATTGTAGGTCCTGTTGTAATTGTTGTTGAGAGTAATGATTGGCAAATGGGCTTGGACCCCTTTTGGACTATGGTCTTAGAGCAAGCTGTGGCTTCTACTCAAATCAAGCTACTGGGTTAGAGTTAGAAATTCAAACTGTTTTAAGAAGCCTATACTCCTGATCCTCACCCCATTTCACCAGGCTTCCCAGCTTACAATTTCCTGGTGAAGATTACATTTCTTATAGGGCTGGATCCCAATGGAGCTGAAAGGGATACCAAACACCACTTTGAAAGGGCCTGATTTTAACAAGCAGAGCCCCACCTGCCCTCTTAGAGGCCAGAGTCCTGACTTGAACTGGTAATTTTGGAATTTGGATCTATAGTTTGTTTCTGTCTGGGGACTATATTTGCCTCTTACAAGCTGATAAAATAATTGAGAGCGAATTGAAGGAGAGAGTGTGACCTAATTCAGGCAGTAGCATAGAAGGGCAATGATCTGAGACTGATACTATCATGTCTTCTTTGGATCTGCTTAGCTTAGCTGCTCTCTGGAGAAGGTTGTTGAGCCTCTGCTCCTCTTTCCTTTCTTCATCAGCAGTCAGAAATGCAAGGGCCCTCATGCTCCTCGGGATCAGTTAACTATCATTAAGTATAATTTGGCGCTTTAACAATGCTGTCAATATGCCGTGGTATTTTGTCATCACTTTACCGCTGGTTAAAATCCCTTTCACTTATGGAGATTTTTTCCCCCCCTTTCATCTCTGTGGTTGCCAGACTTGTAATTTGTTTTTCTGTCTAATAGAAACCCTAGAACCATCGGTAGAAAGTAAAGTATGCTATGAAAAACACATGCTTTTTAAAATAGCTCTCTTCGTTTTTTCTTTTTTTCTTTTTAAATTAAAGTAAATACTATGTTTCTGTCTTTTCCAATACCAGCAGGAACTGTATGTTTTAGAGTATCTCCTTAGAGTATCACCAATAAGATAATTCAAAAAATTTGGCGTTACAGAGTCATCCTGGAGAATTTTTTGGTATTTTTGCTTTTCACAGAAAAGGCCTACATTTTATACTATGAGATAGCTATTGTGAAGCATTCTTTATGCTGGCAAGGACTGATGAATGTATATAAATTGAAATGAGATTGGCCCAGATGTGGTAAGTTTTTGTTATTCAGTCGTGTCCAATTCTTCTTGATCCCATTTGGGGTTTGGCAAAGATATTGAAGTAAGTTGCAATTTTCTTCTCCAGCTCATTTTACATTTAAGGAAACTGAGGCAAAAAGGGCTCAGTAACTTGCTCAAGGTTACTCAGATAGGAAATGTTTGAGGCCAGACTTGAACACAGGAAGATGAATCTCCAGCTCATTTTATATATAAGGAAACCGAGGCAAATAGGGTTAAGTGACTTGCTCAGGGTTACTCAGATAGGAAATGTTTGAGGCCAGACTTGAACACAGAAAGATGAATCTTCTTGACTCCAGGCCTGGACCTCTATCTATCCATTGCACCACCTAGCAGCCCATCTTTGAAATGGGCCTGCTTTCTCAATTACATTTATTCAAATGAAATGGAACAAAACACAACAAATTAGACTAATATGCCTTAAATTTCTATGCATATTTCAGTGTTTTTCTAGAACACTTTTTAAAAGGGAAGAAAGTTTCAATTCTAATTTGAAGAGTGCCAAAATCTTGAATATAAATAGCTACCCTCATTTTTCCTACTATGTAAAACATTAACATCTGCAGACTTCTATGGAAATTAATGATATTCATTTTCTTTCAATTTTTTTTCTATTTTTCTAATTAACAAGCATTTATTTCTTCTCCCTCTTGCTACCTCCCCCATTGAATAGGAACAGCAAGCAACAAAACAAAACAAACAACTCCACCCCCCCCAACCCTCTTATAATGAATTTGTATCTAATGGCAGAAAAATAATTAGGCTCATTGAGGTGGTGTAATCAAGTGGATAGAATTCTGTACTTCTGTACTTGGAATCAGGAAGACCTGAATTCAAATCCTCCTTGATACTTATTAGCTGTGAGGGCCTGGGTAAATCACAATTTCTCAGTCTCAGTTCCCTCACTATAAAATGGGGATGATGATTCTGCCTATTTCAATGGAGTTGTCATAAAGATCAAATGAAATAATATGCCAAACACTTTGTGATATATAATTGCTAGCTATTATTGTTGATAACAATTTGCATAAAAAGTAATTAAATCACCTTTTGGGAGTTAGGTAGGTGATGTAATAGATAGAATGCTAGATTTGGAGTTAGGAAGACAATCTTTGAATCTTGACAAGAATATTTGTAACTAAATGATTCTAGGCAAGTCATTTAATTTCTTTCTGATCCACTTCCTTCATCTATAAAATAGGAATAATAGTTACACCTAAATTACAGGATTATTGTGAATACCACATTAAAAATATGCAAAAGGCTTTGCAAATCTTAAATAATAAATATTAATTATTTTTATTGACTCAGGATTATTAGCTAGATATTAAGCTGCTAGATGGCACAGTGCATAGAACACCAGCCCTAGAAAGAAGAAGTATTGAATTCAAATCCAGTCCTAAATATTTGCTGTGTGACTGGAGGCAAGTAATTTATCTTTTGCTTTCCTCAATTTCCTCATCTATCAAATGGGTATAACAATGGCAGCTACTTCTTTTTTTTTTTTTAAATAGCATTTTATTTTTCCAAATATATGCAAAGATGGTTTTCAACATTTACCCTTGCAAGACTCTGTGTTCCAAATTTTTCTTCTTCTCCTTCCCCTTTCCCCCTCCCCAAGGCAGCAAACCATCTGATATAGATTAAACATGTGCATTTTTTCTAAACATATTTCCAGTGGCATCTATTTCCTGAGATTGTGGTGAGAATACAATGAGATAATATTTGTTATGAAATCATGAATCAACAGAGTATGGAAGTATAAGGAGGAACCACAGAACATTAAATTCTAAATTATTTACATTGCTCCATTTCCATTGCATTTTCTGATTTGTGCTCATGTTGGCCTCCTCCATGGAGGAAAATAATCTTTAATCTTCCTGGCTGGAGCTAACCTTTCCCTTCATATCTTACAAAACACTATTTTCAATGTATCTACCAAGTAATATTGTATTATATGTAACAATATCACGTTTATCATGTAATGTTGTATTATAGTTATGTTTTATATGTAACAATATTAAATTTATCTTGTAATATTGTATTATATGTATGTATCTAACATATAACATTGTGTTGTATGTAATAATATTACATTTACTATGTAATATATTATAGGTATGTATCTAACATCTAACAATATTTCATTTATAATATAATATTGTATTATATATCTAACATGTAACATTGCATTATGTGCAATAACAATATATTTATTACATAATATTGCATTATAGATATGTATTATATGTAGCAATACTAAAAATATATATATATATAAGCTTTAGAATACAATCCAAACACTTCTTACTGGTATTTTAAGGCTTTCCAACCTGGTTCCAATCTACTACTTTATTCCTCTATACTTGGAATACTCTTCTTTTCTATCTCTTCTTCAATGCTTCTCTAATTCCTTTTTAAAATCTCAGCTAAAATCTACCCTCTGCAAAAAGCCTTTTCTAGTCTTCCTTATTCTTAAAGCTTTCCCTATTGATTATCTCCAATTTATCCCATATGTATATTTTGTCATGTATGTATTTTTACACATTATCTCTCCCATTAGATTGTGAGCCCCTTGAGAACAGAAACCATTTTTTGCCTTTCTTTATATCCCCATTACTAGCACAATGCTTGGTTTGTAGTATGTATATAGTATGTAGTAAATGCTAGTTGACTGACTGATGGGCCCACAAATGGAATTTATTGTGCAGAAGGATAACATGAGCAGACCTATGCTTTATACATCACTTTGACAGTCTTTTGACAGATAAGACTTGAGAGAGAGACTTGAGGCAGGGAGACTAATTTGGCCATGTAGAAGGTGCTGAATTATGAAGGAAACTATAGATTCTAAAAAGCAGAAGTGAAGAGGAAGTTCATTTTGGGTCTGTGAAAACACATAAAGAAGGGAGATGGAGAAACAGTAAGAAGAGCAGTTTGGCTACAAGCATGAATTTGAATATTATAAAATAGAGCAGAAAGGGTAGGTTAGAATCACATTGTGAAGGGAGTTTGTATCTGATCTTAGAAGCAAGTGGGAACCACTATAATTTATTAACCTTAGTAGATTTTAGGAATAATTCTTTGGCAGCTGGTTAGAGAGGAATTTGAGGTGGGAAGCTCAATTAGGATATATCCAAGCCAGGATTTGCCTCTCTGACTTCCAAATCTTCCTAATTCCAGGAGCAGTTTTCAATCCATAATATTAAGCTGATCCTTACTCATTTTTGCATGTTTGTCATTGATGATACCTATGAATAATTTTATGTTCTATTGTTTCTCTCTCCCCCACTTAATATCAATTCATTTAATGCACAAAGAATTGATATGGGATTTAGAGTCATGGAAACTGAATTAACATCCAAACTCTGTTGAACATTTTACCTCAATTTTCTTTACCTTGGTTTCCTCACTTGTAAAATGATGAAGTTCCCACTGTTTGGAATGAGGCATATGTCAGGCATCCATAGGGAACTTGTTGGCTTGCTTTACTTGACTTTATTTCTTTGTTACAAAAAAGCTTTCTTCTAACTCTGGACTTTTTAACCTTGTTCTTCTTGCAACTCATTTTTGCCCAAGAAGTTTTTATGCAATCCTGTCTTTAATCTGAGCTGAAAGGTTTCTGGCAGCATTCATGCATGCATGGTGCAAACTATGCATGTTGTGTGTTCAGAACCAAGGCTGCTGCAAAGTTGCATAATGCAATGTAGTCAAATGCTGCCAGAAATACCTTTGATTCATTACAATTTGATTTTGAATTAATTTTTGGTTGTTGCATTCAGAAACATTTTACTGTTGCCAAATTTTTTCTGACTACCACATTCAGTTATGTAACCCCATATGGGGTTGTAACCCACAGTTTAAGAAGCTTTTTTAATAGGTGATGATGGTGAGGAGTGTTATTGAGAAGTGTTATTAATAGAGGAAAAAAAACCTTGGACACAATAAATAAGTAAGAGGTTTGGATTAGACGATATACAAAATGATACAATTTGTAAAGGTCCTAGCACAATGCCTGGCATATATTAGATACTTAATAAATCTTTGTTCCTTTCCATTCCCCTTCCACAGTCCCTTCCAGATTTATGTTTCTGGTCTTATAAAAGACCACAAAACTGAATCAGGAAACCTATCATCTATTTCTGTACCTTCTCCTTATTCTCTGTGGGATCTTGAGGAAAGCTATTTTGCTTGTTGTACCTTAGTCTTCTCATAGATAAAATCAAGGTTTTAGATTAAATGATCTCTGAGGTCCCTGTAAGGCAATATTCTCTAATTAAATGGATTTTTATAGTTTCTTGAATTAATAGTCCATGTGTCTGCCAATTTCAACAGATAGTAGCTTGGGTTAGTGGACTTGCAGGCAGGAAAATCTCAGTTTAAATTCTGCCTCAGCAGTAGTAGGCAAAGCACTTAATCTCTCTTAGTCTCAATTTCCTCATATGTAAAAATTCAAATACATACACATTATATATGTCTATGTGCACACAAATATAAATATACATTGATAAATACAATTTATAAATGTTACCTGTATGTAATAATTTACTTTCGGGATAGTAGTGTTTGGAATTTTCAAATATTATTAATAATACTTTGATGTTTTGCTTAATTTTAAGATAAAAATCCACTTTTTCTTCTTTTGAGGTATTTCATTGATATATCTATTAATCTATGAATTATTGGGTCACAAGATTTGAACCAATTTATGGTTATCATTGATTTTTTTCCCCCAAAACAAAATATATTTAATTGTTAATCATGGTGAAGCAAGTAACAAGACAAACTCTCCCATCCTATTTCTCTGTCCTCTCTCTACATAAATTATTCTTTTTCACAGATTACCATATCAAGCAGTAAAAAGATTCACACACATAAAACACAGATGATCAGGGGATTGTATACAAAAGACATGTGAATGAGAATGGTTTAATAGACTTATACAGAAGATAAATATGGTCCGAGGGCATTTGCATCTCCTAACATTTCACCAGGAATGTTGTTTATAGAACCATAGTTACCATCACCATGAAAAAGATACAAGAATCAGGAAAATCCAGAAAAAGTCATTGAGAAATGACAAGCAAGGAGGCAGAATTAATTTATTTATCCTCTCTGTAATGGGTGTAGTTAATTAACAGCATTGGATTTGAAATCAGCAAAACGTGAATTCAAATCCTGCATTGGACACTTACTAGCTGTTATAATTTTGGTCAAGTTACTTATTCTTGTCAAGTTTAGTTTACTAATTTGTTTTTTTAAATAAAATTTATTTTTTAAATTAATTTTTATAATTATAACATTTTTTTGACAGTACATATGCATAGGTAATTTTTTTTTTTACAACATTATCCCTTGTACTCCCTTCTGTTCCGAATTTTTCCCCTCCTTCCCTCCACCCTCTCCCCTAGATGGCAGGCATTCCCATACATATTAAATATCTTATAGTATATCCTAGGTACAATATATATGTGCAGAACCGAATTTTGTTGTTGTTGTTGTTGCAAAGGAAGGATTGTATTCGGAAGATAAAAATAATCTGGTAAGAAAAACAAAAACAAAATGCTCATAGTTTACACTCATTTCCCAGTGTTCCTTTTCTGGATGTAGCTGATCCTGTCCATCATTGATTAATTGGAATTGGATTAGCTCTTCTCTATGATGAAGATATCCACTTCCATCAGAATACATCCTCATATAGTATCATTGTTGAAGTGTATAATGATCTCCTAGTTCTGCTCATTTCACTCAGCATCAGTTGATGTAAGTCTCTCCAAGCCTCTCTGTATTCCTCCAGTTGGCCATTTCTTACAGAACAATAATATTCCATAACATTCATATACCATAATTTACCCAACCATTCTCCAATTGATGGACATCCATTCATTTTCCAGCTTCTAGCCACTACAAAAAGAGCTGCCACAAACATTTTAGCACATACAGGACCCTTTCCCATCTTTAGTATTTCCTTGGGATATAAGCCCAGTAGTAGCACTGCTGGGTCAAAGGATATGCACATTTTGATAACTTTTTGGGCATAATTCCAGATTGCTCTCCAGAATGGTTGGATTCTTTCACAACTCCACCAACAATGCATCAGTGTCCCAGTTTTCCCACAGCCCCTCCAATATTCATCGTTATTTGTTCCTGTCATTTTAGCCAATCTGACAGGTGTGTAATGATATCTCAGAGTTGTCTTAATTTGCATTTCTCTGATCTATAGTGATTTGGAACACTCTTTCATATGAATGGAAATAGTTTTAATTTCATCATCTAAAAATTGTCTGTTCATATCCTTTGACCATTTATCAATTGGAGAATGGCTTGATTTCTTATAAATTAAAGTCAATTCTCTGTATATTTTGGAGATGAGTCCTTTATCAGAACCTTTAACTGTAAAAATGTTTTCCCAATTTGTTACTTCCCTTCTAATCTTGTTTGCATTAGTTTTGTTTGTGCAGAAACTTTTTAATTTGGTGTAATCAAAATTTTCTATTTTGTGATCAATAATGGTCTCTAGTTCTCCTTTGGACACAAATTCCTTCCTCCTCCACAAGTCTGAGAGGTAAACTATCCTATGTTCCTCTAATTTATTTATGATTTCGTTCTTTATGCCTAAATCTTGGACCCACTTTGATCTTATCTTAGTATGTGGTGTTAAATGTGGTTCCATGCCTAGTTTCTGCCACTAACTTGTAAAATGGAGAAAATATAGCACCTACTTCACAAAGTTGCTCTGATGATTTCATGATCTAATACTTATAATACCTATTACAAACCTTAAGATACTATGTTAAATGTTAGCTATAATTACTATGGCTAAGTTTGGAGATGGGATTGAGGAGGAAGGAAGCTTTTGCATCTTCTTATGGGGACTTTATGTATGTGAAATAATATTATTTTTATTCTTTGAGATTTATTTTATTCAGGATATATTGAAAAAGGAATGGTATGACACTTGTCAGTCTGCTTCCTTCTGAGATTTCTGGATGTCCCTCAACAACAAATACAGCCCTGCCTTTGGCTAGTAAGGCCTGTTGCTGGAGAGACAGCCTGACCTGTTCTTTGCAGATATTTCATATTTCAGATCAAGGCATTTGGACAACCTTCTGTTAAAGCCAGGAAACTGACTGAGAGCAGAGGGATGAGAGAAGGGAGAGAAAAGCAGCAGGGCAACATCCTGCCAGCTTACATAAGCTGTGCTGCCTGTGGCTCCCCGACTCTTGGCAGATGTTTCCTACTGTATGTGTGTGTGCAACTGTGGGAGGGTTTTCCTATCTGTCCCACTGGCAGATATGGACAGTGCTTCTATGTCCATTTATGGGCTTTGAGTTATGAATTTTTCATGCTTGTTTCACCTCTTTAATACAGAAATGGCATCAGGCCATTCCTTTACCAGACATAACAGGATTGTATAGTCACTGAAATGATCATGTTTTGATCTCAATTATGTTTTTTTTTTTAAGTTAGGAAAAGAGAGTCCTACTAGATGGAGACTAGGATTTCCTCGACTGTATCTATATTAGAAAAGATTTCATATAGTCAGGTTTATTTCAATTTTATTTGACAAGAACTTATTAAGCACCTACTGCATTCTAGGCACTATGATAGACACTGGGGATAAAAAGAAAAAAAAATGAAACATCCCTCTTCTCAAGGAGAATTTATTCCATTGAAATAGAAAACATTATAAAGCATGAAGGTGGGATTTTTACCTGAGCACAGGAAGCATAAGGTATGAACAGACTGGGATGCAAGTATATAGGAATGTGTGTGTGTGTGTGTGTGTGTGTGTGTGTGTGTAATAAAGATAATACTTACAAGCATTTATGTAACACCTTAAAATTTATAAAGCACTTAAATATCATCTCATTTGAACTTCACAACAACCCTAGGAGCTGGTTGCTATTGTTATCCCCATTTTATAAATGAGAAAACTGAGGATGAAAGAGATCAATTGTTTAATTTAGGGACATATATCTAGTAAATGATTGAAGTAGAATTTGAACTCATGTCTACATTCCAGATCTAGCAATCCATTTTCCCAGCTGCACACTTATTTGCCTCTATATGTATGTGTTCTCATACTTTTGGGAAATGGGACAATTTTGTAACCCTTTATATTAGAACTGTGCCTGGCACATGAAAGATGCTTGCTAAATGCTTATTAGATGACTGTTTGGAGGCAAACAGAGTTAGACTGAGAAGACACCAGAAGAGATCAGTATCCTTAGATAAGTTGCTTGTCATATATGTTTGATCTCACAAGTTTTTGCTCTTTCTTGGGTGTTCTCACTCTAGAGGCCTTGATTTCTGACAATGCCATCAACAATAAAGAATGAATTCTTTTGATTCCCTTGGAAAGGCTAATCCAGGTGATCTGCATTCATTTTTTTTTCTCCCTCCTTCTCTTTCTCCCTGCTCCTCTAGACAGCAAGCAATTCACTTTAGGTTAAACTTATGCAATTCTTCTAAACATATTTCCATATTTGTCATGCTGCATGAGAAAAATTCGATCAAAAGGGAAAAAATGAGAAAGAAAAACAGGCAAACAACCACCACCACAAAAAGGTGAAAATACTATGCTTTGATTCACTCTCAGTCTTTATAGCACTCTCTCTCTCTCTCTCTGGATGTGGATGGCTCTTTCTTTCTTTCTTTTTATTTTATTTTATTTTATTATTATATTGCTAGAACATATGCATGGGTAATTTTTCAACATTGACGCTTGCAAACACTTCTGTTCCAATTTTTCCCTTCCTTCCCTCCACCCCCTTCCCTAGATAGCAGGCAGTCTCATACATGTTAAACATGTTAAAGTATATCTTAAATATAATATATGTGTTCATATTTATACATTCTCTTATTGCACAAGAAAAATTGGATTTAGAAAGATAAAAATAACATGGGAAGAAAAACAAAAATGCAAGCAGTCCACACTCATTTCCCAGTATTCTTTCACTGGGTGTAGCTGGTTCTGTTCATCATTGATCAAAAGTACTGAATTGGATCCCCTCATTGCCAAATATAGCCACTTCCATCAGCATTGATTCTCATATAGTATTGTTGTTGAAGTGTATAATGATCTCCTGGTTCTGCTCATTTCACTTAGCATCAGTTCATGTAAGTCTCTCTAAGCATCTCTGTATTCATCCTGCTGGTCATTTCTTACAGAACAATAATATTCCATAACATTCATATACCATAATTTACTCAGCCATTCTCCAATTGATGGGCATCCATTCAATTTCCAGTTTCTAGCCACTATAAAAAGGGCTGCCACAAACATTCTTGCATATGTGGGTCACTTTCCCTTCTTTAAGATCTCTTTGGGATATAAGCCCAGTAGTAGCACTGATGGATCAAAGGGTATGTACAGTTTGATAACTTTTTGAGCATAGTTCCAAATTGCTCTCCAGAATGTTTGGATCCTTTCACAACTCCACCAACAATGCATCAGTGTCCCAGTTTTCTTGCATCCCCTCTAATATTCATCATTATCTTTTCCTGTCATCTTAGCCAATCTGAGAGGTGTGTAGTGATATCTCAGAGTTGTCTTAATTTGCATTTCTCTGATCAATAATGATTTGGAACACCTTTTCATATGAGTAGAAATAGTTTCAATTTCATCATCTGAAAATTGTTCATTGGATGGCTCTTTCTATCACAAGTCGATTTCCTTGAATCACCTCATTGTTGAAAAGAGCCATCACAGTTGAACGTCACATAATCTTGTTATTGTGCACAGTGTTCTCTTGGTTCTTCTCATTTCACTCAGCATCAGTTCATGTAAGTCTTTCTAGGCTTTTCTGAAATAATTTTGTTAATCACTTTTTATAGAATAATATGTTCTATTACATATATATCTATATCTATATCTATATCTATATCTATATCTATATCTATATCTATATCTATATCTATATCTATATCTATATCTTTCTCCATTTTTCTCCACACTTATTTTCCAGGGACAGAAAAGACAAAAATAGACAAACTTAAGGTAAAGGTAATGTGAATTGGTAGTGATGGTCCAATCCTTCATATTTTCTATAGATCAGGCTATAAGCACATTTATTATCCACAGGTTGCAGAGGACTGTGTTTGAATTGGCTATTTCTTTGGAAGGGGAAATAACTCTTTGAGAGGGAAATGATTAACTATTTAAGGTCCAATTGCATTCAGTTTAAGCAATCTCCATTGATTTCAAAGAGGCCATTGCAACAATCCCAGGGATTCAGCAGTACTTCTATAACTTTCCTAAATATGTCTTGACCAAGCACTCTTCAGAGTCTACTCAAGAATCTTTTTTCAGCAATGGCAATTTTTTTTCCAGGAAGATCTAATGGATACACTTAAAAGGGAATCTGGATCTCTAAGAGATCATGAGAATGAAGTGGATCAATCACCTCTTTCTCCAACCCATACACAATTGTTTCACTTTACCATTTCTGGGACTTCTCCCGAAGAGATAATGATAGCAAGTGTTAGTGGGAATTGGTTGAACCACACTGACTCTATCTTGTGACTCAGTTCTGGAGCTAGCTCAGTTCCCTTTCTATTTAATTATAAGTCTAGTTCAATTTCTCTCTTATGAGAAAAAAATTTATTCAATTTTGAGAATTATGAGAAAATGTTATTGCATTGTTTGAATCTAGTCCTTTGTTGCTGGGAAGCTGGAACACCTCCCTTTGCTACTTAAAGACCTTTAACTAGTAATGTTGACTAGAAACCCAATTAGCTCTGAAGATTGATGGAAGGAGTTTTCCTACAATTGTAGATTTTAAGAAACCTATGTGACTTATCTGAAAACTGATCCTGTACTTGTCAGTTAGTTAATGTTTCCATGTTTCTTTGATAGAATAGATACTTGTGGGGAGTGGGACAATTCTTTTTCTGATTTCAAGTAATTGCACCTGTATATTCTCCTCCTTCCAATTTGGAAAGTCCCTAAACTTTCCTCTTTGGAAGTCAGATTATCTAGTTTTGTATCCTGGTTAATTGTTTTCTTTTAATTGGTCTCATTTGATTGTTTTTAATATATAAAAATCTGTGTTCTCTTGTATTTGGGGTCAATTGTTTTAATTGTTCTCATTTGATTGTTTTTAATATATAAAAATCTGTCTTCTCTTGTATTTGGGGTCTACTCCTAAATTGAGGAAGTCTGCTCCTGATTTGTTATGCAATTGGCATGCATCACTTAATAAATTGATATGTTTAGAAACTCAAACCTTTGTTTCCTCAGCCTTTTCATCTTTTATCTGCCATACTCATATAGCAACCTGTACATGTTAAATGAGCAAGAATATTGGACATTATAGGGATATATGCAGAATGAGCCATAGAAGGACAACATATAGTTCTTCTGTGGTCACTGGCTTTTGTGGTCATTGGCTCTAGCCTTATCTTCATGCTAATGAATAAGGAACATTTATATAACTAATTACTTACCTTAGTCTAAAAGAGATTATTATCCCTAATTTGGTGTTCATTTCTATGAAGGGCTAAAGTCCATGAAAAACTGAAGTGGTGTTGGTGCATATAATCTCATTTGAATCAAGGTTGCAGATGAATAAAAATATGGCTCTACACTTGCTTTAGTGACATCATTTGGGTTGTCCAGGACCCTAGTAAAGTTCCAATATTCTATCAATATAACAATGTCTATGTGTTACCTGGAGCAGTAGTGAGGATTTAAAAAAAATTTTTTTTGGCATGAATCTAACAAACATCAACAAACAAAAACATTTTAACATAAGAAGAAAAACAAAACAAAACAAAAGGGGGGAATTGTATGTGGAAATATGAATTGTTATATATAATTTGCCTTCTCCCATCCTGTACTATGCACAGCTTTGTTTTTTGGTAGGTAATGTCAAACTTGGATCTTCCAAAATAGTGCTGCAAAGTGGAGAAGTGCCCCTTCCTTTGGGGCCAAGTTGGTATTTTTGTATTAGGCCGTACTGTAGACTATGCCTTGGCACACTGCTATGCTTTGGGGTTTGGCTTAGTATGCCACAAATTATCCTAACTTTGCCATAGTGAGTTGTGATTCCTCACAACAAAGAATGATCCTGAGCAAAAAAATAAAAAAAATAAAATTGAGCACCATTGCCTTAAAGGCATCTTTTATGGATCTATTATGAACAGGAAAGCAATTCAGGACTGGGTTTTGTTTTTTTAATCATAAGAAAGAAGATATAGTAGTTCCTGGGCACTTACAACTTTTATTCCCACCTGTGTGCTTTTACACATACTGTACTCCATACCTAGAATGCATTCCTTTCTCATCTCTATCTCTTAGAATCTTTCTTTAAGATTCAATTCATGGCTCATCTTTTGTGGGAAGGCACTCTCAATTCCTTTAAATCCCAATTTAAAAAATTATATTCTACAAGGTTCCCCTACTCCCTTTTAATTCCAGTGTCTTTCTTTGTTAATTATTTCCTATTTATGTTGTATGTAGCTTATTTGTATATGTTTCTTTATGTATTGTCTCTCCCTTTACATTGTCAGCTCTTTGTGGGCGGGGGCTGTCTTTTGCCACTTTTTTTTGAATCTCCAGCATTTAGTGCAGTGCCTAATACATAGTAGAGGCTTAAGGAATACTTACTGATTGATCTCCTTGGGATAATTAAATAGATTAAATAGATAGGTAGGCACTATGTTAAGTCCAGGAGGCCCCTTCTTCAAGGAGATTACCTTTTAATAGGGAAAGACTACATATAGACACACTGGGAAGCAGGGATTGAGAGTATTCAGCAATGTGGTCTGGAAGTAGTGAGTGAGGTGAAAGTCTATTTTTTGGCAACATAAGCTAGAGAGATCTAGGGGCAGAGTCCAGGTTTCTGGTGGGGAGGAGGTATTTAGAAGATTGGAATACAGCTGGCCAGAGCAAGATAAGGTGAATGTCCCTTAGCATGGTTCCACGGGTGGGTTCCAATAATCCAAATGTTGAATTTCCAGTGTGAGTATTTATGCCTCAAAACCCACCAAATGCTACAAATCAGGGTTTGATTAATTATTTTCTAAATTGTCTAGACTTAAGAAAGTGATGGGGAAAATGTTAGTAATGCAGATTAAACTTAAAAGTTGTGTGCATATGTTAAATTTTTGGTGATCCAGCTAATAAATATTTACCAGTAGATCACTGGATGGAGTGGTTTGTCCCTATTCTATTTTCCTTATTCTACATATATTGATCTATTTATGTTTTATTCCCCTGGTATTCAATACTAACATCTTTACCAGTGTGACTGGTAATGCTGCAACATGTAACTAATGAGAAAATATGAATAACAGGAATAAAGGATATCACCGAGGAATTATAAAGATAATTGACAAGAAGAGAAGATGAACTGGTCATATGTCAAAAGAAGGACCAGGAACAGCTACATGATGTGGTGAATAGAACACCAACTCTGGGATCAGGAGGATCTGAGTTCAAATGCAACTTCAAACATTTAATAATTGTTGTTTTTCCTTTGTTTTCAAAGAGATCCATGACATCATGTAGGTCATGCTATGACATGCAAATGAATTGTAATGTGAAGGAGAATGAGCAAAATCACCCGCCTCACTTTCTTTTGTAGAACCATCTGGGTCCAGTGGTAATGTATAGATCAGGGTGATTGAAGATGGCCCTGGAGATGGTTACTAACCGTATAACTGTGATCAAGTCACTTAACTCTGTTTGCCTCATCCGTAAAATGAGCTGGAGAAGGAAATGACAAATTACTCCAGTATCTTTGGATATTCCAAACTCAAAAATCAAAAAGGCTTGGACATGGCTGAACAACAAACCAAAATTCTCCTGAAGACTAACTGTGATGACATGGTCATTAAGATATAGCCTATGCATCTTAGGAAAAATGATTCAATTGAGATTCTGACCACCATCCATCTATAGACATATTTGAGAGTAGCTGACATTACGTAAAACACTTCATACAGTGCTTGATCCTCACAACAATACCATAAGTCAGACATTTTAGAGATTAACAGACCAAAGCTTTAACAGACTAAGTTGTCCTCTTAAGATCATGTAGCTAGTAAAGGACTGAGCTGGAGCCAGAACCTATATATTCTGATTCCAAACTCAATATTCTACTCTGAAATGGAGCTTAGAGATCTATATGCATATTACAAAAACATTTGGACAGAAAAATGAAACATTTGGGCAGTCTTTGAAATGTTTGGCCTAAATGATGCCAAACATCTGGGTATGAGGAATCATATAGATGGTTGATAAAACTTTACCCCCTTTGCCTACACATTTCATATCCTGTAGATACAAGCTTATAGGTGGTATTTCTGATATAGAGCTCAAGATTCTATCCTCACCAAATTCACAATTTCAGACTTTTCCTTTCCAATCTCATTGTGCCTAATTTCTTAAATGTAGCAGTTTTGTAAACTTGGGTGGTTTCTGACTTGGCTCTTTTACTTTTTTGCACATGAAATGTTTGAGTTTGGGTTATTTTTCTTTAAAAATATGGCCTAAATTAATTTATATTGCAGTGATGAAAAAAAAAGAAATTACAACCTTAAGAAAATTTGACCTCAAATCCTTTGATACATGAAGCTGATTTTAAAAGACTATGTTACACCAAATGATGCGGGTTGAGGTCCCTTTAAGATTCCTTTCTGATTCCCCAACCCCCATGGCTGACCTTTGATTCACAAATCCTGGTCAAAAAGCATCCTTTTGAATATCCAGGCCCAGCCCCCACAGGATCTGAGCTGGCTTGGGTTTTCTCAGTCCCCACTATCTGCTCAGGTTTCCTCAACCCCCACAAACAGTTTCTTCCTTATCTGAAAAGTCCTCCAGGAACTTGGGGCACCAACCACAACCCCCTTTTAGGTTTAAAAGAGCCAATCTGGAGCTCTCTCTTTGCAGGAGCCCTTCCCCCAAACATAGTATCCTTCCGGCCATGTAAGAGTTCCTGCCCGCCCAGCGACCACCTTTGGCCCTGGCGTCTTTCTACCTTTGACTTTACTTCCAAATTTCTACAATAAACCTTTTTGTATCAATCTAAGTTTTTGGGCCTGTAAATTCATTTACAGGGGACACTGTGCCTCATGGGACTATTTTACTATCTTTGTGCCAACCAACGGGGTTCCCCCTTTCCTATCTCTCATCACTAACACTGTCTACCAAGATAAGGTCAAAATGGGTTCATGATTTAGACAAAAAGAATAAGATTATAAATAAATTAGAAGAATATAGGATAGTTTACCTCTCAGACCTGTGGAGGAGGAAGGAATTTGTGACCAAGAAAGAATTAGAGATCATTATTGATCATAAAATAGGAAATTCCGGTTATATCAAATTAAAAAATTTTTGTACAAATAAAACTAATGCAGACAAGATTAGAAGGGAAGTAATAAACTGGGGAAATATTTTTACATTCAAAGGGTCTGAGAAAGTCTTCATTTCTAAAATATATAGAGAATTGACTCAAATTTATAAGAAATCAAGCCAGTCTCCAATTGATAAATGGTCAAAGGATATGAACAGACAATTTTCAAATGAAGAAATGGAAACTATTTCTACTCATATGAAAAGGTTTTCCAAATCATTATTGATCAGAGAAATGCAAATTAAAAGCAACTGTGAGATACCACTACACACCTTTTAGATTGGCTAAGATGACAGGAAAAGATAATGATGAATGTTGGAGGGGATGTGGAAAAACTGGGACACTGATACATTGTTGGTGGGATTGTGAATGAATCCAACTATTCTGGAGAGAGATTTGGAACTATGCTCAAAAAGTTATCAAATTGTGCATACCCTTTGATCCAGCAGTGTTACTGCTGGGCTTATATCCCAAAGAGATCTTAAAGAAGGGAAAGGGACCCACATGTGCAAAAATGTTTGTGGCAGCCCTTTTTGTAGTGGCTAGAAACTGGAAATTGAATGGATGCCCATCAATTAGAGAATGGCTGAATAAATTGTGATATATGAATATTATGGAGTATTATTGTTCATAAGAAATGATCAGGATGAATACAGCGAGGCCTGGAGAGACTTACATGAATTGATGCTAAGTGAAATAAGCAGAACCAGGAGATCATTATACCCAGCAACAACAAGATTATATAATGATCAACTCTGATGGATGTGTCTCTCTTCAACAATGAGATGATTCAAACCAGTTCTAATTGTTCAGTAATGAAAACAATCAGCTATACCCAGAGAGAGAACTATGGGAAATGAGCATGGACCACAAGATAGCATTTCCACTCTTTCTGTTATTGTTTGCTTGCATTTTTGTTT
The DNA here is from genome assembly GCF_048593235.1 of Sminthopsis crassicaudata. NCBI lineage: Eukaryota > Metazoa > Chordata > Mammalia > Dasyuromorphia > Dasyuridae > Sminthopsis > Sminthopsis crassicaudata. The sequence continues at coordinate 144,355,176 of NC_133620.1, forward strand.
TCCTTCTCAGGTCTTTTCTTTCTTTCTAGATCCAATTTTTCTTGTGCAGCAAGATAGCTGTATAAGTATGTATACATAGGTTGGATTTTACATATATTTTAACATATTTAACATATACTAGAATACCTGCCATCTAGGGAAGGGGGTGGGGAGGAGGGAAAAAGTTGGAACAGAAGGTATTGCAAGGGTCAATGTTGAAAAATTACTTATGCATATGTTTTGTAAATAAAAAATAATAATTAATTTAAAAAGACTATGCTATAATTTTAAAATAATTATCTATGAGGGTTTCAAGTAAAAAAAAGAATAATGAAAAATATAATAGAAGGTTATACTTTTCTAAAGAAGGATATTCTTTATTAAGATTGACAGTCAAACAACCAGCATTTTTTGAACATTGGTTGATCATTACACCAAGTGCTATTGTTATGTGAAGAAAATTCACATAACACATACAATGGGTCTCCTGTTACTTTGATAAATATGTTAAAAGATGCAAATGAAAAATACTCTAAATCACAACAATATTGTTTCTATCTTTAATCACTTTTAACATCAGTTTCTATTCATTAGATTCTTTTTAACTATCCCATAACATATCATAACATATCCCAATGATATAAATTGAATGTATATTAGCTTGACCATTTTCATTATCACATTCTATTTAAAAAGAACTTTTTTTTTTAGGTGATACAGCTGGTGTTAAGAAACTTGCCTAGGGTCACAGAGCCAGGGATTAAACGTTTGAGACTGGATTTAAATCAGGGAGTATTAAATGTCTGAGGCTGGATTTGAACTCAGGCCCTATTGATTTCAGGGAGGGTGTTCTATCTATCCACTGTGCCATGTAACTGCCCTCATTATTGTTGTATTGTATTTGCTCATATGTATTTTCCTCATGTGTTTTGCCCCACCCATATCATTTATAAAAGAAAAATAAATAGAATTTCCCATTTTTGTATGAAAAAGCAATCATGTTACCAAACTAAATCTGCCTTTTTCTTTGCAAGTGAAGTCAAGTATCAAACAGCTAAAATAAATGAATAAAAAACTCCTTTAATTTTTTTTTAAACTAGACCTATGATTTTATTAGCACAGGGAGCATTTTATAAAGAATTTGCTCCACCTATTTAAATCAATAAAAGCTCTGCATTTATTGTGGTCTCAGTTGTTTTAGCTTTATTCTCCTTCCTTGTAATATATTGACTTCTTGGATGAGTCAATTCTATTCTGATCTATCCCCTATGTAATCTCTTGTTTTATTGATGATCATGGGATCTTTTTGCCAAATTATGATTTTGGATTGTTCCCACTACACTTTTGAGTTGCTTATGACTAATTGAACAAAGCTTGAGAAAGTCACAAAATTTTGAGACTTGGTCAATTACAAATCTGTATTATATCATCTCATTTTCTGCCACACCACTTTTCTAGTTAATAATATTTCACTTACCATAGAATTTTTTTGAAGCTTTTTTATTCTTTCTTAAATCTCCCATGGTACCCTTTCCTCTCATCTTCCCAGGTAAGAACATGGTTTCATACTTTCCTGGAAAAAAATATTGCCATTTCACAAAAACTCCCTATTCTTTCCTTCTCATCTCACAACACCCAGATGTATTGTCCTACTATTCCTTCTTTTACTCCTGTCTCTCATGAAGAGGTAGCTCTTATCTAGCTCTTTTTTTTTTTTAATCTTTTCTTCCCTTCTCAGCTGCACTTCTTGAGAAAGTCACCTATAATCAGGGCTTCTACTTCTCTCACTCAATTTGAATTTATCACATCTTTATCTTCTTTGCAGCCTTTCATTCTATTGATCACCTTTTATTCTATTTTCTGCTCTTGATTTTCATGTACTGCTTTCTCCCAGTTTTCCTACATTTCTGCCTACTCCTTCTGTTTTCCTTGCTGGATCTTTATCTAAATCAATCCCCATAAACAGAAATGTTCCCCAAGTTCTCTATTGTATCTGTTTCTGTCCAGGGTATCAAAAGCCTATGGGCAATTCAGTTCACAAATTTAGTATCATCATTAACTCCTTTCTTGCGCTTATGTTGCTAAGTTGTCATGTTCTCCTCCTCCTCCTCTTTTTCCTCTTCCTCATCCTCATTGTTATCCTTATCCTTGTCTTCCTTCTCCTCATCCTCCTTTTTTCTTCTTTTCTTGTTCTTCTTTTTCTTCTTATTCTTGTTCTTGCTCTTCTTCTTGTTGTTTTTGTACTTCATTTTATTCACCTCCTTCTTCTCCTCCTTGCTGTTGTTCTTCCCTCATCACAATATCTTTAGTATTCATATCCTTTTCTCTGTTCAGACACCAAGCTGTTGTAGTCTCTCATCATGTACTGAAGTCGCTATTGTTATAGCTTTTTGATTGGTCTTCCTGCTGCTAGTGCCTCTTCATTCTAGTCCATCCTTCATCCTATTCCCAGAGTGATATTTCTAAAGCCCAGGTCTGTCTATAACTCTCTTTTATTCATACATACAGTGGTTTTCTAATACTTCTAGGATCAGTTATACAAATCCTCTGTTTGACATTTAAAGGTCTTCATAACCTTGACTGTCTTATTTCTAGTTCTCTTATACTTTAATCTACATAGTCTATGATTCAACAGCACTATGATTTTTTTGGGGGGGTGTTTATTGTTTTGCTCTTCCTTGAATACAATTCTCTATCTCCTTACTTTGCCTTTTTTTCCCCCATTGGCTCTCCATTATATTTGATATGCTCTCCCTTCTCACCTTTGATTATTGGCTTCCCTGGCTGTCTTTTAATTCCGAAATACACTTTTAAACAATTAGGAATATTTAGCCTGAAGAAGAGAAGACTCCGGGGGAGGATGGACAAGAGGTACAATAGCTGTCTTTAAGTATTTGAAATACTTGAAGGGTTGTTTTACATAAGCATTGTACTTCAGGTGTAACTATTAAGTTCAATGACTAGAGCACTGGGTTTTGAGACAGGAAGATCAAGGTTCAAAAGTACCCTCAAATACTATGTGACTAGGGTAAAGGCACAAGTCACCTCTATTTGTCTTAGTGTCTTTAACTGCAAAATGATGATAATAATATAAACTACCTTCCAAGGTTGTTGTGAGGATTAAATGAGATTTTATTTATCAAGTGCTTCGTAAAGTGCCTGGCACATAATAAGTGCTGAATAAATGCTTCCTTCATCCCTTCCTCATTCCCTCTCTTTTTTCCCCTTTTCCCCCTCTCTCCTTCCTTCCACTTGCTTCAGAGGAAGAAACATAGAACAATGGTTGAAAACTAAAATGAGGTAAATTTAGACTCTCTATTAGAAAAATAGAGCTATCAAAAGATGGAATGGGCCTTCTCAGAAGGTGGAGGATTCACCCTTGTTAGAAATCTTCAAACATAGGCTGAATGATCACTTCTGGGGTAGATTGTTATGAGGATTCCTTTTCAAGTAAAAGTTGGACCAGATAGCCAATTATGACCCTTTCAACTCTAAAATTATTTTGGAATTTTAGCTAAATTAGCTAATTTTAGCTAAATACTTTAGGAATTTTAGTTGCTGTTTCCTTTTGGTGGTTGTAGCAGTAGCAGAGCTTGTGGTTTAAGCATCTTATTTTCCAGTAAGTCTTTATGGAATAGGAGCAAGTAGCAAATTTGTGAAGGCAGCATGAGAATAAGGAACAAAGGGCTTGTACTTAAGGTTTTCCTGGACAGACAAATCAGCCCCAAACAAAACATGCCATATAAGACTTGTTTCCAGAAAATATCTTCACAGATAAAATGTTTCTTAATATTTTTGTGGTTTGAAAAATACACAAAGATTCTGGAGAAATTCAATGGCTCTAACATTTTTTTGTATTTTATTTTGCTAGACTGAGCATTGGTACAATTCCCATAGTAATTAAATTCGAGGTAGGTTTGGATCCAGTAATTCTCTTGAGATCAAGTTACATGGTATTTATAGGTCATGATATTGTACAAGTTTTGACCAAGTACAGTTAAAATCTTCTTTTCTCTTGGATCAATCACAAAAGTTATGCAAAGTTTGCTTATGATTTCATGAACATAAGACTGAAGTATTGAAACCCTTCCCCCTCTCTCTCCCTATTATCATTTGGTAAACATTAATTCCATCAATGTGCTAACTGACCTCCATCTGTTTCTAGCAAGAAGTTAGAGGTTAAAAAAAAAAAAAAGGTATTTCGCCAAAAGTTTTGGATTCACTGTTTTTAGTACTTTCAAAGGATCAGAGAGTGCCAAAGAATAGTTCAGGAAATAATTTGCAGAGCAAATAAACCAAATCACTATATCCAAATTTCTTTCATTGTTTTAGACAACATTAAAAAATCTCTTCTTTAACTTAAAATGGCATTTACAAAAAATGACTACTAATTTCTTTTTCCTCTATTTATTGAGCCTATAGGTCAGACCATGACACTTTACTCAAGAGAGCAGTTTCCCCTTACTTCTAGAATGAAATATAAACTTGTCTGATTGGAATTTAAGGCTCTTCTCTATCCAGTCCTTTTCTGTCTTTTCACTCTTACACATTATTCCTTTCATGAATTCTAGTTTAGCCATACTGCCTTACATGATATATTCCTTTGCTACTCCATCTTCCATGTCTATCCTTTGTACTGTCTATCCTCTTAAGAATTTCCATGAATAAGTACTTGATCATATTCTTTAAGGTTCTTTTGAAGACTTGACTTCCCTGCTCAAAACTAATAATAATATAGCAAAGACCATAATATCTTCTATTTATTTATATATTCATTCATTCATCTAAAGAAATAAATTATTTGTAAGAGAAGTGGATTGGCTTTTGTGGGGGAGGGTAGTACTTGAAGTATGTGTTGCTTGAAGTGAAACCAGTCAGGAAATATTTGTGTAGTTTTCAAGGATATTCCCTTGTTCCAAGAGCTAGTCTATCTTTATTGCATAGTGGTTAAGTATCTATCATTCATAAAACAAAAGATATTTAGGTCTAGTGAATAGTCAGATCATCCAATTTTCCTGGGTGTCCCCAGGAAATTCTCTAAGACTGTATATTGTAGAATAGCTTCTAATCTAGCCTTGACCCCCCTTCCCCTCCCTAGTCCACACCACCAACTAAAAAAAAAATAAAGCATTGTGTTGGGTAGGAGAAATAACAATGAATAAAAAGAGTACTAGCTTTTGGGACAAGAACTCACTATTTGACAAAAATGTCTGATAAAACTGGAAAGCAGTCTAGAAAAAACTAATATCTCCCACATACCAAGATAAGTTCCAAAAGATCACTTACATACAAGGCTAAGCATCATAAACAAATTAAAGCAGAAAGGAAAATGCCTTTCAGATCTATGCTAGAGAAGAATTCATAACCAAAAGATAGAGATTATCATATAAGATAAAATGCACAATTTTATTTATATAAAGTTTGAAAATTTTTATTCAAACAAAATAATGCAGTAGATATTAGGTAATTTTCAAACAGATAACCAGAAAAAATCTTTACAGCAAGTTTTTCTGACAAAGTTCTCATTTCTTTTTTTTGGTAGTTTTTTATTTTCAAAATATATGCAAAGATAGTTTTCAACATTCATTCTTGCAAAATCTTGTGTTCCAAAATTTTCTCCCTCTCTTCCCCCATTCCACTCTTAGAAAGCAAGCAATCCAATATAAATTAAACATATACAATTCTTCATATTTCCACATTTATCATGCTGCATAAGAAAAAATCATATCAAAAAGGAAAAAAAAAAGAGAAAGAAAAGAAAAAGTAAGCAAACAACAACAAAGAGGTGAAAAAACTCTATTGTGATCTACATTCATCCCCACAGTCCTCTTTCTGGATGCAGATGGCTCTCTTCATCACAAGTCTATTGGAATTGGCCTGAATTTCCTTAATGTTGAAAAAAGCCACATCCATCAGAACTGATTATCACATAATCTTGTTATTGCTATGTACAATGTTTTCTTGCTTCTATTCACTTCACTTAGCATCAGTTCATGTAAGTCTCTCCAGCCCTCTCTGAAATCATCCTGCTGATGAATTCTTATAGAATGATAATATTCCATAATATTCATATACCATAATTTATTCAACCATTCTTTAATTGATGGACATCCACTCAGTTTCCAGTTTCTTGCCACTACAAAAAAGGCTGCTACAAACATTTTTGCACACATAGATCCTTTTACCTTTTTTATGATCTCTTTGGGATACAGGCCCAATAGAGACATTGCTGGATCAAAGAGTATGCACATTTTAATATCCCTTTGGGCATAGTTCCAAATTGCTCTCCAGAATGGTTGGATCAGTTCACAACTCCACCAACCATGCATTAGTGTCCCGGTTTTCCTACATTTCTTCCAACATTTATCATCTTTTCTTGTCATTTTAGCCAATCTGAGAGGTATTTAGTTGTATCTCAGAGTTGTCTTAATATTCATTTCTCTGATCAATAGTGTTTTAGAACACTCTTAAATATGACTAGAAATGGCTTCAATTTTTTCATCTGAAAATTGTCTGTTCATATCTTTTGATCATTTATCAGTTGGAGAATAGAAAATAAATTTGAGTCAATTCTCTATATATTTTAGAAATGAGGCCTTTATCAGAACCTTTGGATGTAATTTTTCTCCAGTTTTCTGCTTCCTTTCTAATCTTGTCTGAATAGGTTTTGTTTATACAAATGCTTTTTAATTTAATGTAATAATCCATTTTGCATTTTATATCGTACTCCAGTTCAGCTTCAGCTATAAATTCCTTCCTTCTCAACAGATCTGAGAAGTAGACTGTCTTTTGTTCTTATAATTTTCTTATAGTATCACTTTTTATGTCTAAATCATGAGCCCATTTTTGACCTTAACTTGGTATAGGGTATTAGGTGTTGGTCAATGAAATTCTTGTGGCTGTATGGAACTCCTCCAATTTATGTTAAGACAGATACTTAACATTGACACTTTAATAATCAAAGATCTTTGGCAGTTCTCTATTGTTTCTAGGACAAAATTCAAACTCCTTAGGTTATAATTTAATATCTTCCATAAACTGGCTCTGGACTAGTTTTGTTCTGTTTTATATTCTGTGTTGATTATAAATTTTAGTATTACATTTTTATCAGATATATTTTATGCAATGTTTTTTTTTTCTGAATCATTTTCCTTATTATCCTAGATACATTGATTTCATTTGTGCAGCTTTTCAGTATCATGTAATCAAAATTATTTTCTTTGTCTTTTGTGATCTTTCTAGCCCTTGTTTAAGAATTGTCCCCCAACCATAGTTATGAAAGACACCTCCCATTTTCTTCCAATATTTTATGATATAATCTTTTATATTTAGGCCACATACACATTTAGAATATGACATAAAATGCTGGTCTAAACCAATTATTTTTTGAAATTATTTTCTGGTTTTCTCAACAGTTTTTCTCAAGTAGGGAATCTTTTCCCAAGCAATGTTTGTTAAGTCTGTTGACTATCAGACTATTGGATTCAAGTAATTGTTTCTAATTCTTGTTTGCCTGATCTACTTAAATTTTAAATCATTACTAAATAGTTTGTTGATTACTGCCTTTATTGCAGTCTGATGTCTGAAAAATGTCATTTCTCCTTTAGTTCTACTTTTAAAAATTATTTCTCTTGAGATTCTAGGACAAGGATTTAGATTTTTTAAAAAATATTTTGCCTAAATAGTTGATTGTAGTTTGACTCACATAGTCCAAAGTATATCATGTAGAATTGTAATCTTTATCATGTTGTGCAACTCTACCACAAGCAATGATTGTCTCTCCAATTTGTCAATCTCAATCACTGCTTGTAAGGGATATATCTCAGCCCCTCTCAATCCTGGTTTCCTCATCTATAAGATGGGGATAATAGTACCTATCTTGCAGGGTTGTTGTGAAAAGCAAGTGAGGTAATATATGTATATATAACATACTTTGAAAACCTTAAAAATATTAATAAATATTATTATTGTTGTTGTTATTTTATAGAGAATTTCTGTTTGGGTAGACCTTGGACTATATGGCTTTCTAGGCCCTTTCCAATCCTGTAGTCTATAGGCATATATGAAGATGAAAGTTTAAAACCTATTTTTGATTCAGTGAACTAATTAAAATAAAAAACAACAGCTTCTCAAAAAATAATGTTTGGATCCTTATTCATCATGTTCCAATGTAATTCTTTTTTGGTCAGTTACTTGAGAGCACCATTTCTGAGTAATGAATTAAACTGGAGATTATGAAGAAATGGATTGATTTAAATGGAGACCCATGTAAAATTGCATTTAGTTAGATTGAAGCCTTTTTAAATTGGCCATCTCCGTCAACTATAAGGATACTGGTATCTTACCAGACATATGGTAACTCTTTTAGTGCAACAATAAAATGAACCTACAGGTTGTTCTTTCTTCTGCCTGATTTCTAGATGATTACATGCTCAAAGAGGGTACCTTCTTTTACCAGGCTCTAGATAAAGATCAAGGCATCTATGTACATTTCCTTAAGATTACATAGAAGCTAGATATAATTCCAACCTGTCCTTTTGAATAAACATTATCTCTAGTGAAACATTAGTCCCTGCTTCTCTAAGAGTCTACTCGATATGTAAAAGACAGATTACTTGAAAGTTATTCCGGAACTGTAAAGTCGGCACAAGCTATATCATATATACAAATATTTTTACAGAGACATATCTGAGTATAACAGCATTTATGTCTGGCATAAGTTTGAGCTCAGAAAGTCTGACTAGAGCCTGGTTTGTTTATTTAAATCAGGAAAAACAAAGGGTAAAGCTGGTAGTTATTTGTCTTGTCAATCTTTCATAGCTGCACAGAGATATCATAATTTGGAGTCCATGCTGAAAGATTTCAGAAACAGTTGAATAAGCTACTGTGTGCTCATTATGAATCAGAAGTCAAATATTTAAGATGTCCAGACACATGACAGGAATGGACAATTCATTCTCTTTGTCATTTCAGTTTTTTGGGAAGGAGCCCTTCTGATAGCCAAGTAGTATTTCAGATTTTGTGGTTCTTTTTGAGAGTTCCAGCTCATAATGAAGTGATATATATGCTAGATTTATCACATAAGCCTTTATGGATCACCTACTGCATGTACAACACTTTTTGAACTTCTTTAGTTGAGAAAGGAACTATAGAATGGAGCTGCAGCCTTTGGATCCTAGCCAGAATTCCTAGTGTCATGGGATTCTGCCTGGCCTACTTTGGTACACTGGTTTAACACTCTTAGGGAGGGTCATCAGTTAAAGGGATTTAGACACAGAAAGGACTTTAGAAATTGTTTGAGGCAGGTCATTTTACAGATAAGAAAAGAGAGAATAGATCCCTACTACTGTTGTTCACTTTAACCAAATGACCAGAATGTTTCATTCTACATTTTTTGTTTAATGTGTGTGAAGGGATAAGGGTATGGGGCCTACTCCCATTTGAGAACCTGATTGGGACTAGGACTGGTGTGTCGGTCAGAACTGTGGCTCCTAGTCCTTAACATCCCTCCTTTGTTTAAAACTTCATTATCAAGAGTCTATAATGGCTTCATTCTCAGAGACAAAGGGGAAAGTGGCATTCCTGTTGAGACACTTGCTATATCTATTATGCTTAGCTTAGTTAGGGTACACTGGGCAGGGTGGGAAAGTGTAGGCTGTTGAGGCAGGGCATTGAGGATCTTTGAGCAGGGGAATTGGGTGGAGAAGCTTTTAACCCATACTTTCTTTTTCTTTTTCCTGGGAAAAAGCATTATAGCAGAAGTATCTAGCCCAAAGACAACAACAACCAAAACCAAAATGATAGTCATTTAAATTTGAGTAATACTTACCTATAAGAGAGTTAAGATTTACAAAATAGTTTCCTCACAATGATAATGTAAATTAAGTAATACAAATATCATCATCATAATTTTACAGATGAAGAAACTGTTGGAAAAGTTAAAGTCACTTATTTTCACATAGTTTAGAGTTGGAGTCAGGACCAGAAACGACTTTAAGACCATTAAATATTCTTATCACAATACTACCAGAATAAACTAGAACCATAGCGGAAGAGACATAATTAATGTAGAGTGAATGGACTTTGTTCTGGAGTAGATATGGTGGGCTGTGATAGGACTAGGGGCTCCAAAATAGGGATGTTTTTCCTAAAATGTAACAAAAGTGTCTTTGGGAACTGATTGGCCTCTGCTTCCCTTGATGCAACTTCTTAGTCATTTAAATGTATAAAAAGTCTCATCCATCTGACATAATATCCTCCAACTTGGTGGATATCTGAAGACCATTTGAGTCACTATGTTCTTCTAGCTGCATTTCCATATGGATGCAGCATCTGGAGAAGTTATGTGTCACTATATTCTTATTGTATACTTTATGTATTAGGCTGCATCCAGCCATCTTTAATCCTCCTGATCAATATCTGGCCACTGGACCCAGATGACTCTGGAGGAAAAAGGGAGGCTGAAGACTTTGCACACTCCTCCCTCCCTCCAATCCAATTCACTTGCATGTCATGGTATCACTTCTCTAATGTCACAGTACTCTTTGAAAACGAAGGACAAACAACAGTATGTTTTAGGGCAAAGTAAGCCTCTTTTTCTTAATTGTTCACCAAGTAAGGAGTGTCTTATTTTGCTCTGACCTGAACCTGAACTAAGAGGATACAAGTGTTAGTCCTGATTCTAATAGTATCCCATTTCCTCCTACATCCAGGAAACACAACCATTCCCATGAGATTGTCCTCTTGATTTGACTAATATCTCTTTTTTCTCTGCCCACTCCCCAACCTGAAGTTGCCAAACCTGCATTTATTGGTAGCTTTGTCCTCATTGATGTCAGCCTTTGGGATTCTGGACTTCCTAATAATAATAATAATAACTTGATTTTATGTAGTGGCTAAGTATTTACAAAACAAATTTATCACAACAACCCTGTGAAATAGGAGGTGCAAAAATTGTCTCCATTTTACAGCTGAGGAAAATAAATCACAGGGGATAAAGCAATTTACAAAGAATACCATCAGGGAACCCAGAGACCAGAAGTCAAACTTAGGACTCTAGCTCTAGCATTCTGCTAAAATTTGCCAAAAAAGCATGAATCAGCATAAAGCCTTTATTTTCTTTATATAAGAAAGTGTTTTTTCCTTTGTTTCTTCAAGACATCCTTCCATGTTCTTATAAACAACATAAACATACCACATAAAGGAAATGAACAAGCCACATTGCATGCCATTGTCTAAATGGATTTTCCTTTGTATTTGGAGGAATAACTTCAGTTTTGTTATTAACATTGATAACAACATAATTTTTGAGACCTGAATTCTAGTTATGGTTCTGACACTAACTGGCTTTGTGACATTTTCCAAGTCATTTGACCTCTCTGGGAGCCAGGTTTTTTATGCAGAAAATAAGGGTATTGCACAAGATTCTATTAAGGTCAGCAAACTTGTATTAAGACTTATTAAGGGTAAGGCATCTACTAGGCTTTGAAGATTCAGCAACAATTAGGAAAATAGTCTCGGTTGTCAGGGGGATTATGTTCTACTTTGGGGATGTAATTTGTATTTAAATGAGTCCGTGTAGTACATCTAAGTGAGTAAGTATACTCCAAAGTGATTCAAAGTAATTTCAGGAAGAAAGGAAGATCTTAACTTGTAGGAACAGGAAAGATCTCTTGTAGGAGTGTCACCTATACTATTTTTGGAAGAAAATTAGGAATTCTACAATTCTGTTATTCTGGTTGTTTTTCAGTTATGTCTCTTTGTGACACCATTTGGGGTTTTCATGGCAAAGATACCGGAGAGGTTTGTCATTTCATTCTCCAGCTTATTTTACAGATGAGGAAAATGAGGCAAACAAATTTAAGTGATTTGTCTAAGTGTCTGAGGCTAGATTTGAACTCAGGTCTTCCTGTTTTCAAACTCAACACCCTACAATGCACCACCTTCTAGATAATATCTAGCATCCCTTCGAGTCCCAATGTTCTTTGTAAAGTGAATTTTACTATATGCCATTCATAATGACAAATTAAAAATGAGGTTTATGTGGGTCAAAATGATGAGATCATAGTGTTGAGCAGTGGTGTGTTGATAAATATCTAACAATTGGCTTTCCATTTAAAAATTACATATGATACACTTTAAAGTTTAATTTGTGTTATTAACATTAATTCCATCATATTCTTAAATTGAGACAGTCAACAAATAATTGGTATTTGCTGATTTGCAAGTTGTAAATGCTCATCCTAAAAAATTTAATAATTAGCTTTTACACATCCCTTGCATTCAGTCATTTTCAATCATGTGGTCCTTCATCCATTAGCTTTACATATAGACAAAGGTGTCTGTGATTCCAAAAAATATCACAAAGCCCTTTGTGTTTTCAAATACTTCCCTGACTGAACTATCATGTTCTCTGGATGTGATCAAAAAAGTCATTGCTTTAGTTTAAGATACTGATTCCAGAAGACCTTTGTTTAAAAAATGCAAACATGTACTTGAGAAGATAATGAATGCTGTGATTTGCACATGGGCATGGATTAGTTTTTTTGGTTTCCAAGTACAGGGAATGCAGTACAGGACAGGAGAGTTTTGATAGTAAAAAAGAAGGTAGAAAAGATTAGAAGTGTGAGGAAAACAGGCTGGAGGAGGAAACCCTATTGAAGAAATGTGGCTCAAAGAAAAGGGTCTGGGGACATTGGGAGAGAGTTAAGATGAAAATATGGATGAGGGCACCAATTGGAAGTTTGAGGATCTATGACAAAATTGTCTATTTTGTAATTTCCTTGAGGCCAATATTGCTTTTTTATTTTGCAGGAGGCTCAAATGGCCAGTTAGTTCACTAATTTCATTTAATGGCAGTGTATACATACACCATCCATGTCTTATCTCTAAGTTGCATCACAATCTAACTTGTAAATCAATGAGGCAATATCACGTGGACATTGTTTCTGGTTATCTCAGCATGGAGATCTTTACTGATTTCATGCTTTCCAGAATTCATTAGTCAATCTTGACTTTCTTTTTTACTTAATCTTGTTTTCATCATGTTTCTTCATCCACAGTGTTAAAACAATACTCTTTAGGACCTATATGTGCAAAAATGTTTGTGGTAGCCCTTTTTGTAGTGGCTAGAAATTGAATGGATGCCCATCAATTGGAGAATGGCTGGGTAAATTGTGGTAAATGAATGTTATAGAATATTATTGTTTTGTAAGAAATGACCAGCAGGACGAATTCAGAAAGGCTTGGAGAGACTGACAAGAGCTGATGCTGAGTGAAAGGAGCAGAACCAAGAGATCATTATACACTTCAACAACAATACTGTATGAAGATGTATTCTGATAGAAGTGGATATCTTCGACAAAGAGAAGATCAAATTCAGTTCTAATTGATCAATGATGGACAGAATCAGCTACACCCAAAGATGGAACACTAGGAAATGAGTGTAAACTGTTTGCATTTTTGTTTTTCTTCCCAGATTATTTTTACCTTCTGAATCCAATTCTTCCTATGTAATAAGAAATTTGGTTCTGCACCTATATATTGTATATAGGATATGCTATAACATATTTAACATGTATGGGAATGCCTGCCATCTAGGGGAAGAGGTGAAGGGAAGGAAGGGAAAAATTGGAACAGAAGTGAATACAAGGGATAATATTGTAAAAAATTACCCATGCATATGTACTATCAAAAAAAAGTTATAATTGTAAAATAAAAAAAATAAAATTTAAATTTAAATTTAGAAAATACTATATGAAGATCAATTCTGGTGGAAGTGGCTATCTTCAACAATGAGAAAGTCCAAATCAGTTCCAATTGATCAGTAATGAACAGAACCAGCTACATCCAGTGAAAGAACACTGGGAAATGAGTGTGGACCCCAAATAGCATTTACAGACTTTCTGTTATTGTTTGCTTGCATTTTGTTTTTCTTCCCAGGTTTTATCTTCTTTCTAAATCTGATTTTTCTTGTGTAGCAAGACAACTGTATAAATATGTGTACATATATTGCATTTAACATATACTTTAACATATTTAACATGTATGGGACTACCTGCCATTTAGGGGAGGGGGGTGGAGGGAAGGAGGGGAAAAGTTGGAACAGAAATGTTTGCAAGGGTCAATGTTGAAAAATTACCCATGCATATGTTTTGTTAATAAAAAGCTATAATAAAAAAAGAAAATACCCAAAGTTTTAAAGAGAGACAAAGAGCTTCATGTATATTCCTCTTTTTTATGCATAATGATTGTTAAATTTAAAATAAAATGAAAAATTAATAAACCCCCCCAAAACAATACCCTTTCAAACTGTTTTTCAAAGTTTTTTTTTTTTATGTGTGTGTGTTTGTGTGTTAACAACAAAGCTTATTAAGTATTAATTTCAAATGTTTATTTGATTGCATCAGGTACAATAGACTCTCATCTTCATAAGGACAGGTACTGTCTCACTTTTGCATTTTGTAGCCCCAGCATTTTATACAGTTCCTATCACATATATTTAATATAGATTTGTTATTTATTTGTTTGATTGGCTGGAAAAAAACATCTCGTGCTGTGATTACTTCTAATGACTTTTAACTTTTACTTTTTTATTTTATTTTTTAAAATAGTATTTTATTTTTCCAAATATATGCAAATATAGTTTCAAACATTCATCTTTGCAAAATCTTATGGTCCAAAATTTTCTCCTCTCCCTCTTTCCTTCTTTCCCAAATATATCAAGAAATCCTAAATGTGTGCAATTCTTCTAAACATGTTTTTATATTTATTATGCTGTGCAAGAAAAATCCAAACAAAAAGGAAAAAGGAAACATGAAAAAGAAGAACAAGCAAAAAAACAGCAACAACAAAAAGATGCAAATGCTATACTTTGACCCACATTCAGTCTCCTCAGTTCTTTCCCTGGATGTGTCTGGAACTTTCCTTCACACATCTATTGGAATTGTATTGGACACTCATTTAATGATATTTTGTTAACATTAAAATGACAGTTCATATAGTATCAATATGCTTTTGTTGTTGTTCACTCATGGACTACTCTTGATTCTAAGAACTATAGTATATCAATACTGTCCAAGGGTTTTCTTGGCAAAAATACGAGAGTGACTTGTTATTTCCTTCTCCAGTGAATGAAGGCAAACAAAGTTAAGAGACTAGCCCAGAGTCATACAGCTAGTAAGTATCTGAGGTTTTGAACTCAGGTTCTCTTGATTCTAGACCCAGTACTCTATCCCACTGAACCATCTAGCTACTTCTTTCAACATCCTATATATTTTATTTGTATTTTAATTTAAAATACTTTATTTGTTCTCCTTTTGCCTATGGATTATATAACTGTTTCATAAAGTGTAGATAAAATGGATGTTTGGATACCTTGCTACTGGCAGGGCCTGGCCTGGAGTAAGAAAGTCCTGAGTTTAACTCTGGCTTCAGACACTCACTAAATGTGATCCTGGACAAGTCACTTAACTCTATTTGCTTCAGTTTCCTTATCTGTCAAATGAGCTGGAGAAGGAATTGATAAACCATTCCAGTATCATTGCCTAGAAAATCCCAAATAAGGCCATGAAGAATTAGATATGAATGAAATGATTGAATAATGATAGTAATAACAATAGCAGTCATCGATAAGCTATTCATATCTGCAGTGGATATTGATATGGTAACTAACTCAATCACCATAAAATATCTACAATCTTATATCTTCAGTGTTTCCATATAGCTTTACTCCTAAAGATATTAAGTGATATGAATAGAGAACATTGGTAGTATAGACCTCAGTCAGGCCTATTTTGTTGGCGGGGGTGACATTATCATTGGCCCTTTTCTTAAAGTTAATTTCTTTATTTAATGAGGGTCCTTGGAAATGTTCGACCCAGAATGCCTTCATCATTTAAAAAAGTTTAACAACAATAATAGGACTGCGAGGTTTGCAAAAGTCTTTATAAATATCCCATCTGATCCTTATAACAATTCTGGGAAATAAGTATTATTATTTTCCATTTTAGAGATAAAGTAGACAGATTACAAGTGACTAACAGGGTCACACAGCTAGTGAGTGTCTGAGGCTGAATTTGAATTCAGATCTTCTTTATGTCCACATCCAATCTATCCACTCTAACACCTAGAAGTGAAGGAAAAAGTGAAATGGAATTTCTCTATAAGCATTTCAGAATTCAAAGTAAAGTCCATATTTCTGATGGATCACTGATAGGTCACTGGTGCTCAGTGAAAGACACTCAAAACCAAAGAAGCAGTTAATGCCTTGAGGTCCAATCTCAGGCTAGTCTAGAAATGGAGGCAAACAAATGATTTGCCCAAGGTCACATAGCTAGGAAGTATCTGTTGCCAGATTTGGACGCAGGACAATGAGTTTTCCTGACTTTAGATCCAGTACCTTATCCACTATACCATCTACCTGATTTTAACAGTACTGTTTAAAAAAAGTCGTATTCTGAGCTGCTTGTCTCTACTGTCAAAGATATATGGATAGGCATATCCATAGGCTTCCTGTAGAAGCCCAGGAACATTTTTTTAGTTCTCTTTTCCCTATTTTAATAGCATTTTATTTTTTCCAATTACATGTAAAGATAGTTTTCATCTTTGTAAGATTTTGAATTCGAACTTTTTTTCTCTCCTCTCTTACCTTCTCCCATTCCAAGAGAACATGCAATCTGATGTAGATTATGCATGTATAATCATTTTTAACATATTTCTATATTAGTCTTGTTGGGAAAGAAAAATCAAATAAAAGAGAAAAATCCCCCAAAGGAAAAAAAACAAAAACAAAATAAAGCAAAAAAAGGTAAAAAATAGGATGCTTTGATTCACATTCAGTCTCCATATTCTTTCTATGGATGCAGATGGCATTTTTCATTCCAAGTCTATTGGAATTATACTAGGAACATTTTTAAAAGGATATTTACATATAGGCCTGGTCACAATTTACTCTTAGTCACTGCTGTCTATGAAGGTCTAATTAAATCTTTTAATATATTGCTGCTGCTACAATTACCATTACCATTACTATTGCTGTTACAGTTACACTAATCTCCTTCCCCCTTCCAACATTCATGTGATACTAAAAGGATTTTAAAATGCTTTGGATACATATCTCATCACACTAAGTTTATCCACATTTAATAGGTGAGGAAACTGAAGTTTCAAAAAAACTAAGACTTTTTTGAGGGTCACACAGCAGGTTAGTGTCTAAGGTAGAATTTGAATCCAGTTTAAATGCAGTTCTCTACTCACTATATTATATTTACTTTCAAAAAATTAAAATTAATAACTGATGTTTAGATAGCAATTTAAGATTTGTAAAACACTTTACATAAATGATTTCATCAGCACTTTTCAACAATCCTGTGAAGTAGATGCTATTATACTCCCACTTAATAGAACAAGAAATTGAGGTAGAGTGACCTACCAAAGATCATATAAGAAGTCTCTTGATTTCAGATCTAACACTCTACTATGCCATGCTGCCCTTCATATAAAGTGCATTTTGTGGAGGATAACTATTGATTAAATTTCCTGTCAATGTGCATATGCTAATTAGAGAAGCCCTTGACTTGTGTGCTCTTGCAGAAACCCCTTGAACCAAGGGTTTATATGTGTGGCTAGTTTGGCACAAAAGGTACATAGTTACTGAAAAGGAGTTATGCAAGCTCTGCTTTCAAATGGTTTAGAGGAGATAGTTTTTATATGTGGCCGATGCTTCAGTTAGTACTGGTTTGTCAGTCAGTCAACTAACATTTAATTAAGCATCTGCCATGTGCTATGCTGGATGCTAAGTACTGGGGATAGAAAATAGGAAAAAAAGTCCATGTCTTCAAGCGTGGAGTAGGGGTAGGGAGACAACATACAAACATCTATGTACAAACAAGATATACCTAGGAAAAATAAGAGATAATCAATGAGGGGAAGATACATCCCATTGGTCCTCTGTGAGGTTCATGGAACAATATGTGTGTGAGTGTAGGAGTAGAGGACCAGTTAAGAATCTGGTGTCATTGATGTGACTTGGCTCTGATGGTCTATTATTCCTTTCAGCTTCCCTCTGTACTCTGTAGATCTGACTGTTTATTCTCTGGGAGACCAAGTCAGAAATTCACATGCCCTTGGTAGCTTGATGGATAGAATGCCTGTCTTAGGAAGACCTAACTCAAACCCTCTCTCAGATACTTAATAGTTATGTGACCATGGATATATTAATCACTGTCTGTCTCAGCTTTTTGATCTATAAAATGAGGATAATAATAGTACCTATCTTGTAGCATTGTTCTGAGAAGCAAATGAGATAATTCATTAAAAGTATTTCCCAATTTTTAATTTCTCTTTGAATCTTTGTTTCTGTCTCTCTCTATCTTGTCTCTTTTTACCCCTTCCTCTCTTTCTCTCCCTCTTCTTCCTCTTCTCTCCTCCCTGTCTCCTTCTCTCTCCCCTTTCTGTCTCTCTTTCCATGTATATAGCGCCCCCCCACATAGATGGCACCTGTTTATTAAGACCATAGAGTTAGAGCTGGAAGGCAACTTCAGAAGCTACCTAATCCAACCTCATTTTACAGACACTTGAGCCCAGAAAACTTGCATGACTTGTCCTGAATCAGTTAGTGTCAAAGGCAGGATTTAATCCCAGATCCTCTGATTTCAGAGTCAGTGTTCTTTCTGCTGTTCCATTTCACCTATATTCTTTCTGTTCTGTATTGCTCTAGGGCTTTAAGACAAAATACACCACAGAGGTGATCCTAGCTATGATGATGAAAGCCACAAATCTGAGAATCATATCATTAATTCTACCAATGGACTTTATTCCCAGCGGCAGAAACTGGATCATGACATCATCAGCCTTCAGAGATCTGCCTTTGCTTTTCTAAATTCCATGATAGGGGTATTGTAAGCAATGGACAGGTTTGGGGAACAATATTATAAGTTCTAAATGATAACATCCATGTGCTGGCTCATAGACAGTGACTCTTAAAATGAATTTAACAGCTGTTCTCTCTCTGGTTATATGAGTATCTTTATAGCCAGAGTTCACAAGTTTCCTCACCCTTTCCCCCTTCTTTTTTTTGGAAGATGAATATAGGAGACATTGGGTTTTCTTGGCCAGAGTTGATTCCCCCCCCCCAATCCAACAAACATTTATTAAGTGCCTACTCTATGCCAGGAATTGTGTTAAATACTAGTGATACAATTAATAAAAAGGATAGTCCCTACTCTCAAAAAGATTACAATATAAAGAGAGAAACAACATACAAAAAGAAGCAGGAAGGTGAGGAAGATGTGGGTGGGGTAAAGGAAAAAATGCATACTAGGAGCATCTTATTTCACAGAGTAGGGACCAAGCAATAGAGTGAGCTGAGTGTCCCTTTCTGCACTCAAGGTAGGCACTGGGAAGAGTTTGTTATTTAGTTCTCTAGATGTCCAATCACGAGAGGAAGCTGAGGGAAGTGGTGTCTATCAAGGATTGAGTTAGCAGAGTAGCATTAAGATTAGAAGTGATGAGTTATGGGGGAGAGGGAAGGGAGGGACATCTTTTTCCTAGGATTCCTAGATTCCATCAACTAAGCAAAGTAGCAGGTATAAAGTGGAGTGAACTGAGAGTCTAGTTTCTGTCCTCTGTAAGGAAAGACATTGGAAGGATCTTGTTACTCTATCCTCCAGCCCTCCAATTAGAGGGGAGAGGAGGCTGAGTGAAGTGGTGTCAATCAAGGTCTGTTGATTGTAGTTTAAGTCCCAGCCTTGGATATTGTAATCAACTGGGGTTCAATGACTTTTATTATTGGTCATGTGAAAAGGATAGAGTCCTTTGGATAACAACAACAGAATCATCATACCTGGCTTTAGATCCTGGATCTGCTACTTACCATCTGAGACAATCTGTATGTCACTTCATTTCTCGAGGTCTTAATTGCTTTATTTGAAAATAAAGGAGTTCGACTAAATTATCTTTTAAGAACCCTTTCAGTTCTAAATCTCATGACTCTACCAACTTATTATGGAGGGAGGAAGCTCTTTGCTGGAAAACTGTCAATATTTCTTTTTGTTTTATTTAATCATTTATTTTCCCTAGTTACATTCAAAACAGTTTTTTTACATTTGTTTTAAAGATTTTTGAGTTCTAGGTTCTCTCCCTATCCCCACCCACAATTAAGAAATCACATGTGAAGTTATGCAAAACCTTTCCATAAAAGTCAAGTTGTGAAATAAAACATAAATCTCCCATCCTACTAAAAAGAAAAATCCTCAAGAAAAATTAAGTTAAAAATAGAGAAATAGATCAATAAAGAATGCGTCTATATACAGACTAAATCAATTCCTTCTCTGGGTATGAATAGAATTTTTCATCAAATCTTTCAAAGTAGTTGTGGATGATTGTACTATTGAGGATAACAAAGTCATTTAAGGCTGATCATATCAGAACATTGCTATTACTTTGTATACATCATATATGACTTCACTTATGGAAGACTTTTTTTTTTTTTTTTTTTTTTTTTTTGAGGCTGGGGTTAAGTGACTTGCCCAGGGTCACACACCTAGGAAGTGCCAAGTGTCTGAGATCAGATTTGAACTCGGGTCCTCCTGAATTCAAGGTTGGTGCTTTATCCACTGCGCCACCTAGCTGCCCCTTTGGAGGACTTTCAAAGTATTTTTTCCCTGAGAGTATCCTGCTCATCATTTTCCAGAGGACAATAATATTCCATCAGAGAAACTGGCTTTATTTTTATTTTATTTTTTTTACAATTACTATTCCCTCATTTATTCTCTCTTTCCTTTTATCCTGTCCCATTTTAAAAGTGGAGAACTATCAATATTTCAAGACTGATTTTTCAAATTTTGGGAAATATGTATGTATAGAAAAAGAAATGTTGCAACAATAATCTTTAATCAAGGCAGGGTGTAATACATTGTGGAATCATTCCTAGAGTGTGCATAGTCTTGTAGTTTGTAGTCAGAAAGACTTTCAAGTCTTGCTTGTTTCATATACTAGCTATGTGACCCTGGACAACTCTGGAGAAGGGAATTAACACACAAGGAACTCTTCTTATCCATTGAAATCATAGTTCTGGTCACTCAAAAATCACAACCAATACCATCACCATTATTACCACCACCAATCCAGATGAAAAATAGCTTTGTACCAGGTGCCAAGTGGCAGGAAAAGACTTGAGAGAACTATGGGTTCAAGTTTAATTTCTACTACTTATCAGCTGCATAACCATGGGCAACTAAGTCACACAAACTTCTTGAATTTCAGGCTCCTTATGAATAAAACAGGGTTAAAAATATGAGTAGTGTCTACCTCAGAGGGTTATTGTGAAGATCAAATGGAGGCATTCAATGTTAAATGCTATTTAAGTAATAGGTATCCATAATAAGTCTGAAGGTTATCAGGAAGCAGTGGTGATGGCATTTTTAGGAGAGATTTAAATGATGATCTCAAGAATTGGCTAGGAAAGCCTTGGGATCTCTAGGATTTAGTAGGGCTGATAGGTCTGGTGGTCCAGCTTAGTGTAGTTTAGAAGAATGGAAAAAGAGTTGGGGCAATGGTCCTCAAACTTTTAAAATAGGGAGCCAGTTCACTGTCCCTCAGACTGTGGGAGGGCCAGACTATAGTAAAAACCAAAACTCCGCCCCTTAGCCCATTTGCCATAACCCGTGGCCCCATAAACTTCCTCAGCAGGCCACATCTGGCCCTCGGGCCATAGTTTGAGAACCCCTGAGTTGGGGTTTTGCCAGAGTTGGGGTTTTGCCAGATGGCTCCCAATGCAGGTGAGGAAAGAATGAGATCACCTGGAAGCCATGCAGCTGAGAGTTAGTTGACTGCCCTAATCACTTGGCTTGTAGGAATATAAAGCCTTATTTCAAAGAGACCAAAGGGCTTGGACTTGTGACTTCATAGGTATAGGAGATTCCTGGATAGGAAAACTCATGCTGCCCTTGAAAACTGTCACTTACTTTGTAACTTATAGTCTGATACACTAAGAGTCAGAGATGAAATTTGAATGGAAGTTCTTATATCATAATGGATCTCTGTCCATTATGACTCTATGCTTATTACAAGTATTTTGAATCAAATAACAAAAATAATGACATTGATCTACCCTATGAGGTAGAGAAGGCAATTATTATTACTCTCATTTTATAGATTAGAAACTAAGACTTTGAGATATCAGTCACAATTAGGGAGTATCTGACTCAGAATTCAAGATCTGCCTTGAAGTCCACAACTCTCTCCCCTATTCCCTAATGACTTTGAGAAACACATGGTTTTCAGGAGATCATTGTATATGGCAACAGCAAGATTATATGATGATCAATTCTTATGGATGTGGCTCTTTTCTTTTTCTTCTTCTCCTTTTTTTTTCCCCTTGGCAATTGAGGTTAAGTGACTTGCCGTTTGAGGTCATATTTGAACTCAGGTCTTCCTGACTTCAGGGCTGGCCCTGGATGTGGATCTTTTCAACAATGAGATGATTCAGGCCAGTTCCAATGGTCTTGTGATAAAGAGAACCATCTGCACCCAGAGAGAGGACAGTGGGAACTGAATGTGGACCACAACATAGTATTTTCACTTTTTTTGTTGTTGTTTGCTTTTTCATTTTTTTTCCCTTTTTGATCTGATTTTTCTTGTGCAGCATGTTAATTGTGGAAATATGTATAGAAGAATTGTACATGTTTAACATATATTGGATGACTTTCCATCTAGGGAAAGGGATGGGGAAAAGGGAAGGAAAAATTTGGAACACAAGGTTTTTCAAAGATGAATGTTGAAAATTATCTATGATTACATTTTGAAAATAAAAAGCTTTAATAAAAAAAAGATATCAAAAAAAAAAAAAAAGAAAAGAAATACATGGTTTGGCACTGCAGGCACAGATCATATAGGATTCAGGTCAGGGAAACAAACTCAGCTGAGGAGGTAGAAATTCTTATGGTACCAGAACTGAGCAAAAATGAGACCCCAAACATAGAACAGAGAAAATTTCCTGTCATGGTTATTATCTTCATGTCCATCTCTTCCTTTGGGGCCCTTTCTAGAAAGTTGCAGGCTTGGTCAAAAAGTAAAATTCTGATAAATTCTGGGTAATGAGGAAGTAGCTCTGTTTGGAACCTGATCAGAAGTGTAAAAAGTATTTCTCTCCTGAAAAATGGTACCTGGGCAAATGGTGGTAGAGAGGTTTTGCATTGAGATTTAGGGTTGCACGCACATGTAAAATGTATGGGATTGCCTGTCATCGGGGGGAGGGAGTGGAAGGGGGGGGATAATTTAGAAAAATGAATACAAGGGATAATATTATAAAAAAATTACTCATACATATATACTGTGGGAAAAAATTCTAAAAAAAAAAAAAAGAGATTTAGGGTAGCACGAACCTTTACTACTCACTTAGCAGAAAGAGGGGGATGGAGATGGAGGTACAATATAAATAAGTCCAGGCATATTTCCATTGTCATAGTTTTGACAGATGGAGGGTGATGATGATGGATCATTCTGGCTAGATGACAAATATCAAAGGGCTTTTATTATTGTTGCTGATGCTCTGCCTATATTCTTTTGTTAATTTCATTTGGATGCCTATTGGAAAAAGTTTTAGGACCTCTATTTATCTGAGTTTTGTCATTGCTGCTTAACAGAGTCTATGGTTTTGGGTTTGGGGCATAAAGAAATAATGTAGGATAATTATCTCGGACAACGGATTTTGAATCAGTAGCAGATACTTGCAGCAAGAGAATAGTTTTAGTATTTGACAAGGGAACTTTATCTAGTTTTGTCAGGCTGAGTTTAGCTAGATATAATAATTCATAGCCCCAGTGATTGTATACTAAAAAAGCTGACCCTGACACAGGGAGAAGCTTTCTGGTCAATACACCATACTGAATAGAGTACACGTTGCTATATTTTCCTAAAGCAGAGAACGTATTGACCAAACTTGGAGATATATTTGATGATTCCCTTACCTATTAGTCACAATGATAGGTGAAAGGGATGAAATAACTTGGGAATATAGGCACCAGCAAAATATGTTTAGTAAGTGTAATTAAAATTGCCCAAACAATATATCCCAAGACATCATAATATTTAATGTCCTAAATAAGAAAAAAGGGACCATTCTGTGGACATATATGCAGGAAAATGTAAAGAAGGGATTTATCTAATTATATCAATTTCTAGCAGAAATGTCTGCTTTATTTAAGTAAGAGAAATCAGAGAATTTAGAGTTTAAAGAGATATCAGGCAGCATCTCATAGTGGGAGAGGATTAGACTTTGAAATCAGAAAGACCTGGCATCAAATCCTGTTCTTGGTGCTGAGTCACTTAAACTTCCTGCTCTTCTTTACCTGTAAAATGGTAATGATAATTCTTGTAGTGTCTTCCTTATAGGATTTTTATGAGATGCAACTAAGGTAGTTCATGTAAACTTTGAAACATCATATAAATATTAGTCATTGCAGTCTCCCTCTCATTTTACAGATGAGGAAAATCAGTTTTAGAAAAGTTAAGTTTTACATATGCATATTTTGTATGCATATATATGCAGGTATATATATATATACACATATATATATATAATGTATCTATGTTCATATATATATATATATACATACATATAACAAGAGATATAACTATTAAGTAACAGAACTATAATTAAAATCCAGATATTTTGATTCCAAATCTGAATTATTTTTCATATTATACATTTCTTCCTTCATCTTGCTTTTTCTTTTTTTTTTTTTTTTTTTTTTTTAATTTCTGCCTTGTAATTTGACTCCCTTCTAAGTCTGATGGATTTTTTTATCCTTTTGGACAATGGTTGATTTCTGACTATTTTAATACTTGACTCCATGTACTGATAAGTTTTTGTTGCTGTTCTTCTGTACTTTAATGGACTTTTACCCTAAGACTGACCTCACTAAGATGGGAGGTTTGATGCATGTGTTAAGCCAGTCCAGAAGCAGAACCGGGAATAGTTTGGGCCAAAGAGAATAAGCTGGCAATTAAACAATTGGCAATAATTATACTCTTGCTATGAGCTAAATATTGTGCATACAAATATAAACATAAATATAAATATACCCTCAAGGAGTTTACAT
Organism: Sminthopsis crassicaudata; assembly: GCF_048593235.1. Taxonomy (NCBI): domain Eukaryota; kingdom Metazoa; phylum Chordata; class Mammalia; order Dasyuromorphia; family Dasyuridae; genus Sminthopsis; species Sminthopsis crassicaudata. The sequence goes on from NC_133620.1 coordinate 144,380,258, forward strand.
TCTAATGGGAGAGACTACTTACAGAGATAAAAGTATTCACCCCACCCCCACCCCAAACAAACACAATGTGGATACAAAGTAATTGCAGATACAACATATCAAAATAATTTCTTGTAGGTCAGTTCATTCAGCTTTTCTCCTTGAGGATTATAATTAAATAAAAGGAATCTAGAAAGCTTGGATCATATGGAACTTTACTGAGCATCTATCCATGTCCACCCACATCAGCTCATAGAACTGAGATGACATCTTGGGGGAAGCCTATGAGGATCTCAATACCATCCCCAGCTCCAGCCTGACCCAATTACTTAGAGTTAAAAACAGTACAGCTGAGCTGTCTATTGGCTTAGAGTGGCCATGAGCATAGGCCACTTTGTCACTTATATGCCTGGATTGGCCTTTCTGTGCTGTTCTTAATTCCAAGGTGCCTGCCTGGGCTAGCCTTAAGCATTAAATTCTTTTCTTGTGACATCAGTGCTCGGTTTAGTCGGGGAAAAATCTGACATTGGCCTTGTAGAAGATGGAGAATATAGCGGTGGACAAGTCTTGCTTTTGAGAGATTAACTTTGGTCTGTTTGGCACAAAAACTTGAAGCAAGGGTGGAAATTAGAGAGCCATATTTTGGTTTTTGATGTAAAGAAGAAAACCCTATTAGAACATTCTAAAAGTTCACTGAGTTTTCTCTGTTTTCTCTTTTTTTGGAATCCTTCAGGTATGGGTTGGACTAAGTGCCCATTGAGGTCCTTTCTAACTTTGAAGTGTTGTGTTTCCAAAGAACACTATCATTCATGTGTCCTCTATTGTTCCTTGCCTAGTTTACATCCATATCCTGAGACCCTCACTCTGCCATGCTTTTGTTATTTTTTTATACAAAAAAATATGAATTCTGTGGCTTGGACAGGCACATAAAATGCAAAGATTTTTGCTCTAAGTTCAAACAGATTTAGAGTAAGGACACCACAGTCAAGTCATTTACATGCTGTTATCTGATTGGAAGTCTGGGATAATGGTCCGGCTCTAAACATGTTCCAAGTCATTCTTATTTTCACCACAAATTCTAGGCTAGAATGGGACATTGTTTTGACTGTTGTGGCTAGAACATAAGACTAAGAAGCAAGAAGGCTTGAGATTCTACTTCCTGGCTCAGATAGTAGCTCATGTGACCTTGCCACATAATCCTAGGGAGCTTTTGACTGGGAAAAAAAAACAAAGGCAACCTTCTCCAGATTTAAAGTAATTGTCACCAAGAGGTAAGAGATAATAAATTAGTTTGTGCTTATTTGTGAAGAGATCACATGACTTTTGGGTCATTAACACGACATGCCAACATCACTGGAGATACAAATGCATTGTGCCTGAGATATCTAGAATGATTCTTTTAAGTTAGCTGCTTTTTATAGTAGAGAGAAATGCATTGAAAGCTGGATATAAGTGAGACATTTACATTCTAGAATCTATTGAATTAATCCCTTACAGAGTTCCCAGAGATATTTTCAATGAAGCTGATTCCTCTTTTAAACTCTTTTAATGAATATGGTGAATATGAATTTCATCACTTAGACTTAGACATTCTTTTTGGTATAGTTCTGAAAAAAAGTGTGTGTTAAAAAAAATTAACTACAAAGAACAACAACAATAAAAAAGAAAGCAGTTGGGGCTGCATTATCTAGAATGTGAACAGAACCAAGTATCTGTGTAAAGTCCCTTTCAATAAATTCTCCTAAACAGGAAATACCACTGAACTATGCTAAGTTAACATAAAGTTGTGATAATCAAGCTATGTTTTCAAAAGTGGCTCTTTTGCTTCTGAAAGGCACAGATAGAGATTGGCAAGATGTGGAAGTCTTATATTTTAAAAATCATATCTTGTACAGTCAAAATTATCCCAAATCATTGAGGGAAAAGTATATAGTTTTATGACATATATGTAATATAAATATGTATGTCATATTTGCATATGCCTATTTATTTAGGCAGTTTGAAATAGAATATATCAGGAAGATTTAAGTCCAAATCTCTCTTTAAATGCTTAGTAGATCTATGGCACCAGGCAAGTCATTTAACTTTTCAGCCTCTGTTCTCTCATCTATAAAATGGGAATAACAGCATCTTTCAGAAAATGTTGTGAGGATCAAATAACCATGACATATCAAATATCAAAATGCTACATGTGTTTCCTATTATTATAACTCTTTGTTGCATTAAGTTAGTTCTGGGCTCTTAAGACAATTCTAAGATAAATAAAGCTCTGGCAGGTTTTATCAAAGAGGATAAATTTTCAGTATAAATCCAAAGATAGCTTTTCTTGCTAGTCTAGCTAGCTAAGCTCATCAGCAAAATGTTGACCATTGGAGGACAGCTTTTTAAGGGATAGGAGAGTAGAGACTGATGAAATCCTCTTCCTAAGATTGGATAGGTTTTAATCTGCATCTTTGAATGAAATCACATGTGTGTATGTATATATACACACAAATATATATTGAGGCATGTGTGTATATACACACATATATACATACAATGTTACTATTATATATTATAATATATGATATTACAATAGCATAAGCACATACTTATTTGTATATGTACATATATTAAATATATATTAAATATTCATGTATATGTTATATATACATGCTACTTTAAACTTAGAAAGTATTTCATGTTCATTATTTTATTTGTCTTACAATAATCCTGTGAAATATATAATACAATTACCCTTCCCATTTTAGAGATAAGAAACTGATCATAAGAGACAAAGTTACTCATCCAAGTTCAAAGAGTAAGTGGCAAAGGCAGGACACAAACCTATACTTTTTGAAAAAAAAACTTTATTTTTTCCAATTACATATAAAAACAATTTTTATTATAATATTTTTTTGAGTTCTAAATTTTTATCCTCCCTTCTTTTCCCTCTCCCCCTTTGAGACATTGGGCATTTTGATATAATTATGTATGTACAATCATGTAATATCTATCTCCATATTAGCTTTGTTGTGAAAGAAGAAACAGTTTAAAAAAAATACAAACATGTTTTTTGATCCCCAAGTACAGTATTTTTACATCACTCTTATCTATCTTCCCATGCATCCCAGAAGGTAGCTGGGTAGTGTTGTGGCAGTTTTGGGGAGGGGGTGGTAATGGTAGAACATGGTAGTTGCTTTTTATGCACTTTTGGAGGTAAAAAGAAAGGTGTTAAACAGTGGATCATCACATTTAGGGAATATCTACTTGATAAGTCTTATTAAGATTTGCTTAGCTCTCCACTTGGAGCATTAAATTACATGCCTGCACCTGTATCATTGTGGTTGTATATGGGTTGACTTTTACTGCAATAGTATTAAATCTACTACATAAGAATGGATTAGGTGTAAGGGAAAGATGACCCCAAAGACCTGATCTGGGTTTAACTTCCTGTTGTGGAGCTTACTAGCTGTAAGAGTTATTTAACTTCTCTAATATCCCCAATGGATTAGCGTTCAGCCATTTTGGAAGTAGATCTCCATCACTGGTAACTAGTCAGTAAGCATGCATGATTAGTCCTGTTACTCATAAAAAGGGAATATACTAGTCCTATTGATTTAAATAGTTGTGAGGAGAATGCATTGTAAATCCTCGCATTGCTACTGAAATAAGAACTATTATTTTTCTCACAAAGCTGACCATAAAATTCCTATGAAGCCATTTCCTTCTCAAAATGTTTTTAAATGCATAAAATAAAATTCATAGGATTACAAAAGAAGTCAATTATGTTAAAACACAGTTACTAAAGCATGTAAAAAAAATCCCCATATCCCATTCCAGTTCCTCTTTTGCAGATAAGGAAAATGAGATTTAGAAGTAACTCTTGCTTTAAGTTACAGAAAGAATTACTACTAGAAACTACATCTTTTAGCCCTCAAATCAACTCTGAATTAATACTACCTCAAACAGTATTGGACAAACATCCATCCTTCACCATGTGAAAAGGCACAAAAATAATGCTTTTAGTCTCCATAGTTAGATATATAAATGAAGTGAAAAAAAAAAAAGAATAACCAGGTCACAAAGAATTGGACATGACTTAGAACAATTCTAGAGATGTGGTCTAGTGAAGCTAGATTCTCAGATTATCTCTTTTTTGTTCTGTGTTCCAATGAGACTATTATTAGAGTTATCTTTTGCAAGATCAATGTTTCTAAGCATAAGAAAAAAAAGTTGTTTCCATTGTCTTTAAAATTCCTCCTTTTAACTTGATATAATACTGGATATAAAGTTGAATTGGTTAGTCACCTCCTGATTTCTTTGATTGAGTAGAAATAGAGCTTTTCCTCTATTCTTAGTAGAGTCTGTATTTTATGGATATAGGGAAAGCAGCACATAATGACTTAGAAAGTCAGTGACCTGGTCTCAGATAAGCCTACATTGTTCTTTGACCTTGCCTCTGCCCTGTGCCAATACATGTTCTCTTCTCTGGCTGATCATCAATGGGGTTGTGCTATGAATTACTGTGAATTAAATCACAAAATTTAATCCAACCCACTAAATGCACAGGCACCTGCATGTAGCAGAAGTAACTCATTTGGAATTCTGATCCAATGTATCAAGAATGATACTTTGCTTTTGAATTTCATATTTGTTCCATGACACTCTTGCAAGCATCTCTAAAAAAAATACCAGTCAATTCTTGGTGATAGGTACAGACAATATGAGCCAGAATATTTAGCATATGTGCACAGAAAATATAGAAATGTCACGATTCAATGTTTTTATTAATTTTGAGAAATACTTCTCAAAATCTCTTATGAAAATAGATTTTCTTAAAATATAGCAATTCTAATCCATTTAGCCAAATATGAACAATGAGTGGAAATTTCAAAGAGGCAACTTTAGGCTTGTTGTAAGGAGCAAAAAAAATCCTAACAATGAGAATAATCCCAAAGAAGAATGGATTGCTTCATCTTGCAAATATTTTTAGCAAAGGTTGGAAGAGCAATTGTTAAGTATGAGATAGAAGGGACTTGTGTTCAGGTAATGTTACATTAGATGCCCTGGAAGTCATCTTTTGATTCTGAGAGTTGATTATTAGAGGATCATAAGAGTCAAGAATCAGAGATGGAAGATTTTAAGAGCTATGGAGGTAAAGTAACTTTTCTAAGATTGCATGAATAGTAAGCATCTGGAGTGGGATTTGAACACAAGTCCTTTGATTCCAGAGAAGTTAGATGGCATAGTGGTGAGAGTACTAAGACTGGAGTCAAGAAGATTCATTTTCCTGAATTCAAATTTGGCCTGACACTTATTAGTTGCGTACTCCTTGGCAAGTCACTTAACCATGTAGTTCACTTTTCTCAAGTGTAAAATAAGATAGAAAAGGGAATGACAAGCTACTCCAATAGCTTTACCAAGAAAACCCCAAAGGGTTCACAGAGAGTTGAACATAAAACAACTAAACAACTACTTCTGATTCTAGAGATGGTGCTTTTAATGCTATTCTATGTGTGATTATATAGTTATTATGAAAAAAATAACTACAGACACAATAAGCAAAAACACATATTCTCTTATTCTTTCTAGATTAGAAAAAAAAAATTTCTACCAGATGTTCTTGACCTGAATCTTAGGAGGTCTGTGAACTTGGATGGGGAAAAATATTACATTTTTATTTTCACTCACCTCTTAACTGAAATTTATCATTTCTTTCAATTATTTTAAAAAGCATCAGAGAAGTGGTCCATAGGCTTCACCAACCTCCAAAGGAATCCATGATTCAAAAAGGCTGAGACCTTTATCCTAGAATGACTTTTAAAAATTGTAATATAATCCAAAATAAGCCTCGTTATGCAAATTAATAACTCACCTTTGAATAGTGTACTTTCCTCCCAATAAGTCCCAAAGTAGGCAGTACCATTGTTATTATCTCTATTTTAGAGATGAGAAACCTCCATTACAGTCCCATTTCGATGTTCTTACAGAGCTGTCATAGCCAGGGGTGGTGGTGAGAGGAGGGTAGCTCTGGGATTTGGAAGGCTATGGACATGGAGTTCAAGCTCTGGCAGATGCTGCCAAAATGGACATTTTTTTTCAGTGAAGCTGACCTTATTGTACTCCTTACATATGACATTTCACCTTTCCTGTCTTTATGACTTTGTATTGGCTGGTCCTCATGCCTAGATCATATTCCCTCTGCACCTCTACTTTTTTAAATTCCTAGTTTCTTGCAAAGCTCAGCTCAATTGTCAGCTATTACATATATCTAGTGTTTAATACCTCTCCCCCTTTATCAAATTGCCTCATATTTATCATGTAAATATATTGTACAACCTGCTATCTGTGGAAATGTGGTAACTCCCAATAGAATGTAAGCTCCCTGGGGGTAAAGAATATTTTATTTTTCACCTTTGTATTCTCAGGACTTAGCAACAATGCTTGGCAATGATATAAATAATAATTAAGAAATGCTTGTTGATTGAAACATAAGTCTGGCAACAGATCATTTTATGCCTATGACCAGAGAACTGGCCTGGCTGAATTTAGAGAGACTCATCCTCAAATATCTGACCAAGAGTCAAAAAAAATTTTTTTTTCTTGGTCAGGACAACTCACAAAGACAGTACTTACAATGAAGAGGAGATGTGATTTGAGGAGGATCAAGGCATGCCCACACTGGTGAAATTATAGCCTTTTGAAGTACAGATGAGAAAACTGAGTCTTGGAGAGCGTGAGTGACTTGTGATGGGTCACAAAGCTAGTTAATGTCAGAACTAGAACTCTAAAGGATGTCTTTAGACTACAAGACTGGGACACCATGCTGCTTTTCAAGTTGAAATATTTTCTGAAATTTATTTGAAGAACAAGCACATTTAGAAAGATGAAAGGTTTTTCTTTCTTTCTTTTTTTTTTTTTTTATGTGCAATGGTATGCCTGACTGAACATATCATCACAAAATATCAGTTTTATAAGAAAAGCCAGGGAAAAGATTATGTTCACAATTGCTCATGACTGACCATTAATTCAAACGTCCTTCCTATTGGTGCTATTAAACAGCTTCAAACAGCTCTTGTCTCCTTTTCTGCAGCCATACCTGGCTCCATACCAAAAACAACAGCAGTAGCAAGAGGAAGCCAAACTTTACAGAAACATTAGATAACTTGAACTATTCATTTTCCTCAACTAAATCCCCTTTTCATACTCCACAGATATTTCTTACAGTGTCTGAATCTACACCTTAGACATTCCTAGTCCCGTGAAAGACTTAAAAATGAAAAATGTTTTGTCTGATTAGCACAGTCTCCCCTTTCCTGTACTATTTCCCTCCCGACAGGGGAAAAGTTGTAAGAGATTGAGATCTTATAAGGGCTACATCATAAATAGCTTTCTCTGATTTGTGTTATTTACTCAGAACAAGTTGGAAGGAATGTTACTGGAGGCAGCCTATTGGGTGTATTAGAAAGAAGCCAGAGCTTAGAGTTCAAATCCTTTCTCTGACCCTTATTACTAATGGGATTTGAAGCTAACTTCTGAGTATCAGTTTTCTTATGTGAAAAATGGGCATAATAATATTTTTTTGGTTATTTAATTCTTTTTCAATTGTATCTGACTCCTGATGATTTTATTTGGGGTTTTCTTGGCAAAGATATTGGAATGGTTTGCTCATTTGACAGATGAGAAAACTGAGGTAAACAGGGTTAAGTGACTTGCTCAGGGTCACACAACTAATAGATCTGAATTGACTTCAGGAAGATGGGTCTTCCTTTTTCTAGATCTGGCACTCTATCCACTGAAGCATCTATTTGCCCTCATATACTAACCCCTACTAAAAAACCCTATATAGCTTGGTATATACTCTGCCAGAGGAAAAAGAAATAACTTGTTATCTTTCAAGGGAGCTGGGATTTGGAGGATCAGTGAAGCTATGGCTAAGAAATTTAAACCCTTCCCTCAAAAATCATCTTCTTAAATAGTGTTCTTTTTTATTAGTTGGGAGTAACTCCATGGTGACTATTTTATTTTATGTTGTGAAAGATAATTAACAAGGCACATTTTAAAAAATAAGATTTAATTATATTTGACATTCATTAGATACCACCTGTGTGCCAGAGCACTATAGTAGGTACTGGAAGGAGAATACTAAATTTAGATAAATTTTTATGTTGCTACAAAATAGTAGAAAGGTGGTATAGATATTGAAAAGTATTCCAAAGCCAGGATTCAGACATTTAGGTTCAATTTGTGGATCTAAGTGTTCTTGGTTGTGTGACTTTGGACAAGTCCCTTAACTTCTCCATGCCTCAGTTCTTACATCTGTAAAATGAGTGTAATAATATTTATACAACATATTTTAGAGTTTTGTAGTAAGGTAACATTTTGTGAATCTTAATAAATTGCTACATAAATATGAATTATATTATGATACATATGCAAATAGATAAAATACAAAATAATACATGATCTCTCCCTCCCTTCCTCCCTCCCCCCTCTTCTCTCCCTTCCCCCCCTCTCTCTGCAAATTGCTATCTCAGATCCCAGGAGAAAAAAATCATTAATTAATTCCTGGGAGACTTAATACCTGAAGAAAGTGATTTTTGAGTTACACTTTAAAGGATGCATAGAAATTCAACAAGTAGAGGGAAGAAGACATTTTAGGCAAAAGGAAAATACAAGCAATGTCACAGAGGCAAGGGAGCTCATGCAAAGTAGCAATCTAACATAAAACCAGAAAGTCAGGATGGTTCTAGATTCTATAGGGCTAAAAGTCTGAAATTTGCTTACTAGATAATTGGGAGTACTTCCAGGTTTTTGAACAGAAGAGTAACATGACCAGATGTATGTATAACCAGATTAGTTCCTTTCTATTCTATATTTAATGGGATGAGATTTTCAGTAGTTACTCAGATATTGAAGACACACAATTCAATTAATCAATCATTTATTAAGTACTTATCATGTTCCAGGTAGAGTAACTTTCATTTATACCAGTTCTATATCTATACCATCTATACCAGAATGTATCAGGAGAGTATCATTCATTTTTTCTTTCTGGCCAGATATTCTATATTATATTCTCATAAGTGTGGGCTAGTAGATAGCACATTGGACTTGGAGTCAGAAAGAACTGGGTTCAAATCCTGCCTCAGTGACCCACCAATTGTGACTCTTGGCAAATACTTTTTTTATTTAAATTTTTAAAAATTAAAAAAAGTGTTAATATTATTTTGTTTTTCCAAATATATGCAAAGAAAGTTTTCAACATTCATCTTTGCAAAATCTTATGTTCCAAATTTTTTTCCCTTTTTTCTTCCTTACCCCCTCCCTGAGACAGCAAGAATCTGGTATGGGTTAAATGTGCAATTCTTCTAAACCATTTTATTTCTTTGAATGTCACTGTCCTCATCTATAAAATGAAGGGGCTTGACTCAATGAACCCCTAAACAGGAATGTCTGAATTTATGATTTAAAAAATCTTTTAAAAATATCCATTCAGATATTCTTTACAGTGCTAGAAACTTCATATATATAGATATCATGAAGCTATTACTATTTGAAATACTGTGCTATTTTCCCTTCTAGCAAATTTGTTTCTTTTGAACAAAGTACAGTGTTTCCTTATGTTGCATTATTCAAGTCTCAATGTAACATGTTGGTATTTATGAGGCCACAATCTGGGTTTCTTATTATGTTAAAATGTCAAGTTTCCTTTATTTATCTCTCACAACCTATAGACATTAGTGTCCATAACTATCTCTCATCTATTTTCTGTTATTTTTTCCCCCTTAGAGAATTGCTATTCTTCCCTTAATTCTTGCTTTTCACAGAAATGATGACTTAAAAGGAATGGTGACCATTCAGTGCAACCCCCACAAAAAGGAATCCTTTCTTTGATGTATCCAATAAGCTGTCTTATCAGTTTTTTTGGTAATAACTGATGTTATTACAGTTTTATATAAACATTTTTCTTCCCTTATCCCATCTTATTTTAAGGCCTTCCTGATCAAACTGATGAATCTCTTAAATAGATTCTTTCTGATCTTTATAAAACAGAGTGTTTTGCTTATAGCCCATTATTCTGAGATTAGAAATCTTAATACTGCTTCCTTACCAACCTTAATTTTGACTTGTGCCTATATGTAAGACAACCATTTAGTTTGGAATACAGAATACAGAAATGACCCTAAAATTATGTAGTTCAATCCACTCATTTCACAGATGTTGCAATTGAAATACAGCCTAGTGATTTGTATAGGTTGCCCAGATACTTAGTAGTAAAGATGATGATAAAACTTGAGTATTTTTATTCTTAACTTGGTGCCTCCTTCCTAGGTGCCCATCCTTCTTTCTATCCTTTTAAAGTTTTTACCTTCAATGGAAAGAAGGGATAAAAATGTCATTTTGGAATCTACCCTTTCAGTTTTTTCTCAAGGATTTCAAGACCATTAGTTTAGGTATCTACTTTATTTGGAATTGTTGAAATCTGACTTCCAGATTATATATAAAATAAGTTTGATATCATAGAATAGAAAGGGAACTCAGAGTTTGCTTAATTTAATCCCCTCTACAATATAAGATCCATGACAAGTGGTTATCCCATCCCTGCTTTAGACCTCTGACTGATAGAAAGTTTTCCATTATCTCCTGATACAACTCTTTCTACTTGGGACAATTTTAATTGTTAGGAAGTTTTCCATTTAAAAGTCCTTCAAATATCTGAATCCAAAGGGAAAGATTCTGGGAAGATGGTGGAGAAGATTAGTAAACTTCAAGTTCTCCAGATTTCTCCCATAAGCATAGGAGAGAGATGTTACTATGAATAGACCTTGATTGAAGGGATTGGTGAAAAAATAAGAAGACCTGGGGCAGAACAGGGCTCCTCCAGGTACAACCCAAGAAGATCTGAAAAAAAGACCCCATGTAAAGTATAAACACCTTCAGGCTAGCTCAGCAGAAACAACAAGTGGGAGTCCTGGGACTAGCATGTGGCTAGAACCTCAACAAGAGCCATAGAAACTTTCACCTCCTGGACTGGTTGTGGAATCAGAATCTGAGTCTGGGAAGACTGAGAGAGCCTCGGCTGATTAGCAACGATAGGCCCAGCTTTGCTGCAGAAATGTGGCCCTGGAGGAGAAGGTACCAGCACTGGGTGAGTGCAGAGGTAGTGGGACAGGGACATTGCTGACTCTGGGCACTTTCTGGAGGATAGAGCTCTTGGTTTGGGGTTCCAGGTCAGAAGGGAAAGCTGAAGTGAAGCTTGAGGCAGTCCCCCTTGATTATAGGTGCTTACACTAATACTTATCTTTAAAAATGAACCAACAAAGAAGAAAGTACCCTGCTATAGAAACTTACTAAGGGAACAGGGAAGATTGTGGTTCATCTTCAGAGGAGTACACCGAAGTATAAAAAGCTTCTATCTCAAAGAGTAATATGAAAAAGCTTCCTGCCCAGAGAGAATTTATAGAACTCAAAAAAGAATTTAAAAATCAAATGAGAGGGGCAGTTAGGTGGCGCAGTGGATAGAGCACCAGCCCTGAAGTCAGGAAGACCTGAGTTCAAATGTGACATCAGACACTTAACACTTCCTAACTGTGACTCTAGGCAAGTCATTTAATCCCCATTGCCTCAGAAAAAGAAAATCAAATGAGAGACATTGAGGTAAAACTAAAAAATAAAAACCATCCAAGAAAAGCTAGAAGATTGTAGAAAAAAATTAATGAACTAGAAAAGGAGATACAGTCTCAAAGATGACTCTTTGAAAATTAGAATTGGGCAAGGGGAAGCCAGTGAAGTTATGAGAGAACAAGAAATAACAAAACAGACTATAAAGAAATAAAAAGTAGAACAGAATGTGAAACATTTTGTTTATTTATTTGTTTGTTTTTGCTGAAGTAATTAGGGTTAAGTGTCTTGCCCAGGATCACACACATCTAGAAAGTGCTACTTGTCTGAGACCAGATTTGAACCTCAGGTCTTCCTGACTTCAGGGCTGGTGTTTTATCCTGTATGCCACCTAGTTGCCCCAGAATGTGAAACATTTTATGAGAAAAACAACAAATCTGGTAAACAGATGGAGAATAGAAAATATAAGAATAATTGGACTGCCTGAAAGTTGTGACCTAATAAAGAACCTTGACACAAGAATGAAGGAAATAATCCAAGAAAATTATCCTGCAGTGATAGAACATGAGTGGAAAATAGAAATAGAAAAAAAAAAACCCACCAATCACCATCTCAAAGAGATCCTTTGTGGAAAACACACAAGAATATTTCAAAATCCCCAAATTAAAGAGAAAATTTTACAAGAAACAAGAAAAAAAAAACCAATTCAAATATGCTGGAGCTACAATTAGAATTGTTTAGGATTTAGCAGCTGCACAATAATCACATCTACCAACAATCAAAAGAACTAGGACTACAGCCAAAAATACCATATTCAGCAAAATTATCTATAATATTGAATGAGAAACAATGGACATTCAATGAACTTGCAGATTTTCAGGCCTTTATTTCAACCAAACTTGAACTTAATAGAAAATTTAACATATAAAAGCAGATATCAAAGATCAATTTCAAAGAACTCAACATGGACAAGTTGTTTTTTTTACATGAGAAATACCATATATCATATGCTTAAGATTGACATCAACAATAGAGAAGCTTAAAAAGAAAGAGTGAGGCAGAGTTAAGGTAAAAATAGTAATTATGTTATACAAATGAGATGTAGAGGAAGAATAGACACAGAGGCATTAGAGAGGCAAGGAGGGCTTGTAGTTCTAAAACATACTCACATTGGGAATGACCTAAATAGGGCAACAGTATATATGTATATATATATATATATATATACATATTATTTATTAAGAAGGATATAGCACAAGAAATAAAGGGAGAAGGATAGGTGGAGGGGAAAGCAAAGGGTGACGGAAGAAGACAAGGGAAGGATACTTGGGTGGGAGGAGGGTAAATAATAGCAAGGCAATTTAAGGAACAGAATTTAAAGTAAAGAGTCAGCAGGGATAGGAAAGATATGTTATGTGTGGATATGTGTGTGTGTGTGTGTGTGTGTGTGTGTGTGTGTGTGCGCGTATATATGTCTATGTATATTTTACACATATATACATAAGTATATCTTTTCTTAACCGTAGACTGCTTGGGAGTGGGGTGGGGGGGATGAAAGGGGAAAAAAAATAAAGTAAAAAAGATATGCAGCAGAGAACAAAAGAACACAATATACTAGGAAGTAAAGATGGACACTCATGAATATAATTTTTTCTACTAATTATATATATATATATATATTTTTTTTTTCCTTGAACTGGTAATTTGTTGTTATATATTTTGGATCCTCCATGATGTTCTGCTGGACACATGAAAATGTTCTCTATTGTTTTATTTTGTTTTGTATTCCTTTCTGTTTTTTTTTTCTCTTTTCTTATTCTGTTTTTTAAAAATAAAATAAATTAAAAAAATTGAAGACAGCTATCATGTATTTTTATCAAAGAAGTAAGTATGGAAGAGTGGAAAGTTCACTACCTCTGGACTCATAAGACTTCTTTTTTTTGGAGGGGGGTTCAAATTCAATTTTTGATACTCTGTGAACTTGGATAAGTCACTTGATTCCCCAGACCTCAGTTCCCTTTGTTGTCAAATGAAGAAAGAAATACCTATTTTTTTTTCCTTCATCAAGATGTTATATCTTCTGCTTTTTATTTCTAGGATTCCAAAGTGATTTGCTTTTAGCACTTTTTTAGTTTCAGTAGTCTCTTCTGTTCAAAGTAAGCTAGATTTTAAAGGATGCTTTTCCACAAAGCAAACATTATATTTAACATATTTATAACATATTTAACTGATTTAAAGTACAATCTCCAAATCAAGTCTGAAATTTGATTTGTAGGAAAATTAGAAGAAAACACCACAGAGTTGTTCAATAAACCATAATTACTTGCATGTGCCGGAGTACCTACTCAGTTTGAGGAATGCAATTAAGCATCTAATTAGGCTGAAAAATGTGATTGCATGCTTCACTACATGAGCACAGGCACAGTTTTGCTCACTTTGGGGCTCATTTTCCAGATAATAAGAAATAGGTTCTACTATTAAAATGATACCAAAGCATTATGCAAATAAATAGCATTTCCGGAATTTCATTGTCTGGGTCCCAATGCTTTTTTCACTCCAATGATGAAAAAAAAATTTGCAAGAAGCAAGAAATGCTATCCTTAGAAGTTCAATGGATTAATTTTCAAATAGAATGGAAATGCCAGCAAAGGCCTTGTTTTCTCCTCCTTTGGAGCACAGAGTCTAATAATATAGGGCTCTGACCACACTAGGAGGTTGCTTAAAAGTGACTGCTTGACTGCTATTGACTGATTTATGAACCGGATTTTTAGCCTTTTTGGCACATTCTCTGTATATATTTTTTCCTTTCTTCTTTTTAAAAATTATTTTTAATTTATGGATTAAAATAAGTACTTCCATACCACAGTACCATAAAAAGATGATTGTACATGAAACTGCAAATCTACTATGCATAACTTGCTATCCCTTCCAAAACTTCAATAAAATTATCATCAAAATTGAATTCAGAAAAGCTTGGAGAGACTTGCATGAACTGATGCTGAGTGAAATGAGCAGAACCAGAAGATCATTATACACTTCAACAACAATACTGTATGAAGATATATTCTGATGGAAGTGGATATCTTCAACATAAAGAAGATCCAACTCACTTCTAGCTGATCAATGATGGACAGAAACAACTACACCCAGAGAAGGAACACTGGGAATTGAATGTAAAATATTAGCACTACTGTCTATCTACCCAGGTTACTTATACCTTCGGAATCCAATACTTAATGTGCAACAAGAAAATTGGATTTACACACATATATTATATCTAGGTTTATACTGTAATACATGTAAAATGTATGAGATTGCCTGTCATCTAGAGGAGGGAGTAGAGGGAGGGAGGGGAAAATCTGAAAAAATGAATACAAGGAATAATGTTATAAAAATTACTCATGCATATATACTGTCAAAAATGTATAATTATAAAATTAATAATAATAAAAAATTATCGTCAAAATTACTGTTTTCCCCATTTTTCTTTCTTCCTTCATTCCTGCCTTACAGATCATTACCATTAGACACAAATAGGTACATATTTATATATTTTTAAATACACACACACACACATATATAATTTTATACATGTTTCTATAAGTTCTTTCTCTGGATGCAAATAGGATCCTTCTTCATAGGTCGTTTATAGTTAATTTGAACATTTATAATAGACAAAATATAATAGAACATTTATAATAGACAAAAATATTTGTTCAAAGTTGTTCTTTTGCTTTTCAAAATCAGAAGGCCCTGCATATGTTGGACAAGCAAAAGTGATTCCATGGTGCTGTTTTCTTACAGTATGATATATGTCATAGTAATGTATTTCTCAAATTGACTTTCTAAATGGCACTATGAGTCTTTTGATTCCTCATTATTCCAAAGGTAGATACAAGTTTATACTGATGTGACTGAGTTGTTATTGGTTTTTTTTTTAATTTTTTTATTAATTCTTATAATTATAACATTTTCTTTGACAGTACATATGCATAGGTAAATTTTTTTTTTTACAACATTATCCGTTGTACTCCCTTCTGTTCTGAGTTTTTCCCCTCCTTCCCTCCACCCCCTCCCCTAGATGGCAGGCATTCCCATACATAGTAAATATCTTATAGTATATCCTAGGTACAATATATATGTGCAGAACCGAATTTTGCTGTTGTTGTTGTTGCAAAGGAAGGATTGTATTCGCAAGGTAAAAATAATCTCGGAAGAGAAACAAAACAAAACAAAACAAAACAAAAAACAATGCTCACAGTTTACACTCATTTCCTAGTGTTCCTTTTCTGGGTGTAGCTGATGCTGTCCATCATTGATCAATTGGAATTGGATTAGCTCTTCTCTATGTTGAAGATATCCACTTCCATCAGAATACATCTTTATATAGTATTGTTGTTGAAGTGTATAATGATCTTCTGGTTCTGCTCGTTTCACTCAGCATCAGTTGATATAAGTCTCTCCAAGCCTCTCTGTGTTCCTCCAGTTGGTCATTTTTTACAGAACAATAATATTCCATAACATTCATATACCATAATTTACCCAACCATTCTCCAATTGATGGACATCCATTCATTTTCCAGTTTCTAGCCACTATGAAAAGAGCTGCCACAAACATTTTGGCATATACAGGTCCTTTCCCCTTCTTTAGTATTTCTTGGGGATATAAGCCCAGTAGTAGCACTGCTGGGTCAAAAGGTATGCATATTTTGATAACTTTTTATGCATAATTCCAGATTGCTCTCCAGAATGGTTGGATTCTTTCACAACTCCACCAACAATGCATCAGTGTCCCAGTTTTCCCACATCTCCTCCAACATTCATCATTATTTGTTCCTGTCATCTTAGCCAATCTGACAGATGTGTAATGATATCTCAGAGTTGTCTTAATTTGCATTTCTCTGATCAATAATGATTTGGAGTTGTTATTGTTTTAAGTTGTCCATCTGAATATTCAGTGTAAAGAAGACTATTGCTCTAATACCTTCAATCAATTTGTTCTGGAAGATTTCTGTTATGGGCTTAGATCACAGAATATAGACACAGGCACCTCAGAAGCTTTTAATGAAGTTTTAAGGCACTGAATTCAATTTCCTAATGTGTTAGATGATTCCACATTGCTTGTTCTCACAAATGACAGCTACTAAACTTTAAAACTACACCAAGACTTTGGAGATGCTCTGCATAAAGCTCTTTAAGAATGTTAGGTATTATTGTTGTAATTATTCTAACAAAGTGAAAAAGACTTTAAAAAGGTGATGAATTATTAAAACTTCAAACTATAATAAGACTTTTGGTAGATCCTAATTAGAGCTAGAAAAGACTTTAGAGACCATCTAGTCAAACCTGTATATTTTACATGTGAAGAAATTAAGCTGAGAGAAGTTATATGACTTTATATCAATTAATAAATATTTATTGTCTACTATATGCCAGACACTGTGCCAACTGTCAGGGATATAAAAAGTGGCAAAAGACAGTCATTGTCATCAATGAACTTACAGTCTAATAAGAGAGACACATGCAAATAGATATATACAAAACTATCTATGTTCAGGGTAAATAGGAAATAGTTAAGAGAGGGAAGGCGCTAGAATTAAGAGAGGTGGGGAAGGCCTCCTGTAGAAGATAGACTTTTAGTTGGGACTTAAAGAAAGCCAGGAAGGATAATAGAGAGGAGGAGGGAGAGTATACCAGGTGGGATAGCCAAAGAGAATACGTGGATTCAAGAGATGGAGTGTCTTGGTCATGAAACAACTAGGAGGCCCTGATATGATAGATTTTATATTGATTATCTATAAATAGCTAACATATAGAATAATGGCAGCTAGGTGGTACAGTGAATAAAGTTACTAGTTGTATTACCCTGGACAGATCATTTGACCCTGTTTGCCTCAGTTTCCTCATCTGTAAAAAATAAGCTAGAGAAGAAAAGCCAAACCACGCTAGTATCTTTGTCAAGAAAACCTGAAATGGGAGTTGGACATACCTCAAAACAATACCTATATATAGGAGTGCTTCAAAGCTTGCAAAACACTTTACATTTATTATATCATTTAAACCTTGGAATAACCCTATGAAGTAAGTGTTATTATTATCCTCATTTTATAGATGAAGAAATTAAGCCTCAGAGAGATTATGTGACTTGCCTAAGGTCACATAAAGTGTAAGTGACAGAGCTGCAATTTGAATCTAGATACTCAGACCCCAAATTCAATAAATTTTTCTGGTGTATCATATTTGTTCCCAAAACAATAATGATTAGGATACATTATTGAAGCATAATATAAAGAGAGTATGAAGAATGGACAGCAAGCTGAATTTGGGATTAGAAAGAGCTATATTCACATTATGCCTCTGATACTATGTGACCATGAATAATGTTCTTAGCTTCTCTTAAAAAATAGTTTACAAAACCCCACATATATTTTATCAAAGATTTTTTCTTTCTTATATCACTACGACTTTCAAAGATTCTCTATCCATCCCCTGTCCTCTCAATGGACTTCCATTATAACATTTAAAAAGGACATTTAAGGTAACATTGGCCATGTTCAACAATATGTCTCGTTTCATAACTGTAATTCATCACCATTCTTCAAAGACGAGGGAAGCTTCCTCAACTAACAGTCCTAGAGTTCTGATGACTTTCATACAACAATTAAGTTAATTCAAGGTTAAAAATGGCAAGAATTTTGGTATACCCTTTATTATTGTGACTATTATGTAAATTGTCCTTCTGGTAGTAACTTGACTTTTCATAAATCTCATATTAAGGAGTCTTCCAATTTATTGGATTTGTTCCTTTTTTTTTTTAATATTAGGGGTCTCCCAATGTAGCACTTGGGCTGCCCATCTGTTTTTTCTCACTCACTACACAACTAGCCCACCACCTTGTTCAGTGACACATGTCCTTGATGATGCCTTTCATGTTATTTCTCATATGCCACTCATCACTGGTAATATGTTGCAGCCCGTCTTTCCTTTGCCCTTTGGATCACCTGTAATTTGATTCTTCTGAGATCATGGTACCTTTAATTCTCCACAATGTGTTTATATATATGCATATCAAATCACTGGGAAAACATTAGTGTTAAAAAAAAAATCTGGACTTTGTGGGAACAAGCAATGAAGGATCACTGATTATACTGTATAGTTGAGCAAGTATGAACCAGTCTACTGCTCTGTTTTATTGAGACTTAGGCCCCAGACAATTTCTTACTATAGTACCTATTCGGTGCTTTTGCTCCTCTCTCTCTCTTCCTCTCGTGCCTCTGTCTCTCCTCTCTCTCGTGCTCTCTGATCTTCTCTCTCTCTCTCTCTCTCTCTCTCTCTCTCTCTCTCTCTCTCTCTCTCTCTCTCTCTCTCTCTCTCTCTCTCTCTCTCCTCTCTCTCTCTCTCTCTCTCTCTCTCTCTCTCTCTCTCTCTCTCTCTCTCTCTCTCTCTCTCTCTCTCTCTCTCTCTGTCTCTCGGTCCATTACCACTGATAGAAGAATGAAATTACTTTCTAAGACAGAATACTTGTTTAATTTTTGGTATTCTTATAGGATATGGAATTATTAATTAATATTGGCTATATGGGGAAAGATACCATTCTTCTCCTTCTTTCTCTCTTCCTTTTCTCTCCTCCTTTTATTCTCTCTCTCCAGCCTATTTTAAAAAAATAAAACAAAATCTATTTATTCGAGGTGATAAGATAGAAATCAGAGAAAGTATATATAGGAGAATTAAACCAGACACTACAATGGAAGGAGTTTTTTCATTGGGAATGAGATAACCAAATATCTATTTATTTTTGAGACTAGTTTCCTTATCTCTCCCAGGACATCAAACACTTTTATAACCCTTTCTCTATTCCTGATCAGCATGGAAACCTTTACCTTCTTTTTTCTAGTCTGGTCTGGATTGTCCCTCCCTAGGCAGCCAAAGTCTCTTTCTCTTCCCTTAACCACACCCCCAAAATACAATCCCAGTGTTTACTATGGTGGATCAAATTTAGTGTGGACACCTAATCAAATTTTTAATCTCACTACAATTCACAGCTCCTGAGATTAAGTGATCCAGCAGTTTTATCCTTTCTAGAATCTGAGATTAAAGGCATCTTCTGCTACACTTGGCTCTAATGTGATTTTTAGCATATACATGCAAGTCACTTTCTTTGAGGAAAGTTCTTAGTCAGTATTGTGCTCTATTGAATTAAAATGCTTAACCTTAACTTCCCCCCCCCCCCATTCTCAACAAATGACAGACAAAGCAGGATCTTAAGTTTCTACACTTCTGTCAGCCATGTGACTGCGAAGATGTGGTTTCTTATAGAAAGTCATGAGAAAAAGATTAATTCCCCTCTCATATTTCTATCAAAGATACAATAAATGTAGGCATGGATTATTCTCACAGAGGTTTTATAGAGGTAGTGAAATAGGGATAGAGTTGCTGTCTGGATTTTTTTTTTAATATTCAGTAAATTATAATTGAGATTGCTAGCTGATGTGCTGGTCAGGAAGACCAGTGTTCAAATCCTGCCTTATATATTTATTAACTATTTCTGCCTCAATATCCTTATCTTTAAAATGAGGATAACAACAATATTTATCTCCCAGAGTTATTGTGATAATCAAATGCAATAATCTTTATATAATGTTTTATAGTACATATTCAGTGCTTAAGACCTATAAGTCTCTTTTTCCCTCCCTCCCTCCCTCCCTCCCTTCCTTCCTTCCTTCCTTCCTTCCTTCCTTCCTTCCTTCCTTCCTTCCTTCCTTCCTTCCTTCCTTCCTTCCTTCCTTCCTTCCTTCCTTCCTTCCTTCCTTTCTTCTTTCCTCCCTCTCTGTCTGTCTGTCATAACCACTAGTCAGCTATTTAAATTTTTTTTTGGAATCTTTCTCTTTATAACATCTTGAAAATTGGTGCCTGAAAAATGCCATTTGCATCCAGAGAGAGAACTGTGAAAACTGAATGTGGATTGAAGACTATGGTCTTTTCACTTTTTTTTTGTTTGTTTATTTGTTTGCTTTTTCTTTCTTATGCTTTTCTCCTTTTGGTCTGATTTTTCTTGTACAACATGACAAATATTGAAATATGTTTAAAAAGATTGTACATATTTAGCCTATATCAGATTGCTTCCTGTATTGTGAAGGGGGGAGGAAGGAGAGGCAGGGAGAAAAACTTGGAATAGAAAAATCTTACAAAATTGAATGTTGGAAACTATATTTATGAATATTTAGAAAAATAAAGTATCATTGAGGAAAAAAATAAAAAATTAAAGAAAATGATAATAATGAAAAAAAAAAAAGAAAAAGAAAACTGATTCCTGAGTATTTTTAAAATTGTGCTTCCTCCAGCTTAGATTTCATTTGTATTTAGTTGTTCAGAACCAATTGCTCTTCCTAACTTCATCCTCCTGTCTAATACTTCTTCATACACTGGAATAATGGTAAGAGTTGGTTAAATTTCATGTTTCGATTAGAATTCTTTGTGAGTATAAGTCATATTTATTTGAGAGGTAGCATGATATGAGGGAGCTGGATGTGATGACCTCTTAAGTCTTCCAGTACTAAATATATTTGAATATCTCTGGATGTCATGGTTCAGCTCTTCTTTGGTCAGTGGATAAAGGCTGCATATCCAGGATCAGCTTAATTGTTGATTAATTAATTCTTGGAATGGTCCTTGGAAATTGTGATTCTTAATACCTTTCCACTCTTCTACTACCCTTACTGAGGAAGCACAATAAGACTATATGGGACTAAGGGCTATTTTGGATTTTTCCTTATTTCACAATCCTTGAATAGAAAGCCTAGTTGGTCACTAGGCTCATCCTGACCCTGTAAAGGTTCCCTTGCTTGGAATAATCTTGAGTCATCTCCATGCCATGACTAGGCCCTGGTAGAAGACTTTGCTTGTATATGGAAGAAAATCATGATATCTACTGACAAAACAATTAAGTGGATGAATATTACCATTTTAATACCATTTTCCAACATGAGGAATAGCAGAGATAAAACCTGGTGCTTATGCTTTATAGTCTTGCAGTCTTGCAGTATATCTAGGGCATTCCATAGCCCAGCACCTCCAAGATAATGGTGACAGGTTGCTACAAGAGATTATGTTCTCTTGTTGGCTAGTAATAGTGACTGAATTTCACCAAACAGGAATATTCCAGGCCATATGCTCTGAAGTTCTTTTAAACTTAAAGCATTTTTTAGCTTACACTGTCTTTATTCAAACTCTTTAATCACAGAACACATTAATGCTGTATAGTACTGTAGCACAGGATACATGGAGTGAGGGTGGAGATGAGGAAGTGGTAGAGCCGAGGGGGAAACTGGAATTTCATCATACAGAGTCCATTCAGCCAAACCTGGGCTTTTTGACATTCAACTAAACTCAGAGCCAAACCTTTCTGTTAGTGTAACTTCTTACCCAGTTTTGGGAGAGGTGTTCAGATGTATTTCCAGAACTTGAAATCAGTCCAATCTCCTGAATAACTGTAATTAGATCTAGGGAATTTAAAACTCCGAGTACAGTGCCATAACTCTACAACAAAAGAAACAAACAAAAATATTATGTTAAGATGATGTTACCACAGTCATTGAAACAGGGCATTTGAATATGAGAGCAAGGAAGAAGCAATAGTTTTATTGAGGGAATCCATTTCTTTCCCTACTACAAGAATGCTGATAGGTAGCTTATAAAAGTAGACAAAGCCCAGACCTCTGGCAATGGTGTTCCCCAGTCTGGCCCCTGTAAAGAAGATTTTGCTAATACAAGGGAGAGCAAGAGTCAAGTGAGACCTTGTTGTGGCAGAATAGTGAAACTCAGGGGAGTCTGGGTACTTAGAAGGTTTTCCCTGTGCCTGTTTCTTTATATCTCCACCAGGAAAGATCTTATGCACCAGACTGTTCTGGAAGTTGTTGGAGGAGTTAGGCACAAATGAACCAAGGGCTGAATGTTAATTACTTTAAAACATCAGTAAAATGAGCATTGTCGACAGCACCTTTTAAATCCTTCCCTGTTCTTTTATGCATATTGTGAAAATATGAAATCCCAGCAGTTAATGACCACAGTATTATGATGGCAACATCAGCACCACAGATCCTTTCCCTTATTATTCTAGAAGTACTAGTGGAGGTTATCCATGGACTAGATGAATAGCTCTAGAGGATTGCAATGCTAATGTCATTTTCAGTCACGTTTGATTCGTTGTGACCCCATTTTGGGTTTTCTTCACAAAGATACTTCTTTGACATTTCCTTCTCCAGCTAATTTGACAAGATGAGGAAACTGAGGCAAACAAGGTAAAATGACTTGCTCAGGGTCACATAGCTAACATGTGTCTGAGGCCAGATTTGAACTTAGGAAGATCAGTCTTCTTGTCTTCAGACCTGCCATTGTATCCATCGTGCCCATGGTTGTCTAAATAAAAGATCCTAGCTGAGGCAGCTTTATTGCTATTACCTAATTCTGCTATTGTTTCCCATAATATCTTAGAGTCAATGGGAACAGACATTGGCTCCAGCATAACTTGGTTTTAAAGATTGAGCCCTGAATTTTTGCAGCAAAATTTCATTAGAGTAGACTATATTCTTCACATATTTTGTGTGTGTGTGTGTGTGTGTGTATCTGTAGATGTAATCTGAATCAATCCATACCACTGATAGAAGAATGAAATTACTTTCTAAGACAGAATACTTGTTAATTTTTGGTATTCTTATAGGATATGGGATTATTAATTAATATTGGCTATATGGGAAAAGAAATCATTATTCAAATGCAAAGATAAATTTTAACCAGTTGAGAAACATTTAAGGTTGAGAAGAGGAAACCTGGATATTTTAAAGGAGAATTTAAATGAGGAACTTCAGTACTAGTTAGTATGACTCTATTCTCCAGATAACCTAGAATGACTAATGAGCATGTTTATATAGCTAAATGACTACCCAGAAGCCTGAGAGAGGGGACAAATCTTGGCACTAAAAGAATTAGTTAAGGCAAGAGAGCCATTGGCTCATGCTGACCGGTGACAGAAACAAGATTTCCAGAGAGTAACACTCTTTAGAAAAAATAAGCTCTGAGTTTGGTGAATTACCCCGTTCTGCAAAGAGTCTCTTTGGTTGTTATTCTCGATTTTTGCTGAATAATTATCTAGATTTGTGGCTGTTGTCACACTAAAGGGAGTTTCTGGGTGCTCGAGATCTTAAATCCATCCAAGAACTTAAGATGTTCGCCGGTGCATTAGATCTTAAGTTCTCTCTAGTCATCTGACCCCTGCTGCTCTTCTGTGTTGCATCCCTGGTCAAAGTTTCCCTGTATCTGAATTACTGTATCTGAATAGGTGGTGCTCATCCTTACAACCTCATTACTGTATCTGAATTGGTGGTGCTCATCCTTTCTGCAGTAAAAAGTTGGTAACATCTTTTTTTCGGTGTTCATCAGAAGGGATACTGAAGTTCACCTCTTTATAGGGCTGACACCCCTTGTGCTTGTGATCTAATGACTTGAAAGTTCCCTAACTTTAACTACATTGAATTAAATGTCCAGGACAGAATGAAGCCTTCCTGGCAAGCTGGGATGCCCACAACACCCACTAACTTCCTAACTCCTTGCTTGTCTTTATACATACACTCTGCCAGGTCTCCTTTTTATGCCCTGCTGACTCTGTGCATGGTTGAATTTCCCCTCGTGGAACTGAGCCCGTGTTCTATTGATGTGGTTCACTGAGTCCCCGGCAACCAAACAAACCCTCTACAGACTGACCTGCTCCATTCCAGGCAGTGTGAGTTTGGGCTTGTTCGAAGGAAAAGGGGCTTTGTTGTGGTGCTGGCAAAGCTAGGCTTCTTTTAGAATACAAGGATGCACTTTGGTTCAATGGCCACCAACTGCATAAATACACATTTTCTGTGTTCATTAGCAGAAACCCATGACCTTGGAAGTTTTGTCAGTTTCTTGTCTGCTGTTCAGGCTTTTATTTTACTTTCTCAACATCCTGATCATCCTTCTCTCTGTTTTCTTCTTCTCTACTCCATGTTTTTCATCTTTGTCTCCATTCTCTGAGATTTTCTTTTCCAAAATTGTCTTTCACTGCTTCCAGGCTTTATCTTTCATGACATGTACTTCTCAGCCCCTGTTTTCATTTTGTTCTTTTCCAAAGTGCTTTGCTTGTGGGGACCCTACTTTCAGTTACTAGGGGCCATCATTGTTTTGTGTTGTAATTTCTTTTTTTCCTCTTTTGTCTCACTCTCCCAAACAAGAAAAGAATAATACTATCTCATTGTAGAGTTTCTTTCTCCAGTGCATTCTGCAAGCAAGGCCTGGAGGCCCCCCCCCCAATATTTTATTTCCCTCTCTCACTCTTTTCTGTTGCTTGAACTAATTGGCCACAGCTATCCAAGGAGTTTTCTTGCTTCTTAGAGGCTAGTGTGACTGTACTATCACTCAGGGACTCTTAAACTGAGTGAATGTAAAAAGCTATTTTAGAAGGAAATTTTTATACAAGCTTAAATTTTTTTTTAAAAATGCATTTTTGTTTCTTGTCATGCCAGAGTGCATAGTGCTCTCATCGGTCAGAGGCCAGTACCTCAATCGTTAGGAGGCCAAATCATTAGGTGTTCCCTGCTTACTCTGCAAATATATCAGGCTTATCACGTAGACCTCTGTCTCCAGCTGGTTTAAAATGTAGGTGGTGCCAGTGGGCAGCAGCTGTTACAAATTGGAGCAAGAGGAGACAGTGGGGACGCTTTTTTATTTTAATAGTGAGAGGAGGTCACAGTGGACTCCTTCCTTATAGGTTAATGTATTCTTCTATTCTTAAGCCCTGGGAGATTTCTTAGAGGACACCAAAGGTCAGCCTGACTTTCAGCCTCCCTAAGACTTCCCTTCTTTTCTATTGCCAGGCCTCAGACCAGTGCAACTGCAACATTAGCTTCTAACACCTGGGGGCCAATAGCCTGAGTCACCCAGCAAATAATGAATAATTCATCCCCCCTTCCCAGTAATGCAGAATTCAAATGAAAAGTTGTTATTGTAATGGGGAACATGGTTTCTTTTCTTGGCTATTGCTGAAGCCCAGATGATTATTTGCTTGAACCGTCTTCCTCCCATTGCCCTCCAAATGGGCAAGGATTTGATCTGTAGCTGTGATGTGGGTAATGACTTTGGCCCAATGCTCATCAGATAGGAAGCATACTTAGGGTTGATCCATTTGCCTTCATAACAGGGCATTGATTTACTCTTTTCATTCTGATAAGAGAGGTTGGTTTAGGCTTTATTTTGTCTCTTCCTCTGTCTCTTCTGCTGGTTTCCTGCCAAATCATGGCATATGTTATCAGCTTTTCCTGAAGTTTAGGAAGAGATTAACTACAAGACAATATTAAAGTAGAGAAATCCTTCTGTTGCCTTCCCAGGGGGATACCTGGTACTTTTCCAGAAGGGAGAAAGAGAATTGTACTGGCCAATTGATGAACTTTCCCATTGTCTCCCTCCCTTATAGTATCACATGGGACACCAATCCCTGGAAGTCTTTTCTCCTGAATTCCCTGCCTTCCCCCTCACCCCCACCCCAGGAGTTCCACCCCTTGGAAGTTCCACTCAGGGGCCTGGCATCATGGGAATTTGCCTTGTCTGCTTGACTGAAGTAATCTGACTCTGCCTCTAAGACCATATCAGATTTTTTGGTTCTCTGTTCTCCAGAAGGCTAAGACTGGAACATCAAGGGAGTTAGAGTGAAACCTAGATTTTTTTTTCACAAGCTAATGTTCCTGGTTTTCCATATTTTCAACACAAAGTAGAAGACAAACAATGTGGCCAAGATAATCACAGCATTGATGCCATACGTCAGTTTTTTAAATGATCCTGGCGAAGTCCTCAGAGGAGAGGTTGGAAGAATTTGTTTTTTATTTACAATTTCTATGATTCAAATAACACTCTGGGATTGGATGAGGCTATGATTTCATTAGAGAGTTCTGATTTCATCTTTGGGGATGGAGATTACTACCCTATCTTTTCTCATTCTGCGGGATTTGCTTCATATAATAATGAAGGAGGAAAATTCTCAAACTCTGACTTCTGAAGACTGTGGTGTAAGAAGTACAGTGAAAAAAAGGAGAGCTGGGTTCAAGTTCTGCGTCTGTTCCTTATTAGAAAGGCCACATTAGGGAAGTCTTTCTGAAGCAGTTTCTTCATCTCTAAGTTGAGGATACTTGTATTGCTGCTTCATAGAATTCTTGTGAAAAAAGAATTTGTTCCTTTTTTAAAATAACTTTTTTATTTTTCAGAATTCATGCAAAAATAATTTTCAATATTTACTCTTGCAAAACTTTGTGTTCCAAATTTTTCTCCTCTTTTCCCATCTACCCCATCCCATAAACAACAAGCAATCCAATGTACGTTAAACATGTACAATTCTTCTAACATATTTCTATATTTATGCTGCACAAGAGAAATCAGATCAAAAGGGAGAAAATGAGAAAGAAAAAATAAGCAAGAAAATAACAATAACAAACAAGATCAAAATACTATATTGTGCTCCACATTCAGTCTCCATAGTCCTCTCCCTGGATGTAGATGGCTCTTCAACACAAGAGTATTAGAATTGGCCTGAATCACCTCATTGTTGAAAAAAGCCAAGAAGGATATAATTCCTTGTAAAGCTCTAGGTATATGCTAGGATGTGGGTTGTTACATCAGTATGTTCTTGTTTCCAATTGTGCCCAGCTACATATAAGACATATAATTCTGTGGAAGTTTACAAACAAAAATTGGGTCATAGGACATCACAGTTGGAGGGTGCTTTTGAGATCATCTAATTAGATCTTATTTTATAGATGGGGAAAGTAAGGTCCAGATTTTCGTTAAGTTAATAGATTTTCACAAGATCACACAGATGGTGAAGAAGAGCCAGGGAATTTCATTCCAAATCTAGTATCCCTTCCAAAAGATCACACGGCCTTAATGATTATTAATTTCTCTCTAAAGTGCTTACCTACATTATCACAGTGACTGCTATAAAAGACCTCATTGAAATAAAAGCACATTAATATTTTGAAAACCTACCTGCACAAAACTGTGATTGGTGTCTTACAGAAGCAGCCTTTACTAGTTGATGGAGAAAACTCATGCTTGCCTAGTATGATTTGAGGGGCACCCAAGTGTCTTGGGGAAAGAACCTGAAATTCCCATTAGTGTGTATTTTTAGTATACCTTATTAAAATGTAAGTATTTCACCTGAAAGGTGAAATACATTACCTTATATTAGCACCTGCTTAACACATTAGCAGTCTCAAATTTAGCCTTAGCAAGCAAGGGCACTGAGGAAATGAGACAACACATTTCTGGGGTCAAAGAGGAAAGTGTAATGATCTTGGTGGGGAGCGATGAGATGGGGCAGGTCCTGGAGGGGATGGGGTGAACTTTATCATGGATAGTAGTAGAGGAAACTAGGAGAGGAAAAAGGAGGACATTGGCTAGGTACAGAGGGATTGGGGAAGAAAATCTATCAGCAAAAATGGTACTTGAAAATGATTTTTAAAGGATTCAAAAGTATTAAGATAAGTTGCAGGAAGTCAGAGACTTCATTCATGTATTCATTTTTACAAACACTTTTAAAGAACTTAGTATCTAAACTGAGTTGTGCTAAAGTCTAGGAGATATAAGAATAAGGCAAAGTTCCCATCTTTGAGGATTCTATGTATGAATAGGAATAATTTAGAGTTATACATAAATATACTTCAGATTTTGTTATTGTTCAGTTGTTTCAATCATGTTCAACTCTTTGTGACCCATTTGAGGATTTCTTGGCAAAGGTACTGGAATGGTTTGCTATTTTCTTCTCTAGTTTATTTTACAGATGGGGAAATTGAGGCTTATACTTCACATAACAAGAAGATTAAAGGCATAAGTAGTGTCAGATAGCTCTGTCAGTGGAGCATTGCAACTGCTAATAGTTCTTCCTAAGTTTATTCTCACCTCTCTCCCCTAGGCTATTAGAAAGTGTCAGGACCATTCTTTGACACTGTTAATTGAGGGAGTAGATTTGTTTGGAAGCTGTTCCTAGGTGTCTAAGAAAGAAGGTGTTGAGAGCAAGGGTGAATAGAATCTGAAGAAAAGAGAGTAGACAAATGGATTAAGTATTTAGACTGCAGTAATTAGTGGTGTGAGTTAGAGGGAGAGTGACTGGTGATCCCATTTTATGAAAACAGTGAGACTATTAAAGAATATTTGGCAAGTTGTCTGGATACAGCCCTCTGTGCAATTAGCCAGGCTATATTTTGAATCTTTTGGTGCAAATATGCAGGGGTTGCAGCCTAGATGAGCCTCAATTTAGAGAGGGTAGTGAGAATTAAGGCAATATATTCAGACAAGTTGGCCTAGCTAATGTATCCAGATTTAGTGTACACCAAGACGTAGTCCCGATCTCCACAGAATGATTCTGGGATCTGGGGTTGTTAACGGCAAATCCTAACAGATATGAAATATCTAGATGGCCCAGGAGTCTCTGCTTGGGGGGGAAAAAGACCCAAAGACATTCAATGACACTTAAAAAATATTTCAGAGCAGTGGATATGTGAGTGAACCTCTGTTAAAAGGAGTGTAAATGCCTGTGAGGTCAGAGGCGAGAAGAGATTAATTTGCAAGAGGAATTAGAGAAGACTTCAGAGAAGAGATGGCATTTGAGTTGGGTTTTGAAATATGGATACACTTCAAAACTATATGTGAATCGCCAGTAAAGGATCTTATTTGTCTTACATTAACGTAAACATTTTCAATGAAGTATTGGGATGAACCTCTCAATCTATTTAGGGTCCCTCTGCCTTGGATGAACCTTTTCCATTCGAGCCTTTTATCCTGACTTACTTTTCCTTCCTTGTGCTCCTCAGAGGCTTGTACCCAAACAGCAAATCACTATAGTTTTTAAGGGTCCATACATGAAGTCTATCTGATTGCAAGTCCTGCTGATTAAGAGAGTGCCATGGTCAGATTCAGTTACTTATTCCCTCATACTTTTTGCCATTTAAAGCTCTCCACAACACTAACTCTTTCTTTCCAGTTCACTGGAAACAATAGTCCCCTCCATATTCTCTATAATCCAGTAATATTGACCTCCTTGCTTTTACTCACACCCATCTCCCATTTCCCTTTTTTGCATTAGATGTCCTCCATGATTGAAATACTCTTCTTCAATCCCATCTTCTTCAAAATCCCGATTTTCTTCAAAATTCAGCTCAAGTACCATGTGCTGTATAAAGTATTTCTTGATTTCTCTCTCCTCCATTTCATTCTCCTTTCCTCTGCTGCTAGTTCCTTCCTCTCCAAGGTAACTTTGCACTGATTTCTATATGTCTTGTAAATATTTTTATGTTCATGTTGTCTCTCCTATTAGAAGGTAAGCTCTTGGAGGGCAGGTCACAATACAGATATTTAACAGATATTTGTTGATTGTTTGATTGTAAAAACATATAGTATTGATCCTTGATCTTCCCCATGGTCTATAATCAGTTTACTTTTAGCACCTACTTTTTATTTAGTTCCTGATGATTTTTTTAGTAATTTAGACTGTGAGATCTGGATATGACCTTAGAAATAGAGCTTTTCATACTGGACATGATGTGAAATCTGGACATTACTTTAAAGATTGTATTTTAGGATAAAGAGCTTAAAAAATCAAATAACTAGCAAATGTCAGAACTGGAGACCTAAACCTAAATCTCAAGACTAGGTTTCTTGTCTTTGTAACATAATGCTATTTATGTTTTGAATATATACTGGATGTTACTTGTTTAGTTATTTCAGTTGTATCCTATTCTTGGAGTTTCTTGACAAAGATACTGGGGTGGTTTGCCATTTCTTTCCACAACTCATTTTTCAGATGAGGAAACTGAGGCAAACAGGGTTAAGTGCCTTGCTAGGGTCACAAAACTAATGGCCAGACTTAAGATCAGGTTCTTCTGATTCCAGGGCCACTACTCTCTCTACTTTACCATTTAATACCTGATTTCAAAGAACTGATATTTTATTAAAAACACAATATGTGACAATATAGGAGATGCAAAATATATTGATTATATCATACCTACCACCATATACCTTTCCATTGAACTCGGGGTGTTATTCTCTGGATAGTGGTGTATTTTGTATCTTGCTGCCACAAAACAGAACTAGGAAAACTAGGTATTAAGAGATGGGTCTTTGTTTCCATAGGAAATTTGTGATGATTAAAAGAAGTTTATGACCTATGGGATGCATATGTTGTGGTTTGTCCTTAGTTCTTGAACAGGACCATGATATCAGGGAAGTGATACCATGATGTTCAAGTGAAGTGGATTTAAATGAGGGAGAACCAGGCAAAATCACCTATCTCACCTTCCCCTCCAGAGCCACCTGGCTCAAGTGGCCAGATATAGATCAGAGGACTGGAGATGGCCCTGAATACAATGGAAGGCTTTGGACTTTTTAAACTAAGGCCTTCAACCTTAGTTTGACTGAGGCCACACCCATTCAGTGCATCCAGGACCATCTTCAAACGCCCTGATCTGTATTTTATCTGGAGGAGAAAAGGGATGGATATGAGACATGAAAGAAAGAAACAACAGCTTTTGGCAATTGATTGATTAAGGGTCAGAGTGAGGGGTAAAGGAGGCCCTAATCTTGTGAAGCTGGATGACTGAAAGGATAATGGAACTGACAGAAATAGGAAAGTCTGGAAAAATAATGGGTTTTGTGGGAAAGAGAATGAATTCTGTTTGAAATGTTCACTAATGTTAAGGGACTGGAGCTTAGGAGAGAGACTGATACTAATGTCCATGAGCAATCATTAAATTGTTAGTTCATGACTTTTTTTTTGGATCCTTTGAAATTAACATTTTGTTTAACCTTCATTGGGGAAGTTACCTATTGTATGTTTAAAAACCCGACAGGTAAGTGCTGGAAATGTAATATGTGTTTTAAAAATACTGGTTTCATTAACTTTGGTAGCCAAAGGATTAACACAAGCATAATTAATACTTTAATGAGCTCAGTAACTAGTTTTTATACCTTAGCTAACCCAAGCAAAAGTGGCCTTCATTATTTCTACAATAAGATTAATAAGATTTAAAGATTTGAAAATAGTTTGAAGGAAGTCAAAGAGATGGTGAGTGACATGAAGTTTTTGGCTGGCTGGAATCTTTATATAAAAACTAACAGGGAAATTCAAGACCAGAAGGAGAAGGTAAAATGGGGCTCAAGATAGAGAAAGTCTTGACTTGAGGATGGCCTAGCCTTGGCTATACTCCACCTTTCCACTTATAGTGAACAAGTTGATAGAAGTAAATCCAAAGAAAAACATGCTAGGAGATAGCTGGAAATATATGTTGTTGCCTAAAAAAAATTGGTGATAGCATCGGAAGTTTGAATTTGTGTCCCCCAAATGATTCTTCTGTGAATTTCTCAGAGGCCATTAATGGGGTTCAACATTTGACAATTATTCACTTCTAGTGAATTTGGATTCATGTTCTGGGTTCTGTCAATTATAAGTTCTTACATTTACTAGCTGTGTGCTATCGGCTCTTCATCTTCATAATAGAGATAATAATACCATATCCAGGGGTTCTCAAACTACAGCCCGGGGGCCAGATGTGGCCTGCTAAGGACTTTTATGCGGCCCTCCAGGTTATGGCAAATGGGCTGAGGGTCGGAGACAGAGTGTGAGTTTTTGTTTTTACCATAGTCCAGCGCTCCAACAGTCTGAGGGACAGTGAACTGGCCCCCTTTTTTAAAAGTTTGAGGATCACTGCTGGCATATACCTTTCAGGGTTGTAGTGAGGACAAAATGAAATGAGTGTGGCTTTGATCAAATTTCTTTATCTTTTTTGATTTCTATTTCCTCATTTGTAAAGTAGATTGCACTTAATGATCCTCAGAGTTCCTGTAGTTCTGACAATCTTTCAGATGACTTATTTTTCTTATGGGAGGGGCCATGCAACCTAAAATTAAACACTTCAAATTCTCAAGTACTATAGTACTACTTCAGTGGAAAAAAACTGACTCTGAAGTCTGAAGGGTTCCAATCCTGTTTCTGACATTTGCTAATTTGGCTAAACTCTTTTTAAAAAATTATTTTTATTTTAAAACATATGCATGGATAATTTTTCAACATTGATCCTTGCAAAGCCTTGTGCTCCAAATTTTCCCCTCCTTCTCCACACTCCCTCCCCTAGATGGTAACTAATCCAATATATGTTATACATGTTAAAATATGTTAAATCAAATATATGTAAACATATTTATACAATTATCTTCCTGCACAAGAAAAATCAGATCAAACAGGAAAAAAATGGGAAAGAAAACAAAATGCAAGCAAACAACAACAAAAACAATGAGAATGTTATGTTGTGATCCATACTCAGTTCCCACAATCCTCTCTCTGGGTGTAAATTGCTCTCTATCACAGGATCATTGAAACTGGCCTCGATCATCTCACTGTTGGAAAGAGCCATGTCCATCAGAATTGATCGTCATATAATATTGCTGCTGCCATGTACAATGATCTCCTGCTTTTGCTCATTTCATTTAGCATCAGTTCATGTATCATGCTAAATTCTAAAAGTAAACCTTAGATTGCTTGTCTGTGAAATGAGAGAATTGAATTAGAATGTGTCTGAGGTGCTCTTCCTGCACTAAGGCTATGAGCCTCAAGTCTCCACTCCAAACTTCAAGTCAGTCCACACTCAGATTTGTAACAGGGATGTCCAATAAGAAAAGGGGCACTGACAGAGAAAGAAGTGAGGAAGCATAGACATATTATACTTCTTTCATCATGGCCTCATGCTTCCTATGTACTTCATACTTACCTAAAGTCTTACCCACTCCCACCTCCAACCTGCTATTACGTTGCAAATGTTCTACATGTTGATTGTATATAGGAAAATATCTTTCCTTGTGTACAATTGAATTAATAAAGAGATGAAGCTAACAGGTGGTAGAAAATTTTCATTAACTTTGGGAATTCTCTATTTTCTTTTAATTTGGCTCCTTATTACTTCCTGGATCAAATACAAAGTCCTTTGTCAGACATTTAAAGCTATTCCTTCTCCAGGCTTCTCACTTTTTATTTCTTTCCACGCCTTCTACAATCCAGGGATGCAGGCCAATTTGCTGTCTCCTGTAATGACATTCTATCTCTAGACTTTGTAATTTTGTACCACGGGATATCTCTCATACCTGGAATTCTCTGCCCCCTCACCTCAGCCTCTTCATTTCCCTGGCTTTGTTCAACACTCAGCTCACATCCCTTTTTTTTTTTTTTTTTTTTTTTTTTTTTTTTGCAGGAGGACTTTGCTAATTCCTCTAGATTCTAGGGTCTTCCTCATTGAGATGACTTATCTACTCTCTCTCTCTCTCTCTCTCTCTCTCTCTCTCTCTCTATTTATATATATATATATATATATATATATATATATATAAATATATGTATACACACACACACACATATATATATGTATACATAAAAGTAAATTATTTATATATTGTCTCCCTCATTAGGATGTGAATTCTTTGATTGAAAGAACTATTTTCATTTTATTTATGACTTTCTTTGTATTACCAGTGCTCAGTATGATGTTTAACATAACTATCAAGTATTTCATAAATATTTGTTGGCTGGTTGGCTTTTAATATTGCTGTGAATTATATTTTCTCGGTTCTTTTTACTATAAATTTCCTAAGGGATAAACCTGAATCTTGTTTACATTCTATTTTTGTTCTATAATTTTCATATGCTTTAAATACAAATAGTTTTTAATTACTGATAGAAATTATAAGAGTATAATTTTACTCTCATTCACAAAATCTAGGAATTCTTTGTGAATAAACATTCTATTAAATTGTTCTATTGGTAAAAAAAATACACATATTGAATACAAAATATTCAAGTTTGCAGATATTTTTCCAGAAGTATTTACAAAGGAAATAAATCTCAATTCCTCTTTGAATACTTCTTTACTTTTTCATTTTCATTGATTCCTCTGTATAAGTATGTAGGGCAGCATTTATAGTTGTCTCAAACTATTTACTGTTTAAGAAGGAAAAAAAAAACCAAACCAAATCATAGTCTTATGTAGTCATTTTTTTTTTCAGCCCCGTTTTCCCTGGTTGTTCCTTTATTTCTTCAGCTATCTGTGTTCTCCCTGAACCTTTAGTATACTGTAGCTGGAAGCCTGTTCTGGAAAAGTACCAGATTCTAACAGGATAAATATTTCCTTCATGTAATTTGAGTGAGAACCACAGTAAGTGGTCTTGCAAGTTATGCTACAACCGAAGATTACTAAAGGCAGAGGGAAAATGGGATCCATCATTTCATAGTTCAATCCAATCATAACTGACACACATGTCAACATTTGAGAGTAAAGAGGGAAAAAAAAGATTTAGGTGGGGAATAAAGGTAAAAACCATTCTTCTTGCCTTGGTTTTGCAGGCAAAGGGAGCAAAAATAGTAGTTTGCTAAAAATAGAATGTCCCTTCTAAAAGGGGAGGCTTGGCACATGCACAGCTACTTCTAAAATTATTGGGTCACCATAGTGTAAGGTAATACAGTAATGCAATTAGCTGTCTTGTACCATCCCAAGTGCCTGCCAGCAATACATAAGTACATCCCATTCATTATCGCCTTTCCCAGCTCATGGACCTTTATAAACATTGTTTGCTTTTGCAGTCAGCTGTAGCTGTAGCCCTGAGAACTGTCTAGGTATATTTAACCCTGGGTATCGTTCCAACATGCTACTTTAAAAGAAGATCATATTGTTTTGCCTGCTTTCCATTTCTGAAAAGGCTAGGCTTTGGCCACGGAATACTCTACATATCTGGCTGCAAACAGCCTACCAGGAGCCAAGAAATGCAGTGCCTTGCCTAATTTCAGCATTCACTCAAGTGAAATTATTTATGACACTCATTCTCTACTCTTTTTTTTTTTTTTTTTTTTGCTTTTTCTTCTTTTATTTCTTCCCCATCCCATTTCTTCTTTTCTTCCTCCCTTCCTTCCCTCCTTTCCTTTGTTTCTCTTTCCCTTCTTTTGTGATTAGTACTAAGCATATTAAAAGAATATTTGCATTCAGTTTCAGCTACTGATCAAGCTACAGCATGGCTTTAGAAGCTCCTGTCACATGCAATACAATAAATATTTGACTTGAATGTCCAGAAAAGAGAATTTAGTCATTTTAAATGTCAGCAAATCAAGTCCTCAAATGGAGAGATAGTTTAACATTTTTTAAATCAGCAGCTGAAACAACATCAATAAGCCTTTCTAAAATGACACAGCCAGTCATTCTACAGCAAACACTTAACCACCTTGGCTACAGCTAACTTGATTTATGGAGACTTGAGCTGAGAAAATTGCTGTTTCTAACCATCCAAGTTTGCATTACAAATTGAAAGTATTTTCCAATGGATTATGGGGGAAAAGTTTGGATCATACTTTATAAAAAATGCAAAACAATGAGAAGCAAGACATAAAGTCTCCAAATTTGGAAACCAATGATATTTTCAACTGCTGTTTAGTCCCCTCTCCCACTCTCTCCCAGGCAGCATAGGCAAAGCTAAAACTAATGAAAGAAAGTACAGAAAAAACATCACCTAAGGGTGGACTCCTTGCTGACAGATTAGAAAATTCTGAAACATCAAGCCCTTTAGCAAGAACAGAAAACAGGCACTCTGTCCCAAGTGGCAAAATGGAGCAAGCTGTTTCCTGCCTCCTGTTCCCAAAAACTGTCTGGGAGGAAAACACAGGATCATAAATTTAGAGCTGGAAGGGACCTTAGAGATTCACTTGCCCAGCCCCCTCATTTTATAGCTAGAAATTGAGGCTGAGAGAAGTGGCTTGACTAAGGTCTCTCAGGTAGCAAGTGACAGAGCCAGAATTGGAACCCAGGAACCAAGACTATAAATCCATGCTAGACTATCATTTAAAAAATCTCTAAAGCACTGCCATCAAAATATCCTTTGGAAATAGGGAAGTTGTACTATCCCTGTATTACACATGAGGATCTAGGCTAATAGAAATTGTCACTGGCTTATAGTCACTCTGCTAGAAAGATTGGATCTGGGATTTGAACCTGGATTTTTCTGACCCTGAGACTACCTGTATTTATGGCATGTCATACTTTCAGAGTTCCTCTACTTTATTGTATCTAACTTCCTGAGCAGTAGGCTACTTGGTTAAAAATAATTTATTATTTACAAGATGTTTTTAAGAAAAACTAAATGAAGAAGAAATAATGAATAATGGGGTCAAGATGATTACTTTTCAGCAAGATGGATATTTCCTTACTATCAATCAACCAGGAAGCATTTATTTACTATGGAGCAGCTTGGGGGCACAGTGGATGACATGCTAGTCTTGGAGTAAGCGACACCTGAGTTTCAAACCTACTTCAAGTCAAGTAACATCTCTTACCCTCCTTTTCCTCAACTGTAAAATGGAGATAATAATACTTCCCAGGGTTGTTGTAAAGATCAAATGAGTTAACATATGTAAAGCATTTTGCAAAATCTAATAGTGTTTTATTTTTTGAAATACATATAAAAATAGTTTTCAACATTCTTTTTTCCCCTGAGGCAATTGGGGTTAAGTGATTTGCTCAAGGTCACCAACTAGGAAGTAAGTATCTGAAACTAAATTTGAACTCAGATCCTCCTAACTTCAGGGCTGGTGCTCTAACCCCTACACCACCCCTCAACATTTATTTTTGTAAGATATTGTGTTCCAAAATTTTTTCTCTTCATTTGTTATCTCTTCTCTTCTCAAGACAGTAAGCAATCCGAATTAGGTCAAACATGTACCTTTCCCAATAGTGTTTTATTTTTCTATGTTTTACAAAATCTTAAAGTTCTATATAAATTTATAGTGATCCAAGGCAACTCTAATAGACTTGTGATGGAAATTGCTATCTACATCCACAGAATGAACTATGGGAACTGAATGCAGATTGAAGCATACGATTTTCACTTTTTTTTTCTTTCTTGTGCTTTTTCCCTTTTATTCTCATTTTTCTTTCACAACATGATTAATATGGAAATATAATTTAAAAACAAATGCTAGGTATTGTGAAGCAACTACTATATGCTGGATACTGTGCTAGGCACTAGAAATACAAAGCTAAAAGTGAGTCTCTGACCTTTGGAACTTAACATTTTTTGAAGGGAGCATCAGTGGAGCATATATTCAGAAATATGTATATGTACAAAATAATTATATATTTTATATGGAAAGCATACTTATGCATCTTAAAATTTATAAATCACTTTACAAATATTGTCTCATTTGATCCTTGGAACAATCATAAGAGGTAAGTGCTAGGAAACTGAGGCAAAAAAGAGGTTAAAATGATATGAGGGTCACACAACTAATAAGTTTCTGAAGCAGGTTTAGAATTCAGATCTTCCTGACTTCAAGCCCTTGCTTTATCCCCGTTACCATTTAGCTATATGGAGGTAAATTTGGTGGGTGTAGGAGTATAGCATGCCCTTAAAATCTATCATATAGAGGCCCTATTGTGGGGAAATGAATAAAAGCATCTTAAAAGAGGTGTTTTATAGTAAACTTAATCTATCTTGGTAACCCCTAATGCATTTATATTGTTCAAGGAAGAAGATTTCACAGAAGATATGTTTCTTATTCCCCAAATTCACAGATAAACAGAAAAAAAAGAAAAAAAGTCTCCTGTGCTATATACTCTTATCTTTCTAAGCTTAGTTTAGTCACATAGCTCAGATTTGAGGAATATTTGATCTTAGCCTACTTCCTTCTATAAACTATTCCAAGGACTAAATCTTCCAATCATTAATATGACTGTCCAGCTGTCTCCCAGCTTCCCATTATTTCTTTTCTTGCCATCCTTGGTAACATTCCTAAGTACAAAGCATTTCCTACCAGAGTTCAGCCCATTGTCTTCCCAGGCATCCTCTATACCATTTACCCTTTGCTAAATAGCCTTCTTTCATTGAAGATTATGGGACACATAATACTGTGTGAGCAAACTCCCCTACAGTTTAAACCATAAAATCATAGACTTGGAAGGCAGTGAGAGATTAAGATTCTCTGGGGATGTTAGGGACCAAGGATCTACAGATCTTTACTTAAAATTTGTGATTAAAAAAAGAAACACAAAGCAAAGCTATGATAAGTCATAGAGAAACATTTTCTTTTGTGAAGAAAACTATAGCACATATATTTTAAAAAAAGGAAAATAGGCTTATTTCTCTGTCATTTTAACACTTTTGTTTTTATTTTTACATTAAGAAGTAATGTGAAATCCCTCATGAGGGGATAATTTGGGCCATCCTTTCTTGTCTGTACTTCTCCATCATTTCCTCTCCCCCTCCCCCACCCCTGTTTCTCTGTATTGTAGAGTATTGTTTCTGCCTCTTAATTCAGACCTAGGGGAACTTAATGGTTACTCATCCCTATGTGAAGGGATCCAGGCTTTAGAAGAACAGTAGGGAAAAAAAGATGACATTTTGATTCTTAGGATACTTATATGTTTTTTGTCTCTTTCTTCTTACTCCCTTAACTAATCTTGGAATCATTGGTGTATGTACTTAGTCTTTCTTTGGATTAACCAAAACTTTTAAAAAAATTATCATGTATTTATTTTAAAAGCTTTTTAACCAAAACTTTGAATGAATTAATGAATGACAAAGTATTTATTAAGCTTATACTCTGTGCAAAACATTGGAGCTACAAATGAAAAAGTAAGATAGTATCTGCTCTCAAATAGGTCAATTTCTAAGGGGGTGTGTGTGTGTGAAGGGGAACAATGGCAAAGCATATAGCAGATTTCAGCTGTAAGTGGGAAGGAACAAACCAATGGACTTTTGGGCAAAGTTGCAAAGAAAAGGATAACATATCTTTTAAAATGTTATTTCCATTAAAATAGAATTTACATATATATGTATATATGTATTTCTGTTGCTGAAGTATTTGATGCTTCCAAGAACATTGATGGAGAGAATTTATAAAATAAAAAGAATCTTTTTTTACCTTTCCCTAAATGAAAATCATCTTTTCCTTTCTCTCTCTCTCTCTTTGTCTTATCCAACACAGATGATTCCTTCCTTGATTCAGCTTGATGTATAGGGCAAAGAGGAAGGGTCTGCATACCACTTGTTCATTCCTGTTATTTCTATAACTTTTGAAATTTGTACTGTCCATTTCTGTTATTCTATCCAAGTAACCTCTAGGATCACCTTCTATTTTCCCCTTTTTATTCCTCTTTTATTATCCTTCATTGCCCTTTTTTATTCCTAGTCTTTTATCATTTTCTTTCTCACCAAAATTTATACTAAAGGCTCTTCCAACACATTGGCTTGTATTGCTTCTGCTCTAAAGAGCTTCATTTCCATTCTACTTCAGCTGGACATACCATAATTCATTTCTGTTAATACTTATTAAATAATTAAAATACGATATAAGTGCAAGGTGTTATTCCAGATGAAAGCGATAAAGATAAAAAAAGCAATAATAATTCTTTCCTTCTTAGAGGAAGGTGGTTTAGCTGGGCTTGGAGTCAGGAAAGGTTGAATTCAAATTCTGCCTCTCTTGGTGACCAGGTGTCTGACCCTCTGCCTAACACTTAACCTCTCTCAAACTCAGGCTCATGGGGATAATGAAAGTACCCATTTCCTAAAATTATTATGAGGATCAAATGACATGGTCAAACTTTCACTTTAGTAAGATCAATCTGGTGCTGAATAGAGGATAGACTGAAGTGGGAAGAGGTTTGAAGTAGGGAGATCAACCAGCAAGCTATTGCAAGTTAAGAGGTGAGGTAATGAGATTCTGTACCAGATGGTAGCCATGTCAGAAGAAAGGAGGAGCTGGAAAGGAGAAATGTTGTGAAGGTAGAAATGACAACTGACTAGATATGGAGAATAAGAGAGAATGAGAATCAGGATGAAACATAGGTTGTAAGCCAAGATGACTAGGAGAATGACATTACTCTCAACATCATTAGGGAAGTTTGGAAGATAGACTCTTGGGAAAAAGGATAATGAGTTAATTTTTGGATATATTGCATTTAAGATTTCTATGAGACATCCCATTTGAAGTATCTAATAGACAATTGGAAGTGTTAGAGGTCAGGAGATAGGTTAAAGATAGACAAATATATCTTAGAGCTATCTGCATATAAATAATAAAATCATGGGAGCTGATGAGTTCACTCATTTAAATATTACAGAAAAAGATAAGAAGAGGGTTTAGAATAGAACCTTGATGATTATTTAAGGTCAATTTCATGGATAAAGATCCAGTCACATCACAAAAACCTAGAGAAAAAAAGTGACAGAAGAAGAAGAAATGAAAAGAGTCTAAGGCAAAAAGAAGTGAAGAAAGATGCCAGAAGTTAGGTGGGATATCTTCCATTTAAGAAGGAAATTTACTACTATCTGCTGCTGATTTATAGCCTAACTCCTTGGGTTGTAATAGCAGCCCAAACCTTCCATTTCCTCGTGGGCATGTTGTGTTCCCTAAGGAAAAACTTCTAGGGGCATCTTTTCTATGACTCAAAGAAATTATTCCATCTTTACCAGCACAAGGCCTCTGCTAGTTCCTTCTGCCAGCCATTTTCTAAACTGGGAATGTGCAGAACCTCTTGTGCAAAAAAGAACAGCTCTCTATTTGACTTTAAGCTCCCATTGTTATGATTCTTACAAGGTACTGAGATAGTGGAATTGATAGGGACAATAATAATCTAATTTAGCTTGGTTCAGTATAATTGATCTGATTCTACAAGGAGATGTTATGGGCCAGAACTGAAAACAAAGTACTGAGTGGAATTGAGGAGACAATGGTTAAATCTAATTTAGCATTGATTTAATCCTACAACAAATAATGGTTTACTAGTGATATAATGATATATACTCAGTGCATAGCATATAAGCAAGAAGCTCTCTGGGCCAGACACAGAAGCTCACAAGCCCACTGTCGGAGGCGGAGTCAGATTCATTCCAACTTCCACCTTTGTGCTAGCTGGAAGCTGAAGCTGACAGAGGCAAAGGACTAGCTGTATGAGCTCTCTGGAACCAAGGCGAGAGACAGGCTTCTAAGAAAGCTAACCCGGCCTGAAAAAGGAAACAATATTTTGAAAGAGAAAATAAAGGATCTGGATGCATTTGAGGTGATTATTACACTGAACTGAAATTAAGGCTGCCTCCAGAAGCCCTCCAAGAAATATGCTCTCAGAGAACATTACGTTTTAGAGGAGAATATTACATCCCATCTCCTACTATGCTTATCCTTTTGAGGATATATGAATAGTACCTTCCACTAATTGATAAGCATTTTAATACTTGGTCTTATACAATACATCCTAATGACTAAAAACTCCTAAAAGTAATTATCCTAAGTTCATTCTTCACGCCTACCATCTGATTCCTCATTCCCATTTTCTATTATTCCTACTGTAAACCTTCATCTTAACTCCACCCTTCCTTGTGCCCTCTGGAATCCCTTTTTCTTTCCCTTTATCTTAAATCTGTTCTTTTTCACTCCTTCCATCTCCTAGCTTTTACTGAAACCTGGTTTCCTTTGGATGACACAACTTGTTTTTCCCAAAATTGGCTGCACCTTCATTCTCCTCAATTTACTGGTTGAGTGATGGAGATAGAATATTCCTTGTTCCCCATTGCCACTTCCAACTTAATTCCCTTCTTCCATCTCTCAGCAATCTTTCTTCCTTGAGATTTATGTTATTCTCCCCCCCCCCATATCACTCCTCTTCTTTCCTCAACGAGTTGATACCAGACTCACAATTTTTCTTTCTTCTCCAACTTCTGCCCTTGTAATAGGCAACTTCAACATATACTTTAACTCTTTCAAATTTGTAAAGAGAATAGCCCTTAGAGACAGAGCGGGTTACATTTGTAAACCAGTTGAATTTTACATAGAAGGTTTTACAGAAGTCAAATAGTAACTAAGTGTAAATTTGGGGTTAAAATGTTAACATTTCTAAACCCATCCCCACAGAAGGGAAACAGTTTCTCATGCCTCATTTACCTTAATCGTATCTCTCTCCTTCTCTCCCCCTCCCCTTCCAGATCTGTTTTACTTTAGTTTTAAATGGAGAAATTTAAATCCTGTAATTAGTATTTGTTTAGAAAGGAATTTCCTTACAGCTGTCTGCTGCTCTTACCCCAAAACTGTCATATACCTAAAGAGAGAAGAAAAATCAGCTCATTCAGAATGATGAGGTGAAGAGGAAGAGGAACACATGTGAGCAAGAGAAAGAGAATTCACTTATTTGAGGGATAGGGGAGATTTCTTTGTGATAACTCTGTCTTAGTCACTTTTGACATGTTCAGAGGGGCCTAGAGATACTTCTACAGATGCAGTGAAATTCCTTCTTTCTCAACTATCACAGTTTCCCTTATTCTAATAGTATTTCACAAGAAAGTGAAAGAAACAGATTAAATGTTGCCTAGAGGGTGTTCTATTTGGAATCATGTAGGTTTGATTCTGGGATAGATTCTAGGAGGTATGGATGATATAGCTTTCTCTTTTAAATTTTTTTTAAAAGCTCCTTATTTTGCCAAATAT
Organism: Sminthopsis crassicaudata; assembly: GCF_048593235.1. NCBI lineage: Eukaryota > Metazoa > Chordata > Mammalia > Dasyuromorphia > Dasyuridae > Sminthopsis > Sminthopsis crassicaudata. The sequence goes on from NC_133620.1 coordinate 144,423,405, forward strand.
ACGCAAAGATAGTTTTCAGTATCCATCTTTGCAAAACCTTGTGTTCCAACTTTTTCTCCCTTCCCCATAGACAGTAAATAATACAATATAGGTTAATGTTCAATTCTTCTAAATATATTTCCATATTTCTCATTCTGCACAAGAAAAATTAGATTAAAAGGTAAAGAAAAAAACACAAGAAAAAAAGTAAACAAACAACAATAAAAAATAAGGTGAAATTACTATGCTTTGATCCATATTAAGTCTCCATAGTTCTCTCTCTGGATGTGGATGCATTTTCCATCACACGTCTATTGGAATTCCCTTGAATCACCTCATTGTTGAAAAGAGCCAAGTTCATCACAATTGATCATCACATAATCTTGTTGTTGCTGTGTACAATGTTCTCTTTGTTCTATTCACTTTATTTAGCATCAATTCATGTAAGTCTTTCTGTACTTTTCTGAAATCAGCCTGCTCATCATTTCTTATAGAACAATAATATTCCATTATCTTCATATATCATAATTTATTCAACCATTTCTCAACTGATATATATTTTTCCTTTCATGCACACAGGGAATAGACAAAACTTGGGAGTGAGAGAAAAAATCAAGTTCAATATTTAAAAAGTACAAAAAATAAGATTCCTATGAATCATACATTTCACAGTCAATAAATATTAACATTTTGATATTCTTAATTGAGAGACTCTTTTCCAATAATCAATGGATTGATATATTCCTGGAATAACTGAACTACACTAATTTTGACTTTGTTTTTAGAATTGAAACCAAAATACACAATGGACTCATAATAAAATAGAAAGATGCTTTCAAGGCAAATAGAAGAATCAGAGTTGGTTTTATCATGTGCACAAAGGTTAGCAATTGTGAAGTCCGTGTTAGCTCCCTGTTGACCTTAAGATCAGCCAGAGTCAGGATCAGCAAAAGTCCTTGGTTTTTAGGGGGAGAAGTAAAGGAGATGGACAAAACTGCCACCACCTCTCCACCTACCAACCTCCCTTCTCCTTGTCCTCCTCCAAAGTGGCTCTGGCTTGTCTTACTCCACCCCTTAATCCCTCCTACGATTATCTGTATATACCAAAAGATGGAGCCAGCACAGAATGGTAAGAAGGGCCATTTTTCCAAGCATATTCTAATAGAGTATTGTCCAATAGGTAATTAGCCTTAAATGCTCAGTTGTTTGATTCCAGTGTACCAACTCAGAGTTTCAGCCCTTTACAAGCAATAAATACCATTAGAATTTTGGTAAGTAGGGAAAATTCAGTTGTATGATAGTGGCTAGGGCTAGAGAATATAAGGAATTTGAATGTAAGGAAGATTGAAAGATTATATTTCAGTCAGCATTTGTCCAACTATCCCATATGAAAAGCATGACACAGGTTCCCAGGTTCATTGGTAGGCCACTATGACCGTGGTAGGGCAAAATTGAATTCAGGAGTGGGAGATGATTTGATGCTTTGATACTTTAGTGATGCCTCTAAGGCACAGTCAGTAGTTCTTGATCCTTGACTACATAGGAAGGAGATGGGGACAGCAGGTCTGAGAAGAGGTTTATATAATGGGGACTGGATTACAGGGATGATAACCTGAGGTCAACAGTACAAAAGATGACTATTCCTATGAAAATAGCTAGTTAGTGTGCTCCCAGGCAAATCAATTAATTTCTTTTGGCCTCAGTTTTCTTATCTGCAAAATGGGTATAATAAATAGCATCTAACTCCCAGAGATGTTGTGTGACTTATAAAATAAAACAGCATGTGTAAATTTGTTACACGCCTTAAAATGTCACATTGTTGTCATTCACAAAGGTGGCTAATATGACTTCCAAATCATCTCAGCCAAAATCACTTGATCACTGTCAAATGGTAAGACACAGCATCCTAAGTTATAAAGAACAAGCTCATTTATAAAACTCTATGAAGTAGGAAGATTACAAGTTGTTTATAACTATGATCTGAGTCTGCTATTTATACTCTGTGTGATCTTGATCTTAAAGATGCTTCTTTATTTTAGGACATATTTCTATCTAAAAAGCAGATGGAGTGCTTAGAGCTTGATCATATATTAAAGACACCAAGGTCATCTGCAGCATCCTGGATCATTGCCAGTCACTTTGACTTTTGTCCTGCTATTGGACTTCAGTGATTCAGGAAGCGAGAGTGAGGCTGATGATTTTGTCCAACTCTGCTTCACTTGAATCCAATTCACATGAAAATCAAGACATCATATTTGTGAGAAATGTAAATGTGAAATAAAAATCACCAAGATTCTTAGTGTAATTATATCACAGTTTTTGAGCTAAAAGAGACCTTAAAAGTCACTTAGCTCAATATTTAACTTTACAGATGAAGAAATTGAAAGACCAAGAGAGGCTATTCTAAGAGACTTGGCAAAGCAAGGTAGAAAAGGTAGAAAAGACAATCAGGATTTGGACCTAGATCTTCAGATCCAACTCTAGAACATTTCCCACTGTACCCCCCTGTGAATGGAACATTTATGACCCACTATCTCAGTCCATGATGTAATACCACATGTCATTATTATTGTTAATAATTTCAGATGTATCCAACTTTTTGTGATCCCATTTGGGGTTTTCCTGATGAAGATGATTTCCTTCTCCAACTCATTATTTTGATGAGAAAGTTGAGGCAAACAGGGTTAAATGACTTGCTCAACATTGCTTAACATTGTTAAATGACACTTGCACACAGTAAATGTCTAAGGTCAGATTTAAACTCAGAGAGATGAATCTTCCTGACTTCAGATCCCAGTGCTTTATCCATTGTGCCAACTAATTGCCCATATATCATAAGAAAAAGTGTCAATGGTGCAGAAGATAAATTTGGAAAAAGTTGGAGGACTTGATTAAATACATGAAAAAAAATCCATGATGTAGCCAACACAATTTTAAATTCCCCAAGAACTAGTTTTCAGCATATCTTAAAAAGAGGAAAATCCTAACAGATTAGAAAAGATCATCATCAAAAATGGTGTCTGAGAAGATATAAGCAACTACTGACCCACAGGGTTACTTTTTCATTTCTATAAAATCTGGATAAGAATATTTTTAGGCATGCAACATAAACTCTTCGATCTAGGGTTGGAATAGACCTTAAAGTTCTTGTGTATTAAGCCTGTCCTTTTACAGAAAAGGAAATTGGGGATTTATTAAAGGTCACATACATAGTAAATGGTCAAGGATTTGAATTTAGGATTTGAACCATGCTAGATTACTTGGGTAAAATGTGAGAAAAGAATGGCCAAACTTTCATCAATTATGTTTATTGGCAAATATTATCTTTACAGTCATAAAGTGGACTGAGAAACTTAGAGAATATAAGTATATTATAAAAATCCCTTTGCCCTATTTGGTCTTAAAACAAAGTTAAAGCAATAAAAAAACCTAACCTTTTACCCTTCCTGAAAAAAATCTTATTTAAAGTGAAACAATAATCTTAACCAAGAAAAAGCAAAAGATAAAACATTTGGGAAAATAAGAGTTAACATTTAGACCCAGAGCCCAGGGAACCATGGTAAATTGTGACCCTGCCATCTGGCACACAGGATTTTTACTAAGAGGCTTCTGGGCTTTAGTAGTTCGAATTCCCAGAGGAATTGAGGGCGGCTTTCATAGGTCTGTATCAGCCACTGGCATTTTCTCTGGGGACCTACTGTGATCAGTGAATGTGGACAAGTGACAAAGAATGAACAAGAAGATTTATCAGGAGAAGAAGGTCAGAAAAAACTCAGAATGTGAAAAAGAAAGTTCACAAGTTTCCTGGAACAGTACTTTGCTTTCAAAATCTCTGGCAGAATCCTAACAACAACTCTTTCCTTTGTAGTCAGGGATTTTAATGCTAATGTTTTTTCAAAGCACTAGATTCTTCTCTATTCATTAGTGTTCATTTCTTTAAAAAAAGTGTTTTATTGATGTTCCTTTTCTTTCCCCTTTTAAAAAATAGAATTGTTACTTCCAAATCGTTTCCTATCCTATCCTTTTTTTTTTTTTTTTTTTTTGCAACTGAACGCTTCTTTGTAACAAACCAGGAGAAGCAAGTAAAAGAAATGATCGCATTCACATGTCTGAAAATGCATGAATCACTCTCTGCATCTATAGTTCACTACCTCTCTAGAGAGAGGCAAAAATGAGTGAGCATTTCTTAGACTTCTCTCCCTACACTTCACAGAAGAATCTAACATATAATCACTGTCTACAATCCTCTATGTCTTTCCCCCAGAAATATTGCATTGCAGTAGCGGTAGTTTGAGTTCTAGCTTTATTTCTTACTAGCTGTTTGACCATGGACAAAGTCACTTAAACTCTGATCCTTTGCTAATACTAACATAGTGTATGGTGTTATAATGAAGAAAATCCTCTGTAAATATTACTGTTAAAATGTCATAAAGTGAATCAACATCTTTTTTTGCCAGACCTTTGCAAGCCCTCCTTTATGAACAAGTGATACTTTTCTTCAGCAGATTGCTCCCTTTATTATTCGTATTCTCTTATTAATCTTCAATCTCTATTGCCTATTAGCTGCTTCCAGGAGAAATAGAAACTCTGATGTGAAGGTTTGCCTCATCCCATTTGGTGTCCACCTTTCCCCTACCTCTTAGCTGTGGCTCTAAGAAACTGTAGCATGCATATTAGAACCCTAGTAAACACATCTCAACAGGCAGGCTAAACCAGTTTGATGGTAACCATCAAGCCTCAAACTCATTGATATTTATTCCAAAGCATACGAAGAATTCCCCTATTGGAATGAGATAAAAACAATTATCCAATGATTATGAAGGCAGCTAGAGTAAGCCCAGTGCAGGATTTAGAGCTGGTTAAATAACAAAGGCATTGCATCCTGGTCACTCATTGTATCCTGAGCCATCTCTAGTTGTCTTGACATTTTGTCAAAGATTTTGATGACTCTGGGAGAGAGGGGGGGGGAAGAGGGGAAAGAGGGTGAAGGGAGAGGGGAGAGGGGAGAGGGGAGAGAAGGAGAGAGAGAGAGAGAGAGAGAGAGAGAGAGAGAGAGAGAGAGAGAGAGAGAGAGAGTGCCAATTTTGTGCAATTCTGCTTCATTTAAATCCAATTCATCCATGAGTCAAGACATCACCTATAATGTCATTGGTCCCCTTTAAAAATGAAGGACAAACAACAACAATTAGCTGCCTCCCTATTGCCTACAAATATGATTATATCTCTCCCATCTTTAAAAACATCTTACTTAATCCATCCATAGTTAATCCCGTAGTTAGGATTTTCATGGTCAAACATCTTGAAAAGTCTATATACAGTGTGCCCACTTCCTTTCCTCTAACTCTCTTTTTTAATTTTTAATTTTGGCAATTGAACTCACTGTCCAACTAAAATAATTTTCTCCAATTATCAATCACTTAGTTGCAAAATCTACTGACTTTTCCTCAAATCCATCCTTCTTGATCTCCCCAAGATTTTGACATTTCTTTTTTATACTGTCAACTCTTTAGGTCTTTGTGATACTTCTCTCTCCTTGGATCTCTTCCTATCTGATCCCTCTTTTCAATTCTTTGCTGTCACAAAAAGTGCTGCTATAAATATTTTGTTATATATAAGGATTTTCTTTTTATTGATGACCTTCTTGTAATATAAGCTTAGTAATGGAATCTCAGGATCAAAGGGTGTAGACATATAGACATGTTAGGTACTTTATATAATTGCACATTTCTTTCCAAAATGATTGTGCTGATTTACAACCCCGCACATAATTAAAGTAACTATTTTGTTTTTTGTAATTGTTTATTTTTCTTATTTGATTAAGAATATATCTCTGTTTTGTTTTTTTTTTTTTTGGATAATTGAGTCCCATTGTTTCTGACTTTAAGTTCTCTAATTTGTTCCATTATTCTACCTTTCTTATTACTAATATCAGATAATTCTGATGGCTGCTATTTTACTTTTGACAAAGTAAAGCATTCATTTATATTATATTTTTAAAATCTGCAAAGCATAATTAAAGAAGGGCTTTTAAAAATATCCATCTAATCTATTTTAAACCAAAAACAAGTATTATATGCATTAGGAATGCATTAGAATATTTTTCAGTAAATACTGCAGTAAAGCAAGGATGCTCATTCTCTCACTATTAATCAATATAGTTATGGAAATGCTGGCAATAGTAGTAAGACAAGAGAAAGAAATTAAAGGCATAAAATGAGTAAAGAGGAGATAAAACATCATTATTTCCTAAAGATATGATAATTTACCAGAAAACTTAGGGATTCTTGAAAGATACTGATTGAGACAATGGTTTTAGCAAAATTTCAGACTACAAAATATAACGCTTGAAAATCATCTTCATTTCTATGTAATGACAAAATCCAAGAGACAATTAATGAAAAATAACTATTCCAAATAACTATAGAATGCACAAAATATCTGGGAACTGGTCTACCAATTCACATAAAAATTTATATAGCTTCAATTACAAAATGTTCCTTAAAGAAATAATTTTGTGATTATTATTCAGTCACGTCTGACTCATAGTGACTCCATTTGATTTGCCATTTCCTTCTCCAGCTCATTTGACAGAAGGGAAACTGAAGCAAACAGGTTTAAGTAACTTGCCTAGGCTCACACAACTTGTAAGTATTTGAGATCAAATATGAACTCACTAAGGTAAGTCTTTCTTACTCCTAGTCCAGCACTCTATCCACTGACCCAGCTAAAAGCTCCCAAAAATAAGGAACTTAGAAAGCTAGAAGAATATTTAGTAGCTCATAATTGGGCCATGCCAATATAATAAAAGTGACAATCCTATCAAAGTTAATTTAAACTTTAAATGTGATGCCAAATGAATTGTCAAAGGGATACCTAATTAGAATGTGGTGAAAATAATAACAAAAGGTATGTGGAAAAGCAAAAAATTGAAAATACCAAGAGAAATAATGGAATGTAGAGATGAAGGAAGAATAGCATTCTTTAGAAGTTTAATTTAGAAGATATTATAAGTCTTTTAGCTCCAATTTCTCCAGCAATTTGTTCAGTTCTATACTTTCCCTTTAATTTAGAGTTATTCAAAACCAAGAGAGAGATATTAAAATTTTCTGACACTATTGTGTTACTATGTTTTCTTTTAGCTTAGTTCATTTTTCTTATCCATTTAGATCTTATGACATTTGAAGAATATGAATTTGTTATCAATATTGGTTTAGTTGTCTATGATTCCTTTCAGCACAATGTACTTTTCTTTTTTTTTTTTTTTTTTTTTTAAATTTTTTTTATTATATATATATATATATATTTTATAATATTATCCCTTGTATTCATTTTTCCAAATTACCCCCCCTCCCTTATTCCCTCCCCCCGACGACAGGCAATACCATACATTTTACATGTGTTACAATATAGTCTAAGTACAATACATGTGTGTGAATATCATTTTCTTGTTGCACAATAAACATTAGAATCCGAAGGTACATGCAACCTGGGCAGACAGATATTAGTGCTAACAATTTACATTCCCCTCCCAGTGTTTCTTCTCTGGGTGTATCTACCTCTGTCCATCATTGATCAACTGGAAGTGAGTTGGATCTTCTTTATGTTGAAGATTTCCACTTCCATCAGAATACATCCTCATACAGTATCGTTGTTGAAGTATACAGTGATCTTCTGGTTCTGCTCATTTCACTCAGCATCAGTTGATTTAAGTCTCTCCAACCCTCTCTGTATTCCTCCTGCTGGTCATTTCTTACTGAGCAATAATATTCCATAACTTTCATATACCACAATTTACCCAACCATTCTCCAACTGATGGACATCCATTCATCTTCCAGTTTCTAGCTACAACAAAAAGAGCTGCCACAAACATTTTGGCACATATATGTCTCTTTCCGCTCTTTAGTATTTCTTTGGGATATAATCCTAATAACAGCAATGCTGGGTCAAAGGGTATGCACAGTTTGATAACTTTTTGGGCATAATTCCAGATTGCTCTCCAGAATGGCTGGATTCTTTCACAACTCCACCAGCAATGTATTAGTGTCCCAATTTCCCCACATCCCCTCCAACATTTGTCATTATTTGTTCCTGTCATCTTAGCCAATCTGACAGGTGTGTAGTGGTATCTCAGAGTGGTCTTAATTTGCATTTCTCTGATCAGTAGTGATTTGGAACACTCTTTCATGTGAGTGGATATAGTTTCAATTTCTTCCTCTGAGAATTGTCTGTTCATATCCTTTGACCATTTATCAATTGGAGAATGGTTTGGTTTCTTATAAATTATGGTCAGTTCTCTATATATTTTGGAAATGAGACCTTTGTCAGAACCTTTGTTTTTAAAAATATTTTCCCAATTTGTTACTTCCCTTCTAATCTTGTTTGCATTAGTATTATTTGTACAGAAACTTTTTAGTTTGATGTAATCAAAATCTTCTATTTTGTGATCAATAATGATCTCTAGTTCTCCTCTGGTCATAAATTCCTTCCTCCTCCACAAGTCTGAGAGGTAGATTATCCTCTGTTCCTCTAATCTATTTATTATCTCCCTCTTTATGCCTAAATCATGGACCCATTTTGATCTTATCTTGGTATATGGTGTTAAGTGTGGATCCATATCTAATTTCTGCCATACTAATTTCCAGTTTTCCCAACAGTTTTTTCCAAATAATGAATTTTTATCCCTAATGTTGGAATCTTTGGGTTTGTCAAAGATTAGGTTGCTATAGATGTACCCTTTTTTGTCCTTTGTATCTAATCTGTTCCACTGATCTACCGGTCTATTTCTTAGCCAATACCAAATGGTTTTGGTGACTGCTGCTATATAATATAGCTTTAGATCAGGTACACTTAGACCACCTTCCTCTGAGTTTTTTTTCATTAGTTCCCTTGCAATTCTTGACCTTTTATTCTTCCATATGAATACAATGTACTTTTCTTGTTTATCCTTTTGGGATCTTGAATGTTTGTTTTTGCTTTGTCTGATGAAATAATTGCAAGTCTTCTTTTTCTGGATTTGCTTCATGCATTGTAAATTTTTTTTCAATCTCTCATTTTTATTTTTTTTTTGTGTGTATGTTTTTAAATGTGATTTTTGTAGGCAGCATATTGTTTTCTTAGCCAACCCATCACTCTTTTTTGGTTTTATTGTATTATTAAATCCAATCATATTTAAAGTTATGTGAGTTAAGTTCAAATATTCTTCATCCATTTGTCTCTAATATCTTGTTTTTCCACATTAGGATTTTCCCTCCTTTTTTCTGTAAATATAGTATTATTTCTCCTCAAATATTTTAATCTGTTTTAAGATAATCTTATCCTCCTTGAATCTTCTCCTCTCATCTTTAAATTCCTCCTGCTGTTTGTTATGCTTACCCTAGTTTTGTTTACTAATTCCTTTATTTCTTATTGCTTTTATCTATTTAGTTTTCTCTTCTCTATTAAGTAGTCAAATAAAATTCCTCCTTTGTTCTTCCCTTTCAACTTGTTTTGTTAGTTAATTTTTATAATTTCATTTTCTGTGTCTTTCTGTAAAAAGTTTTCTTTCCTCTCATTTTCTTTATTATTTATCTTTTTTTGTTTATTCTATATTCATTAATCCTCATGGAATTAAAGCTTTTAAGATACCTATTTTGGCTTCTTTTTTCTAAGCGGTTTCTTTTTCATTGTCTGATAAAACTTATCTTTGGCCCCTTTTTATGTTTTGCTTTATGATTAGGAATATCAATTCCTACAGGTAACAGGATACTGCCTAATGGAATGAATTTTTATTTCCCCTTATTGTGCAGTTTATCATTGATCTTTGTTCTCCCAGGTTTTTGTTTTTGTTTTTGTTTTTGTTTTTGTTTTGTTTTGTTTTTTACATACATCAGAATTTTCTTCCTGAGTTCATGCCTTCCCATTCTGCTAGCTCTGAGTTGCTCACAGGAACTCTGATTCCATTTCTTCTGGATGCAGGATGCTTCTCTCTCTCTTTCTCTTTTTGGTAAATATTCATTTTAAAAAATTTTTTTGAAGCATTCTTTTTTCTTTCTTTTTTTTTAAACTAGCTTTTTATTTTTCAAAATACATGAAAGGATACTTTTGAACATTCTGAGTGCTTCTCTTAAGCATTAGATCTCTGCAGATCATACCCATTTTAAGGCCCCTTCTTACTTTATCAAAAATCTCTCAGCAGCAGGAAAAAAAAAAAAAAGAAAGAAAAACATAAACCTTGCAACAAATAAGCCTAGTCATGCAAAGCAAATTCATGTTTCTCATGCCTAAAAGTGTCTCATTTTGTACCTTGAATCTGTCTCCTTTCTATAAGGACTTGGGTAGCATGCTTCAGCTTAATCTTCTGAAATTATGCTTGATCATTGCATTAATCATAATTCTTAATTCTTTTGAAATTGCTTTTCTTTCTTTAAAATAGATCCTTACTTATTGCTATCTTTTTCTTTCACATTACCTAGATCTCTTCCTATATAACTTCCCTATATCCTCCCAGAGAGCTATCTCTTAGAAAAAGAAGAGAAAGAGAAATGAAATATCAGCAAAACTGATCAATATACTGAAAAAATTTGGTATTATATGCAAGATTCCTCATTCATAAACCTTATATTTCTTCAGAGGAATATGAGGAAGTGTCTTCTCATATCTCTTCTTTGGTTCCAAGCTCTATTTTTATTATTTGTGATAATTGTTCTACTTCTTCGCATTGATGTACGTATTGTACATATTGTTCTTCTGATTCTGTTAACTTCACTTTGCATCACTTTAAACAAATCTTTGCATATTCCTCTGTCTTCATCAATTTTATTATTTTTTACTGCTCAGAAATATTCCACTGCATTCATGTACTATAATGTGTTTAGTCATTCCCCTATTAATAGTTACCTCCTGTGATTCCAATTCTTTGATACCACAAAAATATGTGCTATACAATGTTTTGGTATATATGGAGTCTGACTTCCTCCCTCCCTCCCATCTCCCTCCTTCCCTTCCTTCCTTCCTTCCCTCCTTCCTTCCTTCCTTCCTTCCTTCCTTCCTTCCTTCCTTCCTTCCTTCCTTCCTTCCTTCCTTCCTTCCTTCCTTCCTTCCTTCCTTCCTTCCTTCCTTCCTTCCTTCCTTCCTTCCTTCCTTCCTTCCTTCCTTCCTTCCCTCCCTCCCTCCCTCCCTCCTTCCTTCCTTCCTTCCTTCCTTCCTTCCTTCCTTCCTTCCTTCCTTCCTTCCTTCCTTCCTTCCTTCCTTCCTTCCTTCCTTCCTCCCTCCCTCCCTCCCTGCCTCTCTCCCTCCCTCCCTCCCTCCTTCCCTTCCTTCCTTCCTTCCTTCCTTCCTTCCTTCCTTCCTTCCTTCCTTCCTTCCTTCCTTCCTTCCTTCCTTCCTTCCTTCCTTCCTTCCTTCCTTCCTTCCTTTCTTCCTTCCTTCCTTCCTTCCTTCCTTCCTTCCTTCCTTCCTTCCTCCCTCCTTCCCTTCCTTCCTTCCTTCCTTCCTTCCTTCCTCCCTCCCTCCCTCCCTGCCTCTCTCCCTCCCTCCCTCCCTCCTTCCCTTCCTTCCTTCCTTCCTTCCTTCCTTCCTTCCTTCCTTCCTTCCTTCCTTCCTTCCTTCCTTCCTTCCTTCCTTCCTTCCTTCCTTCCTTCCTTCCTTCCTTCCTTCCTTTCCTCCCTACCTTTCTTTCTTCCTTCCTCCTTCCTCCCTCCCTCCCTCCCTCCCTCCCTCCTTCCTTCCTTCCTTCCTTCCTTCCTTCCTTCCTTCCTTCCTTCCTTCCTTCCTTCCTTCCTTCCTTCCTTCCTTCCTTCCTTCCTTCCTTCCTTCCTTCCTTCCTTCCTTCCTTCCTTCCTTCCTTTCCTCCCTACCTTTCTTTCTTTCTTCTTCCATCTCTCCCCAATAACCTCCTGGAATTTATGCCAAGCCATGGGATCTCTCAGTCAAAGGATACAAATTGTTCTTCTTAACAATGTTCTAACTGCACAAATTGTTCTGCGTTGGCTCACTTCACTATGTACCAATATTTCTTAATTTTTTTTGAAACTGTCTTTCTGATAAATTCTAATAGGACATTACATTCATAAACCATAATTTGTTTAGATATTCCCCAACTGATAGTCACCACTTTTTCCTGTTCTTTACTATAACAAAAGGCCTGAAATAGATATAATGCATACATATGGATCTTTTTTCTGTATTTTTGATCTCTACTAGAAAGTAAGGCTAATAATGATAATAGCTGATCAAGTACAGGCACAGATTAATGGCTATGCTATATACTTTTTTGGGGTTAAGTGATTTGTCCAGGGTCACACAGCCAGGAAGTATTAAGCGTCTAAGGTCAAATTTGAACTCCGGTCCTCCTGACTTCAGGGATGGTGCTCTATCCACTATACCAACTAGCTGCCCCACTATGGAACATACTTTTAAAGAATTTTTTAGATGACTGGACCAATTTATAATTGCATCAATAGATACTTTATGTCTCTCTTTTCTAAGCCCCTTCAACAACTATACTTTTCCTTTTTTGTTTAATTCTGTTCAATAAACTTTTATCAAGGGCCTTCTATATGTCAGTCACTATGTTAAGCATTGGCCATATAAATAAGAAAAAGAAAGACAATCTTTACCTTCTGGGAGATAACTGGCTGAGGTGGGAAGGGCTTTGTTCTGTGAATTTGAAAGCAATCAGAGCAGCAGATAGACAGTGGAATGAATTGTAAGGTCCAAGTTTTGCCCTCTGAGGAAAGATTTGGGCAAAATAATTATGTTCCCCAACCCTTCAATCAGAAAGCAAAAGAGACTGAGGTAAATAGAAAGGTCTTCTTATCTTTGCTAATCTGGGAGGTTTGAGGTAAAATCTCAGAATGTTTTAATTTACATTTCTCTAATTATTAGAGATTTGGAGTATTTAGACATGATTGTTGATAATCTTGCACTTTTTCTACTTGAAAACTCTTAGTATGTTTTAATCATTTATTTATTGGGGAATTGAATGAGATGAGGTGAGATCTTTCAAGATAGTTGTGAAAATCGAGTAAGGGCTCATCTACTTCAGAGTTTGAGTAGGCCTGAAGGACTTTGAGCATTGATTCAAGGGCATAATTGAATCCCCTTTCTGCTATCCTCCCAAGACACAATTTCCTCCCTGTTTCAGTCAAATATGGGCAACTATGTACCTATTGGTCAAGTTCAATTTCGAGGGTAGATCTCGAGTTTAGAATGTAAGACTCTCAGCCAATGAGGATGAGGTCAGTGATGGGAGAGGATGTTTTGAGTTAGGGATTAAAGGTGCTGTCCTCCCCTCTCTTTGATTGTCTGCTCAAAGGGTGGGACGCCCTTCTCAAACTTTGTCTTGCTCTAGAGATCTCTCCAGCTTTTTTTTTTTTTTATTAAATGGTGACCCCTCACCATTTCCATACCACACAGAATGGTTCATGGTCTTATACATTTGCATAGAATATATCCACATGTATATATGTGTCTATATATTAGCATTTATCAGAGAAATTTACTCAGTGAAAGTTTTTATTATTATGTTGTTAGTCTAGCACAATTCAATTTAGTAAATTTTTAATGAGCATCCAATATATTCAAGAACTCTGATAATTGCTGGGCATATAAAGATAAATGTGCCACAGATCCTGTTCCCAAAAAGCTTATAACCTAACAAGGGAGAAAAGATCTATACAGAAACAACCAGGATGTGAGGGATCTGGGCTGATTAAAAAAAAAAAAAAAAAAAAAAAAAAAGCCAAGAAAATTATTGGGAGAAATCTGAGGAAGGAGGATTTCATCTGGGCAAGGGAGAAAAGTGTAGAGGGGAGAATCAGGGGATAGTATAGAGGGGATGGTACCTGAATAATAATAAAAGCTGACATTTATATGGTGCATTAAGATTTGTCAAGCACTTTATATACTGTCCTCAAGTATTCCAAAGGTCATCACATGAAAGAGGAATTCTATTTGTTGTCCTAGGCCCCAGAACCCAGAATGAAGAGCAATATATGGAAGTTTAAAAGTGGCGAATACAGGCTTAATTACTAGCAATTAGAGAAATTTCATAAGTAGACTTTCATACCTCAGAAGATAATAGTTTTCTCTTTATTTTCAAAATTAGTTATTTGACTGTGCATGTGTGTGTGTATGTGCATGTATTTTAAGTTTTTCTTTCCTTCCTTTTTAAAAAAAGGCAATATGAGTTAAATGATTTATAAAATTAGCAAATGTCTGAGGCTGGATTTGAACTGAGGTGCTTCTGACTCTAGAGCTATCTACTGTATCACTTAGTTATGCTCTCATTTGCAAAGTATATTACAGGAGGGATTCTTGTTCAGGGACAAGTTAGAATGACCTCTGAGGTCCTTTCAAATTCTGAAATTCTCTTAAATTCTCTCTTTTTCTTCTCTTTCTCCTCTCTCTTTCTCTCTCTTTCTCTTCTCTCACTCTCTCTTCTTCTCTCTCTCAAAGCTATTTATTTTCAAAACATATGCATAGTTTTCAACATTCACCCTTGTAAAACTTGTGTTCCAATTTTTTTCTCCTTCCCTTTCCCTCATCCTCTCCTCTAGACAGCATGTAATCCATTATATGTTAAACATGTTCAGTTCTAAATATATTTTCACAATAATCATGCTGCACAGGAAAAATTAGAACAAAAAGGAGTAAAATGAGAAAGAAAGCAAAATGCAAGTAAGCAACAACAAAAGAGTGAAAATACTATGTTGTGATTCACAATCCATCCCCACAGTCCTTTCTGGGTGCAGATGGCTCTCTTCATCACAAGACCATTGGAACTGGCCTGAATTATCTTGCCACGTCTCTGGTGCAGTAGATATAGTACCACTCCTGAAATCAAGAGGACCTGAGTTCAAATTTGACCTCAGACAGCTAACATTTCCTAGCTGTGTGACTTTGGGCAAGTCACTTAACCCCAATTGCCTTAGCAAGAAAAAAAGAAAGAAAAAGAAATAGCCACGTCCATCAGAATGGATCATTGTATAATCTTGTTGTTGCTGTGTACAATGTTCTCTTGGTTCTACTCACTTTTGAAGTTCTCAGAATCTGTGTATCACTTTTGGACCTCAGAAAAACCCTATGAGTTCAATACAATAGGTTCAATATAACAGCCTTGTTTTGTTGATTAAGAAAATAAGGCTAATGTACTTAGATGAATTGCCCAGATTCACACATATCAGAATTAGGATTCGAATTCAGTTCTTCATAACTCTAAATCTAACCTTTATTTTCTTCCTCCTTTTTTTTTTTTTTTTTTTTTTTTTTTTTGGTGAGGCACTTGGGGTTAAGTGACTTGCCTAGGTCAAGGGCACTTGGGTCACTCAGCTAATAAGTGTTAAATATCTGAGACTGGGACTATGCTCTATCCACTGTGTCATTTAACTGCCCTAAATCTAACAGATCATCTATTATGCTACATTGACCCTACTCAGCCCTAAAGATAGTAAAGGTCTTTCTTCTAAATAAAACAGATTAAATTAATTAAAATAATTGATTAATTTTAATCAATTATTCAATTAAAAACAGAAATGGAGATCTGGGTGTCAATGAATTATATATTACTAAGTTAGCAGATCATATCTCACAGAAATATTATAATCTTACTGTAATGCTCTTGAGGAATTTGGTGTAAGATAGGTCATTATTCTGGATTCTAGCCAAGGAGTTTAATTATACCCCAAAGATCTCATTTTAAGTGAATTTGACTATGGGGCACTCCCATGATAAGGAAACACACTTACTCCTTTTTGAGGCCACTGAATATATAATTTACTCATTAAGGTATAATTTTCAATTAACAACATTTATTAAATACCTATTATATGTATGTAAAACATTTTTGCTTTCTTTTTGTCATTTTGTTTAATTGCTTTACCATATAGTACTTAATTCTTGGTTTGGAATTATATATAAGCAATTAAAATACATAACAAAATCAAATCTAGTTTTGCTGAACTGCCTGCATCCTTTCTCAGCTTTTAAAATTTTAATTTCTAAAATATAGTTTAAATTTGTCTTATTCTGAATTAATAATTATGTATTATTCCACTTCAGGAATTCTTCAATCCTTTCAGACCATATTTTTCCTCACTTATGATATTCCATTTCCAGTCTCTTTACATAGAATGCATTTCTTATTGCCTTTGCATTTTATAATCCTTACTTTTTTTTAAAGCTCAGCTTAAGAATCATCTCCTTCAGAAAACCTATCCTAGTTCTTTGAGATAGTAGTACCTCCCAGAAAATTACTTTATATTTATTTTGTGTATACTTATATATGTATATGTCATTTGTCCCAGTAGAATGTAAGCTTCCTAAGGGCAGGAACTATTTCCTGTCTTTGCATCCCTAATATTTAGAACAGTACCTGGAACATGATAAAACACTTAAGTGTTTACTTGAAAACAGCAGATATTTATATAGAATGTCTTCAGAGTCTATGGAGGGTTTTAAGCTACTAAAGCTTACCTTCTACAAAGCTTTATGGTTCATATACATTGTGTTATTTAAGCTTCATTTTTTTTGAAGCAATTGTGATTATAAATGACTTGTCCAGAGACACATAGCTGGCAAATGCTCCACTGTGCTACTTAACTGTCACCACTTAAAGTTCATTTAAGGACAATAGGTATTCTAGATACAATTATCCTTGTTTTACTGAACATAATGCAAGAGCTATGTTAAGTTAAGTGACTTGCTCAGGGTCACAAAGTTATTAAGTGGGGAGAGAGGAGGACACAGGATTTGAGTTTAGGCCATCTTTTTTCCAAATCAAGGTACTTTAGTTACTGCACCACATAGAAGTAATGTACTTACTAAAACTTTCCTGGTCTGAAGAAGCAAATGTTAGTCTTCTTTTTCTCCCACCAAATCAATGAACTTAATTTAGTTGCAGAGAACAATTTCATTCAGCACTGGGTAAAACAGATACTATTAAGTGTATTTTCTGTAACAAATCAAATAGACTAAAATATTTCTGTTAAGCTCACTGGCTGGAGTGGGTCATCAGGAAAAGGGTCAACAGAAAGGTGAGTATGGAACCAATTATGTATGAACACATAGCAATTGTTGCTTTACTCGTTTGATGGTAGTATTGGATTAAGAAATATCTCCCTATCATATATGCATGTGTGTATGTAGCACACACACTTACACATGTGCACACACACTTATAATATACACAATACACTTACATTCTTATAGTATAAGCACAACACATATATACTTACACATATGCACATATTGTGTACATGTATGCTATAAGCACAGTGCACAATATATATATGTGCACAATTTATACTTACACATACATATATACCCACACAAAGTTACAAGTATCCTCATGCACATGTACATGCATTGCATACATACACATGTATACATATTGTACATACATACTATAAGTACACAGTACATATATTTGAACAGTATACATATATACACAGATAAATACACATACAACTAGACTCAAATACATATACATTTACACACATGTATATATGCACTGCACACAATGCACATACACTTATACACATTTATGATATATACAGTTATATTGTGCATATTATATATTATTATACATTATATATAATATATATCACTATATATAATATGTACATGTAGCTATATATGTAGACACATTCCCAAAACTCCTTCACTCCATCCTCCCCCTTCTCCATTTTATACACACACACACACACATATTATATATACATATATAATATATATATTTGGAAATGCTATGGGTCAGGAAAAAGAATGTAGAGAAAAAGAGTGACCTTTAGGAAAAGGATGACTGGGTTAATGGAGTATGAATGAGAAAAGCAGGAATGGCTTGGGTGGATGAGACAGAAAGCCATGTCAATGGAGAATGACAACCTAGAAGGGACCAGAGGAGATCAGTCTGGAAATAAAGAGAATCATTTCTGGATGTGAAGTCCATGGTAAAACAGAGCACCCAATTTGGACTATTAGGTTGCTGCTTGGATTGTAGTCTGGCCTGCTGTGTGTTGTGCCTGAAGAACCAGCAGAAAGGTTTTGTTTTCTCAAGGATCAGGGGTGCCAAGGGAAATATTTCTAAGGGGCTGGGGGTGGAGTAGGGTAGAAGTTGAGTGGAACTAGGAAGAGAAACCAGACTTTTCAGAGGCCCTGCAAGGGGTAACCTGGACCAGGTAGGGGCAGGACTCAGCCACACTGTTTACATGTCATTTGCCAGCTTGTCTGGAGTTTGTATTCTGAGATTCCTCACATTCTAGAAAACTAGTTTCTTGTACTCTCCACAGCTGTCTGAGGAGATATGTATGAGGCAGTTGTTAAGGAGGTGAAAGGCAGAGACCTGAGGGCTGTGTTCTTAAAGCTTTCACCTGAGCAACTCAGAGATGGAAGACAGGGAGATTTTTGTCCCAGCTGCTCCTAAAATTTCATCACAAATAGAGGTAGTTGGAAAAACAGTGAACAAGGAAATGAGGATAAATGTGTTTTTGTTCCTTAAATTTTATATTGGTCTTTCTACTTCTATCTTGATCACAAGAATGCAGGTTTGGGTTAAATACATGGGAAGGAGGAGGAAGGAGGTTGTATCACAGTATTACAATAAGGGCTTTGCTAAGCAACTGTGGTTCTTGCTACTCAGATGTATATTCTATCTAAATAAATTAGCTCAGAGAGGTTACTTTCCTGACTACCTCCTCCTCTTGTTTCTTCCTACTCTCTTTTTCTTACCAATTCAACTATTGTCTTTCACTCACAAAATCATTTATTCATTCAATATCTTTTAAGCATCTTTTATAAGATAAGCACTGTTAGGTGTATAGGTGATAGAAAAATAATAATAAATAGCAGTTAATATTTAGATAGTGTTTGAAAGTTGGCAGAGAATTATATATATATATATATATATATATATATATATATATATATATATATATATATATATATTTAGCTCATATGATCTACACAGCAACTCTGTGAGGTGGGTACTATTATTTTCACAGATGATGAAACTGAATCTGAGAGAAATGAACTACCTTGCCCAGGGTCCTCTTCAATATCTGAGGTAGAATTTGAATCCAAGTCTTCCTATATCTAAGACCAGCACCTATACTCACATTTCTTCATAATCTTCTTCTTCATATTCTTTTTTCTTTCATTTTCTCACTCTTTATCATTTCTTCCCTTAATCTTAGGAGCCACTTCACTTAATTCCTTTTTATTCATTTGCATAATGCTTTTTTTCTTACCTTTAACATGTTTCTATGTTTATACATGGGATCTTGGGCATAGATGAATATTAAAATGTCCACATGTACAGTGAAATTTAAAGGGCTTTTGTTTGTTTTATAGTTTAAAACCATACTAAGATTTTTGGGACTCACTGTGTATATACACATATCTGTATAGAGGGAGAACTGTGTATGTACGAGCACAAATCTAGATTATGGAATGGAGTCAAGAACACCTGAGGCAAAAATAATTATTCCATGACAAATGTTGGATATGAAATTCTGGGCAAGTCAATTTATCTTTTAATGATCCAAGTATTTCTGGAAAATTCTTAATTGTCCAGCAGATGCTTAGCTGAATGAGTAGAAATGGTTTCCTCATTGGCAGGTCTTCATACAAATGCATCCATAGATCTGGACTTAAAGACATAGCAAGTCAAATAGGTGAATGTAGCCACAGTTATGACCAGTAAGTCTAAAAGATTATTGCATCTGCTTTGTTCTTATTACCTCTTCAGAGGTCTCTGTTTTAAGGAAAATCATGGTTAATTTAGCTAAGGACAGAATCAAACAAAAATAAATCCCCCCTTTTTCCTTGCTCCTCCAAACACCCCTCCCCTCCATGTCCACAATCTTTCCTATTCATAGTGGTGGCACTGTGCCAGTCTCTGTCAACAGAGAGATAAAAGCTCCAAGGAGATAAGAAAGAGCAATGAGACAGAACCTAGAGCAGCAGCTTTCCAATCCTTTGGTCTCAGGACCCTTGGCATTCTTTAAGATTTTTTTGTACTTGTTTTATTCTTAACTTACAAAATAAAACAAGCATGTCTGTTATATAGTAGAATAGAAAAAAAAGATGATCATACATGAAACTGCAAATCTATTATGTACAAATTTTCTGAATTTAATAAAATAAGCATTTCTGTAAAATAGAATAGAAAATAGATGATTATACACAAAACTGCAAAACTATGTACAATTTTTGTTCTGAACTTAATAAAACAAACATTTCCATAACATAATAGAAAAGAAAAAAAGATGATTGTACACAAAACTGCAAATCTATTATGTATAACTTGTTATTCCTTTTAAATATATAATAACATTATTATATAAATTTCTTTCTTCTCTCCTTGATGACTACCATTGGACACAAATATATATATAAACATTCTATAATTCTCTTATTTATTAGTTCTTTCTTTGGATGACCTCTTGACATTCTGAAAATTTTGTTTGATGACACCAAATAGCTTATATTTATATCTGTTGATATTTACTGTATTAGAAATTAAAACCGATAAAAAATTTAAAAATCTATTGATTCAAGGAAAAATAATAGTAACAAACCCATTACACATTACTATAAATAGCATATTTAAGAAACAAAAAGTAACTTTTTTCCAAATTAAAAAAAAATGAGAGAATCTAGAGCAGAAGTTTTCAAACTCTTTGGTCTCAGGATCTCTTGACATTCTTTAAAAAATATTTTATTTATTTTATTCTGATCTTAAGAAATAAAACAAGCATTTCTATAACATAGTAGAATAGGAAAAAAGTGATTGGACATGAAACTGCAAATCTATTATTTTTGTACAATTGTACGTATTTATATAAAGTGTTATTGTTTTACTTTTTTGGGGGGGGTAAATTTTTTAATGTTAAGCTTAGAAGACAACTAGATTCTTACATTTGTTTCTCCATTCAATCTATTTTGATATAGATTGATGCAAGGATAAAATAAAACTATTTGTAAAGCATTAGGCATAGAGAAATACAGAGTAGTTGCTATATAAATTTTTATTATGATGCTGTTGTTATCGTTCTAGTTGAAGTACGTGAAGAAAACCTGGTCTCATGTTGATATGTAGTTTGAAAAGGAATGAATATTTTAAATTATGTTTTGGTGTTATTATGAAAATAGTTTTAACTTCAACTCTCTGAAAGGATTTCAAGGATACTCAGGACTATACTTTGAAAATTGTTGATGTAGAACAAGGTTCAGGACAAAACTTCATTTTCGTAGAATATCTAGAGCTAGAAGGCATCTCAGAGCCAACTAGTCCAATTTGCAGATGAGGAAGCCATGTCCCAAGAAAGTTAAGCAATTTGCTGAAGGTCATACAGGAAATGCTACAGACAGGATGTGAACTTAGGTCAAAGCTGTGACTCTTTTTACTGACCGTAAAGTAGATAGCTTGTCATTATCACTGTCCCTCCTCTCCTTTCAGCATTACTATTATTATTAAGTTGTCTATGCCTTTACAGAAGTCACTTCCTATCTATGACTGATAGTATTCTCAACTTCCTTTACTGTATCCCATTTACTAAATATAGGGATTCCTTTAGATTCTGTCTTATCCTATCTTTTATTCCATCTTTCTTTTTCCTTTTTCTCTTCTCTTTCCTTTTAATCCCCTTTTCTCCTCTCCCTTCCCCCTTTCTCCTCCCTTCTTCCTTTGTTTCTCTGCATCAACAATTGCTTGATAGACATTCTCCCCAGGATGTTTCATAAGCATTTCAAAGTTAGTATGTTCCAAACAAAACTCATATTTCTTCTAAATTTGAGGATAAAATGTATTGTTTCAATTTATTTTCATTTATTTGACTAATAAATTTGCTTCTATCCTTCCCTTTCCCAACCTCAACCATTGGAGAGGGTAATTCTAGGATGTTTCCTTAGAAGATTTCTGTTAACTTTTTAGTTTTCCATTCCTTCAATACAGCTCTACCCAAATCCACAGAAAAGGCACAAAGGAGAAAGAGGAAGAAGGAAAAAGTTCTCCTCTCCTCCCTAAGGCAAAGATTTGTTTTATTTTCTCGAATTTTGATGATGGTCTGTTTTTTATCCCTTCTGATGGAGAGCCTCCTGACTCATGGAGTCACCCTATAGGGAAATTTCTGTTTATCCAAAGATTAGTGTACACCGAGAAAGAATATGTTCTCTCTCAAGGTCACATAGTGACCCTTGTCAGAACTCAAAATAGAACCTGTGAAACTGGCCTTTCTTTCTTTCTTTCTTTCTTTTTTTTTTTTCTGTGATTTAACTTAGGCCTATCAGAATACAAACTCCTGAATTTCATTTAGGACTTCAACTGATTGTTTAATTTGTTTCAGTCTGTAGAGTTGACTAGCTCTCAGCTTCCATTAGGGCTTGATGAGACTGGACTTGGGCCCCGTCCACCATGGTGACACCTTAGCAAACAGGCCAGGGAAGCTGTCAGAAATTTTCTCTCATTGCCACCCTTCAGATGGAGATTATCAGGCGAGTAAGTGTTCCTCCTGATCATCTTTGGTAGCTATCCAGAAAGAATCAGAGTTCCCTTTGCTTTTTCCACAAAGAGTAATGGGGAGCCCTCATGTTCCAGCCAACAATCCCTCTTCTCAATAAAACAAATAGGTCTGAACATTGGCAGCTAGCTGAGCCTTTGCTTAAGACATAAAGGCAGTTCTGTCTGCCTGCAGGGTAAATATACAGCAAGCATTTAACTCCTTACTAGATAAGTCACACTGAGATGTCTTGAGAATAAGATGTATTCAGCTTCAGTTTATTTTTGTTTATCTGATTAATAAATTTGCTCCCCTCCCCTTGCCCGCCAACTTACTCAGCCTTTGGAGGGGGTACAGAATGAAAAAGCTTCATAGAAAGCATGTTAAACAACGATTCAGTTAAGAAGTACGCATTTTCAAAAAAAGAAATGAGGGGGTAGTATTTTAATGCATCCTAAAATTGTGCTTCCAAGGAAAAGTAGTTTATACCAGGTCCTGGCTCAATTCTACAAACCTTTACATAGTGCTTAGTATGTTCTAGGCATTGTCCTAGGTGCTGGGGAAACAGAGAAGGGAAAGGATACAATACTTGTCCTCAAGGATCTTTTTTTCTATTTGTGTTTTTAAAAATTATGTATATATATATATATATATATATGGATATAATACATATATATGTATATACACACAGATACCTGTTCTTTTTTTACATTTAAATTTTTTAAATTTATATGTAAATTAAAATGTTAAACATTCATTAAAATTTTTAGTACAAATAAATATGCTTTCTTTTTCTGAGCCAATTTCTTTTTTTCTTTTTATTCAACAGTATTTTGTTTTTCCAATTACATGAAATAGCTTTCAACATTCATTTTTGTAAGATTGAGTTACATGGGTATATTTTCAGTTAATAAACATTTATTTTCTCTCCTTTGTCACTGGTTAAAAAAAATGAAAAATAGTTCTATTAACAAATAAGCATAGTTAAGCAAACCAAATTCTCACATTAATCAACTTTTAAAATATCTGTCTCAATTCTGCATTGAGAGTCTCTCATTTTTCTGTCAGGAAGTGAGTAGATTTCATGGTTGGTCATTGCTTCAATTTTAAATTATTTTAAATGTTTCAAAGTCATTTTCTCCATAACTTCTTACCCCCAAATGTTGTATAAATTGTTCTCTTAGTGTTGATACAACTTGAACATTGAGTCTGATGGTGACAAAGGAGAGATAGACAAATTGCAGTAGGAAAATTAGCAGACCAGGCTCAGCTGAATTGAATAGAGAAATTCCCCCATCACAGTCCTCCAGGGAATGACCTAGCTCCAATTCTACACAATCTGCACCTCTATGCTGGTCTTCATTAGTCACTACATTTGCAAATTGTTGTGAATTCAGGTTTTCTCCCAAAGGCTACAGTACTCAGACATAAACAATTGCCATATGAGCAGCTAGTATGTTTCTATGTGATTTAGTTACCATTCATGCATATTCAGGCAGTTTTCTCTCTCTTTTGTATTTCTCCTAAGATTAGGTCTCTCTCAGCTACAAGTACATGACCACCAACATGGTCCAATCCCAGTTCCCATTTAGATGGAATTTTGACCTGCTTTTTTTTTTTTTTCTTTTTTTTTTTTTTTTTTTTCCTGATCTTGGCCTTATGAACACTGAGCACTGAAGGAAGCCTGAAAATTAAAGAGGCAGAGGTAAGGAGAGAATGCATTCTATGCATGTGGCCCAGTCTGTGTAAGCTACAACTATGTTTGAGAAATGGAATGCAATTCATGAGGAAGAGCAAGGTCAATCTGGCTGGACCATTGAGTTTTTTTTAAACAAATAGAATGGAGTTTCATAATAATAATATTACTAATTTCTCTCTCTCTGTCTTTCTCTCTCCCATATCCCTCATATCTGCCCCACCTCCATTTTGAGGTTTGCAAAGTGCTTCACATATATTATTTCATCTGATCCTCCTATGAGGCAGGGGCTATTTATTATTGGCATTTTACCGAGAAGGAAACTGGGGCTAAGCAAAATTAAGTAATTTGCATGGTACCACACAGGTCTGAGTTGGAATTTGAATTCAGGGCCTTTCTGATACCAAGTCTAATTGTCTTCTCCTACCTTGCTGCTTTATGAGTGCCATGAATAATAGCATTTATTTATTAGATTCCACTTCTTGGACTTCTGAGGTCAATATTGTTAGAGGGTGAATGCATGTGCACCATGCAAACATTTGAAAGGCATGCCCAACCCCAGAGTATATCATTCCTTCCTCCAAAATAAGTCCTCAGGATTTCCAGAATTAAGCAAAGCTGGAGTTTTTATTATTGCTATTATTGAAATAATCCTATGGTACTGGTACTTTGAGAAGACCATTGGCAAGGAGAAAAATTGCCAGTTGTAAGTCCACAGACCCCCCAGGTTTAAAGGGGTTGGGGAGCCACATGCTTTTTTTTTAAACCCCAGATGTCCTTATTGGGGGTACTGAATCAGCTGTTTGGTAATTATCTAAGCTATTCTTGCCTGATGGGAAAAGTAAAAGTTAGTTTCTGATATTTGAACTGTTCACTTGAAATGACTAATACTGAGGATATGGGGAATATTAAAATCATTATTTTGGATGGCTCTCTTACATAGGCTTGTGGTATAAAGTGTATGGTTTTTACAGTCTTTAAAAAAAGATATCCAGATGTACTTTTTGTATGTTTTAAATTATTTCTCACCACCTCCATGGTAGTAAAGTGAAATCTGATGGAAAAACTCTATGCAAAGTCACATCCAACTTGTATGTTTTATTTCATTTTATTTGTGGAGGGTAGAGGTGGAAAATGGTTTCTCTATACATGTCTTTATTACAATGCCTTCTATATTGATTGCAGCTAAAGTGACATATAGTACATACATCATCTTATTTGATTCCCATAGCATCTAGTTAATTTAGGTAATATCAGTATCATCCCAATTTCTTATCCAATTTTTTTTCTTTGCTTTTTGCTGAGGCAATTGGGGTTAAGTGACTTGCCCAGGGTCACACAGCGAGGAAGTGTTAAGTGTCTGAGGTCACATTTGAACTCAGGTCCTCCTGACTTCAGGGCTGGTGCTCTATCTACTGCTTCATCTAACTGTCCCTATCCCAATTTCTTAGCTGAAGAAACTGAGTCTTCAAGAGGTAAAAATCATTTGTCCAAGACCATATAACTATCAATCAATCAATGGACAAGCATTAATTAAGCACTTACTATATGTAACCATTGTCCTAGATAGCAGGGATTCAAAGATAAAAAATAAAAAACCTTGACCTCAAAGGAGCTTATATACTTTTGGTGGTGATATCATGTACCATATATGACTATCTACAAATTAAATGCATAAGTATAAAGTGATTTTTAGAATGAAGAACAGAAACTGGGAATGGGAATGAGGAAAGGCTTCATAGAAGGTGATATTTGACCTCAACTTTGAAGGAAACTAGGGATTCTAAAAGGTCAAAGGGAGGAGAAGATGCATTTTGGGAATGAGAGACAGTCAATACAAAGGAGTTAAGATGGGAGAGGGAGGGTTGTGTATGAGGAATAGTAAGAGGGATGGTTTGTGTAGATCATAGAATATGTGGAATATGAAATGGCAGAACTTCTAAAACTTGAAACCAAACTATCTAATTTTCAATCATGGACTCTTTCTTTTAAACCTTACTGATTTTCTTGATCTCAGATTATTATTGTATTTCCATTCTGAGGAATCCTAGGAATACATGGCTCAACAGCAGTTGAAGGGGATCTCAAGGCAGGCTTGGGGAAGAAACTGGCCTGGAGTAGGTTAATTTGCTAGCTAGGTTTTGGTTGACTCCTAAGGGCAAGTGAAAAATATCTTCAGGGCTAGGATTATAGGATTAGGATTTCAGACATGGTCCAAGACCCTTCAGTAGACAAACATGAAGCAAATTTCACAAAGCAGAAATGGCAAAAGTGAGTTTGACAAACAAAGACCAAGACAGAAATGGAGTCAGTAGGTTGTGGTGGTAGGAATGAATTTTGGCTTACTCAAGGGTTTCCATAAGTATTTCCTTTTTTTTTTTTTTTTTACTCTTAAATGATTGTTGTACCATGTCTTTACTTCATCAGCCCCTTGAAAATGACTGAAGTCTGAGGTTCTAGGGTAAAACTCCCAAATCAAAAAAACAAAAAAAACTCTGCATAGAGTTATTCCCATAGAGTTATTCATGGAACCATGAAAAATAAATGGACTTTATTTCACCCATTTCACAGATGACCAAATCGCTTGATTTTATTGAAAAGTGAGAACTCAAACTCTAGCTAGTGTGCATTGACACAGAAGTTCTGTGTAATTAGTAAGTCTCCAAGAATTTATTTAAGCACTTATTTTATGTCAGGCAGTGCATTAGTCACTGATATATAAAGAGAAAAAACTAAAATCAGTGCCTGACCTCAAGGAGCTTATTTTGCAGTGGAGGAGACAACTTATACATAAGTACAAACATAAATAAACATGGGGCATGTAGGTTAGCCTCAAAGGTAAAGGCACAATAACTTGTAGGCTCATAGATCTAGAACTGCAAGGGATCTCAGAAACCATATGTCCAATTCTATTTTGCAGATGAAGGAACTGAAGAAAAAAAGAAGTGTTGAATACAAGTCCTAGAAGGCTTTATAAATACTATTAGTAAATAGAATCCTATAAGTAGTCTACTTATAAATTGCCTCTTAATGAAAAGTTTTCTCTTAAGTTTTCCCACTTACTTTGATATATCAATGGATTTGTTATTTCATAGACATGAATATCTGCTCTACCAGTGAAAATAATTATCCATTCATGCTTTTCTAGCCTATGTGACACTTTTCTTTGTCTTCTCATGAATCACCACAGAGTATCCAGCTAATGAATCAGAGGGTTTTTCTTTGGGTACTTTAGCTGTCTTAGGTATTATTGTAGCATGTGGATTTTCTGTCATCCATTGATGTTGCCATATTGAACTCTCACTTTTTAAAAATTCAACATGTTATGGATCACATCTTTGATTCTACTACTGCCTGCATTATAATCTTGCCTTGATACTATGTAAGCTCCTTGACATCAGGGGTTATATTATTGTTAGCAATTTTGTATTGCTAGCCTATAGTAAACCTGTTAAATACTTAATAAGTGCTTGTTAATTGAAAAGCTTTCTATTTATTAGGTGATTGATCCTTTCAGGCTAAAACCTCTATCTCTTCCCTTTCTCCCGTGTTCTTGTACATATAATCGTACTTGTGTCCAGTAACACTGCATTAGAATGTCTTATCTAAAATGGAGTCTTAGGTAGAACTACAGGTAGGGGATATTTTCAGGTCTTCTTCCCTACTCAAACCAGAGGTTTCTTTTAACTCTTTTGACTTCTAAAGAATCAGGTCACTTCACTTCTTGTTTCCTGCTTGGTGTCCTAGTCACTTGAACTGGGCTATCCTCCTAAGTTTAGTTTTTTGTTTGTTTGTTTGTTTTTTATATGGAATAGTAAAGGAGTGTATGAAAGGATACTTCCTTCCTTCCTTCCTTCTTTCCCTCCCTCCCTTCTTCCTTCCCTCTTTACCTCTCTCCTTCTTTCCTTCCCTCTCTCCTTTCTTCTTTGCCTGCCTTTTAAAATTTTTCCTTCCTTCCTTCCTTCCTTCCTTCCTTCCTTCCTTCCTTCCTTCCTTCCTTCCTTCCTTCCTTCCTTCCTTCCTTCCTTCCTTCCTTCCTTCCTTCCTTCCTTCCTTCCTTCCTTCCTTCCTTTTCATTGATTTTTTGGAGTTTATTTGCTTGGGTTTTGTTTTGTTTGCATTAAATATTCAATTGTACAAACAATGCCTATCAATAGTTATAATTGTTGAGTCAGCTATAAAAATCTAGTTTGTGTCTACCTCTTCTTATTACAAAATTATTTATCATGACTAAGACAGTCTGAGTAAGACAATTGCTGTTACAATTTATCTTAGGCTGTTACTCTGAATTCCTTTGGAGAATAAATTAAATTTTTCTAGAGAGAAGAAGAACATTGCCTTTAAGCCACTGGGACAGGAGTACACACACACACATACACACACACACACACACACACACGGCATGAGGAACACTGGATGGGAGGCCCTCAAAATGCTGATATTGGCCCTATAGTTGTTTTGAAAGACAACAAAACAGTAGGAAGGAGGAAGGAGATTTCATTCCCTGAGAACTTTTCTGTTCAACTCTGGAAACAATAAAATACATTTCTCAAGGATGGGTTTGGACTAGGTCAATAATGTTAGGGTTAATGTTGGTAGCTTGAAAGAAGATTTAAAAGATAGTCTCCTCTTTTCTCTTAATCTAGCTGCTTTATTTTGTTTCTTTCTCATAGAATTCAGAAGAACATTATTGTATTTTGAATATGTTTGTTAAAGTTTTATCAGAAAACCATTCTTCTCATAAATGTGGCTAGTTGCATTTTTGGTATGATTTTATTGCAGTTAGGGGAGACAAGATTTTTTTAATCTTTCTCTAGAAGAATGTAGCTCTGTTCTCATAATGGAAGTTTGTGTGAAAATAGGATTCATGTACAGAAAATTGCATTAAACAAATGTTCATGAATCTACAACATTTTCCAACAGCATATTGTATCAAGTCTAATCTTTTCTCTCTAGATTTTAAAAACTTTCTTAGACTGTACATGTTTTACTCAGCCAGCCTTTGTCTTTATTCTTTTCTAACATGGATTTTTCATATCAGTGAGAATCTAGCTATTGTCCTTTTCAGGTGAAACATTGTAAATGTGTATATTTCCAAGGTAGACCAGTGTTTCTTGATCTGTGGATCACAGATAATTATGTGGATAAATGTGTGTGTGTAATCATGAAGTTGTTGCAAAGGGTCCATGACTCTATCAGTAAACAAATAAAATCTATCAGTAAAACTCTCAATTGAATAGTTGGCACCTTACAAATGTTTTACTAGTTTTCAAATAGGGCAGAAAGATGGTATGGTAGATAAGAGTGCTGGGCCTGGAATCAAGTAGACATCTTTCTGAGTTGAAATCTGCACTCAGACATGTACTAGCTGTGTGACCCCGAGCAAATCACTTAACCCTATTTGCCTCAGTTCCTCATCTGTAAAATGAACTAAGAAGGAAATAGCAAACCATTATTTTTGTCAAGAAAATCCAAAATGGGATCAAAAAGAGTTGGACATCATTGAAATGACTGAACAACAAGTTTTAAAATTGATATAGATGCTGTTGGCATATTGTAGATACCATTTGGATAAAACAAAATAAATTTATTTTAAAATATTCCTGAGTTCATAGTGTTATTATTGTTTTTGACATATATCTTCCAATCCCTGGGTACTAAGTATATAACTACTTTTGTGTGTCCAGATCTGTACTTAGACATGCTGTAGCCAGTATTCAGGCTGACCAAATGTTAAATTTCCGGTGTGAGCATTTATATCTAGGAAATCTGCAAAGGATACAAATTTGGGCTTGATTTATTGTTTTCTTGATTTTTTTTAGGCTAAAGAAAGCAAGGAGAGGTGGGTTGAGAGGATTCTGGGAAGATGATGGAGTAGGTTGATAAATTTTAAACTCTCCTGATTTCCCCCACAAATAGAACAAATATTCTCTTCAGGGTGAACATAGATTGGTGAAAAATCAAGAAGGTTTGGAACAGAACAGGGGTCCTCCTGATACAACCCAAGAAGATCTGAAGAAAGACTCCACCTGCCTTAAATGCAGACATCTCTGGATTAACTCCAAAAAAACATCCAGAGGGGACCCTTTGGGCTAGCTGAATGTGACTGAAGCCTGAGCAGGAACTACAGAGACTTTTACCTCCTGGACTGTTTGAGTCAGGATCTGAGTCTGGGAGGACTCAATGAACCTCTGCTGATTAGGAATACCAGGCCAAGCTGGGCTTTGGGCATTGCAGGAAGTGGAACTTTTGGTTTGGGGTTCCTAGTCAGAGGGGAGAACTGAAGGAAAGCTTGAGGCACCATCTCCTTACCCCATGATTAGAGATGCTTATACTAATACCTCTTATTAAAAAATGAACCTGCAAAGAAGAAAGAACCCCATCGTTGAAACATATTATGGAAACAGGGAAAATTGGGGTTCATTTTTTGTTAAAAAAAAAAAAAGCTTCTATCCTAAAGAGTAATGTGAAATGGTTCCCCACCCAAAAAGAATTTGTAGAAGAACTAAAAAAAAAAAAAAAAAAAAAAAAAAAAAAAGAATTTAAAAACCAAATAAGAGACATTGAGGAAAAACAATGAGGAAAAAAAAACCTTCCATGAAAAATAAATTTATGAAAAAAGTTAACTAACTAGAAAAAGAATTAGAGTCTCAAAGATGAAAATAATTCTTTGAAATTTAGAATTGGACATGGGAAAGGCAGTGAAACTATAAGAGACCAAGAAATAACAAAACAGATTATAAAGAATGAGAAAATAGAACAGAATGTGAAACATCTTGTAAGAAAAATGACAAATCTGGAGAACAGATCAAGAAGAGAAAATATAAGAATAATTAGATTGCCAGAAAGTTGTGAACAAACAGAGAACCTTGACACAATAATGCAGTAAAAAATCCAAGAAAATTGTCCTGATGTAATAGAACATGAGGGAAAAGTAGAAATAGAAAAAATCTACTAATCAGCACCTCAAAGAGATCCTTTGTGGAAAATACATTGGAATATTATTGCCAAAATTTGAAACCCCCAGATCAAAGAGAAAATTTTGCAAGAAACAAAAAAAATAATTCAAATATGCTGGAGCTACAATTAGAATTGTATAAAACTTAGTAGCCACAATAAAAGATTGTAAGTCCTGGAATCACATCAACTGACAATCAAAAGAACTAGGCTGGTGGCCAAAAAATATCATATCCAGCAAAATTATCTGTAATTTTGAATGAGAAAAAAATGGACATTCAATGAACTTGCAGATTTTCAGAACTTTCTACCAACCAAATCAGAACTTAACAGAAAATTTAACATTTAAGAACCAATATCAAAGATCAATTTTAAGGAACTCAACATGAACAAACTGTTTAAACATGGACAAATTGCTTATTTTTTTGCATGAGAAATGTATACTTTATGTTTAAGATTTACATCAACAATAGGATAACTTCAAAAGATTGGTAGAGTTAAGGTAAAAATAGTAATCATGTTATACAAATGAGGTGTAGATGAAGAATAGATGCAGAGGCATTAGAAGGGGGAGAAGGATTTGTAATTATGAAAATCTACCCACATTGGGAATGGGTTCAATAGGCAACACACTATACATATATTTATATCATGAAGGATATAGTACCCTCCAAAAATCTATAAAGAAATAAAGGGGAAGGGATAGAAGAGGGGAAAGCAAAGAGTGAGGGAAGAAGAGGGGAGGGAGGGATCCTTGGATGGGGGGGAGGTTATGTAATAGCAAGATAAGTTATGGCGCAGAATTTAATTAGAGTCAGCAGAGATAGGAAAAACATATATGTGTATGTGGGGTATGTGTATATTTCTATCTATATATATTCATAAATACAATTTTTTTCTCAACTGTAGCTTGTTTGGGAGTGGTGAGGAGGATGAAAGAGGGAAAAAGAATAAAGTAAATAAGGTGTGCAGCAGAGAAACAAAGAACAATTCACAAGGATATGAGGGGGAAAAAAAGGACATTCATGAATATAATTTCTTCTATTTATATATATATATGTATATATGCTGTCTTTATCTGGTAATATATATTTTGAATCCTCCCTGATGTTCTGCTGGGTACACGGCAATGTTTTATTTTGTTTTATATCTCTTTTCTGTTTTTCTTTTTTTCTTACTCTGTTTTTTCAAATAAAATAATTTTTCAAAAAGTAACAGCGAAAATGTTAATGGTTAAATTTAAAAGTGTAGCTACATTTTTTATTGAGTCATTTCTCAGTATATTCATGATTGTTTCTACTACTAAAAGGGATCTTTATACTAAAAAAGGTTGAGAATCCCTATGCTGTGCTCCTTATTTCATATCTTCACTTTTACTCATGCTTTTCTCTTTGGCCATTATGCTCTACCCATTTCTCTTTTCTTCTCCAAGTCCTTAAAGGACCAGCTGAGGTCATAGGATCAAAGATCCAGCGCTGAATGGAAACTTGGAAACCATCTGTCATTGTATAGATGATGAAACTGAGCCTTACTTCCATGAAGTCTTCCCCAAGTACTCCAGTTGACATTACTTACTTTTTCCTCTAGGTTTTATATTTCTTAGACTTTCCCAATATATATGCATATGTAATATGTGTATGTATATGTATACATATATATATAGTACAATGTGTCTATATCATATACATATATAGGAAAAGTATGTATACATATACATATGCATATGAAATGATTTGTCCCAAACCATACATCACTAGTAAGTAATAGGGCTGGGATTGAAACCCAGTTTTCTTACTTCAAATCCATAGTTCTTTTCTTTATATTATAACACTTTTATCTTAGGAATATTTATCCTACTTGTAGGATATCTAGATATTGTGGAGGATATAAGACAAGGATAAAAAGGCTAAAGAAAAAATATATATACACATATACATACACACATATATGATTTTATGTCATAATTAGGCATGGTTGTTATTATTATTTTTTTTTTTAGTCATGTCTGAACCTATAGAGCATGGACTTTGTCCATAAGATTTTCTTAGCAAAGATACTGGAGTGATTTGTAAT
This sequence comes from Sminthopsis crassicaudata, assembly GCF_048593235.1. NCBI lineage: Eukaryota > Metazoa > Chordata > Mammalia > Dasyuromorphia > Dasyuridae > Sminthopsis > Sminthopsis crassicaudata. The sequence continues at coordinate 144,456,586 of NC_133620.1, forward strand.
TTCCATCACCAGTTTGCCCCTATTTTATAAATGAGAAATTGAAGCAAATAGGAGTCAAGTGACTTGTCAAACATCACATAGCTGGTCTCTTTGAAGGATTTGAACTCAAATTTTCCTGTCTCCAGGGCTAGTGCTTTATTTATTGCACCACCTAGCTGCCCTATGTAAATTAAGGAGATAAAACTAATAAGACTTTCTGTCTTTGTCTCAGTTTCTCTCAGTTTCTATGAAAGAGAATTATTTATAGCTCTCTCTATACTTATCTATGGAGTTATGTATAGATCCCTCCCCTTCTCTATTTCTGTGTGTGTGTGTGTGTGTGTGTGTGTGTGTGTGTGTGTGTGTGTGTATACACATACATCTGTCTATGGAGAAAGAGTTATATATAACTTTCTTTCTAAATATATGTATACATACAAATACATATATGTATATGTATAGAGTGTTTAGTCATATCAGTTATGTCCAACTCCCCATGATCCCATTTGAGATTTTCTTGGCAAAGATACCAGAGTGGTTGGCCATTTCCTTCTCCAGCTCATTTTACAGATGAGGAAACTGAGGCAAACAGGATTAAGTGCCTTGCCCAGGGTCACACAGCTAGTAAGTGTCTGAGGTCAGATTTGTACTCAGGAGAATAAATATTCCTGATTTCAGACTCAACACTCTATTCACAGAGCCATCTAGTTGTCTCTTTACTATCTATTTATTTGTTTATCTATTTGTATGTATGTATCTACAGATATATCCATCTATCCATCTATCTATCTTTCTCTATGTATAGTTTGTAATTAAAGGTCTTGAATACTTCTGTTGCCAGAAGTCAGCTCCATCTTGGATGGTTGTGGGACAATTAGGTCTGCCTGCTATGTTTTCTGTACTGGTATTCTATAGTACTGTCACATTGCATGATATTGTGCCGAATTTCATGTGATCTTTCTGCCTGAGTGCTCACTAATAAACAATTAGTTGTGTAGCTTGCTTGGAACCATTCTGTGTGTGTTTAGCTGAGCCCAGTGGAACTGGGTTTGCTTCGGTGGTGGCAGACTGGCCGTTTTCCAGAACCACACTTTACTTGAATTACCGCAGCAATTTGAGGTGCCAAAGTGCTGTATTGCCCATTGTCTGATTGGCTCCAAGCTCTTAGCACTACAACTAGTCTAGTGTAAGAGGTCATTTGGGCAGCTTTTTGTCTGAGGCTTAGCATATATCAAATGTGCAATGCACGGCTTTTCAATAGAAGACACCTGCAAGGAGCTTTTTAAACAAATCATGGCAGTCCTCTCAAAGCACTGAATCTCAGTTTCAAGGACCAGTATAAATAATGAGTGGGTACTTCAATGAGTAGCCATGTTGGTGGCAGGAATCAGAAATACTGTAGCCATCAAAGCCAACATTAGAGATACTACATCTCTAAAGTTATCTAAGACAGATATTTGACACACAGAAAGTGACATATTGAGATTTTATAGCTCTATTAGTTTCCAAGGACACTGACTTTCTTTTTTTGAATCTTCTAGCACATAGCAGGCAATTCACAAATGCTTATATGCTGGCCCATCCTTCACATATGGAATATACTTCATATTCATTTCTTCCTTTTAAAATAGTTGTTTTTCTTTTAAGGCCCAGCTCAGGTGGTATCTCTGGAGCCTTATTCTAGATAAAAATGATTTTTCCGGTCTGGTAGAGTTGTGAGAGGGGAAGCTAAATGGCACAGTGGATAGATAGCCTGTGGGTCTAGAGTCAAGAAAATCTGAGTTCAAATCCTGCCTCAGAGACTCACTGCTGTGAAATCCTAGACTTGTCACTTAACTTCTGCCTTAATCTGCTGGAGAAGGAAATGGCAAACCACTCTAGTATCTTTACCAAGAAAACCCCATGAACAGAATTAGCATGCCATGGTCCATGGGGTCATAAAGAGCTAGACATAACTGAACAACAAATAGCATAGTAGTGAGACTACTGGATTGATTCAGAGAATGAAGAATGAGTCCCATCTTTGCTCCATACTACCTATGTGACTTTGGACAAATCAATTCCCTTTTCTAGGTTATAGCTTTCTCATTTATTGGGTTGAGTTAATAAATCAATAAACATTTATTAAGCACCTAATATGTACTTCTGGACATTACTAAGAGAAGCAGAATTTTATTTCAGATGTTTTGACTCCATGCTCCAGCATTCAATTCCCTAGGGAGGTTTCTTTTTAGTTTTAAGTCTTACAAATTTTTAAAAAATTAAATTAAATTAATTTTTGTTACATTTCAAGTTCCAAACTGTCTTCCTTCCTCCTTACTCCCCACACTAAAAAAAGTCACTAACTGACCCAGATAGCTATGTTATGTTTATGTCTATGTCTATCTAAAACCATATGCATACTTCTATTTATTAGTTCTTTTCTGGAGGTGGATAGCATTTTTATGGATCTTTTGTAGTTACTTTGAATATTTGTAATACTCAAAAATAATTTAATCATTCACAATTATTCTTTGAACAATTTGCTGTTTACTATATATAACATTCTCTTGGTTCTGCTTATTTGGCTCATTGTTTCATGCAAGTCTTTCCAAATTTTTCTAAAATCAGCATGCTCATTATTTCTTACAGCACAATAGTATTGATCACACATAAATTTTTTTTACAAAACTTTACATGTAGTTTTATTTTTTAAATTATTTTTAAATTTATTTTATTATTTTATTACTTTATTTTTTATTTATTTATATTACTTTTATTTTTATTTTATTACATTCCATCATGTACCATAGTTATCTATGTGTAAGACTGCAGTGTACAGTTGTGGGCAAATATTTTTTTGAGAGTGCTGTTTATATAAACAGTTTTATTGATGGAAAATGTTTCACAAAAACAATCTCATTTAGGTAGCTGACATATTTATCAAGATTTAGGATAATAGGTAGAGAAGAAGTATTTATATATTTGTGTATTATTCAACACTACACATGAAGATTTTTTCATAGAGTTCAAACACCATCCCTTTACTGTTCAGGCTTAAGAACCATCTATTTGTGTTCTTTATTGCCAATATACCATTCTTGGCTAGTTTTATGTCTCCCATTTAGAGAAAAAAGAAAGCAATGTTGTTATAATTTAGTCCTTTTCATAAGAAATGTTGTGATTTAAAGCACAGTGCTGAAATGCCTATCTAAATTACTAATTACTAGATTACTCATGTGAGCATTCTCCTTAGGATTCTGTGCAGATATTCTTCTAGTTTTTTGCAATGTTATTTACCAGTTATTTCAGGAAAGTGATTTTCAGCTCACTTCATTCTACATTGGCTAAAAATCCTCAAGAAGCTACAAATATCCATTGCTTCATTTTTAGAATGTGTTTTCAACATTATTTGATAGCAAATTTTCAGAAGTTAGAATACAGTGAGCAACTTGCTATCACTGTCTAGTAATATGTATTCCAATAAAAGCTGAAAATATTGTCCTTTTTGCAATATTATATATTAAAACAGTGAACAAAAATGTTATTACAGATTGGAACTCTATTCTGGTATATTTCTCATGAAAAGACTCTTCATGGGGCAGCTAGGTGGCGCAGTGGGTAGAGTACCAGCCCTGAATTTAGGAGGACCCGAGTTCAAATTTGATCTCAGACACTTAACACTTCTCATCTGTGTGACCCTGGGCAAGTCACTTACCCTAGCCTCAGGGGGGGGGGAAGACTTCATAGATGGCCTAGATAATGATAATCCTTTTCATTAAATAAATTATTTCAAAGAAAAATTTTGTGATTTCACTAAAGTTTAAATTGTCATTTAAAAATATTATTTGTTGTGTTGGCACTATAAATAAATGAGAGAATAGAATGTTTATATTGCCTTTTCATGGTACCTCTTTTTTCTAAAACTTCAGGTACCATAATTCTTATCTTTTTCAGAATTAAAATATTCTACTAAACACAAAAAACACAAATATAATAATTTAAGATAATTAAGTCAACTGGAAATTAGTGGTTCAATTGTTGATGAAATTTATTAGCACTATTTTCCTATTAAAATTATACGTATTTAATAATAAAATTATATGTATTTAAATTTTTTTAGACTATATACAACAGCCTAAACACACAAACACAAAAAAGACAAAATTAAAATATTCTGGTCTATATACAAACTATGGATACAGAAATTCTAAGGAGTAAATCCAGGATATCAAAAGCAGTTAAATGTTCCAAACATAGAGTGTATGATAACAATCCCAATATTTAACAGCTGAACTTGAGACGTATAAGAGATGTTAAAAGAAAATATTTAAATTCAGCAATAATGTTTTGGTACTTACTTCAAATCAAAAATGGGAATACTACTGTCAATATTGTCCAAAGAAATCTTTGATTTAGATTGATTGCAAATAGAGCATTAGTGATTATAAAATATTCCTCACGTAAAAGTAGTCTCTTATAGCAATGTGTTAGATTCTTGCCCACATCTCCTTGTTGTACACATTAATGTACACTTGTTATTATTAAATCTTTTGTTTCTAAAAGAACCAATGACATCCTGGGGAAATGTCTTGATTCGCCTGTGAATTGGATTCAAGTAAAGCAGAGTTGCACAAAGTCATTAGTTTCATTTTCTCTTCCAGAGTCAGGATAATAGCAGGACAGAAATCAAGATGATTGGAAGTAGCTTGGGATGAGGTGGATGACTTGGTATCTTCAATGTATCATCAGGCTTTAAACTCTAGGACAATGCTTGTTTCAGCCGCTTTCATGGCCATTAAACAAATTGTTTTCATCCACCTATTACATAAGGTGGATTTACTATATCCACCAATATTCCACCAGCATATTACCACATACTTGTGGTAAACAACCCCCAATCTTACTGATGGGTTTGAGGCTTCCATGTTACTCTCCACTTGATTTAGCCTTTCTGTCAAGATGGTTTTCCTGGGATGTGGCCACTGAACATGTTTCAGGTCCTTGGAGCTACAGAGAGGAGTTGAATGCCAGATGAACATCAAAGGTAAAAAAGTAGCCCTGAAAAGGATTTGGCAAGTCCTTATACCAGAAGTCTTAGTCCTCTCCTGAACATCTTATGCATTCTACTTTTTCATGTGACTTACTGCTAGTTAAGTGAGCAAAAAATCTATGAGTACTTAAAAGATTTCATGAAAATGTAAGGCAAGTGAATGTAGACTCTGCCAAATTCAGGTCTATTAGAATATAGAACTATTCCTCCTTATTCAGGACCACTTATTGGCTTATTTTATATTCAGATATCCCCATAACCCATAAGACATATCCCATACAATTAATACTTGCTTACATGCTTATAGATTATTCATATTGATTTTGTTCTGAATATTTATTTTTATCTCAGTGTGTGTGTGTGTGTGTGTGTGTGTGTGTGTGTGTGTGTGTGTGTGTGTCTATGATGAGTGTAGTCCTCTGAAACCAGTTTGATTGAGGGTTCTTGGGATTTTTAATCTGAAGAAGACTTTGATCATATGTGGTTACCAATCCATATTAAATGTTATAAAGAACCATATCAAAATAGGTTCTAAAAGCTAAAAAGAAGATTCTATATTTGATAGTTGAGCTCAGACCTGTGTTTTAGCATGATTTATTCACTTGACATTTAAGTGGAGAATAGATTGGAAGGGGGAGTGAAAATTAGAGGTAGGGAACAGAGGTATTGCAGAGTCCAGGTATGAGGTGAATAGCACCGACACCAGAAGCCTGGTAGAGTTAAAAGAGAGAAGAGAATATAGAGGAGAAATGTTATGAAAGTAAAATTATGATATGGGGAAGAAGGGTTGAGAAAGAGTGATGAATCTTGAATGACACCCAGATGTCAAGTATCCTTGACAGTAATGGGCAAGATAGTAAAAAGTGAGAGTTCTGGGAAAGTTATAATGATTTTAATTTGGGACATTCTGATATGGTTCTTACAGAGCATGTTCCCAAGTTCCATTCCAGATTCAGACCTCTTTTGGGATCAAATCCTAGGCACTATATCTTCTCAACTTTCTTCCCTGGCTATCTGCTCCATATTCTTACTGGAAATCCTGGATTCAAGATTATCATGGGTTGAGATCCTAGGGATTTCAGCCAGCACCTGAAACAGAGAATTGCAAATGAAATTGAACAGAAGTAAAAGCATCCCAAGGTCCATGTCTTGGAAGTGGGGAAAAAGGAAAAGAAATTCTTCTCTTCTCCTTAGTTTAATCATGGCACCTGGGCTGTGAGGGAACTGGAAACTTCATCCTTTGGATGCAGCAGAAAAGTGTGTGAGCCAAAAGAGATCTAACAAGAGAGTGACCAGCTTAGTTTCACAAGTTTTAAAGATGCAGCCTCCTACAGTAATGTGGTAGGAGATGCTAAGGCCTCCAAGTTAGGCAATCTGGAAGTACTCCAAAGATTCCTCAAGGTACCACCATGTTAGGCAATTTGAGCATGCTCAAACTAGCTCTGTTATAGTTAATTATTCCTAGTGCCTGGTCTGTGAAAGGTACTTAATAAAGATCTTCTTCATGAATAAAGCTTTGAGGTCAAGAAGGCTTGGGTTCAAATTTTTCCTGGGGAACATACTGGCTACATGACTATGAGTGATTCATTTCATTTCTCAATGACTTAGTCAACTCTCTAAGACTATCAGTCTCAGAAGAGTCACTGATCTATATGATTGAAGCAGATTCCACATAGGGTGCTTTCTAAACAGATGAAGTCACAGGTTTGAATAAAAAGTAAACAGAATACCCCACTTTCTTTTTAAAAGAAAAATATTAACTCTAATTTCATTTCCTACTACTTAAGCTTTAGTTTCCCTGATACATTATATTTCTCTGGGATTATAAAACAACTTTTCTAATTTTATCCATAGGCAGGCTGCACATAAGAGCATTCATGCTGTTTTTCTGAAGCGTTGTTTGGCTAGTTGCCAGTCTGCTTCTCTGAACTGTATGTGCTTTAAAAATTAAGACTTGGAGTTCACCTAATGATCAGGTTGATTTTATTTTAAATAATTTGTAATGAAATGTATCCTTTGGGTATGTATAATTTTAAAGAGTGCCTCAACCTGTCATTACCAGTAGGAATCTTGCCTTCTTATATGAGCACTAATGTAGATAACCAGAAGAATTTAGCTGAAGCTCTTGTATATTCACAATAGATCAGTGTTCTGTACCCCACCCTTTTTTTAAGCAAAAGTATTATTGTTTTCTTAATTCCTTGGGACTAAAATTAAATCATTGAATTATTTGATTATCTCTGTTCTTGAAAGAAAACACCTCAGATAGAAGGAGGGTTGGAAACCTTGTAGAACTGTAACTAATACAGGATAAATAGACTTTTTGCCCATGGTGCTGATAACTTGGAGGGGTATTTCCTTTCTGTGGTGACTCTTATTTCTTTGTCTCACCTTAATGGTCCATGTTTCTGCATGCCACAATTGCCCACAAGCTGCTTCCTCAAGACTTCTGCCACTGAGTACTCTATACTACTGTTTCACTCCCTCCTTTTTCATCTTCCTTCCATCCCTTCATCTTCCCACTCGCCCAATCAAACATTTTGCTCCAGGTAAAAAATTTCATGCTCATATCTCTGGCTGGTTATATGATTATAATATGTAGTTATATCTATCTGGTGCTGAGATGCTGTTATAGGCTTTCTTACCTTTGTGTTAGACAAGAGAATTTCCTGAACATACAGATAAGTTTTAATAGTTTAAGAAGTATTACCCATCTTGGGATAAAAGTTGTGACTTTGATTGATTCAAAGTGAAATGAGTAGTAGAAATAGAAATAGAAGGAGTTTTGCTAGGCACTAACTTTTTTTCTTGACCAATAGTTTCTAAATCTTCCTTTCTCATTAAAATGTTTGACAAACTATGGGCATTAAGAATCTTCCATGGGGCCAGTAGGTGGTATAGTAAATAGAACAGGGGCTTTGGAGTCAGGAGGACCTGAGTTCCAGTTCTTACATACTGGCTATGTGACCTTGGATAAGATATCTAAGCTCTCAGTGATCTAAGGCAACTCTTAAGATTATAAATTGAAGATGATGTATCAATTTGCTTTGGCAGAAGGAGTTACTTCTGTTCTGTTTCAGTGAAAACATAGATCCAGTGCCTATTCTTAATGTAAACTTCATTTTTCAATATGTCTAATTTCTTTTTTTTTTTTTTTCCTGAGGCAATTGGGGTTAAGTGACTTGGCCAGGGTCACACAGCTAGGACACATTAAGTATCTGAGGCCAGATTTGAACTCACATTCTTCTGACTTCAGTGCTCTACCCACTGTACCACCTAGCTGCCCCATATAAGTCTAATTTCTAATGAATCAAGTTATGGTGTCCTCACAAAAGCTGACTATTAATTAATTTTTTTTTTTGCTGAATCCCTATTTGTGATAATTCTAATGATAATGGTTCCCAAGATAATCTTAAGGGACCATATCATTCAATTCAATTTAAAAAAAAAAGAAAAAAATTTCATTTGTTGGGTACCTATTATGAAGAAGGCATTGTGAGGAGAAAAGATAACATAGTGCCAATTTTTAAGGAGCTTATCAATCTAGAAAAACAGATAAATTAAGCATGCAAATTAGATCTATTCTAACTGATATTATGAAGAAGATGGAGGAAGGAACTAAGGCAGGAAAGGGAAGGAGAAGGGAAAAAATATTTATTATGGACCTACTATGTGCAAGTCACTATACTATAGAAGAGTGGTGGAAGTTCATTTCATTTCAGAAAAGTATTAAGCAGGCTTCTTCAGATATGCTCAGTTCTCCTTATATGGAGATGTCCTTGAGGGTCCTTTGAAGCATGCTCAGTGTTCTCAACTTGGAGCTTGCTGTGTTCTCTTATCACTTAGATGAGACTAGCTTCTTTTGATTGGCTGCCTGAATCTTTAGAACTAATGGTACTGAGTCAGTTTCACTCCTTTTTAGGCTGCTCTCTTCCATTTCTCTTTTCTGTTGCACTTTTATCTACATCTTTCATCTGCTGCAACCAGATGATGAAGTGAGCTGATGAGAGAGGAAGGACTTTTCTTTATATGCTTTTCTCTCTTTTTTACCTGGTCTTTTACAAATGAACCTGGTGGGTAATTGTTTCTATTCTGTATTGTTTGTTCTCCTAAATTTGAGGTGTCAGAAGTGATCTTCACAGGATGAATGAGTTTAAAATCAAGCCATAGTGATTTGGGACTGCAGATGAGTGGTGTAGCAAGCCAATCCTGTTCAGAAGCTTTAAAAATTTAGTGTGTCTTGCTCTTGAATCCAGTGGGGGTTTAAAAGTTGAAACTGGTACTGCTATAGTAGGGTTCTTAAAGTTTTTCCACTTGTGACCCCTTTTTATCTGAGAAATTTTATGCAGTCCTGGGTATGTAGGTATATAAAATTGGTATACAAATAAAAAATTTACTGATAACAAATTCCACAACCCTTGCATTCAGTTATGAGATTCCATATGAGATTGCAAAGCACTCTTTAAGAAGCTGGGTTCTATTGGAACAAAGCTAAACTATTATCTTAATTCCTTTCCCCTTTCATTAGACTGAAGGTGATGCAGGGATGGAGAGGGATTATGCTTCTTATGTATTGGGGAGTGACTTTGTATGTTTGTGATTAACTCTTTTGAATAAAGATTTCTGTGTAAAAGCTAATCTGATGTTAAGTAACTAATAAAAGTGGAATGCTGATAATCTATATCCCGTCACCCCCAATTTGGGAGAGTGCCAACAGTGAAACTGTTGGAACCACTGGCAGAATTTAACACTGCCACCTTTTCTAGTCTCCTTAAGGGTTCTTAGGGATGGGGAAGAGGAATGAAATCTAACCTACCTAGCTTTTGGACAAGGTGGACCAACGTGGCCTGTGCAACATGAGAACTGGAAAAATTTGGATAAAATTAGAGAACATTAAGAAGTTCTATTTGAGTGGGGTTGAATGAAAGGAAGTAGTGGATAAACAGAAAGATAAGAAAAATCAGATTTTGGAAGGCTTTAAGTCAATATTTAATTCAGTAAGAAATAAATGTTTTTGAAGCTTTTTTGAGAAGAATAATATAATTTTGAGTTATGAATACAAAAGATTATTTGGTAGCAGTATATATTATGCATTAAGGCTGGAGAAGCTCAGGATTGAAAGTATATAGACCATTTAGGAAAATATTTAACTATTCCAAGCCAACCATAAAGAAGGCCAGAACTAGGGTACTGGGGCTGGGAATGGCTTGTCCAACAAATGGCAGCATCAGTTACCTTGGCTTTTATCCTTGCCACCAAATTCAGATTAAGATGAGCTGAACTTGATCCCATTGTACCCATTTCATAGTATAGCTTCCATATGCCCTCTAAATGCCAGATACTGTGTGTATATATTACATGGAGAGAAAGGGTGGAATACAAAGATTTTTTAAAAAAAGTAGTCACATTTCCATTTCACCCTCTTTTTTCTTGCCATCCTGTTCCAAGGGAAGGGAATGGTGTTTGGAGTAAGGGAGGGAAGTATAACGAAGGTAAGTTGGGAGGGAGAATTAACTCTGACTTGAAGGACCTCTTAAACATGATCTCCCAATCTTCTCTATGTGCAAATCACATATTCAATTCAATATATGATAGCTGCTATCAATAAATCAATTAAGAAGTGCTTTATAAGAGCCTACTATATGAAAGACACTATTCCAAGCAATGGCTATACAAAGATCCTGCCCTGAAGGAGCTTACATTCTTACAAAGATAGATGCTGAGAATACAAAAATTAGATACATCAAAAATATTGGAGGGGATATGGGAAAACTGGGATATTAATACATTGTTGGTGGAGTTGTGCAATTTGAAACCATGCTCAAAGGGCTATCAAACTGTGCATTCTCTTTGGTCCAGCCTCTTTCTCAAAGAGATCATAAAAAAGGGAAAGGGACTTAAATTTGCAAAAATGTTTGTGGCAATCCTTTTTATAGTGGCAACAAATTGGAAACTAAGTGGATGCCGATCAATGGGGAAATGGCTGAATAAGTTATGGTAAATGAGTATTATGGAATATTATTGGTCTATAAGAAATAATTAACAGGATGATTTCAGAAAGGCCTGAAGAAACTTACATGAACTGATACTAAGTGAAGTGAATAGAACAAAGACAACATTGTATACAGCAACAATAAGATTATGTGATGATCAATTGTGATGGATTTGGCTCTTTTCAACAATGAAGTAATTCAGGCCAATTCCAATAGACTTAAGATGCTTCTGCTGCTTCTGCTTCTGCTTCTTCTGCTTCTGCTGCTTCTGCTTCTTCTGCTACTTCTTCTGCTTTTTCTTCCTCCTCCTCCTTCTTCCTCCTCCTCCTCCTCCTCCTCCTCCTCCTCCTCCTCCTCCTCCTCCTCCTCCTCCTCCTCCTCCTCCTCCTCCTCCTCCTCCTCCTCCTCCTCCTCCTCCTCCTCCTCCTCCTCCTCCTCCTCCTTCTTCTTCTTCTTCTTCTTCTTCTTCCTCTTCTTCTTCTTCCTCTCTCTGCTTCTGCTTTTTCTTCTTCCTTCTGCTTCTTTTGCTTCTGCTTTTTCTCCTTTTGCTTCTGCTTTTTTCTTCTTTTGCTTCTTTCTTCTGCTTCTCCCTTTTTATTTTTCTGCTTTTGCTTCTACACTTCATCTACTTCTGTTTCTTTTGGAGGCAACTGGGGTTAAATGACTTGCCCATAGTCACAGAACTAGTAAATATCTGAGGAGGGAGTTGAATACAGGTTCTCCTGATTCCAGGGCCAGTACTTTATCCAGTCTACCATCTAATTGCTTCTAATTCTCTTTTTTTGTTGTTGTTGTTGACAAGATAAACATCCATATAACATTTCCCATATAATAGTGTTTCAGATATTTGAAATTATCTCTCCTATCTTCTCTTAATCACCTCTGATTTCTTCAGATAATTTAACTTCATTATTCTAGTTACTTTGGCAATAGTAGAAGGTATCACATATTTCACCAAGAGTTAATTATTCTTTTTTTTTTTGCCCCCTTTTTTGAAAGGCAATTGGGGTTAAGTGACTTGCCTAGGTCACACAGCTAGTAAGTGTTAAATGAATGAGGCCAAATTTGAACTCAGGTCCTCCTGATTCCAGGGTCAATCCTCTATCTGCCCCAAGATTTAATTATTTATATAAAAACAAATAAGAACATCCACCTCATTAGTATGCAAATTTGCTTTTGTCTTTAATAATTAGTAAAATTATATGTATGCCAAAGAATTGTTTTAAAATAAATTTCTTTATGATTTGTCATCAATAAATATTTGATATATATACATATATATCTGGGGTCATGTAAAAGTTTCTGTGGTGAAAAAGAGTCACAAGTGGAAAAAGTTTAGGAAGCCCTGATATATACCACAATGTATATACCATGTTAGTTTTTGTTTTTCATTTTGATTTCCATATTGCATTGTTGACATTGTAGTCCACTAACATCTTTTTCAGACAAACTGCTTTTCTAGTCATGAGTCTCCAAGTAAAATTGATTTTTTGAATCTAAGGTAAGATTTTGCATTTAGCCCTATTTCTGTTCAGAGTTTTATCTTATAGAGATTTTTTTAGAGCTCTATAGAAAACTTTTTAGAAGTCATCCCAAGTGTGAGCTTCCCCTGCCTCCTTTGTAAGCTTATTGAGGACAAGAATTGCCTCATTTTTGTATTTGTACCCCAAATACCCAATACATAGTAAACACTTAAATGTTTGTTGATTAATTGTTAATTAAAGGGATAAACAAGATAGAGGGAGATTTGTAATATGGCAAAAATTATTGGGAAGATCTTTGCATAAACATGTTATAAAATGTGGTAGTTTGTTATTACAAATAACTCAGTTTACTTTTTTTATAACATTTTACAAATCCTAGATATTAATAGCAATTATTTCACTGCTTTTTGGCAGTATGTGTTTTTCCCCCATTGAATTATATAATAAAAATCATTCTGTATTTTGTTGTAGCTGTCTCTTGGATTACTCTCAGAATCGGATGTCTGCCCAGCAGAAGATCCTGAGAACTGGATAGTGAAACTAACTTGAAATCAAATCCCAAACTGAAACTCATCTGTCTTTTTTCCTTAACTGCTTGACAGAAGGAAAACTTGAGTAGGCAAAAAAGACGATTAAAATTAAGATGGACTGATACCTTAGAGAATGATATTTGTTAAGATAATCAAATGCAGTGGAACTGCTGAAGGTATTTATGGTTTTAAAAAACATTATGATGTTTATTTGGACAACATCTGCTCAACTGGAACTGCAATAGCAGATGACAATTAAGAATATTTCACATTTTAGTTCATCACAAATAAATGACATACTGTGAAGGAGATGCTTGGGGCTACCAGATATCCTAAGATACAATCACTTCTGCCTTTGTACAAGACCCCCATTTATAAAGTAAATTGAATTAAAGCATTAGTTGGTAGACCTTGATATGAATTACATATAGAAAGCATTTTCTCCTGGACTTTAAAATAATAAACATAGCTTACAGAACTGAAAGCAGGACAGGAATCCCCTTAAGATCTGAAATAAAACCTCAAACCACAATAGAAAGAAAACAGGCCTTACATAAAGAGTGTGCGTGCCTACTGCAATTCTATAGAGCTTTTATTCATGTCCACATCAGTGCCAACACTGGGCTCTTAAAAGCCGGACTGGTTTACATATATACTCTTCACTAATAAATCAATGCTATAAGAGGCCTGAGGGATCATCCAATCCAATATTGTCATTTGACAAATGAATTGACAGTTCCTAGTGATGTAGAGGATGCTCCTGCCTAATGGCCTCCTCCTGGCAAATGAACCTTCCAGAATACATTTTTTCCTGTAGGAACAATGCTATAGTTTGTGGTGAGACATAGGTACAGCTAAGTGGGTCAGTGAATAGAGTATTGGGACTTGTCAGGAGGATTCATTTTCCAGAGTTCAAATTTGACACTTACTAGGTAGATGACCCAGGCAAATCACTTAATCCTGCTTATCTCAGTTTCCTCATCTGTAAAAAGAGCTGGTGAAGGAAATGGCAAATTATTCCAGTATCCCTGCCAAGAAAATCTTAAATGGAGCCACAGTCGGACTCTACTGAAAAACAAATTAATGATAATAAGTAGATAAGTTAGGACAGCTAGATGGTTCAGTAGATGAAATGTTGAGCTTAGAGTAAGGAAGACCTGAGTTCAAATTTGACTTCAGATACTTGCTAACTAGGTGACCCTGGGCAAATCACTTAACCCTGATTGCCTCAGTTTTTTCATTCTATAAAAGGAGTTGGAGAAGGATATAGCAAACCACTCTACTAGCTTTATCAAAAGAACTCAAAATGGAGTCACTAAGAATCCAACATGACTGAAATGACTGAACAACAAAAATTAGATGAGATAATATTAATAAAAATTTATATGGAGCTTTAAATTAACAAATCAATTTCCTTGTAATAAGGCAAGAATTATTATCCCCATTTTATGGATGAGGAAATTGATGATTAAAGAAGCTAAGTGATTTATTTACATAGGATTAAGAGTTGGAGGTAGTATTCAAACCTAGGCTTCCCAACCTTAAGTTTAACTGGAGTTTCATTGTACCATGCTGTCACTGATACTGTTATTAATGGACTTCAGGTTTGTTAGGGCTTCATAGCTGAGCCTCAGTTTCTACATCTATGAAAAAATAACAATAACATGATTCTTCTGGGTTAAACTTGGGGCTTAACCATGCTTATAGCATTACTTTGATGGAAAAATACTATCTGAATTCCTATAGATTTAGAAATAAACTTATGGGACATAAAACTTTTGTAAGTTGAGGATTGTATACATTTTGCATTTTTTAAAATTAGCTCTGATAGCAATCTTTATTGGTAAGAAGAATTCAAAGCATTTGAGTTGCATTTTGGCGCATGCATGTGCTTCCACTGTTCTCCCTCTGAGATACAGACTAGAAGTCCTTAGATTTTTTGTGTTTAGGATCCATTTTGGATTTTTCCAACCTACAGTGGAAAGAAGAGGATAACTGTCAATCCTGAAGTTTTCTCTTGTGGGAATAATTTGGAGGAAAGTATGCAGCCAGAGTAAATAACTTGTAGCTTGGCCAGGTAATGCTTTAAGATCTAATAATATATATTTCTGTATTGTTTTAAAGTTTTCAAAGTTCTTTCCTACAGAAGCCTTGGGAAGTACTTGGTGAAAATATTGTTTTCATTGTCAATTTACAGATTTATGGATTAGATATATAAAGTGTCATGATCAAAGTCACACAGATGATCATTTATTTAGCATTTGATCAAGGTCTCAAGCCTGAAAGTTTCTTTCCATTTTATTATATTTCTACTCTAAGATCTTCAAAGGACAGAATATTAAATCTAGATTGGGGAGCTCTGTCCCAGATTAATAAGGAGACTTAGGAGGGGAGGGAGTTCTTTTGGTAAAAAGGGATGAGGTTAAGGCAGATATAGAAAGACCTCATGGAATACTTGAAAGGTCAATGATTCTGGCGTCAGAAGACTGGGTTTTAATCCTGGCTCTGACGCTATTGGATTTGTGACCTCTGGCCATGTCCTTTTAACTTTCTGAACTTCAATTACCTCATCTGTAAAATGGGGACAATAATACTAGTGCTCATTACTTCATAGCCTTCCTGTGAACAAAGCACTCAGTAAACCTTAAAACCTTATAGAAATGTGAGTGGTTTATTATGAGTAAAACATGAGATTACTTTTTGAATAGACTATTTGTATATTTATTCCAAAGGGCAAAGTTAGGCAGAGTCTATATTATACTAAAATTGCTAGTTGAAGAGTGAAAAATCCAGTAGCCCAGTCGTTGCCTAGCCTACATGATGGTTGAACAACCTCCCCCCCTTTTTTTTTTCCACCCACTGAATTGACCCATTGTTTCCTAGGCCTGGCTTTTGAGAGCACACAGTAAGTTGTACAAGCCACCAGTTTATGGCAACATCTACGACTGTATTGATTACAACATTCTGCAGGACTGTGAAAAGGGCAGTTCTTTGGCATAGAAACCAAAGTAAATATGGTGGGCCTGATTCTTGGGTGAAAGAAGAGAAAAAAATACTGACTCAGCTGGGAATCAGTACTATTTAAGGTAGTAAGTTAGTATTTTATTCATAGGATCAGAGATCAAGAATTGGAAAGGTTTTAGAGCTCATCTACTCTGACATCCTTATCTGTCAGATGAAGTAAACTCAGAATGAGAGAACGAGAGAAGTCAGTTAATTTGAGTGGTAAGTAACAGAGCCAGAAATCAAACTCAAGTCCTATGACTTCAGGTTCAATGATGGCTCTTTTCTCTGTACCATGTTGTCTCATTGTTAATGCATTTCTTTGTCTAGAGCATAGATTGTTTCCCAGGTCCTTGGAAAGATTTATTCATTTTCCAGAAATGAACAAAACCATTATTACATTATTGAGATATTTCTTTCCATTCTTATTTAACTTTAAAAGAATTTGTTCACAAAGGGGAGATAGATATCAATACTAGATTGCTTACAAGATGGTTGGGAGCAGTTATTTTTAATTTCTTGGGCACAGACATTCTGACCTAGGAGCCTAGAGCAGACATGGAAACTCAGAGACAAACAACTCACATACAAAATGCTCTTTCTGGTTATCTGCCTCAGGAAGTCTCACCTTTAAGCTCTCTGCCATGGAGAGCCTGAAATAGGTCATTTAACTCTGGTACAACTTTATCACATAGTGGCCCCCAGAGTGCTTTTCTGCTCAGAAATCCTCACACAGTCTCCTTATCAACACAAACTCAAGCATTTGTCCTCTTAACCTCCCTCATATTGTGAAAAGGGACCACTGGGCGGCCGAAAGAACTGTGTGTGTCTTTAGTGAGAGATTATGAAAACTGGGAACCACTTTCCACAGGCCTAATTTAAGCTGGGCAAAGGGCAAGAATAATTAAAGAAAATACACACCCCATTTTGAAACTGGGCTTGGATCCCTCCACCCAGTCTATAAACTGCAGGAACATCAATGTTACTCAGAGTTACTCACCAGGGCTCTGCTGTTTGGATTGCACAGATATTCTGAATCCTCAGAACAAGGCCTTGTCCTGTTAGAGGGAGCCACATATTAGCTTGTTCATGAATAGTTGAACTGGCAAGATAGAAACTAGAAGGAAGCTCAGGG
This sequence comes from Sminthopsis crassicaudata, assembly GCF_048593235.1. NCBI lineage: Eukaryota > Metazoa > Chordata > Mammalia > Dasyuromorphia > Dasyuridae > Sminthopsis > Sminthopsis crassicaudata. The sequence goes on from NC_133620.1 coordinate 144,473,742, forward strand.
TTAGAGCTGGGCTTGTTGTTCACACCACAGACCCCAGATACTGTATTTCTAGTGCCTTCTAAACAGATGCAAACACCAGAGTTGGAATGAACCACTAATCTTTTGACAAAACTTCAACTAGAGATAGGTAAGGAAGGAAATTACATATATGCATGGGGAGGGTGAAGAGGAGCCATTTTAAAAATATGACTTAAGAATAAATTTACAAATGAGATTCCAAGAAAATTTTTTCTGTTTGTGACTCAGAATTATTTATTTTGTGACAAGTCAAATCTCAAGCATAATTTTCAAATCTTACCTGGGGCTGCCTTGACTATATATCTCTGCCTTTTGATCATCAGCAGTATTACATTACTGGGTATTTAGGAACTTCCGTGAGAGTTGGTCTCACACGCAATTGTGAAATCAGAGAAAGAATATTGTCTCAGAATCAGAAGGAGGAAAGCTAGATTATTTAGTAGGTAGAATATTGGGCCTGCAGTCAGGAAGAGTTCAAGTCTAGCCTCACACACTTACTAGCTGTGTGATCCTAGACAAGTCACTTAACCTTGTTTACCTCTGTTTCCTCATCTGTAAAACCAACTGAAGAAGGAAAGGGCAAACCATTCCAATATCTCTGAAAAAACAAACAAACAAACAAACAAAAACAAAACCAAAGGGGTCACAAAGATTTGGACATGACTGAAAACAACTAAATATCAACAACCAATCAAAAGACTTAGTTCCTAGTCATGGTCCTAATGATACTAGTTATGTGGCCCAGAACATAACATTTTTATTTGGAAAAAATAAGGGGTCAAATTGGATCAGAAAGTCTCAACCTGGGATTGGTGAACTTTTTTTTTTTTTTAATTATTTTGAAAACTATTTTAATATAATTGATTCCCTTTGTAAATCAATGTACTTTATCATAGGCATTTAAAAACATTGGTCAGAGAAAGGGACTCTGGACTTCACCAGACTGACAATTAAAGGGGTTCTGGCACAAAAACCAGGAAAGGACCCTTGGATTACATGATCTCTAAAATCCTGTCCAGCTTTAAATTCTCTGACCTCGTGACCAATGTCTCCTTCTTGGAAGTACTGTATCTGGTCATGTGGTATGAACACCAAGCCCATTTCTGGCTCTGAGCTCCTTTTTAGCTTTGGCCAGTTCAGCTAGTTTGTAGCTCCCTCTAATAGTTCAAGATTATGTTCTAAGGATTCAGAAAGGGCTATGTTTCCATCTAGAAAATTTTTGGAAAGATATGACACCAGTGTACAACAAAAGAGGAATGTGTCATAGACATTGTTTCCCAAAGGTATTTGTATCTGACAGGAGGCGATATTTTTACTGAATAGACCAAAAGAGACTTAGCAGTGGAATTTGAGAACTGTAACAATCCAGTAGTAGAAATATTTGGGGATAACTGGTATTTCCTGATAACTTTCAAAGCATGTCATATTGGGTAACACTCTATCTATATGCTTTAGGTCTTAGCCAAATGCAATGAGTTTGAAAAACTGGTCATTTGTAGAAGTTATTCTTCTTTTTGAAAGTTTTCTTTTCCAATACTCTGAAGCAACTGCTGATTTTAGTAAGCATTGCAAATGGAAAGAATCTTGACATTTGCTGTCTGTGATCTTGAATCTGTTATTTAGGCATTTTGAGCTTCATTTATTTTTTATCTGTAAAATGAGGGGCTTTAGGCTGTAATAGATGAAATCAGAATTCATTACTCATATAAATGAAAAACAACCTAGGTGAAGTAAACAAAGTGGGCCTGAGATCCAGGAAAGTCTAGATTTTAGTCTCATTTCTGATACATACTGGGTGACTCTGAGGAAGCCTCTCAGTCCTTTAGGCAACCTTCTAAAACTATAAGTTAGAGAAGATATTGACTTGCATTGGTAGAGGGAGTTTCCTCACCTAGGAGTTCGCTATACTAATGTAATCATAGGTATAGTCCCTATCCCTTTCAACCTGATTACCCTGTTTTAGTTGCTTAGTAACTTAGCTATAGCCCTTTGAAAATGAGCACAATATTCCAATATGCAGGACAAAGTATAGTAGTATATATATAGTATAGTATATTTCCTACTTTAATGAAGTTTCTCCTAATTTATCCTAAGATTCAATTAGTTTTCTTGGCTACCATATTTACAGTTAACTCATTGAGCTTGCATCCCACTAAAACCTTCCAGATCTTTTTCAGATGAACTACAATTAAGCTATGCTTCCTTCATTTTATTCTTTTGAAGTTGTTTGAGTATTTTGAACTTATCACTTAGATTATTAGAGTCATCTCAGTGTTCAAGAGAATTGAAAGGGAAGGGATCTATGATTAGATTTTGGAAACAAATGTGATTGTTGGAATCCCTCAGGGTAATTTCAGATGTGAAAATAAATTAATGTATTGTTGTGGGAAGAACTATTATTGCCACTAATATTGCAGTCAATTTTCTCCCTAGGGAAGGGGGCCAGTACATCTTGGTAATCAAAGAGCAATTAATAGTCTTTAAGGACATGAGCAAGCTCAGAGGATGAGGAATAATGGAACAATCTGATCTTTTATCAGAGAACAATCAAGATGTTTAAAAATGTCAACCCAGAGGGTTAGACAGAAGAAGGCTTGAGACAGATGGGTCCATGGTACAGTGGTTAGAGTTCCAGGCCTAGAGACAAGAAGATCTGAGTTCAAATCCAGCCTTAGATATTAGCTATGTCACCCTGTATAAGTCACTTAATCTTATTTACCTCAATTTTCTCATTTGTAAAATGAGGGGGAAGAAAATGGCAAACCATTTTATTATTTTTTGCCAAGAAAACCCCAAATGGGGTCACAAAGTCTTGATATTGATGAGATTAGATTCAGGGAACCAAATGATGAGATTAGGGTTCCCGGTGGTCAGGGAGTTAGATGATGAGGTTAGTGGCAGGTTCGGGACTCAGGGAACCAAATGAAGAGGTTTGGCTCCCCTAGACCCCCCTAGGAATGGTGCAAGGTGGCAGCACAGAGGTCCTTTGAAAGGTATTTACAAACCCGAAAAGCTAGACTGATTAAAAAAAAAAAAAGTTTATTATATACATTGGGAACTCAGCCTTTGCTGTGCATGAGTAGAAAGGCTGAATTGCTTAGAAAGGCAGAGAAGTAAAGTTTCTAGTATAGAAATCCCAGAGAGATATAAAGTCTCGTTAGGGAAATAGGTGAGGATAAAGAGAGGATAATGCTGAAAGAGAATATTCCAGCGGGCAGAGTTTGCTGCTATGCCAGGAAGAGAGTTTCCTTGCCATGGCATATTAGGTCCTCTGCAAAGAGAAGATTTAAAATTGGCTCTCTTATAATAGAAGCCTTTGGCTACAAGCCGAGGCCTGCTCCCCCTCCCAATGGGGGCTGATGGGTGGAGTTTGAGTTGAAATTAAATAGAAAATCTTCAATTCAATAAGGTTGGAATTCTTCAACTCAGGACTCAACCAGCCACACCTAGATAACAGAATGAAGCTATTTGTCTTCGGGCGGAGATAGATAGATAGGAGCTTTTGAGGAATCAGGTAACCCCATGCAGAGATTCTTAACCCAGACTCCATTAAAATTTTTATAACTGTATTTTAGTATAAATTTTTTTTCCTTTGTAATTCAATACATTTTAATTTATGTATTTATAAACATTGCTCTGAAAAGAAGTCCAAAAAAGTATCATATCCTTTATGTGAAAAATTAAAAGTGAAGAACTGATGTCAAGGAAATAGTCCAAGTCATCAGTAAACCTAATGTCTCCCACCTGAGAAAGCATTCTTTTACAATGGTAGGCACTAGTTACACCTCATCTTCACTCAGCTGTATCAGCATTGCTGTGGGCTTAGCCATGTTCTTTTTTGGGGTAGAAAGCTATATTGGTCCCTAGGATCTTCAGTGCAGCACTTTGCTTAGGCATGAAATCCATTATAATCTGTATTTAAAGGAAAGCTGTTGAAAAGCAGACTCTATTCCTTAGTGAGGGATAATTTGAGTGAAACAAAAGAAAATCCCACGGGAGAAAAAGCAGCCAACATACAACTCGTAGGCCTTGTTTGTTGAGCTCCTTCCAACTCTAAAAGGTAAGTGGAAGCAAACCCCTTTGCTTGTGAAATTGAGGTTTTAAGAACCACTCAGGTCTGGTTTCAAATCTGGCAAGGAAGCAAAAATCTTTCTCACCATTTTTCAAATGGGGACTTCCTTGTATATTTCAAATTAGCTGTGCTTAACTGAAGCCCTTAATGGTTCTGAGTCTGAAATGAATAGGGGTAATTCATTCAGACAGGGCATGTGGCCTCCTGTCTCTCAGCTTAATTGTAGCTGTAGAAAGGTTCATGCCTTCTCTGGGTTCACAAGGGAACATGATTACAAAAGGATGCCCTACCTTCATTATCTCAGTATGAAGATACAACCAAGCAGCAGTTGAAAAAGGACTTTGGCTTTAGCCATTAAAACTGAAGTGAAGAGTCCTTCTTAAATTGGTAGAAATGAAGTTATTTTCAGGTTGGTCCTGCCCATAAAATTAAAAAAATATATATTCCTGGTGCCAGTTGCCTGATCTTATGATAATAAAGAAACATGCTTGGGGTACATTTTGTGTGGGTTCCTCATTCCAGAACAAATATTGCAGCTGTTGTCAGAGAACCAGCCAAGATCAAGTCAAATAGAAGTGTGCAAGATACTGTGCTAGGCCCTTTGAGGGATTCAAAGTAGTGTAGAGAGACTATTGCTTCTGTATGAGTCAGAATGCTAACCAGCCCCTGTTTCCTTGCTGGCAGCTCTACATATTAATGGCAGGAATGTAGAACAATAGTGAAGGATTGGCAATTAGCCCAGTTGGATTTCATCTCATAGGATCTGAGTTCAAATCCCAGCTCTGCTGCATATTAACTGTGGAATCTTGGACAAAAACCATTTAACCTCACTTGGCTACAGTTTCCTTTATCTGTAAAATCAGGACTTTAGACTAAATGACCTCCGAGGCCCTTTTCAGCTTTCAATCTCTGATTCTGAGATCCTTTTGTTTTTATTTCTCAATTTATTTTTATGCCAATCAGGGATAAGCATGGGAGCTAAAAAACCCCTTTGGCCAGGTCTCCACACTGTTCTTGTGGGGTTTGGGTGGGTGGAGTACCTGAAATGGGATTTGGGAACACAGGCTGACAATCAAGGCTTTAACATGAGTTAAAAATAAATTTTTAACCCCAAACCAGATGGTTGGCTGGAGACAGAAACTTTGAATAGACACAGGGAGAAAGGCAGTGAAAAGAATATATTTAATTTTAGCCTGAAGGCTTCTAATAATTTTTGCTTATTGCCTGGCTGCGTGTGAAGGTTCATAGTTCTAGCTATCCTGAAAGACCTGTAGCTCTGCTTGTTAGAGAAAGATTTACTAGCAATCTCATCACAGCAGAGAGTATTCCAATAATCATGAAACCAATGGTCAATTCTAGCAGGAAATTCTAGTAAAGAATAGAGATATCATGCCAAGAAGAGTTTGCATGTCAGAAGGTAACATGATGACATCAGTAGATGATATAAACAATTTTGCAATGTCAAAGGTATGAGTTGTTCTGATTATGAGTGTACCCTGGCTACTAATTGACCTGGTCACATGTGTACCTGATAAATTAATATTCCCTCAAACACCCTAACCAGATAGTTCCTCAATTTACTGATTTCACAAGTTGTAATCTTCCATCTCATCTAGTTATACATGAAAATGGTTATACCTTTTGAGCTTGCCAGCACACACAAATGCTTCACTTCTGTTTTTATGAATTCTGAAATTTCTTTATCTTATCATAAACTATTATTATTCCACTTCTCCCTCTTCTTAGCAACCTCCAAGACCTGTTCTTTGTCCATACTATTGTTGTGCCACAGTTCCCTTTTATTGTCCTGCCTCAGTTTCCCTGAACTGTTCTGCCTAAATCCCTCTGGTTGCAACACCTCCCCTGTAAATTCCAGACTAGTTCCCTGGAGGTCTCAGGATCAGCCAGGGTCAGGATAAGCAAAAGTCCTTGGTCTTTAGGGGAAAAAGTGAAGGAGATGTGTAGCGAGCTATCGTCTCCAGAAGCTGCTGGATCGCTCTCTGGGAAGAGATCTGCTGTGTCTACTCAAATCTCTCAGACAGATTCTTCTTCCTGTAACGAACCGTTGTCTCCAGGCAGTTGCTGTTAACTCTTGTCCAAAGAAGTGACTTCCCTTCCTGCAGAGAGCCCCGTCAAGCCTGATGCAATGCAAAGTCTTCTTCTTGAATCCTGGCTCTGAATCTCCTCCAGCTCTTATCCTTCTCCAGGCCGATCTGCTCTCTGCGCCCAGTGCTGTCTCTTTTTATCCTCCCAGAGAATGGGCGTGGGATAATGCAAGGGCTTCTGGGAAGAACCACCCCAGCCAATGAGCTTGCCCCCTCTATCAAGTCAACCTGAGTTCTCACCTTGTAATTGTCCAGAAAACCTGAATTCTCACCTTGTCACCATCCAGACAACCTGAGTTCTCACTTAGTAATCCTAACATCTCCCCCTTTCTTTTGATTTAGAACATAGGACAGTCATGACCTTGAAACATAAATCCATCAATATGGGAAGTATTACAGATAATTACATAAATTACCTTGAAACATAAATCCATCAATATGGGAAGTATTACAGGTAATTACATGAATTACATAAGCACATAGTAACATAGTAACATAACACATGCTAGAAGTATATAACATAATCATAAATTGAAAATTTATAAATGTCCATAAGTCCATTGTCCATTAGTCTCATCTTGTGTGAGGAAGTCCAATGATTCCTGCTGGTTTTTAAAGTTCTTTAACAGTCTTCTTATTATCCATGCTCTTTCAGTGTCAGATGTTTCTTAGATCTTCTCCTTTATTTTGAGATCTTTCTCTTTTTCTGTCTCTCTCTGATGGACAAGGCGAATATGACTCGTTGGCACCCATCTGATTCCTTCTCCTGCTGAAGAAATACAAGCAAACCCTCTCTCCCAGGCAGTTAACCTATCTAATTTTCTTCTATTTACCACTTTCTAAATCTCTTCTCATCATCTGGCAATTACATCGGAATTGTTTGCACTGGACACAGCCCTGTTGGTTTAAAAGGCCTGTATTCTCCCCAAGTGTAATCCATTTTTGCAATCTGATTGCCTTTTGGCTCACTTATCAGGTAATCCCTTTCTGCCATGTGATTGCTTTTCTGCTGGTTGATTAAATCAGAGTCCTGACCTTCTAAAGGCTCTTTGGGTGTAACATCAGCTGCCATCATGCCCCAAGTCTTTTTTGCCTGGGGCCCTGGACCTGGGCCCCTCATCCCATTTCCCTGAATTATTCTACACTCTGATGCCCAATGGAGTCCTCTGTTGCATTTTGGACATGGGGTTTTAGGTCTTCTTTCACCCTGTCTTCTCACTGTATCTCCATATCTACACTGAGCTCTTAGATGCCCAATTTTTCCACATTGAAAACATCGCCGAGTTTCTCTAGAAGGCCCTTGCCATGAGGGACCCTGTCTTTCCACATTCATCATTGTCCGGGTGTAAAAAGCATTTGTTCCCACTGTAGCACAGCGTCTTATGATCTCCTCTAAAGGAACATCTTTGTCTAATCCCCATATAATTCTTTTGCAAATCTCGTTGGCATTTTCCTTAGCCAGATGTCTGGTCATTATTTCTGTAGCTGAATTTTCTCCAATAGTTCTTTTGACAGCAGTTTGCAAACGTCCCACAAAATCTGCAAAAGGTTCATTGGGACCTTGCTGTATTTTAGTGAAAGCCTCTCCACGATCTTTCTGTCCAGGAAGGACACCCCAAGCTTTTATTGCAGCCTTAGCAATTTGTTCATATATTGTCATGGTATAATTAATCTGTTCCGAATTCTCTCCATATTGACCTTCACCAGCTAAGTGCTCAAAAGTGAATTGTGTGTTAACTCCTATTTCCAAATTGCATCTGACTTGAATTTTACATAATTCATGAAATTCCGCAAGCCATAATAAATTTTCTCCAGGCTCCAGACATGTCCTTGCTATGGATTTCCAATCATTCGGGGTTAGGACTTCATAAGACAAACCATCTAGTAACATTTTGACATAAGCTGATGTAGCCCCATAAAGGGTACAACCTTTTTTCAAATCCTTAATTGTATTCAAATCTAAAGGTGCATATCTTCTCCTTTTTTTACCTACAGAGTCAGTATTTTCAATCACAGGATATGCATGTATAAAATCACTTATATCCTGTCCTTCTCTCTTAGCTTTAACCAATGCTTTTTCTAATCTTGTCATAGGCTTAGGCTTCTTCACAGGCAATTCTGTTTGTGTTTCTGCCTCTTCCCCTCTTTCTTCCTCCATCTCTGAAGGTGGGGTTGATGTGGGCCTGTCAATAATCTGTTCTCTAGGCAGGGTTGAAGCTTCTTCAAGAGAATCATACCATAATTCCTCATTTAAATCCTCTTGCTCTAGGGAAAGATCTTGATCTTTCCTTTTTTCCTCACACTTCCTCCTCTGTTCATTTTTAGAACTTTTCCTTCTCCTACAACTTGCTTGATAGTTTAAGGCTAATTGAACTATGTTGTAGATATAAAATACTTCTGCAGAAATTGAACGAGGCCCATTTTTTGCTTGAAATTCTTTCATTTCATATCCCACTAGCTTCCATTTATCTACATCTATCTTTTCTTCCTCTAAGAACCAAGGGGATGTGCGTCTTAATGCAGCCAAGAGTTTAGCAATCTGTACCCAGGTTACAAGTAAACTCTGCTCCTCAATTATGTTGATTATACTCTCTATAGTACCACTCCTGAATGGAGCTGAGGTTGCGTCTGGGGCTGAGGTTGAGTCGGCTGAGGTCCAGGGATTGAATATAGCTAACATCTGCCCCATTTCAGCTATAAGAGATTCCTGGTTTAGCCCTTAACAAGTTAAGTTCCTTATTTATCTATTAGCACGCTCACTTAATCTTTAACAAAGTTTCCTCGTTACTCACGGTTCTGGGTCAGAGAGACTGAGATCTAGATTGGAAGCTTTTCCACTGGAATCAGGACTGTGTCTGTCCCTGTTCAGGCGCCAAATTGCGAAGGTCTGGTCTAGCTCCTCTTGTCAGGATAAGCAAAAGTCCTTGCCCCACGTGTGGACGCCAATTGTAACGAGCTGTCGTCTCCAGAAGCTGCTGGATCGCTCTCTGGGAAGAGATCTGCTGTGTCTACTCAAATCTCTCAGACAGATTCTTCTTCCTGTAACGAACCGTTGTCTCCAGGCAGTTGCTGTTAACTCTTGTCCAAAGAAGTGACTTCCCTTCCTGCAGAGAGCCCCGTCAAGCCTGATGCAATGCAAAGTCTTCTTCTTGAATCCTGGCTCTGAATCTCCTCCAGCTCTTATCCTTCTCCAGGCCGATCTGCTCTCTGCGCCCAGTGCTGTCTCTTTTTATCCTCCCAGAGAATGGGCGTGGGATAATGCAAGGGCTTCTGGGAAGAACCACCCCAGCCAATGAGCTTGCCCCCTCTATCAAGTCAACCTGAGTTCTCACCTTGTAATTGTCCAGAAAACCTGAATTCTCACCTTGTCACCATCCAGACAACCTGAGTTCTCACTTAGTAATCCTAACAGAGATGGACAAAACTGCCACAAACTCGCCAACAACCTCCCTTCTCCTGCTCCTGCTGCAAAGTGAGTCTGGCTCATCTCACACCACCCTCTAATCCTTTCTACAATTATCTGTATATACCAAACATAGAGCCAGCATAGAACTGTGAGAAGGGCCATTTTCCCAAACATATGCTAATAGTTATTGGCCACTAGGTAATTAGCCTTAAGTGCTCGGTTGTCTGATTTAAGCATACCTTTTAAGAGTTTCAGCCCTAATGAACTGAACCAGCTACACCCAGCAAAAGAACTCTAGGAGATGACTATGAACCACTACATAGAATTCCCAATCCCTCTAATTTTGTCCACCTGCATTTTTTATTTCCTTCACAGGCTAATTGTACACTATTTCAAAGTCTGATTCTTTTTGTACAGCAAAATAACTGTTTAGACATGTATACATATATTGTATTTAATTTGTACTTTAACATATTTAACATGTATTGGTCAATCTACCATCTGGGGGGCGGGAAGGAGGGGAAAAATTAGAACAAAATGTTTGGCAATTGTCAATGTTGTAAAGTTACCCATGCATATATCTGATAAATAAAAACTATTAAAATATTTAAAAAAAAAAAAAACCAGAATGTGAAACATAAGAAAAAATAACAGATCTGGAGAACAGAACAAGAAGAGAAAATATAAGAATAATTAGACAGCCTGAAAATTCTGATCAAAAAAAGAACCTTACTACAATAATGCAAGAAATAATCCAAGAAAATTCTCTTGGAGTGATAGAACATTGAGGGAAAGTATATATAGGAAAAAAACTATCAATCTCTATTTCAACAAGATCCTTTGTAGAAAACACATAGAAATATTATCCCCAAATTTCAAAACTCCCAGATCAAAGAGAAAAATTTTCAAGAAACAAGAAAAAAACAATTCAAATATGCTGGAGCTACAATTAGAATTGTGGAGGACTTATCAGGAGCCACAATAAAAGACCACAGGTCTAGTAGTCATATCTACTTACAATCAAAAAAGTTAAGCCTGAGGTCATAACTATTATATCTAGCAAAATTATCTAAAATATTAAATGAGAAAAATGGACATTCAACAAACCTGCAGATTTTCAGGACAATCAACTAAACATGAACTTAATAAAAAAGATCAATATCAAAGATCAATTTCAAGGAAAAAAAAAAAAAAGAGTTTCAGCCCTTTACACTCCCCCTCCTGCTCATTAGGACTGAGATAATTAGGGCTGTGGCCACTCTGGCATTCTGAAAGATAAAACTTCAGATATCCAAGTCTACCTCTATCTCTTCAGACTTCCTGGCTCTGGTTTGACTATCTCCTTTATTCCCAATTTTTAAGAATTTATGGTCCTACCCCCAACCTGTCAGAATTGGATTGATGGTCCCTTCTTGTTGATTCCCTATCACCAGAGTTTGGACTCCACCCTCAGGCTTTGAACTCCACCTGTTGCTTAGAGCCACATGTATATATATATTTCATGGGAAAATCACATTGGCTGCTGGATACTTTGAGACATCAGTCCTGGGGCAATATGCCCCCAGAATAATCTCTTCCTCTCACATAAAATATTAAAAACTCTCTAATCTCTATCTTGCCTCAGTTTCTCCAGCATTACACTATAACCTTTAATCTCTCAATTCTTCAGTTCTCTCCCAGACCATGACCTCTGACTATATTCTCCTCCTTTTCCTGTCTTCACCCCTTGGTGAAGCAGTTCAGTTCTGCACTTGTCTTGTCCTTGCCCCTTGTCCTATCAAAGGTTTTGCCCTGCCAACCTTCAGTCTTGGATCACTCCAACTATCTACTGACTTTACATCTACCACATGTGCTGCTGAATGAAGTTGGAGAAAAATATAATATTGCTGAGTTCAATACAAGTTTATATTACATAACCTCAAATGAGTCTTCACTGCTGCAAGGCAGTTTTTTTATACATGCCTAATTAACTCATTCTAATAACTTTGATGAAAAAACTCCAAAATGGTGTCACAGAGAATCGGATCCGACTGAAATGATTGAAATACAACAAATTATTCACTATTCCAATTACCACAGCAATTCTGAATTTTTTTCATCCCTTTTCAAACTTGCCTTTCCCTCACCCTGAGCACTTTGCCTCATGTTTTGCTGATAAAATTGAGGTCATTCATTGAAAGTCTCTTCTTCTTGTATGTCTTCATCCCATACTATCCATACACCTTCTGCCATTATTTTCTCCTCCACTCTTCTACCTGCTACCTGAACAAGTGATCTCATTCCAGCCCCTGTCCAGTAAATTGCCCCTTCTATCATCTTCAAACTCTCTTTGTTTAGTGGTTGCTTTCCTACTGCTTACAAATATGCCTATACCTCCTCCATCTTGAAAAATCATCCCTTGATCCATTCAGCTCTGCTGGCAATTGTTCCAAAACTCTTCTTTTGTGGCTAAACTCCTTGAGTAGACCATTTAAAATGGGTGCCTCCATTTCCTTTCATCTTACTTTTTTTCTCAGCTATCTAAAGTCTGGCCTCTGACCGCATCATTCAAATGAATCTATTTTCTCTAAAATTAATATTGATTTCTTAATTACCAAATCTAATGAGATTTTCTCAATCTTCATTCTTATTGAACTCTCTGCAGCTTTTGCCACTGGCTATCGCCCTCTTTTTGATATTCCCTCCTCTAGGTTTTTTTGTGACACTACTCTCTTCTGGTTCTTCTACTGCTATCTGACTGCTCTTTCTCCATTTCCTTTGCTAGACCTTTATCTAGATTATTCATGCCCACTAATCATGGGTATCTGTACTGGTTCCTACATAGAATTCTGTACTGGGTTCTCTTCTTTTCTCTTGCTAAATTATAAAACTTGATGATCTCATCAGCTCCCCTGGATTCAATGATCATTTTTATAATAATTATTCTCAAATCTGCTTATAGAACTTTAATGTCTCTCCTGTTCTCCCGAACATCTCTAACTGTTTATAAGACATCTCAAAATGGATATCCTGCAGACATCTTGAATTACATATATATATATATATATATATATATATATATATATATATATATATATATATATATATATATTGACATACATGGAATTATTTATCAAAACATATTCATTGTCTTTTCCTCTACTTTCACCTTTCAGACTTCTCTCAACTCCTCATTATCTTTTGACCCCCATAACCAAACTGTTGATTTTTACCTTTGTAACAACTTTTGCATGCATCCCTTTATCTCTTCTAACTCTGCCTCCACTCTGGAACATGTCCTCATTAGCTGACACCAAGACTATATCAATAGCTTTTTGATTGGTCTCCTGGCCACAAATTTCTCCTGACTCCAGTTTATTTTCCATTTTGCTGTCAAAAAGCACAGGTCTGACCTTGTCACCTTTTACTTGATAAATCCTAGTAGTTCCCTATCACCTCCAGCCCAAATAGAAGTTCTTCTATTTGGCTTAAAAACCCCTCATAACTCAATGTTCTCCTATCTTTCTAGTCTTATGCCTCCCCTCTCACCCCACCCTACCCCCTTAACTTTTGACCCAGTGACACTGAGCTCCTTGATGTTTCTTGAACAAATGAATTATCTCCTGGCTTCAGGCATTTTTTTTCTTTTGAATATTTCTTTAATTTTTAACTTATGGAATAAAAAATTTCTGTAACATAATATATAATAATAAAGATGAAACTTTAATAATAAAGATGAAGCTCATGAAACTGCAAATATATTATGTACAACTTGTTATTCCTTTTAAAATATATAATACAGTCTTCTTCCCTCCCCCAACCCACCTTAGAGATGGCTACCATTAGACACAAATAGATAGATGTGTATATGTAACATGCAAATATGTAATATACAAATGTAACATACTTCTATTTATTACTTTTTTCTCTAAATGAAGGTAGTGTCTTTTTTCATATGTCCTTTATTTTTACTTTATGTATTTATAATAGCCAAAATTACTCAAAGTTATTCTTAAAACATAAAACATATTGGGAACAGTGTTCTCTTAGTTCTGTTCACTTCACTCATCACCATTTATGCCCTTCGACTTCTCTGAATTCTTTCAAGTCCCATCTATAATCTCACCTTGTACAGGAAGCCTTTTACAATTATCCCTCTTAATTTTAGTATCTTACCTTTCTTGATTGAATTTTAATTATTCTGTCTATAGATTATTTGTGTATGGTTGTTCACATGGTCTTCCATATTAGATTGTGAATTCTTTGAAAGAAGATTCTGACTTTTATCTTTCTCTTTATCCCTAGTGTTTAGAACAATTCCTGACATATAATAAGTGCTTAATGAATATTTATGACCTGACTATGTAGTATGTGCTTTACATAAATTATCTAGTTATATCTGTTCTCTACATAGGTGCTATCATGTTTTTTTTTTTGTCATACCTGTTTGAAGGGATAAATAAATAAATGTCGCTTATTATTATTTTCCTTTCTCTGTGTCTCATTCGCTTCCTTAGGCTGCCTTCCTATAAGTTCCCAGTGCCTGTATGCTATATCAAACTCTTCAGTGTCCATTTTGTCCACCAAAATAATTTCTCTTCACTTCTAGAAAAAACTAGGAAGAATGTAATTTGATTTAACTGACAAGTATAGTTAGTTGTGCTACAGCTCCAAGGGGCATTTTAAGAAAAGCTAGTTAATTTGGTTGGTGTGGCCTAAAAAACAGAAAGGAAAAAAGAAAGAAGACAAGAAAGAAAGGAAGAAAGAAAGAAACAAAGAAAGAAAGAAAGAAAGAAAGAAAGAAAGAAAGAAAGAAAGAAAGAAAGAAAGAAAGAAAGAAAGAAAGAAAGAAGGGAAGAAAGAAAGAAAAAAAGTTCCCAGTATTCTAGAGGATGAAACTCTTTACACTTAACTAGGTTTTTTTTTTTTTTTTTTTTTTTTTTTGTTAATATTAGATTGTATGAAGAAAATCTGGAAAGCAGCTTGGCACTACACAAAGATTGTAGGATGTGAGCCAGAGGACGTAGATTTAAATGTTACTTCTGATGATTTGTGCATCTGATTCACTTAGCCTCCCTGGACCTCAGTTTCTTCATCTGTAAAATGATGAGATTAGAATATATGACTGCTAAAGTATCTTCCATCTTTGATCTGAGGCATTGAGCACCGTGGATAAAATTCTGAATCTGAGATTCAAGAAGTTCTGAGTTCAGATCAGACCTCAGATACTTATTATTTGTATAATTCTGGGCAAGTTATTTAACCTTCAATTTCCTCTTCTGTATAATGCTACCTCACAGAGTTGTGATAACAATCAAAATGAGATGGCATTTATAGACTTCAGAATAATACTAATGATTACTTGTCCAAGAGAAGAGGCATAGGATGTGCATAGCAGGACCAGGAAATAGTTCATTTAAGTAGCAAGAATAAAAGAATAATGGATAAATAGCTTGAAATGTAGTGCTTTCAATCAACAAATATTTATTAAATGCATACTATGTGCCAGGAATTGAGAATCCTTGAAATATTTTAAAATCCCAATAAAAATTAATAGAATTGGGTAAGATTTATAGAAAGATATGGACAAGATCATGAAAGGTGAAGTGAGAATGGGATTCCATCTATGGTGGAGGAAATACCTATACCAGTGAGATCATAGAGTTATTTGGAAGAACAAAGAACATTCCTTATTGGATCCCATATCTAGTTAGAAGGGATCTCTGAGGACATTTAAATTAACTTCAATTTGACAGGTGAAGAAACTGAGACTCAGGGACATTAAGTAACTTAGGTTATATGTATCAGGTAATTTGATACTAGAACCATTGCTTTTCCCATTATGAAACTGGTGACCCTAGATTTCTCAGAGAATTAGATGGAAAAATCAATATATTACAAAACTCCTAAGCCACAGGTTCTTATCTTGGCCTGTGTGTATACATATACATATATTTATGTGAATGTGTATATCTGTGTTCATATGTGTGTGTGTGTGTGTGTGTGTGTGTGTAAAATTAGGCAGTCAAATTTGGTGTTTTGCCTCCATTTAATCCTCTAGAATAATGGTTCTTAAACTTCTTGGTCTCAGAACCTCTTTGCATTCTTCAAAATTATTGTGTCAACCTCCTCTCCCCTTCCAGGAGCTTTTATTTATGTGGGTTATATATATAGGTGTTTACCATCAGCAACTTGTTCTATTAGAAATGAAAATATTTTAATATTATAAAAAGTTTTGATTCCACAGATCCCCTAGAAAGGGTTTTTTGAATAGATTGAGGCCATATTTGCAAAAAGCTTTGCATAGTCCCTGGAACACAATAGGAGCTTAAAAAAGATTCGTTCCCTTCCCCTGCCCCAGACTACATTTTGAAAACCACTGCTTTAGAAGGCTGAAGATAGACTTTTGGTTTAGCTTTGCCAAGTAATTACTATGTTTGACCCAGCAGGATGTTAAATCCAATATTCAACAAAAATGAAAGTGCACATGATTATTA